>NC_053500.1:105315061-106538394 GCF_905171775.1 Rana temporaria
ATCATGATAACTTAGAGGACCTGTATGTAGGAGTATAAAGAGGACCTGTCATGGCTCTATACATGTATGTAGGAGTATAAAGAGGACCTGTCATGGCTCTATACATGTATAAAGAGGACATGTCATGGTTGTTTACATGCATAGGAGTACAAATATGACCTGCATTGTTGTTTACATGTATAGGAGTATAAAGAAGACCTGTCATGGCACTATACATTTATATAGGAGTATAAAGAGGACCTGTCATGGCTCTATACATTTATATAGGAGTATAAAGAGGACCTGTCATGGCACTATACATTTATATAGGAGTATAAAGAGGACCTGTCATGGCTCTATACATGTATAAAGAGGACATGTCATGGTTGTTTACATGCATAGGAGTACAAATATGACCTGCATTGTTGTTTACATGTATAGGAGTATAAAGAAGACCTGTCATGGCTCTATACATGTATATAGGAGAATAATCTGTCCACCGCAATGTCACAGTTTCGCAGATCGCTGCCATTACTAGTAAAAAAAAAAAATTATAATAAAAATGCCATAAAAATTTACCCTATTTTGAATACGCTATAACTTTTGCGCAAATTAATAAATGTACGCTAATTGCATTTTTTTTTTACCAAACATATGTAGAAGAATACATATTGGCCTAAACTGATGATTTTTTATTTTTGGGATATTTATTATAGCAAAAAGTTAAAAAATATTGTTTTTTTTTTCCAAAATGTACACTCTTTTTTGTTTATAGCCCAAAAAATAAAAACCGCAGAAGTGATCAAATACCACCAAAAGAAAGCTCTATTTGTGGGAAAAACAGGACATAAATTTTGTTTGGGTACAACATTGCACGCCTGCACAATTGTCAGTTAAATCGACGAAATAGTAGTTTCACCTGTCACCCTGCCCAGCCTGGCATTCACTTCTAGTCACTCTCCAGTCCATCAGCTTTGTTTTTGTATTCTATTGGGGATTAGAACTTGGATGGGGTAAAGGGATTCATGGGATGCCCAGAAAATGATTCTTGCATGGTATGGGACAATTTACATATTCTCCTTCTGCATAACACTTGCTGCAGACTATTAGCCAGATTCAGAGAGACTTAGGCTGGCGTATCAGTAGATACGCCAGCCTAAGTCTGAATGTGCGCCTGCGCTAATTTAAGCGTATTCTGGTAACCAGATACACTTAGGCCCCGTACACACGACCGGATCTGTCCGTTGGACATTTGTCCAGCCGACCGGTTTTCAAGGGGATAAAAATTTCTTAGCATGCTAAGAAATCTATCCGCTGGAAACCTGTCCGTCGGACTGATCCGGTCTTCTGTACAGACTCACTGGATAAGTCCGATCGATCCCCATCCCTCGCATGCGTTGAAGTGATTCGACGCATGCGTGGAAGTATTTACCTTCAAGGGTCGCGCACGTCGCCGCGTCATCGTCGCGGCGACGGCGCGGCCACGTCACCACGGATGTTTTCCGCTGGGATTTTGATCTGATGGTGTGTACAAGCCATCAGATCAAAATCCGGAGGAGAAATGTCCGATGGAAACGGTCCGGCGGACCGTTTCCATTGGATATCCTCTCGTGTGTACAGGGCCTTAAATTAGGCCCTCGTATCCTAAAGTGTAATTTTTAGGCTGACCGCTAGGTGGCGCTTCCATTGCGGTCAGCGTAGAATATGTAAATCAGTAGATACGCCTATTCACGAACGTACGCCCGGCCGACGCAGTACAGATACGCCGTTTATGTAACGCATTAGCTGCCTAAAGTTATTCCATCAAATAGATGGAATAGTAATGTTAAGTATGGCCGCCGTTCCCGCGTCGAAATTCGAAAATTTTACGTCGTTTGCATAAGTCGTCCGTGAATAGGGATTTACGTCGTTTACGTCCACGTCGAAATCAATAGGCCCGTGCGGCGGACTTAGCCGCAATACACTCTGGGAAATGTAGGCACACGGCGCATGCGCAGTTCCAAAAAAAGTCAATCACGTCGGGTCAAGCCTAATTGACATAAAACACGCCCCCTCAGCCTATTTTGAATTAGGCGCCCTTACGCCCGCCCACTTTAGGCTACGCTGCCGTAACTTAGCAGGCAAGTACATTGGGCCAGATTCTCATAGAATCTGCGGCGGCGTAGTGTAAGCCATTTACACCACCGCAACTTACTGGAGCAAGTGCCATATTCTCCGAGCACTTGCTCCGTAATTTGCGGCGGCGTAGTGTAAATGGCCCGGCGTATGGCCGCGTAATTCAAAGGGGGCGGCTTGTATTCAAATTAAGCGCGCCCCCGCGCCGATCGAATTGCGCATGCGCCGGGCGGAAAAATAGCCCAGTCGCAGAACGACTTAGTAAAACGACGTAACCGACGGAAAAAGACGACACTGACCCGACGCCATACTTAACATGGCATACGGCGGACTGGCGTAAGGTTACCCCTCATATAGCAGGGGTAACCTTACGCTTACGTAAACAACGACGACGCGGCGCAAATTCGTTCGGGAATCGGCGTATCAGGCTCATTTGCATAGTCAAATGAGAACTGAACGTAAACGTCACCTAGCGGCCAGCGTCGAATTACATCTAAGATCCGACGGTGTAAGTGACTTACACCTGTCGGATCTACGCCGTATCTATATGAAAATGATTCTAGGAATCATACGTATAGATACTCGGGGCCAAAAACAGAGATACGACGGTGTTTCCTGAGATACACCGTCGAATCTCTTCTGAGAATCTGGCCCATTGTGAATCATGTACTTGCCTCGCGAACTTACGGCGGCGTAGCCTAAATGCCATAAGCTACGCCCCTGCAAGTATGCGCTTGCCATCCTGAATCTAGCTATATCTCTCCTTTCCCCTCCAGCACAATTCTTTAGGCTCAGCTAGCACATGGTTAGGCCTAACTCTGGTTTCAGCCAGGCCTTAGCAAAGTTATTACAGGAAGGGACCGCAGGCCCTTCTATTGTAGCAACAAAAATAGGAAAAGTCTTTGGTGCTAGCTGACCTTTTTGATGGACTACTTATCCCAGTCAGCCCGTTGCAGATCCTGACAGCCAGGGCCGGTACAAGGCAGGAGCGGAAGGGTCGGATGCCCTGAGCGCTACCATTTGCGGGCAGGAGGGGGGCGCAGGTGAAGTGCCGCCAGTGTGCTTTACTGTACACACTAGCCGGCGCCACTAGTAGTCATCTGTAACTTACAACTGTTATGTGCTGAGTGCGCTCCTGCACCCAGCACAAGCCTACACAGTCCACACCAGCCATACCTGTCAGCGCTGCTCCTTCTCTCCCCCTCTGAAGGGAATTTGTAGTCCCGTCCCAGCAGCGTGACATCACTCACAGTCGGAGGTGGGATAGGAGGAGAGAAGAGAGCTGCTGCTGAAACTGCGGGAGGAGCCGCTGAGGAGGAACCAGCAGAAGTTCAGTAAGTTCAGTGTGTGTGTATCACCAGGACGTTTTCACCTCTGGCAGCCCTCTCCTCTCCTGGCTTTTCTCTGTTAGCTCTGGGCACTCACTGCTGCTGCCCTCGAGCACAATTCTGCTCCCAGCACTGTAAGCTAGTGATTCCAGAGGCAGCTCGTCCCTGCTTGCTGCCACTACTGATACAGTGCAGCACATAGCCGAGGAGCTCTGAAACTCCTCCTCAGCTCTGTGCTACAGGCAGCAGGCAGAGCTCTCTGTACTCAGCTGAAGTAAGAAAAAAACTCTGTGCATACCATAGAGAGTGGTGACCGTCAGAAGAGGTGAGGGGTTGCCAAAGCCTGAGGTGCAGAGAGGAGTGCACTGTAAAGGTGTGGGGGAGGGGGAATATGTGCTGAGAGAGAGAACAGTGAAAAGGGGGGGGGGGGGGGTTAGCAGAGAGAAGAGCTGGGGGGATGTGTGCAGAGGGGGGATCTGGAGGGATTTGTACATGGAGGAGATCTGGGGGGATGTGTGCAGAGGGGGGATCTGGAGGGATTTGTACATGGAGATCTGGGGGGATGTGTGCAGAGGGGGGATCTGGAGGGATTTGTACATGGAGGAGATCTGGGGGGATTTGTACATGGAGGAGATCTGGGGGGATTTGTGCAGAGGGGGGATCTGGAGGGATTTGTACATGGAGGAGATCTGGGGGGATGTGTGCAGAGGGGGGATCTGGAGGGATTTGTACATGGAGATCTGGGGGGATGTGTGCAGAGGGGGGATCTGGAGGGATTTGTACATGGAGGAGATCTGGGGGGATTTGTACATGGAGGGGATCTGGGGGGATTTGTGCAGAGGGGGGATCTGGAGGGGTTTGTACATGGAGGAGATCTGGGGGGATGTGTGCAAAAAGTGGATCTGGAGGGATTTGTACAGAAAGGAGATCTGGGGGAATGTATGCAGAGAGGGGATCTGGAGGGATTTGTACATGGAGGAGATCTGGGGGGATTTGTACATGGAGGAGATCTGGGGGGATTTGTGCAGAGGGGGGATCTGGAGGGGTTTGTACATGGAGATCTGGGGGGATTTGTGCAGAGGGGGGATCTGGAGGGATTTTTACATGGAGGAGATCTGGGGGGATTTGTGCAGAGGGGGTGATCTGGAGGGATTTGTACATGGAGGAGATCTGGGGGGATTTGTGCAGAGGGGGTGATCTGGAGGGATTTGTACATGGAGGAGATCTGGGGGGATTTGTGCAAAGGGGGGATCTGGAGGGATTTGTACATGGAGGAGATCTGGGGGGATTTGTGCAGAGGGGGTGATCTGGAGGGATTTGTACATGGAGGAGATCTGGGGGGATTTGTGCAGAGGGGGTGATCTGGAGGGATTTGTACATGGAGGAGATCTGGGGGGATTTGTGCAGAGGGGGGGATCTGGAGGGATTGGTACATGGAGGAGATCTGGGGGGGATGTGTGTGTACCACTGCTGCTGCCCTCGAGCCCTTGAGCACAATTCTGCTCCATAGAGACTGGTGACCGTTAGAAGAGGTGAAGGATTGCCAAAGCCTGAGGTTGTGCAGAGAGGAGTGCACTGTAACGGTGTGGGGGAATATGTGCTGAGAGAGGCACAGATAGTCACAACGGCGACGATAATTGGGGGGCGCAGTTTGCCTCCTTCGCCCTGGGCACCAGATGACCTTGTCCCAGCACTGCTGACAGCTCTCCCAGCTGCAGCAGCCCGACTTTGGCAGTAACATCATAGTCTCTCCTGCTGGCTCTACATCCATCTCTGACTGACTCTCAGTCCTCTCCGGCATGTCTCTCCCAGTTCTCCCAACTGTGCCTATCACTCACTGACACCTGATGGATCCCTCCTGGAGACTTGCCTGGCAGTATTCCCGCTGTCTACTCCTGTTCAGAACACCCCTTGGGTTGTGTGGGGTTCCTTCACAGCTCCAAACCCCAGCCCAAGGTCCCCCCCCCCCCCCACCACAGGCTAGGAGGCTCCCTCCAAGGCCCTGACAGCCTAACACTCCATCTCCAGTTCTTCCACCTAAACAACTCCTCCCAAGCTGGGCTGACTCTAATAGGTAGATTCAGGTACATGGGTGCAAACTTGCGGCGGCGTAGCTTAGCCTGTTTAGGCTACGCCGCCGTAAGTTAGCTAGGCAAGTACATGATTCTCAATGTACTTGCCTGCTAATATACGGCGGCGTAGCCTAAAGCGGGCGGGCGTAAGGGCGCCGAATTCAAATGTGTTGGAGGGGGGCGTGTTTTATGGTAATGAGGCTTGACCTCACGTTTTTTACGTTTTTTTTTATGCGCATTCGCCGGGCGCCTACATTTCCCAGTGTGCATTGCGGCTAAGTACGCCGCACGGGCCTATTGATTTCGACGTGGACGTAAACGACGTAAATCCCAATTCGCGGACGACTTACGCAAACAACGTAAAAAATTCGAATCTCGCAGCGGTAACGGCGGCCATACTTTAACATTGTTATTCCACCTAATAGATGGAATAACTTTAGGCCTGCTAATGCCTTACGGAAGCGGCGTAAAAATACTGCGGCGGCCGGGCGTACGTTCGTGAATCGGCGTATCAACTCATTTACATATTCTACGCTGACCGCAATGGAAGCGCCACCTAGCGGCCATCCGAAATATTGCAATCTAAGATAGGACGGCGCAAGCCGTCGTATCTTAGATATGTTTAAGCGTATCTTTGTTTGAGCATACACTTAAACATAGGTCGGCGTAGATTCTGAGTTAGGTCACAGACAGATGTGAGACAGATATGTGCAGATGATCACAGACAGATGTATGCCAGATGTGCGCAGATCATCATGGACAGATTTGCACCAGATGATCACGGATAGATGTTCAGTGTGGCAGATGTTCAGTGGGACAGGTGTTTACTGGGACAGATGTGGGACAGGTGTTTACTGGGACAGATGTGGGACAGGTGTTTACTGGGACAGATATGGGACAGGTGTTTACTGGGACAGATGTGGGACAGGTGTTGGTGTTTTCACTGTTTGGGGACACTAGCTGGGTAATAAAAAGCTAATAAAAACAGCTCATACACACTGATCCCCATCTCGCAGATCCGCTCTCCTTCTCCTCACCGACTCTGTGTGAGGAGAAGCAAAGCTGATTGCCTGGCAACGGCTCTCTGCTTACATTACCGCTGTGTTTGGACACAACCGTCATGTGATCAGGAGGGCAAATCACAGAGCCCGCCTGCCGTGCATGTTGCCCTTTTACAGGGGGACACAGGAGCATTGGGATTGCGCCGCTGCGCAGGCACGCGTCTGCGCAATCCCACTTTTTGTGACTCCTTCACACAATGGCTGTGATTGGACACAGCCATCAGGAGGGCAAATCACAGAGCCCTCTAGCCAAGAGATACAGATGCAGAGCATTCGGGGGACACGAGTGCATCAGGATCCCGCTCCTTCTTAAAGTGGAGGTTCCCCCGAAAAAAAAAAAATTTAAGATTATATTCATGCTCATTTTGTCTAGGGGAATCCGCTATTTTTTTAAAAACCGAAGCAGTACTTACCGTTTTAGAGAGCGATCTTCTCCGCCGCTTCCGGGTATGGTCTTCGGGACTGGGCGTTCCTTCTTGATTGACAGGCTTCCGACGGTCGCATCTATCGCGTCACAAGTAGCCGAAAGAAGCCGAACGTCGGTGCGGCTCTATACGGCGCCTGCGCACCGACGTTTGGCTACTTTCGGAAAATCGTGACACGATGGATGCGACCGTCGGAAGCCTGTCAATCAAGAAGGAACGCCCAGTCCCGCAGACCATACCCGGAAGTGGCGGAGAAGATCGCTCTTTAAAACGGTAAGTACTGCTTCGTTTTTAAAAAAACTAGCCGATTCCCCTTCACAAAATGAGCATGAATCTAATCTTAAAAAAAATAATTTCGGAAGAACCTCCACTTTAAGGACAATTAGGAATGTTCACTCAGAAGAAGGAAACGCCCACCTGGCCGTATATGTGCAGTGTCCGGATGGGAAGTGTTTTTTTTTTTTTTATTGGCACTGCATGTCTGTTCTTTTAATTCCTATGCCAGTGTCGCCTGAGCAGGAAGCAGGGGGGGGGGGGGGGGGGGTGGGGGGGTCGCCACAATAGAAGCACAGACAGCAATTTGGAACCCAGACCTCCTAACAAAACATCAAATACAAACAAAAATAATTCAGTGTGTGGATAAAATCATGATTTTTATTGACCACTCTTCATCCTCTATAGTTTTTGGTACCATGTAGAGAAGAGACACCTCAGGAGCACCCGGCTAGCTCCACATTTTAATACGCTGACTGTACTTCTCGCACATGACACTAGATGGCGGCATTGTCTAATAGATAATCCCCCGCAGACTGGTACGTACACCTATTGCAGGAAAAGACATTTCACATAACAGAACAGAACACGATGAACGTCTGACATGCTGCACAAGTAACGACAACCCTAACTGAAACTATATTGTTACACGACTCAGCCAGTACTCTGGTCATGTGTGAGAGCTTCTTCCGCCAGTCCATTGACGTCACCTCCGGAACGGCGGGATCTCCTGGTTGTGTGAACGTCGGGGGAGGACGGGAAGATGAACGGCGGACAGTGCGCAGGCGCTGAGAGGTTCCAGTACCTGCAGACTCTGGTCACAGAGTTCCAGGATACGGACAGTATAGGTGAGGGGAGTAAGTGTGGTTCCGGGGCCCCTGAAAGCTGCACACACTGCCTGGGCGCCTGTGTATGAATAGCTACAGGACCCATGCTGGCTGCTTCTATGTTATCACATCCTCATTAAAATTGTGTTAGGTTAAAGCGGGAGTTCACCCCCAAATCAACTTTCTGACATTAGTTCCAGCATACTGCTAACATCTGCAGTATGCTGTTTTTTTTTTTCACTACTTATCGTTTTATGAGCCGTTGTTTTCTGGCTCCGAGCGGGGAATCCTGCGGGGAATAGGCGTTCCTAAGCGAAGAGGAGTTGATTGATGGTCGGCTAAAGCACGTCACGGCTTCCGAAAATACCCGAAATGACACTCGGGTGTTTACGGCGCCTGCCGTGTAGAGCTGACTGCGCAGGCGCCGTAAACACCCGAGTGTCACTCTCGGGTATTTTCGGAAGCCGTGACGCGCTTTAGCCGACCGTCAATCAACTCCTCTTCGCTTAGGAACGCCTATACCCGGAAGCGATCCTCGCTCGGAGCCGGATAACAAGGGCTCATAAAACGATAAGTAGCGAAAAAAAAAAAAAAACGGCATACTGCAGATGTTAGCAGTATGCTGGAACTAATGTCAGAAAGTTGATTTGAGGGTGAACTCCCGCTTTAAAGTAGTATAAGCCCTCCTTCACAGTATCAAATCCAGTGGCGGCTGGTGGTATATTTTTTTGGGGGGGGGTACAACCCCCCTTTGTCAGGCAGGACACCTGCGCCTCCTGCCACACCCGTCGGTCGTCCCCGTCTAGGTCGTGGGCAGTGACTTCCCCTGCCTCTACTCCGTGCGCCATGTGTCTCCTCCCTCCTCCTAGGCAGCCAACTGGATCACCTTTTGGTTCAGACAGTCTCAGGACCCGCTTCCTGATTGGCCGGAAGGAGAATCAGGAAGACGATAGCGAATATTCATTCGTTATTGTCACATAAGTGGGTGTGCTTGGGGCGCAGTGCCCTGCATCTCAAACCCACCCTTTTTTGATGGCTATTGGAGCCTCTGGTTATAATCATTTGCTTGAAAAAAAAACATTGCAATCCATGCGTCTGGCGCCCTGTATGTAGATCAGGGGGACGGACTCATGAATGCGCCCTGCATGTAGATCAGGGCATGGACTCATGAATGCGCCCTGCATGTAGATCAGGGCACGGACTCATGAATGCGCCCTGCATGTAGATCAGGGCACGGACTCATGAATGCGCCCTGCATTACGGGCTGCCACTGATCAGATTGCATAAGAAGTCGCAGCCTATTGCCAGCAATACCCCTGTTCCAATCGGTGCAATTTGCAAAATTAGTTCCTGCGCTACTTTTGCCAATTTCAGATGCAACTTCAATAGACATCTGTTCATGAAGCCACACAGATGTCTTTCAAGTCGCACCCGAAGTTGCATGGAAATGCTGCTTTGAAATTGTGCGGCTTCAGATGTAGTGGCGGCTGGTGGTAAATTTTATGGGGGGGGCGGGGGCGGCAATCCGGTTGGTTGGGTCTCCTGCACCCCACCCCCCCCGGTCAGTAAAGGCTGTAAACTGTGTTATTTAATTTATCTAGCCTATTGATTCCTCAACCCCCTATGTAGAGCTGGGCGATTTTTTTTTTTTTTTTTTACACAAAAAGATCTGCGTTTTTTTTTTTTTTTTGTTTTTTTATTAGAAAAAAATTGACATTACGATTCAAATCAAGTTTTTTTTTTTTTTTTTTATGGACACTGCGCCGATCCTGAGGAGCTGCTAACAGGAGTTTTTAGGCGAGGCCGCTGCTTTTTTTTTTTTGATGGACACTGCGCCGATCCTGAGGAGCTGCTAACAGGAGTTTTTAGGCGAGGCCGCTGTGTTTTTTTTTTGATGGACACTGCGCCGATCCTGAGGAGCTGCTAACAGGAGTTTTTAGGCGAGGCCGCTGCTTCTGCCTAGTCCGCGATGTCCGGCCGAAGCTGCGGCCTCACCTAAAAACTCCTGCCTGCAGCTCCTCAGGACCGGCCGGTCCTGGGGAATTTAAAAAAAAAATATGAATCAAATCGATTTTTTTTCCTAGCCCTACCCCTATGTAATATCTGGTTGTAAACTGACTATGCTGCGCATGGAAGTCAATCTGTGCCAGCATGGTCAGTTTGCAATCCTTCTCATTACATAGTAGGACACAAGTCCAACGTTCATTGCATTCAGAAATACAGGCGTGCTGTGCTAGCCTGGTATCTTCTGGTCAGTTTGTAGCCACATCCTCTGCCTATTCCCCCCTCTATTGAATAACATAGAAATGAGAAGGTCACGCCCACCCACAAGTCCATGATGCGCTAATCAGAATATATACTTGTGTTGGAACAACTTCACTACTACTTTACCTATGGAAGCCAAAACTAGAAACATTTGCATTCTGTTCTGTTTTTGAGCACATTTTATGCTGTATGTATATAAACATTTGTTTGAACGTACACATAAATACTGCGCAAATGGACTGCTGCTTAGTGACTTCAGGGCCTGCATGTAAATATTAACAGTGGCCCGGATTCAGGTAGAATTGCCCCTTATTTGCGGAGGCGCAGGGCAGCGTTTTTGCCCTGCGCCCCCGCAAATTTACTGCGCTACCCGCGATTCACGGAGCAATAGCTCCGTAAATTGCGTGTGCGCTGTGTAAACTTGCCCTGCGTAAGGGCGCCTAATGTAATTAATCCCGTAGGGGGCGGGAATCATTTAAATTAGGCGCGCTCCTGCGCCGAGCGTAGAGCGCATGCTCCGTCGGGAAACTTTCCCGACGTGCATTGCGGAAAATGACGTCGCAAGGACGTCATTTGCTTCAAAGTGAACGTGAATGGCGTCCAGCGCCATTCACGAATCACTTACGCAAATTACGTAAAAATCGAACGTCGCGACGCGGGAACGTCGGGTATACTTTAGCATTGGCTGCCCCTGCTATTAGAAGGGGCAGCCTTACGCTAAACACGCCGTACGGAAACAACGTAAATTGCGTACGCAGGGCTCGCGCAACATTGTGAATCGGTGTTAGTATGCAATTTGCATACTATACACTGAGCACAATGGGAGCGCCCCCTAGCGGCCATCGCAAGAATGCAGCCTAAGATATGCGTGGCATAAGAGCCTTATGATTTCTTTATCGTACATCACGGGACACAGAGCGGCATTCATTACTATATGGGTTATATGGAGTACCTTCAGGTGTAGACACTGGCAATCTCAAACAGGAAATGCCCCTCCCTATATAACCCCCTCCCATAGGAGGAGTACCTCAGTTTTTCCGCCAGTGTCTTAGGTGTTAGTCATGGTTTAGCTTGCCTCCACATCCTTGGGATTAGGTGAGCTAACCGGTTCTGTCCAAAAAAGCCTCAGCGCTAAAGTGGTCAGTAACCGGACCCCAAACCCTTGGGGTATAGCCCATAATGCTTTTCTTTTTAGAGAGCTGGACCCTGGGCCCAGAACTTAGAAACCTTTGGGTGCCTAATGTTTCTGTTGCCAGAGTGCTATATGGGCCCAGGACAGTGGATCCTTCATAGGAACCCAGGGCCTGAAGGTCTAGACATCCCCACCGAGATGGGGGAAGATTGGGCCTCTTGCTTGGCAAAGTCCTGCGGCATGGAGCAGGTAAGTGAGGGGAAAACTTGCGGAACTTGGTTCTTAGCAGGTTTTTTCTGGGGGGTCACAGGGGACATGCCTAAAGTTATGCACTGCATCTGGCAAACTAGTCACATATCATAAAGATAGGATGGCTCTATATGTATTATTCCCCATAAGATGTGACCTCCCTTGTAGTGTTGGAAAAGCATTGAGTGGGGCCTGTGTGATATAAAAGTATATGTGTGTGTCAGAGAGCTGTGCTTACCTGCAAGCCTCCAGGCGATGCTCCATTCAGTCTTCCTCCTCACGGCCTGCAAAGCAGGCAAAACGCTGACCTCCTCATGGTTCCAGGCTGCAGTTTGCTGGAGCAGAGAGGTCCCTTCCTCCCAACCCCACCCCCCCCCTGTCGGGAGGGGCATTTCCTGTTTGAGATTGCTGGGGGGGGAAGGGCGGGTCAGTGGCTTAAGGAAGGGGCGGCCCTTCCTTGTTTGTTCCATATAGCTCATTCAATACTTTGGAACTGAGGAGGAAAGACCAGAACGGCAAGCACGGGGCGCCGAGGACACACAGTGGCCAGAAAGAATATTGCAGTCTTCAGAAAGACTGTTTTCAAGCCTAGGAATAGGCTGTTTCTTTTCCATCTCATAGTTTTTCTTGCAATACTACTCAGGGGGACAGAATGTTTTTTCTTTCCTAGATTTGAAAAAAAAAAAAAAAAAAAAAAAGATTTTTTTTTTAAAAAAAAAAAAAAAAAAGTGTCATCTAGGGGAGAGGAAGCATTTTTTATCCCCCAAACAGGTGTTTGGGCATTTAACTATTTATAAGTCCCAGGTACCAATAAGTAGCAGGTGTACCTCGGTATTGTACCATGGCATCAAAAAACAAGGGTACAAGAGGTGGGGATTCCCCCAGAGAGTCTGAGGTCTCGGACAAAGCTATGCCGCTGCTTTCCCCACAGGGAGCCTTGGGGCCATCGGGATCTGGGGCTGGAGCTGACGCGGGTCAGTCCAACCCTAAGATGGTCACGGAGGAGGTATTACTCACCTCTTTAAAAGAGATGCAGAAAAGCATGGGTAAAATGATAGCCGCAGCTATGCGGGGCAGTAAGCGGAATAGATCTCCGTCGCCCGAGCGCGGACCCTCAGAAGAGGAGGTCCTTTCCTCAGGGGAATTGGACGACCTCTTGGACAAGGACCAAGTAGGTTCAGGGATCGAAGATCCGGATACAGAGGAGTCTGGGGCAGTCTCCCTGAGGGAGAGCTGGTGGATTCAAGGATTGTCGGACTTGGTCCATAGGGCATTCAACTTGCCAGTACCAGATCTCCAGGTATCGACGGTTTCAGCTTTGGGCTCACTGAGGGCGCCTCAAAGCAATGCTGTGTTTCCGATCCATCCTCTATTAGAGGGAGTTTTGTTCCAAGATTGGAACAAGCCAGATAAGATCTTCTTACCACCTAAGAAGTTCTCTGTCCTATATCCTATGGAAGAAAAATTTTCCAAAAGATGGGCTACTCCTGCAGTGGACGCAGCCATCTCATGTGTTAACAAATCGTTAACATGCCCTGTAGAAAACATACAGGTGTTCAAGGATCCAGTTGATAAGCGCTTGGAAGCACTACTTAAGAACTCCTTCACTACTGCAGGGGCAGTAGTACAGCCAGCTGTGGCTGCGATTGGGGTCGCTCAAGCATTATCGGATCAATTTAAGCAGATGCTTAAACTTATTCCTGCCCAGCAGGCAGAAGAATTTTCGGATGTCCTTAAGGCCATAGGTTTTACGGTAGACGCAATCAAGGATTCTATCCAGCAAGCGTCACGTTTATCGTTATCCCTTATCCATATGAGAAGACTCTTATGGTTAAATAGCTGGGAGGCTGAGCCCCCATGCAAGAAGCTCCTGGTAGGGTTCCCCTTCCATGGAGGACGACTCTTCGGAGAAGACCTAGATAAATACATTCAGACCATTTCAAACGGCAAGAGTACTCTCTTGCCAACTAAGAAGAAGGTTCAGGGGCCTGCGTTTAAACGACAGTATTCCCCTGGGCAGGGGCCCTCTAATGCCAAGCAGTATCGACGGCCTCCTGCAAAAGCAAACTTCGGCTTCAACAGCAAATCACAAGGACAGGCTGTTAGAGGCAAAAGGCAGTGGTTTCGCAAACCAGCAAAACCAGCCCCCAAGCCAACCTTATCAAGGGGCGCCCCCACCCACGAAGGTGGGGGGAAGGCTGCGACTCTTTTCAGAGATTTGGGAAGCCAGCATTCCCGACGAGTGGGTACGGTCTTCCGTGGCCACAGGCTACAAATTAGATTTCCTAAGGTTTCCTCCTTCTCATTTCCAGGAGTCGAGGATTCCAAACGATCCGCCTCGGATTCCGGCCAGTCCTGGAACAGGGGCTGGGTTTCTACTCCAACCTATTCATCATCCCAAAATCCAATGGAGATGTCAGGCCAATTTTGGACCTAAAGATGGTAAATGCATATCTAAAGATCCGCTCATTTCGGATGGAATCCGTGCGGTCAGCAGCTGCCACACTCCAGAAGGACGACTTCATGGCGTCCATAGACATAAAGGATGCCTACCTTCATGTTCCAATTTATCAGCCACATCAAAGATATCTACGCTTCATGGTGGCTTCGCGTCACTTCCAATTCGTGGCGCTTCCCTTCGGGTTGGCTACGGCCCCCCGGGTGTTCACGAAGGTCCTAGCTCCGATCCTAGCCAAGCTAAGGATCCAAGGGGTCACGATCCTAGCATACCTGGACGACCTCCTAGTCATAGACCACTCGTCTCCCGGCTTGGAGCGAGCAGTGGCCCTCACGGTCCAATACCTCGAGAGGTTCGGCTGGGTCCTAAATCGAGAAAAGTCAGCTTTCCAGCCCACAAGGCAGTTGGAATATCTCGGCATGAGATTAGACACAGAACAACAAGGAGTGTTCCTACCTCTGAGGAAGGTAAAAGCCATCAAGGAATTAATCCTACTGGTTCTAAGCAAGAAAGAACCGACTATTCGCCTATGTATGAGGTTACTAGGCAAGATGGTGGCCACGTTCGAGGCGGTACCATACGCCCAGAGCCACACTCGCATCCTACAGGCAGCCATCCTGTCAGCATGGAGCAGAAGGCCACAGGCCTTGGATATCCCGTTGCCGCTCTTATCAAGAGTACGACAAAGTCTGTGTTGGTGGTTAGACCCTCAGAATCTACTGAAGGGGAAGTCTTTCAGCCCAGTGGCTTGGAAGATAGTGACCACAGACGCCAGCCTGACGGGCTGGGGAGCAATTTTGGATGGTTGCACTCGCCAAGGTACTTGGGCAAAGCCAGAGAAGCAGTTGCCCATCAACATCTTGGAGCTCAGAGCTGCTCGACTAGCCCTCAGGGCTTGGACGTCAAAATTGCAGGGGTTCCCGGTGAGAATTCAATCAGACAATGCCACGGCCGTGGCATACATAAATCACCAAGGGGGAACCAGGAGTCAAGCCGCTCAGAGAGAGGTGAGCTTCATTCTCCTATGGGCAGAGGCGCATGTGCCCTGCATATCGGCAATATTCATTCCAGGAGTGGACAACTTTCAGGCGGACTTCTTAAGCCGCCAGACTCTATGGCCGGGGGAATGGTCTCTGCATCCACAAGTCTTTCAAGCACTCTGCCAAAGATGGGGAGTGCCGGACGTGGATATCATGGCATCGAGACTCAACAAGAAACTAGACAGGTTCATATCCCGCTCAAGGGATCCGATGGCCTGCGGAACCGATGCGTTGTTTTGCCCTTGGCATCAGTTCAAACTTCTTTATGCGTTTCCCCCGCTCCAGTTACTACCCCGCCTGCTGCGCAGGATCCGGGTGGAACACATACCAGTCATCCTGGTAGCTCCAGCATGGCCCAGAAGGGCATGGTACTCACTCATCCTAAAGATGGTAGTGGGAGACCCTTGGACTCTTCCTCTACGGCCAGACCTGCTATCGCAAGGTCCGATCCTCCACCCTGCCTTACGGCATCTAAATTTGACGGCCTGGAAGCTGAATCCCTGATTCTCAGGGGTAGAGGTCTGTCTCAGAAAGTAGTCTCTACCCTAATCAGAGCCAGGAAACCGGTCTCTAGGGTGATTTATTACAGGGTCTGGAAGGCCTATGTAGGCTGGTGTGAGTCCAAGCGATGGCTTTCTCGCAAATTTACCATCGATAGAGTATTAAGTTTTCTCCAGCTAGGAGTGGATAAAGGATTGGCATTAAGCACAATCAAAGGACAGATTTCTGCTCTGTCAGTGTGGTTTCAGCGGCCGCTGGCCACCCACTCGCTGGTTAAGACCTTCCTTCAAGGGGTCTTGCGTATTAGACCTCCAGTTAAATCCCCGCTTTGTCCGTGGGATTTAAATCTTGTTCTGTCAAGTTTACAGAAACAACCGTTTGAGCCGTTGGCTGAAATTCCTTTGGTTCTACTGACAAGGAAGTTAGTATTTTTGGTTGCCATAGTTTCCGCAAGAAGAGTATCGGAACTGGCGGCCTTATCCTGTAAGGAACCATATCTTATTTTTCATAAGGACAGGGTCGTTCTCCGCCCTCATCCTTCCTTCCTACCGAAGGTCATATCCAGTTTTCATTTGAACCAGGATTTGGTATTACCATCCTTCTTCCCTAAACCTACTTCCAGAAAGGAAGGGTTGCTGCATACCTTGGATATTGTCAGGGCCATGAAGGCCTATCTTAAAGCTACAAAGAAGATCCGGAAAACAGATGTGCTGTTCATTCTACCGGATGGGCCCAAGAAGGGGCAGGCAGCTGCAAAGTCCACCATTTCTAGGTGGATTAAGCAATTAATCACTCAGGCCTACGGCTTGAAAAGGTTGCCTCCTCCAGTATCATTAAAGGCTCATTCTACTAGGGCCAGGGGCGCCTCCTGGGCAGCACACCACCAGATCTCTATGGCTCAAGTTTGCAAGGCGGCAACCTGGTCTTCTGTCCACACGTTTACAAAATTCTACCAGTTGGACGTAAGAAGGAAGACTGATACTGCCTTCGGGCAGGCAGTGCTGCAGGCTGCAGTTTGAGACCCTCGGATTCCGGGGGCTCCTCTTTTTTGAGTTAAATTTAAAATTTAAAATTATTTTTCTCAACTAAGTTGGATTTATTATGATTTGAGTATATCTCTAAATTAAATCCTTTTGTCTTGGAGATGTTCTCCCTCCCCTCATTGTAAGCATTGCTTTGGGACATCCCATATAGTAATGAATGCCGCTCTGTGTCCCGTGATGTACGATAAAGAAAAAGAGATTTTTAATACAGCTTACCTGTAAAATCTTTTTCTTGGAGTACATCACGGGACACAGAGCTCCCACCCCTCTTTTTTGAGGACCATTTTGGGAGGCATACTGCTTGCTACAAAACTGAGGTACTCCTCCTATGGGAGGGGGTTATATAGGGAGGGGCATTTCCTGTTTGAGATTGCCAGTGTCTACACCTGAAGGTACTCCATATAACCCATATAGTAATGAATGCCGCTCTGTGTCCCGTGATGTACTCCAAGAAAAAGATTTTACAGGTAAGCTGTATTAAAAATCTCTTTTTTAGGCTGCAGTCGGCGTTACGATGTTCCTGAATCAGGAGCATTCGTAACGCCGGGGCAAGTAAGCAATTGCGCTGTGTAACCTATGGTTACACAGGCGCAATTGCTTCTTGAATCCGGGCCATTGTGTATGCAGTGCAGGTGCAGAATGACCTTGTTTTGCTCCACCCCCACTGATTACACGCTAATAATGTATACCTGTCCCCCCTGAATGAGTCCATCTGTTTTGTAACGTGCTGCAAAAGCACCCCAACAGACCTGCTAGGCTCTATACACGGGTATGTCCAGCCTGTCATTGCACTGTGCGGGCTCAGCGGCCACAGCTATCTGCACACAGCTGTCATTCCCAGATGCAGGAATCCACAGATTCTTGTCGCTAGGATTTGTAGCGTGTGTAAATTCCTGTGTGAATAGAGCATTTTTTTTTCTAGTGGAGCACTAGTATAGAGGTGCCATTGGGTGCTATATAAAATGAATGGGCCCACAATGCTGCGAGGTTCACGCATTTCCCTGAAGTGCAGCAACGCGTGGAAAAATGCACATTACCTTAACACAAGCCTGAGCTCATCTCTTCACCACATACCGCCACAAAGGCAAGAGAATTCTTGTTGTGCAGTGTGTTAGTGACAAACACACTTAAGCCCTGTACACACGATCGGTTTGTCCGATGAAAACAGACCGATGGACCGTTTTCATCGGACAAACCGATCGTGTGTGGGCCCCATCGGTTTGTTTTCCATCGGTGAAAAAAAATAGAACATGTTATGGATAAAAAACAATAGAAAAAAAACGATTGTCTGTGTGGAAGTCCATCGGTCAAAAATCCACGCATGCTCAGAATCAAGTCGACGGATGCTCGGAAGCATTGAAGTTCATTTTTTTTCAGCACGTCGTATACAGTGTTTTACGTCACCGTGTTTTGGCACGGTCGGATTTTTGACTGATGTTGTGTAGGCAAGACTGATGAAAGTCAGCTTCATCGGATATCCGACGAAAAAAATCCATCGGATTAGATTCCATCAGATATCCGATCCCGTGTACGAGGCTTTAGACCAAATTTTAATGGTTCAGAGAATGTCAGGCAAAATGGTCAGCCCACACGCATGTTCACTTCATCAAATCTGGCCCTTTTTGAAAAAACTTTGGACATCTCCTGCTTTAACCACTTCAGCCCCAGACCATTTGGCTGCAAAATGACCGGGCCACTTTTTCGGCACTGCGTCGCTTTAGCTGACAATTGCACAGGCGCGTGACATTGTACCCAAACAAAATTGATGCTCCCTTTTTTCCCCACAAATAGAGCTTTCTTTTGGTGGTATCTGATCATCTCTGCAAATTTTTTTTTTTTTTTTGGGCTATAAATAAAAGAAGAGCGACAATTTAAAAAAAATACAATATCTTTTACTTTTTGCTATAATAAATATCCCATTTTTTATTTTTTCAAACAATTTTTTTCCTCAGTGTAGGCCAATACGTATTCTTCTACATGTTTTTGGTAAAAAAAATAAGCAATAAGCATATATTGATTGGTTTGCGCAAAAGTTATATCGTCTACAAAATAGGGGTAGTTTTATGGCATTATTATTTATTTTTTACTAGTAATGGCAGCGATCTGCGATTTCTATCGGGACTGCGACTTTATGGCGGAAACATCGGACACTTTTGACACATTTTTGTGACCATTGTCATTTATACAGCGATCAGTGCTATACAAATGCACTGATTACTGTGAAAATTACACTGGCAGGGAAGCGGTTAACCACTAGGGGGCGCTGAAAGGGGTTAAGTGTGTTCTAGGGAGTGATTCTAACTGTGAGGGGGCGTGGCTACGGGTGACACCTCAGTGATCTCTGTTTCTGATCACAGGGAGCAGTAGATCACTGTCCTGTCACTAGGAAGAACAGGGTAATGCTGTGTTTACATTGGCATGTCCCCGTTCTTCCTCTCCCGACCACAATCGGAGGCAGCCCCGGAGCTCTGTGAAGCGAGCAGGCTCACTGTTTCTAACAGCATGTCAAGCAACAAGTCCTGCACGCTTAACCTCCACGGCGCTGCACACCAATATAGCGCCCTACTCCCAAAGATTGGGGCGCTATTTCAAATTTAGGGGATGTCTGGACCAATAGTTGGGACCAGACCTGTTGAATTGTGTACAAATTTGCCTCTGTTCCGGCTGTGGTACTGCCTGGTAGTATTTTTCCCTTGTTGCCTGTGGGTGGCGTTGCCACTTCAGGCCCATGTTGAAACGCAGGTGTACCATGGTGTATTGGGTGTCCCTCCTCGGCAGAAGTACAGTGGGAGTGGTGACCCCACTGTGCATGCTAGGAGGGGATACTTAAGAGGCGGACGCCGTTTTTCAGGGTCCTTCGCCTCGTGGCCCACCTGGTGCAAGGTGGGTGTGCGTGATCTCAGTCTCAGGACCACGCTGGTCTGAGGCTGTGTTCCTGTAAAGTAGGCCCAGTAATCCTGGCTGGGGCCTATGCGTTGGAGGTGATCCTGTGCTGTCCGTCCTGAGGGAGGAGGCCACTCAAATAAGGAAGCCAGGGGAGGACCTGTCCCGGAAAGGACCAAGTGGAAGACTGGTACTTTGGGAGAGGCCTGGTAACTTCTTGAAGGATGCACCGTTAACCTACAATACCTTACAGTCCACGGGATTGGCTTAAAGGCTCTTTGTAATGCCGCGTACACATGATCATTTTTCGGGTTGTAAAAAACAACGTTTTTTTTAATGTCATTAAAAACGATCGTGTGTGGACTTCAGAGCATTTTTTAGGGTTCTGAAAAACTGGCAATTTTTTTTTCGAACATGCTCTATTTTTTCACTATGTTTTAAACGTTGTCGTTTTTCGGGTTGTAAAAAATGGTCGTGTGTGGGCTTTAATGACGTAAAAAATCTGCGCATGCTCAGAAGCAGTTATGAGACGGGAGCGCTCGTTCTGGTAAAACTACCATTCGTAATGGAGTAAGCACATTCATCACGCTGTAACAGACAGAAAAGCGCGAATTGTCTTTTACTAACACAAAACCAGCTAAAGCAGCCCAAAGGGTGGCGTCATCCGAATGGAACTTCCCCTTTTATAGTGCCGTTGTACATCACCGCGCTTTGCTAGAGCATTTTTTTTTTCACGATCGTGTGTAGGCAAGGCCGTTTTAATGATCAAGTTGAAAAATAACGTTGTTTTTTTCTAGAGCCTGAAAAACTTCGTTTTTTACAACCCGAAAATGATCGTTTGTACGCAGCATAAGGCAAGAATTTCGGGACTTTAAATCCTGTGCAGGAGGATCCCTGAATATTCATTCCGTGTTCTTAAATGGTCTGTGGCAGAGACTGTTCCTATACTGTCCGTGCGTCATCCCGGCTGCTAGGCCATGTGAGAGGGGTCTATGCGGGTGAGCAATACCCACTCAGGATTGAGTGGCGAATATTGGAATTCTGAATACTATTGTGCATTTTGTACCGTGTACCTGAACCTTCCCCCTCTCTATACTCTCTACTTCCTTCACAAATTTATGCAGCTAAAATAAAACCTACAGTTGAAGGTTTTACTTCTTGTGTGGACAAGTACTACAGACATCTCTCCCTAGACGACTTACTTAGAGGTAACGTGCAAAACCCAAAATCTAAACCAGCAGCTCCTTCGGGGGTAGTGCTACACGGATAATGCTCCTCACACTGATCATACCGATGATCTGACCATCTCCTGTACCACGTCCGCAGTCTCTGACCATCTCCTGTACCACGTCCGCAGTCTCTGACCATCTCCTGTACCACGTCCGCAGTCTCTGACCATCTCCTGTACCACGTCCGCAGTCTCACCATCTCCTGTACCACGTCCGCAGTCTCTGACCATCTCCTGTACCACGTCCGCAGTGTCTGACCATCTCCTGTACCACGTCCGCAGTGTCTGACCATCTCCTGTACCACGTCTGCAGTCTCTGACCATCTCCTGTACCACGTCCGCAGTCTCTGACCATCTCCTGTACCACGTCCGCAGTCTCTGACCATCTCCTGTACCACGTCTGCAGTCTCTGACCATCTCCTGTACAAAAATATTTTTTTTAAACAGTCACTTTCGGTTTTCGGCCTAGTGTATTTTTTTATTTTCGGTACTGTATTCGGCACCAAAAAACCCATTCGATGCATCCCTATGGCCTACCAATATTAGAATCTCCCATCCGGCTTTCATTCACTTCATTGGGGTTTTGCATTCCCTAGTCTATAGGGTTGTAAGATTGAAGGTCAACTGCAGTACATACTAGCTCATTATGCCTTTTCCCTTACAGGTGTAAAGAAAAAAAAATTGCGGTTTACTACCGCATTAAGAATTGACCAAGTCAAAAAAATTGCGGACTTTGTGGGCACACAATAAGAGAAAATCTGTAAAGTATACATTTTATTACAACATAATTAAAAAACATATAAACAACATACAAACTGTTACATCCTTTATGGACACAGTTACCCAATAATGCAGTTATAGAGGACTGGACCTACAGTAAAAAGATTCATTTAATACTGTATCAAGGTAAGAGAAGAATTTCTGATCCAGTAATGCCTCCAAAAACTTGCGACCGTCTACAAGCAATTTTTTGGAGGCATTACTGGATCAGAAATTCTTCTATACCTTGATACAGTATTAAATCTTTGTATCGTCCTCTATAACTGCATTATTGGGTAACTGTGTCCATACAGGGTGTTGTTTGTATGTTGTTTATATGTTTTTTTAATTGTGTTGTAATAAAATGTATACTTTTTTTTTTTTTTCACTTATTCTCTCTCATTGTGTGCCCACAAAGTCTGCACATTTTTTGACTTGGTTAATCCTTAAATTTCTATCATAAATGCTTCTTACTTGTCAGCATTTTTTTTATTTCCACACATGCACACAGGGCCGGATTAACATAGAGGCTATTGGAGCTGCAGCTCCAGGCCCCTTTCTCAACATAGGACCATTTGCCCAAAAAAAAAGAAAATAAATAAAGATCGACTTTGAGGGTTGTAGCTCGGCAATCAGGGGTCACAGAGACCCCACATTTGGATGTCCAAAGACCTACCCCACCACTGGTTAAAATATGGGGCTGGTAGCATTTATGGTTCCGGAGATACGGGGCTGCTTGCGCAGCCTGTCAGAAACTATATACATAGCGTCCAGTAACTGACACACTCTGCAGCCGACTGAGAGGATGAGCTCACAGTGCTTGTATATTACTTATGGTAACTAACCCCTCGTCACCCAGGCAAATTTTGACACTTCTCTCCTACATGTAAAAATCATATTTATTTATTTTGCTAGAAAATTACTCGGAACCCTCAAACATATATATTGTTTTAGCAGCCACCCTATGGAATGAAATGGTGGTCTTTGCAACTTTTTATGTTGCACGGTATTTGCGCAGCAATTTTTAAAAGTTTTCTTTTTTTGGAAAGAAATAGTTTGATTCATTAAAAAAAACACTAAAGTTAGCACTTTTTGTATACTAAACGATGCTTTAACTTTTTTTACAGGTTACTAGAGTTACAGAGGAGGTCTAGTGCTAGAATTATTGCTCTCGCTCTAACGATCGTGGCGTATGTAAACTGTGTGTATCTGGCTCTGATACCAGCCAGTGCCTACCCAGCCACTGACTAGTATCTCTCCCCAGCCTGTCCCCACACACCCTCTCACCTGCTGACCTGTGGATGGGCGAATCACTCCTGCAGTGTTATTGTGTTCTGCCTGTAAATACAATGATCAGTGTTGCTAACTATAGCTGATTGTTTTGTGAAAAACCTGACAGGCTGGTTGTACTCAAGTCGGTTAATAGGTTGACTTGTGTAAAACCAGCTAGCTCATATATAGATCGACTATGGCTGGTCTCTGCTTAATGTATGGCCCACTTAACCACTACGCAGTCCCTAAACATCCTTCCACAAACCTTTTACATTTTTCCTTCCCAGATTCCTTCATCCTCCTCACCTGTACATAGTGCCCACCGCCATACCCTCCACACTCCTCCCCTGTACATACTGCTCACTGTCATACCCTCCACACTTCTCTCCTATACATAGTGCCCGCTGTCATACCCTACACACTCCTCTCCTGTACATACTGCCCACTGTCTTACCCTCCACACTCATCTCGTGTACATACTGCTCAGTATCATAAACTCCTCTATTGTACGTAGTGCCAGCTGTCATACCCTTCACACTCCTCTCCTGTACATACTGCCCACTGGCATAGCCTCCACACTCTTTTCCTGTACATGCTGCCCACTGTCTTAACCTCCACACACATCTCATGTACATACTGCTCAGTATCATACCGTCCACACTCCTCCTCTGCAGGGAAGATAGGCCTCTGAGGACTTTATAGAAGTCCCTAGAATAATTTCATATAGGGGCCTGAGCAGGGCTCAATCCAGGGTGGTTGTTTTCCACTCCATTAATCCCTAAAAGATTAGAGCCAGCTGCTATGGATCTGACAGATAACTTATAATGGTGCTGTTAGAGGTTTTTTTTGTTTTTTTTTTTTAGCCCCGCAAAACCTACCTAAACTCTTAAGATAGGGGCATAGGGGACATCTTTATATATATATATATATATTACCCCTGAGGGGGTTGCT
This sequence comes from Rana temporaria, assembly GCF_905171775.1. NCBI lineage: Eukaryota > Metazoa > Chordata > Amphibia > Anura > Ranidae > Rana > Rana temporaria. The sequence goes on from NC_053500.1 coordinate 105,338,923, forward strand.
TATTAGTGGCAACATCTTTCCAAGTTCCAACCTATCATCTCCTCCTTACACTGCTGCTATATCTATCAGTGTGTAAGAGTAAGAGGCTGGGTTCACACTACTACACTACTTTCATCCTACTTTGCTCTGTGTTCAATGTTTCCCTATGAGAGCGTCTTGTAGCGTCCTACACAAGTCCGTCCGACTTTGAAAATGCTCCCTGTACTACTTTTGGTCCTACATTGATCCTACTTCAGGCCCATTGAATATCATTGAAGTCGGACCAAAGTAGTATCCTGTTCATGAAAGTAGGATGGATGTAGGACCAATGTAGCAGAGCAAAGTGGGATGAAAGTAGTGTAGTAGTGTGAACCCAGCCTTAATCAAAACCTCTTGTGGCTTAGGCAACAAACCACTTAGGGCTGTACGAGAAGCAGAAAATGCTAGCCTGCAACCCTTAATTGAGAGTTTTCTCTGGGGCAAACCTCTATGCTAAAGCTATGAAAATTAGCCTGTATTTTGTGTGAAGCCCTACAGGTGTCTGATTGCCTCCAGCCTAAGATTGTGATCACCTCTTCGGCTGGGTTCACACCTGTCCTACAACGGTCCTACATTGGGAGCTCATGTAGCATGACGTGTGAAAATCAATGTTTCCCTATGAGAGCTGTCTTAACTGGTCCTACACAAGTCGGTCCGACTTTGAAAATGCTCCCTGTACTACTTTGGTCCTACATTGATATTCAATGGGCTGAAGTAGGATCATTGAAGTCGGACCAAAGTAGGAGCTTTGTCCTAACTATCCGACTTTTGACATCCTACTTGTGATTACAGCAGCAGTAAAAGGAATTTATCTCACTCTGGGATTGTTTTGATTGGTCAAAGAACAAGTCAGACTATCACAAAGTCGGATCAAAGTAGTATCCTGTTCATGAAAGTAGGACCGATGTAGGACCAATGTAGGATCAGTGTAGGACCAATGTAGCAGAGCAAAGTAGGATCAAAGTAGTGTAGTAGTGTGAACCCAGCCTTAGGCTGGGTTCACACTACTACACTACTTTGATCCTACTTTGCTCTGCTACATCGGTCCTACATTTATCCTACATCCATCCTACTTTCATGAACAGGATACTACTTTGGTCCGACTTCAATGATATTCAATGGGCCTGAAGTAGGATCAATGTAGGACCAAAAGTAGTACAGGGAGCATTTTCAAAGTCGGACCGACTTGTGTAGGACGCTACAAGACGCTCTCATAGGGAAACATTGAACACAGAGCAAAGTAGGATGAAAGTAGTGTAGTAGTGTGAACCCAGCCTTAATGAGAGATCTAAGTGATTGCTGGGTCTGTGCTCGTTAAGACCTTAAAGGCTTGGACTCGCTCCCACCTGTGTGTATGGACCAGCTACACCTACTCAGACCTATGCAATAGTAGAATAGCAGCTACCACTATTGTGGTATAGTCACACACCTCAGACTTCCATTATTTGGAACTACCATGTTCCTTTACTGGGTGAAGGATTAGTATCTGGAGTTCAGGCTATGCCTATGATAGATTGTTGGCCTGACTGCGCATCAGAAATGCTATCCTATGGCTCACTAGAAATGCATAATGTTAGAACCTCTGGCGGCCCTGATACAGGCGAGCGACCAGGTTGAGGGCTTCAGGTATGGTGGCCTCCATGAAAAGATAATGCTCTATGCTGATGATAAGTTGCTTTTCTTGGGGGACCCCATCCTGTCACTGCCGGGGGTCATGGATGTCATACAGAGGTTTGGCCATTTCTCGGGCTTGACCATTAATTGGTCCAAATCTGCCCCGATGATGCTAGATGAGGACAGGGAGGTGACCCTCCCGGTCTCATGTCCCATTCCTGTAGTAGATAGCTTCAAGTACCTAGGTGTACAAATCTCGCCCAAACTGTCAGACTACTGTTTGCTTAATGTGTACCCCTTGCTGTCCCGTTTCAGAGATAAGATTAACACGTGGAACAACCTTAAGATGTCCTTTGCAGGCAAAGCAAACCTAATCAAAATGATATTAATGCCCCAGCTGCTGTACTTCCTACACAACTCCCCGGTGGTTATACACTTGAAGGTTTTTAGAGTAGTGAACACCCTTTTCAGAAAGTTGCTGTGAAGTGGGATCAGGCTGGAGCAGCTCCAGCGAGCTAAAGATAACGGACGGTTGGCCGTCCCCAAACCTTGGGTATATTACATCGCGGCCCAGCTGCAGCATTTGGTGGGCTCCATGGCTCGGGACCCGGTGGGATCGGCGGCACGGCTGATGCTGTATGCTTCTGGAGCTGAGACCACCCCCCTGGGCCTGGAGGCACAAATGTTTCTCAAATCTAATAAACAAAACCCGACATTAACACTAACCCAAAAAATTTGGAACAAGGGTAGGCAGCTTCAGGGGGTGAGAGGGTTCACTGACCATAGTCCAATTTGGAAAAACTACTCCTACACTGAGTTGGCTAAGTTGCAGCAGGGATCCCGCTGGAAAACCCATGGGATACATATGTTGTCTCAGATATTTCATAATGGCAGGTTGCTGACATTTCCTCAGCTGCAGGCTAGATTTGATCTACCGGCCTCTATGTGGCTCTCCTTTCTTCAGCTTAGACACTCAGTGGCGGCGCAGGGGAATGCAGTGGAGTGGACAATGTCACCCACTCCGGTATTCCGCTTGCTGCGGTCGGCCTCTGAGACCAAAGGAATTATTTCCCAGTGCTATCAGATGCTACTATCCGAACACCTGGACGCGTTCCCGTGTGGGGCTTTTTCTGCTTGGCAGCGGGATCTCAGCCAGGTTACGGGTGACCAGTGGGAGGAGGCCCTTCAATCCCTAACTACATGTTCCCTAAATGTTGCACAAAAGGTCTCACAACTGTACATACTGCTGAGGGTACACTATACACGGGTGAGACTACACAGGATGGGTAGGCGGGCGGACCCGTTGTGCTGCCGATGCCAGCAGCATGAGGGGGACCTAATACATCTCCTGTGGCGATGCCTGAAGCTGCACAGATACTGGAGTGGGGTGGTGGAGACAATTAATTTTGCTTTTCAAACTAAGGTTTCCGGTAGATCCTGTGTGTTGCTTGTTGGGGGTGCTGGAGGATGTGGTCCCCGAGGAAATGACCAGTGTGGCTGTATCTAGGTCACTGTTTGTTTCAAGCTAGGAAATTAATACTTATGGGGTAGAAGTCTGCCTCTCCGCCAACTCATTCCTCATGGATTACACACGTGGGAAAGGCTTTAGTGATGGAAAAATACATTTATCAACATAGAGGGTGTCCCGGCAGGTTTGAGAGAATATGGGGGATGTGGCTGGATACACCAGGTTTGAGTCTCAGGGAGCTTGTTATGACCAGACTTCTGAGGTGTCTGTAAGCTGGTGCCGATGTGGGATCATGAGGGCTTGTCTGGTGTATTATTGGTATTGAGGTGGGAGGGCATGTATATTTGTAAGAGAGGGAAGAATGATCTTGGTGGGTGGAGTAGGGGACATGTTTCTATTCGTGTATGATGTATGCTTTGAAGGAATCAACCTCTGTTTGTGCACTGGAGAGTATAAATTTGTTTTTGTATCAATAAAAACCTTTCTGATTTAAAAAAAAGAAAAAAAAGAAAAGCATAATGTTGATTATGTAACGGTACACTGTTGCCTACCAAACGCATAACATTGAAATATTGGTAACACTTCTATTAGATAACCGTACACTGTTGCTATTCAGAAATGCTTAACATAGTTGTATTAGTAGTAACATTTCTGTGGGTTATGCGACTTTACAAGGTTGCTAGTCAGAAACGCACAGCATTGGAAGTTTATCTTGTGTCTTTTCTGTTATATAAATATCCTATGGCTCACCAGAAATGCATAATATTGACTATGTAATGTTACACTATTACTTATCAGAAACGCATGTCTTTGAGTTACTGATAGCGACATTTCTTCTGGTTATATAACTGTACAAGTTTCTAATCAAAAAATGCATAACATTGTATTGCTGGGAATGACACTTCTGTGGGTTCAGTGACGGTATACTGTTGCTATTCAGAAACACACAGTGCTGAGTTTTTGGCTAGTGACTTTTCTGTTGATCAGGTGACCTTACAAGGTTGCATTAACCTCCCTGGCGGTATGATTCTGTCTGGAATTACGTACCAAAAGCGGTACAATTATTTTGCAAGGAAATTTGGCGTTTTATACTGTAGGCCTGTAATTTTTAGAAATAACTCACTTAAATCTGACCAAGCAAGAGTCTTGTAGGCATTCCGGGTATGATTTTTTTTTTTAAAACAAAATTATAATATAATAAAAAATTATAAATAATTATAACAAATAATAATATAATTATAATAAAAATTATTCAATAATGTAATCAACTCAAAATCACTGAATTTTGCTCAGTTGCAGAATTGTCGCTGTCATTATTATTTTTTTTTTATGACAAATTTCCCCACAAATCGCTATCGCACAATTCTGCAAGTGATTATAATTTATTATCGCTGTTTTCTAGCTGATCTAAAACCATTTTTGACATAAAGGGACACTTTTGGACAATCTACAGTTTTTAGGCAGAAAGAACATTTTTTATTATATAAAAGTACATGTAGGGTACTGGGCAGACCACTAGGGACACGGGGGGTGTGTATTTTTTACATACAGTACTGTAATCTATAAGATTACAGTATACTGTATGTAAAGTGTTTGTTTACTTTTTTGAATTTGGCGCCGTTCTCCGCTCCCGTGCGTCGTAACGTCGCAGGGAACGGAGATCGGCGGCACACGGGGAGACTGTGAATCGAGCGAGGAGGTCCCGCTCGCTCACACAGCGGGGTGGCATTGCTGGATCCAGGGACAAGGTAAGTAACTTGCCTGTGGATCCAGCGAAAGGTAAGCCGCGCCGCTGCACACTCTGCACGTCCAGCCCGAGCGTGACTCGGGGTTACCGATCCTAGCATAAAAAATCAACCCCGAGTCACGCTCGGGTTTACCGCCAAGGGGGTTAAGTTACACATTGAGTTGTCGGCAACATTCTGTTGGTCATATAGCTGTACAAGTTTCCTAATCAAAAAATGCACAGCATTGTATTACTGGCAGAAACGCACAGCATTGAGTTTTTACTAGTGACATTTCTACTGGGTATATGACGGGGTTGTGTTGCTAAACAGAAATGCACAATGTTATTGTTGGTAACGTTTCTGTCTTATGTCCTATACCCTGTTGTTTATCTGAAGTGTGTTAGTGCCACTCTCTGCTGGTTATGACTGCAGGTAGTCTAGCACCAGCTATACACAGCTGAGGTCGCATATGTCTCTTTTGTTGTCATACTGGCTATGCGACTGCATTTTCGTGATCATCAAAAATACACAAGAGGTGTTAGTATTTTTTCTGTTGGTTATATGACCGTACTGCGGTCGGTATCAGGAATTCTCAACACGGAAGTTGTTCTTGTCCTCCTGTTTTTGAATCTATTACCTTAGTTTTTTGCGGTACATCAGAAAAACACAGCAGTGGAAGGTGTCTGTGTCTTCTGTTTTTAATTACTCAGAAAAACACCATAATTGCTAGTGTCCTTTCTGTTGGATGTAGGAATGGTACCTTATTACATATTAGAAATACACAACATTTTAAGTTTGGTTTGTGTCTTCTCTATCCTACAGGTGACTGTATATCAGAAAATACAACAGTGAAGGCTGGGTATGTCTTCCTGTTTTGTATTCCATATTAAGCCTGAGCTTGCTACCCTTCAGAAATACAAGATTTATGACCTGTATGTCTGTGATATTAACTATATATCTGTCACTTTATTTTCAGACCTTATTTTCCATGCACATGGAAGGAACAGGATTTCTGACTGCAAAAGATTCAGTCCTTTACATCTAGGCATGCCAGAGACATTCCCTATACCTGAACCTAGTAGGGTTATAGGACACTGGAAGGAGGTCATAAAATCACCTACCATGATTTTTTAGTAGAAAAGGGGTTACGCTTTTAGGAATTGTTTGCGTGAAGATACAACATCAGAGCTTATCTGACTGGTTCACCCAATCCGGTTTACAGCTCGGTATGTCTACTTCATGTCACCCCCTTGGACGAACTGGATATGACTAACCAATATTCGTCTTTTACTCCTACTATAGGATTAATCCTTTGTGGTAAGGATCTGCTTAACTTAACACTCATTGGTGCTTGGAGTGGATTATGATCTCAAACACCGGATATTTACAAAATACTGTATTTGGTTGGCGTCTGACACTTGCGTGTTTGTCCTGAGAATATAGGGTAGACTGTGCCTGCGTGTTATACGCAGGGGGAAAGTTTTGTTCCCCGACACTTTTGTCTTTTTCTGCTATATACCAATAAATGCAGTGGTTACTCGCAGTTTCTTACCAGGCTCCTTACGTAGTTTAATGCATCTACCCGCAGGGCTATAAGAAGCCTGGGGATATAGAACACCTTCACATCTGACGTCATCATTTAGATGGGAAGAGAACCAGAAGTTGGGAATGCCCAGGGGAAGATTGGACTTACTTGCCAACCGCCTTGAAGAGCAGCCGTTTTGACCTGTCTAGCAGTGTGCGTTGGAGACAGGGGTTGGGTCCGCACGCGTTGGCGGGCGCATGAGTGAGCCACGCCAAGGCATCCTGTGGACCTGACACTGACCAATAGGTGTCCTCGCTATAGAGGCACATGCATTCTGATGAATGGAGGGGGGCAGGTGAACTGAAGGGGAGCCACCCCTCCTTGAAGGTGCAGGAGCACACCAAACGCCCTGCTTGGTTACATACCTGCCCAGTCATTTGAGTCCAGGGAATAAGCTTCCTTAATCTAGTATCCTTGAGTGGGTTTATTTCCTTGTTTCACCATGACTATGGCAAACAAGAAGGGGACCCACAAGGATTGTCTGTCAGGAGACCTTTTTTTCTTCTAAACCATTCTCCTGAATAGACTAGTGGCTTAAAACCAGATGTTTTTTCTTGGTTGATCAAAGTAGTTCCTTGTTTCACAGAACAAATCTCTGATTAAACTTTTGATGGTCCTATGCAGCAATTGCAGACATTATTGACCACGATTGCTAGAATATTGGCACAGCCAATCTTTCTATCTTAAAAAATTCACAGGCTCTCAGATTTTTCTTTGAGGGCACATGCCACCTAGATCCTGCATCCAAAGAGGAGACAAGGACATAGGTGGAGCAGACCTGCCGGTCAATTACATGCTCCAGCTAGGATACCTTCATCACACACTAGGGAGTGGAGGTGTTGAAATAAAGTCAGATTCTGACATTTAGCAGAAAGACCTTGCAGGCAAGGGTCCCACCCTAAAGTAGCCCTGTTGGTTACTTTATTATCCTCTCTGGTGTGCCGTCCTGGAAGGTGATAGGAGAAAACTTACGTTAGATCTACCGGTAACAGTATTTCTACGAACCTTCCAGGACGGCAGGCCTACTACCCGCCCTAGGTGGAGGGAAAAGATAAGCGAAACGCTAGGTGGTAAGTACCTATACGGAACAATGTCCCTTGTGAACCAGTTCAGGATTACTTTAATACATACTGAGGAGCTAGGGGAAGGGTGGGGACTTATAACAAACTATCAATTGATTGTGTTTTTCCTGTGGGGAGGAGCCCTCATCTCTCTGCTGTGCCGTCCTGGAAGGTTCATAGAAATACCGTTACCGGTAGATCTAACGTAAGTTTTTCTTTGGCAGGTGGCACTGATAGGTGCCACTGGCTCGTGGCACTTACAGGTGACACTGGCAAGTGGCAGATTGGCGGGTGGCACTAATTGGCACTGGCAGGTTGCACTGGATGGAACTAATTGGCATTGGCAGGTGGCACTGGTTGGTACTGGCAGATGTCACTGATTGGCATGTGGCATTAAGGTGACACTGGCAAGTGGCACTGAATGGCAATAGTTAGCACTGGCAGATGGCACTGGTTGGCATTGACACGTGGCAGGTGGCACTGGTTGGTACTGCTTGGCAGGTGGCACTAATTGGCAATAGATGACACTGGATGGCAATAGTTAGCACTGGCAGGTGGCACTGGTTGTCATTGGTAGGTGGCACTGGCAGATGGCACTGGATGGCACTGGCAGGTGGCACTGACAGGTGGCACTAGTTGGCACTGACAGGTGGCACTTGATGGCATTAACAGATGGCACTAGTTGGCAGGTGGCACTGGATGGCACTGGCAGGTGGCACTGGATGGCACTGGCAGGTGGCACTGGATGGCACTGGCAGGTGGCACTGGATGGCATTGACAAGTGGTACTGGATGGCACTGGCTGGTTGGCATTAGCAGATGGCACTGGCAGGTTTCACAGCCCATAACGTAGATGTGTGAAACTCTTTCTCCATACAGTTTCACATGGTGCTGCAGAGAGGAGCTCAGATTCATTGTGATGTTGGAGGTGGGCGGGCCCCAGCAGCTATCCAGCCAATGATCTCATCCCATTGGCTGGTGTTGGACAGCTGAGTCCCGCCCACCCCGACATCAGACCGTGCCAATGACAGCTCCCTTCTCTCTCTCTCTCTCCTTGGTGTTTCACACACTCGGCGCTGCTCTGCAGACAGTGTGGAGAAGGGAGGAGGAACCCCATGTAGCTGTGTGAAACTCTCTCTCTCTCTCCCCATACAGTTTCACATGGTGCTGCAGAGAGGGGAGAGAGAGAGGAGCGCAGAATAATCTTGATGTTGGAGGTGAGCGGGCCCCTGCAGCTATCCAGCCAATGATCTCATCCCATTGGCTGGTGTTGGACAGCTGAATCCCGCCCACCCCGACATCAGACCGTACTAATGACGATTATATTGACGATATTCTGATAATTTGGGAAGGTGATCTCCCGTCGTTGGAAAGGTTTTTCGCCAGGTTAAATATGAATGATAAAGGCATTATTTTAATGTAGAAAAAATGTGTAGAGGGCGCTAGATCACTCAGTGCTAATAAATAGTAAACCAGCGTGCTGGGTGAAAATTTAAATACAAAACAATAGACTTCTATTATAAATTGTAAATATAGTAATAATATAATAATAAATTCAAAAAAAGAAGAAGAAAAGTCTTTGTGTTCAAAAAAAGACCCCTCAGAATCTTATAAAAAGTCCCAATAAGTGTTCAATCAAATGCATAACATGTAAAAGAAAAAGAAAAAACAAATCTTCTTTCTTGAGTATTCTTTAAGTGAAAAAAAAGAAAGAGGAAAGCCGTCACCAACAAATCCAGTCTTCTTAATCACCCTTAGATTGGTGTTGAAGCAAACAAATGTGCTTACCAGAAATAGTGGACTATTATGGTTAAACAATAGTCTGCTAGACATATGCAGGATTGTGCCTGCATGCACATCGGACAGGAAATCAATGATAGCCTCAATGCCAGGGATTCCAGATAGGATATAGATGAAAAAAGAAAGGCAATGGAGATGCCAATAGTGTATTATCGCTTAAAATTTATTGTAAATAAAAAACATATGTAAAAAACAAGAGACAAATGGCCTAGATGGCCTCTTACTTCTAAAAGTGCCTACCCGGCACTGGGGCTGCAGGCGTGTCACCGCTACCTTGCGGTGCGGTAAAAAGCAGGGTCGTCTGGTCCGGTGCTAGCTCCGTAGCACGGCTCGGCGTCCCAGCTGACAGCTCGTACAGGCAGGGAGGCACGTCACGTGATCGGGTCCGCCTCCTGGAGGCGGACCCGATCACGTGACGTGCCTCCCTGCCTGTACGAGCTGTCAGCTGGGACGCCGAGCCGTGCTACGGAGCTAGCACCGGACCAGACGACCCTGCTTTTTACCGCACCGCAAGGTAGCGGTGACACGCCTGCAGCCCCAGTGCCGGGTAGGCACTTTTAGAAGTAAGAGGCCATCTAGGCCATTTGTCTCTTGTTTTTTACATATGTTTTTTATTTACAATAAATTTTAAGCGATAATACACTATTGGCATCTCCATTGCCTTTCTTTTTTCATCTATATCCTATCTGGAATCCCTGGCATTGAGGCTATCATTGATTTCCTGTCCGATGTGCATGCAGGCACAATCCTGCATATGTCTAGCAGACTATTGTTTAACCATAATAGTCCACTATTTCTGGTAAGCACATTTGTTTGCTTCAACACCAATCTAAGGGTGATTAAGAAGACTGGATTTGTTGGTGACGGCTTTCCTCTTTCTTTTTTTTCACTTAAAGAATACTCAAGAAAGAAGATTTGTTTTTTCTTTTTCTTTTACATGTTATGCATTTGATTGAACACTTATTGGGACTTTTTATAAGATTCTGAGGGGTCTTTTTTTGAACACAAAGACTTTTCTTCTTCTTTTTTTGAATTTATTATTATATTATTACTATATTTACAATTTATAATAGAAGTCTATTGTTTTGTATTTAAATTTTCACCCAGCACGCTGGTTTACTATTTATTAGCACTGAGTGATCTAGCGCCCTCTACACATTTTTTCAATTATCACAATCAGTATTGTTTTTGAGGTGCAGCTTTATTTATATTTTTATTTTCTCAAATTATAAGTATTATGTTTTGGCGCTGAATGTTAATTTTACACATTATTTTAATGTATGAGGCAAGTGATTCCGAGTTCCACTTCCTAGATCTGAACATCTTGGTTAAGGACGGTGTTGTTAAAACCACGACCCACTTTAAAACGACAGATCGTAATGCCTATATCCCCCTCAATAGTTGCCATCATCCCCAATGGCTCAAAGCCATCCCTAAGGGTCAGCTCCAGAGGATTAGGCGGAACTGTACATCATTAAACGATTATTTCCAACAGGCCCTTATATTGAAAACCAGGTTCCTTGAAAAGGGCTATGATGAGGCCATCATTGATGACACTATTCAACAAGTGGGTGAACTTGATAGAAATCAGTTACTTGGTGTTAATAGAGCCCCTAAAACTAATACAGATCAAAAATTCAATTATGCAATGATCACTGCTTATTCCAATCAGCATTTTTCCGTCAAGAAAATTTTAATAACGGCATTGGAATGTCTTGAAAAATGATCGTGTTTTGGGTCCAGCAATCCCGAACCAACCAGTTGTTATCTTTAGAGGAGCACCTCCGTTATGTCTGAAGGTCGCTCCGAATGTGATTGATCCCCCAAACACAATACAGTTCTTTCAGGACATGAAAGGTTTCTTTCCCTGTAGAAAATGTAACATTTGTAAAATTAACTCCTTCCGAGGACGTAAACTTTTATCATTCCAGTCCACTCAGACTAATAGACTAATATAATATAGATTCATTCATTACATGCACCAGTGATCATGTAGTCTATCTTATACAATGTCCCTGCTCTAAACAATATATAGGGCGTACAAAACGAGCGTTGCATGTCAGATTGGATGAACACGTTGGTAATGTAGGTCGAGGTTTTCCCAAACACAATCTGTCAAAGCATTATGCTAAGTATCATAACAAACAGATCCATGGGACCTTGTTCCTCCCTATTGAAAAACTAAACGCCCCTTGGAGAGGTACGAATAAAGTACGCTCTATATCCAAATCTGAAACACAGTGGATTTTTAATATGAAAAGTTTTGTTCCTTTTGGGTTGAACGTAGAGTGGGACATTAATTGTTTCCTTAGTAATGATTAGTTTCCCCTCTACTAGTTTTACTCAGTAACTTTCCAGCCTTCTTAGCTATTCTTTTTTATTTACTCAATGTAATTTTAAAAAGACATTTTAGCAGTAAAAAAAATTTATAATTTTTTTTTTATTATTACGTAAAAGGTTTTATAATGTTAAGGACCATTGAGAATTTAATTATTCTTTGTATGGATTGTATATATATATTTATTTTTACATTAATTTTTCACTTAATCTGTATGATGTGCAATATAGCGGTTTCCCTTCGTTTCCCAATGCTGTGTCTCTATGTGTTGAGACTCTTGAAACTCTCCTGTTTCTCCACAAGATGGCAGTCATCTGTCCTTATTCGTTATTAGCCTCATATGTTTCATATGGGCGTTCTCCATTGTGTACTAAGCTGTTCTTTTTGCCCTTGGTGTTTGCCCTCAGCTAAAATGGAGTCCTGACACTATATAAGGCCCTTGCGATGGCGTGTGCGTCATTGGTCTATCCCAGGCGACGTCTTACGACGAAACGTACGTAGGAGTGGCCATTAGCGCGTACCACGCCATCGCCTTTGCGGAAGTGAGCTACACACACGGAGAACAGCTGATAGGACCCGATCGGATGCACGCGCCATGCTCTGTTTACATGCTATTTGACACCAACCGAATTGTAAGCGCAATTTATTTCATTAAAAAGCCCTTAAACTCACAGTACTTCACCATGGAGCGTTATTTTCTTTCCTTTAACCACTTCCCTACCGGCCCATAGTAAAATGACGTCCACAAAGAACCTCTGCCGTTCAGAGTGGACGTCATATGACGTCCTGGGCTTTGTGGGGGGATATCTGAATGATGCGTGCAGCTAGAGGCATCATTCAGATATCCTTCTAAACTGCCGGCGATTCTGCACAACGTAAGAACGATCATAGCGGCGGTTCCGCCGCTAGATCGTTCTTACAGGCGGCGGGAGGGGACATCCCCCCCTCCCGCCGCCATCCGGTGCTTCTCCGGGCTCTCCCGTGCCATCGGGGGCCCGGAGAACGAATCATCCGGCGCTCGCAGGAAGCATAGAGATGACTGGTGACCAGATGGTCACCAGTCATCTCTATGACCGTCGGAGGACCCGGGCGCGATGTGATGACGTCACGCCCGGGTCCCCGTAAGTAAACAAAGCCGCAATTGCGGCTGCTAAGCAGCAGCAAGCATGAGATCGGTGAATTTTTTTTCACCGATTTCATGCTTTCCAGCCTGGAGGAGAGATGTGGGGTCTTATTGACCCCGCATCTCTCCATAAAGAGTACCTGTCACACACATTCCTATTACAAGGGATGTTTACATTCCTTGTAATAGGAATAAAAGTGATCAAAAAAAAATTAAAAAAAAAAGTGTAAAAAAAGAAATAAATATATATATAAAAAAAAAAGAAATACAATTTATTTTTTTAACGCCCCTGTCCCCGGTAGCTTGCGCGCAGAAGCGAACGCACACGCAAGTCCCGCCGACATATGTAAACGCCGTTTAAACCACATATGTGAGGTATCGCCGCGTGCGTTAGAGTGCCAGCAACAATTCTAGCACTAGATCTCCTCTGTAAATCTAAACTGGTAACCTGTAAAAATTTTCAAATCGTTGCCTATGGAGATTTTTAAGTACCGAAGTTTGGCGCCATTCCATGAGTGTGCGTAATTTTAAAGCGTGACATGTTAGGTATCTATTTACTCGGTGTAACATCATCTTTCCTATTTTACAAAAAAATTGGGCTAACTTTACTGTTTTTAAATTTTTTTAATTCATGAAACAATTTTTTTCCAAAAAAAGGCAATTGAAAAATTATTGCGCAAATACCGTGCAAGATAAAAGGTTTCAATGACCGTCGTTTTATTCCCTAGGGTGTCTGCTAAAAAAACATATATAATGTTTGGGGGTTCTGCGTAATTTTCTAGCAAAAAAATTATGATTTGTACATGTAGGAGAGAAGTGCCAGAATAGGCCTGGTATGGAAGTGTGTATAACTGCCCTGTATGGAAGAGGTTAATATATGAGCGCTCATCTCTCATGTGCTGGGGATTGAAGCTGAGGACTTGACCCTTTTTTTTTTACCCACTGGATTTGAGTCTGATTGAGAAGACTATAAACATCTCTGAGCCCTATTGACCGCTGTAATAACGGTCAGTGGATCTGGTAAGCAGATTACATTTATCACACAGGTGTTTTCTTTTGGTGGAAGAAAATCAACTTAGTTCCTTCACTATTGGACACTTTATGGACTTTTACTTTTTCTTTTTTTTTAATATTTATGAACTCACCATTTTTGAACATTTCACTTAACCCTCCTGTTTTTCCCAAATTTTTCACTAATTTGGGTTTATCACGCATCCAATAGCGCTGTACCTTTTTTTTTTTTTTTGTACGTATGGTCTTTTTTGCTTTGGGTATTTTGAGCAATAGGTACCAGCTGCTTTTTTATTCATAATATTTTATTATATTAATCACTTGTTAGCGCAGTGTTTTTCCTAGGAATTTCCTAGGGAATCTTTTTACGTACTAATGACAGCTCCCTTCTAGTGTTTCACAAACACGGCGCTGCTCTGCAGACAGTGTGGAGAAGGGAGGAGGAACCCCATGTTCCTCCTCCCTTCTCCACACTCTTCTGATACAGATATGTTAAATATCGGCCACATTTGGATAATATTCGGCCGATGCCAATTTCTCCAAAATTACCAAATAACGGCCAGCCGATATATCGGTCGACCTCTAATTAATACTGTGATGTATAGAGGAACATATGGGATCTCGGCTACTCTAAATATAGCACTTGTAAAATAAAAGTGTAACTGAAAATATTTTTCAAATTTTGGCAACTATGCTTTTAGGCACTGCCCAAGGGCCACTGGGTCAGTAGGGGGGCCCCATGAGAGGCTCCTGGGATCCTGTGATATTAAAGCTAATATTACTACTTTTTAGAGGCCCTGAGGTCGGTTATGCCACAATGTACAAGTATGCACAGCATATTAGCACATTAGGGTACACTTAAATTGTCAGACTGAGCCCTCCTGTGCTGCGCTGTGATCATACCGGCGGGGCTCTGGGCGCTTCCATCTTCACCCGGTCTTCTTTCTGTGTTCTGTGCCTTCGGTCACTTGCCCTGGCTGGGCTGCGTTGATGTCATTCCCACGCATTCTCATGCGTATCCCCTCTCACTCATCCCCCTTTCTCTCTCATCCTCCCTCCCTTACCCCTCACCCCTATCTCTCTCTCTCTCTTTAATTTAATTTGTTATAACAAATTGTTTGCATATTTATTTATTATTTATAAAAGGCCCCACCAAAATCTTCAGCACCAGGCCCATGATGTTCTTAATCTGGCCCTGCATGCACAGGCCAGCTGAGTGTACAGTTTCAGCACCATCCTATGCTGAGATGTAGTAACTCGAAAGTGCGCATGTGTCATCCTGGCCTATCAAGATGGCTAAGGACTCCAAACCTGGGGGAAGACTGGGTGAAGATGGAAACACTGGCCGCGAAAGGCACCACGAGCATTGTAGCATACAGTGAGGAAAATAAGTATTTGAACACCCTGCTATTTTGCAAGTTCTCCCACTTGGAAATCATAGAGGGGTCTGAAATTGTCATCATAGGTGCATGTCCACTGTGAGAGACATAATCAAAAAAAAAAATCCAGAAATCACAATTTATGATTTTTTAACTATTTATTTGTATGATACAGCTGCAAATAAGTATTTGAACACCTGTCTATCAGCTAGAATTCTGAGCCTCAAAGACCTGTTAGTCTGCCTTTAAAATGTCCACCTCCACTCCATTTATTATCCTAAATTAGATGCACCTGTTTGAGGTCATTAGCTGCATAAAGACACCTGTCCACCCCATACAATCAGTAAGAATCCAACTACTAACATGGCCAAGACCAAAGAGCTGTCCAAAGACACTAGAGACAAAATTGTACACCTCCACAAGGCTGGAAAGGGCTACGGGGAAATTGCCAAGCAGCTTGGTGAAAAAAGGTCCACTGTTGGAGCAATCATTAGAAAATGGAAGAAGCTAAACATGACTGTCAATCTTCCTCGGACTGGGGCTCCATGCAAAATCTCACCTCGTGGGGTCTCAATGATCCTAAGAAAGGTGAGAAATCAGCCCAGGACTACACGGGAGGAGCTGGTCAATGACCTGAAAAGAGCTGGGACCACCGTTTCCAAGGTTACTGTTGGTAATACACTAAGACGTCATGGTTTGAAATCATGCATGGCACAGAAGGTTCCCCTGCTTAAACCAGCACATGTCAAGGCCCGTCTTAAGTTTGCCAATGACCATTTGGATGATCCAGAGGAGTCATGGGAGAAAGTCATGTGGTCAGATGAGACCAAAATAGAACTTTTTGGTCATAATTCCACTAACCGTGTTTGGAGGAAGAAGAATGATGAGTACCATCCCAAGAACACCATCCCTACTGTGAACCATGGGGGTGGTAGCATGATGCTTTGGGGGTGTTTTTCTGCACATGGGACAGGGCGACTGCACTGTATTAAGGAGAGGATGACCGGGGCCATGTATTGCGAGATTTTGGGCAACAACCTCCTTCCCTCAGTTAGAGCTTTGAAGATGGGTCGAGGCTGGGTCTTCCAACATGACAATGACCCGAAGCACACAGCCAGGATAACCAAGGAGTGGCTCTGTAAGAAGCATATCAAGGTTCTGGCGTGGCCTCGCCAGTCTCCAGACCTAAACCCAATAGAGAATCTTTGGCGGGAGCTCAAACTCCGTGTTTCTCAGCGACAGCCCAGAAACCTGACTGATGTAGAGAAGATCTGTGTGGAGGAGTGGGCCAAAATCCCTCCTCCAGTGTGTGCAAACCTGGTGAAAAACTACAAGAAACGTTTGACCTCTGTAATTGCAAACAAAGGCTACTGTACCAAATATTAACATTGATTTTCTCAGGTGTTCAAATACTTATTTGCAGCTGTATCATACAAATAAATAGTTAAAAAAATCATACATTGTGATTTCTGGATTTTTTTTTTTTGATTATGTCTCTCACAGTGGACATGCACCTACGATAACAATTTCAGACCCCTCCATGATTTCCAAGTGGGAGAACTTGCAAAATAGCAGGGTGTTCAAATACTTATTTTCCTCACTGTATGTGATTATTTTTCTAGGTAAATGTGCCACAATGTGCAAATATGCAGTGACTCAGATAGCAATGAAGTTATAAGTGGCAAGGCAGCTAATATTTTTTATATGGTGGTGAATGGCAGCCCACACAGTTCTGGCAACCTATAAGACTGGATCTCCATTAGCATTTAAAGATAGAATTTAGCTTGGTACACCGCCATTGTCAGAACTAGGGTTGTCCAGATACCGATACCAGTATCGGTATCGGGACCGATACCGAGTATTTGTGCTAGTACTCGTACTCGCGCAAATACTCCCGATACCAAAATAGAATACTTTTTTTTTTGGGACATCGAACACAAATTGGATGGCACCATTGGATGGCACTGATAGGTGGCACTGGCATTGATTGAATGGCACTCATAAATGGATGGCACTGATAGGTGGCACTGGCATTGATTGGGTGGCACTGATGAGATGCACTAATAAGCTGCCTCCCTGCACTGATGCACTAATGGGCACTGATCTGCACTGATAGGTGGCACTGGCTAGCTGCACTTTTGGGCACTGGCACCGATGAGCTGCACTGACAGTGATCACTCCTTCAATGATATGTAGTTTTCCAGTACCGTATGCTAAAAAACAGCCCCACACCATGATGTACCAGTTCTTCATAATTCAAAAGAAAATATCTTTGGTCTGTATTGTGGTTTGAAAACGGTCACATGACATTAAAAAAAAGTATCTGTATTCGGTATCGGCGACTACTTGAAAAAAAGTATCGGTACTTGTACTCGGTCCTAAAAAAGTGGTATCGGGACAACCCTAGTCAGAACGCTTTCCTGTTGACTCTACACATGGGCACTGGAAGCTATTCTGCTCATTTGTAGATTGCTTATTTTGGCCCTTTCATTACTTGTCTTTTTATCTGTATGTATAGTGCTGGAAGGGCAGGCTCAATCCCAGTTTGGATGGAAGTTCTGCCTTTTTTCTGCATTATTATATCCTGACCGTTTTAGTTAAATATGCCAACTAAAGTTTCACTTCATATTGTTTTTGAAGATCTCAACAACCATGGTTTAGGTACTT
This sequence comes from Rana temporaria, assembly GCF_905171775.1. Classification (NCBI taxonomy): domain Eukaryota; kingdom Metazoa; phylum Chordata; class Amphibia; order Anura; family Ranidae; genus Rana; species Rana temporaria. The sequence continues at coordinate 105,356,713 of NC_053500.1, forward strand.
TTACTGTTTCCTCTGCTCATATCCTCTATTTTTGTTCTACAGAAGCCAAAGAACAGGTCCTGGCAAACCTAGCAAACTTCTCCTATGACCCAAAGAACTTCTCTGACCTGCAGAAGCTGCAAGTTCCAGATTTGTTTCTGGACATGTTGACTGAAGACAATGAAAATCTGGTGGAGTTTGGAATAGGTACGTTTTGGTACTCGCTTAAAGCCCAACTCTGGGAAACTTGAAAATGTTCTCTTGCAATGAGGCTGCATTTAGTCTAGGGGAAGTGAATGAATGAATGACTTGTATAGCGCTACACATGCGAACTGAATCGCCTATAGGCGCTTCTTCCAGCCAGTGATCTCGACACGCTTGGGACACACAGTTATACATATATATACTGGGCCAATTTGGACAAGATCCAATTTACCTGCCAGCATGTCTTTGGAGTGTGGGAGGAAACCGGAGTACCCAGAGGAAACCCATGCATGCACAGGGAGAACATGCAAACTCCAGGCAGATGGTGTCGTGGTCGGGATTCGAACCAGCGACCCTTTTGCTGCTAGGCGAAAGTGCTACTCACTACACCACTGTGCTGCCCTCAGTACACACTTATGTATTCAATCTGCCTTTGCCCTGGCAGATGATTCTCACCCATGTTCTGGTGTTGGACTGTCCCTTGGCACCCTCACATCCAATGCAGGGCTGTGGTGCCTGCACAGGTCTTCATGACATTAGAATCTGACACTGCTGGAGCTTGAAGGAAAGGACGCTGAGGGGACCAGTCTGGCACCGCAGCGAATTAAGTAAGACAAAAAGGGGGGGGGGGGGGGTTTGGGACTATAAATGAGACACATGATGCCATGCATCTCCATCCCTAAATTTGGTACATAGAGGAATTTGGGGACTTTAGATGAGGTGTGTATGATAGGACTCAACAAGTGGAACAAGGTAATATGGATGTGTTAATGGTCTAAAACACACAGCAATAACATGCAGCAGTGGAAGGCTTAATTGAACAAGCTGAAGTTTGAAGCTGTTTGGCTACCATGCACAGCTACACCAGATTTTGCACTCTCCAAATTTAGTAAATCAACCCCAATGCTTCTGCACTGTTTTTAACTAGTGTTGAGCTCCGGCGTGTTCGCAAAGTGCACGTGCAGAGCCCACCAGGAAGTCTGCACGGCTTTGGGGCTAATCACAGGCAGGAAGACATATTGCCGATGCACGGCTGCAGAGATCGGGAAATGTCTCCCTGCCTGTGGTTAGCAAAGCGCTGTGCAGACTTCCTGGCGAGCTCTGCACGTGCACTGTGCGAACACGCCGGAGCTCATCCCAATTTTAAACCACTTCCATACCGAGCCTATTCTGGCACTCCTCTCCTACATGTAAAAATCACATTTCTCTTGAGAATGGACGGACACAGCTCCTTAAATCTTGACAAGTGGGTTATGTTCCGTCTATTTGGAGAGGACTAGGCAGACATGTTGGTTATCTTAAAACATGTAACTTTAACAGAGTTGAACAGCCCTGCCCAGGGGGCGGTCCCTCTGGTCATAACCCCTCACCCTGCAGCATGCAGCTCAGTTTTTTTCTGCCTAGCAGAGGAGGTGGACCTGGCTCCCTTTGGGCCTAGAGTCCTGAAGACATTTTTATTTATTTTATTTTTGTGATTCTTCTATCAACTGCCAGCTGGGCGACAGGCTGGATATTATAGATCCTTGTAGTCCCCCCAGTCTGGCCATCGAGCGCGAGCAGACCTTAGCTACGCACTGGGTCGGCCACGACATACCCCATGGCTCCAGGGGTGGCCGGTGAGTGAGCATATGCTCTGGGGTCCACATATGACTGGGCTGCTGATATCCCACTCACAGTGGATCGGGCTGACAGCTACTCTGTACCACTCGGGTGTAGGTCTGTCAGGGATGCGCCAGCAAGTCCTCGCAAGGATGGGTCAGTACGGTTCCTCCTGCCTCAGCAGGATGGAACAGCTGGGCATTCCCGGGATTAAGGAGTTCTCCTGTACTCCCTTTCCCTGCTCTCTGCCACCCTTTCCCCTCCTGCCCTAAGGGCCACTTCGACTGGGGGGGTACCTGTGGGGTGACTCCGGGTCCCTGTTGGGGACCAAGGGGTGTCGGGGTCCACTTTCTGTGAGGGGTGGTCTATCTATGGGGATGGCGGTCCGTTATCCCTTTGAGGGATAACAGACCGCATGAAGTTTTGCCCCCGCCCGACTCAAGGGTGGGGGGACGGCTTCGCGAGTTTGCAGCTCGGTGGACCTCCCTGCTCTCCGACCAGTGAGTCTGCAAGGTGGTCACTTCGGGGTACAAGATCGCCGAACAGATTCTTTCCCTCAAACCTCCCTCTTCTGGCTCGTCGGTCTGCTTTGATGGGAGCAGTTCAAGACTTGCTCAGGTGTGGAGTCATTTTACCTGTGCCACTGGAGGACAGGTTTCAGGGATTCTATTCAAATCTGTTTGTAGTCCCAAAGAAGGACGGTGTCCATCCAATCTTGGACCTCAAAGCCCTCAATGCCTTTGTGAGGGTGCGAAAGTTCCGGATGGAATCCATTTGTTTTTGGTGGTTGCTGTGCTCCATCCGGGGGACTTTCATGCGTCCCTGGACATCAAGGACGCATACTTGCATGTCCCCATCTGCACCAGACCACAGAGGTTTATGCACTTTGCGATCTGCGAAGACCACTATCAGTTTGTGGCTCTTCCCTTTGGCTGAGATTCCCGGCTCTTCAGTCCAGGAAGTCGTTCCTTCCTTTCCATTGGACTGTGATCACGACGGACGCCAGCCTCTCGGGTTGGGGGGGAGTCTGGGGGGGGTCCAGTCGGCCCAGGGTCGCTGAACTCCGAATTAATCCCGCCTGCCGATCAATGTACTAGAACTTGGAGCGATCAGGCTGTGCCTCTCCTCGGTCGCAGAGGCTACAAGGTCGTCCAATCAGGATCCAGCCGGACAACGCCACGGCGGTGGCTTATGTCAACCGTCAGGGGGGAGCTCTGCTGCGGCTTTGGAGGTCGCTCACATCCTGCGGTGAGTGCAAAGGAGTGTGCCGGCTCTGTCAGCCGTTTACATTCCGGGCGTAGAAAACTGGCAGGCGGACTACCTAAGTAGCTAAATCAAGGCGAATGGTCGTTACATCCAGAGGTGTTTCAACTCCTTTGCCGGAGGTGGGGCACACCCGACGTGGATCTCCTGGCTTCTCGACTCAATCGCAAGGTGTCGAGGTTCGTGGCCAGGTCCATAGATACCTGGGCAGATGCGTCAAACGCATTGGTGGCCCCGTGGGGTCAGTATCGGCTAATTTATGCCTTTCCCCCCCACTGAAGTTGCTTCCTCGTCTGCTCAGCAGAGGGGATCCCGGTGATTCTAATCACTCCAGATTGGCCCCGGCATCCCTGGTATGCCGACCTTGTGCGCTTGGTGCCGGGTGCACCCTGGCGGCTGCCAATGCGGGAGGACCTTCTATGTCAAGGTCCCATACTTCATCCTGCTTTACAGTCGCTGGCTTTAACGGCATGGCTATTGAAAGCCAGGTGCTAAGGGACCGAAGGTCTGTCGCATTCGGTCATTTTCACCATGCCGAGGGCACGGAAGTCATCTTCGCGGAAGATCTACCATCACACTTGGAAGGCCTACATCTCTATGTGCGAGGAGATGGAGTGGCGTACACGGAGGTATGTGGTTTCCAGGGTCCTGCTGTTTTTACAGCGTGGAATGGATCAGAAACTTAAGCCTTAAGCACCATTAAGGGACAGATTTCAGCCTTGGCTGTTTTCTTTCAACGACCCTTGGCGACCCACTCGCTGGTGGGTACTTTTGTGCAGGGGGTTCGACATGTGCTTCCCCCGATTCGACCACCTCTTCCTCCATGGGATTTGAATCTGGTGCTCTCGGCTCTTCAGGAGCATCCCAAAGAGGCTGCGCTACATACCTTGCACGTAGTACGTGCTCTGCGATGTACCTGTCTGCTATGGCTCCGTTCCGGAGGTCAGACTCACTGTTTGTGGCGGTGTCTGGTCCACAGAAGGGCCTGGCGGTCTCGCCGGCCACCATTTCTCGGGGGATCAGGCAGACTGTCATCCAGGCCTATGTCCTTAAGAGGCGGGCACTTCCTTTCCCTGTCACGGCGCATTGGACCAGGGCAATTGGTGCTTCCTGGGCTTTCCGACATCAAGCGTCTGTTTCACAGGTGTGTAAAGCGGCGACATGGTCGTCCGTTCACACCTTTTCCAAATTTTACAAGGTTGATGTGAATGCATCTTCGGATGCTTCCTTTGGCCGCAAGGTTTTTTAGTCGGCTGTTTGAGTTTGCACCTCCTCCATTGAGGAGCGCTCTGCTTGTTGGGGATGAAGTTAGTTTTTTTAATGCTGTTCCCACCCCTCGTTTTTTCTGACACTGCTTGGGGACGTCCCACTTGTCAAGATTTAAGGAGCTGTGTCCGTCCATGGACAAAAAGAGAAAATAGGATTTTTTGTACTCACCGTAAAATCCTTTTCTCTGTCATCCATGGACGGACACAGCACCCACCCCTCCTTTTTAGGTTTGTACTGCTTTTTGACGAACTGAGCTGCATGCTGCTGGGTGAGGGGTTATGACCAGAAGTACAGCCCCCTGGGCGGGGCTGTTCAACTCTGTTAAAGTTACATGTCTTAAGATAACTAACATGTCTGCCTAGTCCTCTCCTAATAGACAGAACATAACCCACTTGTCAAGCTGTCAACTTGTCAAGCTGTGTCTGTCCATGGATGACAGAGAAAAGAATTTTACGGTGAGTACAAAAAATCCAATTTTTTTTTTTTTGCTAGAAAATTACTCGAACTCCCCAAACATTTATATATATTTTTTTTAGCAGTCACCCTGGGGAATAAAATGGCAGTCGTTGCAACTTTTTATGTCACACGGTATTTGCGCAACAATTTTTCAAATGCGTTTTTTAAAAAAAGTTCATAATTTAAAAATATAACAAAGCAGTAAAGTTAGCACAGTTTTTTTGTATATTGTGAAAGATGATGTTACGCAGAGTAAATAGATACCCAATATGTCACGCTTTTAAATTGCAAACAGTCGTGGAATGGAGCAAAAATTTGGAAGTTAAAAATCTCCATAGGCGACACTTTAACTCTAAACATGTAACCTGTAAACAATTTTACAGAGTGCTAGAATTCTTGCTCTCACTCTAGCGCATGTGGCGATACTTCATGTGTTTTTTTTTTTACCTATGTAGGCGGGACTTATGTGTGCGTTCACAAGCACACAAGGACAGGTGCACTTTACATTTTTTATTGTTTGTCTTTTTTTTTTTTTTTACACTTTCTTTTAATTCCTACTTTTTTTTTTATTCCTATTACAAGGAATGTAAACATCCCTTGTAATAGGAAGGGTGTGTGACAGGTCCTCTTTATGGAGAGATATGGGGTCTATAAGACCCCACAAACCTTTCCTCCAGACTGGAAAGCATCAGATCGGCAAAAAATTACAGATCTGATGCTTTCCAGCTGAGATCGCCGCTTTGTTGGCATCCACAGCCCGGGCGTGACATCATAACGTCGTGCCTGGGCCTCCGACGGTCAGAGATGACTGGTGACCATCTGGTCACCGGAAATATCTATACATTTCGGCGGTGGCAGATTCTTTCTCCGGGTCCCCAATAGCACAGGCACAGGAGAGCCCGGAGAAGCACCGGAGGAGGGGGGGGGGATGTCCCCTCCCATTGCCTGTAAGAACGATCAAGTGGCGGAACTGCCGCTATCATTCAGATATCCCCACTGAAAGCCAAGGACGTCATATGACGCACTGCGGGCAGGAAGTGGTTAAAGTGCCATCACAGCATTTCCTATCAGCCCAGCTACAACTTTATATTACCAATTGATCATTTCTGCTTTCCTTTAAGGTGGCATCTGTAACCTGTGTCTGGACAAAGTCATGAAGAATCACATTTTGTCCTCGGGAGGTCTAAGCCTTATCATTAACTGTTTGTCCAGCTGCCGTGAAGAGACTGTTCTTTCTGCCACAACAACACTCATGTACCTGTGTACAACTGCTTCCAGAGCTGAAATCATTACTCCTCCTGTTGTAGAGTGCATGGTCCGCTTCTCTTTGTCAGACAATCGTAGGTTTAGCAATTTGGCCAAAATCTTTCTGGAGGATTACTGCACTGAACAGCAAGTGGAACAAGCAAGGTCTCTGAACCAACATACTGCGCTGGGAATACCCCTTCCCAAAGACTGACCCTGGGACTGAGTTTTCTTATAATGTACAAATGGTGCAAAACGTTTTATATATTTTAGTGTACAAAGAAAGCATAATGTAAATAATAAATTACTTGAATTTCTTAAGTGACACATTTTGTTTCACAAAAGACTTCAGCTTTTTAGGGCTTTATAATTTAGGCTACATTGGACTCGCTCAGAATTAAGGAGGATCATGGGAACTGTTCCCATTTCAAATGCAGAACTATTGAATTGATAACTACAAACTCCATGCAAATCCGATTTGGTTTCCATCATAATTAGAAAAAAAGGGGTATACCCTGTTTTAGGATAGTGAGCAAAGTCATGCAATCATTCCTTTAACCTGCCAGAGACGTTTTTACCGAGGTTTTTTTGCACACGTTTAAAAAATTATTTTAGGCCTGAAGATTGCATAAACCCCCAAAACATAGCTTATCTGGTTAAAAAAAACACAAGTTCACCCAACAACATGTGTTTTCTGAAAGCACACCCTAGAGCACAAAATAGTGGGAATTCCAATTTTTCATATCGCATGATATTACCACAAAAGTTCATAAATGCAATAAATTAACCCATTTTTGGTAACCTATAAAAGATGAGGTTGCACCGAGTAAATGGATACCCAACATGTTAAACCTTAAATTTTGTGTGGCCGTGAAATGGTGACAAACTTCAGTATCCTATATTTTCTATGGCTGACACTTTAAAAAAATCCCTAATAGGTCATCAGTTTAGCGTTGCACAGAAGTTTAGCTTCCATTACGAGATGTATTGCAATCAACATTTTCATATGTAGTTGCCCCCAAAATATGCATTTACGTTCCTACGTGCATATATGTGGGGGTGGCCATTAATTACTAGGGGTGTGTGCGGTTTGACTTGAACGCCCCTTGTATATGAGGTGTGACAATTTAAAGCTGAACTCTTTCTTTTCATTAGAACTGAATGGAATGATCAATCCCAGCATAGATCATATCTCTGTACCATACTGCAGATCCTGTAATATTCTGGGTTTAGTTGTGGCTTTGTATCATGTGACACTTTGTATAACCTGCTGATAGACTGTCCCTTCCACAGCCCCTTCCCGTAGCAGCTAGACTCTGTAACACACCCCTTTGTAGTCTTTCAGACTTTGCAAATGATGTACAGTGTGGGGGGAAAAAAAAGTATTTGATCCCCTGCTGATTTTGTACATTTGCCCACTGACAAAGAAATGATCCGTCTATAATTTTAATGGTAGATTTATTTTAACAGTGAGAGACAGAATAACAACAAAAATATCCAGAAAAACACATTTCAAAAAAGTTATAGATTGATTTGCATTTTAAGGCGTAAAATAGGTATTTGATCCCTTATCAATCGGCAAGCTTTCTGGCTCCCAGGTTACAGGTAACGAGCTGAGATTAGGAGCACTCTCTTAAAGGGAAAAACAATTGGATTTCAATCTCTCCACCATGGTCAAGACCAAAGAGCTGTCCAAGATTTTAGACCTACACAAGGCTGGAATGGGCTACAAGACCATCGCCAAACTGCTTGGTGAGAGGGTGACAACAGTTGTCGTGATTATTCGCAAATGGAAAAAACACTAAATAACACTCAATCTCCATCGGTCTGGTGTTCCATGCAAGATCTCATTTTGTGGAGTTTCAATGATCGTGAGAACCGCGAGGAACCAGCCCAGAACTACACAGGAGAATCTTGTCAATGGTCTCAAGACAGCTGGGACCATAGTCACCAGGAAAACAATTGGTAACACACTACGCCATGAAGTAATGAAAATCAGAGCCTGCAAGGTCCCCCTGCTTAAGAAAGCACATGTACAGGCCCGTCTGAAGTTTGCTAATGAACATCTGAATCAAGGTGAGATCTGGGTGAAAGTGCAGTGGTCAAAATCAAGCTCTTTGGCCTCAACTCCTCGTGTTTGGCGTAGGAGTAATGTTGCCTATGACCCCAAGAACACCATTCTCACCGTCAAACATGGAGGTGGAAACATTATGCTTTGGGGGTGTTTTTTCTGCCAGGGTGGATTTTATTTAAATCACTAGTAAAAAGGCTTGATTTAAATCATATTTTTTCTTTTGCAAATATTTTATTGATAGAAAAGTAGTCACAACAGATTAGTGCAATAGTGTGATGGATACATCAAACATATGATGAAGAGGAGAATCCTGATAAGGGGATACTATATACATGGTACAATATTCATTGATACAATAATGAAGTAAAAGAGAAAATGTCCCGGAGTACGCTATATGAAAGGCAAAGAACTCAAAAAAAAAAAAAAAAAAAAAAACTCCAGGACGATCATGTAGAACAGAGAAAGATAAATGTTGTGGTTTATTTCGTGTGATCTCCTAGTTTTAGGTATCCAGCATCACAGTAACCATCATCACTAAATCGACTCCATGAAATGAGTATACAGATAAAGGAAAAGAAAGGTTAGACTACAGGGTATAGGGGGAGGGGATCTACAGGAGAATGAAGAAACAAAAGAGGGAGGGAAGAATCCATCAGGTGGGGGGGGCGCATCCAGGGGCCATTAGATTGAGAGAAGTTGATTATTGGCTATCCATGGTTGCCATACCCTGAGAAATTTGTCGTGGGTGTCAGAGGTGAGGGATGACAGTTTCTCCTTGATCATTATATCATTCATGCGGTTTTTAACTGCCTCAAAACTGAGTACAGGGGTTTTCCATGCTCTTGCAATGGTTAACTTTGTGGCGTTAAAAAAGGTGCTGAGCTAATTGACTTTCCGGGTGGAGAAGTTCAAGGATGAGTTTACATAAAAGGGCTTCGTAGGGGTCTCTCTTAAGGTTGGAATGGAGCATGTTATGTAGAAGGGAGTAGACCCCTACCCATAGTCTGCAAACTTTAGGACATGTCCACCAAATGAGTAGGAAGGAATAAAATGAGCTATCCTGGCTGGTGTATAATACCATCTATAAAAGACTTTGTATGCATTCTCCAAAGTGAGAACATTCCTGGAGCTCTTTATAAGGGATACTGTCATGATCTGCCAGTCCTCTGGATCCAATTTTTTTACCCAGGTCTTTCTCCCATTGAAGGTGATATGCTCTCACTGGGGGTTTTCTAGACGAGATGATAGAGTAGATTAAGCATATTAATCCCGGAGAGTAGGGTTGGGCCCTGCAGATGATTTCAAAGGGAGTCAAGGGTATGGGGTAGGTTGGGCCCTTTTAAGTTGCTGGATGAAATGTCTGATTTGAAGGTAACGGTAATGCTCTCTAAGGGGAATATCATGAGAAGGTCTAAGATTTTCAATCGTAAGTATTCTCATGGGGGTGAACAGAGAATGGACATTCGTGAATCCATTATCCGCCAACCAAGAGAATTGTTTAGGGTTTTCACAGCTGGGGGGGGAGATAAAGGGCAGTGAGTGAGACGCAGCAATTGTAGATGGGGAGAAAGTAGTCCAGTTGAATATTTAACAGAGTCCCATATACGAAAAGTGTGAGCCATACATGGGCCAAACCCATGAGGGTGTTTTGGGGGGGGGGGGCAGCCAGGGTACAGAAAAGATAGGAATGGGGTGAGACAGGTCAATAATGGCCCAAAGAGGCATTTGATACATGTCATGAAGGTGGGATAATGGAGCTATATTCGCTGCTGAATAGTAAGCCTGAAGATTAGGGACCGAGAAACCCCCGTTGATCCGACGAGCATACAGTATACGCTTTTTTAATTCGGGATCGGGTAGAACCCCAGATAGATTTCAAAAGCTTACGTTGGTGAATTTGTAATATGTGGGAGGCAATCGGGACTGGTAGCACTCGGAAAAAATATAACGGTTTCGGGAGCTGCAGAGATTCTGCCAAACCAGGATAATGGGAGGTGGGACCAAGAGGATAATATGTCAGTGAGCTTCCGAAAGGAGGAAAATTATCCTGGTATAGACCATCGTATTTAGGAGCGAGACATATACCCAGATAAGGCAGCGAGGGGAGCCATTGAAACGGGAAATTCGCTTTCAAGGAGGCCAATTCTAAAGGGGAAAGATTCACGGACATCGCTTTTGACTTAGTAGGGTTAACCTGTAGACCCGAAAGAGACGCACAAGTCTCCAAGAGGGAGAACAGGTTAGGCAATGAGATTCTTGGTGATGTTTGTCAATAGGATGTTGTCTGCGAACAAAGAAATCTTATGGTCAGAGCCTGCAACCGCGATACCTTTTTATATCTGGATGTGAACGGATTGCCTCTGCTAGTGGTTCCATAGCCAGAACGAACAAGAGGTGAAAGTGGACTTCCCTGTCGAGTGCCCCTTCGGATAGGAAAAATAGAGGATTTAAACTGTTATATTTAATTTTAGCCTGAGGGGCATCATACAGGGCCGCTAACCAACGTAAAAACGAAGCACCAAAGCCATAATGGCGGAGTACTGTCATAAGATAAGGCCAAGACAAAGTGTCAAAGGCCTTGTTCACATCCAGTGACAAAAGCATAGTTTCCAAGGAACGGGTGTGGGCTAAGTGTTGTGATTGAATGATTCTCTTAATGGCGTCCCCTGCCTGCCTCAGTGGGACAAAACCTACCTGTTCTTTTTAAATTAAGCGGGGAAGGAAAGAGTTCAACTGGTTGGCCAGAATTTTGGTGAGGATTTTCATATCGACATAAATCAATGATATGGGTTGGAAATTGGCCCAAGAAGAGTGATCACGGTCAGGCTTCGGCAACATCACTGTATTAGCCGTCAGAAGAGCGGGTGAGAGCGTCTGACGGTTTTTAACAGAATTTAACATGCCTGTCAAGGGAGAGGCTAATACATCTACCAGTTTTCTATAGTAAAGAGCAGTAAAGCCATCTGGACCCGGCCTCTTACCTACTTTTAGGTCCTTGACGCATTGTCGAACTTCAGATTCCTGAATATCACGGTCCATGTGGGCCTTGGATAAGGTAGGCAGCGGAACGGGCTGCAAGAAATCTATCCTTTCCTGTTCGCTAGCAAGATCTTGGGCAGAGTACAATTTGGTAAGTCTATAACAGAACTCATCCAGTAAACAAATCGGGTTGCTAGTAAGTATATTATGTCGAGTGCGTAAGGTGATATGTAATCTTTTAGCCAGCATCGCATTGGGCTTGTTAGCTTTAATATACCAGTGCTGTCGAGACCAACGTGCGTTCAGCCTGATCAGTGCGACATAAGTCTAGTTCTGTGCGTGCCTGGTCCAAAAGCTTATGATTAGCAGTTGTGGTTAGCAGTTGTGGGTAGTTGTTTGATGGACTCCAACTTGGATGTGAATTTTTTTTTTATAAAAATGTCATTTGGGTACAGTGTATCATGACCGCGCAATTGCTGTTCAAAGAGTGACAGCGCTGAAAATTGGTCTGGGCAGGAAGGGGGTTTGGGTGAGCAAGTGGTTATATGAATATTGGTAATAAGCTCTGCATGGTTTGAGATTACCAGGTCCAGTAGAGCGTCATTCCTAGTTGGGTCCTCAATAAACTGGACCATAAAATTGTTTTGCAATAGGTAAATACATTTTTGACGTTTAACTGTCCCAGTAGTGCCATTACTCCAGTCAATTTCCAGGTAGTTAAAATTCCCTGTTATTATCACTATCCCAGCCCTTGCAGCCCTTTCCATCTGTGAAAGGAGCTCAGTCTCCACCTCCTCATTAACACTGGGAGTTCTATAACAAACTCCAATGATAACTTTTGTACAGTTACACCAATGCTTCAGACTCATCACACTCTCCATCAACTATGTCCTCTTTAACACTCACTTTGAAATCACTTTTCACATGGAGACAGACACTGCCATCCCTCGGTTTTACCATGTCTTTCTGAAAGATAATCCAGCCAGGAATATTAACAGCCCAGTCATGAGCAGAATGAAGCCAAGATTCAAAAATACCAATTGGATCATAGTTCTCCTCATGCATCAGAGCTTCCAACTCACCTAATTTCCTGGCATTGGTAAACAAACACTTTAATTCATTGTCACATTTTGCAAACGTATGTTGCACATTTTTTGTTTTAGTACAAATAGTACCATTTCCAATGGTTGTAACGTAGGAACCTTCATATCATCTGCCATAGCCCTCCCCACATATTTCCCTATTCCACCTGCCAATAGGGGTTGACCCCTGTCTGCCCCATTATAATCTAATTCACCCTAACCCCACAATCCTAGTTTAACCACTTAAGACCCGGACCATTATGCAGGTAAAGGACCTGGCCAGTTTGGCACTGCGCCGCTTTAACTGACAATTGCGCAGTCGTGCAATGTGACTTCCAAACAAAATTGGTGTCCTTTTTTACCCACAAATAGAGCTTTCTTTTGGTGGTATTTGATCACCTCTGCGGTTTTTATTTTTTGCGCTATAAACAAAAATAGAGCGACAATTTTGAAAAAAAAAACTATTTTTTACTTTTTCCTATAATAAATACCCCCAAAAAAGATATACATTTTTTTATTTTCTCAGTTTAGGCCGATACGTATTCTTCTACATATTTTTGCGCAAAATTTATAGCGTTTACAAAATAGGGGATAGTTTTATGGCATTTTTACAAATTTTTTTTTTTTTTTACTACTAATGGCGGCGATCAGCGTTTTTTTCGTGACTGCGACATTATAGCGGACACATCGGACAATTTTGACACATTTTTGGGACCATTGTAATTTTCACAGCAAAAGATGCTATAAAAATGACCATTGCAATTTAGGAGTCAACCACTAGGGGGTGCTGTAGGGGTTATGTGTGACCTCATATGTGTTTCTAACTGTAGGGGGGCAGGGCTGGACGTGTGACGTCACTGATCGCCTTTACCTATATCAGGGAACAGACGATCAGTGACATTGCCACTGTAAAGAACGGGGAAGGTGTGTTTACACACCCCTCTCCCCCCGATCTTTAGTTCCTGTGACTGATCGCGGGACACCGGTGACGATCGGGTCCCTTTAGTTCCGCGGTCACGGAGCTTTGGACCGGGTCGCGCGACTGGACACTTAAAGGGGACGTACAGGTACGTGCCTGTGCCCAGCCGTCCCATTCTGCCGACGTAAATGTGCAGGAGGCGGTCCTTAAGTGGTTAAATACTTCTCCCAGTGCTCTAAAAACCCAAACCCCTCCTCCTTATACCAGGTAATCGTAGGTGTATGTTGGCCGCTTTAAGAGCGATAGTGGCTGCGTGCCCACGATACGATGCTGGAGCTGATGCGCATGGTCGGCGGAGCGACAGAACGGGGATCTGTGTACGTTAACAAACATCTCCCTGTTCGGACAGGGGAGTAACAAGAGATCTGCTGTTCCTAGTGATCAGGAACAGCGGATCTCTCTCCTCCTCCAGTCAGTCCACTCCCACCAAAATTGGAAATGTCTCGCTGGGAACACATAACCGCTTGATCGCCCCCTAGTGTTAACCCCTTCCCTGCCAGTGACATTTATAAAGTAGTCGGTGACAATTTTTAACTCTGATCGCTGTATAAATGTCAGTGGTCCCAAAAAAGTGTCAAAGATGAATAAATCTATTCCCTATTTTGTAGATGCTATATTTTTTGCGCAAACCAATCGATATACGCTTATTGCGATTTGAGAATACATATTGCCCTAAACTGATGAAGAAATTAGCTTTTTTTGGGGAGGGGGGATATTTATTATAGCAAAAAGTAAAAAATATATTTTTTTTTTCTAAATTGTTGCTCTTTTTTTGTTTATAGCACAACAAATTCAATTCGCAGAGGTGAACAAATACCGCCAAAAGAAAGCTCTATTTGTCGGAAAAAAAGGCCATCAATTTTGATTGGGTACAACGTCGCTTGACAGCGCAATTGTCAGTTAAAGTGATGCAGTGAGAATTGAAGAAATGGTCACACACCACTGTAGATCAAAATCCTTTTTATTTGGACATCTAGTTTTGGGTTCAAATAAAAATAATTTTGATCTACAGTGGTGTGCGGCCATTTTTTTAATTCTCATTATGTGCAGAGACGACCACCTACTGGATCATTAGGCTTCCTGGTCTCACCTGGAGCGGCGGGTTTTCTTGTTCTAAAGTGACAGTGCCATATCGCAAAAAAATGGCCTGTCATTAAGGGGGCAAATCCTTCCGGTCCTTAAGTGGTTAAATTGGTCTCCACCTTCCATATAGTCTGTCATTGGTTCCAACGTGGACCAAGACAGCTGGGTCATGCTCAGTCCCTCCCAGTAATTTATTAACTTGGTCCACCACATGCCAAACCCTAGCACCAGGGAGGCAGCAAACCATTTGGTTGAGGCGATCCTGGCAACAAATTATTCTATCAGTCCTTCTGATTATAGAATCCCTTATTACCACCAACTGTCTAGGCCTACCTGCACTCCCCTCAACACCCCTACTAGATGGGCTGCTCTCCCGGCTGTTAGGGGAGCAGTAACCTCTAGGGCGGCCACCTCTAAGCTTGATACCCCCACATCTTCACCCAACTTGGCAAATCTGTTAGGGTGCTCAAACCCAGGGCTGGGAGCATTTTTGTCAGCGTCCAAAAGCTGCTCCAAAGATGCTGCTTGCAGGACTCAGTGTGAAAGGGTCCATTGAGAGCGTTTTATGAGCGCTATTGTGTGAAAGGGGTCTAACCCAGCCCTCAAAATTTCCACTCGCCTGCTAGCATTTGGCGAGTGGATTTAAGCTGGGGGCGAGTGATGACAGGGCTGCATGACCAATGTCCCTTCAATCTGTGCCTACACTTCGAGCCCCGATGCGATTGGCAGCCGAAGAGGAAAGGTGCATGCTCGGGAAAAGTAGTCTGGTGAGCCGCGCACAGGCAGAGCAGTACACAGGTGCTCGCCTTACAATTCTCATTAAGCCATGGGACCTAACAGTATGACCTCTCTGAGCCTGCCCCCCTCCCCCGGGCCCCGACCAATGTAGCTGGAGAGCAGGGAGCAGGAAGTAATGAGTCAGGTGGAGGATTGCGAAAATTACCACTCTGGGTGTCCCAGGTAGGCAGTGCAGCGCTCACTGAAAGTTGCCCTGACATGAGAGTGGCAGCCTTCCAGTTGGTGCAGTTTTCTTCTCCTTGTGCTCTATATAGGTGTCCAACAGTTCAGCCTGAGCACTGTGAGCAGACTGGTCTCAATGTGTGCTGTGCGCGGTCAGTGTGCGCTGTGCTATGGTGTCAACGGCTGTGCAGTTGTGTGGATCTCGGCACTGGATTGTACTCCCTCCCGCTGTGCTGCAGCTACTCTCCTCACTGCCAGCCTGAATAAAAGGGGGAAGTGGGGACATGCAAGCGTGGAGCCGCACACACAGGCTCCTGATGATGAAATGAATAGGAGAGGGAGAGAGAGGATGGATGGATGGGAGTTGCAGAGGAGACCGCAAGAGAATGGGGAAGAGATCCAGTTCTAGTGCCCTGTCCCTCTGGTCTGCCCTGTCCCTCTGGTCTGTCCCCAGTGCCCTGTCCCATTTTGTTAAAGTTGTTTTTGGTAATATTTAATTGTGTAACTTGATTCTGCATAAAACATTTAACAATGTCATTCCATGAGATAATCTACGAGGGCGTGTTTAGGGGCGCAATTAGGCGTGGAGCAGTGTATGAATTAGGTGGGGCAACTGGTGGCGAGTAACTCTTGAGGCCTGGCTAGTAGCTCAGGGCTTGAAATTTTGAGCCCTGGTCTAACCCATTTTCCTACCTGAATCCTGATTTACCCCTCCACCCTCCCCATTAACCCTACTAGACACCTGCTCAGTGAGACCCCTTTCAAGGTTGTCAGCTCTGCCAGGTTTGGAATTTGCTCCTCCAGATCTCTAATGCGAGCTTCCAGAAGGGAAACCTGTCACATCTATCGCTGTGATATCCATCCTGGAGCTGTTGCTCAATTGTTGTATACATGTGGCACACTGTGCACTGCACAAAATTTACTAGCACACGTAGTTACAATAATAATATTACTAACAGGAAATTTCAGATGTTACTTACAGGTTTGAAGACTCCTGTTATAATCTCCTGTTTTCAACTCTTGTTTAATCTAACAGTTAGCTTTAAAAACAAGGGTTTTGTTAGCACACATTTGCAAATACATGCGTAAGCTGTGGAGGCCGCGACAAGGCACCCAATTATTATCCACAGTCCTGACTCTACATTTTTGAGGGCCTCCATAGTAGAAGCACATGCATTATAAAGGATAGGCAGAGGGAAAGCGAGCCTGGAAGGAGCCCATCCCTACTTAAAGGTACAGGGATGCACACCCAGCATATAGCACAATGGCAGCAAAGGTGTCCAGTGCGTTCCCTCCACCTACCAGTATTCCAACAGTACAAACAAATGGCCACTATTCCACCTATAACTGGCCTTCGCAGCAAGGAGCACATGGAAGGGCAAGGCATTTAAAACAAAAAACAAAACCAAAGAAAATATCCAGCTCAACTCGCCAGCCAGCCTTCTACCAACTGAATTAACCTGCCTAACAGTTTACGTTACAAACAGGGGTTTAGTTAGTAATGGGGCACCTTGTTACAAATGTATGCTATCTGCAGTCCGAACTCTATACATTTTTGAGAGCCTTCATAGTAGAAGCACGTGCATTATAATGTACAGGCAGTGGGCAGGTGAGCCTGGAAGGAGCCCACCCCTCCTTAAAGGCACAGGGGCGCACTGGACACCCAGCACAAAATGTATAGAGTTAGGACTGCGGATAATGAGTGTCTTGTTGCAGCTTACGCATGTATTTGCAAATGTGTGTTAACTAAACCCCGTTTTTAATGCAAACTATTAGACATGTTAATTTGGTTGGTAGCAGGCTGGCTGGCGAGTTGAGAATTTTTTTTTTTATGGTGAACATGAAGAACATTCCATGAAGAAATCAAGTGTATTTGAATGGCATAGGTGGTTTAAGGAGGGGCAGGAAGATGTTCACAATGACACAAGAAGCGGGCAGACAAAAACGCAAAGGACAGATGCACATGCAAACCCTTGTACACATACAGTCAGGTCCACAAATTTTGGGACATTGACACAATTCTAATCTTTGGTGAACCCTCTGTATTCACTCTTGATTGTTGACTTTGACACACATACACTTACCTCCTGGAGAGTGTTCTTGATCTGGCCAGCTGTTGTGAAGGGTGTTTTCTTCACAAGGGAAAGAATTCTTCGGTCATCCACCACAGTTGTTTTCGGTGGTCTTCTGGTGTTGCCGAGCTCACCGGTGCGTTCTTTCTTTTTAAGGATGTTCCAAACAGTTGATTTGGCCACACCTAATGTTTTTGCTATCTCTCTGGTGGGTTTGTTTTGTTTTTTCAGCCTAATGATGGCTTGCTTCACTGATAGTGACAGCTCTTTGGATCTCATATTGAGAGTTGACAGCAACAGATTCCAAATGCAAATGGCACACTTGAAATAAACTCTGGACCTTTTATCTGCTCCTTGTAAATTGGATAATGAGGGAATAACACACACCTGGCCATGGAACAGCTGAGCAGCCAATTGTCCCATTACTTTTGGTCCCTTAAAAAGTGGGAGGCACATATACAAACTGTTGTAATTTCTACAACGTTCACCTGATTTGGATGTAAATACCCTCAAATTAAAGCAGAAAGCCTGCAGTTAAAGCACATATTCTTTGTTTCATTTCAAATCCATTGTGGTGGTATATAGAGCCAAAAAGATTAGAATTGTGTTGATGTCCCAATATTTATGGACCTGGCTGTATGCAGGTGTGTTTTTTGATTCACACGGGATAGCCGTAGAAAACCCTTGTACACATATGCAGGTGTGTTTTTTTTTTATCTCAAGGGTTAGTTCACTACGAGTTCATAGAACACAGTACAACGGTCAACCAATATTGTTACCTGGAGATTAAGACCTGAACTCTGGCCTGACAAGTGAATTCTACACAATGACAGTGCTCCTGGATTAGGGTCACTATTTGAAAGAAGTATCCTACATAGTGGTATACTATGCTGCAGTCTGAGTGCTCAAGACAAAGGTCTTCGCTCTGTGGGTATGAAACAGATAGATTATAACAGGTGAATGCCAGGTAACAAGTCAACACAGGGTAACTACAGAGCTCGGTCCATATGTCAGGATAAATTAAATGTTGAAAATAGCTGTCTCAGCAGAGGACGTGCCTCCACCGCCTCTCCAGTGTTTACACCGTGAGGTCTCCTAAGTCCCAACTGGCCATCTGTCAATTTATGTGCGTCCCAGCCGAGGCATCTATCGCGGGCACGGTAGGAATTGCATGGCCATGAACGAAGAACAGTGGGTCCAGGGCCACAGCAATAGTGTGGAATCGCCCTCTGGTGGCACTTGGGGGCACTGCATTATGCTCACATGGGAGACAAGGAAAAATAAAAACTGCAGAGGTAAACAAATACCACCAAGAGAAAGTTCTATTATCAAAATTTCATATGGGTAGTGTTGCATGACCGCGCAATTGTCATTCAAATTGTGACAGCGCTGAAAGCTGAAAATTGGCCTGGGCAGGAAGGAGGTGAAAATGCCCAGTATTGAAGCGATTAATATGCAAACCCAGGCTGATGACACAGGACACTGAGCGCTCCTGTCACTAGATGCCAACCAGGCATTCGACAGCGTGGAATGGCCGTTCTTGTGGCAGACTAAGATGCTTTGGTCTTGGGGATGTCTTTGTCTCCTGGGTTCAGCCATTGTATCATTCTCTGGTGGCTTCCATCAGAGAGGGTGGCAGGGTTTTTTAGGCCTCTTAGCTTGGGTAGGGCAACGAGAAAGAGGTGCCCCCTTTCCCCCCTGCTCTTTTGCCTCACCATCGAGCCTCTGGCGGCTATGGTACATGCAGACAACCAGATAGTGGGCTTTCAATACGGGGAGTTGTGTGACAAAATAACTATTTATGCTGATGACATGTTTCTTGGGGATACTGGTACCTCCCTTAGGGCAGTCATAACCTCTATTGGATCATACTCCGGTATGAGTAATTAGACCAAATCTGCCTTATTGACACTTTTGTTTCCCCATCATTAGCCACTTTTTGCCTCACGTACCTGTGATCCGGTCATTTAAATATCTGTGAGTGGTTATCTCTCCTACCATAAAACTAGTGTGCGCCTAATATTACACCTCTTCTACATAGGTTTAAAGCCATGATTACTGTGTGGAATAAATTGTGGCTATCGATGATTGGGAGAGCAAATCTCATAAAGATAATCCTTATGCCTCATCTGCTTTACTTTCTTCACAACTCCCCAGTGGTAATCCCTCTTGAACAGCTGCAGTGACCCAAAGACCGGGGGGGGGGGGGGGGTTTGACTTGCCTAACCTGTGGTTATACTACCTGGTGGCGCAACTTCTCACTCAGCACCAATCTCACGCGGTCATTGTCCACATCTGCAGTAGCCACAATGCAATTTCACATGAAAACACAGGACATACCGGGGGCTTATAATCCTCATGTTTTAACACATCTAACATGTATCCCACATATTTGCCAATTCAAAAAATCTGGTTGAAGGTGCATTCTATACAGGGTTGAATAATGGGGGGAACTAATGCGCAAAACCACACTAACTAAAACAATAAAGCTAAAATTAAATTCATTGAAATACTAAAACTAAGCAGCAGCCACAACTAAATAGTGCTCACACACTGGTAAGATATGAATATAAGGGTAGGGTAATGGCGCTTGCTTATATAAAAGATAACACTATTAAAAATATATAAAACATATGTTCAGATCAAAATCCAAAAAATATATCTGACAATCCCTATGAGCCAGAAAAAGATGTATCACTCCTAATCCATAAATGCCCCCCAACCATCAACGGAAGGATGAGGGGGGTGGGGGGTGAGCTGAGTGATTTTTAATGAATACGTGAATAAGGAATAATTGCTTTACCACCGAACCAATGTTACAAAATAATAATGAATAAAGTAATCCCACAAGGAATAATAAATGTAATGATAAATAATGAAAATACTAAAATTAATAAAGCTATGGTGTGGAACCACAAATATCAACCATGATCCACTACCAAAGTAGATATAGAAGTGAAAAAATTAGTATATGTGACAAAACATGCATAATAATTAAAGCGGTAGTTCACCCACAATCCCATGATGTTACCATCGAGACAGGCATTGTAGCGCGAGCTACAGTATGCCTGTCCCGATTTTTTTAACCCCGTACTCACCTCGTAGTCGTCCATCGTAGATTCCGGCTCCCGCGGGGAATGGGCGTGCCTATGGAGAGGGAGGATGATTGACGGCCGGCCCTGGCACGTCACTCTCCCCGAAGACAGCCGGAGTAGGTCTCGGCTCTTCACGGCGCGTGCGCACAGGCTATGCGCACGCGTCGTGAAGACCAAGCCTATTTCGGCTATTTCCGGAGAAGCGTGACGCGCCAGAGCCGGCCGTCAATCATCCTCCGTCTCCAGAGGCACGCCCATTCCCCGGTATCTTCGATGGACGACTACAAGGTGAGTATGGGGGGAAAAAATTCGGGACAGGCATACTGTAGCTCGCGCTACAGTGCCTGATTTAAAGGTAAAAGAAAAAAATTTTTTTTTTTTCCTGTCGATAGGGTGAACCCCCGCTTTAAATGCAGGATAATCAGTGCACACTTATCACTCCAAAGCTATGTGCAAAAGAATTGTAGATCAAGTGTTCAAAATAAATTTACATTAAAGTGTTTCAAACCACACTGAATTCCAAAGTGCATAAAGTGCATATGTGCTCCGGTCCAAAAAGGATGCTTAAATCCACACGGTGCAGACGTGCAGAAAAAAGGCTCAGTTTCCCCAAGCCTCCCACCTCAAAAGAGGCTATAATAAGCCTATAGAGATCTCCTCTCCTGCTGGCTTGCTCGCACCGCAGATTCCGCTGATAGATGTCTCCAGACCAGCCTAATGCTCCATGTCACTTCAATCCCCCAGTTATATGTTTCCCAGGTCCCAGCAGTAAGGATCTCAAGGTGCCTTTTATAATGGACTACAGTGTGCAACATAAACAAATCGAGACAATCTGTAGGAAGTATTGGAATATTGTGAAAGCTGATCGCCATTTAGGATCCATATTGCCAGAGAAACCATTGTTCACATATCAGAGGGCTCCTACTCTAAGAGACATGATTGCCAAAAATGTCTTGGATCCCCTGGAGAAGAAATCCTTTTTGTTCTTTAATGAAAAAGGGTATTATTTGTTGAGAGCCATCCACCTTGAGATCCTTTCTGCTGGGACCTGGGAAACATATACCTGGGGGATTGAATCTACAGTATTGATGGTTGGTGGGCATTTATGGATTAGGAGTGATACATCTTTTTCTGGCTCATAGGGATTGTCAGATATATTTTTTGGATTTTGATCTGAACATACGTTTTATATATTTTTAATAGTTCTATACAGGGTGTTACTGGGTTCACTGACTACATTCCTCTGTGGCATAATTCCATGCATGTGGAATGCTTTGCTCCTTTGAGAGCTTACAGGCCAATTTCCATCTCCCCAATGCACTTTTACCACCTCCAGTTTTGACATGCTGTCCAGTCCCAGGGTACAACCGCTGACTCTGTCCCCCACACCAATGTTTCGGTATGTTCAATCTGTACAAGATACCAAGGGGTTTATTTCTAATTGTTATGCAATGCTTCTGCCATCCTACCTAGAAGGCTACCCTTGTAATGCCAAAGAAAATTGGGAACAAGTTGTGGGTCTGGTAGACAATGAGCTTTGGGATAATGTTCTTGAGTCAATACTACATAGCTCGCTTAACACGGCGCAAAAACTCTCCCAACTGTAAACTGTGCACCAAGCACATTATACTCCTCTAAAAACTACATTGTATGGGTATCCCACAAACTCCACTATGGATGGGGATCTTATACTTCTATGGCGTTGCCCCAAATTACATTACTGGGCGGCAGTGGTCAGCACTATAAATGCAGTTTTTCACACTACATTACCAGTGGAGCCAACCAGATGTATCTTGGGGATCCTGGATCATCTTCCACTCACAGACCTTAAAAAAAAAAAAAAAAAAATTACAGCATCATGGATGCGCGCACAGGTTTGATAGGCTCCGGGGTCACTGGCTAGCAGTACCATGTTTTACACCTGCAGACTAGGTGCAGGATTGTACTGGGCTGACCTTTATAGTAGTCAAGGGCACTGTTGGAGTTAGGCTGCTTTCACATTGGGCAGTGGAGGTGCGGTGACGGTATAGCCGCGCTATTTTTAGCGCCGCTATACCGTCGTATTTACCTCGATATTCGGGCGCTAGCGGTGAGGTTTTACCGCAGTTTCCCATTGATTTCAATGGGAAGGCGCGGTATAGGAGCGGTAAACACACCGCTCCTATACAGCTCCAAAGATGCGGCTAGCAGGACTTTTGGAGCGGTCCTGCTACCGCACCGCTTCAGTGTGAAAGCCTTCGGGCTTTCACATTGAAGCCTGCAGGGCATGATTTTTTCATGCGGTATAGCAGCGCTATTTTTAGCGCTGTACCGCATGAAAAACACGTCCATGTGAAAGGGGCCTTTTTCTCCTGCCCATTGTTCTCTGATTGTGGATGCTGTATATAGACACTCTGAAATCCCTTTCTTGTCATGCAGTTTGGTGTCATTTTTGCTTGTTAAGGTTTAATAATCTTTATTTCCAACTTAAAAAAATATATATAGAATGTTTTGGTAAATTTTTCTATTTATCCTTCCACATGAAGTTTGCTACTACCATATACTGAAAAACAGCCCCACCCCATGATGTTCCCACCTCCACACTTCACTGTTGGTATGGTGTTTTTGGGGTGATGTGCAGTACCATTTGACCTCCAATCAGTGTATTGTGACATCAAAAAGTTACATTTTGTTCTCACCTGACCAGACTATATTCTCCCAGTATGTCACAGGCTTGTCTAAAATGTTGCGCAGCAAACTTTCAACAAGCTTCGACATGCTTTTTCCACAGCAATGGAGTCTTGTGTGGTGAGCGTGCGTTACTTATGGTTTTCTTTGAAACAATGTTAAAAGCGGTTTAACCTTAACAACTTGCCGCCGAGCATACGCACATATGCGTCCTCAGCTTTCGGGGGTTATACTGGGATAATGCACGCTGCTGCAGGCACCATCCCGGTATCGTTTTTATAGCAGGCGGTCGGCTTTCCAGTCATAACAACCGATGCGGCTAAAAGCCGCTCGGTTGTTATCCCGGAGGAGTGGGAGGGGACATCCCCTCCGCCGCTCTTACTGGGCCTCCCGTCCCACCTGGAGACACAATGCGGCACCCAGAGAGGGACTGGCAGGAAGCCATAAATGGATTCCTGAATATAAACACAGAAGTGACGGCACTTCCGGTTTACTCGGCTGTCTATAGCACCAGATTAAAAAAAAAGTGTGTATATATATATATATATATACACACACATACACACACAATATTGCCATTTTCGCCAATCTGAATACTTTGAAGTGTAAATGAGGGATTTGGGGTCTTTTAGTCCCCCGATCTCTCCATAAAGAGTACCTGTCACTAGGGTTGTCCCGATACCGATACTAGTATCGGGACCGATTCCGAGTATTTGCGGGAGTACTTGTACTCCCGCAAATACCCCCGATGCCTCATCCGATACCACCCCCCCCGCCACGCCGCCGTTACGCCACATCCCCGCTGCCGCCGACTGGGTAATACGGGCGGGGAACATTACAGCTTTCATTTGAATAGCTGTAATGATTTGCGCCGCGTATAGACACTCCCCCTTGCTCGGGTGAACTGTCCAATCCCGAGCAAGGGGGAGTGTCTATACGCAGCGCGGCGCGAATCATTACAGCTATTCAAATGAAAGCTGTAATGTTCCCCGCACGTATTAACCAGTCGGCGGCAGCAGGGATGCGGCGGGATGCAGGTAAGGGCGACATGGCTGCATATGGGGGACATGGCTGGATATGGGGGGGAGACATGGCTGGATATGGGGGGGAGACATGGCTGGATATGGGGGGGAGACATGGCTGGATATGGGGGGGGAGACATGGCTGGATATGGGGGGGGGGAGACATGGCTGGATATGGGGGGAGACATGGCTGCATATGGGGGGGAGACATGGCTGCATATGGGGGGAGAATGGCTGCATCTGTGGGGGGACATGGCTGCATCTGTGGGGGGACATGGCTGCATCTGTGGGGGGACATTTAAAAAAAAGTATCGGTATTGGCGAGTACTTGAAAAAAAAGTATCGGTACTTGTACTCAGTCCTAAAAAAGTGGTATCGGGACAACCCTACCTGTCACCACCTATTACTGTCACAAGGGATGTTTACATTCCTTGTGACAGCAATAAAAGGGTTTTAAAAACACAATGTAAAAATAAATAAGAAAAAAAATGTTTTAAAGCATCCCCGCGCAGCAAAGAAAAAGCATACGGAAGTCACGCCTGCATATGTAAATGGTGTTCAAATCACACATGCGAGGGTATTGCCGCGATAGTCAGTGAGAGCAATAATTCAAGCACTAGACCTCCTCTGTAACTAAACTGGTAACTGTAAAAAAAAAAAAAAAAATTAAAGCGTTGCATATGGAGATTTTGGAGGTACAGTACCGTAGTTTGTCGCCATTCCACGAGTGTGAAATTATAAAGCGTGACATGTTCGGTATCCATTTACTTGGCTAACATCTTTCACATGCAAAAAAAAAAAAAAAATTGGGCCAACTTTACTTTTAATTCACAAAAGTATTTTTTCTCCCAAAAAGTTGCGTTTAAAACACTGCTGCACAAATACTGTGTGACATAAAATATTGCAACAAACGCCATTTTGTTCTCTAGATTCTCTGCTTTATCAAAAAGAAAAAAAAAAAAAGTTGGGGGGTTCCAAGTAATTTCTAGCAAAAAAAAATATGGATTTTAACTTGTAAACACCAAATGTCAGAAATAGGCTTAGTCATGAAGGGGTTAAACTGCATAGCGGGTTCTTTACTGTAAGAGCGGTTAGGTTGTGTTCAGCGGGGGAGCATCGATTATTTTAAACACTATTAGATAAGCGCCTGAATGACCACAACATACAGGAATATACAATGTAATACTGACTAATCACAAAGGTTGTACTTGAGGGGGTTTTTTTTTCAGCCTCGCCTACTATGAGATGTGCCGTCCCTGCCAGTAATCTCAGAACACCAATACTGTGTGCTTGGAGCAGGCGCTGTGTCATGAATTGTACCTTGTTTCAGGCATTTTTGAAGCTCCCCACAAGTGGCTCTTGGACAACTTCTGAATTACTTTCACTCCTGTCATAAATCTTGCAAGGAGCACCTGGCTGTGGTCAGTTTATGGCAGTGGTTCTCAACCTGGGGGTCAAATGATAATTTGCCAGGGGTCACCTAAATCCTGGGCTGTTCCTGAAGCTTGCACCACTCTCCCAGCCTTCTTGCGCCTGCTCAGCTGGGCTGTTCCTGGAGCACTCAGCCTCTTCACAGCCGCCCATTCAGTTCATGACATGGGTTGGGGGGGGGGGGGGCAGAGACTAGAGGTCCACTGACTGGTGAGGATTGTGAGGGGCTGGAGGAGACCCTATCTCCTGATTTCAGCATAGGTGTCACTGCTACAAGACCCCACTACAGTTCTTAAATCAGCAGATGACCTTGATCAAGAGCACCCACGTTGGCTGATCAGAACTCCCCCCCCCCCCCCCCCTCAGCATTGCCACTCATCCCATTCCCCCTCCACCAAGAAATAAGAGAAGGAATTAAAATAGAGAATACATGGAAGGGAGAGGGGGAGGAAGAAAGAAAAGGAGAAAAAAAAAAAAAAAAAGAAATTGGGATATAGAGAGATAAAAGGGAAAAAGGAGAACAAAGAAAGAGCGATACATCCTAAAATGTAAGAGGGGGGGTTTTCCTTGCGCTAGGAGAATGAATATAAATGAATTTCAAATGGATAAGTGAATAAATAAATAGTGAGTAATTCCAGCAGCAACGCTAAACATGTGATATACACGCAAAAAGTAAAAAGAAAAAAGATGAGTTGCGCTAGGAGTCGCAACTTAATGCGAAAATAATATAAATAAATAAATGCATAAATGAATAAAGTGCTAGTGCAAAAAATAGCAAAAAAAAGGGATGATGCCCAAACAGTCATGGGAAAAACCTTTCGGGGTAATTACAACAATCTGCTATTTGGGACCAAACGCTTAAAAAACTTTGTTAGTCCATTAGAATTGCATACTAATCAATTGTTAGGCAGTCCAAAATGAGAGGGGAAATCAACAGCAGAACCCCAAAACATATGAATGTCCAAATAGATGGGCAAAAAACAGTTGCAGAGTAATAAAATGATCCAAATATTGAACAGCCTCTGGTCTCTGGTCAGAAGAAACATATATTCCCACCGAGAGGTAAGTAAGGGTGTGCTCTTACCAGATCCACGATCATAAAAAGCGTGTCGATCCACTCAGGTCATGGAGAAAACTCGGTCACAGCTGACAGGCAGAATATCCTCTCCAATGTGTTTAACGGCTCCACGTCCATCCGGCGAACCAGGGGAAGAAATAGGCTCAGAATGTGAAGTACCGTCAAATATTTATTAAAAATTGTGCAACATATACACAGCGGTACATATAATTTAAAATTGCCGGCTAAAACAAGCAAACAGATACAAATAAAAAACGTGCGCCCGTGCATCCGGGGTCACGTAAAACGCAATGACGTTCGGTGCGTGGCTCCGCCCTGATCGATTTCACCACAGATGGCGTTGTCAAAGGGCACGGGCGACGCACTGAACGTCAGCCTTATATGCCTACAGAGCAGGCAACCAAGCCTCTCTCTCAGCTAGCAGCCTCCAATCAGGAACGGCCGCAGGATCAATGAACCCGGAAGGGGAGGATCTGAATGACCCGGAACTTCCTACCAGTAAGACCGCCCTTGACATAGATAGGACTATCCTATGTCAGCAGGGTAAGGTCCTACCTCATGAGGATATTCTCAATGGTCAGCAGACATCCCACCATTCATTTCATATAAATGTTTTAGTTAAAGAGTCACTGTCTGTCACATCGTATGTTCTTACTATACATAAACAGATAACGCCATATTAACCTAAAAACGGGTAAATTCATGTCACCACTTTATAGCATCTATTAAAAACGCCAGAAAGATAGCAGCATGAACATTATACCCAAATTAATATCATATCAGCCAAAACAGGGATTTTAATATCTGAAAGAGAAATCGCAGTTGGCTGACATCTGTATTCTCCCTATACATTAAAATCATAAAGGTCAAAACATAAAAAATCTAAAAATTAATAAATCTAATATATCACATTGAGAGCCCTCTAGTGGTTGATAAAAAAATTACATTGCCATTTAACCAGCATCTGTGAGTATTACAGGTAGGTAAATCCCTATTGGAGACAAGAACAATCCCCAGAAGGGTAACCTACCTCCCCAAGGGGTCCCACACGGATCTTAAAGGCAAAAAATTAAACCGATAATCGTATACTATCCTCATCTTTAGTATCAAATTTCAATAGTATACAATCCTCAGATGGACCCAGAAAATTGGAGTGGCAAGAAAGGGGGGAAGAAAATGAATAGTTCAGCAAGAGATCACTAAGAATTGTCTAAAAAGGCATTGACCTCTATGTCCACATTCAAACCCTGCGGTTTAAGACATTTCATGCGATATATCCAACTCATCTCGAGTTTTGATATCGCTATCCTTTTTGATCCACCTCTCCAGTGGGGTTTGAGGATGTCAATGGCAATAAAGGAAGTGCCACTAGGATCCCTGGCATGCACCTCCCTATAATGCCGAGAAACAGAATGTTCTCTAAATCCTCTCCTTATGTTCCCAATGTGTTCATTGACCCTTACCTGGAACTTTCTTACAGTACGTCCAACGTACTGTAACCCACATGGGCAGATAAGTAAATAAACTACATGGGTCATAGAGCATGTAATAAAAGATTTGATGTTAAACACTTGTGAGGTGCTATTTGAAATGAAATTCAAGGTCTTGCGTTCTTTAATGGCATTGATTTTACATACCGCACATTTTTGGCATTTATGGTAGCCAATTATATTTTGAAAGAACATGGGTTTATTTAATGGTGGATCCACGACTCCTGGAGCCAGAGAATCCCTTAATGAGGGGACCCCTCTAAAGACTACCCGAGGTTGTTCTGGTAACGCAGGGCCAAGGATAGCATCCTCTTTGATGAGATGCCAATGTTTCTTAACCAGTTTTTTAATTAGATAGTGCTGATTTGAATAACTAGTGATGAAAGGAGATATGTATTGATTATTTTCCTCACTAGAAACGCATTTATCCTGCAACAACACATTTCTATCGATAATTTTAGCTTCTCGCGTTTGTTTAAAGAGGTCTGTTTCCTGATACCCTTTATTTAAAAATCTTGCAGTTAACATTTTGGCTTGTTCATCGAAGTCTTCCATCTTGCTGCAATTGCGTCTAAGCCTCAAGTATTGGCTCTTAGGAACCGAATCCAGCCAGGCCTTATGGTGACAGCTGTCACGGGGAATAAAGGAGTTGCGATCTGTTGATTTAAAGTATGTGGACGTCACAAATTGACCGTCCTCCACCCTTATTTCCAGATCTAAAAAATTGATCTTCTCCTGATCTGCCTCATACTTAAATTCAATCCCCCTATTGTTGGTATTGAGACAATCCATAAAGTCAACCAGAGACTCCCTGGATCCTCTCCATAGGAGGAGGACGTCGTCT
Source organism: Rana temporaria (assembly GCF_905171775.1). Lineage (NCBI taxonomy): Eukaryota > Metazoa > Chordata > Amphibia > Anura > Ranidae > Rana > Rana temporaria. Next base: position 105,385,584 of record NC_053500.1, read on the forward strand.
ATGTATCTAGCCCACAAGACCAATTCTGGTCTGCGGTCAGCATAGACGACATCCTCCTCCCATTTCTGGGGTTCTGCTGTTGATTTCCCCTCTCATTTTGGACTGCCTAACAATTGATTAGTATGCAATTCTAATGGACTAACAAAGTTTTTTAAGCGTTTGGTCCCAAATAGCAGATTGTTGTAATTACCCCGAAAGGTTTTTCCCATGACTGTTTGGGCATCATCCCTTTTTTTTGCTATTTTTTGCACTAGCACTTTATTCATTTATTTATTTATGCATTTATTTATTTATATTATTTTCGCATTAAGTTGCGACTCCTAGCGCAACTCATCTTTTTTCTTTTTACTTTTTGCGTGTATATCACATGTTTAGCGTTGCTGCTGGAATTACTCACTATTTATTTATTCACTTATCCATTTGAAATTCATTTATATTCATTCTCCTAGCGCAAGGAAAACCCCCCCTCTTTCCTTTACTTGTCTTTTTGATATATTTTTTCCTTGCTGCTTGGTTTTTTTTGTTCACTGTGTGCAAACATGGATGTGTTCGAATATCGGTCCTCACGCACCATTGTCAAAGATGGCGTGTTTGAGATCAACAAAGAACCAGATAATGATCTTGGTGGCCTATTCATGAGATTAAAGAATCTTATGGTTGCTGAATTGCATACTCAGTGGGATATTGCTATGTTAGACCAATATGTAGCTGACTCCATGGTTCCAAGGAGCTTAAGATGGGAGGTCAGCCCCCAAAAAGGTGAATTGGAATTGGCTGAATGGTTCCAATATTTTAATGAGGCGGGCGTAAAATTTTTGCAGTTTTTGGCTCAGCGCAAGAAGTGCAAATTAACACGCTTGGATGATGAAATTAAACTCATTAAGGTTAAACTTGGGCCCCTGACTGATAGTGTGGAGTATAAGGAGCGATCCTTAGTTCTTAAAAAACTGTTGGAAAAGGAGGAAACTGAACAAAAGAATAAGAAAAGAAAAAAGTTTAACAGAGATATAGCAGATTATAAATCAGGTTTGGTTTTTGACTGGCAGAGCAAAATCCAAGAAAACGAGAGTAATTCACTGGACATGGATACAGCTCCTCCACCCAATCAAAATATGGGTGCTGTAGCTGCTTCCAGCTCAACTCCTCATACACCTAATAGACCTATCCTTCGCCCAAGAAGGGTCTCCTATAAATCACCGGGGAGGGAGAGATCGTCTCAGTTATCTCAACCTCCAAAACCCAGGGATGTACAGAATAAAGGTCCTTCTGCTAAATCTCCAGGTTGGAGAAATAAAATTAAAGTACGGAAACCAGAAACCCCTCGTCGGGAAGTAAGAGATTTTGGGAGACCTTCTTGGAGACCCCAGGAAGGAGCCAGATATGATTATCCTATTCCAGTGAGCAACCGTTTCCAACCTTTACAGGAATTTCGATCCTTCGGGGGACCCTATCAACAGTTGGGTGCCTCCGGTGGATGGAATAGAGATGATAGGTCATCTTCTTATTACTATCCTTCAATGCCTCCTACCTCCTTCTACCCCTCTAGACCTGTTAACCAATATGACCCTTATTACCAACAAGACCAATGGAGAGATCGAGAACCGAATCAATATCAGGATTTTCCCAGGTCCAATCAAGACCAACTAAGAAGGGTAGACAGAAAAGAGGAAGTAGAGGGGGGAAAAAAGCAAAGAATAAAAAGAAAGAGAACACAATAGGTCAGGGGATCTTCAATCTCAGCACTGTCACGCTGACCTCAGAGGAGGTTACTCTCCTCGATAAAGGATTGAAGTTTGCCCCACCTAAAACACTAAATAAATTTGAGACGCATATGGACGTACATAAATTTTCTAGGAAATTAAGTATGAAAAGGTTTTTTCTTTCTAAACCTGCCATAGCGTCCACTAACATCAATACAGATGTGGAAATTCAACATTCCAATCTTTCGAATGCCTCTTTGTTCAACCCCCCTGGAGGTATGGCACCTAACATCAAGGTTTTTAGGGATGTACTTTTGAGGGATCTCGAAAAAATTGATGTTAGGAAAACCAAACTCAATAAACCCCTGCAGGCTGGTTTTGACCAACTTTGCGAAGAAAAAAGTATTGTGATCCGCCCCGCTGATAAAGGGGGCGGAATTGTGATACTTAATAAGTCTGATTACCTCGAGGTACTTGGTAATATAGTTGGAGATAGGGATACCTATTTACCACTCCCCAAGGACCCCAGACCATCGTATAGGAAAGTCTTGACTGGAATAGTAAAGAAAGGTTATACTTCTGGAGTTCTCAATAAAAAAGAAAAAGCTTTTTTGGTTCCAGCTTCTTCAAGGATCCCAGTGATATACTACCTGCCCAAGATCCATAAAGATCCGGTCCACCCTCCGATAATTAGTGGAATAGATTCCATCTCTTCTAGGGCAGGTAAGTATATCGATGGGTTCCTTCAGCCGTTGGTTAGGGCCTTACCGGCCTTTATCCGCGACAGTAAACATGTGATTAATATAATGAACAACATCCCACATGAGGAAGGTTTATGGTTGGTTACAGCAGACGTCACGTCTCTGTACACCATCATACCCCACGATTGGGGAATTTCATCTGTGAAATATTTTTTGGAAAGGGATTCTGCTCTGCTGGAGATCCAGCAAAGATTCATTATGGATCTTTTACAGTTTGCAACCACTCACAATTTTTTTTGGTTCGGTGGCAAATACTTCCTACAAAAGAGGGGGGTCGCTATGGGGGCTAAATTTGCCCCTAGCCTGGCCAACCTCTTTATGGGGAAATGGGAGGAGGATGTCGTCTATGCTGACCGCAGACCAGAATTGGTCTTGTGGGCTAGATACATAGACGACGTCCTCCTCCTATGGAGAGGATCCAGGGAGTCTCTGGTTGACTTTATGGATTGTCTCAATACCAACAATAGGGGGATTGAATTTAAGTATGAGGCAGATCAGGAGAAGATCAATTTTTTAGATCTGGAAATAAGGGTGGAGGACGGTCAATTTGTGACGTCCACATACTTTAAATCAACAGATCGCAACTCCTTTATTCCCCGTGACAGCTGTCACCATAAGGCCTGGCTGGATTCGGTTCCTAAGAGCCAATACTTGAGGCTTAGACGCAATTGCAGCAAGATGGAAGACTTCGATGAACAAGCCAAAATGTTAACTGCAAGATTTTTAAATAAAGGGTATCAGGAAACAGACCTCTTTAAACAAACGCGAGAAGCTAAAATTATCGATAGAAATGTGTTGTTGCAGGATAAATGCGTTTCTAGTGAGGAAAATAATCAATACATATCTCCTTTCATCACTAGTTATTCAAATCAGCACTATCTAATTAAAAAACTGGTTAAGAAACATTGGCATCTCATCAAAGAGGATGCTATCCTTGGCCCTGCGTTACCAGAACAACCTCGGGTAGTCTTTAGAGGGGTCCCCTCATTAAGGGATTCTCTGGCTCCAGGAGTCGTGGATCCACCATTGAATAAACCCATGTTCTTTCAAAATATAATTGGCTACCATAAATGCCAAAAATGTGCGGTATGTAAAATCAATGCCATTAAAGAACGCAAGACCTTGAATTTCATTTCAAATAGCACCTCACAAGTGTTTAACATCAAATCTTTTATTACATGCTCTATGACCCATGTAGTTTATTTACTTATCTGCCCATGTGGGTTACAGTACGTTGGACGTACTGTAAGAAAGTTCCAGGTAAGGGTCAATGAACACATTGGGAACATAAGGAGAGGATTTAGAGAACATTCTGTTTCTCGGCATTATAGGGAGGTGCATGCCAGGGATCCTAGTGGCACTTCCTTTATTGCCATTGACATCCTCAAACCCCACTGGAGAGGTGGATCAAAAAGGATAGCGATATCAAAACTCGAGATGAGTTGGATATATCGCATGAAATGTCTTAAACCGCAGGGTTTGAATGTGGACATAGAGGTCAATGCCTTTTTAGACAATTCTTAGTGATCTCTTGCTGAACTATTCATTTTCTTCCCCCCTTTCTTGCCACTCCAATTTTCTGGGTCCATCTGAGGATTGTATACTATTGAAATTTGATACTAAAGATGAGGATAGTATACGATTATCGGTTTAATTTTTTGCCTTTAAGATCCGTGTGGGACCCCTTGGGGAGGTAGGTTACCCTTCTGGGGATTGTTCTTGTCTCCAATAGGGATTTACCTACCTGTAATACTCACAGATGCTGGTTAAATGGCAATGTAATTTTTTTATCAACCACTAGAGGGCTCTCAATGTGATATATTAGATTTATTAATTTTTAGATTTTTTATGTTTTGACCTTTATGATTTTAATGTATAGGGAGAATACAGATGTCAGCCAACTGCGATTTCTCTTTCAGATATTAAAATCCCTGTTTTGGCTGATATATATTAATTTGGGTATAATGTTCATGCTGCTATCTTTCTGGCGTTTTTAATAGATGCTATAAAGTGGTGACATGAATTTACCCGTTTTTAGGTTAATATGGCGTTATCTGTTTATGTATAGTAAGAACATACGATGTGACAGACAGTGACTCTTTAACTAAAACATTTATATGAAATGAATGGTGGGATGTCTGCTGACCATTGAGAATATCCTCATGAGGTAGGACCTTACCCTGCTGACATAGGATAGTCCTATCTATGTCAAGGGCGGTCTTACTGGTAGGAAGTTCCGGGTCATTCAGATCCTCCCCTTCCGGGTTCATTGATCCTGCGGCCGTTCCTGATTGGAGGCTGCTAGCTGAGAGAGAGGCTTGGTTGCCTGCTCTGTAGGCATATAAGGCTGACGTTCAGTGCGTCGCCCGTGCCCTTTGACAACGCCATCTGTGGTGAAATCGATCAGGGCGGAGCCACGCACCGAACGTCATTGCGTTTTACGTGACCCCGGATGCACGGGCGCACGTTTTTTATTTGTATCTGTTTGCTTGTTTTAGCCGGCAATTTTAAATTATATGTACCGCTGTGTATATGTTGCACAATTTTTAATAAATATTTGACGGTACTTCACATTCTGAGCCTATTTCTTCCCCTGGTTCGCCGGATGGACGTGGAGCCGTTAAACACATTGGAGAGGATATTCTGCCTGTCAGCTGTGACCGAGTTTTCTCCATGACCTGAGTGGATCGACACGCTTTTTATGATCGTGGATCTGGTAAGAGCACACCCTTACTTACCTCTCGGTGGGAATATATGTTTCTTCTGACCAGAGACCAGAGGCTGTTCAATATTTGGATCATTTTATTACTCTGCAACTGTTTTTTGCCCATCTATTTGGACATTCATATGTTTTGGGGTTCTGCTGTTGATTTCCCCTCTCATTTTGGACTGCCTAACAATTGATTAGTATGCAATTCTAATGGACTAACAAAGTTTTTTAAGCGTTTGGTCCCAAATAGCAGATTGTTGTAATTACCCCGAAAGGTTTTTCCCATGACTGTTTGGGCATCATCCCTTTTTTTTTGCACTAGCACTTTATTCATTTATTCATTTATGCATTTATTTATTTATATTATTTTCGCATTAAGTTGCGACTCCTAGCGCAACTCATCTTTTTTCTTTTTACATCCTAAAATGTACCATATGAGGTTTTAATACTGTACGAGTGGAAGGGACTCAGGGAGCGCTAAATTTCCATGGGTTAGGAGCACAAATGACTTGTCTTGAGTGCCCACGCTACAAAAATAATTTTACTGTTAGGGGTCCCCACAACTTGGGAAATTTTATCAAGGGGTCACGGCACTAAAAGGTTGAGAACCACTGGTTTATGGTCTTTCTACTTATGGATTATAGGCCCCAACAGTGCACACTGGAACATTCGGAAGTTTAGAAAACCTTATGTAACTGAAGCCATCAGAATGTTTTGCAACAATAAGGTTGCAAAGGTCTTGAGAGCCCTTTGCTTTTACCCATGTTTCTTGTGTGAACACCTTGGTAATGAAACACTTTTATATGTCATCAGTTAAGACTGAACCAGCTCATATGAATTTGCACTGACAAGGAGCAGGTTTTCCAATTACTGATCGATTTTAGCTGGCGTTTTGACTTTCCATGCTTTTTGCACCTCACTTTCTTCATGTGTTCAATATTTTCTGAATGTCATTCATTACACAACTTAAATTTCTGACCTGGTTTTGTTTTTTCTATGGATTCGATGAGTTACTGATGTAGTTGAAAAAAAAGTGAGAATATATTTTACCCACAGTAAAAACTGCCAATAAAAGGCTTAGCAGTTTATATTTACTAAAATTGCATTTCCATGTTCTGTGGGAGACCTGATGGGAAAAGCATGAAAAGAAAAACCGACTGGTAGAGTTATCTGCAGTCAAGTGGCAAGGTCCAGCACAAGTGCTAAGGGAAAAAAAACCTTAGGCAAGCCAACTGACCAGGGAACACAGGCACACCACAACCTAGTCTGAGGGGGCCCAGAGCCAAGGGAAACTTACTCCTGGATGGAGTGAACAAAAACGGACGAGGGGCTCCGGTTTGCGTTTCTTGTTGAAGGCAGAGCCAATCTCAAATCTTTCAAAGATGATTTTGAAAAGCTAAAATTGAAGCTATTTTTGGGGTCCACAGCCATTTCCAAAACATGCAGTTTATGCAAGTTTAAATTTTATGGTTAATATTTTCCAAATATAATTGTCTGAATGTTAACAGACCACTTAACAAGCAGTGACTTTATGGAGACTATCCGTACACCCAGCATCTGCCATCAGTACCATGGAGCTTTGACCCCAAAAGGCAGGAAGTAGAGTACATCTCTTAAGGATGGCCCTGCAGTTGCCCCAGATTCAAGGAGTCCAGTGAGTTGATCAATCAAATTCACAGGAGCCCTGTAAGTAGCACTGTTGTGTACAAGAGATTTAGGTAAAGCAATTCAGACTCCTAAAGACCAAGCCAGCTAAAAAAGCAAAATCTGAAACTCACATCTGATTTTTCAGGTAATGACTGTCCCGCTGTATTTATAGCAGAGTTAGAACTAGCCCCAAATGACTGTTGCTTGGTGAACGGGCAAGCCATCAAATAGCTGGTGTCCTACCTAACCATAAGTGCACCACCATGACAACTGCAGATCAAAAACAGGCCAAGACGGCAGCTTTACTGGCTGTAGGATAGGAGTTTAGTTCACCTTTGAAGCCTTGTGGACAGAGGCTTCCGTTTGAAGAGCAGTGCGCAGCAAGCATTTACAAAACTTAAAGCAGGCTGCAACCTTCATAGCTGGCAAAGCACCCTTCAGATTTAGTGCAGAGATCAGTTAATGTTAAAGTGGATGTAAACCCACTGTCAAATTTATAATGTTGTAATGTATAATGCCCTACATGCCTGCTGCATGTATCTATATATTATAAATGTCACCCCCGCACCTGTCAGAAGCCCCACAAAATTGCAGAATCTGTGGGCTTCGCCCCCCCCCCCCGGTGCTTGGCGGGCGGAGTCGTGACATCACAGGACTCCTCCGCCCACCACCCCCAACCCACCCCTTCCATCTGTGCAGTGTCCCGTGGCTTCCCTCTCCCACAGGCTGTGGGCAGGGGGGATGTTGGTGGGAATTTGTCAGGATGGAGAGTGGAGAAAATGGCCAATTACCCCTTTCTTTTCTGAAAGACAGAGCGTAGTTATCAATCGCTGTGTGTCCTGTGATAACTTGGCAGAGTAACCTGTGTGTTACTCTGCTTCAGTTTATGAATGGAGGGGAGACACCATGTCTTCTCCATTCATCTTCTGTGCAGAGAAAAGGACTGGGAATGAATGTCCTGTCCCAAATGGGAGATGTCAGGAGTCTCTATTTAGACCCCTGACATGTCATTAACACCCCCAACAGGGCTGATAAAAATGAAATTGAAAAATAAGACCACTGACACCATCCACTACCCCACTGACAATGTCCACAGATACCAAGCACTGCCCCATCCCCCACCCCCTTTTTTAAAAGCACTGAAAAAATATATATAAAAAATAAAATCCACTGGTCCCAAAAACCTTTTGAAAAAATATATTAAATTGTAAAATAAAAAAATAAAAATTCTGACACTGTCCACTAGCCTGACAGCATCCTGCAACGTACTACCCACCACTGTATCCCTGTTCAAATCACATGTCGTCTGTGCGATGCGATTTCAGCCATACAAACTGTATAGCTGAAATTGCATCACATTCGGACCAAACCGCACAGGACCCTTTTTTGGTCTGCAATAGAATCGCATGGGTGTTCACACCTATGCAATCTGATTCCATGTCCTAACTGGGGATGTGAATCTTGATTTTATTTACACAGGCTGTGCATGTCTGCAAGCTAGTGCACGAGATAGGTTATTTACATGTCACTCAAAGCAAGGGGGCGGAAAGAACTTTGTTTTTTCTCTGCAAGTCTTTATTTTCACTGAATAAGGATTGCACAGAGCTGGATTAACTGTGGCAAGACTGGGCACAGATGATAGGAAATCTTATTCTCTACATTGTGACATCAAAAAAAGGGTTTACATCCACTTTAATGAGAGCTGACTGCTGTGGTCAAGATTAGGCTTCAGACTGCGTTGAGAACCAAATCCTGTTGACAACCACACCAACATCTGTTTGTGTACAGATTAATGCTAAAAGGTTCAGGGCAGATGCTGCACAATACTCATGTACATTATTCAACTAAAATATCCATTTGTTTTAGGTCAAAACACACAATAACCGTTAACATTGTTTATTATGTGAAACAAAAAAAAGTACAAACATGAGAATAGAAAAACATTCATGCCTTTTCCAGTAGATCCAAACACAAGGAGAGGGTTGAACAAAGTGCTTCAAACAAGAACACATGTACAGTCACGTGAAAGAATATGCCAAAGCCGTTTCGTTTCTTTAGCCCAGGACCAGACTGGACTTCCCTCCTGGAGGATTTCGCCTGCTGGGCACTGCTACAGGGGCAACAGGTTGTACGATTTCTCCATCAGCTTCAGATTCATCATTTCCAGACTCTGTTTCTATGGAGAGAAAAAACAAAGTTTGTGGCAAAACAGATTCTGAAGATCACAAGTAACCAAGTACTGAGAATAGCAGTAACTGCACAACACCGTTTGAAATGAGCTACCCACCTGGTACTTCCGCTTCACCCTAAATGAAAAGAAATAAAAATCACATTAGAATGCTTTAGTTTTATGCAGTCACACACAGTACTTTTGTGGATTTAAAGTGAACCTGCACATTGCTGTGCCCCCCCAAAAAAAGTTGAACTAAAGGCAAATCTTTATTAAAGTTGTTGCGAAGCCTTAAAGTTTTTCACCTTAAAGTGGTTGTAAACCCACTTTTTTCACTTTTGCCTACAGGTAAGCCTATAAGGCTTACCTGTAGGTATAAAGAATATCTCCTAAACCTGTACGGTTTAGGAGATATTCCCCTATCGCAATGTGGCGCGGATTGCAGCGGCGCATGCACAGGGGGGGATCCTCGGCTGAAGGGCCGACCCATGCCGGAAAGAAAATCTCCAACGCGCATTCGCGGGAGTGACGTCATCGCCGCTCAAGCCAATCACAGCGCTGGAGCGGCGATACCCAGAAGACACGCCGAGGCTCGATGTGGACCAGGCAAGTATTTCATAATGAGCTAATGTGCGGTGCATATGAGCTCATTATGGCTTTTTTTTTGCAGGTGTAAAAAAATAAATTATATGCAGGTTTACAACCGCTTTAATGCAGTCTAAGGAACAAGGTGAAAAATTGTGTTGCAGACGACCCCGCCCCACCCCCCCTTTACTCACCCAAGCCTGATCCAGCAATGTGCAGTGGTCCAACCACCGGCACCCTTTTCTCATTGGACAGACTTCTAGCAGCATGAGCCAGTTGCTGCTGTCAACCAAAAGCTGTGACATGGAGGCAGGGATAAGTCCCGCTGTCTGTCAATGGATGCAGCAGGGCTCAGGAGCAAGCCCACAGGGGTGGCCGAAAGCAGCTTTCTGTGGGAGCACCTGGAATGCTGGCAGGGGACCCCAGGGGAAAAGGATCAGGGCTGCTCTGTGCAAAACCATTGCACAGAGCACCATTAGGCATGTGATATTTTTATTAACAAAAAAGATTAGTATCACCAATATTGGCAAGGTGTGTTCTACCCAGCAGGTTTTCCACCCATGTCCCAAAGGTGAGATTTCCCTGCACTTGTCCCAAAGCCACAACAGGAAGCAAGGAAATTCCTGGTAGTCCCTGGCACCAGTATTCCCATTGGAATATTTTCCCCTCCATGTCTCTTCTGGTGCCTGCTCAAATAGTGAATTTTTTTCTGTGAGAATGGTCACTAGGACAAAGTTAATCTCCTAAAAAAAAATTGGTTTCTACAACCAGAGATTCATTACTCACACCACGACTTTTCTGGGAGGAGTTCTCCCTGCATCTCCCCCAGTACTTCAAACAAGCTGTCAGAACTCCATCAGCCAACAAATGTCTGAACAAGGACCTGGCACAAATCAATGCATGTCCAACCAATAATTTTGAATAGTATGGAGTTATAACCACTGTTTGTATTTTACCAATATCTGGGTCTGTTCTCATTTCCTATCCCAAGGACATACCAGGAAATTAGGGTTTTTACAGTCATTTACACATTTTAAAGGCCAACACATCAGCTTTATTACTGTATCCCTGCTGCAGATTTTACTTCACTGTACAGCAAGTACACCGAGGACTTTCCACCAGGAAAGAATTCTGTAATCGAGTCCAGGATAGCGAACACACCCATTACTTACTATTCAAAGTGTTGGCTGACATACAATGCAGTCTTAAAAAAATTGGCTTTAAGGAGCAGATTTGAGGCTCCATTCACACCTAGGTGTTTGGCATTGCGAGCAGAATGGCGATTCCAAATGGGCAAAACGTGGGACGCGTTTGTGCAGCCATTACTTAATAGTTACCCCAATTACAATGCGATTTTGCCACGATTGTCATGTCAAATCACAGCAAAATCATGCAAAGTTGCAGGACATGTCGTCCAGAAGTTCAAGCTTTGGCCAGCAGGCATCCTGTGATTGTTTGTACAGTTTTGCTGCGATTTGTGTAAAAATTGCACCACGATTGGTGTGCCAATAGTATCGCAAAGGCATCTTTGTTGTGATTTGGAATCGCAGGCAGAATAGTGTTGATTCCACCCATAATTGTAAATGCCTAGGGGTGAATGGAGCCCGAGGATAAACCATTAGAATGCAGTCTAGCATTGAACACCTCCCCCACACCTGGCCTATAACAGAATGAAGGCTGGGCAGCAGCTCCATTGTTCTGGCTGGATGTCATATGACGTCCCTCAGAACAAGCTGTACCAATTGGCAGCATTTGTCTACTCATGCCGACAGTGCACGACTAGAGGAAAGCCGATAAGTGGCACTGACAGGAGGGGTCTGCACTGACAGGAGGGGTCTGCACTGACAGGAGGGGTCTGCACTGACAGGAGGGGTCTGCACTGACAGGAGGGGTCTGCACTGACAGGAGGGGTCTGCACTGACAGGAGGGGTCTGCACTGACAGTGCAGCAAGTCCAATATGCAATGCCTGCCAGTGCACATCAGTGGAGAAAAATTTGCGTATTTACATTAACAAGCCAACACATGTCAAGATTAGGACTTTTCATTTGATTAGCAAAAATTTCAAAACTCAATGGCGATTAAAACCACCAAAAGAAAGCTCAAAAATTATAAAATTTTGTTGACATTGCATGACCATACAATTGTCATTCAATGTGTGACAGGTGCTGAAAGCTGAAAATTGGCCTTGGCAGGAAGGGGGTGAAAGTGCCCAGTATTAAAATGGTTACATTATAAATGCAACTAAACATTCCTGATGGCTCTCAGCCGCCAATACCCAGTACAACGGCACTTCAGAGAGACAGCACTTGGGGCCCCAATATGGCATTTCTCTGTGCCAGCAGAAATGCTGAAAGCAGAGCTCAGCATTTTGCTGCTACTTACTATGCCACCAGGTTCTGAGGCAGAAAACCTAGCCGTTTTACCCAATGTGGAAGTTCAGTAAAGCACCAACTATTCTTAAGTCTACTGCTCCCATTCTAAGCCTACGCCATCTACCCTGTAAAAGAAAAGATCTGTATACTTCCCTATACTGAAGGCACTCTGGTCCAGTCACATGACCTGGGTCCAGCACCAGCTTTAGTGAGGAGAGATTGGCAACAAGGGCTGCACAGCCTGGGTGCCGACATCGCCCATAGGCTTACTATGGGGCATCTGCTGTCCTGCTACATTGCAGCCAGTGTTTTAAACCCAATCATGCGACTAGACTGGAGCACCCTCAAGTATACAGATCTTTCCTTTACAGGACAGATAGAATAGGCATAGAAAACGTCCAGGCCACCAATCAGCCAGTACAGCCTTGCAAGTTACCTGGGGTTTAGCTTTTACAACTGGGATTTACATATACAGGAACAAGGTTTCAGGAAGATCATAATACTATGAGAAGTAAAGTTGCTGTGACTAAAGGTTAATGGAAATGACGCATACTCCTGGAATGTAGTTTCCACATTGGCAGCGACATCACTTCTGAGTCACAAAAGTAAGTATTTTCCTCATTAGACAGCTTGCCATTATAATGAAGCTTCAGACAAACTTCTAATAAAAGCAAATTAAGCCAGTGTAAGGACCGTAGCTGCCATTAAGCTGTGGCAAGGTGTCAAGGTGACCAGCACCATATTAAGTACTTTCCAACATTTCAAAATCTGTCTGGTAACAGATTGCAAAGTTGTGGCTGAGCAAAAAACACATCCGCCATCACATATCATTCGTAGACAAACATTTTTCTACACAAAGGTAAATAAAGCAGCAGGTAGACATTGGCAGTCACCATTAGTTTAGATTTACAGATACAAACCATGTGATCAGCAGCTTCTCCCCATTCTTCCTGATTACACGTTTCCTGTTCATCTTCTGGGTTTCCACAAGCGGAACCATGTTGGCCATCTGCAAGATATTTATAGGATTTTGGCAATGTAAACCAGGTAACACTTGTACAGCCATTTTATAGAATCTTAACATGTTACTAAAGCCACAACAGTAAAATCAGTCTGTATATGCAGTAAAGCATGCTTGTTACACAATGTGGAACCTAAGGAGTTAATCCTCTGCATTGCATAAAAAGTGGGATCCTGTCTTCTGTTCCTCCTTCCACTGTCCCCAAACCATCCAACAGGCTAGGGGACAAGCTGCACATGCTCAGTTTGACGTGTATCGCTAGAGAGTTTATTTTCTCTTGGGAGAGTGCATGTGATCAGCACAGGGCCAATCATCACTGCCCAGAGGGTCTGGGTCCTGCAGCCTTATAGGACAGTCCGAGCAGAATGAAAACTCCTACAGGCTTTAACCAGACACTGATAGAATTCACAAGCCAGATATACTTCTGTGAGAAGGCAACTAGCTTATATTTACTAACATAATGGGGGTTATTTACGAAAGGCAAATCCACTTTGCACTACAAGTGCATTTGAAAGTGCAGTCGCTGTAAATCTGAGGGGTAGATCTGCTGATGTTATCATCCAATCATGTGCAAGCTAAAATGCAGTTCTTTATTTTCCTTGCATGTCCCCCTCGGATCTACAGCGACTGCACTTCCAAGTGCACTTGTAGTGCAAAGTGGATTTGCCTTTAGCAAATAACCCAATGAGCCCTGGGTTTAATGACCAAGGTTTTTACCTTGCCCATGATTGGTAGGGTGACTGCAAAGGGCATTCCCTCACACCTGTACTCTTATTTATACCCCTTGCTCTGTCGAGGCCAGCGGTTTCTGCAACCCAGGGGAGTAATTCAAAATCATATGCTCCCCATAGTACTAGGCAAGAGCAGGTATGGAAAGGGACAATTAGGATGCCCTTTTGTAGATTGTCACAATGTATTGCATGAGCAAGGACACAGCATAAGCCTTGCAGGTTGGAGAATCTCTGCAAAAGGTGCCAGCAGCTTTCTCCCACCGATTATGCACAGCAGGAGCTGATCAGTGGGTACCGCAGATGCGATGTCTGCCCAAACCCACCCATCATTGGGTACACAGGCAGAACAGCAGTCTGCCTATGTAAAAAAAAAAAGCAGATTGCCGTCAGCAGGGCAGGCATGGCTTATGTGTTCTTACAAAGCAGAGACATGGATCCATGCCTTCCCCTCATAAAAGCACCTCCCACACAGTACAAACACCAGCTAGCAACACAGTTAACCCCTTTGACTGCCCCTGATGTCAACCCCCTCCCAGCCAGTGTCATTAGTACAGTGACTGCATATTTTTTGCACCGACAACTGTCACTGGTTCCAAAAAAATAGATTCGTCCACAGCAATATCAGTCCCACTATAAGTTGCTGATCACCATTACTAGAAGAAAAAAATCCATAAATATATTCTATAGTTTGTATAAATTGTGCAAACCAATCTATACGATTACTGGGATTTTACCAAAAATGTAGCAGAATACATATTGGCTTAAACAGATTTTTTACTTGAAAGGTTTTAAAGCAGAAAGTAAAAATCATTCCCTCTCCAAATTTGTCATTTTTGCTTATAGCACAAAGTAAACACGTGATCAAATACCACCAATAGAAAGCTCCAATTTGAGAAAAAAGGGACAATGTTTATTTGGGTACAGCATCACATGACCACACAATTGTCAGAACCCTTTCACACTGGGGCATTTTTCAGGCGCTTTGGCCCTCATCTGCAATCCCAATGTGAAACCCCTGAGTGCTAACAGAGCCCTTTCACACTGCCAGTGCCCGAAAAACGCTGGTAAAGCGTCACCAAGACCCCTTTCACACAGGCGTTTTTCAGGCGCTTCAGCGTTAAAAAGCTTGACGCCCTGCCAGCTCAGCAGTATGAAAGCACTCAGGCTTCACATTGGGATTGCAGAGGCTTCTTTCAGGCGCTTTAACGCTGAAGTGCCTGAAAAATGGCCCAGTGTGAAAGGGGTCTTAAAGTAATGCAGTGCTGTATCGAAAATGGCCCATCATGAAGGGGGGGGTAAATCTGCTGGAGCCGAAGTGGTTCAAGTTGCTAGAGTGGGCTTAGGATTTTAAGGGGTGGATACCATGTCTTGTCAAGCTTGCATCCAATTGTGTCCCCCCCATATACAGTTAAATCTATATATTTGGACAGGCACATTTCACTTTGGGCTCTGTATGCCACCAGAATACAATTAAAACAATTCAAATGAATTTGAAGTGTAGACTTTCAGGTTTATTTCAAGGGGTTGAACAATCAAGTACAAATTTTAGGAACTGCAACCATTTTACAGTTTGTTTAGCTAAACTAAAATCTGACTTTGCTTAACCACTTAAGGACCGGACCAATATGCAGCTAAATGACCCAAGGGGTTTTTACAATTCGGCACTGCGTCGCTTTAACAGACAATTGCGCGGTCGTGCAACGTGGCTCCCAAACAAAATTGGCGTCCTTTTTCCCCCCACAAATAGATCTTTCTTTTGGTGGTATTTGATCACCTCTGTGGTTTTTATTTTTTGCGCTATAAACAAAAATAGAGCGACAATTTTGAAAAAATGCAATATTTTTTACTTTTTGCTATAATAAATATCCCCCAAAAACATATCTAAAAAAAAATTCTCCTCAGTTTAGGCCGATACGTATTCGTTTACCTATTTTTGGTAAAAAAAAAAAAAAAAAAAAAAAAAAAAAAATCGCAATAAGCGTTTATCGATTGGTTTGCGCAAAATTTATAGCGTTTACAAAATAGGGGATAGTTTTACTGCATTTTTATTAATAATTTTTTTTTTTTTACTACTAATGGCGGCAATCATCGATTTTTTTCGTGACTGCGACATTATGGCGGACACTTCGGACAATTTTGACACATTGTCATTTTCACAGCAAAAAATGCATTTAAATTGCATTGTTTGTGAAAATGACAGTTGCAGTTTGGGAGTTAACCACAGGGGGCGCTGTAGGAGTTAGTGTTCACCTAGTGTGTGTTTACAACTGTAGGGGGGTGTGGCTGTAAGACTGACGTCATCGATCGAGTCTCCCTTATATAAGGGATCACTCAATCGATACGCCGCCACAG
Source organism: Rana temporaria (assembly GCF_905171775.1). Classification (NCBI taxonomy): domain Eukaryota; kingdom Metazoa; phylum Chordata; class Amphibia; order Anura; family Ranidae; genus Rana; species Rana temporaria. The sequence continues at coordinate 105,401,634 of NC_053500.1, forward strand.
TGAAGCACGGGGAAGCCGTGTTTACATACGGCTCTCCCCGTTCAGCTCCAAGGGGATCCGACCGCCGCATGTAGCAGGGGGGGTCCCGATCGGACCCCCGTCTAGGCAGGCACGTACAGGTACGTTGATGTGCCTGTCTGTGCCATTCTGCCGACGTACATCTACATGAGGCGGTCGGGAAGTGGTTAAACAGATTGTAAATAACCTTTAAGGCAACCCAGTTTTAAAAGAAAGGCTGAATTTTTAGCTCCATGTTTTGCATCGATGGAGACCAGATGAATAACAATTGCATTATGAACCATCTTGGCTTCTCTCCTTCCCAGTGGCACACTTTAACACCTCCTTTTCCCATGGCAGTGCCAGTGACGTCAACAGGGTGGGCAGCCATCTTGTTCCATGTGTGCCGTTTAGGGGGGTGTGTAAAATTCTCTCTCCACCGTCCTGACTGTTCTGCAGCTTATTGCCTCTCCCGGACACCTACGGTAAGGCATTCAGACATTCCCTTCTGCAGGTGCCCTATTCCAGCTCCCCCTGCTCCAGGATGACTTTGGTTCAGTCTGTACTTGTACACTGTAGCCTTGTACACTGTAGCCTGTGAAAAAGCGGAGGGGCGGTGCTTGAAGCAGATCATACATGGGGAGAGGCACAGTGGCTGGTAGCCAAACTCCCATTGTGGATATCAAGGAATGGCTGGATGGCAGGGATTCCTTCAATACTGCTCAGGGAGAGATGGACGATGAGGCAATGGTAAGGAGGATTGATCCTCCGATCTACATTGTACTGTGTGGGGGGGATGGGGTTGCGAGTAGTGCAGAGCGCATGTGTCAGGTAGGAAAGTGCATCTTGCACAGTGCACTCCGAGCACAACGCATTCCTGAACCCTGCATTCTTAACAAATCTGGCAGAATCTTATGTTTTTAGTCCCTTACAGCTCCTTCAGAGGAATGATCAGTCCCATTCTCTATACAGAGCGGCTGGTAGGTTCAATTCTGTGTTAGCAGTTTGAAAAGAAACACATCGGTTTTGCATCTCAGTTTGGGCTCAAAGTTTTGCCATCACTGCCCTAGGATATTTCATCTATATGCTGTGATTTTTTTACTTCAGCCCTTTCATTGGTAGTGCCGTCAAAGTCCCACCCCTCAGGAGTCTACCTTTTGTCCTTTATTACTGTGTAAATGTCACTGGCAGGGAAGGGGTTAACACTAGGGGTGATTAAGGGGTAAATGTGTTCCCTCATGTGTTTCTAACTGTGGGAGGGATGGAGACATTGTTGTTCCTAATCACTAAGAACAGCAGCTCTCCTGCAATCACAGGCAGCTGGCTAACATAGCTGCCACATGCATTGGCGCCTGCTTTGGCTCTTAAAGGAGCCGATGTACAGGTATGGTGATTTGCAGGAACGTGCCAGCCTGCTGCTGTACAATGACTGCGGCTGGTCAGCAAGTGGTTAGGAGCAGAATAAAAAGGGTGTTCTGACTGCTTGAATTTTTTTTATGAAACCCATGGGAAGCAATAGTGATGATCATAGAATCAAATCCTTGACAGGATAATCAAATCGTGAGACCAGTGAAGACGTGCGCCTCAATTTTCAATAAGTGATCACATTGCCTTTGTTCTCAGTGGCATAGGAGCTGGTGGGAGGAGAAGCAACAGCACACTGAGCTTCCCAGTAAATGGCTGAGCAGCAGGAGTGTCAGGAAAAGTCACCACTGGAGGAGATCATGATGAATTCTAGAGAACTGACTACAATGTCCTCTTCTGCTTAGTGTACTCAGTTTTTAATAGGAAAGCAGAGGGGCAGGCACACTATGGATTTCAAACAATACAAACAGGATACGTTCTCATACAAGTACACAGCAGGCACATGAGGAATATGAAATGTTGGGGTAAAATGCTAAGCCCTTTGTATTCATCATGCAGCTCTAACAAAATCTAAAAAAAGGGTTTACCTTTTTCTGAAGTGTGGGATACAGGAGTCGGTTCATCTGGTAGGCCAAATATGTTGGAAGCCATCTTATGTTTTCTAAGAGGCTGTTGCTTCTGCGCATCACCAACACCAAAAGCAAAGCTGGACCCACCACCTGGAGGTCTCAGGATTCTAGAATAAAAAGTAAGCTTGCTGTAATGTAGATTCCATAAGCCCCTGGTGCCCACCCTGTAGCCCTCAGGTAATAGCATTGATCTCTAGTAGCCTCATGCAACATGTTCCCAGTTTGGTTATCTTCAGCTTATCCCCAGCCAAAAATTTAGCAGGTCCACCGTCTAATGCCCATTTGCTCTATTAGACAGTTCTCTCATGCATCAAATATACTGAACATTATGTGCAGCCCCTAGTGATGTCAGGGGTCACATTTAGCTATAAATGGCCAACCACTGCCATAAGCTATGGTTGAAGGTAAAAAGGCCAACCACCACTTAAAGCGGATGTTCCCTGGAAATTTTTTTATTAAAAGCCAGCAGCTACAAATACTGCAGCTACTGACTTTTAATATTAGGACACTTACCTGTCCTGGAGTCCAGCGCCATCCGCAGCAGAGGACGAGCGATCGCTCGTCACTGATGCTCCCCCCGCCATCCACAGGGAGGAAACCAGGCTCCGGCTTCACTGCCCGGTTCTACGGCGCATGTGCGAGTCACGCTGCGCCTGCCATTGGCTCCCGCTGTGTACTGGGAGCCGAGTGTTCCCAGCACAAAACAGGACTGGATGGGAGGTGACGTAATTCCCGCAGTCTGCCCGAGACTGTTGTGGCCGGAAGTGGGTGCAAATACCTGTCTTTAGACAGGTATCTGCCCCCCCCTGAAAGGTGTCAAATGTGACACCGGAGGGGGTCCGATCAGCGCGAGTTTCACTTTAGGGTGGAGCTCCGCTTTAATCTTTAGACTTTATTCTGCAATTATTAGGTGCCTGGCTGTCAATACTGACCCTTTAGCTGCAAAATACCAAAGTCAGGACAAGTTTGCAGATAAGGACCTACCTAACAGCTGACCCCTGGCTGCAGTCTTAGCAATGAACATAGAACCACTTACTCTACGGGACTATATACTGAATATATGCTGACAGCAAGTTGTTAAAGTCAAATTGAACTAAAAACAGACAGGTATGATTTTTATGACCAATAAGTATTTGGGTCTCTTCTGTCCTAAATGCTTTAAAGGGTTTGTAAAGGTTTTTTATTTCCTAAATAGGTTCCTTTAAGCTTGTGCATTTTTCCTTCATCTACCCCCCTTCCCCCCTAAGACTTTGTCACTTTCGATGACAAGACAAAGGGCAAATCTAAATAGAGCACAGAAAAAAAAAAGTGTTCTAATCCCTCCAAAAACAAAAAAGTTTCCTTCAGTTTCACTTAACTAGTTGTAAACCCAGCTTGGTAATTTTTACCTTAGGCCTCTTTCACACTGGGGCGAGGGCGGTAGTAAAGAACAGTCATTTTTAGGGGCGCTTTACCATCAATTTCACAGCGCTATTCGACCACTAGCGGTGCTGCGCTTGCAGGGAGTCTAAAAAAGTCCTGCAAGCATCTTCTTTGCAGTGCTTTAGGAGCGGTGAATACATCACTCCTAGAGCACCCCTTCCCATTGAAATCAATGGGAAGCACCTGCAAAGCGCCTTGGCAGCAGCGCTTTTAAACCTTTTATTTGGTCACAAGTGGGGGTTAAAAGCACCCCAATATTGTTCAAAAAACACCAGTAAAAACGCTGCAAGTTTTAGCAGCACTTTACCAGCTTTTTTCAGGTGCTTGCAGTGTGAAAGGGCTCCAAGGCTTACCGGTAGGTAAAACATTTACTACATTTTCACCATTTAGGAGATATTCATGCTGGATGCAGCCAGTGACATAACTGGCAAATGCAACCTGAAGGTCCGGGCATACCTTGCCAGAGCTTTGTGCTGGACCCAAGGGCTCCTGTGCAGGGTTGATGTAATCGCAGCTCTGGCCAATCACAGTGCCAGAGCCTGCAGACCCAGAAGACAAGGGGAACATGTCAACCCTCTCAGTAGTGACTTTAAAGCGTTGGGAGGGGGAGCATTTCATAATATGCTAGTATAATGCATACTAGCACATTATGCCAGTGTCTGTTTGTTGAACATCCGCAGTTTACAACCGAAAAGTAAACCCAAAGCTTTTGACTATACTTGTATGGATCACAGGACTTTAGTAGGCTGATATCACTCAGCCTGTCTAGGTTTGGGGAAGATCCAGAAACCTGCAATGGCAGCTGGCTCGGCATGCAACTGAAAGCCTTAAGCAGCCCTCCAAAGCCCAGCACTCCACTGAGTGCTGGGGAGCAGAGAGTCACTGACTAACAGTCACAGCTCTGCGCAGAGCAGTGGGGGAGAGCCGAGCGATCAGCAGGGTTTCATTGCTCAGTTCTTGGGGTAGAAGCAGTAGGGGACAGCTGTACTTAGGATTGGTGCTGCAGCCATCTAGGCAAGAATATCTTTTCTGAACCTTTTAAGTGCCTGTGACTAATGGAAACACTTGCAATGTAGGAGAGGGATCAGGCAAGTCCACCAAAAGTTGATAACTGGCACATTATGGCCGACACAGGCTAGGGACAGTTTAAAGAAATGAAGTCATTCTGTTTTTTATGTACAGCTGGGTTACCCAGCAAAATAAAATCACTGCAAAGTCATTTATAAGGGCTTATTCAGAACACTCCAGGGACCTGCGTATTCCTGCACTAGAAAAATCTCTGCAAGGACATAAAACCATGTTTTCTATGTGCCCTGTTGACACTCAAATGCATTGCAGAGCTCTGTTCACACTGGTGCATTTCTCCTGTGTGCCATCACACTGCAATGTACGACAGTGGAAGTCACATTCTCTGTGTGCAATTTTTGGACAGGTGCTTTATTCAATGTGTGCCCCCATTGAAGTCTTGGGGCAGCGTATTTTGGCACCCATCAACCTCAATGGGAGAAAAATAAAAAACATGCAGTTTTGGTGCTTTGTTTAAAGTGGCATTAAAGGGATTATAAAAGCTTTGGGTTTTTTAAAACAAGACATGTTACTTACCAGCTCTGTGCAATGTTTTTGCACAGAGCAGCACTGATCCTCTTCAGGTCCCCTGCCAGTGCTCCTAACTCCTCCCCTCAAGCAGTGCCTCCAGAAAAGGCAGCTTCCCGAGGGGTACAGCTGGGCGCTTGTTCTGAGTCACTGCTCTGTGTCCTTAAGACAGAACCCAAGCTCAGCCCTGCTCCCCTCATTGGCTGCAATTGACAGCAGTGGGCTCCTGCAGCCGTTTCAGCCAATGAGGGAGAGTCCCCATACAGCAAAAGCCATCATGAACATTGCTGAATCAATGGGGGTCAGGTAAGGATTGGGGATGCTCGCTGCACAAAGTTTTACCTTCGCGCATAGAATTCAGGAAGGTAAAAACCTTCAGCCTTTAAAAGCACTTTAAATCCAAAATTTAGTATCAGCCCTTAAATGGGATGCGCTGCATTCGTTTTTAGGCTCCCCACCCCCTAAAAAGGAGTATGGCCAAAGCCCTTTTGGCCATACTTCTGGCTCAAATTGCACTTTGTTCTGCACTCCTGTATACAAACCCTCACCTTTAAAAAAAACAACCCATTCAGTGTAAAATAGAAATGAAGGGCAAACATTTATACGCATTATAAACACTTCACAAGTGTTTACATAACTGCCATTATCAGTTGCATAAGATTTTAGAGCCAGGGAAGGAGAAGCTGTAGCACACCAGTCATCCCAATAAATGGCAGAACAGGCAGGGGGTGTCAGAGCCAGTCTAATCATTGGAGCATATTGTGTTATCAGCACAACCAGAAACTGACCACGCTGTGCTCTCCTGCAGTTTGTCATTAGGAAAGCAGAATAACTGGCATGAATACAAGGCAATGACCAGGGCCAGCAGCTGCACCCGTCTGAGCTGCAGGAGGAACTACCACTACAATTTCCACCAGGCCTAATCACTGGTGTGAATGTAGCCCGTGCAGTGAAGTGGGGTAGGGTGCAGCCATGCAGCATTTACTGGTGCCCCTGCTGCTATTGCAAACATGGCAGGCCCAGCATCCCTTTAGATGTGCATTTGCCCGACTTGTCAATGTAGGCTGTCACGGCTGCCATGTTTGCACAGCATCCTTATAAATGTGCATGGCCTTGGCTGGTCTGTCAGTCTCAGTGGCTGATGTGCTTGCACAGCATCTTCCCAGAAAAACCAAGGCAGCATGCCAAATTCTCTAGGGGGCACATGCTGCCCGCAGGCTGGACATCCCTGCTTTAGGCGATCCCTGAAAACGCATCTCCTCAGGGAAGCCTATCCTTTCTCCACCCAACAAATGAACTTCGTTTCTTCCTCAGAATCCCCCAGTCATTACCAGCGTTGCACTAAAACTGGGCATACTGCTTTTTTTCCCCCCCCCAGCAACCTGACAGCTCGAGTCGGAGCCGCTGTACTATGCATGCAATCTCCCCCACTGAGTCATTATGTCCTGACAGAGGGTGGCACCCCCACCAGAACACTCCGTCATTGGCTGACAGCGCTGAACGAGAGTTGTGGGCTGCCGGTTTTCCAGCATGCGCATCCGACAAACTGGCAAAATGGCTTCTGTTGGACAGACTGAATCAGCCCTTGTTTTTTTAACCGCCCATTGTCTCCTGACATTCGGTCCGCATGTATGGGGCTTAAGCATTTGCACAACGTACAATGCAATGTCATACAAATGCTCCAATAATAAAACCTAACCCCGGTTCACATATAAGCAAATTGGATAGGTTTTGAACAGCATCCAATTTGCATGACATATAAACAAGTAGCCAGCTCACATGTGCAGGCCTGCCAAAGTATGATTGTAAAGAGCCAGGTACAATTTTCAGCCCGGGTGCGATTTCAGTGGCGGCAAACAATGCACCCGCACAGTCTGTCCAATTCCACTCTCCCCCCTGGTGGGCCAGCCCTGCACTTACCCCCAGCTATGGTGCAGGCAGTACTTGCGTTAAAGCGGATCTCCACCCTAAAGTGAAGTCGCGCTGATCGGCACCCTCCCCCCTCCGGTGTCACATTTGACACCTTTCAGGGGGAGGGGGGTGCAGATACCTGTCTACAGACAGGTATTTGCACCCACTTCCGGGCACACGTCACAGGCAAGACGGGTTTTTCTAACATCCCGTCCGTTCCCCGTTGTGTGCTGGGAACACTCGGCTCCCAGCACACAGCGGGAGCCAATCGACAGGCGCAGCGCGACTCGCGAATGCGCCGTAGGGAACCGGGCAGTGAAGCCGGAGCGCTTCACTTCCTGGTTCCCTCACCGTGGATGGAGGGGGGAGCAGCAGGGTGACGAGTGATCGCTCGTCCTCTGCTGCGGACGCCGCTGGACTCCAGGACAGGTAAGTGTCCTAAAATTAAAAGTCAGAAGCTGCAGTATTTGTAGCTGCTGGCTTTTAATATTTTTTGAGCGCACATCCGCTTTAAGGCGGCGGCTTCTCCTTTACAGCGCCCGCGCACCTCCTCCGCCAATCAGGTCCCAACACCTGCTTCTGATTGACTGGGAGGAGCATCAGTGTGACAACAGCTAATACTCACTCCCTATTGTCACAAAACTGGGGTGAGCCCATTTTTTAGATAACTAGAGCCTAAGGCTCTAATTGTGTGCAAAAAAAAAAAACACACCCCATTGGAATCCATTGGTACAGCATCCCACAGGTACATTAGGGGGCCAGGCTGGCAAATAGGGGGCAACACCCCTAATAGAGTGGCCACCATTGTGAGCTTTCCAGTGTCACCTGAACAAAGTCACACCAGAGGGGGCATGAAATTGTGCTGCAAACCAGCCCTGAATCATTCGACACTAAAAATGGGTGCCAGTAATTGGCATCAGCGGGTACCTGAGAAAAGGGATTGGTACCAGTAATTGGCATCAGCAGGTACCTGAGAAAAGGGATTGGTACCAGTAATTGGCATCAGCAGGTACCTGAGAAAAGGGATTGGTACCAGTAATTGGCATCAGCAGGTACCTGAGAAAAGGGATTGGTACCAGTAATTGGCATCAGCAGGTACCTGAGAAAGGGATTGGTACCAGAGCATCCCTCGTCATTATCTTTAGTGCCCCACCCTATTAGATTGCGAGCTCCTATGCGCAGGGCCTTCTATATTATAACTGTCCTTTATATTAGAAATCACTGCACAATCTGTGGGCACTATAGAAATCCTTTATATATTATTTTCCAGGATATGGAATTGGATGCCAAACGTGCCTGTGATTCCCAATCAGTATGATGGGGGCCTTACAGGTGTGAGGGGACAGAGATGGCGATGTCTGAGTGTGTCGCACCGCCCGGCCTCCTTCCTTTGTTATGTGCCTCACCCAGGAGGGCGGACATCCCCGGGGAGACAATCCGAGAAGACAATGGCTGAGCCCGCACTCCTCTCACTGGCATGAGGTGAGCTGACAGGCAGCACTGCAGCATCTCTGACTGGAAAGAAGACCGCACGCCGCATACATCCTCCACCCACCCAGCATACGGACCCATTACCCGGACACAGCCCGCCCTCACATAAGCCCCGGCGTGTCTCACAGGCCTCACCTAGAACTGCTGCGGGTCTCGGGGTCCAGTCCTTGGAACGTAGCTGTGGTAGACATGGCTTCTTGCTTGTTTTTTTGGCAGCGACTATCTGCCTGCGAAGACAGCTGCGCAATTTATATACCGAGGCACGCCCCTGCTCGCTAGTGATTGGCTGCTTCGAACCGTTACGGAGTCTGTCATTGGAGGGTGCCTGTGGCCGGGCTCTGTGGTTGGTCGTTCGGCCTGTCTGTCTGGAATCTCTTTTTTACATGATGCTCTCGCATGTGGCGTTAGGGAATGTCCCGCCTTCATTAAAATAAAACAGCCAATGGGAAGGGAGCCTAGGAAATGCCGGTCTGCGTTCTGTGTGTTCATTGGCTGCTCGGCTTGTCCATTTCAGTTTCTCTTTGTGGTAGACTGCCGCTGCTTTGGGCTGTGTGACTGTGAGGTCATGGCTGGGAGAGTCATGCTGCAGGAAGGATGAACATTGGGATGTTTGGGTGGGGTGTGTGTGGAGGAATAAGAGCTGACATCATGTCACTTACCATGCACTTCACAACCTGACTGGAATTGGGGGGTATTTTATACAGGAAGGAGAGCAAGGTTACAATCATAATACATGTGTGTGGTAAAAAAATATACCTGTGTGTGTGTGTGTATATATATATATATACACTAGCTGAATACCCGGCGTTACCCGGTCTTCCTATCTTAACCTTTTGGGGAGGAAAATCATAGTTATATAAATCTTTTATATAAGGGTGTAGGTAAGGGTTAATTTAACTGTCATATATTTTTATTTGGCATATAAGTAATATGTGTAGCAGGTATTATTGAAATATCTCCAGGCGTACAGAAGTTATGTGGGAACATACATTTCCCATTGATTTGCATGGGACTTTAAACAAAAACCCCGACCCTCACAAATGGGGGTAGTTAAGGGATAAATTAACTATCCTATAGTTTAAGTGGACATATAAGTAACATGTGACCAAGTGTTATCGAAATATCTACAGCCGTTTGGAAGTTATGAAGTAACATGTATTTCCCATAGAGTTGAATGGGACTTTAAAGAAAAACCCCGACCATGGCAAATGTTGGTGGGTAAGGGTTAAACCACCTATCCTATGTTTGTTGCTGACATATAAGTAACATGTGTGCCAAGTTTCATGTTAATATCTTTAGCCGTTTGGACGTGATGCTGGAACATACATACACACACACGTTGAGTTTTATATATATAGAAGAAATATACACTCACCGGCCTCTTTATTAGGTACACCTGTTCAATTGCTTGGTAACACAAATTGCTAATCAACCAATCACTTGGCAGCAACTCAATGTATTTAGGCATCTAGACATGGTGAAGATGACTTGCTGAAGTTCAAACTGAGCATCAGAATGGGGAAGAAAGGAGATTTAAGTGACTTATGTGACATGGGTATTGGTGCCAGATGGGCTGGTCTGAGTATTTAAAAAACTGCTGATCTACTGGGATTTTTACACACAACCGGGACCAGATGGTTTGCACCCGAGGGTCCTTAGGGAACTCAGTCAAGTAATTGCCAGACCATTGTTCCTAATTTTTACAGTGTACTGACTGGAATAGTACCAGCAGATTGGAGAAAATGTAGCACCAATATTTAATAAGAGCCAAAATACATCCCTGGGAATTACAGACCAGTTAGCCTAACATCAAATGTATGGAAGCTCTTGGAGGGGGTGATAAGCAGGGGGGTACAGCTGATACAACTGTAAGGCCCCTTCCACACGAGGCGGACTCCGGAGTCTGCCAGCTCAGCGTGAGATCAGTCCGTTGATCTCCGCTGAGCTGGCGGATGACAAGCTCTCCTCACTGAGCGGGGAGGCCACTGTCTCCTATGGAGAGATCGGACGAAAACGGACAGCATGTCCATTTTTATCAGATCTCACCCGATCCGCCGTGGATGGGTGGGGACGTATCCCCATACGTCTGTTTTTAGTGGATCGGGTCGGATGTCAGCGGACATGTCTCCACTGACATCCAACACTTCATAGAGATGCATGGAGCGCTCGTTCAGGTCAGCCGTCAAAACTGACAGGCGGACCTGAACAGTCCGACTGTGTGAAAGGGGCCTGCCCAGGACAGCTGAAGGGGAACCGTATTGTGTACTTTAGAAACAAACACACAGCTTCTGCTGCTGTCTTTGTCATTGAGCTCTTTACTGCCACCTCTGGCTACTATGTGCATGTGCACCCCTCGTGTTAGCTGCCCCTACTGTGCTCCTCTGTGTCAGCAACATGTCAACTTTGTGAAAACGAGCTGGGATTAGGTAGGAAGATTTCCTTAAAGGAGTTGTAAAGGAAACATTTTTTCCTTTAGTGACCCTTTAAGGCCCCTTTCATACTGGGGCGGGAGGTGCGGTGGCAGCAAAGCACCGATATTTTTAGAGGCACTTTACCGTTGGAATTGCAGCGGTATTCAGCCGCTAGCAGTGCACTTTTACCCCCGCTAGCGGACGAAAAAGGGTTAATATCGCCGGCAATGAGCCTCTCCAGAGGCGCATTGCCAGCGGTATAGCCGCGGTTTCCTATTGCTTTCAATGGAAAGGAAAGGTGGAGGAGCGACAAACGCACCGCTCCAAAGATGCGGCTAGCAGGCTATTTGGAGCGGTCCTGCTAGCGCACTGCTCCAGTGTGAAAGCCCTCGGGGCTTTCACACTGGAGAAACAGCAGCCGCTGTTTCAGGTTGTTTTGCAGGCGTTCGGGAATGTTGGTGGTCAGGGTGGGGTGGGGGTACACACGATCAGACTTTTCCGTGGATTTTGCTCCAAAGGGTGATGTCCGTAAACTTGGTATGCATACACACAGCAGGACTATTTCAGCCAACTTTCACCAAATCACATGGTTTTTCAGCTCTATTGTTATACTATTGTTGTCTGATCTTTAGCATTGGTTCTGAGCATACGTGTTTGTACTTTGGACTTAAAGCGGAGGTCCCGCTAAAAATAAATAATTAAAAGCCAGTAACTACAAATACTGCAGCTGCTGACTTTTAATAAATGGACACTTACTTGTCCAGCACACCGGCAATGTCGGCAACAGAAGACGAGCAATTGCTCATCTCTCTGCTGTCCCCCGCCGCCATCCTCGGTGAGGGGATTAGAAAGTGAAGCCTTGCGGCTTCACTGCCCGGTTCCTAACTGCGCATAGCGAGTAGCAAAACGCTTGATGGACTTGTGTACACACGGATCGGATTATCCTCCTTAGGACATTTGTTGCCGGAAAGTTTGTCGGTTTGCACAGCGAACATTTTTCCGATGAAAAATACAAAAAGTCTACAAACTATGGGATAGATTTAGGGACTTTTATTTATCTGTGATTTTTAGCGGGGCTGCGACATTGCGGCGGACAAATCTGACCCCAAATGACGCTTTTTGGGGACCAGTGACATTATTACATTGATCAGTGCTAAAAAAAATACACTGATCAATGTATAAATGATACTGGCAGGGAAGGGGTTAACACTAGGGGGCGATCAAGGTTAACTGTGTTCCCTAGGTGTGTTCTAACTGTAGGGGGGATGGGCTGGCAGGGACATGACAGAGTCAATGATTGGGAACAGTAGATCTCTGTCATGTCCCCTGTCAGAAAGAGGATTTGCCTTGTTTACAAAGGCAGATCCCCGTTCTGCCTCTGTATTAGACGATCGCGGGTCGCCGGCGGACATCGAGTCTGCTCAACCCACGGGCACGCCCCAGCAGCGGGCTCGCGCCCACAGCTGCGCCGGCCAACATACAATTATGTCGATTCGCGCAGGAGAGTCTACCTGCCACCGTATGACAACGGCGGATGGTCGGCAAGCAGTTAACCGATGCTCAAATGGTACTAAGGGGCCCAAAGTGTGCCAAGAAAATATCCCCCACACACCATTACACCACCAGCCTGAACCGTTGATACAGGGCAGGATGGATCCATGCTTTCATGTTGTTTACGCCAAATTCTGACCCTACCATCAGAATGTCGCATCTGAAATCGAGACTCATCAGACCAGGCAACATTTTTCCAATCTTCTATTATCCCATTTTGGTAAACCTGTGTGAACTGTAGCCTCAGTTTCCTGTTCTTAGCTGACAGGAGTGGCACCCGGTGTGGTCACGGTTTGATGTGTTCTGCCTTCAGAGATGGTATTCTGCATACCTTGGTTGTAACGGGTGGTTATTTGAGTTATTGTTGCCTTTCTATCATCTGAAACCAATCTGCCCATTCTCTTCTGACCTCTGACATCAACAAGGCATTTTCCTCCATACAACAGCCGCTCACTGGGTATTTTCTCTTTTTTCGGACCATTCTCTGTAAACCCTAGAGATGGTTACATAGTAGGCAAGGTTGAAAAAAGACACAAGTTCAACCTGTGTGTGTGCTCTTATGTCAGTATTATATTGTATATCCCTGTATGTTGTGGTCGTTCAGGTGCTTATCTAATAGTTTCTTTAAATTATCGATGCTCCCCGATGAGACCACCGCCTGTGGAAGGGAATTCCACATCCTAACCGCTCTTACAGTAAAGAACCCTCTATGCAGTTTAAGGTTAAACCGCTTTGCTGGTGGCAGTAAAGAGCTCAATGTCTGAGCTCAATGACACAGAGAGAAGCAGAAGCTGTGAGTTTGTTTCTATAGTGCACAATACGGTTCCCCTTCCCCCGTCCTGCATTCTTCTGGCCTGGGCAGGCCCCTTACAGTTGTATCGGCTGTACCCAGGGCAACATAACAAATTATGGGGCCCCTTACACAGCTTTAGGCAGGGCCCCCCTGGAGCAGAGAACTGGGGGGCCTTCTCTCTCCTGCCATTGGATGATAAGCAGGGGGGGGGGGGGGGTGTGTTAACGAAAGTGTAATCTCTTCTCTCTCTTGTCGCAAGATGATAAGCGGGACAGGGGGTTGGTGCTATCGAACAAAACAAAGTCAAGTCAAGTCTCCTCTTCTCTCTCCTGGCGCGAGTTGCTAAAGGTGGGGGGTCAGACAAAAAAATAAATAAAATAAATATATTTTTTTTAAACGGGGGGTGGCCGGGCCCCTGGGGACCATTGGGCCTCTCACAGGTGTAATGCCTGTACCCCCTGATGGCGGGCATGGCTGTACCCCCCTGCTTATCATCCCCTCCAAGAGCTTGCATACATTTGATGTTAGGCTAACTGGTCTGTAATTCCCGGGGATGTATTTTGGCCCTTATTAACCACTTCAATACAGGGCTTTTATACACACCTCAATACCGGGCCTATTTTGGCACTTCTCTCCTACATGTACAAATCATCATTCTTTTGCTAGAAAATTACGCAGAACCGCCAAACATTATATATGTTTTTTTAGCAGACACCCTAGGGAATGAAACAACGCAGTTAGGAAAGTCCCACCGCTGTGCAAACTGGGATGCCACAGTCTGCCATTCCTGTGGCGTTGAAGGAAACTGTGGAGTCAAACAAGAAAAAAAAAATTGTACTTTTGCACATAACATTGCAAGCAGATTAGAAAGAAACATTATTGGCCTACATCAGTATAACATTTATTTTAAGGAGTATTTAAAGATAAAAATATAAGGTCCACTTATCAGATTCCTCACCCCCTCTGATGGCCCATTGTAAAAAATGTAGGGGGCGAGGGTTCTAGATGAGTTTGGGACCCCCAAAAAAAGCCTCTGCCACTGCCTGAATTTAAGGAGAATAACATTTGTACACTGTGACGGATCTCGGATACCCCAAGTGGGCACCTCCGCCAGACCTGTGTCTCCTGTCCTCCAAACGCACCCGCAGCCTGCAGATTCGCCATAACCAGCCCTTAACCTCTCAATCACGAGACGATTCACACTTGTTGAGGATTAAACATGCAGAGCATAAACTGTTTATTAAATACAAAACATACACTTTTACACACAGTTAGGGACACTCCCCTTAGCCTTGTCATAGAGGGGAGGGGGTAGGGGACAAGAAAGAACCAATGGGAACGGAACACTTGTACATTGAAACAGACTACAGATAAACATAAAGGGATTATGGTAAGCAGGCAGCCTCTCAATACACTTCCCTTGTGGAGAGATGTCTCCAGTCCAGACCATTGTCTACGGCCATGTGTAGACTACAGAGACATCAATAAAATTACTGTAAACAATCGATACCCTCTCCCTCTTGTAAACTTTTTTAAAGGTTCCGAACCGCCCGGATCTTCACTAAATTAGATCTAACGATATCTTCCGGGAATTCCTTGACTACTTTGTAATTGTATACCTCGATGATATTCTCATCTTTTCTGCCTCTTTGGAACTTCACCGAACCCACGTAAAGAAAGTGCTCCTAACCCTGAGAAAACATGGTTTATATGTCAAAGCAGACAAATGTGATTTTGAAAAGACATCTATTCAATTTCTGGGTCTCATCGACTCCACAGAAGGAATTGCAGTGGACCCAAAGAGGGTGGAAGCAATACTCGACTGACCAGCTCCCTCGGACAAGAAGGGTGTCCAGCGCTTCATAGGGTTTTCCAATTTTACTGGAAATTTGTGAAGGGTTTCTCCACCACCATAGCACCCATCACTCAATTGACCCATCAGATGGTCCGGTTCCAGTGGTCCCTAGAAGCTCAGGCAGCCTTTGACAAATTAAAAAATCTGTTCACGTCATTGGTGACAGCAACGAGAGGGGGTGGGGGGATGGGGGAGAAGGGATGTACCTGTACTGTCAGGGAAATGGCTGTAGAAGAAGTACTAGCAATCTTGCCAGTAGAAGAAATGGGCGCCATAGGCACATCATGTTGTGACAGGTGGATCCTCCTGCTGGCCTATTGTCAGGGAAATGGCCATAGAAGAAGTACTGGCAATCTTGCCAGTAGAAGAAATGAGCGCCATAGGCACATCATGTGACAGGTGGATCCTCCTACTGGCCTATAAAAGGCTGTCACTGTCTGATCCAAATTGCTGGATTGTCGTCAGCCTTCCTGAGTTCCTGAGTGTCTGTACTACTGCTGTTTGGATTTCCTGTTTTGACCCGCCTTGTTCCTGACCTGTCTCATCCGCTCTCCTGGTTTGACCCCCTGGCTTGCTTTACTGACTTGTTACCTTCTCCAGCACCTGATCCCGGCTTGTTTCACGGACTTTGCGTCAGTCATTTGTTCCTGCCTGTTTTCCAATACCAGACCTTTGGCTTGTCTCCGTTTCTGCAACCTGCATCTCCTGCCTGGATCTATAGTGTTTGATCCCCAGCCGGCTTCCACTGTTGCTCCTTGTGCACACCTTGCCAAGTGTTACCGAGGATTCCTAGAGACTGCAGCCCAGCGCTGTTTCCTGTATTCTCCAGTATTCTTCAGGCACTCGACAGCTCTTCTCTCCTGGATCCATCTGGCAACCTGTGCTTCTCTGGGCACTACACCCTCTGTACCCAACCTCAGAGGTGTACTGCACTTAGCCACAAGGGAAGCCCTCTCGGCATTTCGGCCTCCAACCAGGTACGTGACAATTACATTACATTATCTCAATGCCAGCTTGTCCCCAGGTCTCCAGTCTCTTCTGGGCTATAATCTGTGGATAAAAGGCCCGCCCACAGTCCCTTCCAAAACATACACATGTGTGACATACACATTTGGGGGGGGGGGTTCCAAATAAGTTTGGGACCCCCAAAAAAAGCCTCTGGCACTCTGCCTGAATTTAATGACAACAATAACATTTGTATACATTTTAGGGGGTGTTTAGGGTAAAGCACTACAATGGAGCTGACAAAATATATTGTTAAGTGACTAGGCGTGTATGCATTGGGCCCTGAAAAGCATGCTGGAGAGGTTAGTGAAGGCAAATATGTATGTAGGCTAAAAAAGGAGCATTAAAAGCTTACAGCATGCATGGGGATAAAGGAGACATTCACAGCATATTACAATCATGGTAATTAGGGAATAATGAAAGAAATACAATACATTAAATACATAGGCCCAGATTCACGTAGCACTTACGCTGACGTATCTGGAGATACGCCGCGTAAGTGTAAATGTGCGCCGTCAGATCTGTGCGCCGTACCCACAGAACTAGATACGCCTGAAAATAGGCTTCTTCCGACCGACGTAACTTTCCTACGCTGGCGTATCGTGGGCGCATATTTACGCTGGACGCATCTGGCGCTCCCATTGATTTCCTATTCAAATATGCAAATGAGGGAGATAAGGGGATTCACGAACGTACGTGCCCTCATAAAGCAGGTGTAACTCAGCAACAGATGTGCACAGGTCAGCTGGAGAGCAGCTGCAGCAGCACCGTTATGGATGAGCTGAGCAACCACACTTGCAGGAGAACACATCTGTATGCCAACATGCCAGGGGCAGCCATGGTCATAGCACTACTACTGTGTCCGCAGGCACGTAGGAGGGCACGGGAGAGGATATACCAAACGCGCATGAACATCTTTGGCATGGGGGAATCGGAGGTGTATCGCATCTTCAGATTCAGCCCTGATGCCATCCTGGAATTAGCCACAGCCCTGCATGATGACATCACCAGCAAGACACAACGCTCACATGCAGTGCAGCCACTGGTCAAGGTACTGGCAACACTCCATTTCCTCGCCAGTGGATCTTTTCAACGAACAAGTGGAGTCGTGTCTGGGATGTCACAATCCACCATGAGCAGATGCGTGCACCAGGTTGTCCCCGCAATCCTCACACGCATGTCCCACCACATCATCAAACCCACCCATGAGCATCTGCGGCAGAAGGCAATGCAGGATTTCTACAGAATTGCTGGATTCCCACGCACCGTGGGGGCCATTGATTGCACACATGTCGCACTACGGCCCCCCCGTGCCACAGAGCACATATACCGCAATCGTAAGCATTGGCATTCCATCAACGTACAGGTGATAGCCGATGCCCAATGCCTCATATGGCATGTCCGTGCCAAACACCCAGGGGCCAGCCACGACAGCTACATATTCCGTCAAAGCAACATCCCAACATAATTCGAACAGAACGTGTACAGGGACAGCTGGCTGGTTGGTAAGTGACATGGGTGTCAGGCATGACTGTTCGACCCCATGATGCAGACATCACGAGGGGCACATGCACGACTAACATCCTCCTGTCTTTTCCCTTCCAGGTGACTCTGCATATGCACTTGGGCCCCATCTCATGACTCCATACCGGAATCCCCAAACCAGAGGAGAGAGAAAATACAATGCTGCACACATACGCACCCGTGCAGTGGTGGAGCGCACATTTGGCCTCCTGAAGTCCCGTTTCCGATGCCTGGATAAGTCCGGGGGGACCCTGTTGTATTCCCCAAACTTCGTGTGCCAGATCATCGGTGCATGTTGCGTGCTGCACAACTACGCCATGAGAAAGGGCTTGGAGATTGACATATGTGATGACCTGACCCCCCAACCACACAGTCCCCCCCTGAACGAGGCTACCCCGTCTGCTGAAGGAACAGCAGTCAGGAGTTGCCTCGTGGAACGTATCTTTGCACGTTAAACACACACATTCATCATGGCACAAGGAGAATGCACGCATGCACACCACTGTGGTCCCTAGCTCACACACACCACATCCACCTCACATTGGATTAGGCCAAGTCCACCATGCAGGACTTGGGAGCAGCAACGCCGCGCCAAGGTCCCAATGGTGTTGCTGTCCATTCATACCACATTCACACGGTCGTAGGGATAACCTCTTTCTGACGACCCAGGGTGACACACCTTGCTGGCAGGTATGTCACCCCCACATTCACACACCAGTCACACTGTAGCCTGCACTCCTCACCGTGTGCATTCACTACAAAAACAAAAACGCTCATAACCTGAGCATAAACAAAAATAAAACGCTCATAACCTGAGCATAAACAAAAATAAAACGCTCATAACCTGAGCATAGATAAAAAAAAAGGCAATCAATTCCCCTGTCGTGGGCCACGCCTGGTGCCACGGCTCCGGCTCCTTAGTTGTCTGGGGGAAGCCTCAGGTGGGGGTGGTGGGGCATCAGGAGGAGGCTCATCCACAGGTCTGCCACTCCTGGCAGGTGTTGGCTGCCTGCCCTCCAACGCCAGGGCAATGCGGGTGAGGACCGCATTAGTCAGCTGGCGGGTGGTGTTGTGCTGCTGGTAGCGCCTCGTCTGCCTCCCCTCCGCCTTGATGGCAGCAGTATTGGCCTTTACAGTCACTGCCAGGCTCTTTACCTCTGCCACGAGGCATGATGTTGTGGCCTGCAGCTCACCAACGCAGGTGACAATCGCAGCACAGTTCCCACTGACATCCTGCAGGCTGTCATTTATCTGTGCCGAGGAGGCCAGGCTGTCTGCCACACGTCGCAGGTCCCTGGCTACAGCACCCATATGGTGGGTCTGGCGGGCCTGATCCCTCGCAAGATTTTCCTGGAGGGACTCAGGAACACCCCTGGTCTTGCGTGTCGCCTTCCTGGGGGCAGGAGAGGCTTGGGGCCGTGTGTACGGGGAGGCCCTTGAGGGGCTTTCCTTGATGGTGGAGGAGGGTGAGGGGCTTCCCCTGAGGGGGGAGGAGGTTTGGGAGGGTCCAGGGATGATGGGATCCTCCTCAACGAGGTAGACAACTTCCTCCAGGTCCCCATGCTCCTCCACAACTTCCTCTAGAGGAGAGGTGTGGGCACACTCATCCGGGGATGGCGTGGGTCGTCCAGCAGATGACGACGGGCCCGCTCCCTCCAGCACATCTGTGGATGACACAAAGCATTCACATGTTGGTGGACCCACACACTTGTCACACATTCCCTTCCACCCCCTCAGATGCTACACACCGGATAGGGGATAAAACACACTTACCTGTCCTCAAGTCCTGGTCACTGGAATTAAATCCTTAAATCCCTCCATGCCCTCCACCTGCTCCCGCTGCAGACATTGGGCGATGACCTCATCCGTCAACCACATAGCAGAGGCTGGTCCTCCTCCCGTGCTCCTGGCGTGCCTCCTCATAAGGGCCAGCTTGTTACGGACCCGACGTCTCAGGTAATTTTTTCTTTTGTTAACATCGTCAGGGGTCCTGGTCTCATTACCGACGGCATTGACCTCCAGGGTGATCTCCTCAAAGATCTCCCTCTTACATGCCCTGCTGGTCCGGGCACCATGGAGGAACTGATCAAATTTGGCTATTGCCGAAATAATAATAGCCCTCTCCTCCCTAGAAAAGTTCTTCTTCCTCCTCTCCTTGCTTCCATTTACAGCTGCCGCCATCGCTCAGCAAAAGTACCTTGCTTCAGGGGGGGAAACAAGCAGGATGTACTTTTGTGCCGGATGGGCGTATGGCTGGGCGTATTTATGCGCTCGGCATAAGCCGGTGGGCCGGCGTATACCAGGAAGTTGTGCCGGCGTAGTTGTGAGCATGCGCAATGCACTTCCACACAGCCAACCAGCTGCCGTATTTCAGGTGGCCGGCGCTCACCATCGGGCCATCTGAATAGTTGGCGACAGCGGCGAAAATACATAGATTCATACAATTCATGAATCTATGTATTTCAGTGGCAGTGCAAGAGCCAGAGGGGCGGCGCTCCGGCGCCCTCTATGGACGAATCGCCACTGCTATCAAGGGTCAGATCTTAGCGTTGTCAGTTCTTTTTCAAAGGCCTCTTGCTTCACATTCCTTGGTTCAGGCATAAAAGGAGTAACACGTATAAATCCACCGTTTTAAACTCCTTTTAGGTAGATTCAGGTAGAGTTAGGCCCAGTGCCGGCCCAAGACATTGCGCTGCCTGGGACCAAGAATGAAATGCTGCCCCCCCCAAAAAATAAGATTTTGGGGATACTTATTATAGCAAAAAGTTAAAAAAGATATATATTTATAGCACAAAAAATAAAAACCGCAGAGATGATCAAATATCACCAAAAGAAAGCTCTATTTGTGGGGAAAAAAGGATATCAATTTTATTTGGGTAGCGGAGCTGGCGGAACAGGCTGGCGGGCATCAGTATGCTGCCCCCCTAAAAGTGCTGCCTGGTACCCATGGTACCACCCGGTCCCATCATAGGGCCGGCCCTGGTTAGGCCGGCTTATCAGTAGATAAGCCGGCCTAACTCAGAATCTACGCCGCCGTATGTTTAAGCGTATGCTCAAACAGAGATACGCTTAAACATATCTAAGATACGACGGCTTGCGCCGTCATATCTTAGATTTACATTTTTCGGATGGCCGCTAGGTGGCGCTTCCATTGCGGCCGGCGTAGAATATGTAAATGAGCTTCTACGTCGATTCACGAACGTACGCCCGGCCGCCGCAGTCGCTTTATGCCGTTTCCGTAAGGCCTGAGGCGACCTAAAGTTATTCCACCTATGAGGTGGAATAACAATTTTAAAGTATGGCCGCCGTTCCCGCCGCGAGGTTCGAATTTTTTACGTCGTTTGCGTTAGTCGTCCACGAATCGGGAGTTATGTCGTTTACGTCCACGTCGAAATCAACAGGCCCGTACTTAGCCACAATGCGCCCTGGGAAATGTAGGCGGGTGATGCTCCATTAGTTCTTGTGACAAAGTAATTAGTATTTTTGGTTGCGGTAACCTCCGCAAGAAGAGTTTCTGAATTGGCAGCTTTTTTTTGTAAAGAACCATTTTTAGTGGTTCATAGTGACAAGGTGGTGTTACGTCCTCGTGTGTCCTTTTTACCTAAGGTAGTATCCAGTTTTTATATCAACCAGGATATTTTCCTACCTTCTTTTTTTCTAGAATCGTCTTCTGCGGAAGAAGAATTATTACATTCCCTTGATGTTGGGAGGGGGCGGTTAGTTTCTATCTGGAGGCGACTGCCCAGATATGGAAAACTAACACTTTGTGTTGCCTGAAGGCCCCAGAAGAGGCAGGCAGCATCAAATTGACCATTTCTAGATGAATTTGTCAGGTCATTAGTCAGGCTTATGAGTTAAGGGGAAAGATTATGCCTTTTTGTCCTAGAGCTCACTCTACCAGAGCAGTTAGTGCTTCCTGGGCAGTGCGACACAAAGCCTGCGTGGCTCAGGTATGTAAGGCAACAACATGGTCATCGGTACATACATTCACAAAATTCTTGTGGCAGGTGACGTGGCAAGTGGACAATTCACAACTTGTGGCAAGTGGACAATTCACAACTTGTGGCAAGTGGACAATCCACAACTTGTGGCAGGTGACGTGGCAAGTGGACAATCCACAACTTGTGGCAGGTGATGTGGCCAGGTGACATGGCAAGTGGACAATCCACAACTTGTGGCAGATGATGTGGCCAGGTGACTTGGCAGGTGACATGGCCAGGTGACGTGACCAGTGGACAATCCACAACTTGTGGCAGGTGATGTGTCCAGGTGATGTGGCAAGTGGACAATTCACAACTTGTGGCAGGTGACGTGGCCAGGTGACATGGCAGGTGACGTGGCAAGTGGACAATTCACAACTTGTGGCAGGTGACGTGGCCAGGTGACGTGGCAGGTGACGTGGCAAGTGGACAATCCACCACTTGTGGCAGATGATGTGGCAAGTGGACAATCCACAGCTTGTGGCAGGTGATGTGGCAAGTGACAAAATACAAGTACACTGCTGCTCTCTCAGCTGCTGCTTCTCACTCTGGTCTCACAAAATGTCTGAAATGGTTAAATAATACAGTTTTTTTTGCTTAGGGAGGGTCTTATGATGTTTCTTAACTAAACGCTTATAGACGCAAACGCGGTAAAACGCAGCTGCAATCGCGGCAAAACGGGTGTTTCTAAACGCCGGTTTTAGCCTTTAAAAACATGCGTTCAGCAAAGTTTGCACCGGTGTCTCGTGTGCATGGGGCCTAAGTCCTGTTAAGACTTGTTTCACCACATCCAACACATCCCATACACAGCAAAAAGAAAGACAGGAAAAAAGCGCCTCTGAGTCATCTGATTTAATTACATTGAACAAGTGTGTTACATTGGTCCTTGTCGGCCACCGTCCCGCTGATGTCACTACCTCCGGAACGAGCGCCGTGCACTTGCATTGCTCTGAACTGTATTGCTTTGGCCCTTATCGGCCACCGTCCTGCTAACCTCATTGGATTGAGCGCTGTGCTTCAGCACCGCTCTTACACAGCCATCAGACCCGGCTTCTCTTCCAGCTGATTTGTTCGCTCCTCATCAGGATTGATACACGAGCTGGCTCCACGTCATACTTCCTCACTTGCACCCCTGTTCCTGCAATACTTCATGTAAGTGTTGGATATCTACACTAATCAATGTAATTAAATCAGATGACTCAGAGGCGCTTTTTTCCTGTCTTTCTTTTTACATGTATGCCTGAGTTGACTTCACTCTTGGAGAGCAGCCCTTGGTCATCTATTGAAATTTGCCCAGAGAATACAGCTTCAATGCATGGACTGATTGTATTCTCACTTTTGAATTTTTAACCACTAATTATACATCAGACAGGAGGCTCATATCTTATGCATTATCTTTCTTTAATAATGCCCATAGCAGAAATACAGTAAACATTTATTGTAATTTAAAAAATTCAAAGAACTACCCTTCCCAGCAGTCCCTGGGCCAGTGTAGCCCCTCCCAGACCGTAGCCTATATAAGGGACTGTCTGAGGTAACCTATTCCTCTTTCTTTCTGCTCATAGCCAGAACTCAGATAAGTACATTACTCTATGTTTCTAATTTTTATGTAGGCTTGCTTGTTATTTGGTTATCAGCAGCCTTTTTTTTAACCACTTCCATACTGGGCACTTAAACACTCTCCTTACCAGACCAATTTTCAGCTTTCAGGGCTCTCACACTTTGAATGACAATTACTCAGTCATGCAACATTGTACCCAAATGATTTTTTTGTCCTTTTTTTCCCACAAATAGAGCTTCCTTTTGGTGGTATTTGATCACCTCTGGGTTTTTTATTTTTTGCGCTATTAATGAAAAAAGACCGAAATTTTTGAAAAAAAATGTTTTTTTCTTAGTTTCTGTGATAAAATTTTGCAAAATATTAATTTTTCTTCATAAATTTTGTCC
The DNA here is from genome assembly GCF_905171775.1 of Rana temporaria. Lineage (NCBI taxonomy): Eukaryota > Metazoa > Chordata > Amphibia > Anura > Ranidae > Rana > Rana temporaria. The sequence continues at coordinate 105,425,108 of NC_053500.1, forward strand.
ACAATTTATACTGCTACATGTCTTTGATAAAAATAACCCAATTTTTTTGGAAATTATTTGGTCTGTGTGAAAGTTTTAGAGTCTACAAGCTATAGTGCAAATCATAATAAATTATCACATATGATCACACCTGATGTATTGAAGGCCTATCTCATTTCTTGAGACCCTAACAAGCCAGGAAAGTACAAATGCCCCCCAAATAACCCCTTTTTGGAAAGTAGACATCCCAAGGTATTTAGTAAGAGGCATGGTGAGTTATTTGAAGTTGTAATTTTTTCCCAAAACACTTTGCAAAATTAAGATTTTTATTTTTTTATTTAAAAAATTTCACAAAAGTTTCATTGTAATAGCTTATTTCTCTCACATGGCATGTGCATACCACAAATGACACCCCAAAATACATTCTGCTGCTCCTCCTGAGTAAAACGATACCCCATGTGTGAGACTTTTTCACTGCCTGGCCACATACCGATGCCCAACATGCAGGGAGCGCCATCAGGGGTTTTAGGAGCATAAATTGCACATCTAACTAGTTGACAACCTATTACAATTTAGAAGGCCCTGGAACACCAGGACAATGGAATTACCCACAAAATGACCCCATTTTGGAAAGCTAACACCCTAACGTATAATCTATGAGGCATAATGAGTCTTTTGAACGGTTCATTTTTTTCCAGAAGTTTTTGGAATATGTGGAAAAAAAATGAAAACACATTTTTTTTACACAAAGTTGTCCATTGATAAGATATTTCCAACACATAGCATGTGCATACCACAAATGACACCCCAAAATACATGCTGCTACTCCTCCTGAGTAAAACGATACCCCATGTGTGAGACTTTTTCACTGCCTGGCCACATACCGATGCCCAACATGCAGGGAGCGCCATCAGGGGTTTTAGGAGCATAAATTGCACATCTAACTAGTTGACAACCTATTACAATTTAGAAGGCCCTGGAACACCAGGACAATGGAATTACCCACAAAATGACCCCATTTTGGAAAGCTAACACCCTAACGTATAATCTATGAGGCATAATGAGTCTTTTGAACGGTTCATTTTTTTCCAGAAGTTTTTGGAATATGTGGAAAAAAAATGAAAACACATTTTTTTTACACAAAGTTGTCCATTGATAAGATATTTCCAACACATAGCATGTGCATACCACAAATGACACCCCAAAATACATTCTGCTACTCCTCCTGAGTAAAACGATACCCCATGTGTGAGACTTTTTCACTGCCTGGCCACATACCGATGCCCAACATGCAGGGAGCGCCATCAGGGGTTTTAGGAGCATAAATTGCACATCTAACTAGTTGACAACCTATTACACTTTTGAAGGCCCTGGAACACCAGGACAATGGAATTACCCACAAAATGACCCCATTTTGGAAAGCTAACACCCCAACGTATAATCTATGAGGCATAATGAGTCTTTTGAACGGTTCATTTTTTTCCAGAATTTTTTGGAATATGTGGAAAAAAAATGAAATCGCATATTTTTTACACAAAGTTGTCCATTGATAAGATATTTCCAACACATAGCATGTACATAGCAAAAATGACACCCCAAAATACATTCTGCTACTCCTCCTGAGTAAAACGATACCCCATGTGTGAGACTTTTTCACTGCCTGGCCACATACCGATGCCCAACATGCAGGGAGCGCCATCAGGGGTTTTAGGAGCATAAACAGGGCCGGCCTTTGCGCTGTGCGGAGAGTGCGATCGCACAGGGCGCCATAGCAACATGGGCGCCTGGCGACCGCACAGCTTCTTTAATTCGCCCGTGTATTAAGTAGTGTGCGGGGGCGTGCCGCACACTGGGGGTGTCAGGCCGGCGCCCCCCCCCCCCCCCCGCGACGGAAGAGGACCTTGCTGGGTGGGATGGCGTGGTGCCGGGTGCCTGGCTTTGCAGGGGGGGTGCCGTGCAAGCCGCATCCCAGCGAGCCGTCGGCACACCCGGGACCTGGCCGCAGTGATCCCCCTTCTGCTTAGGCAGCTCCGCGGCTCTGAGTCTCGGCTGCCTGTGACTGTCTCAGTCACGCAGCCGAGCAGTGAAGCAGCCTCCCCCTTGCCTGTACTGTGCTGTGTGTGCAGCACGCGGCAAGCAGGTTATCTGAGCCTGCTTGCTTTACAGGTCTGAAGGGGGGGGGGGACGGGGGGTGTGTGTGTTCTATTACAGGTCTGAAGGGGGGGGCCGGGGGGTGTGTGTGTTCTATTACAGGTCTGAAGGGGGGGGGGGGACGGGGGTGTGTGTTCTATTACAGGTCTGAAGGGGGGGGGGGGGGGGGGGTGTGTGTTCTATTACAGGTCTGAAGGGGGGGGACGGGGGTGTGTGTTCTATTACAGGTCTGAAGGGGGGGCCGGGGGGTGTGTGTGTTCTATTACAGGTCTGAAGGGGGGACGGGGGTGTGTGTGTTCTATTACAGGTCTGAAGGGGGGGACGGGGGTGTGTGTGTTCTATTACAGGTCTGAAGGGGGGGACGGGGGGTGTGTGTGTTCTATTACAGGTCTGAAGGGGGGGACGGGGGGTGTGTGTGTTCTATTACAGGTCTGAAGGGGGGGCCGGGGGGTGTGTGTGTTCTATTACAGGTCTGAAGGGGGGGCCGGGGGGTGTGTGTGTTCTATTACAGGTCTGAAGGGGGGGCCGGGGGGTGTGTGTGTTCTATTACAGGTCTGAAGGGGGGGCCGGGGGGTGTGTGTGTTCTATTACAGGTCTGAAGGGGGGGGACGGGGGTGTGTGTGTTCTATTACAGGTCTGAAGGGGGGGCCGGGGGGTGTGTGTGTTCTATTACAGGTCTGAAGGGGGGGACGGGGGTGTGTGTGTTCTATTACAGGTCTGAAGGGGGGGGACGGGGGTGTGTGTTCTATTACAGGTCTGAAGGGGGGGGACGGGGGTGTGTGTGTTCTATTACAGGTCTGAAGGGGGGGGACGGGGGTGTGTGTGTTCTATTACAGGTCTGAAGGGGGGGGCCGGGGGGTGTGTGTGTTCTATTACAGGTCTGAAGGGGGGGGCCGGGGGGTGTGTGTTCTATTACAGGTCTGAAGGGGGGGGACGGGGGTGTGTGTGTTCTATTACAGGTCTGAAGGGGGGGCCGGGGGGTGTGTGTGTTCTATTACAGGTCTGAAGGGGGGGGGCAGGGGGGGTGTGTGTTCTATTACAGGTCTGAAGGGGGGGCCGGGGGGTGTGTGTGTTCTATTACAGGTCTGAAGGGGGGGGCCGGGGGGTGTGTGTGTTCTATTACAGGTCTGAAGGGGGGGGACGGGGGTGTGTGTGTTCTATTACAGGTCTGAAGGGGGGACGGGGGTGTGTGTTCTATTACAGGTCTGAAGGGGGGGGCCGGGGGGTGTGTGTGTTCTATTACAGGTCTGAAGGGGGGGGGCCGGGGGGTGTGTGTGTTCTATTACAGGTCTGAAGGGGGGGGGACGGGGGTGTGTGTGTTCTATTACAGGTCTGAAGGGGGGGACGGGGGTGTGTGTTCTATTACAGGTCTGAAGGGGGGGACGGGGGTGTGTGTGTTCTATTACAGGTCTGAAGGGGGGACGGGGGTGTGTGTTCTATTACAGGTCTGAAGGGGGGGGCCGGGGGGTGTGTGTGTTCTATTACAGGTCTGAAGGGGGGGACGGGGGTGTGTGTGTTCTATTACAGGTCTGAAGGGGGGGACGGGGGTGTGTGTTCTATTACAGGTCTGAAGGGGGGGACGGGGGTGTGTGTGTTCTATTACAGGTCTGAAGGGGGGGACGGGGGTGTGTGTGTTCTATTACAGGTCTGAAGGGGGGGGACGGGGGTGTGTGTGTTCTATTACAGGTCTGAAGGGGGGGACGGGGGTGTGTGTGTTCTATTACAGGTCTGAAGGGGGGGACGGGGGTGTGTGTGTTCTATTACAGGTCTGAAGGGGGGGGACGGGGGGTGTGTGTGTTCTATTACAGGTCTGAAGGGGGGGACGGGGGTGTGTGTGTTCTATTACAGGTCTGAAGGGGGGGACGGGGGGCTGTGTGTGTTCTATTACAGGTCTGAAGGGGGGGTGTGTGTTCTATCTGTATTGTGGGTTTTTTTTTATTGTAGGGGGGTCACTCTGCACTGTAGGGGTTTATCTGTATTGTAGGGGGGGGGGGTGTTTTCTGTATTGTGTGTGTGTGTGTGGGGGGGGGGGGTTCGCACTGTAGGGGTTGATCTGTATTGTAGGGGGGGTGTTTTCTGTATTGTGAGGGGGGGTTCTTTATTGTAGTGGGGTTCTGTATTGTGGGGGGGGGTTATTTATTGTAGGGGGTCTGCACTGTAGGGGTGGTCTATCGTAGGGGGGGGGTTCTGTATTGTAGGGGTGAATCTGTATTGTAGAGGGGGTTCTGTATTGTAAGGAGAGATCTGTATTGTAGGGGGAGGGGTATGCACTGTACGGGGGTCTGCGTAACATGCAGGGGGTCCAGAACTGTTAGGGGGTGTCTGTGTAACATACAGGTGTCCGGGGCTGTGTAATGTAAAGGGGTCCAGAGGTGCAGGGTGCTGTGTAATGTAAAGGGGCCCAGAGTGATGTGTAATGTAAAGGGGTCCAGAGGTGCAGGGTGCTGTGTAATGTAAAGGGGTCCAGAGATGCAGGGTGCTGTGTAATGTAAAGGGGCCCAGAGGTGCAGGGTGCTGTGTAATGTAAAGGGGTCCAGAGGTGCAGGGTGCTGTGTAATGTAAAGGGGCCCAGAGGTGCAGGGTGCTGTGTAATGTAAAGGGGCCCAGAGGTGCAGGGTGCTGTGTAATGTAAAGGGGTCCAGAGGTGCAGGGTGCTGTGTAATGTAAAGGGGTCCAGAGGTGCAGGGTGCTGTGTAATGTAAAGGGGCCCAGAGGTGCAAGGTGCTGTGTAATGTAAAGGGGCCCAGAGGTGCAGGGTGCTGTGTAATGTAAAGGGGCCCAGAGGTGCAGGGTGCTGTGTAATGTAAAGGGGCCCAGAGGTGCAGGGTGCTGTGTAATGTAAAGGGGCCCAGAGGTGCAGGGTGCTGTGTAATGTAAAGGGGTCCAAAGGTGCAGTTGTGGAGAGGGGGTACACAGTAGTGACAGAGATATTGAAGAATGCAGGGGGGTGTTTTTACATTTTACGGGAGGGCAGATATAGGATCTGCCCCGGGTGCCAAATGCTCTAGGTACACCTGGCAGGCCACAGGCGGATTCTGCAGGAATGACAGCGTGGGCGGCTGTCCTTGCCTTGCTATGAGGAGCAGGGATGAGGAGCTCATATGCAATGCGCACTGAGAAGACAAAGGAGCGCAAGAATCCACAGAAGCAGGCAGCAGATGTAAAAACTTTTTTCTGTAAGTAAATTATTTTTTTATAAATGCAGTGTACTGCTTAATGCCTGTTTTTGTATTTTCTTTTTTAAATAGGGTGTTTCTTAAAGGAACAGTAAATACAAAAGTTAAAAAATACTTTATTGTAATTATGTTTGATATTTGATAGTAAATTTACAGGTAGTGGTATTATACCATGTGATTTACTTTATATGTGGCGTTATTATACCGTGTGAATAAAAGTTGTATTTTTATCATAGCTTGTAATCTTTTTTTTGGGAACTTAACTGAATGGAAGGCTTTAAATGGAGCTGGTATTGGAGAAATGGGTGTGGTTACCGAGGGGTGTGGTTACTAAGGGGCGTGGTCACTGAGGGGCGTGGTCACCAGGGGGCGCTGTAAAGCTTTCTCGCACAGGGCACCTAAAGGCCTAAGGCCGGCCCTGAGCATAAATTGCACATCTAACTAGTTGACAACCTATTACACTTTTGAAGGCCCTGGAACACCAGGACAATGGAATTACCCACAAAATGACCCCATTTTGGAAAGCTAACACCCCAACGTATAATCTATGAAGCATTATGAGTCTTTTAAACGGTTCATTTTTTTCCAGAATTTTTTGGGAAATGTGGAAAAAAAATTAAAATGCTTTTTTTTTACACAAAGTTGTCCATTTATAAGATATTTCTAACACATAGCATATACATAGCAAACATGACACCCCAAAATGCATTCCGCTACTCCTCCTGAGTATGGCGATACCAAATGTGTGGGACTTTTACACAGCCTGACCACATACAGAGGCCCAACATCTAAGTAGCACTTCCAGGCATTCTAGCAGCATTAATTGCACATATCATTTTCTGACTACCGATCACATTTTTGAAGGCCCTTCATATATCTAACACATAGCAGGTACATACCAAATAACAAAAGATTACCTGTGGTTTTAGAAGTGCAGTGGTCCACAGAGGAGAGCATCAGTCCAGGCAGCAGACAGGGATGAGGTCAGCGACAACAAAAGCAATCATTCAGGCAGCAGGCAGGAATACTGTCCATAGTTCGTACAGGCAGAGAAACTGTCAGCACAGCCAGAGCACAGCCAAAGCACAGCCAAAGCACCGCCAAAAGCACAGGTCCAGGTAGCAGGCAGAGGTGTCCCAGCAGAAATACTGTGCAAAGTCAGTAGAGGCAGCAGGCAGATATATGATCAACACAGCCAAAGTATTAGTCCAAGCAGCAGGAAGAAACATGGTCCATAATGTCATGGGTCATTACAGGCAGTAATATGGTCAGCACAGCCAAAGCATTGGTCCAGGCAGCAGGAAGGACCGTCAAGCTTAGGGCCAGGGGGACAGGGGTAGAGGCTTCTCCCACCCAAATCGCTTTGAAGCCTCCGGGCAACCAGACCCTGTTCTGGGAGCACAGAAAACTAAAAACTGGTTTTCTCTACTCAGAACGCTTTTCTGAAGCCCCTCACATATGTGAGACCCCTGTGTACTAAAAGTAAATGGCCAAAAGATCAGTCCAAGGGGCAGGCAAAAACGTGGTAGATTAACAGGCCAAGGTCGGTGCACGTGGAAGTCAGAAACGTGGTTTAAATCGGCAGGCAGAGGCATCGTCGGTAAACAGGCTGAGGTTGGTACACATGGAGGTCAGAAACGTGGTTTAAATCGGCAAGCAAAGACATCGTCGGTAAACAGGCTGAGGTTGGTGCACGTGGAGGTCAGAAACGTGGTTTAAATCGGCAAGCAAAGACATCGTCGGTAAACAGGCCAGGGTCAGTTAATTAACATGGAAGGTAGTTACATGGTAGCAGGCAAATGGGGAAATGGCAGTCTGTTAATAATAAGGGGAACTAATATTGGATGGATGTATGATACGTTTTGAAGCACTGTCCCAGGCACAGGCCAGGTTGGGAGGGACAATCAGGACAGTAACAGGTGGTGTCTCTTCTTACTCCTGCTCTGCTGCATACACGGCATTTTTTTTGGCGTTTTCTTCCAGATTCTGTGTGGGGGATGCTAAAGGGAAAGTGTCGCTCGTGAAGACGACTCACACAATCAGAGCGAATGCTTCCTGGGACGGGATCTTGTTGATAAATGAGAGCTTCAATGATATCCTTGATATATCTGAGGTAGGAGATTTGTGGGTTTTGAGTTGGCTGATTGGCTTTTTGGTAGCAGACAAACGAATTATAAAGGGCCATGTGAAACAAGTGAAACGCAACTTTTTTGTGCCAAAAATAGGACTTTCTTGTTGATAAGTAGGGCTGTAGCATCTGGTCATTTAAATCCACCCCACCCATGTACAAATTGTAATCGTGAACACATTCGGGCTTTGTAATAGGGCCGTGTCGTCTTTGGATCTCCACCATGGTGTCATTGTGGATGGTAGAGAGGATGTGGACATCTTTCTTGTCCCTCCACTTCATGGCCAACACCTCCTCGTTCCTCATGAATGACGATTCTCCAGTTTTCAAATTTTTGGTCAACAAATTTTGTGGGAATCCCTTCCGGTTTTTTTTTAAGGTACCGCAGGCCGGGGTTTGCTTGCTGTAAAGGTGACGAAAAAGGGGCAGGCTGGTATAATAATTATCAACATATAAATGATAGCCTTTTCCGAACAGGGGGTATGCCAACTCCCAGACAATTTTCCCACTGGTTCCAATATATGTGGGGCAATCACGGGGCTGGAGCTGGGAGTCTTTGCCTTCGTAGATCCTGAATGTGAACACATATCCAGTGGCTCGATCGCATAATTTATTTAATTTTAACCCATACCTGGCTCTCTTGTTTGGGATGTACTGCTTGAAGTGCAGTCGGCCAGTGAAATGGATGAGGGACTCGTCCACACAAATGTTTTGGTCTGGGATGAAAACTTCTGCAAATCTCTGGGAAAAGGCATTGATTAGGGGGCGTATTTTGTATAATTTATCGTAGTGGGGATGATCTCGGGGAGGGCACTGTGAATTGTCATTAAAGTGGAGAAAACGCATTATCATGTCGTATCTTGTCCTGGACATGACAGAGGAAAATATAGGCATGTGTTCAATGGGGCGTGTAGACCAATATGAATGGCCTTCATTCTTCTTTGTAAGTCCCATATTGAACATAAGGCCCAAAAACATTTTAAATTCTTCCAATGTTAGACGCCGCCACTGGAACATGCGGGCGTAGGAAGAATTGGGGTTGGCGGCAATAAATTGGGATGCATATATATTGGTTTGATCCACTATATTCTGCATAAAATCTTCTGGGAAAAATAAACAAAAATAATCAAATTGAGAAAAATCTGTAGTGTCGGGCTGCACACCTGGCTGTGCGGTGAAAGGGGGGATGATAGCGGATCCTGAGTTGGCAGGCAACCATAAGGGGTTTGCCAGGGCATCGGGAAGGTAGGACTGGGGCAGGATTCTTCGAGTTGGGCGTGTATTTCCATTATTTGTACTGGGCTCCTCTTCCTGGGGTATGGCGCTGCTGGTGCTGGGCAGATCTTGGTCCTGATCTTGGTCCTGATCTTGGTCCTGATCTTGGTCCTGAACTTGGTCCTGAACTTGGTCCTGAACTTGGTCCTGATCTTGGTCCTGAACTTGGTCCTGATCTTGGTCCTGAACTTGGTCCTGAACTTGGTCCTGAACTTGGTCCTGAACTTGGTCCCGATCGCATTCTTTTGGGAGGGACGGTTTCCTCCGGGGACTCATACTCTGACTCTGACTCTGAGCCAGTATCCTCCACTGGCTCGTATTCCGAATCAGAATCGGATAATGAGAGCTCCTCGCTGTTATCCGACATGGTGGAAATAATGACAAATGCCTCCTCGGTTGTGTAATGCCTTTTGGACATTATGGCAGTATGGCAGTACTTATTGTTGGGCCTGCGTAATAGTACTGCTGGTGGCCTGTGTGGTGGTACCGATAAAGGTATTAGTGGCGGGTATGGGTGGTGGTGGTGGTACCGATGACGGTACGGGTGGTGGTGGTACCGATGGCGGTACGGGTGGTGGTGGTACCGATGGCGGTTTGGGTGGTGGTGGTGGTGGTACCGTTGGCGGTATGGGTGGTGGTACCGATGTCGGTGGTACAGGTGGTGGTGTTGGTACGGATGGTGGTTGTACCGATGGCGGTACGGGTGGTGGTGGTACCGATGGCGGTACGGGTGGTGGCGGTACCGATGGCGGTGGTACGGGTGGTGGTGTTGGTACGGGTGGTGGTGGTACCGGTACCGATGGCGGTACGGGTGGTGGTGGTACCGATGGCGGTACGGGTGGTGGTGGTACCGATGGCGGTACGGGTGGTGGTGGTACCGATGGCGGTTTGGGTGGTGGTGGTGGTACCGTTGGCGGTATGGGTGGTGGCACGGGTGGTGGTACCGATGGCGGTATGGGTGGTGGTACCGGTGTCGGTGGTACGGGTGGTGGTGTTGGTACGGGTGGTGGTGGTACAGATGGCGGTACTGGTAGCCTGTGTGGCGGTATCAATGGAGGTATTAGTGGCAGGAATGTGTGGTGGTACCGATGGCGGTGGTACGGGTGGTGTTGGTACCGATGGTTGTGGTACGGGTGGTGGTACCGATGGCGGTGGTAGGGGTGGTGGTGGTACGGGTGGCGGCGGTACAGGTGGCGGCGGTACCGATGGCGGTACGGGTGGCAGCGGTACAGATGGCGGTAAGGGTGGCAGCGGTACAGATGGCGGTAAGGGTGGCAGCGGTACGGGTGGTGGCAGTATGGGTGGCGGCGGTACCGATGGCGGTACGGGTGGTGGTGGTACTGATGGCGGTGGTACCGCTGATTGACAGATTGGCTGATTGACAGGTGGGCTGATTGAATGGTGGGCTGATTGACAGGTGGGCTGATTGACAGGTGGGCTGATTGACAGGTGGGCTGTGTCAGGTCCTCTTTATTGGTGGGGGGGAGGGGGGGCTGTGTTGTGCACAAACTACAGTAACAAACTACACTGATCTCACTTACTGATCCCTGCTCTCTCCTCACAAATCGGTGTGTGAGGAGAGATCAGAGATCAGGTACTAACTGCCCTGTTTGTTTACATTTGTGACCGTCTGTGATTGGACACAGCCGGTCACGTGGTAAACAGCCAATTTCATTGGCTGTTTACCCTGATCGGGGAAGCGCTGTGTCCATGGGACACGCGCCTTCCCCGATCCCCGCTCTGCAAGCCTCTGGCGGCGCGCACGGAGCACGCCGCACGCCGCCGAGTTTGTTTTGACATGTGATCAGCTGCGTCTTTGACACAGCTGATCACGTGGTAAACAGCCAATGAAATTGGCTGTTTACCGTGATCGGGGAAGCGCTGTGTCCGAGGGACACACGCCGTCCCCGATCACCGAGCTGCGCGCCCCCGCGGGCGCGCGCTAGGCATTATCCTGCAGGACGTTCGAGAACGTCCTGTCAGGATTTGGTAACCACTTCCCAGACGTCTATTTCCTATAGACCGGGCGGGAAGTGGTTAATTTGTGTAGATCCTAATGTCACATCGTCTTTCCACATTGTGCTGGGGATCCCCCCCCCCCTCCCACCCCGGCTTTTATTACAGCTACGGAGGTTTTTCCCTCCTCCGCTATTCCCTTCAACTTCCACCTGTATCTGTATATACCCTCTGATCCCCTCAGACCTTCATCTGTGTGTTGTTCTATCAACCTTCTGTCTTATGAAGCACAACTGATATTTCTAAATATGATAAACGTTTAGTTTTTGCTGTATGTTTTTCCCACTTTGCTATCTGTGCCACCCGTTTGGTAGAGAACGCGGTTTCCTCTGATGTGTACATCTTACAGTCATTGGGCTTCTTTATTTGTTTATTTTACAATATACCGCTGCTTTGCTTCTTTTGTTTCCCCCCGGTGCGCTCTGCACACTGCTCGTTTTTCTGACTGGAGGTAGGACGGAGCCATTTTAACATCTCGGCGCCTTTTTTCCTACCTCCCTTCTTCTCCTCAGAGCGTCTCGTCTCTGAGGGGGGCGTGGCGGTGAGGATCTCCCTGCACCAATCGCGCTATTGTCGCGAATCGACGGCGCCATTGCTGCGGACCTGTCCTGGGGACCCCATCCTCCGTGTGCTAGGCCGTCTCTCCCCATCGCCGCCACGCCAGGGTGCGGGCGGCTGTATGGTTGGAACTCTGTGTAGATCTCACTGATCTATGCGAATCACGTTAGGCCGTAGTCTCGCGAGACTACGGCCCCGAGCCTCACGTCTAGCTCCCCTTGTGGTGGGGAATATCTCCCCTCATCTAACTTCTGTCACTCACACCTAGCTGGTGGGGAATTCCTCCCCTCCCCTGCTTCTGTCACTCCTTCACCTTCAGTTACATTAACATCAGTTCTTGTTCTGGGAATTTATTCCCCTGTAGTCTATTCTACATATAATGAATATATTAATAGATGTAAATAAATAATACATTTAAATAATTATACGAATGAATAAATTATTGACTTATTAAATAAATATAAATAAATCAATGAACATAAATGTCTATAAATAAATAATTTATACAATCTATATGATTGAATAAATAAATATATAAATATATATATAAACAAATTTTAAATATAAACTATTAAACTATACTTTATATATAATTGAATAAATAAATACATATATATATATATAAATAAATAAACAAATTATAACAATAATTGAATGAACTATAGAAATTACTATATAAGTTATAGTACATAACTTCCGTATCTTCCTGTGCTGCACGGCCGTGCTGTCCGCAGACAGCTGACTCCTCTCCTGTGGCTGGCGACAGATCCTTTACTCCCTACTGGTGCCACTGAAGTGGTGGACGCAGCCCTGGAAGGCCCTACTTACCTCAGTGCTGCACTGGTTCCTGAGCTGGTCGGTAGGTCCGTCCAGACTACCAGGGCATCGGTTGCTCCAACCCACATGCACCCCTATGTCCGGATCTCCCGGCAAGGATATAACGCCCCTGAGTAGGGCATGGCGTCCCGTATGCGCCGTCACATTAATGTGGCCTCCGTCTCCCCGGCAGGGGAAGTAATTAACATGCCCCAGGCAGTACCCTCCCAGGACTGCCGACCCATTGACTCCCCGACAGGGGAAGTAGATAACATGCCCCAGGCAGTACCCTCCCAGGACTGCCGACCCTCTGACTCCCCGGCAGGGGAAGTACATAACATGCCCCAGGCAGTACCTTCCCAGGACTGCCGACCCACGGACTCCCCCCGGCAGGGGAAGTAAATAACATGCCCCAGGCAGTACCCTCCCGGGCCTGCCGACCCACTGCCTTCCCAGACTCCAATCGACCCCCGAGCCTCGGGGAGATGCACATGCAGAGGCAGCGATCCGCTAGACGGACTGAGCCAGACTCCTCGTGGACTCTTCCAGAGTCGTCCGCGGAGTACGAGGCGGCTAACACCTTTGAGTCTGAGGATGAAAATGATGATGATAATGATGATGATTATGTGAGCAGTGGGCACATGGTGCTCCATGACGACGCCAACCCTAGGTCCCAGGGTAAAACCTTATTGGACTCTTGTGGAGTACCATTTTTCGATCAGGAGGTGATTGGCCACCCACACTCCGGTGACTGGGCACCTCTACCTGAGGTGATCCAATAGATCGAATGCTGGACCCGGAGATCGATCGGTACGCTAACCGGACAAGTTGAGGGTGGAATACTCACCCTTCCATTACCAAATACGGTGGTGCTCACTCCAGAGGTGGATCCCATAATCATTCAGTATTCCAGGAAGGGAATAGAGAGGGCCTTTGGGACCTCACAGTACTGGGTCTTAGATCTCTGGACCTATCACCTAACCCTACGCCTTAGTGAGCAGGCTACCGCCTCTGTAAGCCGGTTGACCTAGCACAATGGGATCACGCTAATTGATGATATCTTTAAGACGGTAGGACAAATGGAGTTATATTACCAGGCGTATACCTGATTCACCATCCCATTCGGTTTTTCAAACCTAAACACCGTCCTAATGGACAACAGGTTGCTAGACCTTGGACCAAACAGCCGATAGTAGAGATGGACCCGCTCTCTTTGAACTTCCTCAACAACATCTTCCCGATCAGGAAGAAGAAAGGCGGTTTTTCGTCCGGTGGGAGCTTGAGAAATCTCACCAACTTACTGCCCTGTGGAACAAGGGTGAGGTTGAACATCTACTTGAACGACCTACTTCTAATGGCTGGTTCCCCTCGCCTAGCGAGCGAACACGCCTCCTGGATGGTCGGATCGCTTCGCGATCTGGGACTCCTCATAGATCACGAACACCTATTATCTCCCAATTTCAGGAGATAGAGTTTTTGGGGTTCTTGGTGGACACCAACCGAGCGATCCTTCGGCTACCCATACCCAATTAGCCGCCATCCGCAAAGACATCAGTATCATGCTGGGCAGCAGCGGGTGTCCTTACGCGGACTGACTCGCTTAGTCGGCCTGTTCCCGGTGTCAATCCAGGCCACTCTCCAGCCCCTCTTCACTGTCGAACCCTCCAGAGACTCGAGACTCTACATCTTCGCTAGGGGCTTCGCTATACAAACTAAGTGAAGCCATGGTGGACCTACGGTAGTGGTTACGTCATGCCGTCAAATGGAACGGCGAGACATTTTCAACTCCTCACCGGATTTCGTCATAGGGTCGGATACCAGCCGCTTCGGCTGGGGTGCTCGGTGCAGTCCCTCGTCCTCCGGTAGGACGTGGTCCGCAGAGAACCCTCGGCTGCACATCAACACGTACACCCCTGACGGCCTTTTTTGCCATCGGAAGTCTGTTGCCACGCACGTCCATCTGCTGTGTGCTATTGCGTTCGGACAATGTACCCGCAGTCCGGTACGTCGATCGCTTGGTGGGCCCCTGATCCTGAATCCTAGCGGATCTAGTAAGACTTCGGGCACTTCTGCCTGGAATGCAACATCGTCCCGATTGCGGGATATGCCACAGACTATCCCTATAGGGTGGCAGATTGGATTCTCGTTACCTGACCAATTCCAACGATTGGCGACCGCACCGGTCAGGGTCCCTGATCCTCGCTCACTTCGCGGATCCTTCTCTATGGACCTGTTCGTTTCCCGTATCAACCACCAGTTTCCGCGCTCTTACAACCGGAGGCCGGATCCGGAGGCGCACCATGTGGACGCCCTCCACCAAACGTGGTCACAGGGGACACATTACGCGTTTCCCTGTTCCCGGTGACCCTCAGGGTCCTCCTTCACTTAGCGAGCCGGAGGGCATCAGTCGTGCGGTTCACTCCGTGGTGGCCGACGCAGCCATGGTTTCCCCTCCTTCTGAGGATGACGGTGGAACTCCCCAGGTTGTTTCCTCATTCCCCCCACCTCCTCGCTGGTCCGAACGGGGATCTGCACCCTCTACTCACGAAGCACATCCTACCTCTCCTCACATGGTTAGTATCGGGGTTCCGGTCGCAGACTACGACCTTTCGGGAACAGCTAGGGATTCCCTGCCTTGGACTGGGCCCCGGGTCTAGATCGGCATCTCGATCTACCTGGGGACTCTGGGTTACTTGGTGTGATCAACGACGGGTCGACCCCGTTCAAGCGCCAGGGTCTGTAATAGCCAATTATCTGGCGGACTCTTTGGATCCGTTGGTGTGTCAATTTTGAAGGCGTTAAGTTTAAATCGCCCAATGTACCAGCACACTTGAGATTTTTCCAAGGTCATGATCATGTTCTCGGGCTGGGGGACGTTGACACTCTGTTTTGAGGTTACTGTCTTTCGAGCTTACTGTCTTCTTGTGTCTGATTTCCATCATCGTGGGTCAGACGTCAAGGCTTTGGACATATCCAGGCGTCATTCCTCGCCTCAGAGACTCAAGTCTTTTTCCGTCGTGCGTTGGACCAGACGGTACTTTGATCGGTTTTCTACCCGTTCTTCCCCGCACATCCACAACTGTATGTGGTCCGCTGTCTACAGACTTATATGTCCTTGACAGCCTCGCTGCGATCTTCGCAAGTCTTTCAACTCCTCGTTTCCTACGTTAATCCTCTCTTCCCGGTTTCCTCTGTGACTTACTATAGCGGCGGACTGTTGTCAGCGACCGCTTTTCCGCCAATCCCGCTTTGAACAGGAGGTACACATATCTATGTCAGTGTTGTGGATTATTTTGATTGTTATTGGTCATATGCATTGTTATAGCTTTGAACTTGCATAAGATATGAGCCTCCTGTCTGATGTATAATTTGAGATTTTCCTAGCTTGTGACGGAAAATATTAATTATATGAAGACAGGAGGCGAGTATCTTCCCTCCCAACCCAACCCTGTCACGAGGTTTTCTCTCTCTCGTTCTAGACTGATGAACCACGCACCCTGCAAGTCGGAGGCTGGTATGCCCCGGGAGTTCGTTTTCACTATCCCCGTTGGGATTGCTGTCCGTTTCGATCCATGGGTTTAGTTCACCGCAGATGGAGGTTCCTACTGCGTTCCAGATCCGGAGTCGGGATGCCGTTGACTGAATCCGTTGGTCCATGTTCCTGAGGACAACTGACCGGTCGGCTCCGAATGGTTTGGGTTTCCTATAGTCCCCGTTGGGATGAAGTTGGTCCGGATGAAGTTGGTCCGTGTTGGCCTTGTCCTTTCGTTTCCTCCAGATTCGGATGTTGTGTTCCGGTCGGAAGGTTCCCGGCAGCCGCGGAGATGTCTAATTGGACTTTCGGTTCCTGTTTACACTAATTTGCATGAAGAAAGAGGAATAGGTTACCTCAGACAGTCCCTTATATAGGCTACGGTCTGGGAGGGGCTACACTGGCCCAGGGACTGCTGGGAAGGGTAGTTCTTTGAATTTTTTAAATTACAATAAATGTTTACTGTATTTCTGCTATGGGCATTATTAAAGAAAGATAATGCATAAGATACTCGCCTCCTGTCTTCATATAATTAATATTTTCCGTCACAAGCTAGGAAAATCTCGAATTTTTATACATAACTGCTGCTGTCATTTTATCTCGTATTTTAAACCCCTGCTAACTGATTGTTGTCATTGGATTACTCTGAGCGCTGTTTTCTTGTGATAATCCCATACACAGCAGACTGCAATGCACTGTATGTTCTGACACCTTTCTAAACTAGCATTAACTTTTCATTGAGCTATGGTAGTTCTATTTGATCAAACTACACATGTACCAGCTTTGGATCCCCACATGCATGAATGAGCCTTGGCTGCCCATGACCCTGTCGCTGGTTCACTGGTTTTCATTCCTTGGATCACTTTTGGTCATTCCTGATCTCTGCAGACTGGGAACTGCAGTTTTGAAGTTGCTCTGAATCAGATGTGTAGTTATTACACTTTGGTCCTTGTCAAAGTCATTCAAATCACTACACTTGCCCAGAGGCATAACTAGAACCTTCAGGGCCCCGCTGTAAGAAACCGCTAAGGGATACTTTTACCCCTTCCCAACCAGGCCAGCGTTGTCACACTTTGAATGACAATTGCGCGGTCACGCAACACTGTACAGAAAACACATTTTTATCATTTTTTTGTCATACAAATAGAGCTTTCTTTTGGTGGTATTTAATCACCACTGTTTATTTATTTTTTTTGCTAAATAAACGAATTAAGAAAATTTTGAAAA
This sequence comes from Rana temporaria, assembly GCF_905171775.1. NCBI lineage: Eukaryota > Metazoa > Chordata > Amphibia > Anura > Ranidae > Rana > Rana temporaria. The sequence continues at coordinate 105,441,966 of NC_053500.1, forward strand.
AAAAAAGTTTTCATAGTTTGTTGTTTTTCTCCTTCACTGATGGGCACTCATAGGATGCACTGATGGGGAGGCACTGATAGGATGCACTGATGGGCACGGATGAGGCTGCACTAATAGGTGGCACTGATGGGCACTGGTAGGCGAATCTGATAGGTGACACTGATGATTGGCAGCACTGGTGGGCACTTTTTTTGCAGCACTGGTGGGCACTGTAGGGACTGCACTGATTATCAGGACTTACCGTGATCGGCCTCCCAGGACTAGCTGTCCATGCTGTAGCCGTCATTCGGCAATAGCATGGTTTGCAAGTGATTAAAGGGATGAGGTGGCAACCCTAGTTATGGCTGCAGCTAGCAGCCATAACTCCGGTATCATTTTGTTCTGTGGGCAATTCGTCAACAGATAAAAGTGATCCCAGGAGCAGATTCGCCACAGGATCACTTTTAGAGGCGGCGGGAGAGGTACCTCCCCCTCTTTCCAGATGTTTCTGGGTTTACTGGAGCCATCAGTAAACCTGGAAAGCGATACAATCCATTGGATGGATAGACAGGAAGTGGAGTAAGGGCAAGATGCCTCTGTACCTGCCTTTGGAGGACCTGAGCAACCTTTGACGTCACTTCAAGTTCTCGGGCTTAAAGAGATTTTTTTTTTACTTTTGCTTTTAAAGGTAAATGAGAGATCTGGGGTCTTTTTGACCCCAGATCTCTTAAGAGGACCTGTCATTCTTATTTCTATTACAAGGGATTTTTACATTTTTAAATACTGTAGTTTGTCACCATTCCACGAGCATGCACAGTTTTAAAGAATGACATGTTAGATATCTATTTATTCGGCATAACATCATCTTTCACATTATACCAAAAAATTGGGATAACTTTAATTTTTTAATTCATTAAAGTATTTTTTTTCCAAGAAATTGCTGCGCAAATACAGTGTGACATAAAATATTGCAATAATCGCAATTTTATTCTCTAGCGCAGTGTTTCTCAACCTTTTTACCTCAGAGGAACCCCTGGCAAAAGTCTGAGATCTCGGGGAACCCCTGAAATAATTTTCATATCTACAGCTCATGAAACATGTGATCAGCGAGCTGTAGATATAACAATTATTTTTGGAAATAGCATTAAACAATAGAATGCATATTAAAATAGTTCAGAGGAGGCAGGAGGAGGGAACAGTGTAGGGGGGCCAGGAGAGAACAGCACAGTATATGGGGCCAGGAGAGAACAACACAGTACATGGGGCCAAGAGGGAAGGGAACAGCACAGGGGTCCAGGAGGGAACAGCACAGTACAGGGGGGCAAGGAGGGGAGGGAACAGCACAGTAAGAGGGGCCAGGAGGGAACAGCACAGTGCGGGGGGCCAGAAGGGGAGGGAACAGCACAGGGGGGCAGGAAAGAACAGCACAGTACAGAGGGAAGGAGAGAAAAGCACATTACATGGGGCCAGGGGAGAGCAACACAGTACAGATGGCCAGGAGAGAACAACAAAGTACAGGGGGCCAAGAGGGGAGGGAACAGCACAGGGGGCCAGGAGAGAACAGCACAGCACAGGGGGCCAGGAGAGAACAGCACAGCACAGGGGGCCAGGAGAGAACAGCACAGTACAAGGGGCCGGGAGGGGTGGGAACAGCACAGTACAAGGGGCCAGGAGGGGAGGGAACAACACAGTACAGGGGGCCAGGAGAGAACAGCATAGTACAGAGGGCCAGGAGAGAACAATACAGTAAAGGGGGCCAGGAGGGTTGGGAACAGTACAGTACAAGGGTCCAGGAGGGGAGGGAACAGCACAGAGGGCCAGGAGGGGAGGGAACAGCTCAGTATAGGGGCCAGGAGAGAACAACACAGTACACTAGGCCAAAAGGGGAGGGAACAACACAGGGGGCCAGGAGGGAACAGCACAGTACAGGGGGGCAGAAGAGAACAGCGCAGTGCAGGTGGCCAGGAGAGAACAACACAGTACAGGAGGGGACAGTGTAATTCAGGGGGGCCAGCAGGAAACAGTATAGGGAGCCAAGAGGAAATAGTGTCATTCAGGGGGGCCAGAAGGAAACAGTAATTCAGGGGGTCCAGGAGGGAACAGTATAGGGGGGCCAGGAGGAAACAGTAATTCAGGGGGTCCAGGAGGGAACAGTATAGGGGGGCCAGGAGGGAACAGTATAGTTCAGGGGGGCCATGAGGGAACAGTATAGTTCAGGGGGGCCAGGAGGGAAAAGTATAGTTCAGGAGGGCCAGGAGGGAACAGTATAGGGGAGCCAGGAGGGAACAGTAAAGGGGGGCCAGGAGGGAATAGTGTAGGGGGGCCAGGAGGAACAGTATAGGGGACCAGGAGGGAACAGTATAGGGGGGCAGACGGAAACTGGTGGGCACAATACTGGCATCTTTAGTAATTCTCCTCATGCAGAGTAGCTCAGAGAAGCTGCTGGAATGCCCGGAATGCTGCTGGAATGCCCGGAATGCTGCTGGAATGCCGATTCCCACCAGCCCTGCTCTCTCCTCCCTCCTGAGTGATGTCACACATTCACATGCAGGCACATGGGATGGAGGGGAGGGGTGGCTGTGATCAGCCTGTGACAGTGATGTCAGTGGTCTGTGCTCTGAAGCCTGTCAGCTATGCTGGGAAGTGATCCACCGTTCATCTGCTTGTGATGAATGGCAGATAGTGGCAGAACCGCTGGGGACCTCTTGTGTTGGAACTCCGGTTGAGTAACACTGCTCTAGGGTCTCTGCTAAAAAAAAATATATATATATATATATATATATATATATATATATATATATATATTTTGGCCAGGATTCAGAAAGAACTTACGCTAACGTATCTACTGATATGCCGCTTATGTCCACGGATGCGCCATCGTATCTATGCGCCGTACCCACAAAACTAGATACGTGGGCGCATATTTACGCTGGATGCATCTGCCGCTCCCATTGATTTCCTATTCAAATATGCAAATGAGAGAGATACGGCGATTCAGAAACGTACGTGCGCCCGGCGCAGGCTACGCGCGGTGCACGTAAGTTGTACGTCCGGCCTAAAGTTACCCCTCATAAAGCAGGGGTAACTCAGCAACAGACGTGCACAGGTCAGCTGGAGAGAAGCTACAGCAGCACCGTTATGGACGAGCTGAGCAACCACACTTGCAGGACAACACATCTGTATGCCAACATGCCAGGGGCAGCGGTGGTCATAGCACTACTGCGTCTACAGGCACGGAGGAGGGCATGGGAGAGGATACACCGAATGCGCATGAACGTCTTTGGCATGGAGGAATCGGAGGTGTATCTCATCTTCAGATTCAGCCCTGATGCCATCCTGGAAATAGCCACAGCCCTGCATGATGACATCACCAGCCAGACACAACGCGTACATGCAGTGCAGCCACTGGTCAAGGTACTGGCAACACTCCATTTCCTCGCCAGTGGATCTTTTCAGTGTACAAGTGGAGTCGTGTCTGGGATGTCACAATCCACCATGAGCAGATGCGTGCACCAGGTTGTCCCCGCAATCCTCACACGCATGTCCCACCACATCATCAAACCCACCCATGAACATCTGCGGCAGAAGGCAATGCAGGATTTTGTCAGAATTGCAGGATTCCCACGCACCGTGGGGGCCATTGATTGCACAGTAGGGGAAAGAGACCGCCGCTCCAGATAAGTGCACCTCGGTGGTAAGTATGGACTCAGAAAAATCCAGTGGGTGCAGGCAATGCACGAAGCATAAATAAAAGCAAAAAGGTATGGACAGCCGCACTCCGATATATGTAAAAAACAATAAAAGCCTTTAATCCAGTAACAAAACACTGCACAAACAGAGAAACAGCAAACGGTGGGTTGATATAGCTGACGGTTTCACATTGTTATACAATGCTCAGTCATAGCTAAGAACAACATAAAAAACAATCTCATTTATAGTATTCCAAAGAAAAAAAATGTGGTGAGTCCAGTCTGTGATTGGTCTGAACTGATTGCAGTAATCCCATACATCTGTGCATAGACACAGCAGAGAGAAACTACACCCATTAGAACCAGGTGGAAAGAAATTCAAAGATCAGCTTACAAAAAGCAAAAAAATTATTATGATGGATAAAAAAGAAAAACCGTAAAAAAGTAAAAAACACACAATTAAACATAGGTCAATGAAAGTAAAGTGACAACAATCGTAGCATCTGCTTATGTAACCAGGTATAGGTGTGAATGTGAATGTGGGATGGAGTAAATAATGAAAAATAGTAGTGAAACCATCCGATTGATATGATGTGTTTGTATGTGGAACCCCAATATCCCGATATATGTAAAAAAAATGCTGGATGATATAGTATCCTGCAAATGAAATTGTCGTGAATGGGGGATAATAAACACGTAGTATACTTCACTGCAGTGTGTGAACTCACATAATAGCGTGAGAAAGAGTGACCAAGTGTAAGCACTGAAATAGTGCGTAAATGTGTAACAAGCAGGAAGAAGAAGAGAAAAATATGTGAGCGCAGGATTGCTACAAGGTGTGGTGATCAGTGAAAGGGCTGATTAATGTGGGTATAAGGTAAAAACGTGTAAGAGCTAAGGTGAAAACCGTGAATCAAGGAAAGCTAAAAAATTGTCAGTATGCTGGCTAGCAGCACAATCTATGAGCATACAAAGTGAATCATCCATTTCACGACAAGTTTACTCTCTGTGAAAGATAGTACTAAAACTATATGCATGACTGTCCATGTTATGAACCAGCAGTAGTAAAAAATTGTCAGTATGCTGGCTAGCAGCACAATCTATGAGCATACAAAGTAAATGATCCATCTCACAACAAGTTTACTCTCTGTGAAAGATAGTACTGAAACTATATGCATGACTGTCCATGTTATGAACCAGCAGTAGTAACAAATTGTCAGTATGCTGGCTAGCAGCACGATCTATGAGCATACAAAATAAATGATCCATCTCACAACAAGTTTGTCTTGCGTCAGGCCCAGGAGAAAGAGAGCTCTACGCGGGCTTCTGCTGCTTTTATAGCTACTGCCAGCATACTAGCTTGTTGATCCCTGAATGAATGAATGACTTGTATAGCGCAACGCATGCAAACTAAATCGCCTCTGGGCGCTTTTTCCAGCCAGTATCTGCTTGGCTGGTGCGGTCATTTTTACCCCGTAGGATCATGACACGCTAGGGACACACAGTCATACACACATATATACATATATACTGGGCCAATTTGGACAAGATCCAATTTACCTACCAGCATGTCCCTGGTGGGGAAAGCCTGGGAATATTAGGTGAAATGATCTGTCGCAACCATAACATACTTTTTCCGCTCAGATCAGGTTCCAGGCACAAGAAATTAATGCACACCATCTCCATTGGCCCTTGGCTTTGTAGATGGCCCTTTCGGGCTGCCCTGCCGGGTAAAGTTTTTCTCTGGATACACCTGACACAAGAGTGGCTGTAGCTTTCCACCTCCCTTCCCATGGACGGCCAGCAAAATTGATCCCTGACCAGTTTGAACGTTCTATCTGGGCCTAAGTGATCATGATCATCATGGAGAGCGGTTAGCACAGTCAAACGATGTTTCTCAGGAAGGAACAGCTGGCTCACACCTTCTGCCTCTTCAGAGGGACCTCTTCGATATATGATCCTCTCTTCCAGCTTCATTCATTCCCATTCTCTATGAATCACCTTGGCTCCCTCAATGGGGCTATTCTTCAATATTTGAGGGTCTTTGGTTGACAACAACTTCCTTATTAGATTCCCTAATGGATCTTACTGCGGATCTCTTCTCATGTCCTCCTTAGTCAACTGATGTAGTTCTTGGGATAAGAAAGATAGTTTACCGCTCAGATGTCCCAGAGAACTGCAAGGTGGAGTCCAAACACCTGGGTGCAGGCAGTGCAATAATATGTAGTTCTTGGCTGAGTACTTGAGTCAGATTGCAGTTGTGCTTTGGTACTCCCGCAGGGGTGACTCCTGCTGCTTCAGCCGCTATGGCTCCTCTGTGTTTATATTCCACCCCCCCGACACACAGACTGTACTCCTTCGAGAGGTAAATTAACCCAACTCTTCTGAGCATTCTAGGTGAAGTGAGGTCTTCGAGAGGGCGTCAGCATCTGTATTTCCTACCCCCGATCCATATTTTAAATCAAATTGGAACTCAGACAGAGCAGCTAGCCACCGATGTCCAGTGGTGTACAGTTTGGCAGTGTATAGAAAATAAGTCAGGGGGGTTGTTATCAGTTTTCACCACAAAGGTGGCTCCTTACAGATAGTCCCATAGTTTATCCACTACAGTCCACTTGAGAACCAAGAATTCCAACTTGAGTACAGGATAGTTCTTCTCGGGGGGGGGGGGGGTGTGAGGCTGCGACTCACATAGGCCACTGGACAAAGTCTCCCCTCCAACTCTTGGTACAACACTCCCCCAATACCATCTCTACTGGCATCCACATGTAATTCATATGGCTTCGAGGGATCAGCGTAGGCCAGTGCCAGGGCTTCAACCAGGCTCTCCTTCAACCGCTCGAAGGAGTTCTCAAACTTTAATGTCCATTGTTCCTGGATAGATTCCCGAAGCTTCCCGGCTCCCCCTTTCTGGGTTTTCTGCTCTTCCCCTTCTGTTTGCTTCTGTAACATATCATGCAACGACCGAGCAATCTGTGAGAAGTTCTTCACAAGTCGTCTATAGTAGGAGCAGAAGCCCAAGAACGTACTCAATTCAGTGACAGTAGTCGGACAAGGCCAAGAAGTGACCGCCTCCGGCTTTTGGGGGTTGGTGGCTATAAACTTCGGTAGATACCATGTGTCCTAGATATGTGACTGAAGTAGAATTTACACTTCTCTAACAACAGCTCCAACCCCTCGTCGTGTAGTCGCTGGAAAACTTTCTCTTCCAACATTCGGCCAAACACGATGATGTTGTCTAGGTAGGCTTACGCTTCTACCAAGTTCATATCACCCACCGTGTTCTCCATCAGTCGTTGGAAAGTGACAGGGGCTCCAGTTAATCCTTGTGGCATCTTATCAAACTCGAAAAACCCCAGTGGGCTAATAAAAGCCGCCTTCTCTCTGTCTTCTGGGTGCATAGAAATCTGGTAGTAATCACTCTTTAGATCTAACACACTGGACCATTCGGCCCCTGATAAGCATTGTAAGGCTTCTTCTATGCGAGGAGTCATGTGTTGATCTGGGATAGATCTGGGATAGTCCTTCTATTCAAAGTTCGATAATCAATACACATGCGGAGGGACCTATTCTTCTTCCTTACTACTACAATCGGGAAAGCAGAAGGGCTTCTGGGCTCCTTCATGACCCCTGACTTTAGTTCAGGCAGTTGCTCTCAAAGATCCTTCAAGTCACACAAGGGGACTCGTCTTGCCCTCTCTCGAAATGGCTTACAGTGGGGATCGAAAGTTTGGGCACCCCAGGTAAAAATTTGTATTAATGTGCATAAGGAAGCCAAGGAAAGATGGAAAAATCTCCAAAAGGCATCAAATTACAGATTAGACATTCTTATAATATGTCAAAAAAAGTTCGATTTTATTTCCATCATTTACACTTTCAAAATGACAGAAAACAAAAAAATGGCGTCTGCAAAAGTTTGGGCACCCTGCAGAGTTAATATCTTGTACTGCCCCCTTTGGCAAGTATCACAGCTTGTAAACGCTTTTTGTAGTCAGCCAAGAGTCTTTCAATTCTTGTTTGAGGTATCTTTGACCATTCTTCCTTACAAAAGTCTTCCAGTTCTTTGAGATTTCTGGGCTGTCTGTCACGCACTGCTCTTTTAAGGTCTATCCATAGATTTTCAATTATGTTGAGGTCAGGAGATTGTGAAGGCCATGGCAAAACCTTCAGTTTACGCCTCTTGATGTAATCCCCCGTGGATTTTGAGGTGTGTTTAGGATCATTATCCATTTGTAGAAGCCATTCTCTCTTTAACTTCAGCTTTTTCACAGATGGCATCAAGTTACCATCCAAAATTTGCTGAAATTGTATTGAATCCATTTTTCCTTCTACTCGTGAAATGTTCCCTGTGCCACTGGCTGCAATACAACCCCAAAGCATGATTGATTCACCCCCATGCTTAACAGTTGGACAGAGGTTCTTTTCATTAAATTCTGTGTCCTTTCTTCTCCAAACGTACCTTTGCTCATTCCGGCCAAAAAGCACTATTTTAACCTCATCGGTTCACAGAACTTGTTTCGAAAATGCATCAGACTTGTATACTGTGTATATGTTCATTTGCAAAGTTCAAACGCTGATTTTTGTGGTGAGGACGTAGAAGAGGTTTTCTTCTGATGACTCTTCCATGAAGACCATATTTGTACAAGTATCTTTTTATAGTGGAATAGTGTACCACAACTCCAGTGTCTGACAGATCTTTCTGGAGGGATCGTGAAGTCAAACGTGGGTTTTGAATTGCTTTTCTCACAATCCTGCGAGCTGTTCTGTCTGATTTTTTTCTTGGTCTTCCAGATCTTGCTTTAACTTCCACTGTTCCTGATGACTGCCATTTCTTAATTACATTCCAAACAGAGGATATTGACATCTGAAAACGCTTTGCTATCTTCTTATAGCCTTCTCCAGCTTTGTGAGCGTCAACTATTTTCAGTTTCAGTTTTCTAGACAACTGCTTAGAAGAACCTATGGTGCTGATTGTTGGGACAAGGTCAGATGAGTCTGGGCATTTAAAACCTTTGAGATTGACATCACCTGGTCTTCGCAGACGATGATTGAGAACAATGCATGACACTGGCAGGTCTCAGCTTTGCAAAGGGGGCAGTGCATGCTATAAATTCTGCAGGGTGCCCAAACTTTTGCAGACACCATTTTTTTGTTTTCTGTAATTTTGAAAGTGTAAATGATGGAAATAAAATCTAACTTTTTTTTGACATATTATAAGAATGTTTAATCTGTAATTTGATGCCTTTGAGATTTTTCCATCTTTCCTTGGCTTCGTTATGCACATTAATACAAATTTTTACCTGGGGTGCCCAAACTTTCGATCCCCACTGTACCTTCAGTCAGTCAAATTCGATGTTGAGCGCTCTTAGGGTTGTCACCTTTTCTTCAAGTCAAATCCGAACACTTTAGCGGCACAAAGCAATTTTTTTGTAGTATAACCTATACATATATTTTGCTATTAAATAACATTTCTAATCATAAGAAGTTAATAATAAGAGTCCCCCTTTACATCAGAGTTAACAGAGTTCCTCTTTTACATCTGAACTCGCAGAGTTCCTTTTCACTTGAAGGGGGGACTCTGCTCTGATGTAAAGGAGAACTCTGGGGACTCTAACATAAGGGATGCTCTAAGGAGAACTCTGGGGACTCTAACATAAGGGATGCTCTGGGAACCCTGATTTAAGTGGGAGCACTGAGAACTTCAACCCCCACAAAAAAATAAAAAATAAAACCCCTTCATGATTCTCAGTGCAGGGCAATGCAAAGCAGGTGTGATAAGAATGGTTATTTTTTTCACCTTGCATGCAGGAAGCTGCCTAGTGTTTAACTGTTGCTAATATGCAGACAACTTTTACCACCTATTCTTTTGTTGCTAGGATGCAGGAAGCTTCTTTCACCTAGCGTCTTTTTGTTGCTAGGATACAAGCTAATTCTGAATTATTCTGTGTCTTCTTCTACGTGGCATCCTTTTGTTGCTAGGTTGCAGGCAACTTCTGATAGAGGCTGACTAGTGTTCTGTTAGTAGGATGCAGACAACTTCTTCCACTTAGCATCCTCTTTTTGCTAGTAATCAGGTGGCTTCATCCACCTAGTTTACCTTTGTTGCTAGGATACAGACGACTTCTGAAGGAAGCCACCTAGCATTTTTCTGATGCTAGGATGCAGGTGGCTTTTTTCACCTCACATCCTTTTGTTGCTAGGTTGCAAGCAACTTCTGATAGAAGCCTAGTGTTCTTCTGTTGCTAGGATGCATACGTCTTCCAGCTAGCATCCTTTTGTTGGTAAGATGCAGACAACTTTAGAAGGAAGCTGCTTACTGTTCCTCTATTGCTAGGATGCAGGCAGCTATATCCATCAAGCATCCTTTTGTTGCTAGGATGCGGTGGATCTTCTCTTGCAAAGACACAAGCAGCTCTAAAAGAGTACAATTGCGCTGTATGGGGCAGATTCTCGTAGATCGCCGCATCTCTGCGGCGGCGTAACGTATCTCATTTACGTTACGCCGCCGCAAGTTTTACGGGCAAGTGCTTGATTCACAAAGCACTTGCCTGTAAAGTTGCGGCGGCGTAGCGTAAATCCCCCGGCGCAAGCCCGCCTAATTCAAACTAGGTGGGTAGGGGGCGTATAGCATTTAAATTAGGCGCGTTACCGCACCGAACCTAATGCGCATGCGGCGTCTGAAGAATTTCCCAGGGTGCATTGCGCTAAATGACGTCCCAAGGACGTCATTGGTTTCGACGTGAATGTAAATGGCGTCTGAGGTGCCTTCTCACCTTGGCCAGCTTCTCCCTGACCAGCCGTCTCGTATCATTTTTTTTTAATGTCTTTGGAGGTCCTGGTCTCATGCCCAAGGGCATTGACCTCTAGGGTGATCTTCTGGAAGATCTCATTCTTCCGTGCCTTGCTGGTCCTGGCACTCTGTGTGCCATGGAGGTACACATCATATGGCCTATTGCTGAGGTCAGGATCGCCCTCTTCCTCCTCTCCCTATCCACCTAGGCATCAGACATGGCTCCGCGAAAGTACTGTGCTCCAGGGGGAAAACTGGTGTACTTTTGCGCTGGACGGGCGTATGGCTGGGCGTATTTATGTGCTCCGCGTAAGCCGGTGGGCCGGCGTATCTAAGGAAGTTGCGCCGGCGTAGTTGTGATCATGCGCATAGGGGTGCATGGGCATACGTCCGCGTCACGGCGCATGCGCCGTTCATGATACGCCGGGCGTAAAACATTGCACCAAGCTCGGACCTTCATTTGCATGGAGTCACACCCACTTCCACCTACGCCGGTCTGCGCCTTTGAAATTCACGCCACGCCGACGCAGCTTTGGGAGCACTGGCTTCCTGAATTCCATGCTTGCCTCTCTGCGCTGCGTTGGCGTAGGGTAAAGATATGCTATGGCGGGAAAAAATATGCGCCGATGTCTGTGAATCCGGGCCATATAGTATATTATGCCTTACCACATGTTGCAGTAATGCTTGTTAAAATGTAGATTCACACCTATGCAGGTTTCAGTTTGCAGAATCCAGGTGCATTTTGTGTTTTTCAATGCACGTTTTTGATCCATTGAAGTCTATGGAACCAAAAATCCCTGGCCTCTTTCATAAAATGCATAGATGTGAACTACATCCATAGGAAAACATGTTTAATGGACATTTAGTGTGTTTCTGCAAAACTGAAAACGCACTAGAAAAAAAAAGAAACGTGTAAACCAGGCCTTAAAGTGAATGTAAACCCACTCTCATCCTTTCTATACTACTGCCAAAGTGCTGATCTATAAGGATATAGATACCTCCTGCATGCATCCTTACGTGTCAAATGTTTGTTACAATAACTGAAAAACTGCAGATTCTGTGGGTGGATCTGTTGTCTGGTGTCTGTGGGTGGAGTTGTGATGTCAGTAGACTCCCCGCCCTCCTCTACACTCCCCTTGTCAGCATGCATTTTTTCCTGTGTATTCCTTACACTAAATTCTGCTATGATCACTAACATCCAGTCAAAATCGAGAAAAGTAACCACATGACTTCAGAAAACGGAGTGGGGGTGGGAATTAAAAAATAATGCCTGTCTCCAGGCTAGTGCATGAGATATGTAAATAACCTGTCACTTACAGCAAGGGGGTGGAACGGACCAAGGTTTTTCTCTGAAAGTGAGTTTTATTTCACTGAACAATAAAAGAGGATTGCTCAGAGCTGGATTAACTCTGTGTGGCAAGACTGGGCGCAGATGATAGGAAATCTTATACTTTACATTGTGACATCAAAACATTTTTTGGGGTTACATCCACTTTAAGCATTTACCACAATCGAAAGATGTGCATCCAGCCAAAAGACTGATCTTTCAAGCGATATTATTGTAGCCAGACACCCTGTGCATGTTTCCAAATTTAGATCCGTTTTTATGCTATCAGGCATTGGATAGGATACAAATGATTGGTGCATATTTTATTATTTATCTTTGGATTTTTCTCTTCGTCTGAAGCGTTCTCCCGGCATTCCCTGAATCATGCAGTAAGGTCTGCAGAAAGTGTTGTTTGCAGTATTTAGCTTATGCAGTGCCAAATCCTAAATCTCATTTAGGGAAGAAACACAGCTGTTTCCTGCATTATGATTTAACCAGTCTGGTAACGGCCTTCCTACTGATCCTAGGCTTTCTCTTGCAAACAAAGTGCTAGCATCTTACCTCCTTACCACCATATCTCAAATGATAACAAAATCTTACTCTTTGCTGTTTTACGCAAATGTCATTTAGGTCTGCTTAGTCACACCTGCACTGCAGCAAAACCAAACCCCAAATCACCAGTGCCATTTTCATTTGTATTTCCCATTTTATGAAAGGTGTTCTTCAAAGGGAGACTGCTGCATCATCAGAAACCTCTGCTTGTCACTAGAGAGGTTTATGTTACAACTTTCAAGGTAAAAACACCATAAAGTGCTGTATGTCATTTGATCACCTCTGCCGTTTTTATTTCTTGCGCTTTAGAAAAAAAAGAGCGGCGATTTTGAAAAAAAAACACAATTAGCTAGATTCAGAGAGACTTCAGTAGATACGCCAGCCCAAGTCAGAATTTGCGTCTGCGCTAATTTAAGCGTATTCTGATAACCTAAATTAGGGTCAGATACGAGCGGCGTAAGTATCTTACACCCTCGTATCCTGAAGTGTAATTTTTAGGCTGACCGCTAGGTGGCGCTTCCATTGCGGTCGGCGTAGAATATGTAAATCAGTAGATACGCCTATTCATGAACGTACGCCCGGCCGACGCAGTACAGATACGCCGTTTACGTAACGCATTAGCAGGCCTAAAGTTATTTCATCATATAGATGGAATAGTAATGTTAAGTATGGCCGCCGTTCCCGCGTCGAAATTCGAAAATTTTACGTAGTTTGCGTAAGTCGTCCGTGAATAGGGATTTACGTCATTTACGTCCACGTCTAAATCAATAGGCCCGTGCGGCGCACGTTGCCGCAATGCACACTGGGAAATGTAGGCGGACGGCGCATGCTCCGTTAAAAAAAAACGTCAATCACGTCAGGTCAAAGCATATTAACATAAAACACGCCCCCTCAGCCTATTTTGAATTAGGTGCGCTTACGCCCGCCGCATTTACGCTACGCCGCCGTAAGTTAGGAGGCAAGTACTTTGAGAATACAGTACTTGCCTCTCTGACTTAAGGCGGCGTAGCGTAAATATGATACGCTACGCCGCCTTAAAGTTGTGGCGATTTCTGAGAATTTACCTAAATATTTTGTACTTTTTGCTATAATAAATATCCCCAATGTTTTTTTTTTAAGCAATTTTTTTCCAGTTTAGCCCGATATGTATTCTTCTAGATATTTTTGGTAATAAAAAATCGCAACAAGCGTATACTGGTTTATAGCGTCCACAAAATAGGGGATAGATTTATGGCATTTTTATTATTATTTTTTTACTAGTAATGGCAGCCATCTGCGATTTTTATTATACAGCGATCAGTGCTATAAAATGCACTGATCACTGTGTAAATGTCACTGGCAGGGAAGGGGTTAGCACTAGGGGGCGATCAAGTGGTTAACTGTGTTCCCTAGTGTGTGTTCTAACTCTGGGGGGAGGGGACTTACTATAGTTGAAGACAGATCCTGGTCCCTAGCTATTAGGAATTCACGATCTGCCTCTCCTCACAGAAACGTCCCTGTTCTGCCTCTCGTGCCCTCGATCACGTGTGGCTGGTGGTTATCGCGACCGCTGGCCACGAACATCGGCACCTCTGCAGGGCAGCAGGAGTGAGCGCCTGCTATCCCGCTTAAACGAGCCGACTCATAGCTACGACGGCTCGTGGGATCGTGCCGACCTGCCGCAGTATAATGATGGAGGCAGGTCGGCAAGTGGTTAAAAAAAGTCGAATACATTTGGTGTTATTGCTCTCACTTTCTCATACTGGTCACTAGAAGTTTAACATGGAACCTCATGGCAAATAACTCTCTGAGGATCTAAAAAAAAAAAAAAAATTGTTGATCTACATAAACATGGGCTAGGCTATGAGAAGATTGCCAAGACCCCTAAACTGAGCTGTAGTATGGTGGCCAAGACCATACGGCGGTTTAACAGGACAGGTTCCACTCAGAACAGGCCTTGCCATGGTCGACCAAAGAAGTTAAGTGCACATGCTCAGTGTCATACCCAGAGCAGGGCTGGCCTTAGGTGTTCAGGCACCCTGTGCGAGCTAATCTTGTGTCGCCCCCCCCCATCTTTACCCCTCGCCCCATGGTCACCTAAACATACACAAAGAGGCTGCCTGGGCCCCTCTATCCTCTGCCGGGAGCCTGGGGAGCGACAATGAGGAGGAAGAGGTGAGGCAAGAGTCAGCGCCGCCCCTAGGTGGCAGTGCGCCCTAGGTGGCTGCCTTCCTAATCCGCCTAGTGGTAGCGCTGGCCGGGCCCTGCTGCGACTCACATTTTGCAAGCTGTGATGGCCGCACGGCGCCCCTGTTGCCCATGGCGCCCTGTGCGGCCGCACAGCTCGCACACCCCAAAGGCCGGCCCTGACCCAGAGGTTGTCTTTGGGAAATAGACTTATGAGTGCTGCCCAGGGCTGTCTTCAGCGCAGGGCAAATAGGGCAGCTGCCCAGGGGCCAGGGCCCAATCATTGTTGGGGGTCCCAAAGCAGCTGCCAATTGAGCCCACGCTGCTGCCCGCCAGAGTTCCACCACTTGATGTCCCCTTACTACTGTCAGTTGTGAATACAAGTGACAGCTCTTCTCTATCGGCGGCCTTGCAGATCCATCTGCTCTACACATTTATCTCTATATGAGAGCTGAGGAGGGAGGAGGAAGAGCTAGCGTGGAATGTACACAGGCAGAAGCTCCCCATGAAGCCAAGGAACGTTTAGCTGCCCTTCTGTAGTTGCTCTCTGTGAGCTTTTCTGGATACTGGGAGAGGATTTGGAGCGGAAGAAAAGCTCTATGCTGGAAGGGGGGATGGGAGGGAGACATGGGGGTGAGCTCTGAACTGGAATCTGGGGGTAGAGCTTTGTACTTGGATGTACACAGCCTTCAACCCTGCATACAAAGTTTACCCCTCAACCCCGCTGTGACGGTATTAGAATGATATCCCCGTCAAGCATTCCCTTCTTCCCATAAAAGAACATCCCATCCTGGAATCGCCATAATAATCCACACATGAGCCAAGCTTACTGCTGGAACAAGACACTTTAATGGCAGCATGCTGCTAGGTATATATGCAGTTTACAAGCTAAATCCTCAATCAAAAAACAATGAAATCTCCACCCCCTTTCCACACACAGTGGGGGCTCTCATACAGATTATAGGCAGACACTTCCGCGCCGACTCTGAAGACACATTCCTTTAGATAATGACATCAGTGAAGGTAATTACTAGTTGTAACAGAATACGTTATCTAGACAGCTTGGCCCCGCATATAGAAGAGGTAATTACCACAATGAAGCAATCAGATAAAATTAACATGAGCCCCTTCTAATCACAGTAAACCGTAAACACAGGGCTTCTTCCCACAACACACTAGATCAATTACCCTTTACATACACAGCATTACTAGCAGGGAGAGTTAACTCACAATGGCCCCCCTTTTTCTCCCTGGTCCGGCAACCCGGTTGGACCTTTCCTGGTCCAGTAGGGTTGACGGGTTCAGAGCTTTTAGTCCGAGGTTAACTCCGTTTGGCGTAACTGACCTCCCTTGGCAACAGCTTCCGACTCAGGTATGCCACAGGGTCGTCAGATCACATGCCGGTCAGTCCCCAAGTCTTTGTGTGATCTGCAGAGTCACCAGAAGTCAGTGTGAAGACGGCGAATGGGTCTGTGCGCCGCCGTCTAGGTGTCCCGCTATGGGAGGGGCAGGTTATGGCTCTGAAGTGACAATCACAGGAGATTCATAAAAAGAAAAATTGATATTTGTTGAAATGCTGTAACACTGGTGCTCAGAGTCCGGGGGGGGGGGGGGGGGGGTTGGATCAGTACCCCATAGGGTCAGCCACCCCCTGCTCCCTCCGCAGCCGCCGGTTCTCCTCTTTGAGCTTCTCCAGCTCCATCTCCAGTTCCTGGAGCCTGGGGGGGTCGGCCTGCTGTGACCTCAGGCGGTTGTTCTCCTCCTCCATGCGGCTTATGCACTCCTCCAGCTCCATGTACTCACGGATCAGCTCCTGCTTGCTCATGTCCTGCAGGCTCTCCACGTGGTCCTTCATCATCAGGAACTGGGTGGTGGTGTAAGGGGCCACCGGTGGGCCCTTGGCGAACATCTCGGCCCGCATCTGGGACGCCCGCTGCGACTTCCTCTCCTCCAGTCGCTTCTTCTCCTCCCAGGTCAGCTTGTTATACGGCTTCCAGGACCTCTTATTCTTGGAGGGTAGCCGGCGGTGCCTCTTTCTGCCCAGCTCCCTCCAGGGCCCCTCCGGCTCATGGCTGTCGCCCACCCAGCTGTCTCTTAATCCGCGGGCGTTTTTTCCGTTACCCATGACCAGCTGACAATGGTGTTCCCTGTTGTCCGTAATAACAGATTGTACCATGAGGGCTTCGTAAGGGGTGCCCAATGGTTCTTCCTGACCCAGCTCCTGGGGATCCCAAGCCGAGTCTACACAATGGGCCGCTGCTGGCGGGCGGTACCCAGGTTGAGACCAATTTGACCTGGTGTTGTCGTTCATGGGGCAATTATGCTTGAAGTGACCCAGCTGTTTGCACCGGAAGCAGCGTTGTTCGTTGTCCTCCTGGCGCGGATAGCGAGGGCTAGATGTCACCGGTCTGTTAGGAGGTTGGTATCTGGCGGCTGGTGGGTGTGAGGGCGCCGTTGGTCGTGGAGGTTGTACCCGTGGTGTGACCTGGTTTGTCTTGCGAGTATCCGCATATTCATCCGCCAACTTAGCGGCCTCTGGTAGAGTCATGGGCCTGCGATCTCTCACCCAGTCTTTGACATCCGTCTGGATGTGATTGTAAAATTGCTCCAGGAGCATTAGGCCCCATACAGACGACCAAACATGTCTGCTGAAACTGGTCTGCGGGCCAGTTTCAGCAGACATGTTCGGTCGTGTGTAGGCCCGAGCGTGCAGGATTCCAGCAAACATTTGTCCGCCGGGCCTTTTCCCAGCGGACAAATATTCCTGGACTTGTTTTAAAACAGTCCGCTGGAATCCTGCCCGCTCGGACATGTTCGGTCGTCTGTACAGACCTACCATACATGTCCGAGCGCCCGCCATCCCTCGCATGCGTCGAATTACTTTGACGCATGCGTGGAAGCATTTAACTGGCAGGCCCGCCCACGTCCCCGCCTCATTGTCGCGGCGACACCGCGGACACGCCCCGCGTATTGTTTACGCGCGTCTTTCTGTACGATGGTTAGTACAGCCATCGTACAGAAAGCCCCGGGCAGACATGTACGGTGAAAACGATCCGGCGGACCGGTTTCATCGTACATGTTTGCTGGTGTGTACACGGCCTAAGTTGCAAAATGTCCTCTGCGGTGGTGGCCTGGCTGCTGTTAACCCAGTTAGAGGCCGACAGGGATAACTGGCATGCCCATTCCGCGTAAGAGTCTTTCGTGGTCTTGCGTGAGTCCCTGAACTTCTGTCGGTGGGACTCTGGGGTTACTGCATTATGAGCCAGGAGCACTTCTTTAACCCGGGCGTAGCTATGGATATCCTGATCTGGCACGGTCCGGAAAGCATCAGAAGCTTTGCCTGACAGTTTGCCTGACAATATTGAAACCCACTCTCCTCTAGCTATTCGGTGCAGGTTACATTGTCGCTCAAAATCTGCCAGGTAGTTATCAATTTCACAGTCCTTATCATCAAAAGCTTTAAAAGCGCTAAACGGAAACTTCCTTGAGTCTGCTGTGCTGTACTCACTGCTTGTTGGACTGCTGCCAGTTTTAACTGTAGTTCTGCGTGTCTTATTTGTTTAGCATCCTCCGCTAACAGGTCCATCACTTTCGGCACCACATCCGCCGTTGGGTTCGGACCGAACCATGCTAGCTTCTCTCTCATTACTTTGTTGGCTGGCGATTCCTCCTCCTGAATCACTGGTGTCTCCATCTCTTGTACTGCCGGTGTTGCTGCAACCAAGTTCTCCTGGTCTAGCTCCATTATTCTGCTATGATGACCCGCTTGGTTTTGTTGCTAGCAATCCTTCCACGAACTTCCAGTAGTTCTTCCAGTGTCTGCTTGGAATCCGGGTGTAAAGGAGAGTAGAAGGGAAAATCCCACTGCTGCCACCATTTGTGACGGTATTAGAATGATATCCCCGTCAAGCATTCCCTTCTTACCATAAAAGAACATCCCATCCTGGAATCGCCATAATAATCCACACATGAGCCAAGCTTACTGCTGGAACAAGACACTTTAATGGCAGCATGCTGCTAGGTATATATGCAGTTTACAAGCTAAATCCTCAATCAAAAAACAATGAAATCTCCACCCCCTTTCCACACACAGTGGGGGCTCTCATACAGATTATAGGCAGACACTTCGGCGCCGACTCTGAAGACACATTCCTTTAGATAATGACATCAGTGAAGGTAATTACTAGTTGTAACAGAATACGTTATCTAGACAGCTTGGCCCCGCATATAGAAGAGGTAATTACCACAATGAAGCAATCAGAATAATTAACATGAGCCCCTTCTAATCACAGTAAACAGTAAACACAGGGCTTCTTCACACAACACACTAGATCAATTACCCTTTACATACACAGCATTACTAGCAGGGAGAATTAACTGAAGCATATCCTTCACACCCGCACTTTGCACACAGCGCACCCCTCAACCCGCATTCCATACATGATTTACCCCTCAACCCTGCACTAGCCCACCCTTCAACCCTGCATTCCTTGTCCTCCTATTGATTGCTATTATCATTTTGGAGTATCCTTTGACCCTTAGCTTCATGCACATGGGACGTTGTTTAAACTCTCCTGAATGATTTACCTTGACAGCTAGAAACCGGCATCTAAAAACTTCCATTTTTAAACTCCTTTCCTGTTTAAAGGGGTTGTAAAGTTGAATGTTTGTTCATCTTAAACATCCGAAAGCACCGCCCCCCCCCCCCCCCCCCGAGCCCCCGTTATACTTACCTCACCCCTCGAAAATCTCGCGTTCGTCCCCGTCATCCTCTTCAGTTCCCAGCCTGGCCGTTGATTGGCTAGGTTGAACGGATTGATAGCAGCGCTGCCATTGGCTGGCGCAGCTGCAAATCACATCCGATGACGCGGCGCGCCGGTGGGCGGGGCCGAGTGATACAGTCGGCGGCTATGCCCGCCGCTGTATCACGGGAGCGCGCCCGCAAGAGCTTTCCACCATGCGAGTTCGCTCGCATGAAGGTGGAAAGCTCTTGCGGAGGGGGAGCCGAGACAGCCGCCTAACTTTCTTGATCTTGGTATCAGATAGTTTAATTTCTCCTGTGCATAATGTTTAAAAATTTGCCTCGCCAAACCTCAATGTGAACTGGGTGACCAATACAACTACTAAACTAACAGCATTAGGAGTGTACACCGTTTTCTTCAGGTTTTCATCCCATTGTTGTGCTTTAAACCCTTCAAAAGTGGCTGCACATTAGAATTTCATAAAAACTTCAATTAAGTAGCTACAAGCAACCCAACCCATTCCACAAGACAATGCCTAGGACTGCTGAGAACGTGTTTAGACAGAGAGCATGTCGTGTGAATTTGTGTGGATGTATGGATACCTACATTAGAAACATTAAAACAGTGTTCTTGATACGATTTGTATTGTTTACATTTACATTAAAGTAGACGTCCAGCCTAACATTAAAATCTCTGCATCTAAAGACATCCACAATCTAACACTAACCTATCTAGCCCTGTAAAGAAGAAATCAGTATACATAACTTTTTGAAACCGCTCCAGTCCGGTCACCAGCAGCGGAAGCTCTGCAGAGGACACGGCCGACACGTCTGTAAATGCAGGGATTTTAGTGTGAAGCCCCATACACACTATCAGTTTTCCTGCAGGTTTTTCTCTTCAGGTTTACCAAAACCATGTAATGCAAGGGCCTGCCTGATTGCATACAAATTGAAACTCTCATGCCGCGTACACACGGTCATTTTTCAGCACGCGGCGATACCTCACATATGTGGTTTAAACGGCGTTTACGTTTACTTGCGTGTGTGTTCGCTTCTGCGCGCAAGCTACTGGGGACAGGGGCGTTAAAAAAAAATTGTATTTCTTTTTTTTTTTTTACATATTTATTTCTTTTTTTACACTTTTTTTTTTAATTTAATTTTTTTTATTATCACTTTTATTCCTATTACAAGAAATGTAAAAATTCCTTGTAATAGGAATGTGTGTGACAGGTACTCTTTATGGAGAGATGCGGGGTCAATAAGACCCCACATCTCTCCTCCAGGCCTGAAAGCATGAAATCGGTGAAAAAAAATTCACCGATCTCATGTTTTAGCAGCCGCAATCGCGGCTTTGTTTACTTACGGGGACCCGGGCGTGACGTCATCACATCGCGCCCGGGTCCTCCGATGGTCATAGAGATGACTGGTGACCATCTGGTCACCAGTCATCTCTATGCTTCCTGCGAGCGCCGGACGATTCGTTCTCCGGGCCCCCGATAGCACGGGAGAGCCCGGAGAAGCACCGGATGGCGGCGGGAGGGGGGGGATGTCCCCTCCCGCCGCCTGTAAGAACGATCTAGCGGCGGAACCGCCGCTATGATCGTTCTTACGTTGTGCAGAATCGCCGGCACAAGAGAAGGATATCTGAATGATGCCTCTAGCTGCAGGCATCATTCAGATACCCCCCCCCCCACAAAGCCCAGGACGTCATATGACGTCCACTCTGAACGGCAGAGGTTCTTTGTGGACGTCATTTTACTATGGGCCGGTAGGGAAGTGGTTAAGCGCATCTTTAGATATGATGAGTTTGTAGCTCTTTTATAGATCACAGTATGCATGGACATTGCCTGTAGTTGACATTACATTCAATAAAAATAATATAGCCTGGATTATGCTATATGAAAAGTTAGGGATCATCCTACAGGACTAACAAGTGAGGTTTTAAAGGATCTGGAATCAGAATGTGTACGAGAAGGAGGGGCAGAATAGGTGGGTTCTTGGTCGGAAGGAGAGTTTCCCTACCTCTTTTCTTTTCTGCATCTTGCTCTTTTAATTCTTTTTGTTGCTCTGGTTTGCCCACAGTTGACACTCTGAGTGAAATGGAAACTTGAAAGTTCAGGGTGATCGAGCAAAGCGATTTGATGTACAACACAATACGACGGCACTATAAAGGGGAAGTTCCATTCGGATGGCGCCACCCTTTGGGCTGCTTTCGCTGATTTTGTGTTACTGCGTGTTAGTAAAAGTTTGGTCAGAGATGATTCGCACTTTTCAGTCTTTGTGCTTTTCAGTCTGTTACAGCGTGATGAATGTGCTACAGTATCTCCATTACAAACACTAGTTTTACCAGAACAAGTGCTCCCGTCTCATAACTTGCTTCTGAGCATGCATGTTTTTTTCCCGTCGTTAAAGCGTACACACGACCGTTTTTCACGATGTGAAAAACGACGACGTAAAAAAAGGCAAGAAAAAATAGAGCATGTTCTAAATTTTTAATGTACCCATAAAATATGATTTAATTAATAAAAGAAATGTCAGTTAAAATATGAAACTAGCCTACCTTAACCACTTAAGGACCGCCTAACGCCGATATACGTCGGCAGAATGGTACGGCTGGGCACAACGCCTGCCTGCGACCCGGTCCGAAGCTCTGTGACCGCGGGACGCGCGGACCCGGTCGCCGCCGAAGTCCCGCGATCGGTCCCTGGAGCTGAAGAACGGGGAGAGGTGTGTGTAAACACACCTTCCCCGCTCTTCACAGTGGCGCTGTCATTGATCGTCTGTTCCCTGATATAGGGAAAGGCGATCAATGACGTCACACGTCCAGCCCCGCCCCCCTACAGTTAGAAACACTTAACCCCTTCACACTTAACCCCTTCAGCGCTCCCTAGTGGTTAACTCCCAAACTGCAATTGTCATTTTCACAGTAAACAATGCATTTTTATAGCATTTTTTGCTGTGAAAATGACAATGGTCCCAAAAATTTGTCAAAATTGTCCGATGTGTCCCCCATAATGTCGCAGTCACGAAAAAAATTGCTAAGCGCCGCCATTAGTAATAAAAAAAATGTATTAATAAAAATGCAATAAAACTATCCCCTATTTTGTAAATGCTATAAATTTTGCCCAAAACTAATCGATAAACGCTTATTGCGTTTTTTTTTTACCAAAAATATATGTAGAAGAATATGTATCGGCCTAAACTGAGGAAAAAAAAGTTTTTTTATATATTTTTGGGGGATATTTTTCTATAGCAAAAAGTTAAAAATATTGAATTTTTTTAAAAATCAGTGGACGGTGTCAGTTTGGCAGTGGACAATGTCAGGAGAACAGAGGGCGGTGTCAGTAGGGCAGTGGACGGTGTCAGTTTGGCAGTGGACGTTGTCAGTTTGGCAGTGGACGGTGTCAGTTGGGCAGTGGACGGTGTCAGTTGGGCAGTGGACGGTGTCAGTTGGGCAGTGGACAGTGTCAGTTGGGCAGTGGACGGTGTCAGTTGGGCAGTGGACAGTGTCAGTTGGGCAGTGGACAGTGTCAGTTGGGCAGTGGATGGTGTCAGTAGAACAGTGGACGGTGTCAGTAGAGCAGTGAATGGTGTCAGTAGGGCAGTGGACGGTGTCAGTAGAGCAGTGGACAGTGTCAGTAGAGCAGTGGACAGTGTCTGTAGGGCAGTGGATGGTGTCAGTAGGGCAGTGGACGATGTCAGTTGGGAAGTGGACGGTGTCAGTAGAGCAGTGGATGGTGTCAGTAGAGCAGTGGATGGTGTCAGTAGAGCAGTGGATGGTGTCAGTTGGGCAGTGGACAGTGTCAGTAGAGCAGTGGATGGTGTCAGTAGGGCAGTGGACAGTGTCAGTAGAGTCAATAGAGAAGTGTACCTCCATCCAAAAACCTGAATCAGCTCTACTGAGCCCAACCCCAGACAAACTGTTCACAAAGTGGCACTGTACATTCTACAACCCTACATTCTACAAAAAAGCAATCCGCAGGCACCCCACAAATAGAGAAAAAAATAATTAAATATCAGACAGTGCCTGTGCCCCCCAATAGAGACCTCCATTACTGCACGACAAAAGCCCCTTACCCTCCAGGAGCCGCTGTAAAGATGTGTGTGTGAACCTGTTAGGGGGCAGAGTCTGTAATATCATGCTTTCTCCTGCAAAAGCATCCCTGGTTGCTAGGACACCAGTCCAGTGGCAATCCATTCACTGTCTCTGGTGGCATCGGTGGCATCAGTGCCAGCGACTGGGTGGGGGAGAGAGATCGCTTAGACAGACGGTGCAACCCGGGTGCAGGACATTAGACAGAGGGAAGGGGGTAACTGACAGAGGAGGGGTTGGCTTACAGAGAGGGGGGATGACAGAGAAGGGGGTTGCTGACAGAGAGGGGTTGCTGACAGAGAGAGGGACTGACAGAGAGAGGGACTGACAGAGAGAGGGACTGACAGAGAGGGGGGATGACAGAGAGGGGGATGACAGGGGGTTGCTGACAGAGATGGGGGATGACAGAGAGGGGGATGACAGGGGGTTGCTGACAGAGATGGGGGCTGGCAGAGGAGGGGGTTGCTGACAGAGAGAGGGGCTGACAGGGGGGTTGCTGACAGAAAGTGGGGCTAATAGAAGGGGGGTTGCTTACAGAGAAGGGGGCTGACAGAGGAGGGGGTTGCTGACAGAGAGAGGGGCTGACAGAGGAGGGGGTTGACAGGGGGATTTCTGACAGAGGAGGGGGTTGCTGACAGAGAGGGGGCTGACAGGGGGTTGCTGACAGAGAGGGGGGCTGACAAGGGGGGTTGCAAACAGAGAGGGGGGCTGATAGAGGGGGGGTTGCAGGGCCGTCCTGACTCTCCTGTAGTCCAAGGGAGGGGGTGAGCACGACACTCTACACCAGGGAGAAAGCCTTGCATTACTGTGTTCTTAAATAGGTAAGGGGCAGGGACATCTGGTGGCCCCGCATTCTTTTGAAGGCTACAATGTCCTGACCTGCTCGGATAAGGGCCTGATGGATTTGGGGGCACGAAAAAAATATTTTTACTATAAGTATTAATACTTACAGATCAGCCCAAGAACTGAACTGGCTCATGTGAGGATGAAGGGAGTGGGAGAGGGGGTCCCCATCAAATGCTGGCTCGTAGCTGAGGCATGAAACCCAATATCAATCCGCACCAATCTGGAAGATAATGATTGTATAGCGAGTGGTGTGTGAAATACTAAAAAAGTGGGGGGGGGGAAAGTGTATGTGAATGCATAAATTTAAAAAGGTTATTGTGAAGATGCTATTGTGAAGATGTGACCTAGACTATTGGAATGGAAGAAAGAATGGCAAGAGAAAAATTAAGGTAGAATGGCAAGGGAAAAATGAAGGGAGCAAGAGAAAAAAAACTGAGAGAATGAAAAAGGAATGGATTAACTTTAATCAAAAAATAAGAGGGAGATAGGTAGGAGAAGGAAAAAAATAATGGAGGAACAATAAATGAAATACAGAAAAACTAGAACAATGGAAAGGACTGATTGGAAGGGAAGAAAAAAAGGAACGCAGGGGTAAAATAAGGGAAAGGGGATATAAGGGGTATAAAAAGGAACAGACAGGAACCATGAATCAATACAATCAATACAATCACCATGGTAAAATGAATGTATGTAGGCAGCAATCCAGATAGGTAATACGAATACAAAGAAAAATAGTTGCAATCTGGTTCCTGAAGGATACTATATAATAAACCTAAAAGTGCATCAAAAATATAGTAAACAAAACATGAATATTATACACTTGTAAGTAATTTCTTCTTCAGATACATCCAAAAAGAAAAGAAAGATACAAAAGAAAATGAACATAGATTAAAATCAGATAGAACAACTCGTGTTCATAGACACAAATGTAAATCAAGATCTGGGTTAATTCCCAAGGGTGAGGAGTATCCAGATGGTGTCCATTGTACCTCTCCCTTCATAATTATGTGATCTCCACCCCTTCTATTTTTGGGATTGTGATCAATCACTATGTATGTCTGGCCACAGATAATTGTACCAATTTGTTCCTGATAAACTATGTATGCCTTGCTGTTCAAAACCTCTTTTTACATTTGGATATTAAGATGCAATCTCTCTAATTGATCTGATAACCAATGTCACCTGGAATAAAAGTGAGAGCAAAACCACCAGAATAGGAATAAGGCTGGGTTCACACTTGTCCTACAAACGGTCCTACATTGGGAGCCTCATGTAGCATGACGTGTGAAAATCAATGTTTCCCTATGAGAGCGTCTTAACTGGTCCTACACAAGTCGGTCCGAGGCTGGGTTCACACTACTACACTACTTTCATCCTACTTTGCTCTGCTACATTGGTCCTACATTTATCCTACATTGGTCCTACATCCATCCTACTTTCATGAACAGGATACTACTTTGGTCCGACTTCAATGATATTCAATGGGCCTGAAGTAGGATCAATGTAGGACCAAAAGTAGTACAGGGAGCATTTTCAAAGTCGGACCGACTTGTGTAGGACGCTACAAGACGCTCTCATAGGGAAACATTGAACACAGAGCAAAGTAGGATGAAAGTAGTGTAGTAGTGTGAACCCAGCCTCAAGGGGAAATCTTCGCAAAGGGAACGCTTGATCCTGTGATAACTGTCTAAGATGGAAATTCCCTCACATTGTAAAGATATTAAAGCTGGACCAACTTATCAATATCCATACCTGGAATTCTTCTTTAACCACTTTCTGCCCATGCTATAGCTGAATACAGCGAGGGGCTTTCAGTGCTGGGAGGGCATCAATAGACGTCCTTCTGTGATCGCACTGTTCGCGCGCTGGGGTGCACGTGCAGCGTGTTTTGTGACTGCCAAAGTACTTCTGATTCAGCTGATCGCAGAGTAGGGTAAAGGGTCAATCACAACGGGCACTCTACCACGTGATCAGCTAATGACAGCTAATCACGGAAGTGAACAAGCCGGTTATTGGCTTTTTTTCTCCTCACGATCAGTGTGAGGAGAAAAGCAGAAAGACGGTAACCGGCTCCTGTTACAGGGACATCAGTCCATGCCTCAGTGCCTGCCAGTGTAACTAATCAGTGCCCACCAGTACCATATATCAGTGCTCATGGGTGCTGCCAATCAGTGCCAACCAGTTCCACCTATCAGTGTCCATCGGTGCTGCCAATCAGTGCCTCACCATCAGTGTCACCTGTCAGTGCTGCCTACCAGTGCCCATCAGTGCCTCCTCTTAGTGCCCATTAGTGCCACCTGTCAATGCAGCCTCGCCAGTGGCACCTCAGTGCCGCCTCATCAGTGTAGCTTCATCAGTGCCACCTATCAGTGCAGCTTTATCAGTGCCCATCAATTCCTCTTCTTAGTGCCCATCAGTGCCACCTATTAGAGCCCATTAGTGCCACCTATCAGTGCAACCTCATTAATGCATCCTTATCAGTAGGGATGAGCTTCGTGTTCGAGTCAAACTCATGTTCGATCGTTCGTTGAATTGCGAACGTTATGGGCCATTCGCGCCAAATTCAAGTGGCGCGGCACAGCCCATAATTCACTGCGGCATCGCAGTGCATTGCTGGCTAATGATTGGCCAAGCATGCACTATGACCCGCATAAATAAATAAAGACAAACCTGCGCTTAGGAGAAAAACTACTGTACCAAATTTAGACTGCAGCCTCCCCTAATAGATTCCCCCTGAGGGGAATACTAAAATGAAGAAAAGGTAGAATAGAGGGGGTAGTAGCGCTGTCTATAAGGCGGAGATACGCACGCGTGCTATTTCCGGGTTGAGCCAGCTGACACGTCTGCCTGCACGCAGCTAGAACGCATGCTGCTCAGTCAGCGTGGCTCAGGCATATTACCTGGAATTTTGATTTTTTTTTTTGATGTTTTATTTACTAGTTTAGTTATTGTTGTTACAGCCTTTTTAATATTTTATTGGCAACAGTTTGTAGCCATAATTTGTATCTGCATTCCCCTGTGTTATCTGGTGGAATTGCAAAAAAATACCTCACTTTTTTTACTGCACCATGGAAGCCTGTTTTTTCTTCTCCCTGAGGATTTTGGATCTATAGTGGCTGATTACAGCGCAGCCACACAAATTCAAGTATCGCTTCACAGCAGACACCTAATGTGAGAAGTGGATAAACGCAGCAGCAGCAGCCAAAGCGTGGGAGTTCATAATTATATGCTGTCTACCCCTGCAGGGGTGAGGCTATCTGATGAGTGGGGACCCTGGTGGGGGAGCACCGGAATCACCTTGCAAGCACTAAGGCCCCGTACACACGGTCGAACATGTACGCTGAAACTGGTCCGCGGACCAGTTTCCGCGGACATGTCCGACCGTGTGTACAGCCTAGCGGACAGGTTTCCAGCGGACAAAAGTTTCTTAGCAAGCTAAGAAACTTGTCCGCTGGAAACATGTCCGTCGGACATGTCCGATGGTTATGACGTGTAACCAGCGTCCCGAAATCCCGCGCATTCGTCGAATGGATTCGGCGCATGCGTGGAAGCATTGCACTTCCGTGTTTGAGAACGTCGGTGTCTTCTACGTCACCGCGTTCTCTGTCTGCGGGGATTTTGGTCTGATGGTGTGTACACACATCAGACCAAAAGCTCCCAGGAGACATGTCCGATGAAAACGGTCCGCGGACTGTTTTCATCGGACATGTCTCCTCGTGTGTACGGGGCCTAACTGTTATATAGGAGCACCTATCTATCACGGATTTTTCACCATATTCTACAGTTTTTATCAAGATTTTTATGTGGATGGGACACTCATGTTCTATGGATTAATATACATATTTTGATATTTTTTGGTTATCATTTTATTATTTTTGGGTACATTGATTTTTTGCTTTTGGCATGTGGCGCATACATATGCGCATTTATACATTGACTTTCCTTTAGGAATCTGTATCACCACTGTACTCATAGGATTCTATTTTGAATTCTATTTAAATTTTATGTATATGACACTAAATTTTTTTGGTTTTAGCACAAATACTTGCGGTTACACACCTTACCGGCCCCAGGTTTTTTAGAGGACCGATTAGACTGTACATCTAATTGATGTACTGTATGGTTTTAGTACACTTGTTTATGACATCTTATACACATTATAATTGTCTTAATTAAGATAATCACAGTGTTGCCCACATTACCTATTAACCATTCCATTATTGGTTTCTAGCCAGAACTTATACCTTGCATACTCATTAGTACTATTGGCTATGGTAATCAGCCAGCTTATTAACTGGGAATAGGGTGAGGCCTTTCTCCTCTATTACTCCAATCTTTCTCATCCCTTCCCACATCATAGGTGGGAATATAGACAGCACCACTACCCCCTCCATTCTACTATGACTCGAATGCTTGGCCAATCACAGCGCCGTCTGTACAGAGAGCCTTAATTGGCCAAAGCCAGGGTGGCTTTGCACAATTATGCCTCAGGGGATTTAGTACACGCCCCACACTATATAAGGCCGCCTGAAAGTCAGCCTTGTGTAGTGTGTTGCGGCGTTGGTGTGAGAGAGAGAGAGACAGAGAGAGAGTGTCATTTCAATTGAGTTAGATAGAGCAGACAGGCAGGCGAGTCAGTTAGCTGCAGTTACAGTGTGTAGAGGATATATATGCATCCCAGGTGTTGTATATATATATATTTATACACTGTATTCAGTTTAGCTAGATCCGTTCCTGTATTCTCTTCCTAATATACTGACAGGCAGGCAGGTGATTGTGCTAGCTGCAGTATTTCACTTAGTGTACTGTGTCCTTTGCACAGTGTGCACCTAAAGCTTACCTGAATACAATTGCTGGTGTTCTCATACAAATACAGGCAGGGAGCTGCAGTATTTTGTTTTAGTGTCCTTTGCACAGTGTGCACCTAAAGCTTACCTGAATACAATTGCTGGTGTTCTCATACAAATACAGGCAGGGAGCTGCAGTATTTTGTTTTAGTGTCCTTTGCACAGTGTGCACCTAAAGCGTACCTGAATACAATTGCCTGTGTTCTCATACAAATATAGGCAGGGATCTCCAGTATCTAGTTTTAGTGTCCTTTGCACAGTGTGCGCCTAAAGCTTACCTGAATACAATTGCCGGTGTTCTCATACAAATACAGGCAGGGACCTACAGTATTCAGTTTTATTGTCCTTTGCACAGTGTGCACCTAAAGCTTACCTGAATACAATTGCCAGTGTTCTCATACAAATACAGGCAGGGAGATGCAGTATTTTGTTTTAGTGTCCTTTGCACAGTGTGCACCTAAAGCTTACCTGAATACAATTGCCGGTGTTCTCATACAAATACAGGCAGGGACCTCCAGTATCCAGTTTCCTTTGCACAGTGTGCACCTAAAGCTACGTGACTACAATTGCTGGTGTTCTCATACTAATACCACAGGCAGGGATCTGCAAGTATTTTCACTTGGTGTACTGTGTCCTTTGCACAGTGTGCACATAAAGATTACCTGAATACAATTGCCAGTGTTCTCATACAAATACAGGCAGGGACCTCCAGTATCCAGTTTTAGTATCCTTTGCACAGTGTGCACCTAAAGCTTACCTGAATACAATTGCTGGTGTTCTCATACAATTACAGACAGGGACCTACAGTATTCAGTTTTATTGTCCTTTGCACAGTGTGCACCTAAAGCTTACCTGAATACAATTGCCGGTGTTCTCATATAAATACAGGAAGGAACCTCCAGTATCCAGTATTAGTGTCCTCTGCCAGTGTGCACCTAAATCTTACCTGAATACAATTGCTGGTGTTCTCATACAATTACAGACAGGGACCTACAGTATTCAGTTTTAGTGTCCTTTGCACAGTGTGCACCTAAAGCTTACCTGAATACAATTGCCGGTGTTCTCATACAAATACAGGCAGGGACCTCCAGTATCCAGTTTTAGTGTCCTTTGCACAGTGTGCACCTAAAACTATGTGACTACAATTGCTGGTGTTCTCATACTAATACCACAGGCAGGGATCTGCAAGTATTTTAACTTGGTGTACTGTGTCCTTTGCACAGTGTGCACCTAAAGCTAATCTGAATACAATTGCTGGTGTTCTCATACAAATACAGGCAGGGACCTTCAGTTTTCTTTTTTAGTGTCCTTTGCACAGTGTGCAGTGCACCTAAAGCTTACCCGAATACAATTGGCGGTGTTCTCATACAAACACAGGCAGGGACCTCCAGTATTCAGTTTTAGTGTCCTTTGCACACAGTGTGCACCTAAAACTACCTGACTACAATTGCTGGTGTTCTCATACTAATACCACAGGCAGGGATCTGCAAGTATTTTCACTTGGTGTACTGTGTCCTCTGCACAGTGTGCACCTAAAGCTACCTGACTACAATTGCTGGTATTCTCATACTAATACCACAGGCAGGGATCTGAAAGTATTGCCAGTTAGTGTACTGTGTCTTTGCACAGTTTGCCCCTAAAGCTACCTGAATACAATTGCTGGTGTTCTCTTAGTAATAATACTACAGGCAGGCAGTTGATTCTGCTATCTGCAGTATAATCAGTACATATATACATCCCATCTTTGTGCAGTTACATCTCCCTGCAGGCCATTAGTATGTCTGGAAGGACAACAAAGAGAGGTAGAGAGTCGCAAGCCGATAAAAGAGGGCAAGCAGGCTCGGCATCTAGAGGCAACAGAGCTAGTCGTTGACACCAGTGGCGGAACTACCGCCATAGCGACCCACGCGGGCGCTATGGGGCCCGCAGCCGAGTGGGGCCCGGTGAGCATGAAGAGCCCCGCCATGTCGTTCCGCCCGCTCCACTCCCCCTGCATTTAATGTGTGACATAAATAATTGTTTGTGATCCTTGCCGCCGCGCAGTCCTGTGGAGGAAGAGGAGGCGGCGCTGGAAGGTTGTCACAACCTCGATTATCCAATTGTTTGGTCAGTAGGTGTGTGCTCCTCCCCTGGCTCCTCCCCTTCTCCCGCGCTCTGCGAATCTCCTACCAACTGTACCATGTGCAGAGCGCGGGTAATGCTGAGGAGCTCATTGACCTCATCCAGGATGGACGCCAGCCATAGTGTAGAAGACGGACCTGCCATTGTGATGCTGTGATGCCACCTGCCAGAGCAGCGCGATCATCGGTACTGTGCATGATGGTCCGCTGCCTGACACTGACAGCATACCAGCTGCTTGTGATAAACTTACACACAGCCCTAATGCTGTGATGCCACCTACTGTCTCCTGTCATCATCATGCTTCCTGTCATCCCCCTGTTCCTGGCATCCCAGTGGGATGCCAGGAACAGGGGGATGACGAGGAGCACGATGATCCCACCATCCTACTTCTGAGGCCTGTCATACATATTGTCACACCCTGTCATCTCCATCCTCCCTGTCAGCTTCCTACCACCCACCCCTGTCATCTCCATCCTCCCTGTCACCTCCCTACCACCCACCCCTGTCATCTCCATCCTCCCTGTCACCTCCCTACCACCCACCCCTGTCATCTCCATCCTCCTTGTCACCTCCCTACCACCCACCCCTGTCATCTCCATCCTCCTTGTCACCTCCCTACCACCCACCCCTGTCATCTCCATCCTCCCTGTCAGCTTCCTACCACCCACCCCTGTCATCTCCATCCTCCTTGTCAGCTTCCTACCACCTACCCCTGTCATCTCCATCCTCCCTGTCACCTCCCTACCACCCACCCCTGTCATCTCCATCCTCCTTGTCACCTCCCTACCACCCACCCCTGTCATCTTCATCCTCCCTGTCAGCTTCCTACCACCCACCCCTGTCATCTCCATCCTCCCTGTCATTTCCCTACCACCCACCCCTGTCATCTCCATCCTCCTTGTCAGCTTCCTACCACCCACCCCTGTCATCTCCATCCTCCCTGTCACCTCCCTACCACCCACCACTGTCATCTCCATCCTCCTTGTCAGCTTCCTACCACCCACCCCTGTCAGCTTCCTACTACCCACCCCTGTCATCTCCATCCTCCCTGTCAGCTTCCTACCACCCACCCCTGTCATCTCCATCCTCCCTGTCAGCTTCCTACCACCCACCCCTGTCAGCTTCCTACTACCCACCCCTGTCATCTCCATCCTCCCTGTCAGCTTCCTACCACCCACCCCTGTCAGCTTCCTACCACCTACCCCTGTCAGCTTCCTACCACCCACCCCTGTCATCTCCATCCTCCCTGTCTTCTTCCTGCCACCCACCCCTGTCAGCTTCCTACCACCCACCCCTGTCAGCTCCCTACCACCCACCCCTGTCAGCTCCCTACCGCCCACCCATGTCAGCTCCCTACCACCCATCCCTGTCATCTTCCTACCACCCCCTGTAATCTTCATACCACCCCACCCCCTTAAATTTACTGGTGCACATTACATATGATGGACGCAGGGACATTTTCTTTGGGGGGGGGGACGCACGTAGCTGGTCTTGCCTAGGGCGCCAAATTGCCTAGCACCAGCCCTGCCTGCACTGAGGGGCAAATTTCCGCCAACCCGTTCTGCCCGCTCCGCGCTCCACTGTGAGGCAAATTGACGCCCACCCGCCAGCCAGCCCGCTCCACCTGTTCTGCCAGCACGCTCCATTCACCTGGGCGTTGCGGGCAGAACAGGAGAACAGTCAGCGGGCGGGGGAGCAGAGAGATGACATCATCTGCATCATTGCAGTTCCGTCCCCACTGTGTGGGCAGCAGAGAGATTACATTATCTCTCTGCTGCCTGCCTTTACTCTGGGACACAGCAAGTGGCAATCCGCAATGTGTGGCAGGTGATGTGGCAAGTGACAATCTGCTACGTGTGGCAGGTGACGTTGTGGCAAGTGACAATGTGTGACAGGTGGCGTTGTGGCAGGTGACAATCTGCATTGTGTGGCAAGTGACAATCCTCAATGTGTGACATCGTGGCAAGTAACAATCTGCAATGTGTGGCAGGTGACAACCCGCATCTGGTGACGCGGCAAGTGACAATCCGCAACTGAAGGCAGGTGACGTTGGCAAGTGACACGCTCGGGGCTCCTACTGATTCTGCAATATGATGAGTTTAACTATTTTATATAACAATGTAATAATAGAAATTATGCACTTCAAGCATTTTTATTATTATTTTTTTTTTTACTAGTAATGGCAGTGATCTGTTTGTTTTTTGTGAGACTGTGACATTGCGGTGGTCAGGTCACTTTTGACACATTTTTGGGACCATTCACATTTATACAGCGATTTGTGCTATTAAAATGCACTGATTAATGTGTAAATGTCACTGTCAGGGAAGGGGTTAAATGTGTTCCCTGGGAGGTGTTTCTAACTGGGGGGGTGGGACTGACTGGAGGAGGAGAGAGATCTCTGTTCCTAATCACTAGGATAGAGCCATGACAGGTCCTCATTATACTTCTATATACACGTATAATGCCATGACAGGTCCTCTTTATACTCCTATACATGTATAGAGCAATGACAGGTCCTCTTTATACTCCTATACATGTATAGAGCCATGACAGGTCATCTTTAGTTATAATTATATCAAATAAAGGATGTGGGGCATTTTGGTGGGCGTGATTTTTTTTTCTGGGGGGGGGGGCCCCATACAACATTTTGCTATGGGGCCCTGTGATTTCTAGTTACGCCCCTGGTTGACACGGTGCATTCTCATCAGCATGTGGCCGTGGGACATGCTCGTCCTTTTTTTCGGCAGCTGGCCATGTTGAGCCGCAACATGCCGAAGACTTGGTAGAGTGGATGACCAAGCTGTTCTCATCCTCCTCATCCTCTCTCACCCAGGCTCAGGGTACTTTGTCTGGCAAAGCAGCTGCCAACGCGGCCTCTTCCCTCTGCTCAATGGCATCAGTCACTCCTTCCCTAGCCCCCCATGTCCTCCTGAGGAGTCCCCCAAACTGTTTGACCACAGTGTTGGGTACATGCTGCAGGAGGATGCGCAGCGTTTTGAATGCTCTGATGATGGTACCCAACTTGAGGAAGGCAGTAACGTGAGCCAAAAGAGAGGGGGTGCCCAAGGACAGCAATCTGTCATGTTCCCCCAGCTGCAGCATACTGCCAGGTTTGCTACAGTGATGAGGAGGGAGGGGATGAGGAGGTCACTGACTCCACGTGGGTGCCTGATAGGAGAGAGGAGGAGGAGGCACATCTCCAACGTGGCAGGATGCCCTCCAGGGGCTAGCTTAAGGGCAGCATACTAACTGCATCACACCACAGAGCTCCGCATGTGCAGGGCGCTGCTGTCTCTCTGCGTTATTCCAAAAGTTCTTTGGTGTGGGCCTTTTTTGAGACGAGTGCATCAGATCGCACCGCTGCTATTTGCAACATATGTCGCAAGCGTATCTCGCGTGGCCAAAACATCACCCGCTTATACACCACATGCTTGACCAGACATATGTCGACCTGCCATATAGTTCGTTGGCAGGCGTACCTAAAAGACCCACACCATAGAACAAAGCGGACCTCTGCTTGCTCCTCATCAGCTGGGATCTCCAACCCCACTATACCTTCAGTTCTCTGAAGCCTGCACTGATAGGACTGAAGGTGTAGAATTAGGTGTGTCACAGCCAGGTTCTTGCGGGCAATCTGCAATCGGTACACCGACTTCAGATTGTACCAGGCAAATTTCCCTGCCCCAGCTGCTGCAGCACCGAAAGAAGTTCGCTCCCAGCCATCCACATGCCCAGCAGTTGAATGCTCGCTTGGCTAAATTGCTAGCACTTCAACACACTGCCATTTCAGTTGGTAGACTCTGCCCCCTTCTGTGAGTTTGTGGAGTGTGCGGTACTTCAGTGGCAGGTTCCCAAATGCCACTTTTTTCACAGAAGGCGATTCTGGCTCTCTACCGGCATGTGGAAGGCAATGTCCATGCCTCACTGGACAGGGCGGTCAGCGGTAAGGTGCATATTACCACTTACTTATGGTCCAGCAGGCATGGACAGGGACGTTACCTAACTTTCACGGTGCATTGGGTGACTCGGCTGGCAGCTGGGAAGGATGCAGGACAAGGTACAGTAGTGTTGGAGGTTGTTCCGCCACCATGCCTCCAAAATGATACTACTGGTGATGGTGACACACCTCTTTTCTCTACCCCCTCCTCTTCTTATTCCACTGTGGCCTCTTCCTGTGCTCATTTGTCCTCGGAACCACTGGTGCTCCGTAGGCGTTCAAGGGGTTACGCAGGTAAGCAGGCAATAAGATGCCATGCGGTTCTTGATCTGGTACAAGGACAGGGTCAGGGGAGCTTGTTTTTTCCCCCAAGCCAGTGACCCATGATCAGGGATGCATGCACTGTCCTGTCACCATTTGAGGAGGCCACGAGGATGGTGAGCAGTGACAGTGCATGCATCAGTTACACTGTCCCTCTTATCCACCTGTTGGAGCACACGCTGTGTGGAATAATGGACATGGCACCTAAGGGCAGAACAGAGGGAGGAAGAGGAGGACTTCCTTACCTCTCAAGGCCCCTTTTATCCAGACAGTGTTCCTGATTGCCCGCCTATCACACAGGAAGAAGAGGAGGAGGAGGAGAATTGTGTCAGCATGGAGGTGGAGCCATTCAGCATTAGCAGCAGTCTTCAAGGGATCAATTACAATACCAAGAAACCCATGGACTTGTACGTGGCTGGGAGGAGGTGGCTGCGGATCATGTCAACCTCAGTGACCCAGAGGACTCCGCACCGAATGCTTCAGCAAACCTATGCTGCATGGCTTCCCTGATCCTGCAAAGCCTGCGGAAGGATCCTCGTATTCGTGCTATCAAGGAGAGGGACCATTACTGGCTGGCAACCCTCCTTGATCCACATTACAAGGGTAAGGTTGCGCACCTTCTCTTGCCAGCGCAGAGGGAGCAGAGGATGAAACATCGTTGGGAGGCCTTGCAGAAAGGTCTGTGCAACACGTTCCCAGAGACTGGGAGGTTACAAAATCCTGGTCCTAAACAATATGTTGCTGAGGCTTCAGTCAGTCAAAGAAGAAGCGGTGGAGAAGGTGGCCCTCTGACCG
This sequence comes from Rana temporaria, assembly GCF_905171775.1. Classification (NCBI taxonomy): domain Eukaryota; kingdom Metazoa; phylum Chordata; class Amphibia; order Anura; family Ranidae; genus Rana; species Rana temporaria. Next base: position 105,478,170 of record NC_053500.1, read on the forward strand.
ATGCGTTCCGGAAATGTTTTAGTCCGCAGCCCCAAGGTATGACCGGTTCCAGCAATCATCGCCAGCGTCTGTTTTACATGGTGTGGGAATACCTAGGGTCAAGATCAGACTTGGACATCTTTCCCACCGAAAATCCTCTGGGTTACTGGGTCTTATAGATGGATCAATGGCCAGAGCTTGCACAGTATGCAATTGAGCTACTGACCTGTCCTGCATCCAGCGTTCTTTCGGAACGCACATTCAGTGCTGCTGGAGGCTTTGTAACCGATCACAGGGTGCACCTGTCCACTGACTCGGTCGTTCGACTGACCTTCATAAAAATGAATCAGTCTTGGATCACCACCAGCTACAAAGCACCTGATGCTGATGTAACTGAAAAATGTCAGATCCCTTCAAGACTGCCTATGCTGATGCTGAGTGACTATCCTGTTATGCTGAGTCACTATCCTGTTATGCTGAGTGACTATCCTCTTCCTCCTCAATGATCATGCTAATAGCTTGTAAGAACATTTTTGGTTCTGGGCACCGCCACCAGTGGCTAAGGCCCAATTTTTCTGCCCCTGTATAACATGGGCGTGTAATTACAATTTTCTGATGCAATACGTTGCAGAAGGGCTCATTCCTGCACTCCAACTAGAGTATTTGTGAGGGGTTGCAGTGTTGTGGCACTAGTGCCTAAGGCCCAATTTTTCTGTCCGTTTAACAGGGGGCGTGTAATTACAATTTTTGATGCAATACTTTGCAGCAGGGCTCATTCCTGCACTCCAACTAGAGTATCTGTAAGGGGTTGCAGTGTTGTGGCACCAGCACCAGTGCCTAAGGCCCAATTTTTTCCCCCCTGTTTAACAGGGATGTGTAATTACAATTTTTGATGCAATACTTTGCAGCAGGGCTCATTCCTGCGCTCCAACTAGAGTATCTGTGAGGGGTTGCTGTGTTGTGGAACCAGTGCCTAAGGCCCAATTTGTCTGCCTCTGTTCAACAGGGGTATGTAATTACAATTCCTGATCTAATATTTCACAGCAGGGCCCATTCCTGCGCCCACCAAGAGTAACTGTGAGGGCTTAAAGTGTTGTGGCACCACCACCACCACCAACAAAGGCCCAATTTTTCTGCCCCTGTTCAACAGGGGCATGTAATTTCAATTCTTGATCTAATATTTCACAGCAGGGCCCATTCCTGCGCCCCCCAAGAGTAACTGTGAGGACTTACAGTGTTGTGGCACCAGCACTACCACCACCACCACCAAAGGCCCAATTTTTCTACCACTGTTCAACAATGGCATGTAATTACGATTCTTAATATAATATTTCACAGCAGGGCCCATTCCTGCGCCTACCAAGAGTAACTGTGAGGGCTTACAGTGTTGTGGCACCAGAACCACCACCACCAACAACAAAGGCCCAATTTTTTTGCCCCTGTTCAACAGGGGCATGTAATTACGATTCTTGATATAATATTTAACAGCAGGGCCCATTCCTGCACCCACAAAGAGTAACTGTGAGGACTTACAGTGTTGTGGCACCACCACCACCATCACCACCAAAGGACCAATTTTTCTACCACTGTTCAAAAATGGCATGTAATTACAATTTTTGATATAATAGTTCACAGCAGGGCGTTCCAACGCCCACCAAGACTAACTTTGAGGGCTTACAGTGTTGTGGCAACACCAACACCTAAGGCCCAAATTTCTGCAGAGTATATACGGCAGGCCCCTACTTTCAAACATCCAACTTACAAACGACTCCTACTTGCAAACGAAAGGAGACAACAGGAAGTGAGAGGAAATCTACCCCTAGGAAGGGAAATTCTCTCCTGCAAGAGGTGCCTCCTCTCCACTGATGCTTTATCACCAATCATTGTTTCACTAAAAAAAACAAATTTAAAAATGCTGCCACAACCGAGGTATCCATCTTTTCAGTGGGCGGGCCTGTAAACGATAACGGCGGTCTCCGCAGGGGATTCGCCGCAAGATCGCCGTTATCGGTGGCGGGGGAGAGGGGCCACCCCCCTCCCGCCGCTCTTCCACGCCCTCCGCCGCTTACCGGAGCCGTCGGTAGCGGCGGAGGAGATCGGATGCTGCTGCCTGGTGTGTGAGGACTTGAGTTAGGGCAAGATGGCCCCCACCCGTCCTCATAGCTTTGCTGGGCGGAAGTGACGTCAAAACGTCAGTCCCGCCCAGCGTCTTAAAGAGACAATTTTTTTGTTGTCATTTTTTTAAATGACAAATTTTCCTTTTTTTTCTTGCATTTAAGTCTAAATATGAGATCTGAGGTCTTTTTGACCCCAGATCTCATATTTAAGAGGACCTGTCATGCTTTTTTCTATTACAAGGGATGTTTACATTCCTTGTAATAGGAATGAAAGTGATAATTTTTTTATTTTTTTATTTCAGTGTAAAAAATAATAAAATCAATAAAAATAAATAAGAAAACCCAAAAAATTTGTTTTTAAAGTGCCCTGTCCCGACAAGCTCGCACGCAGAAGCGAACGCATACGCGAGTAGCGTCCGCATATGAAAACGGTATTCAAACCACACACGTGAGGTATCGCCGCGATCGTTAGAACGAGAGCAATAATTCTAGCCCTAGAGCTACTCTGTAGCTCAAAAAATGCAACCTAAAGAATTTTTTAAACGTTGCCTATCGAGATTTTTAAGGGTAAAAGTTTGACGCCATGCCACGAGCGGGCGCAATTTTAAAGCGTGACATGTTGGGTATCATTTTACTCGGCGTAACATTATCTTTTACAATATAGAAAAAAATTGGGCCAAATTTATTGTTGTCTTATTTTTTAATTAAAAAAAGTGATATTTTTCCAAAAAAAGTGCGCTTGTAAGACCGCTGCGCAAATACGGTGTCACAAAATGTATTGTGATGACCGTCATTTTATTCTCTAGGGTGTTAGAAAAAATATATATATAATGTTTGGGGGTTTTAAGTAATTTTCTAGCAAAAAAAACTGTTTTAGTCTTGTAAACACCGAATCTGAAAAACACCTTCTGTCCTTAAAGCGGTGGTTCCCCTAAAAATAAACTTTTGACATTGCTTTTCCCACATTAATTACGATTAGAATCGGCTGGTTTTATTAAAAAAAAAACGTCCGTACATACCGTTTGCTATATTCGTTCTCACCGCCACTTCCGGATACGATGCTGGCGGTGGGCGTTCCTAATTGATGGACAGGCATCCGACCGACACATACATCGCGTCACGAGATGCCGAAAGAAGGCGAACGTCGGTGCGGCTCTATACGGCGCATGCGCACCGACGTTCGGCTTCTTTCGGCATCTCGTGACGCGATGTATGCGTCGGTCGGATGCCTGTCCATCAATTAGGAACGCCCACCGCCAGCATCGTACCCGGAAGTGGCGGTGAGAACGAATATAGCAAACGGTATGTACGGATGTTTTTTTTTAATAAAACCAGCCGATTCTAATCGTAATTAATGTGGGAAAAGCAATATCAAAAGTTTATTTTTAGGGGAACCACCGCTTTAAGTGGTTAAGGTCTATCCATAGATTTTCAATTACGTTGAGGTCAGGAGATTGTGAAGGCCATGGCAAAACCTTCAGTTTACGCCTCTTGATGTAATCCCCCGTGGATTTTCAGGTGTGTTTAGGATCATTATCCATTTTTAGAAGCCATCATCTCTTTAACTTCAGCTTTTTCACAGATGGCATCAAGTTACCATCCAAAATTTGCTGAAATTTTATTGAATCCATTTTTCCTTCTACTCGTGAAATGTTCCCTGTGCCACTGGCTGCAATACAACCCCAAAGCATGATTGATCCACCCCCATGCTTAACAGTTGGACAGAGGTTCTTTTTATTAAATTCTGTGCCCTTTCTTCTCCAAACGTACCTTTGCTCGTTCCGGCCAAAAAGTTATATTCTAACCTCATCGGTCCACAGTTTCCAAAATGCATCAGGCTTGTCTATATGTTCATTTGCAAAGTTCAAACGCTGATTTTTGTGGTGAGGACGTAGAAGAGGTTTTCTTCTGATGACTCTTCCATGAAGACCATATTTGTACAAGTATCTCTTTATAGTGGAATAGTGTACCACAACTCCAGTGTCTGCCAGATCTTTCTGGAGGGATCGTGCAGTCAAACGTGGTTTTTGAATTGCTTTTCTCACAATCCTGCAAGCTGTTCTGTCTGATATTTTTCTTGCTCTTCCAGATCTTGCTTTAACTTCCACTGTTCCTGATGACTGCCATTTCTTACTTACATTCCGAACAGAGAATATTGACATCTGAAAACGCTTTGCAATCTTCTTATAGCCTTCTCCAGCTTTGTGAGCGTCAACTATTTTCAGTTTCAGTTTTCTACACAACTGCTTAGAAGAACCTATGGTGCTGATTGTTGGGGCAAGGTCAGATGAGTCTGGGCATTTAAAACCTTTGAGATTGACATCACCTGGTCTTCCCAGACGATGATTGAGAACAATCCATGACACTGGCAGGTCTCAGCTTTGCAAAGGGGGCAGTGCATGCTATAAATTCTGCAGGGTGCCCAAACTTTTGCAGATGCCATTTTTTTGTTTTCTGTACTTTTGAAAAGGTAAATGATGGAAATAAAATCTAACTTTTTTTTGACATATTATAAGAATGTCTAATCTGCAATTTGATGCCTTTTGGAGGTTTTTCAATTTTTCCTTGGCTTCGTTATGCACATTAATACAAATTTTTACCTGGGGTGCCCAAACTTTCGATCCCCACTGTAGGGCCTGGGGGCCCCACTCCTTTCCTTTTTTAGTACTAAATGACTTTTTTCCTATAGAAATGTCATTTTGTGCAGGGACAGTTCTAAACACGGGAAACACGTGCCACTTCACAGGCATACTATAAACACCCAGCAGGTATGATATTTAAAGAAATATGTCACTTTTTTGTTCACTTTAAGCATCATTAAAATCACTGCTCCCGAAAAAACGCCAGTTTTTAAAACTTTTTTTTGCTTTGATACATGTTCCCTGGGGCAGGACCCGGGTCCCAAACCCTTTTTAGGACAATAACTTGCATATTAGCCTTTAAAATTAGCACTTTTGATTTAAAAAGTTCGAGTCCCATAGACTTCAATGGGGTTCTAAAGTTGGCGCGAACGTTCGGTCCGTTCGAAGGTTCGGCTCATCCCTACTCCTAGTATGTATTGTATGTGTATTGGGAGGCTTTCAGGCTGACTCTATACCTTTTGTATTGTTGTAAGGCTCATTAAACCCTCATTTAAATGTGTTACCGCAACATATGGTATATGTTCACTGTGATGCACTTCCATTCTTTCTGAATACACATATACAAAATACCAAAAGTGCACTGCGCTGATTTACACTGTGGTGTGCTGCATTGCCAAAAAAAATATTTTTGCACTGTAAAAGTATTTTTTTTCTGAGATAGTTGAAAGGCACAGGTGAGATCTCGATCTCTGAATGGGTATAGCGCCACCTTCAGGAGTCAGCCTCTAGGCAAAAAAACAAAATACCGAGGGCTGTGATTACCTAGGGTTTATATATCAGTGGCGGCTGGTGCTCAAATTTTTTTGGGGGGGAGCAAAAAAAAAATTGCAGCCTCACTGTGCCCATCAAATGCAGCCACTGTGCCATCAATTGTCACCACTGTGTAATGCCATCAAACACAGCCACTGTGCCATCAATTGTCACCACTGTGCCATGCCAAACACAGCCACTGTGTCATCAATTGTCACCACTGTGCCATGCCATTAAATGCAGTCACTGTGCCATGCCATCAAACGCAGCCACTGTGCCATCAATTGTCACCACTGTGCTATGCCATCAAACGCAGCCACTGTGCCATCAATTGTCACCACTGTGCCATGCCATCAAACGCAGGCACTGTGCCATCAATTGTCACCACTGTGTCATGCCATCAAACGCAGCCACTGTGCCATCAATTGACACCACTGTGCCATGCCCTCAAACGCAGCCACTGTGCCATCAATTATCACCACTGTGCCATGCCATCAAATGCAGTCACTATGCCATCAATTCGCATTACTGTGCCATGCCATCAAACGCAGTCACTGTGCCATGTCATCAAACGCAGCCACTGTGCCATGCCATCAAACGCAGTCACTGTGCCATGCCATCAAACGCAGCCACTGTGCCATCAATTGTCACCACTGTGCCATGCCATTAAACGCAGGCACTGTGTCCCTCAATTGTCGCCACTGTGCCAATTGTTGCCACTGTGCCTTTTAATTGATGCCACTGTGCCCATTGTCACCACTGTGCCCATTGATGCCACTGTGCATGTCACTGTGCCCTTTAATTGTTGCCACCGTGCCCATTGTCACCACTGTGCCCATTTTTGCCACTTTGCATGTCACTGTGCCCTTTAATTGTTGCCACTGTGCCCTTTGTCGCCACTGTGCCCTTTGTCACCACTGTGCCCATTGATGCCATTGTGCCCTTTGTCGCCTCTGTGCCCTTTGTCGCCGCTGTGCCCTGTAAAATGCACTTACCTTACTCCTTCCACGTCCCTCGATGTCCTCTCCCGCCTTGGTGACGCTTCAGCCAATCAGGTTACCGATAACCAGAAGCGGGGAACCTGATTGGCTGAGACGGCCGTCAGTCTTATCCAAGGAACGCACCCCCCTTTCGTTCCAAGGATAAGACATTCGGGAGCCGAGGGCTGTACTCGGAAAGCCTATCAGAGCCGCTGGCTCTGATAGGCACTTCCGCACAGCCAACCAGCTGCCGTTATTCAGGTGGCCAGCGCTCAAGTTCCGGCCATCTGAATAGACCAGCGACAGCTGGCAACAATAACATACATTCATGCAATGCATGAATGTATGTTATTTGCGAGAGCCAGAGGCGGCGGCACATTTTAAGAAAAAAAAAATCTTAAAGGGCCCGTTTTTTTTTTTGTGACTACAGGAGGGGGGGGGGGCTCTGCCCGGGTGCCCCCTATGGACGGGCCCCCACTGATATATATATATATATACACACACACATATAGTAATGTAGATCATGTGTTTCCTGCACTAGGTGGGAGGAGGCTCTCTCGTAAGACGTCTTGGAAGATGACCTGGGGAGAAATTAAGCAATTCCCCAGGAGAGCAGCACATGCTGTCTGTAAGATGCAAAAGCTGCAAATCGAATAGGGAACACTCTTCCACCCCCACCATATTAATGGCTTCCTGAGTAAGATGTAAATTGCCAGGTCTTCCCAGATCAATAGCCTTGGGACCCAGATTCCTCTATTAGGATGCTTGAACTGAAGCAGCAGCTGTGAGAAAAATCTGCACCACATCATGATAGCTAAGAGAAAATATTCTTCTTAGGCACTGAGAGAGCATGTCCTGGTTGAGGTAGAAAGGAAGGAAAAAGAAATGAGAGCACCCACCAACCACTCAAAGCCACCCAGGGAAGAAAGGGGAAATGGAGGGTGTATATTTACTTCATCCTAGAGCAGCAACACTGTCTGCCACTCACAGTCCATCCTGGGATCCCTGACAGGGCTCTTGTAGTCAACCCTGCAAAAAAGGCAAGAATCTGCATGCACTTGTTGGCTGAGCCAGGGAGACTGCTAGGATCTCTATTATCCAGTCTGTCAGCTCAGCAGTTAAATCTTCACTTTTTAAGTAACAAACATGCCATACATACCTGCTCTATGCAATGGTTTTGATCCTCCTCTTCCTCTTCTTGGTCCCTCACCAGCGCTCCCCCCTGCTGAGGACCCCACCAGGTAGCCTCTCACTAAGGGAGGTACTGATGCAAGCTTGCTTCCAAACCCCGCTGTCTGTGTCCATAGACAGCTTTGCCGCCCCCCCATCATAGGATTTGATCAACAGCAGCAGGAGCTAATGGCTCCCACTAATATGAATCCGCCCTGTGAGAAGGGAGAAAGCAGAGAGCCGCTGCTCTCATGCACAGCGCTGTATCATGATCAGGCAAGTAAGGGGGGGTGGGGGGGTGGGGATCCTTATTACAGAAGTTTTTTTTTTACCTTAATGCAAGGATGTGTTAAGGTAAAAAAAATGTAAGGCTTTAGGGACCACTTACCGTATTTTTCGGCGTATACCGCGCACTATTTTGCCCTGAAAATCAGGGCAAAATCGTGGGTGCGCGATATACGCCGATACCTGCTTTCCCGCGCCGAGTTTGAATACTGCGCCGACATATACCGAGCGCAGTACACTCGTGTAAAGTCGGGCAGTCTCGGCTACACTCGTGCTCACGTCCTGTAGGTCCAGGACGTCAGCGCGAGCATTGCCGACCATACGCGAGTGTACTGCGCTCGGTATATGCCGGCACAGTATTCAAACTCGGTGCGGGAAACGAGCGAGGAGGACGCCGCAGAAGGACGCCGGACCCGATGAAGAGGACACCCGAAGCCGCAGACGGACGCCGGACACGACGAGGCCGCTGATGGACGCCGTGCAAGACACCAAACTGTAAGTACAAAATCTTTTTTTCACAGGAATTTCTGGGCAACTTTAGGGGTGCGCGCTATACGCGGGAGCGCAATATACCCCAATAAATACGGTAAACTGAATATCAAAGGCTAGAGATAAAAAAGAATTTTCTGCAAAAGTAAAGGGAACCAAAATTTCCACCAGCGAGCTTATATGTCCTTTCATAAGGGGCCAACTCTACGCTGTGCTTTTCTTTTTTTTTTTGTGTTAGAACCTCGTGAGCGGCTACGCAAAGCCAACAAATAAATAAAAGAAAAGCTGCCAGCACTCCCCACACTTCCTATTTATATGATAATGTAAAGCGAATACCAATTGAGTGCAGCGCTAAGTGAACATGAATAAATCGATAAATGTGATACGTGACCCTCCTATTGTGGATGGTCAGTAGTGTACAGTGCTCAATACAATCTACCAATCCTCAGCGCAAGTGCTCAAAAACTCCACAAGATGCCCCACTTTTGAGTCCATAGAATGAATAGGAACAGTCTCCTTGTTCAAACTGAAATATAGTAAACAGTTACTGGGGTAGATTCACATATCTTTTGCGGCGTCGTATCTCCAGATACGCCGCCGTAATTTGAATTCCGCGCCCGCGTAGCGTTATGCCGGTTCACAAAGGCAGTTACGCTGAAAAAATAGGCTTCCTCCACCGACGTAACTTGATTGCGGCGGTGTAGAATTTTGTGCAATATAACTTTGTTTGATGTGATCAATGGGTTACCAACCCCATTTTTACAGCTTATCAGTTAAGCAAGTTGGGAGTGGTTAGGTGGCTCTACAGTTACTTGAAGCACTTCCATAAGAAAGACCATTACCTACTGTACACATTTAAAAGTTAAGTTCACCTTTAACCACTTAAGCCCCGGACCATTTTGTTGCTAAATGCCCAGGCCAGGTTTTGCGATTCGGCACTGCGTCGCTTTAACAGACAATTGCGTGGTCGTGCGACGTGGCTCCCAAACAAAATTGGCGTCCTTTTTTCCCCACAAATAGAGCTTTCTTTTGGTGGTATTTGATCACCTCTGCGGTTTTTATTTTTTGCGCTATAAACAAAAATAGAGCAACAATTTTGAAAAAAATGCAATATTTTTAACTTTTTGCTATAATAAATATCCCCCAAAAACATATATATATAAAAAAAAATTCCTCAGTTTAGGCCGATACGTATTCTTCTACCTATTTTTGGTAAAAAAAATCGCAATAAGTGTTTATCGATTGGTTTGCGCAAAATGTATAGCGTTTACAAAATAGGGGATAGTTTTATTGCATTTTTATAAAAAAAAAAAATTTCCGTGACTGCGACATTATGGCGGACACTTCGGACAATTTTGACACATTTTTGGGGCCATTGTCATTTTCACAGCAAAAAATGCATTTAAATTGCATTGTTTATTGTGAAAATGACAGTTACAGTTTGGGAGTTAACCACAGGGGGCGCTGTAGGAGTTAGGGTTCACCTAGTGTGTGTTTACAACTGTAGGGGGGTGTGGCTGTAGGACTGACGTCATCGATCAAGTCTCCCTATAAAATGGATCACTCGATCGATGCAGCCGCCACAGTGAAGCACGGGGAAGCCGTGTTTACATACGGCTCTCCCCGTTCTTCAGCTCCGGGGGGCGATCGCGACGGGGCGGCTATAAACGAATAGCCGCGCCGTCGTCCCGGATCGCTCCCCGAGGTAAGCTGCCCGCCGCACGCAGCGGAGGGGGTCCCGATCGGACCCCCGACCCGCTAGAAGGCAGGGACATATATATACGCCCATCTGCCTGTACGTGCCATTCTGTGGACGTAAATAGGCGTGCGGCGGGCGTTAAGTGGTTAAGGAAAAAATAAATACATCTACATTTATGTATACAAACATTGCATTTATTATATTTTTCCCACATGAGCCAGCAAAGCATTGCACCCCACAACCAGTAGATGGTATTAATTTCTTCATCCTCCAGGAACTGGCTGCATGCTCTCGCCACATAAGGCCGGGCATTGTCGTGCACCAGGAGGAACCCAGGACCCACTGCACCGGCGTAGGGTCTGACAATGGGTCCAAGGATTTCCTCCCGATACCTAATGGCAGTCAGGGTGCCATTATGTAGCCTGTAGAGGTCTGTGCGTCCCTCCATGGATTTGCCTCCCCAGACCATCACTGACCCACCACCAAACCAGTCATGCTGAATGATGTTACAGGCAGCATAAAGTTCTCCGCGGCTTTTCCAGACCCTTTCACATATGCTCAGCGTAAACCTGCTCTCATCTGTGAAAAGCATGGGGCACCAGTGGCGGACCTGCCAATTCTGGTGTTCAATGGAAAATGCCAATCGAGCTCCACAGTGAGCACAGAGCACACTAGAGGACGTCAGGCCCTCAGGCCAACCCCATGAAGTCTGTTTCTGATTGTTTGGTCAGAGACATTCACACCAGTGGCCTGCTGGAGGTCATTTTGTAGGGCTCTGGCAGTGCTCATCCTGTTCCTCCTTGTACAAAGGAGCAGATACCGGTCCTGCTGATGGGTTAAAGTGGAGGTTCACCCTCAAAACAATTTCTGACATCACACGGAGCCGCACCATCCTACCGACAGAATGTCAGTGTTTTTTTTTTTTTCTCAGCACATACCTCTTAATCACGATTTTGACCTCACGGCGATCCCGCGGGAGTGGGCGTTCCCAAGCACTGCCTGTGATTGACAGGCTTCCGAACGGCGCATACTGCGCGTCACACGTTGCCGGAAAAACCCGAACGTCGGTGCGGCTCTATACGGCGCCTGCGCACTGACGTTCGGGTTCTGTCGGCAACCTGTGACGCGCAGTATGCGCCGTTTGGAAGCCTGTCAATCACAGGCAGTGCTTGGGAACGCCCACTCCCGCGGGATCGCCGTGAGGTCAAAATCGTGATTAAGAGGTATGTGCCACTTCATCGGTTCACCGCTGAAGTGGCCTGATGGTCTGATGTGCGTACACACCATCAGTTCAAAAACCGATCGGGTCAGAACGCGGTGACGTAAAACACACGACGTGCTGAAAAAAACGAAGTTCAATGCTTCCAAGCATGCGTCGACTTGATTCTGAGCATGCGCAAGTTTTGAACCGATGCTTTTGTGTACTAACGATCGGTTTGGACCGATGGTCCATCGGTTCGATTTTAAAGCAAGTTCTCTAATTTTTGTCCGAAGGACAACAGACCGATGGGCCGTACACACGGTCGGTTTGGACCGATGAAACTGGACTTCAGGCAGTTTTCATCGGTTTGGACCGACCGTGTGTACGCGGCCTCAGAGTCAAGGACGTCAGGGTTCATTTAAAGCAGAACTTAGCTTACTTATCCTTGCTGGCATTTTCCCCAAGCTCTCATGGTTCAGTATATTTGGCCACTTCGATTTCCACGTCGAGTATGCAAATTAGCTAGATACGCGAATTCCCGAACGTATGTGTGGCCGACGCAGTAAAGTTACGACGTTTACGTTAGGCTTTTCCCGGCGTAAAGTTGCCCCTGCTATATGAGGCGCAGCCAATGTTAAGTATGGCCGTCGTTCCCGCGTCGAAATTTGAAAAAGTTACGTCATTTGCGTAAGTCTTCCGTGAATGGGGCTGGACATCATTTACGTTTACGTCGAAACCAATGACGTCCTTGTGACATCATTTGGAGCAATGCACACTGGGATATTTTACGGACGGCGCATGCGCAGTTCGTTCGGCGCGGGGACGCGCTTCATTTAAATGATACACGCCCCCTACCCGCCGAATTTGAATTCCGCCGGGTGATTTACGCTACGCCGCCGCAACTTTACAGGCAAGTGCTTTGTGAATAAAGCACTTGCCTGAAAAACTTGCGGCGGCGTAACATAAATCGGATACGTTACGCCGCCGCAGAGATACGCACAAGGTACCTGAATCTGGCCCTAAATCTACCTGGCTTGGTCCAGGGTTCACAGAGGAGGCAGTTGAGCTAGAGGTCATAAAGAAACAGGCCTTTTTTTTCCCCGCTTGGAGTCAAACCCATTGTAGAACAGTCTATAATCATATGAGTTATACTGCCACCTATAGGAAGTTTGGATACAAGCACTTTCCCCTAACCATTTGTCTACAAGCGCTAAATGTTTCTTTTATTGCACACATTAAAATAGACATTTTAGATCTGATGTTCAGCTAAATCAGCCAAACAGACAATGACACTCAAGGAATAAAAATGGTTGTGGTTGCAATTTTCTTGGCACATTTTTATCAAACATTGTTTTTGTAGGGGGCAAAAAAATTACACTAAACCTAATTTTAGTGCACAAACATTATATTACCCTTTTTTTGGAAAGCATAAAAAGAAGAGGTTGCAAAAAGGTACCAAACAAGTCAGGTCTTAAAATGGTGCACACCCATTAAACTGCAACGCACTTTGGTACTCAATTGCCTAAAGAAGTTGCTTTAAAAGCCTTTAGGGCAGAGGTAGGCAACATGCGATGTACCCGAACAATGTAAAAAGTCAGGAGTCACCAAGGTTTGAAACTTTTTTTTTTTAAGAAATTTATTTCCAAGGCCAAATCAAATAGCAATGACAATATGGAAAATGTAATAAATGTCAAGTCACTGTAAAAATATAAACCTAGCCTACCTTAACCACTTGCTTACTGGGCACATAAACCCCCTTCGTTCCCAGGCGAAATCTCAGCGTCCGGCACTGCGTCGCTTTAACTGACAATTGCGCGGTCGTGCGACGTGGCTCCCAAACAAAATTGGCGTCCTTTTTTCCCCACAAATAGAGCTTTCTTTTGGTGGTATTTGATCACCTCTGCGGTTTTTATTTTTTGCGCTATAAACAAAAAAAGAGCAACAATTTAAAAAAAATATATTTTTTTTTTACTTGTTGCTATAATAAATATCCCAATTTTTTTTTAAAAAACTATTTTTTTTCTCAGTTAAGGCCGATACGTATTTTTCGACGTATTTTTGTAAAAAAAAAAAAAAAAATCGCAATAAGCGACTGGTTTGCGCAAAAGTTATAGCGCCTACAAAATGGGGAACAGAATTATGATTTTTTTTATTATTTTTTTTTTTACTAGTAATGGCGGCGATCTGCGATTTTTATTGGGACTGGGATATTGCGGCGGACGTATCGGACACTTTTGACACAAATTTGGCGCCATTCACATTTATACAGCGATCAGTGCTATAAAAATGCACGAATTACTGTATAAATGTGACTGGCAGTGAAGGGGTTAACACTAGGGGGTGAGGAAGGGGTTAACTGTGTAGCCTGGGTGTGTTATAACTGTGTGGGGGGAGGGGGGTGACTGGGGGAGGGGACCGATGCTGTGTCTCTATGTACAAGAGACACAGATCGGTCTCCTCTCCTCTGACAGCACGTGGAGCTCTGTGTTTACACACAGAGCTCCACGTCCCTGCTGTCACCTGCCGTGTCACCGACGATCGCGTGTACCCGGCGGACATCGCGGCCGCCAGGTACACGCATCGGGTCTTCGGCGATGCGTCGGGACAGTTTTTACCCGCCGCGCGCCACCCAGTGGCGCGCGCGGGTAATGCACATAAAAGGCCGTTTTTAAACGGCCACTTGGCACTTGAGAGCCGCGCTGCGGACGTATTTCGTCTATAGCGCGGATCTCAAGTGGTTAAAAGTGGAAAGTATCAGTAAGGCAGAGAATGGTGTCCGTTATTTATTACACTTTTATTTGTTTTTTTCTTAACAGCCCTGTTGGGGGCTGTGATGAAATATCAGGGTCTAAACAGACCCAATATGCCTCACTTTTGAGACAAAGTGACTGGGGACAGAGTCCATAGAATGAATAGAAACAGCAGTGCTGATCCTGACCTCCCTGGGGCCCTAAGCAAAATGACACATCACATTAAAGTTGAGAAGTGGGGGGGGGGGGGGGCGCTGCCGACAATGACATGTCACATTAAAGATTAAAGTTGAGAAGTGGGGGGAGGGGGTGTTCTGCTGTCGGAAATGACATCTTACATTAAAGTGAGAAGCAGGGGGTGCTGACTTCTTACCTCTTCTCCCATGCAGCCAGCGAGGCTGGGACCTCTAGTAATTTGGGGGGCCCTCCGCAGCTTTGCGGGCCCTAAGCGGCTTGAATAGTGAGCCTATAGGGCGGATCGGCCCTGAAGAACAGTCTCCTTGTTCAAACTGAAATATAAGTAAACAGTAACTGTGTTTAAAGCTTTTGTTAACCAAAAAAAAATATGCTGCTCCTGTCCCTTTAATGTGAAAGCTGCAGCTTGGTGCTTTTGCTTTTTGCCTTACTTCTCTTTATCTTTTACAATTACTGTTTGATCCTGCCAGCTCCTGCCTTCCCTCTAAAAATAGACCACGATTATCATGACTGCCGAGCCAAGATACCATGGTCTAAATGCGTGTCTGTGCCATCCGCAGATGTAGTCTGGAGTGAGAAAGGACATTCTCCAGCCACGCCCCTCTCCTCCACACAGCAGAGAGGGAGAAGAAGGAGAAGATGATGCTGCAATTCTTAGGCAACCATGTACTGTGTGCAGGGCCGGCCTTAGGTGTTCAGGCGCCCTGTGCAAGCTAATCCTGTGGCACCCCCCCCCCATCTTCACCCCTCGCCCCCTGGTCACCTAAACATACACAAAGAGGACCCCTTTACATTGCACAGCACCCTGCATCCCTTTACATTACACAGCACCCTGCATCACTGGACCCCTTTACATTACACAGCACCCTGCATCACTGGACCCCTTTACATTACACAGCACCCTGCTTCACTGGACCCCTTTACATTACACAGCACCCTGCAACTATGGACCCCTATTTTCCTTTCCGCAAGTTCTTTTCGTTTTTAACCACCAACTGAAGCTTTGGCACACCTGTGAAGACAGGCGCATGGGTATATCCAGAGCTTGGATATTCCTGTTCCAGGCGGCTAAGGTACTGCCTTGATGTAGTCTCAAATGAAATTGGTCGTAAGGGACAGCCTCGAAGGGGGCCACCATCTTCCCTAATAGCCTCATGAAAAGGCGAATAGATGGCCCTTTCTTTGCCTTCACCTTGTGGATCAGGTCCTTTATAGACTTAATCTTTGGCTCTGGCAGGAACATCCTGCTTTGGGCTGTGTCTATGATCATGCCCAAATACCCTACCCTTCTTTGGGTATGTAGAGAGGATTTTTGTAGGTTTACGATCCATCCTAAATGCTCCAGGTATTTTACTGTGGTTGAGCACAGCATGATCTAATCCTGCCACTGACTGGTCTGTCACCAGTAGATCGTCTAGATAGGCTGTTACCGCTATGCCGTGTCCTCAGATTTGCCAACAGAGGGGCTAGCACCTTTGTAAATACCCAGGTTGCAGTAGCTACACCAAAGGGCAGAGCCACAAACTGGAAGTGGCGATGTTCTACCGTAAACTGCGTCCTTGATGTCTATAGACGCCATAAAAATTCTCCGCCTTGTAAGGTGGCAACAACGGATTGAATAGTTTCCATTCGGAAATGGCGAATGTTTAGAAACTGATTTTGAGATCTTAGATCCAGGATGGGTCTGAGGACTTCATTCGGTTTTGGAATCACAAAGAGGTTTAAATAAAAACCTGAACCTTGCTCATTTAGGTGTACTTATGTGATCACCCCTGGAGACAGCAAGTGATCCAATCCTTTGAAGAAAGATCCTCTTTTTAGTGAATCTTTGGAGAGTCTTGAACTTCGGAACTGAGAAGATGGGATCTCTCTAAATTCCAGCTTGTACCCTAGGGATACTACTCATTTGTCCTGGATTTCTGTCAGCCATGCCGCTGAAAACAGCCAAAGTCGTACCCTCACTCGGCCGAACGGGGGCGCCTTTTCATAAAGAGGCTTTGGGGTTTTGCTTGTTAGCCCTTGAACCCCATGGCTTCTTGTTTTTCTGGGCCTGGTCTTCTTTAGCCTTTGTGGCTGGCTGAAAATGCCTTCGCCACTGGCTGGAGGTAGACCTACCAGGAGCCGGGGAGAGAGAACGCTTAAAACAAGGGCGCTTGTAGATTTACAGCTTGATATCTTTTGGATATACTTCTCCAAATCATCCCCAAAGAGGCGTTTGCCATGGAAGGGGAAGCTGGCCAAAAAAGGAAAATTTATTATCATACTTACCGTAATTTTCCTTTCCTGATGGACTCCATGGCAGCCTACGTGTGGGTTAATCCCGCCTCCTCTCCAATGTGATAGGACCCCATACCCATAAAAGTTAACTCACCAATAGACTCAGTGTTCCGTAACTATCCCGACTCCATAATTTCAGGGTGGGAACTCCGTCTGCCATGGAGTCCATCAGGAAAGGAAAATTACGGTAAGTATGATAATAAATTTTCCTTTTTCCTGACTGACTCCATGGCAGCCTACGTGTGGGAAATAACTAGCCAAACACACGGGTGGGTATGCTGAACAGAAATATATTTAATTTGTCCCGTCAGCCGACAAGACTGATAAACCAAAGTTAACAGAAGACAGTGCTGCAGGTTCAACACAGTAATGGGACATAAAGGTGTTTATAGAAGACCAAGAGGCCGCTCTACAAATGACGTCTGGCGCCACATGACGGGCTGCTGCCCAGGAAGCTGCCATCCCTCTCGTGGAGTGAGCTGTTACCGCCTGCGGAGGAGCCAAGCCCTTTGCACAATAAGCCTGTTGTATCGTCTGGACGATCCAGGATGCGATTGTTCTTGAAGATGCCTTTTTCCCTTTGTTCTTGCCTGAATGCAGGATGAACAGGTGATCAGAACGTCTGAATGTAGATGTAGCTTGGAGATATTCAGTGAGTATCTTGCCCATATCCAGAGGGTGAGTCTCATCAGAATCTGGGTTTTTAAAAGTAGGGAGAACTACTTCCTGATTCTCATGGAAAACCGACGAGACCTTCGGTTTGGAGCCCAGCATAGGTATCAGAACCACTCTGTCTGGAAAAAAGGTGAGAAATGGCTCCTTGTGACCCAGAAAACCGATCTCGGACACTCTCTTGGCCGAGGTGATGGCGACCAGAAAGGCTACCTTGGCTGAGAAGCTCTTCAACGAGGACGGGGAGGGCCCCGACATAGTAAGTCCATTCAAAAAGTCAAGTACTAACGGGAGATCCCATTTGGGGAATCTTGGTTTCCTCAGAGGTCTTAGTCTTGAGGCTCCACGAAAGAACTGTTTGATTAGTGGATGGGCTGCCCAAGGAATTCCAGAAAAGGCTGAAAGTGCTGAGATTTGAACTCTTAGTGAGCTTACAGACAGGGGAAGGTCTAGCCCTGATTGCAGAAAGCTTAGGATGTTTTGGATTTCTGGGTTCTTGAAAGAACTGCCTGCGGTTAAAGAAAATTCCACAAACTTAGACCATATTCTACCGTACACTTTATTTGTGCTTCCTTTCCTTGAGCTCATAAGGGTAGAGATTACCCGAGAGGCGCAGCCAAGGGATTCTAGCCTTTCCCTTTCAAGAACCAGACCGCTAGTTTCATTTGAGCCGGACAGGGATGGAGGAGTGTCCCCTGGGAGAGAAGGTCTGGTCTGCATGGTATTAGAATTGGGTCCTGAAGACTCAGCTGAATCAGAAGAGGGAACCATGGCCTGTTCGGCCAGTATGGAGCCACCATTGTGATTTCTACTTCTTCCGCTAGAAGTCTCTTCAGGAATTTCAGAATTATTGGGATCGGGGGAAAGGCGTACGCCCTCTGAAACCACCACCGATCCGTTAGGGCATCTGTCCCGATTGCCTGGCTGTAGTAACCCCTCGTGTAGAATTTCTTCAATTTGGCATTGTTCGGGGAAGCAAAGAGATCCACTTGGGGATTGACTCCCAGGGATAATATCCAACGGAAGGACTGATCGTGGAGAGACCATTCGTTGACGTCCACCTGAGTTCGTGACAGGAAATCCGCCTGGGAGTTCTGAATGCCTGGAATGAAAACAGCCGTCAGGTTGACCAGGTTCACTTGGGCCCATTTCATAATGGGCTCTACTTCCTGGAGAAGGGATGAGCTCCGAGTCCCGCCTTGTCTCTTGACATATGATACTGCTGTGGTGTTGTCCATCCTTAGAATTACTGACTTTCCCCTCAGCAGTTGTGAAAAGGACTGTAGGGCACACCAGGCCGCTCGAAGCTCTAGGGTGTTCGAGCCTGGATTGTGGAGGCGAGTGTCCCACCTGCCTTGCGCCATACTTGTGCCGCACAGGGCCCCCCAACCGGAGCCACTGGCATCTGTCGTCACTGTGACCCAAGAAACTGGAGCGATGGAGTGACAATTCAGCAGATTCTTCGGTTGAAGCCACCAGAAGAGGCTGCCCCTCATTGACGTTGAAATGTGGATCCGTTGACTCATGCTCCCTGACTTCCACTGCCTGAGAAAGCCGGATTGGAAGGGACGTAGCCTCCATAGCGCCCATTTCACCATCGGTGTTGTGGATACCATTGTCCCAATGATCTTCAAGCATTGATGAGCTCTTAGATGGCGAGTACTCAAGGCCCGGGAAATCCTCTCCTGAATTACCGGAATCTTCTCTACTGGTAGAGAGATGGTCTTCCTTACCGTGTCGAATTGGGCCCCTAGATAGGTTAGACACTGAGTTGGCTCTAAATGGCTTTTTGCCAGGTTCAGGAGCCACCCGAATTCGGACAGGGTCAAGATGACCTGATCCCTTTGTGCCAAGAGAAGGGTTTTGTCTTGGGACAGGACCAGGAGGTCGTCCAGATAATGATACAAACGGATCTTCTTCAGCCTGATAAGAGCTACCAGTGCCAAGAGAACTTTGGTGAAGACCCGTGGGGATGTCGTTAGGCCGAAGGGTAGGCACACGAACTGAAGGTGTTCCTGGTTGACATAGAATCTGAGGAATTTGTGCAGCTCTGCTGCTATTGGGACGTGGAAATAGGCATCCTTTAGGTCCACGGAAATCATCCAGTCGCCCGGCTGTATTGCTTGTTGGATGGTTGATAAAGTTTCCATTTTGAACTTTTTGTGTGTTATAAATTTGTTCAAATACGCCAGGTGCCGTTCTTCTTCTGAACTAAGAAGAGAGGGGAGTACACCCCAAGAAACTGTTCGTCTTTTGGGACGTGTACCACCGCCCCTTGAACCTTCAGGAGGTGAATGTAGTCTAGAAGGACCTGTCTCTGCTCCAGCGACCCTGGAAGAAGGGTGGAGATGAACTTTGGACAGGGAGGACTGGAAAAGGACCATGTGTGTCCTGAGGTCACGGTCTTGATGACCCAAAAGTCCTTGATTGAGGCCGCCCAGACGTGCCGATAAAGGAGTAGACGAGCTCCAACATGATCCGCTTGGGCGGGCGTTGTCTCAAAAAGATTTCCCCTTGTCGCGTCCAGTTGACGCTTGAGTAGTTGGAGTAGGTTTGCGGTAGGAGCCTCTACCTCTACTCCAATTCCTTCTGTAGTTTCCGCCAGGTCTGTAAGCGCGAGCTTCCCTAGCGCGGTCTGGGCTGTATCGCCGAAATTGGGGTATTTTTCTTCCTGTTTGGCGCTTGTCCTGAGGAAGGAAACCAGACTTGCCACCCGTGGCTTTGGAGATGGCATCATCCAGCTTGTTGCCGAACAGGGTTGACCCTTCGAAGGGAATCTTGCACCAGTTCTGCTTCGATGATGGGTCAGCAACCCAGGGGCGTAGCCAGAGGGCCCGTTTCGCGGTCACAGAAGAAAGCATAATCCTAGCTAACAGGCGGATTAAGTCAACGGAGGCTTCACCCAGGAATGCGACCGCCAGTTTTAGCTCTGCAGTAGCTGAGTTCTTAGCTAGTTCTTCAGAGACGCCTTTGAGGAAAGAATCAACGTTTTCCGTCCAGGCTTCCATGGCCTTTGATAATGCCGCTAAGGCTAGAGCTGGTTTGCACGCCGTGCCTGCTAGGCCATAAATTCTCCTAAGGTCCTGGTCCATTCTTCTGTCCAGGCCATCCTTGAAAGAGACGGAGTCAGCAATAGGTAGCGTGACGTGTTTAGCTAGTCTCGTTACTGCCGCATCTACTAGAGGAACATTCTCCAAATGTTTGACCTCTTCCTGTTTGAAGGGATAGAGC
Organism: Rana temporaria; assembly: GCF_905171775.1. Classification (NCBI taxonomy): domain Eukaryota; kingdom Metazoa; phylum Chordata; class Amphibia; order Anura; family Ranidae; genus Rana; species Rana temporaria. The sequence goes on from NC_053500.1 coordinate 105,498,607, forward strand.
CTTGAGGCTTTGTTAGCCATGGAAGATTTCTTGTCCACCTTGCTCCATTCCTCTTCAAAGATACCCTTTAGTTCAGTCAGGAACGGGAACGTAGGGCGTTCTTTCCCCAAGCGTTTAAAATATTTTTTCTGCTTGGCTGGAGAAGCGGGTTGTTCCTCCCATAGGAGAGCCTCTTTAATCGCTTTGACGAGTGGCGTCACCTGCGCGAAGTCAAATTCTAAGCCTTCTTCGTCACTCTCTAGGTCACCCTCAGGAAAAGCCGGAGTGGAGGCTTGAGGCTGGGAAGGACCTGGATCCTCTAGGATCTCCAAGATTGGAGAAACAGACCCGTCAGTGTTGGTCTGAATCTGCGTGTGGGGCATATTCTCTCTTAGAGTTCGTTGAACCACACGTTCCACCAGAGACTCGATACGATGACCTTCAGTCTCTTTTTCCCTAACCGCATGGGCGTAGCATCGGTCACATAATGACTTGCCCTCAGGGACACGAGTGTCACATCCCCAACAGGCTCTGCGATCAGAGCGACTATCATGGCGGTGGGAGCGGTGTCTTGAGGAGAAATGTGATCTTCTCCTCCGGTGGGAAGAAGTAGATGGAGATCTACGCTTGGACCTCGACTTTGAGGAGGAAGAAGTGCGTTGCGGTCTGGCAAGGTCTTCCGGTTCTGGATTGGAAGGGCTAAATAAAAAACATTTAGGGAGGAAACTGTCAACACACATGAAATGTGACTAGCAGCCCCAAACCCGAACCCTTTCCCGCACATACCTTGTGCGTGAGGGCTGGCCGCCTGTAGACGGTGACTGGTCCATAATTCCCGGACCTGCGTGTAAAGGGTGACGCTAATTCGGAACCAGAAAGGAACCTATGGTGCCGAACAATACAGGAAATGAATGAGTATACTGCCCCTTTAAGAGTAAGAAACTTCTTAATTCATCTGTGTTTTTTTTTTTTTTTTTTTTTTTTCAAAAATGAACAGAACCAAATAAAATCAATGCGTATAAATCAATTAAATTTAGTGTTAGAACATAATTTAAACAATAATTAGAATACAATGTAGAAGGTGCACAGCAGGAAATGGTAAAATCAATTGCCAGAAGTAAAAGGATCTCTCACTGACCTGACAGCTTTAGCAGAGTATCACAGACGGTCAATCAGCTGCTTGCCTGTAGGAAACCCAAAGTACACAGGCCAGCAGCTGATTTTAAAAGGCCCGCCGGTGACGTCACACGTCCTCCACGTACGCGCCTGCGCAGTGGACCGCGAACCCACGGCGCCTGCGCGGCTGCCGCGGGAACCGACGGACTGCGCATGCGCGACCAAGCCTCGCTCTGGGAGTAGGTACAGCGCATGCGCGGGAGCTCAGGCGATGGGGAACCAGGAAGCCACAGGTGTGCTGGAACGCAGAAGCGCTCCAGCCGCCGCAAACAAACAAATAGACAACATATATAAACAAATAGGCGACTGCCATGGAGGTAAAAGTAAAGATGGACCTTGCCAGCCGAATCCTGTCTTCAGCACACGCCACAGCACATAACCAGATATGCTGGGCAAGCTCTCCACCCGCCCATGGCTGGGATCCGAGCTGCACCGCTTTAAAGTGTGCTCTTTCATTCCTTGAAATACTTGATCCATGGAGGAGGAAAAAAAAGGAACACTGAGTCTATTGGTGAGTTAACTTTTATGGGTATGGGGTCCTATCACATTGGAGAGGAGGCGGGATTAACCCACACGTAGGCTGCCATGGAGTCAGTCAGGAAAGCTTTTTTGCATGGGGCTTCTATTGACCAATGCCTTAGCCAAAGAATTCTGTGCATAAGTACCAGCTGGAGCGTGAGGCGGGATGCCTGTTGGATAGAATCTCTAATGGCCTCCACTGTAAAACATAAGGCCCTAGGCATATTCTCCCAAAATTTGATCTGTTCCAAAATCAGATCTTTCATCCCGTTTCACCTGGTCCTTTAACTACTTGCCGTCGCCGCACCGTCATTTTACGTCCACAAGGTGGCTCTCCTAGGCGAGACCACGTAAATGGACGTCCTACCCTTTAGCCGCCACTAGGGGCGCACGCGCGCCGCCGGAGGCGCGCGCGCGCGCCCCCCGCTCGCCCCCGACTCCCGTGCGTGTGCCCGGCGGGCGCGATCGCCGCCGGGCACACGCGATCGCTCGGTACAGAGCGGGGAACGGGAGCTGTGTGTGTAAACACACAGCTCTCGTTCCTGTCAGCAGGGGAAATGCTGATTTTCTGTTCATACAATGTATGAACAGAAAATCAGTGTTTCCCCAAGTGAGGCCACCCCCCCCCCCACAGTAAGAACACACCCAGGCATACTTAACCCCTTCCCCGCCCCCTAGTGTTAACCCCTTCACTGCCAGTGGCATTTTTATAGTAATCTAATGCATTTTTATAGCACTGATCGCTATAAAAATGCCAATGGTCCCAAAAATGTGTCAAAAATGTCCGAAGTGTCCGCCATAATGTCGCAATACCGAAAAAAAAATCGCCGATCGCCGCCATTACTAGTAAAAAAAATATTAATAAAAATGCCATAAAAATACCCCCTATTTTGTAAACGCTATAACTTTTGCGCAAACCAATCAATAAACGCTTATTGCGATTTTTTTTACGAAAAATATGTAGAAGAATACGTATCGGCCTAAACTGAGGAAAAAAAATGTTTTTTTATATATTTTTGGGGGATATTTATTACAGCAAAAAGTAAAAAATATTCATTTTTTTCAAAATTGTCGTTCTATTTTTGTTTATAGCGCAAAAAAAAAAAAAACGCAGAGGTGATCAAATACCACCAAAAGAAAGCTCTATTTGTGGGAAAAAAAGGACGCCAATTTTGTTTGGGAGCCACGTCGCACGACCGCGCAATTGTCTGTTAAAGCGACGCAGTCCCGAATCGCAAAAAGTACTCTGGTCTTTGGGCAGCAATATGGTCCGGGGGGTAAGTGGTTAAGACCCAACACATACCCACCGCTACAGCAGGTTGAGTTACTGCGCCTATCAGGAGGAAGGAAGATTTTAGTTAAGATTCTAGGGATACTGTGGATACTACCCACTTGTCCTTGATTTCTGTCTGCCATGCCACTGAAAACTGACAAAGTCCCCCCCCCCACTCGGCCGAGCAGGGGCGCCTCTTCACAAAGAGGCTTTGCTTATTAGCTGTTGAACCCCACTGCTTCTTGTTCTTTTGAGCTTGATTTTCCTTAGCTTTTGTGGCTGGCTGAAAATGGCGTTGTCACTGGCTGGAGGCAGACTTTCCGGGAGCTGGGAAAAGAGAACATTTAAAACAGGGTCGCTTATTCTTTCTCTTCTCTGGTAAAAGAGTTTTTACCGCTCAATATCTTTTGGATATACTTTTCCAGATCATCCCCAAAGAGGCGTTGAAAGGGGAAACTGGCCAAAAGCTTCTTGCATGGGGCTTCTACTGACCAATGCTTTAGCCAAAGGATTCTGCACCTATGCACCAGCTGGAGTGTGAGGCGAAATGCTTGCCGAATCAAATCTCTCATAGCATCCACTGCAAAACATAAGGCTTTGAGGTAAATTCTCCCAAAATTTTACTTGACATGGAGGCAGATCTTTCAGCCCCTGTTTTACCTGTTCCTTGAGGACCTGACACATCCCAACTGCTGCTACAGCAGGTTGGGCAACTGCACCAGCTAAAAGGAATGAAGATTTTAGTAAAGATTCCAACTTCTTCTCAGAAGGATCTTTAAACATTTGTACATTGTCCACCGGACGAGTCAGGCTTTTATTTACACAGGAAATCACTGCATCGACAGAAGGCAGACTGCACTTCTTGGAAAACGTCTCTTCCATAGGATAGAGAATGTAAAATTTCTTAGGAGGAGAAAACGCTTATCTGGATGTTGCCAGTCTGCGTAAAATAGGATTTTTTTGTACTCACTGTAAAATCCTTTTCTCTGACTCCATGGACAGACACAGCTCCTTAAATCTTGACAAGTGGGTTATGTTCCCTGTTTACAGGAGAGGACTAGGCAGAAACATGTTAGATAATTAAATACATTAACAGAGTTGAACGGCCCCGCCCAGGGGGCAGTCCCTCCAGACATAACCCTCCTCACTGCAGCATGCAGCCTCAGTTCGTAACAAGCAGTACAAACCTAAAAAGGAGGGGTAGGTGCTGTGTCCATCCATGGACTCAGAGAAAAGGATTTTACGGTGAGTACAAAAAATCCTATTTTCTCTTATCGTCCATGGACGGACACAGCTTTTTAAATCTTGACAAGTGGGATGTCCCCAAGCAGTGTCAAAAACGAGGGGTGGGAAATATATCAGTAAAACCAATTTTAACTTCACCCCAAAACAAGCAGAGCTCCTCAACGGATGAGGTGCAACTTTAAACAGCCGCCGGCAAAAACTAGCTGCCGAAAGAAGCATCAGAAGATGCACGCACAGCAACCATGTAAATTCTGGAAAAAGCGTGAACGGACAAGTAAGTCGCCGCCTCGCACACCTGTGAGACCGACGCATGATGTCGGAAAAAAAACCAGGAAGCACCAATTGCCCTGGTCGAAGTGCCGTGACCGGAAGGGGGGCCTGCCCCTTAAGAGCATAGGCCTGTATGACAGCCTGCCTGATCCACCGAGAAATGGTGGTCGACGAGACCGCCAGGCCCTTTTGTGGACCAGACACCGACACAAAAGAGAGCCAGATCTCCGAAACGGAGCCGTAGCAGGCTGGTACATCCACAAAGCGCTTACCACGCCAGTATGAAAGGCATCCTCCGTAGGATGCACCGGCCGAGGACAGAAGAACTATGTCCTTATTCCGGCGAAATGCCGAAACCACCTTCGGAAGAAGGGAAGGTCGGGGACGCACCACCACCTAATCCTTATGGAGGATCAAGCATGGCGGCTTGCAAGACAAGACTGCCAACTCAGAAACCCCTCTATTAGAGGTAAAGGCCACTAAAGGGGCCACCTTCTGAGATAGTGTCAAGAGAAAATCTCTCTGATGTTTCCAAAAGGAAGGTTCCTGAAGAACCGAGAGCACCAGAGTGAAAACTCATGGGGGAAGAAATGGGCCAAGAGGGCAAAGTATATGACAAACCCCATGCACAAAAAAAGGGACCCACCAGGGAACGGGCCGCAAAAAGGCCACTGAAAGAACACAGCCAAGGCTGAAATCTGCCCCAAACGGTGCTTTAAGCAATTTTTAGATGCACTCCAAGCTGTAAAAACAGCGGGACCCTGGACACCGAGTACGTCCGTGGGTGTCACTCCATCCCTTCGCACCAAGAGGTGTAGGCCTGCCAGTTGTGACAGTAGATCCTCCGGAAGAAGACTACCGTGCCCTCAGCATTGTTGAGATGACCGAGTCGGACAGACCCCGATCACTTAAAGTCTGGCTTCCAATAGCCATGTTGAGCAAGTCCGTGACTGTACAACAGGAGGAAGTATGGGACCTCCCGCCCTGGTAACTGCCAGGGTACCTCCGCTACCAGGCGCCCGATATCGGCGTACCAAGGATGCTGAGGTCAATCTGGAGCGATTAGAATCATCGGGATCTCCTCAGCCTCCACTCTGTGGAGCAGCCGAGGAAGCAACTACAATGGAGGAACGGCAAAAAGTCGCCGATACAGACCCCACAGGGCCACCAGCGCGACTGACGCATCTGTACCAGATCACTAGACCTGGCCATTAACTTCGACACCCTTGCGGTGGAGAGGAGCGGCCCTGGTCCAGCATCTGGCGACTCCAGTAGTCCGCCTGCCGGTATACCTGATGGTAGACCAAAGCCACGGCCGTGGCGTTGTCCGGCTGAAACCAGATCGGATGACCTTGCAACCTCCTCGACCACGAGGAGAAGCATAGCCTGATCGCCTAAAATAGTAGGACAATGAACGGTAGACAGACCCTGGTATTCCCAGGCTTCCGAGACCAGACACATTCGGGGAGGTGTGGCCTTTGGTCCATGCAAGTCCAGCGACTCAGAGCTGACTGGACCCCCCCCAGGTGCCCCCACAACCCGTGAGGCTAGCATCCTTCGTAAACACCGACCACTGGAAGGAAGAAACAACATCCTGGACCGAAGAGTCTGGGATCACCAACTCAGAGAGACTCTTACTAGGTGGCGCACCGGAATCTGATGATTTCAGAGACAAGAGATTTTTACCACCTGCACAGTATTTCCCCTGGAAAACCTGAGTGTGGAACTGGGCATACAGTTCCGCCTCGAAGGAGGCTACCCACAGGCCCCGGACCAGCAGGTGCCCGGAGAGAAGACCGATTGCGTGATGCCAATACCTTCACCGCAAACTGAAGAGTCTGCAATTTCTCCAGGGGAAGAAGGACCTTCGCCACCGAGGAGTCCGGATCAACCCTAGATACTCCAACGCCGAGTCGGAACCTAGCATGCCCAGGACCCAAATCTTTATTAAACATGGTGCTGTAAACAACGCCTGTACTGTCCTTAGGAGCGCACAGACTCCTGGGAAATTATGACACTACATTCCCAGGAGTCTGTGCGGAGTTGGCTAGAGAGAACTACCGCGGTGCAGGAAGAAGGCAGATTAGGAATTCTGCCTAGCAACACCGCTTTTAAGGCATGTAAAAAAAATGTTTTTTACTTGGTTAATGACATTTTTTTACAGCTTGTGATGTATAGTTTGATTTGAGGGTGGAGCTCCGCTTTAAACTGGCCATTTGTGACAAAACAGCCATGTGCTGTGATGAGAAGCAGCGAATATGTTCTCTTCTCCTTATCTCAGTTTATTAAACCGGCAATGCTCTGAGATAAGCCGTGATCATCATGATCTCGGCTTATTAAAAGTACACCATAGTGTGTATGTATATTATGTAGGTGTATGCACACATGCCTTTGGAGGAAACCGAAGTACCCAGAGGAAACCCACGCAGACACATGGAGCGACAATACAAGCTCCAGGCAGATGGGCGTCAGTGTCCGGATGCGAACCAATGACTCTCTTGCTGCCAAGTAATGGAGTGAACCACTACACCACCGTGTGCATAAAACCATTCTGAAACAGAAGCCCTGTATAACAAGGGCGCAGCATTCAATGAAGCATCACAGACCTATATGAGGCCCTGGACCAGCTGGTCCACTAGCCTAATAACTTCGGGAGTCGGTGCTCCTCCACTGTCTGGTGCAAAATGCTCACTCCGTGAGTGACTGAGACCCCAGAGTAGTGGCCACAATAGGCTGCAAGTCAGACCCCAGCATGGTAAACATGGGACAGGTCAGTACTTCAGATCTTCTGTCAGTCAGACCCATACAAGCGGGGGTCCCCGCAATAGGGAGAGTGGTAACATACATGACACCCAGAGGGTCCACCACCGGAGAAGAAGCCCACCTTTTGAAAAGGCTCTCCTCAAAGGGGCACTGAACCGCCCGACAGTGAGGGACTACAAAAGCCCTCAGCGGCTTTTCTCATTCTGCATCTTAGAAATTATCAAAGAAGGGCACAGAAGGAAAAAACCTTCACAGAGCGGTCTGATTTGTGTGATCCAAAAAAAGACCAAGCCCCCCGGAGGAAACCCAGCTGCACTATCCAGCTTAAGAGAGTCCCTTGCGGCAGTGAGAAGCGCACCCATAAATGCCTTATTCTGCTTTTTTTACTACCCAGTTACCTGGTCCATAACAGAGCATTCCCCAGGGGATAACGAGGGAAGGGGGCACTTTATCGCCCGTCTGCAGTCCACCCCCACCCTGGCACAAACGTGTCCAGGGCTAACAATAAAACCTCTGTGGGAATCCCAGGTGCTAACACCTGCTGCCACCACCAGCATGTTGGGGAAGGACCCAGATACTGACTCCAAATATTAATAATATTTGCATAGTGTGTATGTATAATATGTAGGTGTATGCACACCTGTCCTTAAAAATAAACTCCTGATAGTGGTAATACCGGAGAGGAAGGTAACGAGTAAGCGCGGCTAGAGCCCCCTGTCTCAGGCAGCAATGCTTTTTTATATTTTTTTCTCTGAATTTCTTCCCACGGGAAGGCATACTACTAAGCAAAGCCGAGGTACCACAACGCATATACTATTGTGCTAGTTTAGCAATCTACATAAAAGTATGCAACTTAACACACAGTTTCATGCATAGAGTATAGGTGTCTCTTTTGGGAGTACTCAGTACCTGCCATCGATAAAGCGCGCCCTAGGGCAAATGGCGGTGCTGGGGTGAGGGCAGTATCTCTCATATCCAGACCTGCTTAACAGCTTCTTTGGGATCCGACTTAAAGGCGGCCGTCTATCAGGCAGAGCTCTGCAGCAGAGGTGTTCAGCGTGCTTGTCCAGAGGAACTTGACACCGTATGGAGCATCGGTGAGTACAAACTCAGCTCTCAACTCCCCCCAGTGGCAGCAAAAAAAGAAGACACCTACTCCTAAAAGGTCCTTAAAGGGGTTGTAAAAGTTCATCTTTTATTTTCTAAATAGGTTCCTTTAAGCTAGTGCTGAAACCAGACAGAACCAATCTTCACCCCTCACGGCAGGTTTTGTTTGCCAACCTTCAGGGATATGGGTTCCTACTTAAAGGAGACCTCTCCCCCGGGCCTTGTAAAGGACTCTTACCAGGTGTAGTATAGCAAAAGTGCTGGACCCTAGAGCCCAGTCCTCCGAAGAGAGACATTACAGGTGACACCTCATGCACGAGGCCCAGATCACATAGTTTTGGCATAAAAATTAAGCGTCTTGGATGGATCCGAAAGCATAGCTCCTTTAACCCCCAGAGGTCCTCTTTGGCAGAGCTTTCCTTTACCACATCCTAATCGCATCCAACACCTTAGACCAGGGATCCTCAAACTACAGCCCTCCAGCTGTTACGGAACTACACATCCCACGAGGCATTGTAAAGCTCTGACATTCACAGACATGACGAAATTGTAGTTCCTGAACAACTGGAGGGCCATAGTTTGAAGACCCATGCCTTAGACACTGGCAAAAAAAAAAAAACTGGCGGTACTTCCCTGATGGGAGGGGTTATATGGAGGGGAACTGTCTTCAATTGGTTGTGCCAGTGTCCAATCACTGCTGGTGACCCTTATCCCATTATGTAATGACTGGCTCTGTGTCCCGTGGTGTACGATAAAGAAATATTGAAACTCACATTTTAAATGCTCGAGTCCTACCTTCCCCCTTTTTTTTGTCCGATTTACTTACTTGCGCTTTTGATCTTCAGGCATCTATCTGTGCTTCTCCCAAAGAAGCGAGACTCCTCTTGCGAAACACATCGAGACTGATCACAGCTATTCCAGACCACTGACAGTCATCTTTGACATATCCAGGTCTCATGTAAAAAGTTACCAATATGATAGTGTCCAATATATTTTCTTTCTGCATTACATGTGTGTTGAATAAAACATTTATAAATTGTATCTGGTACATTCTGAGGTGTGCTCTTTAAAAGTCCCATGGGCAATTTTGTTTTTTGTTGTGTGCATAAAATTAAATAAAAAACAGTCAGAAGCTTAGGTAAGGCAGCTTTAAAGTGGTTCTAAAGGCAGAAATAAAAAGCGGATTTCCGATCTAGGCTGCTTCCAGAAGGAATGTCTCTGATTATGGCCAATACTAGAAGTCCCGCTTTTTACTTTCCTGGGAGAGTCACGCTGTTGACAGTGGTTTTATATTCAAGTTACTATTTTTTTTTTTTTTTAAACCTCATTTATTAAAAGTACTTCACTGTGGCTGTTTTTACTATTTGCATATGACACTCGCTGGAGGGGTGGACTTTCTACCTGGAGCATTACTGGGCTAACAAGAACAGAAGAAACCCCATTGTCAAGCGCTTTTTGACCTGTGTGAGTTTATAGGTCTACATTTAAGGCGAGCTGCTAGATTGCACAGTGGAAGTACAGATTTGTAGTGGACCAAGATCACACCACACAAAAAGCTGCTTTGTGCCATGTTATTTCATCACAGGACTTTAAAAGAGCTTCTATCAATTAAATTTGATCACTATGGATCTAAAATTTCTTTTTTGCAGCACTGGCTATATCACTTAGGATGACCATTTATGGGTTTTGTTTTATATAGACACTTGTTTAAACTATGTATGGACAACAAATGTAATAAAGTCAGTTTTGGACTAGTGTCTTTGTATTTAAAGAGGAGGTCCTATTAGAAAAATAAATAAAAGTCAGCAGCTACTAACACTGTAGCTGCTGACTTTTAATAAGGAGACTTACCTATCCAGGGTTCCCTCGATGACAGCAGCTGAAGCCGAGCAATCGCTCGGGTCTCGGCTGCCCCACCGCCATCCTCGGTGAGGGAATCAGGAAGTGAAGCCTTGTGGCTTCACCGCCCGATTCCCTACTGTGCATGCGCAAGCCTTGCAGCGTGAACGGATGATGTCTCATGGGACACATAAGGTCCCAGAAGACACTGCTCCACCATTCCACAGGAGGCAGCCAAGGAACAGAAGAAAGAAGATGGACCGCGGATAAGGAAGATCTGCCTAGCAACAGGCACTTCCGGTAAGAATAAAAAATTATTGGTGGCGCTCCACCTTAAGATTACACAATTGTGTTAATTTTCAGTGGATATTTACAGCACTGCAACATGGTTTACCCAGTAGGGTACATTATGATTTTATAGTGGGGGTTATTTACTAAAGGCAAATCCACTTTGCACTAAAAGTGCATTTGCGGTAGATAACAAGCGGGCGGGGGGGGGGGGGGGTGTTTGCCTTTAGTAAATCAACCCCTCTGTGTCACATTTATATTTGCCAACACTACAGTCTTGATTTATTCTTTGGGCAAGAGGTTTGTGTTATGCCTTTCACATATTGTGTTTTAGGAGTTGACTCAACCAGCAAATTATCAATTTAAAAACAAATGTGTTATTTAACCACTTGCTTACTGGGCACATATACCCCCCTCCTGCCCAGGTGAAATTTCAGCTTTCGGCACTGCGTCACTTTAACTAACAATTACGCGGTCGTGCGACTAGGATCCCAAACAAAATTGACGTCCTTTTTTCCCCACAAGTAGAGCTTTCTTTTGATGGTATTTGTTCGCCTGTGCGGTTTTTATTTATTGCGCTATAAAACAAAAAAGAGCGACAATTTTGAAAAAATACATTTTTTTACTTGTTGCTGTAATAAATAGCCCAATTAAAAAAAAAAAAAAAAAACATTTTTTTTTCTGAGTTTAGGCCGATACTTATTCTTCTACATATTTTTGGTAAAAAAAAAAAAAAAAAAATCGCAATAAGCGACTGGTTTGCGCAAAAGTTATAGCGCCTACAAAATAGGGGACAGAATTATTTTTTTTACTAGAAATGGCGGCGATCTGCGATTTTTATTGGGACTGCGACGTTATGGCGAACACATCGGACACTTTTGACGCCATTCACATTTATACTGTGATCAGTGCTATAAATATGCACCAATTACAGTATAAATGTGACTGGCATTGAAGGGGTTAACACTAGGGGGTGAGGAAGGGGTTAAATGTGTACCCCAATTAGTGTTCTAACTGTGGGGGAAGGGGGTGCCTGGGGGGAAGGGGGGGGGGTGACTGATCTGTGTCCCTATGTACAAGGGACACAAGCATCGGTCTCCTCTACAGAGACAGGACGCCGTCTCTGTGTAAAACGGGAATGAGAGATGATCTCATATGTTTACATATGAGATCATCTCTCATTGGCCACACAGATCGCATCGCAAACGGCCACGCTGATTGGCCGTTCGCGGCGATCTGTGATTGGCTGTGTGCAAGGGACACGGCCAGCACAGCAGTTCCCCGCTGCGCGCTCTGGAGCGCGCAAAGGGGCGGACGTCAATTGACGTCCACTTGCATTTTCGGATCCGCGCTGTAGCCGTCATTTGACTATAGCGCGGATCCCAAGAGGTTAAAGCTAGCGCTATACGTATTTTATTAATTGTGGGGACACAATTGCGTGTCAGCAGTTTCCTGGATATTAGACATTTTGTCTTTGATTAATCACTTGGTTAGCAAGTAAGTGGTTTTATTTTTCATAGAATAGATTTGCAAATGAAGCATTTTCATGTATGTACAATAGGGCCAGACTAGCATGAAGAGGCATTTGATACGGCAATCACTGCTGGATAAAATACCACTGCAAAGTAATAAAAAAAAAGACTCATAGCAGTTTTATGTGATCTTTTGGAGACCAACACAACAGTCATCTTCCAAATGAGAATTAGGAAGGCCACTGTGCTATACTTACTATATCCAGTGTCAAAAAGCCCATGCAACATATAAAGTTCACTCCTCCATGGTGTTGGCTGCCCTATTTCTTAATACTGCCAATGTTAATGCCTCAGTGGCATCCATCATTATTAGGTCACCAATAAGAAAAATCATACCCGAGTGCCATTTTGCACAGAGAAAAAAAAAAAAAGTGTACATTTTATATTTGGTGTGTCCTAAAGCTTCAGCAGAGTTGTACAGCAGTCCTTAAATGGGAGCATCCCACATAAGATGCTTGCTAGAAGTTAGTCACTTAAGGATATCTAAAGCCAAAAATGTTATATACTGCAGCTTATAAATCCCTAAATTATTTGGCTTTTTTTTCTGGGCACCAGCCTTTATTTTTCACCTGGTGATCAAATAACCTATCAGATGGCTGAACCAGGATTACCACCTAGACTGGACTTCAACACATCTTTGTTCATCACCATTATCTGGAGACTAGCGTCATTAGTAAATTAGAGACAAACAAGCTTGACTGTGCTTTGTTTCATTTACAAGACAGGACAAGGGACCCTGCATTTCTGTACTTGTTGAACATTTTCTTTATCGGATAAGCTGCAATACGTTACATTTTTATTCTTGGTTTAGTAATCCTTTTAGCACTGCTGAGTTTAAGAACATTCATATTTCTGTTCACCAACAAAGTAGTAAAGTAATTTATTTTAAACAAGATTTGAACAACAAGATGTCAGAAGAGAAAAATCTACCTAAACTTTTTAAATCTTTTTACATCTTTTCTAATTCTTCACCCAGCTACATGTAACAGCTACATACAAAAAGTTATAAAATCATTTTGGCTTCACAATAAAAAATAAGTTCAACTGAGAGGTGGGGCTTGCTCCCTTAAATATGATAAACCTGGAATAAGAGTGCCTGTGAAAAAAATCGTAATGGAGACGTTACCCACCCCAGTATCTATCTCGCATTATTCAATACCCCTGGATGGCTTTGTAAAAGTATAAAGCAAAATAATTTACTGGAATGAGCTGAAAGTATAATAAAAAGGAAAACAAAAAAAAGTTGCGCAGTGCACCATCTCAAGTTAACTTGGTCCAAAAGGGGGCAAATCTTTATTAAAAAAAAAAAAAAAAAAAAAAAAAATTAGAGAGAACACCATCAAGTTAGGATCAGAGGAAGAGTGCATTTTTTTATACTCCTGTACCTCCTTATCCCAAAAGATTAGGTTCACCATATTTCTACAGAATGACTCTTTGAAAAAAAAAAATATAAAGTCACAAACCAACTGATCCTGCAAATCAGACCTGACAGACTGGGGGGGGCAGACAGGTGACTAGTTCACAAAATCCATACAATAATCCCTACTTAAATGGACAAAACTAGTCACACAAGTCCATGTAAGAACATGAATGTTTAAACTTATCACAGATGAGCAGGCTTTACTATTGCTTTGCTAACTTGGAGGATTAACTGACCCCTTTGAATCAGAGGTTGCCTGAACCTTGACAGCCACTACCTGTAGCTGAATATACAAGCCATCTTCTTAGTATCTACCAAGTCAGCATAATAACATAGGCCTAAGGTCCCTTTCACACGTGTGGACCATTCAGATACGCCTGTCAGTTTTTTCAGACGGATCTGAATGGGCGCTCCATGTACCTCTATGGAGCGTCGGATGTCAGCGGTGACATGTCTACTGACATCTGATCAGCCCCGACCCTCTCTGCTAAAGTGTGACCGATGCAAACCCTATTTTGCACCCGTCCATCAGATGAAGATGTTTTTAATCCGATCCCCCATAGAGAGAGCGGAGATCTGACTGGTCCTCTCTGCACAGTGTGCCGAGACAGACTAGTCAGCGGAGCGATCCCCACTGAGCAAGCGGATGTCCAAAAACTGATCCTCCAAGGATCCGCATGTGTGAAAGGGGCCCAACTGTTCAGATTCTTGCATGATTTCTTTTAAGTGGGGGAAACAAAACATGGGGGGGGGTTGGGGAGTAGGAAAACATTCCCTAAAATAATACACATCCACCCTTAATGTATGTACAGTACGGGAAGAGGGATGGAGATGAACATGTTCAAGTGGAGGCAGTGGGAAGCAGCTGGGTATTTATAGCTTGTTCTAGAAGTTTCCTCCTGTCTGCTGCTGGAACACATCAATTGTATCTTCATCCTCCATCTCCAACTACAAAAATAAGAAGTGCTCAGTCAAAACAATGAAAAATCTTAGCATATAAAATAGCTTTTCCCCTGCAATTTAAGCCAGTACTTGACAACACTTTCAAATACATGTTGCACAAAGCAGATTGTAGGATTATGTTCATTTTGGGTAAAGTTAAAAACTTGTGCATGCTTCTCTGAAAGAAAATCCATGTATATTAATGCAATGCTCAAATGTCTTCCTCTGTCCATGTATAGTATACTTACAAAAAGTCCATAAAACTTGAATAAAAAACACTGTGCCAGATTCACAGAAGAGATACGACGGCGTATCTCCTGATACGCTTGTCGTATCTATGCGGCCGATTCATAGAATCAGTTACGCATAGATAGCCCTAAGATCCTAAAGCTGTAATTGACTTACACTGTCGGATCTTAGGATGCAATTCTAGGCCGGCCGCTAGGTGGCGATTCCATTGCGGTCGGCGTAGAATATGCAAATGACTAGTTACGGCGATTCACGAACGTCCGCTTTACCCGTCGCTCTAACTTTACGTCATTTCCGTCGAGATACGCCATGTAAAACTAAGGCTGCCCTCTAGGTGGACTAGCCAATGTTAAGTATAGCCGGCGTTCCCGCGTTGAAATTTGAAAAATCACGTTGTTTGCGCAAGTCGTCCGTGAATGGCGCTGGATGCCATTTACGTTAACGTCAAAACCAATTACGTCCTTGCGACGTCATTTAGCGCAATGCACATCGGGTAATTTTCCCGACGGAGCATGCGCAGTACGTTCGGGGCAGGAACGCGCCTAATTTAAATGGTGCCTGCCCCATTTGAATTAGGCGGGCTTGCGCCGAGCAGATTTACGTTACACCGCCGCAAGTTTACAGGTAAGTGCTTTGTGAACAAGGCACTTACGCTGTAAACTTGCGGCGGTGTAACGTAAATGGAATACGTTACGCCGCTGTGTAACGGAATTCTCTGAATCTGGCCCACTGTGTCTGCCACACAGGTGCTTTTTCCACCTCAATGCACAGAATGTATTGAGGTGAAAAACCTTACGGCTTTAGAACCACTTAAACATGGTGGCTACATTTTTTTTAAGGCTTTATATTTCTACTCTATGATGCTTCCAGCAAAACTACCTGTTCTGGGGTGCCAACACTCACTTGTTGCAATGCATCTATAGAGCAGCACTGTTCACCCAGGCTGCTCGTGATTTGCACAACACAAACTTCCCCCCCAGGGGGGCGCTGAAGAGGTTAAGTGTGTCCTAGGGAGTGCTTCTAACTGCAGGGGGGTGGGCCATGTGACAACACTGATCACTGCTCCCGATTACAGGGAGCCGAAATTAGTGTCCTGTCACTAGCAAGACTGGGGAAATGCTTGTTTACAATAGGATTTCCACCTTCTTCCTCTCCGTGAGACGATCGTGGGTATCCCTGTGGACAGAGGGAATCACGGTCGGGCGTGCACCAACAATGCCACATCTTAATGGGGACGTACAGGCACATCCATCTGCCCAGCCGTGCCGACGTATATAGTCGTGCACTGGTGCTTAAGCAGTTAACTGGCAATTGTACGGTCATGCAAAGCTGTACCCAAACGAAATTGACGTCCTTTCCCCCCCCCCCACAAATATAGCTTTCTTTTGGCGGTATTTGATCTTTTTTTTAATCGCAAAAATAAAACTGCAAAAAAGTGAAAATCGCTGTAGAAGCCAATTTTTCCCTCAGTTTAGGCAGATATGTATTTTTTTGTTTTACCAAAAATAACCGTATATTGATTGGTTTGCGCAAAAGTTTGAGTCTACAAAATAAGATTTATGGCATTTTTTTTTTTTACTAGTAATGGTGGCAATCTGCGATTTTTTATCGGAACTGCGACATTATGACGGACATATCGGACACTTTTGGGACCAATTTAAAAAAAAGCGATCAGTGCTATAAAAAGCACCAATTACTGTGTAAATGTCACTGTCGGGAAAGGTGTTAACACTAGGGTGCAATCATGGGGTTAACAGTGTTCCCTGTGTGTTCCAACTGTGGGGGATGGGACTGACTAGAGATCGTGGTTCCCAGCTCTTAGGAACTGACGATCTCTCTCCTCACAGAACTGGGACGGACACACACACCTGTTCTGCAACCGGTCATGAGCATCAGTGCCCCCGCTGTGCAGCGGGCGGGCGCCTGTTATCCCGCTTAAAAAGGGACAGACGTACAGCTACGGCAGTTTGCAGTATCGTGCTGACCTGCCGCCGTACAACGACGGTGGCTGGTCGGCAAGCGGTTAAAGGAAACCCAAGAAGAGAAACATTTAGACTTCCATTGTATAGAAAGAAAAAAAAAAAGCTAGTTGCCTGGCTGTAATGGTGATTTTTTATAGTTTCAGTACTTCACTGGCTGCATGCTTGTTGCAGTTCAGAGATACATACACATATATTATGGAACCTGGAAACCGATTAAAGCATTTTCTGACTGAGGTCAAAAGTGACAGCCTACATACTGCAAAAATGCGATGTTTTTACAACCTCTCCTGAATGATGTAACTTGACAGATAGTAACTGACGTATGAAACGTCAGTTTTGCCACGTTTACATTTAGAAGCATAAAAAAAAAAAAAAAGCCTCTAAACTCGGTGTCTGAACTCATTTTTTGCTTTCTAAAAAAAACCCTCTAAACTCAACTGCCTAGAAACGACCCTGTGTACATGTACACACAAGATAACATTGAATGACTTCAGGGGCAGTTGGGGGGAAAAAAAAAAAAACTGTCCAACTGCCTCTGAATGTCTGTTTAGCAGCAGCAGTGTACATCAACATAAAAAAAAATGCAGCAGCCCTCCAATACTTACCTGAGGAAGAGGGGGGGGGGGGGACATCCACACAAACACAAAGCAAGACAAATGCATAATGAGCATAGCATACTAGCTCATTATGAATTACTTACCCGAGTTTGAAGCCCCCGCAGCACTCCATCTTTCCCGGCATCGCAGCTCCGGCACTGACTGGTCAGAGCCATGATGAAGGCACTCAGGCACGGGAACCGCCAGATCGCCGTTAGAAACTGCACGCTCAGTGCGCCTGTGCTGTCATCGGTGCCAGTCATTTTTTGTCACTGGCTGCTGTCAAAGTCAGTGAGCCAATGAGAAGGGGCGCAGGCCACAGCACAATGTCTGAATGGACACCCAGAGCTGCAGCTAGGCTCCCCCCCATAGCAAGCTGCTTGCTGTGGTAGCACTCAAGTGGGAGGGGCCAGGAGCACAGAAGTGGAACCAAAGAAGAGGGTCTGGGCAGGTAAATATTACTTTATTCATTACCACCATTCCACACATTACCTAAACATTTGAATATATATATACCTGTGCTGGTGTGTCCATCTCATTAATTGGCTGCCCATCAAACCGGAATCTAATTTGCCTCATTGACAAACCCTAGAATATATAATAAAAAACGCATACCATGAACAAACTAATGCAATAAAAATATTAATATTTCTACGTTTACTAGACACAATATATCCAGGAATGCATAATTTAATGTGAACATCTCCAAGAAAATATACACTGTATTTGCTGGCTTATAAGACTACCTTTTACACTTAAAAAAACTGGCCGAAAAGCAGGGGTCGTCTTATACGCCGGGTCAGCTTCTCAGATGCCTGCTGGATGTACGGTAATACTGCATGTAGCTTCAGCTACACACAGTATATACCGTTTAGCCCAGGGCTCAAAATTTCAAGTCCTGCACTACTAGCCAGGCCTTAAGGGTTACTCGCCACCAGTTGACCCAACCAATCCCTACCCTGCACCACCCCTAATCACACCCTCAAATTATCTCATGAAATTACACGTCCATGTTTTATGCCGAATTAAGTTACAAACTTTATCAGTGCAGCCACACCTGTGCCCACCATTGCAGCCTCTGCCCACCATTGCAGCCTTTACGTACCTGTGCAGAAAATAGCCCCAGGGGAAGAGGAGCTGGGAGTGGGGGGAGCGCGGGTACCGCCGGCATGCGGGGATTGATCGGGAGTCGTTCTCCCATCGATCACCCCGGGGAAGAGAAAAGCTGCAGGATTACTTAGCTGATAACCCGCTGTTACAGCTGACTTTACATTGCAGCTCCCTTCGTGTTTACACACAGCCCCGCCTCCTGACCCCATGCCTGTATCAGATTGACAGAATGCCAGTCCAATGCTGGGACGTGTTCTGTCTATATGATACAGGCACGGGGTCAGGAGGCGGGGCTGTGTGTAACCGCGAGCGGAGCTGCAATGTAAAGTCAGCTGTAACAGCGGTTATCCCGCGGCTTTTCTCTTCCCCGGGGTGATTAATGGGAGAACGGCTCCCGATCAATCCCCGCATGCCGGCGGTACCTGCGCTCTCCCCCACTCCCAGCTCCTCGCCAGAAACAATTTTGCACTCGCAAAATGCGAGGGGAAATTTTGAGGGCTGGTTTAGCCAATCCCGGTGAGCGATGTATTGAAATGAATACAGAGCCTGCTCGGATTGGAGTAACAACCTCTGCCAATCCGAGCAGGCTACATTCAGTAGCCTGCTCGGATTGGCTTTGGGAATCAGAGGCGTGGGCTGATGTTACAGGCTCTGCCAATCCAAGCAGGCTTTGTATTTATTAATAGAATACATTGCTCGCTGTGATTGGCTCCAGCAAGAAGAATATGGTTCCAGAAGGAAGAAATATGAAGCGGGGGTCGTCTTATACGGTGAGTACATGATAAAAATCTTTAAAAACTGTAAAATTAGGGGGTCGTCTTATACACCGGCAAATACGGTACTTTACACACATTATATAGAAGCGTCTACTGCATCTATTAGAGTAAATTGCATAAATTGCAGTGAACTGGCGTGTCTTATGGCTCTGCATTCCCCAGAAATTTCTCCTTACGAGAGCCATAAGACACGCCAGTTCACTGCAAGAGTCTCACAACTTTCTGAGTGGCATTATCCCCTAGGCTCCATGGGGTGGAAGGCAGGTGAGGCAAGTGTAAAAAGGTTTCTATAAGTTTGTTGGATATAGGAGATATGTACCATTTAGATGCATGTTCACATTTGTTAGGACTTATGTCACTACACAGAATGCATGCAAAAGTGTATGAAAGCAACCAAGTGTTGGTGCAGCTTCATTGTGTGTATACACACATACAAGTTTAAAAAAAAAAAAAAAAACGCCCCTGTCCCCGGTAGCTCGCGCGCAGAAGCACACGCAAGTCCCGCCGACATATGTAAACGCTGTTTAAACCACAATATGTGAGGTATCGCCACGTGCGTTAGAGTGTCAGAAACAATTCTAGCACTAGATCTCCTCTGTTAATCTAAACTGCTAACCTGTAAAAAATTTCAAAGCCTTGCCTATGGAGATTTTTAAGTACCGAAGTTTGGCGCCATTCCATGTGTGCGCAATTTTAAAGCGTGACATGTTAGGTATCCATCTATTTACTCAGTGTAACCTAATCTTTCATATTTTACAAAAAAATTGGGCTAACTTTACTGTTTTGTTATTTTTTTAATTCATGAAACAATTTTTTCCCCAAAAAAGGCGTTTGAAAAATTATTGCGCAAAAACCGTACAAGATAAAACGTTGCAATGACCGTCGTTTTATTCCATAGGGTGTCTGCTAAAAAAAACATATATAATGTTTGGGGGTACTGCGTAATTTTCTAGCAAAAAAAAAAAAAAAATTATGATTTGTACATGTAGGAGAGAAGTGCCAGAATAGGCCCGGTATGGAGGTGTGTATAAAAGCCCTGTATTGAAGTGGTTAAAATGAATGTAATTTCTGAACAAAAAACACATTATACGGTCTGAAAATTCTTGTGACCAAGAAGTTTTCCAATCCTAAACTTCCCCGTCACCGTGGGTAAAAACGAACGTCGTTTTGACCACACTGACGATTAGAAAAATCTAACAAACGTTCTTAAATAATGTTTTATGGCTACACTTTAAGGTTATTAACCAAAACAATCAGCCAACTAACCGATTATGAAAATAGTTGTAGCCCTAGAGTTCACACTGCAATTTGTAAACTGATCTGCAGGCGTCATTAACAATGTATTGACACCCACAGCTGTTTGCAGAGTACAGTGCGACCTGCCTGCGGGAGATGCAATACGGGAATCGGCGTTGTAATCGCGCTGTTCCCACATCGCACAAGTGTGAACCTAGGCTCACTCTTGAAATACTAAAACAATTTTACAAAAGTCCTGAACTGTGTGTAGTGAGATTGGATACCTTTTTCAAAGAATAAAAAAATAATAATGACTTCCACAAAATCTTGGTCATGCCATTAGTTTTCCATTGCTGAAGACTGTTCTAGTTTACAGAACAATTTTCAAAATGATAGGTGTGATTTTCTCAAAGGAAGGGGGAAAATAAATAAAAATATTTTGTTACCTGACGTTCACAATAAGCCTTCATTAGTTTATTAAGCGGTGTATGTCTCTTGATTTTAAATTGTACCACTGATCCATCTTGACCAGCCACCTTCAGGTTGATGTGATCATTGTTCTCAGTCTTAACACCTTCCTGCAACATAAGAAAAAAAAAAAAATGTAGGATCACATTTCATTTTCTATGAACACTGCTGTTAAAAACAAAAATGAACCCCTTTCATTGGTTGTCTGTAGAGGCATCACCTTACACTGGGAGGGACAATGTTCACTGACAAATAGTCAAACGGATGTTAGTAGTTGCTTACCTTCTTGTCCTGCTGACCGACATCAGTGACAGAAGCCAACATATTCATCTACAGAATGTTGAGTGCACAGACATTCACAGTTCATCGTTCTGTGAAAAGCTGCCTACTGCCATGTTACTGAAGACACAATGTAATGCCCAGTACATACAATGAGAAAATTGGACAAGTTACTGCTTTCAAAGAGATCGTCCGATTATCTGATCGTTGGTACACGACAGAGCCGATCAACACAGTTCATCTGTCCGATATTTTCATTGTCTGTGTAAGAGGCTCAACAGTATACCATGTCCCCAGCATTGTGGAAAGACAGCACTTTTGAATACAGACCATCAACTATGCAGGCCCGTATCACCTAGACATCATCTCCTGTGTTTTACTTTTAAATATATCTACACTATAGTATGCAACTGTACTACATTATAAATTCTAGAGAAAGAGCAGCATGTGCTGCTGGGGAAGAAGACCATTATTACACTGGCTTGCTTCAAAGCCCATCTCTGAAATTATGCAAATTGATATATCCGCATATCCAGGGGAAGCAGCAGATATTTTAGTGCAAGGTCTGCTTTAATATGCACATTCAAAGCTAGTGATGAGGATTACAAAGATTTTTCTAAATTAAAACTTTTGTGCAACGTCACCTGTTTTTCTTTTGGATTTGTAGAGAAAGGACTTGGTGCCACTTTATAACAGCGAGACTCAGTGGCCTGGTTTTAACAGCCTGTCGTTACTGCCAAGTTCCCCCAACTACCGTATTTATCGGCGTATAACGCGCACCGGCGTATAACGCGCACCCCAATTTTAAGAGGGAATTTTCAGGAAAAAACTAATTTTTTGTGAACCTTTTGGGATCAGCTACAAAGCAGATTACAGGCTCTTGCCTCTCAACTGGTCAGTTCCAAAATGATATATCCAGCCATATAAAAGGATACAAAGAACAAAAGATAGTGCTCTCCTTATAAAAAGGAATAATCCCTTTATTAAATGTTAAAACCACACTTACAAAATGAAAATGAAAGAGGCAAAAACCACTAACACCAAGTGAGATGTCTCCCACAGTTCACCACTTCCAGCTGGGTCTGACTGAATTTGTGCATCAGGCTGTTACTTAAATCCACTCTGCTAGCTCAATGCTTCAGTGCACCTGTGCGTGTGCGGTCTCCCTCCTATTTAAATCTATGCAGCATACAGTACCTCGGAGGCGAAGGAGGAGGACGAGCGCCCGCCGGAAATCACCGCGGGAAATCACAGAGCCGTCATCTCCACTCGGCTCTACGTCACACACGCACAGTCCCGCCTCCGCCATCGGCATTGGACCATCTTCAGTGACAGACAGAACACTGGTCCAATGCTGGTGGCGGAGGCGGGACTGTGCGTGTGAGACGCGAGAGCCGAGAAGAGATGACAGTTTGGTGATTTCCCGCGGGCGCTCGTCCCCCTCCTTCTCCTCCGAGGTATGCTATCGGCGTATAGCGCGCACCCGGGATTTCCCCCCTATTTTCGGGGGAAAAAGGTGCGCGGTATACGCCGATAAATACGGTACTTGCCTGTATGACAGACGGCATTACTAGATACTGAAATTGCAGTTGGTAGACTATAGGCTCCACAAAAGTCATTGGTGAGGGGAAATAAAGGTCCTAAACAAAGAAATTGTGAGAAGGCAGGAGCTTTATTGCAGAAAAAGCCATGCAAGGTCTCTTCTGCTGTAAAACAAAACTTACCTGCCTGTTTGCGGTCTTTAGAATGTACAGAGTTGGGCATGTGCAGCTCAAAGTACATTCTTGGCACCATGCCTGTATGTCAGATGAATGAACTCCTGTGTGACATCATGCCACCCCGGGCCCTTAAAACAGCCGAGGACCAGTCCCCTGAAGATGCCTGTAAAGGACCTTGGAGGAGTTTAGCCCAGGGATCGACAAATCCCGGGCGCCAGGTCGCCATGGCGACTAGAAATAGTGTCCCGGTGACTTGGCTTGGAAGGTGGGCTTTTTTTTGTGAGCTGGTGCCATCTGGTGGTGAGCCGTTGGTATTACAAGTTAAGCATTACAAGTTAAACAGCAATTCTAATGTAATTTTTCACTGCCATCTTCTTCCCTCTAATTAGAACCCCCAAACATTATATATATTTTTTATCCTAACACCCTAGAGAATAAAATGGCGATCGTTGCAATACTTTCTGTCACGCCGTATTTGCGCAGCGGTCTTACAAGCGCACTTTTTTGGGAAAAGTTACACTTTTCTCAATTAAAAAATAAAACAGTAAAGTTATCCCCATTTTCTTTAATATTATGAAAGATAATGTTACGCCAAGTAAATTCATACCCAACATGTCACACTTCAAAATTGCGTTTCAACACAGTTTACATATGCGGGCGCTGCTCACGTATGTGTTTGCTTCTGTGCGCAAGCTCGTCGGGACGGGGTGCGTTTTCTGGCTCCTAACTTTTTTAGCTGGCTCCTAGATTCCAAGCAAATTTGTCAACCCCTGGTTTAGCCCATTGATAAAGAGCAATTTGCAGACATTCCGATTAAAAAGGGCCAATTCACATGAGAACACAGTGCGACACAGGCGAGTTCTATGTGCATTACCCAGACCACGCTCAAGCGGCACTGCTTTTGCAATCTACTGCTGGTACCAATGTATTGGTTAACGACACCCCAATGGCAGATTGCAAATGCAGTGCATTAGCCACCAAAATGCATGGTACTGCAGTGGCATGCAACGTGGTGTGTAGGGGTGCAACGGATCGTCGCCGATCCGTGATCCGAACGGGTCACCCCGTTCGGATCGGCACACCACGCGATCCGCGGAGCGCTCCGGAGCCTCGGCCATAGGAAAGTCCCCGGCTTCGGCCTAGCTCCGGAGCGGCGGTCATGTTGCTCCACCCCAACCAATCACAGATCGGCTGTGATTGGTTGGATGGGATGTCCCGTCTCTGCATCCGATTGGCCCGCGTGATGAGCGCGCTCTCTAATTGGAAGGCTGCCCGGATTGGCTGTCTTGGCGGCGCTCTGGGAAATTAATCAGGATGAACGTGTGGACTCTGTGGAGCTGGAGGGGGAACACCAAGGGGCCCCTAATATAAGATAAGTTGACCACCACTGAGCTGGATTCCTCCTCCTAGGTGGCATCTTCTGAAATATGAAGAAGTGTGTAACGTGACCTGATGTTAGAAAAAGATTTTTTATTTTGTCATGGAAGGTTTTTAATGCCATGTCCCATCTCTGCTGACCTGTGTCTTCATTCCGGTGCCTTGGCTTCCACTGCAAAATACATTCTTGCTGAAAAGACATTCTAGATCTTCTCTAATTAGATTAACCTCTTGACCACCGCCCCATGTCAAAAAGACGTCCTTTTTAAAGTTGAATATCTCGATAACGGCAGCAGCTGCTGCCACAACCGAGATATTCATCTTTGCAGGGGGCGGTGGTGTACACGATAACGGCGGTCTCCGCGGCGGATTCGCCGCGAGATCGCCGTTATCGGTGGCGGGAGAGGGGCCCCCCCCCTCCCGCCGCTCTCCCGCGCTCTCCGCCGCTTACCGGAGCCGTCGGTAGCGGCGGAGGGGATCCGATGTGTCCGGCAGCTGAGCGGGGACGGGACTGAAGGAGAAATCTCCTTCACCCGTCCTCATAGCTCTGCTGGGCGGAAGTGACGTCAAAACGTCAGTCCCGCCCAGCCTCTTAAAGAAACATTTTTTTTTTTGTCATTTGAAAAAATGACTTTTTTTTTTATTTATTTTTTTGCATTTAAGTCTAATTATGAGATCTGAGGTCTTTTTGACCCCAGATCTCATATTTAAGAGGACCTGTCATGCTTTTTTCTATTACAAGGGATGTTTACATTCCTTGTAATAGGAATAAAAGTGATCAATTTTTTTTATTTTATTTTTTTCAGTGTAAAAAATTATAAAACTAAATAAAAATAAATAAGAAAACCAAAAAAAATTTTTTAAAGCGTCCCGACGAGCTCGCGCGCAGAAGTAAACGCATACGCGAGTAGCGCCCGCATATGAAAACGGTATTCAAACCACACAAGTGAGGTATCGCCGCGATCGTTAGAGCGAGAGCAATAATTCTAGCCCTAGACCTACTCTGCAACTCAAAAAATGCAACCTGTAGAATTTTTTAAACGTCGCCTATCGAGATTTTTAAGGGTAAAAGTTTGACGCCATGCCACGAGCGGGCGCAATTTTTAAGCGCGACATGTTGGGTATCATTTTACTCGGCGTAACATTATCTTTCACAATATATAAAAAAATTGGGCAAAATGTATTGTTGTCTTATTTTTTAATTCAAAAAAGTGATTTTTATCCAAAAAAAGTGCGCTTGTAAGACCGCTGCGCAAATACGGTGTGACAAAAAGTATTGCAATGACTGCCATTTTATTCCCTAGGATGTCTGCTAAAAAAAAATATATAATGTTTGGGGGTTCTGATAAATTTTCTAGCAAAAAAATTGTGATTTTCACATGAAGGAGAGAAGTGCCAGAATTTACCTGGTGGGCAAGTGGTTAATTAGACACGATTAGAATAAAGTCTGTGATGTGTTTACCATGTAGTTAAATGAGCTCCAAAAATGTATTCCGAACCCACTGCTCCGGCTGATTCATACACAGACTGTGCAAGGGAGCAAAATGCTGCCACAAACCGGTTAAGAGTAATGCATATTTCAATAGTACATGCCTCTCTACCACCGCTGTGCACACTCCAATTTCTGGGATGACGCACACTCCATGCAATCTGCCTGCACACTGATTGAACTTCTCCTGCAAACAGACCAGATGGATAGGAAGGATGGCACAGGTCAGTGATGTAGCCCAGGAGGGTACCAGCAGTTATAGAGCTTGAAATGAAGCCATAAAAGGTTTTGGGCAATTTATAAAAAAATGTAAAAGTTTACAAATTTGCAAAAAAATAAAAAAAAAACAGTATATTTATATAAAATCTCATATACGTATATACTGTTTACATGTTAAATTTTAAAAGCCGCAGCAAACCTTACATGTTTGCTAATGTGACAGAACACCTCTAATTTTCAAACATGTAAGGTTTGCTGCGGCTTTTAAAATGTAACATGTAAACAGTCTGTCAGATTTACATATACTGTATTTAAGCACATAACCCCCATTTTGTGTTGCAAATAACTGAATCTAAAACTCCGTTGGGTGTAACAAGATTAGTCTTTTTTTTTTTTTTTTGCTGATCCGAAAATGATCCGATCCGTGACTCCTGATCCGAGGATCGATCCGATCCGTGAGTTTTTCGATCCGTTGCACCCCTAGTGGTGTGTACGACAGGGGTTGACAAATTTGCTTGGAATCTAGGAGCCAGCTAAAAAAGTTAGGAGCCAAAAAAAACGCGCCCCGTCCCGACGAGCTTGCTCGGAGAAGCGAACACATACGTGAGCAGCGCCTGCATATGTAAACCATGTTCAAACCACACATGTGAGGTATCGCCGCGATTGGTAGAGCGAGAGCAATAATTCTAGCCCTAGACCTCCTCTAACTCAAAACATGCAACCTGTAGAATTTTTTAAACGTCGCCTATGGAGATTTTAAAGGGTAAAAGTTTGTCGCCATTCCACGAGCGGACGTAATTTTGAAGCGTGACATGTTGTGTATGAATTTACTCGGCGCAACATTATCTTTTATAATATAAAAAAAAATGGGGATAACTTTACTGTGGTCTTATTTTTTAATTAAAAAAAGTGTAATTTTTTTCCCAAAAAAGTGCGCTTGTAAGACCGCTGCGCAAATACGGCGTGAGAGAAAGTATTGCAACGATCGCCATTTTATTCTCTAGGGTGTTAGGATAAAAAATATATATAATGTTTGGGGGGTTCTAATTAGGGGGAAGAAGATGGCAGTGAAAATAGTGAAAAATTACATCAGAATTGCTGTTTAACTTGTAATGCTCAACTTGTAATACCAACGGCCACCACCAGATGGCGCCAGCTTACACATCTGGTGGTAATAACTTGTAATACCAATGGCTCACCACCAGATGGCTCCAGCTCACAAAGAAAAAATGTATTTTGCCCCCCCTTCCAAGCCTAGTCGCCATGGCAACCGGGATTTGTCGAGCCCTGGTGTACGAGTAGTGCATATACTTTTTCTACGTCCTGGTGCGATTTTCAGCCCATCCATTTGAATAGACTGCAAATCACACCACATGGGAATGCACAGATATCACAAAGGTACACGTGCTGCGTTTTCGTGCATTTCAGCTGTCAATATTTAACAGGTGAGAATGTTTATTGAAGGATTTAACTATACTTCTAAAAGTTGCAGATCGCTGCCATTACCAGTAAAAATAAAGTCCCTAAATCACCCCCCCCCCCCCATTTTAGACGCCAACTTTTGCGCTAACCAATGTGCGCCTATTGGGGTAGATTCAGGTACCGCTGCGCCTCCGTCACGTTTTTGCCAAGCCCCCCGCAAATTAACTGCGCTACGCTTCATTCACGAAGCAGTAGCCACGTAATTTACATGGGCGCTCCTCAAAAATGCCCGGCGTAAGGGCACCTAATGTAAATGATCCCGTAGGGGGCGGGAATCATTTAAATTAGGCGCGTTCCCGCGCCGAGCGTAGGGCGCATGCTCCGTCGGGAAACTTTCCCAACGTGCATTGCAGCAAATGACGCCGCAAGGACGTCATTTGCTTCAAAGTGAACGTAAATGGCGTCCAGCGACATTCACGATTCACTTACGCAAACTATGTAAAATTTAAACTTTGCGACGCGGGAACGACGGGTATACGTAGCATTGGCTGCCCCTGCCATTAGCAGGAGCAGCCTTACGCGAAAGGGTTGTGAATCGGCGTTAGTATGCAATTTACCACAACCACCTAGCGGCCTGCGCAAGGTTCGAGGTTCCTGAATCAGGAGCATTCGATACGCCGGGGCAAGTAAGCAATTGCTCTGCGTAACTATGGTTATGCAGGCGCAATTGCTCTTTGAATCTACCCCACTGTGATTTTTACCAAAAATATGTAGCAGAATACACATTGGCCTAAACCAGGCAAGTCGGCGAGTCCAAAGTCTGGCCCGCAAGCCAAGCGCAGCCCGTGTTTTGTTTAATGCAGTCGCACTGGCATATATCTCTATCTTGTAGCCCCCAACTAATCTGAGCGCCACCCCCCCCACAAAAGATCTATACACAGCATTTATCATTTTGACAGCCTTGGAGGAGACAGTGAGGGGGCAGGAGATTGCCGAGTAAACAGGAGATTCTCCTTTATGTAGTCTCCGTAATAGGAAGTGCCGTCTCCTGGGCTGGCATTGGACGACTGTTCTGTCCATCATAGGAGGTGGGACTTTGTATTAAAGAGGCCGCGGTGTATATAGGAGATAATCTGTTGACGCTCATCCTGCCCCTCACTGTTCCCTCCGAGGCTGCAGATGGGCATTGATCAGGCTGCATTCACAGCAATGATGAGGCTGCATTCATGGCAACTGACCTTTATTTTGCGTCACAGTTCTGAAACTTCCATTTTAAAGTAAAGGTGTGCGTTATACGCAGATAACTACGGTATATCCAAATAACACACCCAAGCTCACCCATGGACTTCACCACACAGGCAAGAAAATTCTTGTTGGGCAGTGCATTAGTTAATTTGCATTTCATTTTAATGGTTCAAAGAACGTCAGGCAAAATGGTCGGCCCTCACGCATGCTCACTACATCAAATCTGGCCCTCTTAGAAAAAAAGTTTGAACACCCTTGGCCTAAACTGATGAATTCATTTGCTTTTTTAGGATACGTATTATAGCAGAAAGTATTTTTCAAAATTCAAAATAAGAAGCTCCATTTGTGGGGGGGTTACAATTTTGTTTCACACAACCGCATAATTGTCAGTTAAAGTGACGCAGTGCCATATCGCAAAAAGGGGTCTTGTCTAGAAGGGGGTAAATCCTTACAGGGCTGAAGTGGTTAAAAAAATAACTGCTTCAAAAAATGCTTGCCTGGTTCCCCTGATATGCTCTATGGTTAAACCCATCCCCTACAGGACACACCAGTCATGCTGGGGGGTGAAGCTACAACCCCAGAAGGGGACCAGGCATCCAATACTCCAGGAAGCAGACAATTTCCCAGTTAGATTATCTGTTGGATTTGTTCACACCAGCAAACCGTGCTATACTGCGGCCTCTGGTGTGCACAAGGCAATGCACTTATTATAATGCATCACACTTTTTTTGTACATTTGCAAACTGAGCTCAGTACAGTTGCTACAGTGTGAAGGGGAGAACACTACAGACAGGTGGATTTTGAAAGAAGAGTGATCAAAGCGTACCAGAGCCTGGCATTTAAACTGAGCACAGTATTTACCACCACACTGGGGCCCCTTGGACCACTTTTTTTTTAAAGGTAAGCTTTTCCTTTAAATTGGAAGAGAGAGAGAGCACGAGCGAGAATAAGGCCCCTTTCACACTGATACTTTTTCAGGTGGTTTAGCGTTAAATCGCGCCACTATACCGCCTGAAAAAAAAACGTGCCCTGCAGTCTTCAATGTAAAAAAGCCCGAAGGCTTTCACACTGGAGCGGTGTGCTAGCAGGACCGCTTCAAAAGTCCTGCTAGCCGCATCTATGGAGCGGTGCGTTTACCGCTCCTTCCCATTGAAATCAATGGGAAACCTATGCAGAGGCGCATTGCTGGCGGTATTAACTCCTTTTCAGCCGCTAGCGGGGGTTAAAACCGCACCGCTATCGGCCAAATATCGCAGTAAATACGATGGTTTAGCGGCGCTAAAAATCGCTATACCGCCACCCCGTGTGAAAGGGGCCTTAGGCAGCATTTTTAACGCACAAAAGACATACTAGGTCCCCTCAGCATTAAACCCAAAAATGTAGTATATTGCAGCTTGCCAATCAGATGTGGTGGCTGTATTAGTTTAGCCCCCCCCCCCCCCCCCAGCAACATACCTGCTTCATCCTCACTATGGATGAAGGAGCAACTTTGGACAGCAACATTGTCCATCTAAAGGGGGGTTTATGGACTAGCACAGGGGTGTCCAAACTGCGGCCCGGGATGTGGCACTTTGCTAGCCTTTATGCGGCCCTTGGGGCACTATTCCTCCAACTGATATGAGACACTATTCCTTCCACTGACACCAACAAGGGGGCACTATTTCTTCTACCAATATCAATGATGGGATACTATTCCTCCTATTGATAGGGGCCCTACTCCTCCTACTGACCACCAACCCTGAGGCCACATTTATTCTTACTGGTGCTGGGCCCGGGACATTTTCTGCACCCACTGGCCACAATCCGAGCACTTTCTAAAGTCTGAAGGACGATAGTGGCCCTTTGTTTGAAAAGTTGAGACCCTTGGACTAGCAGATAAAAAAAAAAATAAGTAAGCCAAACTCTAGCTAATACTTTATAATCATATATACAGTACTTTATAACCCCCCCCCCCCCCCGTTTGGCATAAAGGCTTTACATAAATACTGACCATTGTGATAAGGACCCCCTGTTGGTGGTCAATGGTTTATCTCATCCCTGTAAACTAATACATCTGGAAGAAAGCTTGTTCCCTTGAAAAAAAAACAGGGAGACTTGGCTGCATTCACACCTTTGCGTAGGCGATATGCCTCGTATTGCAGCGACATGAAATAGGCGTTTTGCGGCGACAAAACGCTTCGTTTTTAAGCCTTGTTTTTTGCTGGAGGGGCGATTTTAGCATTGTCGGCTATGCCCGAACGCCGAAGCCGCCCGAAAAAAAGGGTCCGGGACTTGTTTTGAGCTTCAGGCGTTCGGCGTGGTGATGTGAACCATCTCCATAGCCGACAATGTAAAATCACCCCTCCAGCGTATTAGGGGCTGCTGCGGCGTCGCGCTTCAGGCGTATATACGCCTAGGTGTGAATGGAGCCTCACTGGCCAGATGAGAAAGAAAGAAACCCCTAATAAAACGAACGCAGTCACCACATCTAAGAAAGTTTCGCCCTCACTCACTTTTTTTTTACGTAAAAGTACGGCATCACTTCAATATACAGGTTTAATTTTACTTTAATTTGGGCCAAGCCTTCCATTCCAGGAAATCTGCAGTTCTACTTTAAGAGAATGCGCTGGCTAAACAGGGATAGAACATTGTAGCAGTCCAGACAATAGTGGAGGATAGACCACAGTCCTTCCTGTGCACTTAGAGGGAAAGGACCCTTGCAGCAGCCAATTACAGGCAGTCAAATGATGAGGGTTCCAGCAGCCGCCTATCACAGGCAAATTATTGCGGGAGGTCCCAGTAGGTAGCCTATAACATGCAAATGATGGTGGCCAATTACAGGCAGACAAATTGGGATAATCCGTGAGGTGGCAAGTTACAGGTAAATGAGGAATTCAATAGTGGCCAATCACAAGTAGACACAACTATTGGGGTTCCAGCAGCATCCAATCACAAGCAAATGATGGAGGTCCCAGTCCTGCATACATATCAGAGAGGAATCCCGCGCACCTTCACTGTGATGATAAATAAAATGTCCCCGGAGTTACATGAACTCCTAAGCACTCGTACTCTCCTCCCTCATACATATACAGTCCTCTCTCCCTCCCCCATACATATACAGACCGCTATCCCTCACCACACATGGACTCCCTAAACCCGGCGCCCCCGTCCTCAGGCCTCCATCCCCGCTCCTACACTCCTAACTCGCGTCCCCCCACTATTCCCGCTCTGCCTCTACACCGGCCCTCACACGGTACCTTTGGTTTGTCGTCTGCCATGTTAAAAATCCTCGGTGTCGTCGGTGTCCCCTCCTCTTCACAAAGAGCCTGAAGCCTGAACCCGCGCGGTTCGTGTGGCGTGGACGCGCACGCAACACTGCTTATAAAGCGCGCAGTGCGTGCGTGCGCGGTCCCGCCTTAGACACGCCCCCCGCGCTAATAGGAAGCCCGCTCTGTGCAGCACGTGGCGGAGAGGGCTCGTCCTGCGATTGTTGTGTGCGGGCTAGGATCATGTGACCTATCACTTGCAGATACATAAGCTCTGATTGGCTGTTATTTCAGTGCGAATTGTTTTTCCAGTTTCTGCCTAATAATAAAGGGCTCATGCACACAGCATAGCTCCCAACTGCATAGCTCCCAACTGTCCCTGACTTGGAGAAATGTCCCTCATTACTCCTCATTTGTCCCTCATTTTGGTCTGATCTCTATAGTTGTAGATAAAAAATGCATTTTTATATACATCAAAAAGTGTTTCCCAGTGCTAAACCTTTCATCTGATTTCTAAATTGCTGCATTTGTAAATTCCAAAAGCATATAAAGGAATAGTAGTGGTAAAAAAGCACTTGTGGGTTTAACCAATCACATTTTTTTGTACAATTCTCCTTTAAGGGGGCGTGGCAATGGGTGTGTCCTATGCCTGCATACTTTTGCTGATAGACGTCCCTCATTCCCATCTCAAAAAGTTGGGAGGTATGCAACTGTCCTTGATTTATAGAGACTCTCCCTTGTTTGGAACAAATAGGTAGATTCCGGTAGAGTTAGGCCGACTTATGTTTAAGCGTATGCTCAAACAGAGATAAGCTTAAACATATCTAAGATACGACGGCTTGTGCCGTCCTATCTTAGATTGCAATATTTTGGATGGCCGCTAGGTGGCGCTTCCATTGCGGTCGGCGTAGAATATGTAAATGAGGAGATACGCTGATTCACGAACGTACGCCCGGCCGACGCAGTACTTTTACGCCGTTTGCGTAAGAGATAGGCTGCGTAAAGTTAGAGCTAGGCCCTAGTGGAATAGTAATGTTAAGTATGGCCGCCGTTCCCGCCGCGGAATTCGAAATGTTTGCGTCGTTTGCGTAAGTCGTCCGCGAATCGGGATTTACGTCGTTTACGTCCACGTCAAAATCAATAGGCCCATGCGGCGTACTTAGCCGCAATGCACACTGGGAAATGTAGGCGCCCGGCGCATGCGCAGTTTAAACAAAACGTGAGGTCAAGCCTCATTAACATTAAACACGCCCCCCCCCCCAACACATTTGAATTAGGCGCCCTTACGCCCGCCGATTTAGGCTACGCCGTCGTAACTTAGCAGGCAAGTACATTGAGAATCATGTACTTGCCTAGCTTACTTACGGCGGCGTAGCCTAAACACGCTAAGCTACGCCGCCGTAACTATAGGCTCTGCTACCTGAATCTATCTAAAAGTGCCTCTTTCCTCCTCATGTGTCCCGCATTTTGGTCTGATCTATAGAGTTGTATATGAAATGCACAATTTACCTTTCAGATAGTGTTTCGCAGCTAGTGTTACCATCTGTACGGGATTGACCCAGACAGTCCGGGGTTTTGACACTTATGCCCAGGTTTGACTCCACCTGAAACCCGGACACACATCATACCTCATTGAAATCTGTCCTGGGGATGGAGCCAGTACCGATCCAGTGAGGGTTTCTGTTGGCTGTGCAGCGTCTGTCTGTGCTCTTTGCTTTTTCCCCCACCTGGCGCCTCTCCTCTCTCCCCACCGCCTCAGTGATCTCCTTTAACCACTTAAGCCCCGGACCAATATGCAGCTAAAGGACCAGGCCCCTTTTTGCGAAACGGCACCGCGTCGCTTTAACTGACAATTACGCGGTCGTGTGACGTGGTTTCCAAACGAAATTTACGTTTTTTTTTCCCCCACAAATAGAGCTTTCTTTTGGTGGTATTTGATCACCTCTGTGGTTTTTATTTTTTGCGCTATAAACAAAAATAGAGCGACAATTTTGAAAAAAAAACAATATTTTTTTACTTTTTGCTATAATAAATATCCCCCAAAAAGATATAAAAAACATATTCTACATATTTTTGCTAACAAAAAAATTGCAATAAGCGTTTATTGATTGGTTTGCGCAAAAGCGAAATAGCGTTTACAAAATAGGGGATCGTTTTATGGCATTTTTATTGATACATTTTTTTTGTACTATTAATGGCGGTGATCAGTGATTTTTTTTCCGTGACTGCGACATTATGGCGGACACAGCGGACACTTTTGACACATTTTTGGGACCATTGTCATTTTCACAGCGAAAAGTGCTATAAAAATGCACTGATTACTGTGAAAATGACACTGGCAGTGAAGGGGTTAACCTGTAGGGGGCGCTGAAGGGATTAAGTGTTTCCTAGGGAGTGTTTACTACTGTTTGGGGGCGTGGCTTTGCGTGTGACGTCACTGATCGTCGTTCCCTATGACAGGGAACAGACGATCAGTGGCAGTCACACTAGGAAGAACGGGGAAAGGTTTGTTTACACTTACCTCTCCCTGTTCTTCAGCTCTGTGACCCAATCGCGGGACACCAGCGGCGATCGGTCCCGCGGATGCGGTCACGGAGCCCAGGACCAGGTCGCCCATGGCTGGGCTCTTAAAGGCGACGTACAGGTACGTGCCTGTGCCCAGCCGTGCCCTTCTGCCGATATATATCGGCGTGAAGGGGTCCTTAAGTGGTTAAAGTAATTTTTTTGCTAGGACAGCCAGTGTCCTAACAACTGATGGGGGAGGTAAAAAGTCTCTCAAGCACCACCCCCTAACTGCAGCTCCCAGATCAGTGAACTTTTTATATTGCAGCGGCTGTGACGCACAACCCTCCCTGCACACTCCTGCCTCGCGGAAGCCATCGCGGGCAGAAATTTGGGGAGACAGCTGGGTGGGGCCGTGGGGGAAGTTATAAACTGGCCTGTGATTTATGCACACTTGATCTCTGTACATAAGCAATCCTGAACCCTGCACTCAGAATGTAACGCACTCCTCAACCCTGCACTCTGAATGTAGCACAATCCTGAACACTGCACTCTGTACACTGCGCACTCTTCAACCCTGCACTCTGTGAACAGCACACTCCTGAATTCTTCACTTTGTACGTAGTGCACTCCTCAACCCTGTACGTAGCACATCCCTCAACACTGCACTCAGTTCACAGCGCACTGCTCAAGCTCCATATTTAACGTAATACTCAACTATGTACTTTATACATAACTGGGATCTCCTCAGTAGAAGTGGGGACCCAGTAAGTCACTAGGGCCACTTTGTGGCATCAGTTGCTCCAGGCCAGGAGGCACAGACTGACCCACAGGACAATCCAGGATTTGGCTACAGCCAAATTTAACAAAATTAAGAATGAGAGCAACTTATCTCTCTCATTCTCCCACTAACTTTAGCGTAGTGCCCTTTCTGAAAGTAAAGGGGGCGCTACATGTAGTTCACTCCTGATCTCTGCTTTCTGTATGAAGCACACGGGGGAGTGGTGTTTATGATGTTGATGGTGAATGGTGCGATGGGGGTGTGATAAAGTTCCTGCATCTAATCTCTGAGAAAAAAAATCTCTGTAGCCAGAGGCCCCATTTACGATTTTATAAGTAGACTCTGATCTAAGGGGGGGTAGGGGGGTGCTGACTGCTGAGCTAATGATCACCAACCATTAGATCAGCAGTCTGCACCCATTGGAGACCCCCATTAGCGCACATTCCCCTTCTATCAGTGCCCTTCTAGCTACATCACTAACCTAGTCTCAAAATACCAACCAAATCGTCCTCTTCATTCTTCCCAAGACATCCTGCTCTCTAGCTTAAGGTGACCAGATTTTTAAAATGAAATCCAGGAACATATTTTTTCTTTACTAGTAATGGCAACAATCAGCGACTCTCTGCCCGTCACAGCCTCACAAGTCTCACTCTTCGGGCCCCGGCTACTACTGGATGGGGAGCGGAGGAAGATCACTCCACCAGGGAAGGCAAGGAGATAGGCAGGTGGCTGGCCAGGATTTGAGCCAAGGCAGAAGAACATGCGAGTGGAGCTGAATGGGCATGCGCCCAAAACTGAAGAAATATTCCCTCCGCTCCAACCAGCACATGATCATCAGAAGGGGGCACAGATAATGGAAAAAAACAACCCCCCTATGCTAGTTTTTTCACGGTCAAACACGACCAACATGTAACTTGAGGTAGACAGGATAGGTTGGTGAAGGAAGAGCAACTTCACAGTATCAGGCAATGGATAGTAAAGGCAGTCCTGCCCTTTAGCAATGGTATTTATATGCGTCACCACTCCAGCCGGAGTGGGTGAAGTGCCCCCGGACAGACCTCTCTCACAGGCCTGGCAGCCAGAGAGCCACTTAAAGCTTCTGGGAAAGGAAAACAAGTCTCTGCCACAGACTTGGCTTTAAATTAGATCTGGATGTCCAGATGAGACCTCTGCCACAGGCCTAGTGCTTGGAAGTTAGGACTGTAGAGCAAATCCTCCCAGTATGTCTTTGGGGTCCCGACTGACTGCTTGAATATGACCTGTCAGTGTCTGGTGCCCAGATCCCCGGTGGTTCATTCAAGCCTTGTTGGATCACCTGCCTCCGGGTTCTCCTCAGACCGATCCCCCACCGAACAGCACCCAGCTTGGGATCTTCTCAAGTGGAGACCCAGTAAGTCACTGAGGCCCCTTTGCAGCATACGTTGCTCCGGGCTATGAGAGCCCAGAGTCAGGAACTCCGCGTAGCACGCGGCCCCGGCCAGGTAGGCCATAGTGGTGGGGCCCATGACGTGCGCACACCCTAAAGGTGGGTGCCGCACCTAGAACCAGGAACCCGCGAAGAACCCAGAACAACGGCCTCCGCCACAGAAATACCCCTCCCCAGCATGCCCCGTGAGGGAAAACTCCTCCAATTGGCTGCTGGACCCCTCTGGTGCCACCTGCCACCCAGAGATGAGACTGTATCTCTGGGGCACAGACTGACCCACAGGACAAATGCAGATTTGGCGACAGCCAAATTTGTAAAATCACAGAATGAGAGCAACATAACTCTCTCATTCTCCCACTAAATTTTAATATAGCACCTGTACGAAAGTACACAGGCGCTACATACTCCCCCTACTTGAAATGACACTGTCCCCAGTGTCCTAAGGCATTCAAGCCTGAATGCCAGCCTGATATCTGCTAAAAGCAGTAAAGAAAAGTAGGGGGGGAAAAAAGAAAAAAAATGTGCATCATTTTAAATTTTACAAAATACTAGTGTCTTTAAAACACGGTAGCAAGAACTAGACATTACACAATATTATCACATACACAACCCTATCTATCTATGCTGTCCATTCTCCGACAGTGTTGATAGTAGGTGGGTCCAACAACCTGCATAGGAAATAAAAAAAACATGCACACGAAATATATATATATACTCTGATATATAAAACATTCTGCTATTTACAATCTCCAAGAATGGAACTGAAACTGCACGCTTGGGCCCAAGCGCGAAATTTCCCTCCCTCCCAAAGAGTTTTACCATAAGTGCTCTGATTGCAAAAAAAAACCAAAACAATATATATATACATTTCAGTTCTGCAATAAGAACCCTTGTCCAGTACTTCTTTAAAAGGAATAGGCCAGATAAAACAGGCATGCAGCTTATTTGTAAAAGCGCAGGTCTGGCAAAATCACAGCGCCACCATCTACCGTCGTAGAGGTGACTGAAAACACCTGGTCTTCTCTCCCAGGAGACTTCAATACAACCCAATCGCTGTATATATCTCGGCCCCAGCTCCACTCTCGGTGACAGCGTTCAAACCGGGGTTCAAATACGACAAGTTCAAGTCCGCATCCGTGATGATGCGGGGTACTTTTAAGTGAGCCCAAATGGCTTTGTGGCTCCAGGCCTTCTGCTCTAGGTCAACTTGATGCAGGAGAGCGGATGGCACGTAGGGGTACTCATACCCGTATCTAGTGGCAACCTTCTGAATCACCAGGCGCTGCAGCCTGGCCAAATTAGGCAGTGTACGTGGGTCTCCGCGTCCCGGCAGCACTATAGCGTCCGGTGCCCTTCTCAGAGCTGGCACGGCAAGGGGCATGGGAGCGGTGAGGGAAATAACTGGAACTGACTCACTGTCTCCCCAGGTCAGCTGCAGGACGTCCTGGGACGACATCTGGGACCCACGCGATTCGGTCCGGCTGGATCGTTTTCTTCCTCCGGTTACTGTAGAAGGCACAGGATCCTCCGAACCCCTGGGACTCCGGAAACATTGGCTCAAACAGACTCTCCAGAGTTTCCTTATCATCGGTCAAAGAATCAAAATCGGAACAGTTTAGCTCTTCCGCAGGTAGATAGCCGCAGGCCTTGACTGATGGGTCTCTGGGTTGGATTGGCAGGAAACGCCGGGCAGGTAGGCCTCGACCGCGGCTGCGGGAGGTTTGAGCCGGGACTTCTCCTATAGAGGCCCGCCACACGGAGACCGCTGTAGAGGTGGATGTCTCTGATGTGGTTTCGACCTGTGTGCTGGTCACATCGGTTGGATCGTCTTGGTCTGGTACGGTCATAGGGCTTACCTCCGGTGAGTGAGATGGCGAGGTAGCCGTTTGTAGATTCAGGGTCGACGAGACCGATATGACCTCAGGATTCGGAGCCTCCGGCTCCACAAATTCCACTGACGGGGAGGGCTCTGGCCATGTGGCTTCTTCCTCCGCGGTGACGACTCCGGTGAGATAGTTCACCCGGTACTCCCGAGGAGCTCTGGCGGGTGGTCTCACCGTAAACATGTAGGCCCGGCATTTCTGGCACAGAGCGAATGGCTGGAGCCGGACTGATAGCTCCTCGCAACGAGGGCAGGACAGGGCCAAAGTCTCCGATCCTCTGCTGGATAACAGAACAAATTGTCCCTCGGTGGACATTCGAATGCCCGTGTCAGTTACTGGCACTCCAGGCGAGGCAAGCATGCTGGAGACTCCCGGTGAGGTCGCTGGGGGCCTCAATCACTGAGCAACAGTACACGATAGCAAGGAAGCAGACATCACGCACGCGGTCTACCTCTTTCTCGCAGGTGGGCGGTGATCTGCTGAATTGGCGCGAAGACTTTGCTATACGTCTCACGCAGGGGTGGGTGACTCCTTCCACTTGGAAACTTGTCTGGACACGTTGCAGGTGCGTGTTCTGCTAAACATACGCCCAGGCTTTAGCCGCTTGAGGTTAACTCCCTCATTGCCAGACAGTTCAATATACGACACTCTTTGCTCTCAATAAATCTTTTACTCACGATTTCCGTTGCCAGAGGTAACAGCCGAATCCCGGACGAGCCCCCACGTGTAGCGCTACCCCCGGAGGAGCAGCTGATTAGATTTGGGATCTGCGTGTTTAAGTTACCTCTATATTGTGTCTAGGGGTGATGGTGGTGCTGAGAGCAATGATAGAATGTCCAGGACCATTGATTGCGTTTTCAAATGCTTTATTTTCCCGGTCAAACACGACCTACATGTAACTTGAGGTAGACAGGATAGGTTGTTGAAGGAAGAGCAACTTCACAGTATCAGGCCATGGATAGTAAAGGCAGTCTGCCCTTTAGCAATGGTATTTATATGCGTCGCCACTCCAGCCG
This sequence comes from Rana temporaria, assembly GCF_905171775.1. Classification (NCBI taxonomy): domain Eukaryota; kingdom Metazoa; phylum Chordata; class Amphibia; order Anura; family Ranidae; genus Rana; species Rana temporaria. The sequence continues at coordinate 105,537,979 of NC_053500.1, forward strand.
GAGTGGGTGAAGTGCCCCCGGACAGACCTCTCTCACAGGTCTGGCAGCCAGAGCGCCAACTTTTTTCCTCCTTACATGGTGTTCTGTCAAAAAGACCATCTCGTCGTGTACCGTAGTGTATACGCTGCAGGTGTTCTGTGAAAACAGGTAACTCGTCTAAAACTCCAATTATAGCTGCTGGAGTGTCACCGGAAGTGACGTGGTCTGAGATTTTGATGAGCTACCTCTTTTGACAGAACACCAGATCAGAAAATGTAAACCTTTTCCAGTCCGCCATACTTTAAATGCATTTACGCACAGCTGAAACATCTCCCTGTATATATAAAATCATGTACAATAATTTATTATTAAATAAACATTATATACAATATCTTTATTCCTTCCAACCTATCCACCTATATACTGTAACTGAATGAACATTTAGCCCAATGTAAATCCTATTTCCCACCTATCTCTTGCCATTTAGTAGTCATTTAGGAGATTGGTGTTCTACATAAACATAAAACAAACCCAATAAAATTTTTATGATAGGGAAATTATCTACATAAACATAAAATTAACCCCCAAAAATGTGTATAATATGGAAAGGATCCAGGGAGGAATTGGATAATTTTATTCATTACATAATCTCCAATAAGTATGGAATTAGATTTACGATCAATATTTAATCTGATGCAGCGTACACCCGACCGTTTTTAATGACAAGAAAAATGCCATTTTCTTAATTGGTTGTTAAACACGATCGTGTGTAGGCTCCAGAGCATTTTTATCGACGAGAAAAATGGCCAATAAAAATTTAAAACCTGCTCTATTTTTTCACTTTTTTTTTCACGGTGTCGTTTTTCTCGTCGTGAGGGAACAGGGAAACAGGGAAAACAGGGGAAAAATTGCATGCTCAGAAGCAAGTTATGAGAAGGGAAATTTGCATAATCAGCCCAAAGGGTGGCGCCATTCGAATGAAACTTCCCCTTTATAGTGCCGTCGTACATGATGTCGTACGTGTTGTACGTCACCGCCGCCATTATAGCATGTACGGTAGTGTATACACTGCGGGTGTTTTTTGAAAACAGGTAATCTCCAATTACTTCTGCTGGAAAGTCACCGGAAGTGACATGGTTGGAGATTCTGACAAGTTGGCTCTTTTGACAGATCACCAGATAAGAGGAGGATATATAAGGCCCGTGATCGGCTGCGTCCCCCAGATTCCTGAAGACGCTGATGACTGCGAAACGGGTTGAGGTGAGGTTACGTAGCCATTGGCTTCACTTTTGGGTGACGAAATATCCGCCCATGTTGGGAGAGGATGGCAAGCATAGGACTGACTGACACACTGCTGAAATTCACTTGTTGCCGGCTTGGACACAGGAAAATGTGGGTATTTATTCAATGCATTTGTCTATTATATTTTATTAAAGTGGTTGCACAAATGCGATTCTGACCTTTTATCCCTATGTGGCTGACTGGAGATAAGAGAACATAGAGGACAGTGAAAACACGGAACTCGGAACTACTTTGGTGTGCAATACATGTTTTTTTTTTGGTATTTAGAAACTGTTGGTTTATATTGTTTAAGACACATTTACACTGGGGATACATATTGATACCTAGGGCCCATACACTATTTTAAATGTGTAATATATCTGTGATAATCCAATGTGTGGACCTCCAACTATCGTATGGATAACAGCACTAACAATACTACTTAAAGCGGGGGTTCTCCCTAAAAAAAAAATTTCTAGCATGCCATTCAGCATACTAGCGCGAGCTACAGTATGCCTTTATATATTTTTTTGGCGCCGTAGTCAATGTTTAATCGCGTAGTAAAGTTTCAGACTCCCCGCGGGGAATGGGCGTTCCTATGCAGAGGGAACGTGATTGACGGCCGGCTATGGCGCGTCACGCTTCACGAAAATAGCCGAAATAGGAGTTTGCTCTTCACGGCGCCTACGCAGTCAGCTCCGATGTCTGTGCGCAGGCGCCGTATAGCGCCGTGAAGAGCCGAGACCTACTCCGGCTATTTTTGGGAAGCGTGACGCGCCATAGCCGGCCATCAATCTTGTTCCCTCTGCATAGGAACGCCCATTCCCCGCGGGGAGTCTGAAACTTTACTACGCGATTAAACAGTGAGTACGGCGCCAAAAAAATATATAAAGGCATACTGTAGCTTGCGCTAGTATGCTGAATGGCATGCTAGAAACTTGTTTTTTAAGGTGAAACACCGCTTTAAACACACATAAATTATAAAATTATAGTATCATATTAGTTCAGAAAATAGTCCACAGAAAATTTCCGTATTATAGTGATATAGATCAGTGTCTATATTAATTTTATTATCCCATTTATTCAAAACAGTGCTCCAGAAAACAGAGGACCTAGATTACATTGATTTCACACAAATCTCACTAGAAGTTGACGCCTTTAGTTAGCAAGAGAGTAAAAAACAGCATATATCTTTATGTAACAAGATCCCAGGCCTCCTTCAGTCTAATGAGAACTTCCAGAGCCAAGAGCTGCTGACATCCTTGGGTTGTAAGTTGTGTAAGGCCCCATACACACAATAGAATTTAGCCGCGAATACGGTCCAGCGGACCGTTTCCGCGGATAAATCCTCTCGAGGATTTCGGCGGATTTTCATGTCGCCGCAAATATGACGCGGCTACGTGCGCGACGCTGTCATATAAGGACTTTTCTTGAATGCAAATAGATCTTGTTTCTCTTAAAAATAACTTTGTGAGAGAGGGTTATGGCCAGGACACCCTTAGGCAGTTGCAATGTTAATTTGGCAGACTCCGAGACTTCTACAGGTAGACAGCCATGCAGGGAAAGGCATCCAGCAAGACATTACATATGCATGTGTAGGAATGCTGTCTCCTATGGCAACAGTCTTTAACATTTACTAACTCAAGGTGTAACAGTTCCTTCACTTCCACTACAATCACTTCTTGTAGTTCTTCAGCCCACTGAGCTCCCAGTCTCTCTCACTAGACTAGATGATTCACTGCCACTGAATCCCTTGGGCTCCTCCATTCTTCACTGTAGTATCTTCCTCAAGCGTCACCCCCACTTCTCTGCTGGGTCCCTAGCTTGGCACTCTAGATACCTTACAAGCTTCACCCTACTGGCCTGCTCGGTCCCTGACTTGACACACAAGGCTGCTGTGCAAGCATCACTTCCGCTGGCTGGGTCCCTGGCTTGACACCTGCTGAAGTCAGAAGTTTCCATATTCTTCAATGTCCCCGGTTAGTGAGAATTCTGCTCCGGTACTTGCTTCAGCTACTCAATGTGGTCCCTGGTAATTAGGAGGTTGGTCCCTAATTAGCTACAGCTTCCCCTCTACCTCCGACCACGACAGGTTTTCCGGCCGGCAGAACCGTCACTTCTGGTTGGACTGCAAGCCGCAATCCCAACCCTGCGCTGCTCTCTTGCTTTTGGATAGGCCCTCAAACAGCTTAGCAGCCAGATGTGCCCGGGATAGGCTCAAACTCCATCCTAGCAGCCCAGGCAGTACAACACACATCCACCCAGACAACCGTCCAGGTGGCACAGAACACTGATCACCTGATTACACCCAAATATATAGGTTCTACCAGCAAGCCAAGGGATTCAAGAAAACCCCTGCCCATTGGCTGAGATACCCTATACTCTCCTAATATGTCCTTGCTTTACCCTTGTCTTATCTAATACCACCAGGTACCCAGCCACTTAGCAACAGAAGAGAGAAGTGCAGCAATTCTAAACTTAGGGTGAAATCAATTAATCCCTAACAATGAGCCAAGGTAACTACACCTGGCAGGTAAATGTAGGAGCAACCCTGCCTAAACATCAGGTATCTACATCTACATTCAGGTGTCACAGGCTCTGTGTTATCCACATCTCTTCCTGGTGTCCTTAAGGTCCCAATACTGTCTCCCCCAGGCTCAGTTTAGGAAAGATGCTCCATGTCCAGGCAATAGGGAAGAAGGAGAAGGATCCCAGATAGTGAAAAGTACCGTTTTTATTAAAAAGTAATGCACTATATGCACACATTGAACATGGTGCCTGAAGTGAAGGCAAACTGAAAGTTACCTCTCAATGCATTTCATCATGGAAAATTATGTCCTCAGGAGCTTGAGAAAGGGGCATGGCCGTAAAACCTGTTGTTGTCATGGTGACTGCATGATGCTGCCAGTGCCTGTGAGTGCTCGTGTTCCTCCTAGATGAGCGGCCTTCCTAGTGGCTTTCCAGCTTTCCTCTGGTGGTTACGCTCAACGCTAATTATCCTGGCTTTCCTCATGCGGGACTCTCTCATAGTGATACATGATAGTTTACATGTAGGTGGATACTTATCTGTCGAAAAAAGTTACTGCACATAGATGGCTGAGCTGCATTTGTCAAGCTGCCTTTGTCAAGCTGAACCACTGGACAAATCTGTTGCAGATTCCACCTGTGCATGTCAGAGAATGGTTTGTAGAAGGACTCGAACACCTGCTCCGAAGATTGACACATACAAATTTGCCAATGCTAATGCGCACACGGGCATGAACGGCCACAACGATCCATCTGCCAGTGCACATTGCATGCGCAAAGACAGATTCTGGCGCCCAGTGGCGTATTTAAACCCAGCAGCAAGAGCCATTAGTTGCTGGATGATCTTCACCCCCCCCCCCCCCCCAGTGTGTTCCTGTTCTTGATATTAGTGGATTTCCTGTTACCGACCTGACTTGCCTCTGACCTGTCTTGTCTCCATTCCTGGCTTTGACCCTCGGCTTGCTCGATTGACCCTCGCTTCTGCCTGCTGATCCGTGTATGACCCTTGGCTTGCTCTTGGACTCCGCTGCTGCCTGATTACCAGTGTATGGCCTCGGCTTACTTCTGACTCTGCTTGATGCCTTACTCTGGCTGACGTTCCGTGTACTGGCCTGGCTCCTGACCCTGCTTCTGGCTCTTCCTTCTGCCAAGTCTCATCCGGTACATCTGAGGGACTCCTGCTCAGCACTGCATCCCGCTTGTCCAGCCGCCATCCAGCAGACATCACTGCATCACTCGGCCTCAACTGCCAATCCCTGTGTCATGGATATGCAGTAATGTCTGGCAGCTTACCTTCCTCTCCATGTGTTCACCTTAGAGGCCAGTCCCTCTCACCTGGCTGATTTTATCATCTCTCCTCCCTGTATGGCTCCACCCCAGGCCATATCAGGAACTCTATATTAACCAGTGCACTGCAGGTCTGACTTGCTGATCAACATTGTTTGTTAAGCATTGTGTGTTTGGGTTCCTGCTTGCCGTGAGCTACATTTATCTCTGTGTATCGATCTTGGCTTGTCCCCGACTTCTCCTGTTTGCCTGTGACCCTGACCCTTGGCCTGTCCCTTGTTTATCCTTGTCTGCTTGTCGCTCCGACCTTGGCTTAACCCTTCACTATCTCTTGTGTCCTGAGTGGCTGCTTCCCCTCTCTCCCTACGGAGTGTGACCTAGGGAACTCTGGGGGCAGCGACCTGGATTCAGTTGCAGCTAAGCCCATCCTCACCACTAGAGGCTCTGGTGAATACCAGCTGGATCTTAGACTCCGTGCCCCTGGGAATCTTGGGCTCAAGTTTCCTGTGGGATTCCTGTTTGTGCTCCAGTGGACCTGTCCCCCATTTTCACTCTGTGGTCCATCCGCAGCAGTCTGCCATAGAGTTACTACCTTGTGGTGCAATCCTGACTCCAACGGGGTGCATCTGTCATCTGGCCACGGATGACCTGACACCCTGCTTCTTTGGGCATAGCACTCCCTTTTACAACCTTTAGGGGTGCCCTGCTCTTAACCACAAGGGAAGCCCTCTCAGCACTTTGGCCTCTGACCAGGTACCTGACAATGCACCTATGTGTTACTCCTTTCCTTATTCATTCAACTTGTTTTTATTTATCCTTTATACCAATTTTATTTGGTATAAAGGCTTCACTTTCAGATTCCCTTACCGAGGATGGCGGCGGGGGCAGCAGAGAGACCAGCGATTGCTTGTCTTCTGCTGCCGACATCATGGGCATGCTGGACAGGTAAGTTTCCATTTATTGAAAGTCAGCAGCTGCAGTATTTGTAGCTGCTGGCTTTTAATATTTTTTATGCGACCTCTGCTTTACCCTTCTGTGTCAGAGGGACCGAGGTTATATACCAAGTCGAGGCAAAGAAAAGAGAACCCAATTTACCAAGTGACTCCTGTGGGGGTAGCGTTTCATGAGTGTACATTATGCCTGTGTAGCAAGGTCCCAGGTCTCCTTTGATCTGATGATCTGCTTGATCCTTGGCTTGACACACAAGGCTGCTCTGCAAACATCACCTCCGCTAGCTGGGTCCCTGACTTGATTCCCACTGAAGTTTCCGATTCTTCACTACCCCCGGTTGGTGAGACTACTGCTCCAGCACTTTCTTCAGTTACACACTGTGGCCCCTGGTAATAAGGCGGATAGTGCCTTACTGGCGACAGTTTCCCCTCTACCTCCGACCATGACAAGTTCTCCGGTCGACAGAACCTTTACTTTTGGTTGGACTGCAAGCCGCAGTCCCAACCCTGCACTGCTCTCCTTCTTCTGGATATGCCCTCAGACAGCCTAGCAGCCAGATGTGCCCGGGATAGGCCCCCTCTCTGGCCTAGCAGCCCGGAAATACAACATCCGTCCACCTAGACAGCTATCCAGGTGGCACAGAACACAGATCACCTGACCTCACCCATACTTGCCAACTGTCCCGTTTTTAAAGGGACAGTCCCGTCAAATAGGACCTAGTCCCGGCTAATTTAGCCTGCCGGGACTTGTCCCGGCTATTGGGGAAGGCAGGTGGGGCTTCTGGGTCTCAGCAGGGACCTGAGCCTGCGATGTGTGCTTGGGATGCAAAGCTCCTTTCTGTCCCCTCCCTCCAGTCTCGTGCTGTGCGGATCCTTGTTATCTCTGACTCAGCCTCCCCCTCCAATCAGCAGCGCGGTGTGCTGTGAGACCTGGGAGGCGGAGCTCACTGTAGCTCCTGTCGGCTGGCCAGAGGAAGGGAGGAGGTGAGTGAGCTGAACTTTTCTGGGAGAAGTTTCCTAGGGTGGATAGTAGTAGTTACACACTTTCAAGGAGATTTTTTCTTAGGAGAAGGATCAAAGGAGATAGTGAGGGGGAGGGGGCTGAGGTCTGCAGCCCAAACACATTTTGGCAGATCACTTCTAAGCATGAACAGTCTGTGCAAACAGCATCCAATCCAATTGCTCAGACTAGATAATGTGGGGTCCTTTATAGCCATTCATGTAACCTGTATATATATGTGGTGAGTTCACACCTCTGATTGCACAGACTCAGAACCTGGATACATGTACAATCAGAAGTGTGAACTCACCACATACACACACAGGTTACATGAATGGCTATAAATGACTCCACATTATCTAGTCTGAGCAATTGGATTGGATACAGAGTGCTATAAACTGGATTACATAGATCTGTACTTACATCTAGTACTGTTGTATGATTCATTGTTTTTAGTGGATGAGGTTTTTTTTTTATATATATACATCGCTATCTGACCACTTCTCAGTCCCCCTCTCCTGTACATACTCCCCCCAGCTTGCATCACCCCCAGATCACATCATACAGACATCACTCCAAGCTGCTTCCTACCCCCCCCCCCCCCAGCCGAGGGACATCATTCCATGGTCACTTTCCTTCCCTTATCTTCCCAACATCACTTCCTGATTACCCCATAGACACCACAAGAAATCCCTCTCCATACTGCCACCGCCATACCCTCCAAACTCCTCTCCCGTACTAACTGTGCCCATCATACCCTCTGCACTCCTCCTCCTCTCCTGTACATACTGCCCCAGCATACCCTCTGTACTCCTCCTCCTCTCCTGTACATACTGCCCCAGCATACCCTCTGCACTCCTCCTCTCCTGTACATACTGCCCCAGCATACCCTCTGCACTCCTCCTCTCCTGTACATACTGCCCCAGCATACCCTCTGCACTCCTCCTCTCCTGTACATACTGCCCCCATCATACCCTCTGCACTCCTCCTCCTCTCCTGTACATACTGCCCCCATCATACCCTCTGCACTCCTCCTCCTCTCCTGTACATACTGCCCCCATCATACCCTCTGCACTCCTCCTCCTCTCCTGTACATACTGCCCCAGCATACCCTCTGCACTCCTCCTCCTCTCCTGTACATACTGCCCCAGCATACCCTCTGCACTCCTCCTCCTCTCCTGTACATACTGCCCCAGCATACCCTCTGCACTCCTCCTCCTCTCCTGTACATACTGCCCAGCATACCCTCTGCACTCCTCCTCCTCTCCTGTACATACTGCCCCAGCATACCCTCTGCACTCCTCCTCCTCTCCTGTACATACTGCCCCAGCATACCCTCTGCACTCCTCCTCTCCTGTACATACTGCCCCAGCATACCCTATGCACTCCTCCTCCTCTCCTGTACATACTGCCCCCATCATACCCTCTGCACTCCTCCTCCTCTCCTGTACATACTGCCCCAGCATACCCTCTGCATTCCTCCTCTCCTGTACATACTGCCCCCATCATACCCTCTGCACTCCTCCTCTCATGTACATACTGCCCCAGCATACCCTCTGCACTCCTCCTCCTCTCCTGTACATACTGCCCCCATCATACCCTCTGCACTCCTCCTCCTCTCCTGTACATACTGCCCCCATCATACCCTCTGCACTCCTCCTCCTCTCCTGTACATACTGCCCCCATCATACCCTCTGCACTCCTCCTCCTCTCCTGTACATACTGCCCCAGCATACCCTCTGCACTCCTCCTCCTCTCCTGTACATGCTGCCCCCATCATACCCTCTGCACTCCTCCTCTCCTGTACATACTGCCCCCATCATACCCTCTGCACTCCTCCTCTCCTGTACATACTGCCCCCATCATACCCTCTGCACTCCTCCTCCTCTCCTGTACATACTGCCCCAGCATACCCTCTGCACTCCTCCTCCTCTCCTGTACATACTGCCCACATCATACCCTCTGCACTCCTCCTCCTCTCCTGTACATACTGCCCCATCATACCCTCTGCACTCCTCCTCCTCTCCTGTACATACTGCCCCAACATACCCTCTCCACTCCTCCTCTCCTGTACATACTGCCCCCATCATACCCTCTGCACTCCTCCTCCTCTCCTGTACATACTGCCCCAGCATACCCTCTGCACTCCTCCTCCTCTCCTGTACATACTGCCCCCATCATACCCTCTGCACTCCTCCTCCTCTCCTGTACATACTGCCCCAGCATACCCTCTGCACTCCTCCTCCTCTCCTGTACATACTGCCCCAGCATACCCTCTGCACTCCTCCTCTCCTGTACATACTGCCCCAGCATACCCTCTGCACTCCTCCTCTCCTGTACATACTGCCCCCATCATACCCTCTGCACTCCTCCTCCTCTCCTGTACATACTGCCCCAGCATACCCTCTGCACTCCTCCTCCTCTCCTGTACATACTGCCCCAGCATACCCTCTGCACTCCTCCTCCTCTCCTGTACATACTGCCCCAGCATACCCTCTGCACTCCTCCTCCTCTCCTGTACATACTGCCCAGCATACCCTCTGCACTCCTCCTCCTCTCCTGTACATACTGCCCCAGCATACCCTCTGCACTCCTCCTCCTCTCCTGTACATACTGCCCCAGCATACCCTCTGCACTCCTCCTCTCCTGTACATACTGCCCCAGCATACCCTATGCACTCCTCCTCCTCTCCTGTACATACTGCCCCCATCATACCCTCTGCACTCCTCCTCCTCTCCTGTACATACTGCCCCAGCATACCCTCTGCATTCCTCCTCTCCTGTACATACTGCCCCCATCATACCCTCTGCACTCCTCCTCTCATGTACATACTGCCCCAGCATACCCTCTGCACTCCTCCTCCTCTCCTGTACATACTGCCCCCATCATACCCTCTGCACTCCTCCTCCTCTCCTGTACATACTGCCCCCATCATACCCTCTGCACTCCTCCTCCTCTCCTGTACATACTGCCCGCATCATACCCTCTGCACTCCTCCTCCTCTCCTGTACATACTGCCCCAGCATACCCTCTGCACTCCTCCTCCTCTCCTGTACATGCTGCCCCCATCATACCCTCTGCACTCCTCCTCTCCTGTACATACTGCCCCCATCATACCCTCTGCACTCCTCCTCTCCTGTACATACTGCCCCCATCATACCCTCTGCACTCCTCCTCCTCTCCTGTACATACTGCCCCAGCATACCCTCTGCACTCCTCCTCCTCTCCTGTACATACTGCCCACATCATACCCTCTGCACTCCTCCTCCTCTCCTGTACATACTGCCCCAGCATACCCTCTGCACTCCTCCTCCTCTCCTGTACATACTGCCCCAGCATACCCTCTGCACTCCTCCTCTCCTGTACATACTGCCCCCATCATACCCTCTGCACTCCTCCTCTCCTGTACATACTGCCCCCATCATACCCTCTGCACTCCTCCTCTCCTGTACATACTGCCCCATCATACCCTCTGCACTCCTCCTCTCCTGTACATACTGCCCCCATCATACCCTCTGCACTCCTCCTCTCCTGTACATACTGCCCCCATCATACCCTCTGCACTCCTCCTCCTCTCCTGTACATACTGCCCCAGCATACCCTCTGCACTCCTCCTCCTCTCCTGTACATACTGCCCACATCATACCCTCTGCACTCCTCCTCCTCTCCTGTACATACTGCCCCATCATACCCTCTGCACTCCTCCTCCTCTCCTGTACATACTGCCCCAACATACCCTCTGCACTCCTCCTCTCCTGTACATACTGCCCCCATCATACCCTCTGCACTCCTCCTCCTCTCCTGTACATACTGCCCCAGCATACCCTCTGCACTCCTCCTCCTCTCCTGTACATACTGCCCCCATCATACCCTCTGCACTCCTCCTCCTCTCCTGTACATACTGCCCCAGCATACCCTCTGCACTCCTCCTCCTCTCCTGTACATACTGCCCCAGCATACCCTCTGCACTCCTCCTCTCCTGTACATACTGCCCCAGCATACCCTCTGCACTCCTCCTCTCCTGTACATACTGCCCCCATCATACCCTCTGCACTCCTCCTCCTCTCCTGTACATACTGCCCCAGCATACCCTCTGCACTCCTCCTCCTCTCCTGTACATACTGCCCCAGCATACCCTCTGCACTCCTCCTCCTCTCCTGTACATACTGCCCCAGCATACCCTCTGCACTCCTCCTCCTCTCCTGTACATACTGCCCAGCATACCCTCTGCACTCCTCCTCCTCTCCTGTACATACTGCCCCAGCATACCCTCTGCACTCCTCCTCCTCTCCTGTACATACTGCCCCAGCATACCCTCTGCACTCCTCCTCTCCTGTACATACTGCCCCAGCATACCCTATGCACTCCTCCTCCTCTCCTGTACATACTGCCCCCATCATACCCTCTGCACTCCTCCTCCTCTCCTGTACATACTGCCCCAGCATACCCTCTGCATTCCTCCTCTCCTGTACATACTGCCCCCATCATACCCTCTGCACTCCTCCTCTCATGTACATACTGCCCCAGCATACCCTCTGCACTCCTCCTCCTCTCCTGTACATACTGCCCCCATCATACCCTCTGCACTCCTCCTCCTCTCCTGTACATACTGCCCCCATCATACCCTCTGCACTCCTCCTCCTCTCCTGTACATACTGCCCGCATCATACCCTCTGCACTCCTCCTCCTCTCCTGTACATACTGCCCCAGCATACCCTCTGCACTCCTCCTCCTCTCCTGTACATGCTGCCCCCATCATACCCTCTGCACTCCTCCTCTCCTGTACATACTGCCCCCATCATACCCTCTGCACTCCTCCTCTCCTGTACATACTGCCCCCATCATACCCTCTGCACTCCTCCTCCTCTCCTGTACATACTGCCCCAGCATACCCTCTGCACTCCTCCTCCTCTCCTGTACATACTGCCCACATCATACCCTCTGCACTCCTCCTCCTCTCCTGTACATACTGCCCCAGCATACCCTCTGCACTCCTCCTCCTCTCCTGTACATACTGCCCCAGCATACCCTCTGCACTCCTCCTCTCCTGTACATACTGCCCCCATCATACCCTCTGCACTCCTCCTCTCCTGTACATACTGCCCCCATCATACCCTCTGCACTCCTCCTCCTCTCCTGTACATACTGCCCCAGCATACCCTCTGCACTCCTCCTCTCCTGTACATACTGCCCCCATCATACCCTCTGCACTCCTCCTCTCCTGTACATACTGCCCCAGCATACCCTCTGCACTCCTCCTCCTCTCCTGTACATACTGCCCCAGCATACCCTCTGCACTCCTCCTCCTCTCCTGTACATACTGCCCCAGCATACCCTCTGCACTCCTCCTCCTCTCCTGTACATACTGCCCCAGCATACCCTCTGCACTCCTCCTCCTCTCCTGTACATACTGCCCCAGCATACCCTCTGCACTCCTCCTCCTCTCCTGTACATACTGCCCCAGCATACCCTCTGCACTCCTCCTCCTCTCCTGTACATACTGCCCCAGCATACCCTCTGCACTCCTCCTCCTCTCCTGTACATACTGCCCTCACCATACCCTCTGCACTCCTCCTCTCCTGTACATACTGCCCCAGCATACCCTCTGCACTCCTCCTCCTCTCCTGTACATACTGCCCCAGCATACCCTCTGCACTCCTCCTCCTCTCCTGTACATACTGCCCCAGCATACCCTCTGCACTCCTCCTCCTCTCCTGTACATACTGCCCCAGCATACACTCTGCACTCCTCCTCTCCTGTACATACTGCCCCAGCATACCTTCTGCACTCCTCCTCTCCTGTACACACTGCCCCCATCATACCCACTGCACTCCTCCTCTCCTGTACATACTGCCCCCACCATACCCTCTGCACTCCTCCTCTCCTGTACATACTGCCCCCATCATACCCTCTGCACTCCTCCTCTCCTGTACATACTGCGGAGTGGGTGGAGCTTCGGGGAAGTGAGTGTGGTAATTAATTAATAGCTGTGCTGCAAAGTGTCCCTGGAATTTTTTTTCAAATGTTGGCAACTATGCTCACCCAAATATAAAGGCTCAAGAAAACCCCTGCCCATTGGCTGAGATACCCCATATACCCATAACCTGACCTTGCATTGCCCTTGTCGTACCTGGCCACCTAGTGGTAGAAGAGAAAAGTGCAGCCAGGCCAAACTTAGGGAGAAATCAATAGATTGTGAAGAGAAGCCCTACCTAAACTCCAGGGTGCTACACCTGTGTGGAGGAGTTTTTCTTATTACATTTTACTTATTTTTTACGGATACATTTGAGGTGTCAATAGACCATATTAGCAGCAGATAGAGTTGAGAGACCAAGAGACTCCATCATCTTTTTCCCCTGAGCCAACACTGACACAGCCATGAGCTTTTGTTTATTTGTTTATCATCATGGTATATAGAAGCCATTTTTGGCAGTAAAAGAGATAAACACTGTGGGCCAGATTCTCGTAGATTGGCGTTAAACTATGCGGCCGTAACGTATCTCGTTTACGTTACGCGGCCGCAAGTTTTACGGGCAAGTGCTTGATTCACAAAGCACTTGCCTGTAAAGTTGCGGTGGCGTAGCGTAAATTCTCCGGCGCAAGCCCGCCTAATTCAAATGATCCAGGTAGGGGGCGTGGATCATTTTAATTAGGCGCGTTCCCGCACTGATCGTACTACGCATGCGCCGTCCCTAAAATTTCCTGACGTGCATTGCGCTAAATGACGTCGCAAGGACGTCATTGGTTTCGACGTTAACGTAAATGGCGTCCAGCGCCATTCACGGACGACTTATGCAAACAACGTACTTTTTTAAATTTCGACGCGTCGCAAAAGCTACGGAAACGTCGTAAATTCACTGCGTCGACCGCGCATACGTTCGGGAATCTTGCGTAAATAGCTAATTTGCATAGACGACGGGGAAAACGACGTTGGTGACACCTAGCGGCGGGAAAAAAAATGCATCTAAGATCTGACAGCGTAAAAGCCTTACGCCTGTCAGATCTAATGGATATCTATGCGTAACTGATTCTAAGAATCAGTCGCATAGATACGCCGGACCAGATTAGGACTTACGACGGCGCAAATGGCGTTGCGCAGTCGTAAGCCCTTTGAGAATCTGGCCCTGTGGGCCAGATTCTCCGAGGAGATACGACGGCCTATATCCAGATACGTCGTTGTATCCCTGAGTCCGGTTGGTCGTATCTATGCGCCTGATTCATAGAATCAGTTACGCATAGATTTCTATTAGATCCGACCGGCGTAAGTCTCGGATCGTAACTGCATATTTACGCTGGCCACTAGGGGCGTGTACGCTGATTTACGCGTCGAAATATGTAAATCAGCTAGATACGCAAATTCACGAATGTACGCCCGGCCGTACGCCCGGCACTCCTCCTCCTCTCCTGTACATACTGCCCCAGCATACCCTCTGCATTCCTCCTCTCCTGTACATACTGCCCCCATCATACCCTCTGCACTCCTCCTCTCATGTACATACTGCCCCAGCATACCCTCTGCACTCCTCCTCCTCTCCTGTACATACTGCCCCCATCATACCCTCTGCACTCCTCCTCCTCTCCTGTACATACTGCCCCCATCATACCCTCTGCACTCCTCCTCCTCTCCTGTACATACTGCCCCCATCATACCCTCTGCACTCCTCCTCCTCTCCTGTACATACTGCCCCAGCATACCCTCTGCATTCCTCCTCTCCTGTACATGCTGCCCCCATCATACCCTCTGCACTCCTCCTCTCCTGTACATACTGCCCCCATCATACCCTCTGCACTCCTCCTCTCCTGTACATACTGCCCCATCATACCCTCTGCACTCCTCCTCCTCTCCTGTACATACTGCCCCAGCATACCCTCTGCACTCCTCCTCCTCTCCTGTACATACTGCCCACATCATACCCTCTGCACTCCTCCTCCTCTCCTGTACATACTGCCCCAGCATACCCTCTGCACTCCTCCTCCTCTCCTGTACATACTGCCCCAGCATACCCTCTGCACTCCTCCTCTCCTGTACATACTGCCCCCATCATACCCTCTGCACTCCTCCTCTCCTGTACATACTGCCCCCATCATACCCTCTGCACTCCTCCTCCTCTCCTGTACATACTGCCCCAGCATACCCTCTGCACTCCTCCTCTCCTGTACATACTGCCCCCATCATACCCTCTGCACTCCTCCTCTCCTGTACATACTGCCCCAGCATACCCTCTGCACTCCTCCTCCTCTCCTGTACATACTGCCCCAGCATGCCCTCTGCACTCCTCCTCCTCTCCTGTACATACTGCCCCAGCATACCCTCTGCACTCCTCCTCCTCTCCTGTACATACTGCCCCAGCATACCCTCTGCACTCCTCCTCCTCTCCTGTACATACTGCCCCAGCATACCCTCTGCACTCCTCCTCCTCTCCTGTACATACTGCCCCAGCATACCCTCTGCACTCCTCCTCCTCTCCTGTACATACTGCCCCAGCATACCCTCTTCCACTCCTCCTCCTCTCCTGTACATACTGCCCCCACCATACCCTCTGCACTCCTCCTCTCCTGTACATACTGCCCCAGCATACCCTCTGCACTCCTCCTCCTCTCCTGTACATACTGCCCCAGCATACCCTCTGCACTCCTCCTCCTCTCCTGTACATACTGCCCCAGCATACCCTCTGCACTCCTCCTCCTCTCCTGTACATACTGCCCCAGCATACCCTCTGCACTCCTCCTCTCCTGTACATACTGCCCCAGCATACCCTCTGCACTCCTCCTCTCCTGTACACACTGCCCCCATCATACCCACTGCACTCCTCCTCTCCTGTACATACTGCCCCCACCATACCCTCTGCACTCCTCCTCTCCTGTACATACTGCCCCCATCATACCCTCTGCACTCCTCCTCTCCTGTACATACTGCGGAGTGGGTGGAGCTTCGGGGAAGTGAGTGTGGTAATTAATTAATAGCTGTGCTGCAAAGTGTCCCTGGAATTTTTTTTCAAATGTTGGCAACTATGCTCACCCAAATATAAAGGCTCAAGAAAACCCCTGCCCATTGGCTGAGATACCCCATATACCCATAACCTGACCTTGCATTGCCCTTGTCGTACCTGGCCACCTAGTGGTAGAAGAGAAAAGTGCAGCCAGGCCAAACTTCGGGAGAAATCAATAGATTGTGAAGAGAAGCCCTACCTAAACTCCAGGGTGCTACACCTGTGTGGAGGAGTTTTTCTTATTACATTTTACTTATTTTTTACAGATACATTTGAGGTGTCAATAGACCCTATTAGCAGCAGATAGAGTTG
The DNA here is from genome assembly GCF_905171775.1 of Rana temporaria. Classification (NCBI taxonomy): domain Eukaryota; kingdom Metazoa; phylum Chordata; class Amphibia; order Anura; family Ranidae; genus Rana; species Rana temporaria. The sequence continues at coordinate 105,554,304 of NC_053500.1, forward strand.
AGAGACCAAGAGACTCCATCATCTTTTTCCCCTGAGCCAACACTGACACAGCCATGAGCTTTTGTTTATTTGTTTATCATCATGGTATATAGAAGCCATTTTTGGCAGTAAAAGAGATAAACACTGTGGGCCAGATTCTCGTAGATTGGCGTTAAACTATGCGGCCGTAACGTATCTCGTTTACGTTACGCGGCCGCAAGTTTTACGGGCAAGTGCTTGATTCACAAAGCACTTGCCTGTAAAGTTGCGGTGGCGTAGCGTAAATTCTCCGGCGCAAGCCCGCCTAATTCAAATGATCCAGGTAGGGGGCGTGGATCATTTTAATTAGGCGCGTTCCCGCACTGATCGTACTACGCATGCGCCGTCCCTAAAATTTCCTGACGTGCATTGCGCTAAATGACGTCGCAAGGACGTCATTGGTTTCGACGTTAACGTAAATGGCGTCCAGCGCCATTCACGGACGACTTATGCAAACAACGTACTTTTTTAAATTTCGACGCGTCGCAAAAGCTACGGAAACGTCGTAAATTCACTGCGTCGACCGCGCATACGTTCGGGAATCTTGCGTAAATAGCTAATTTGCATAGACGACGGGGAAAACGACGTTGGTGACACCTAGCGGCGGGAAAAAAAATGCATCTAAGATCTGACAGCGTAAAAGCCTTACGCCTGTCAGATCTAATGGATATCTATGCGTAACTGATTCTAAGAATCAGTCGCATAGATACGCCGGACCAGATTAGGACTTACGACGGCGCAAATGGCGTTGCGCAGTCGTAAGCCCTTTGAGAATCTGGCCCTGTGGGCCAGATTCTCCGAGGAGATACGACGGCCTATATCCAGATACGTCGTTGTATCCCTGAGTCCGGTTGGTCGTATCTATGCGCCTGATTCATAGAATCAGTTACGCATAGATTTCTATTAGATCCGACCGGCGTAAGTCTCGGATCGTAACTGCATATTTACGCTGGCCACTAGGGGCGTGTACGCTGATTTACGCGTCGAAATATGTAAATCAGCTAGATACGCAAATTCACGAATGTACGCCCGGCCGTACGCCCGGCACTCCTCCTCCTCTCCTGTACATACTGCCCCAGCATACCCTCTGCATTCCTCCTCTCCTGTACATACTGCCCCCATCATACCCTCTGCACTCCTCCTCTCATGTACATACTGCCCCAGCATACCCTCTGCACTCCTCCTCCTCTCCTGTACATACTGCCCCCATCATACCCTCTGCACTCCTCCTCCTCTCCTGTACATACTGCCCCCATCATACCCTCTGCACTCCTCCTCCTCTCCTGTACATACTGCCCCCATCATACCCTCTGCACTCCTCCTCCTCTCCTGTACATACTGCCCCAGCATACCCTCTGCATTCCTCCTCTCCTGTACATGCTGCCCCCATCATACCCTCTGCACTCCTCCTCTCCTGTACATACTGCCCCCATCATACCCTCTGCACTCCTCCTCTCCTGTACATACTGCCCCATCATACCCTCTGCACTCCTCCTCCTCTCCTGTACATACTGCCCCAGCATACCCTCTGCACTCCTCCTCCTCTCCTGTACATACTGCCCCCATCATACCCTCTGCACTCCTCCTCCTCTCCTGTACATACTGCCCCAGCATACCCTCTGCACTCCTCCTCCTCTCCTGTACATACTGCCCCAGCATACCCTCTGCACTCCTCCTCTCCTGTACATACTGCCCCCATCATACCCTCTGCACTCCTCCTCTCCTGTACATACTGCCCCCATCATACCCTCTGCACTCCTCCTCCTCTCCTGTACATACTGCCCCAGCATACCCTCTGCACTCCTCCTCTCCTGTACATACTGCCCCCATCATACCCTCTGCACTCCTCCTCTCCTGTACATACTGCCCCAGCATACCCTCTGCACTCCTCCTCCTCTCCTGTACATACTGCCCCAGCATGCCCTCTGCACTCCTCCTCCTCTCCTGTACATACTGCCCCAGCATACCCTCTGCACTCCTCCTCCTCTCCTGTACATACTGCCCCAGCATACCCTCTGCACTCCTCCTCCTCTCCTGTACATACTGCCCCAGCATACCCTCTGCACTCCTCCTCCTCTCCTGTACATACTGCCCCAGCATACCCTCTGCACTCCTCCTCCTCTCCTGTACATACTGCCCCAGCATACCCTCTTCCACTCCTCCTCCTCTCCTGTACATACTGCCCCCACCATACCCTCTGCACTCCTCCTCTCCTGTACATACTGCCCCAGCATACCCTCTGCACTCCTCCTCCTCTCCTGTACATACTGCCCCAGCATACCCTCTGCACTCCTCCTCCTCTCCTGTACATACTGCCCCAGCATACCCTCTGCACTCCTCCTCCTCTCCTGTACATACTGCCCCAGCATACCCTCTGCACTCCTCCTCTCCTGTACATACTGCCCCAGCATACCCTCTGCACTCCTCCTCTCCTGTACACACTGCCCCCATCATACCCTCTGCACTCCTCCTCTCCTGTACATACTGCCCCCACCATACCCTCTGCACTCCTCCTCTCCTGTACATACTGCCCCCATCATACCCTCTGCACTCCTCCTCTCCTGTACATACTGCGGAGTGGGTGGAGCTTCGGGGAAGTGAGTGTGGTAATTAATTAATAGCTGTGCTGCAAAGTGTCCCTGGAATTTTTTTTCAAATGTTGGCAACTATGCTCACCCAAATATAAAGGCTCAAGAAAACCCCTGCCCATTGGCTGAGATACCCCATACACCCATAACCTGACCTTGCATTGCCCTTGTCGTACCTGGCCACCTAGTGGTAGAAGAGAAAAGTGCAGCCAGGCCAAACTTCGGGAGAAATCAATAGATTGTGAAGAGAAGCCCTACCTAAACTCCAGGGTGCTACACCTGTGTGGAGGAGTTTTTCTTATTACATTTTACTTATTTTTTACAGATACATTTGAGGTGTCAATAGACCCTATTAGCAGCAGATAGAGTTGAGAGACCAAGAGACTCCATCATCTTTTTCCCCTGAGCCAACACTGACACAGCCATGAGCTTTTGTTTATTTGTTTATCATCATGGTATATAGAAGCCATTTTTGGCAGTAAAAGAGATAAACACTGTGGGCCAGATTCTCGTAGATTGGCGTTAAACTATGCGGCCGTAACGTATCTCGTTTACGTTACGCGGCCGCAAGTTTTACGGGCAAGTGCTTGATTCACAAAGCACTTGCCTGTAAAGTTGCGGTGGCGTAGCGTAAATTCTCCGGCGCAAGCCCGCCTAATTCAAATGATCCAGGTAGGGGGCGTGGATCATTTTAATTAGGCGCGTTCCCGCACTGATCGTACTACGCATGCGCCGTCCCTAAAATTTCCTGACGTGCATTGCGCTAAATGACGTCGCAAGGACGTCATTGGTTTCGACGTTAACGTAAATGGCGTCCAGCGCCATTCACGGACGACTTATGCAAACAACGTACTTTTTTAAATTTCGACGCGTCGCAAAAGCTACGGAAACGTCGTAAATTCACTGCGTCGACCGCGCATACGTTCGGGAATCTTGCGTAAATAGCTAATTTGCATAGACGACGGGGAAAACGACGTTGGTGACACCTAGCGGCGGGAAAAAAAATGCATCTAAGATCTGACAGCGTAAAAGCCTTACGCCTGTCAGATCTAATGGATATCTATGCGTAACTGATTCTAAGAATCAGTCGCATAGATACGCCGGACCAGATTAGGACTTACGACGGCGCAAATGGCGTTGCGCAGTCGTAAGCCCTTTGAGAATCTGGCCCTGTGGGCCAGATTCTCCGAGGAGATACGACGGCCTATATCCAGATACGTCGTTGTATCCCTGAGTCCGGTTGGTCGTATCTATGCGCCTGATTCATAGAATCAGTTACGCATAGATTTCTATTAGATCCGACCGGCGTAAGTCTCGGATCGTAACTGCATATTTACGCTGGCCACTAGGGGCGTGTACGCTGATTTACGCGTCGAAATATGTAAATCAGCTAGATACGCAAATTCACGAATGTACGCCCGGCCGACGCAGTACAGATACGCCATTTACGTTAGGCTTTTCCCGGCGTAAAGTTACCCCTGCTATATGGTGGCGTAAGTGCAGCGTACCAATGTTAAGTATGGCCGTCGTTCCCGCGACTAAATTTGAAAATTTTACGTCGTTTGCGTAACTCGTCCGTGAATGGGGCTGGACGTAATTTACGTTCACGTCAAAACCAATACGTCCTTGCGGCGTATTAGGAGCAATGCACACTGGGAGATTTCCACGGACGGCGCATGCGCCGTTCGTGAAAAACGTCAATCACGTCGGGTCACAGAACATTTACATAAAACACGCCCCCCTGTTCCAAATTTGAATTAGGCGGGCTTACGCCGGCCTATTTACGCTACGCCGCCGCAACTTACGGAAAAAGTGCTTTGAGAATACATCACTTGCCCGTCTAAGTTGCGGAGGCATAACGTAAATAGGTTACGTTACGCCCGCACAAAGTTACGCAAAACTACGAGAATCTGGCCCTGTCTATGTATCTCTAAGCAAATTATGAACATACATTTTGTTCCTTCTTATCCTGCTATAAATGGTGGCATGTCTGTCATTAAAGACAAGGATGACCACCACTTTTAGGCTGGCCATAGATGGAGCAAATCCCTCCCGCTGAGCCATTGTGTTCTTCCAGTAGGGGGGGCAGGGGAAACCATCCCCGCCAGGAGAACGCAGTGATTATTGCTAGCAGCTATATCAGCTCTAAACACATGTAAAATGCAGCAGTCTGATTGTACCTAAATTGATTAATCAACTTGGGTACATTCAGCATGACAATATATGGTTTAAATCTGGGCTAGTTCCTGCTGAACCGGTCCAGATTCGAACCGTCCAGATTTACACTACAGTTGTGGCAGAGTTCCCTTCTGAAACCATGGATGGGATGAAATACATTGTACTATTAGGGTCAGGATTAGGCCACATACCAGGAACTGGAACCTATAGAAGATCTTTTGTCTTTCAAAATTGTGTATTGTTCTTATCTCCTTTTATCTATTTTTAAGTAGATGTAAGAAGACTTGAGGAGAGGGTATTAGATTTCCCCTCAGGCAACAGAATGGCTGGAAAGAGCCTTGAATGAATAACTAGATACAATCAATCAACTTAAAGTGGAAGTCCAGGCAAAATCGAACAACTTCTAAACCCTGTACACACGATCAGAATATCATACAAAAAATACAGTTTTCCAAGCGATTGTGCAATAATCTGATTGATAGTACACAACTTTCGTCCGAAATTTTCTGAAGGGACAAACACAAAACATTTTCTCGTATGATACCAGATCGTATTATTTTTGTTTAACCAGTACAGTTTTCGTCCAAAAATACAATACATATACATTACATCACTTCCAAACTTTTATTCTGTCGTACGAAAATGTATGTACTTTAGTAACCTATTAATTTTTGATATGGAGACAAGCATGCAAAAAAAAAAAACGGACGATCATTTGTCCGATAATCTCATCATGTGTACTAGGCTTTAAAATGATCACTTAACCCTTGTAAGACATATTGGGGCAGATTCACAGAGCAAGTACGCCGGCGTATCTACTGATACGCCGGCGTACTTTCAAATTTCCCGCGTCGTATCTTTAGTTTGAATCCTCAAACCAAGATACGACGGCATCTGGGTAAGATCCGACTGGCGTACGGCTTCGTACGCCTTCGGATCGCAGATGCAATACTTTGGCGTCCGCTGGGTGGAGTTCGCGTCGTTTTCCGCGTCGGGTATGCAAATGAGCTTTTTCCGACGATCCACGAAGGTACGCGCGGTCGTCGCATTCTCTTACGTCGTCTGTAGTTGGCTTTTTCCGGGATATAGTTAAAGCTGCTATTTTGTGGCGTATAGATAGACTTGCCATGTTAAAGTATGGCCGTTGTTCCCTCGTCGAAATTTGAATTTTTTTTTTTTTGCGTAAGTCGTCCGTGAATAGGGATGGACGTAAGTCACGTATAAGTTAAATAAAAATGACGTTGTTGCGACGTCATTTAGCGCAATGCACGGCAGGAAATTTAGGAACGACGCATGCGCATTTCATTCGGCGCGGGGACGCGCTTCATTTAAATGAAACCCGCCCCCAACCCGCCCAATTTCAAATACGCCGCCAGAAAAACACTACGCCGCCGTAACTTACGGCGCAAATTCTTCCTGGATTCGAATTTACGCCAGGTAAGATACGGCGGCGTAGCGTATCTCTGATACGCTGCGCCTGTCCAATTGTCTGTGAATCTGCCCCATTCTGACTAACCTGTGTAAAGCCAGGTACACGTGCACTGAAATTCGCCTTGTTCACAAGGAAATTTTATTTGAACAAATGAATTTCTAACCTTGAGCCCGGCTTTACTCCCGCTTGTCAGTCCCGAGTTCCGCCATGATTACAGAGACATCTGTGTAAATCGCGGCCGAAAATCCCAAAAAGTAGTACAGAAACTACTTTTTGAAATCGGTGCAGCGCCGTAGTTGTGGAAGGTGCCATAGGCGAATGCCGCAGATTTGACATGCGTTTTGACATGTCAAATCACACCAGTGTGAACCAAGGAGGAATGTGGTTTTCGTTCAAAAACCTCCATTTATTCCAAAATTTAATGTTAAGAGGAAATACAAATTTTAAGTATTTTCAAACAACATTCGTCAGTGTAATAAAATTTTCTTTCAAAAATCAATCAGCTTAATCATCTAAAATCACGAAAGTAGGTATGTACAGTTTATGTAAACCCTATTAGGTAGATTCAGAAAGAGTTAGGCCGGCTTATCTACAGATAAGCCGACCTAACTCTGAATCTACGCCGCCCTATGTTTAAGCGTATGCTCAAACAGAGATACGCTTAAACAAAGCTAAGATAGGACGGCTTGCGCCGTTCTATCTTAGCTTGCAATTTTTCTGGTGGCCGCTAGATGGCGCTTCCATTGCGGCCGGCGTAGATTATGTAAATGAGCTTGTATGCGGATTCCCGAACGTACGCCAGCCCGCCGCAGTCGAATTACGTAGTTTCCGTAAGGCCTTAGGCAGCCTAAAGTTATTCCACCAATGTTAAAGTATGGCCACGAGGTTCGAATTTTTTACGTCGTTTGCGTAGGTCGTCCGCGAATCGGGAGTTACGTCGTTTACGTCCGCGTCGAAATCAATAGGCCCGTACGGCGTACTTAGCCGCAATGTGCCCTGGGAAATGTAGGCGCCCGGCGCATGCGCAGTAAAAAAAAACGTCAAAAAACGTGAGGTCAAGCCTCATTAGCATTAAACACGCCCCCCCCAACCCATTTGAATTAGGCGCCATTACGCCTGCCGTGTTTACACTACGCCGCCCTAAGTAAGGAGGTAAGTGCTTTCTGAATCATCTACTTTCCTCTCTTACTTAAGGCGGCATAGTGTAAACACGCTAGGCTACGCCGGCCTTAAGTTTAGGCGCCCCTACCTGAATCTACCCATATATCTATTTTTTATTACAGGGAGTGCAGAATTATTAGGCAAGTTGTATTTTTGAGGATTCATTTTATTATTGACCAACAACCATGTTCTCAATGAACCCAAAAAACTCATTAATATCAAAGCTGAATATTTTTGGAAGTAGTTTTTAGTTTTTTTTTAGTTTTAGCTATTTTAGGGGGATATCTGTGTGTGCAGGTGACTATTACTGTGCATAATTATTAGGCAACTTAACAAAAAAAAATATATACCCATTTCAATTCTTTATTTTTACCAGTGAAACCAATATAACATCTCAACATTCAAATATACATTTCTGACATTCAAAAACAAAACAAAAACAAATCAGTGACCAATATAGCCACCTTTCTTTGCAAGGACACTCAAAAGCCTGCCATCCATGGATTCTGTCAGTGTTTTGATCTGTTCACCATCAACGATGCGTGCAGCAGCAACCACAGCCTCCCAGACACTGTTCAGAGAGGTGTACTGTTTTCCCTCCTTGTAAATCTCACATTTGATGATGGACCACAGGTTCTCAATGGGGTTCAGATCAGGTGAACAAGGAGGCCATGTCATTAGATTTTCTTCTTTTATACCCTTTCTTGCCAGCCACGCTGTGGAGTACTTGGACGCGTGTGATGGAGCATTGTCCTGCATGAAAATCATGTTTTTCTTGAAGGATGCAGACTTCTTCCTGTACCACTGCTTGAAGAAGGTGTCTTCCAGAAACTGGCAGTAGGACTGGGAGTTGAGCTTGACTCCATCCTCAACCCGAAAAGGCCCCACAAGCTCATGTTTGATGATACCAGCCCAAACCAGTACTCCACCTCCACCTTGCTGGCATCTGAGTCGGACTGGAGCTCTCTGCCCTTTACCAATCCAGCCACGGGCCCATCCATCTGGCCCATCAAGACTCACTCTCATTTCATCAGTCCATAAAACCTTAGAAAAATCAGTCTTGAGATATTTCTTGGCCCAGTCTTGACGTTTCAGCTTGTGTGTCTTGTTCAGTGGTGGTCGTCTTTCAGCCTTTCTTACCTTGGCCATGTCTCTGAGTATTGCACACCTTGTGCTTTTGGGCACTCCAGTGATGTTGCAGCTCTGAAATATGGCCAAACTGGTGGCAAGTGGCATCTTGGCAGCTGCACGCTTGACTTTTCTCAGTTCATGGGCAGTTATTTTGTGCCTTGGTTTTTCCACATGCTTCTTGCGACCCTGTTGACTATTTTGAATGAAACGCTTGATTGTTCGATGATCACGCTTCAGAAGCTTTGCAATTTTAAGAGTGCTGCATCCCTCTGCAAGATATCTCACTATTTTTGACTTTTCTGAGCCTGTCAAGTCCTTCTTTTGACCCATTTTGCCAAAGGAAAGGAAGTTGCCTAATAATTATGCACACCTGATATAGGGTGTTGATGTCATTAGACCACACCCCTTCTCATTACAGAGATGCACATCACCTAATATGCTTAATTGGTAGTAGGCTTTCGAGCCTATACAGCTTGGAGTAAGACAACATGCATAAAGAGGATGATGTGGTCAAAATACTCATTTGCCTAATAATTCTGCACTCCCTGTATGTTTGGCCTTATGCTTTACTGTATCCAGAAAATGATTTTTTGTGAAACTTGACACTGTGCCAAGTTACTTACCTGGAGATCCTGCCAACAACGCAGGCAGACTGCACTAAGCCTTACAATTTGCAGCAGCGTTGTCAGCCTGTCGTGCAAGCTCCTTTAGTTCTTCATTGTTAGACCTGATTACAGCCCAACTGAAAGTAGAACTACACTGTATCTGAGCACCACAAACCAAAAGCACAATTTGATTCATTTTTAATATTCAAAGCAAACTCAGGGCGCATACACACGATCAGTCCATCCTATGAGAACGGTCCGAAGGACCGTTGTCATTGGTTAACCGATGAAGCTGACTGATGGTCCGATGTGCCTACACACCATTGGTTAAATAACCGATCGTGTCAGAACGCGGTGACGTAAAACACAACGACGTGCTGAAAAAAAACAAAGTTCAATGCTTCCAAGCATGCGTCGACCTGATTCTGAGCATGCGCGGGTTTTTAAACAATGCTTTTGCATACTAACGATCGGTTTTGACCTATCGGTTAGGCGTCCATCGGTTAAATTTTAAAGCAAGTTTTCATTTTTTTGACCGAAGGATAACTGACCGATGGGGCCCACACACGATCGATTTGGACCGATGAAAACGGACCTTCAGTCCGTTTTCATCGGTTTTGACCGATCGTGTGTACGCGGCCTCACTCATCCATCCATGTTTTATTTTACAGAGGAATCACCCCCTAGCATTTCTGGCCCTGGCCATCTTTAGTAAGGGCAGATGATTCATGTAGCATTTTCCTCCAAAAAATGTGTAACCGTCCGTCGCCGCCATCTTGGTACACCCCGTACGCCTCCACAGTAAGGATTAGGGTTGTCCCGATACCACTTTTTTAGGACTGAGTACAAGTACCGATACTTTTTTTCAAGTACTCGCCAATACCGAATACCGATACTTTTTTTTAAATGTGTCCCCAAATGCAGCCATGTCCCCCCACAAATGCAGCCATGTCCCCCCACAGATGCAGCCATGTCCCCCCCATATCCAGCCATGTCCCCCCCATATCCCCCCCATATCCAGCCATGTCCCCCCCATATCCAGCCATGTCCCCCCATATGCAGCCATGTCCCCCCATATGCAGCCATGTCCCCCCCATATGCAGCCATGTCCCTCCATATGCAGCCATGTCCCCCCCATATGCAGCCATGTCCCCCCCATATCCAGCCATGTCCCCCCATATGCAGCCATGTCCCCCCATATGCAGCCATGTCCCCCCCATATGCAGCCATGTTCCCTCCTATCCAGCCATGTCCCCCCATTTGCAGCCATGTCCCCCCCTATATCCAGCCATGTCACCCCATATGCAGCCATGTCTCCCCCCATATCCAGCCATGTCCCCCCATATGCAGCCATGTCCCCCCCCCCATATCCAGCCATGTCCCCCCATATGCAGCCATGTCTCCCTCCATATCCAGCCATGTCTCCCCCCATATCCAGCCATGTCCCCCCATATGCAGCCATGTCCCCCCCATATCCAGCCATGTCCCCCATATGCAGCCATGTTCCCCTTACCTGCATGCTGCCGCACCGCCGCTTGGTTAATACGGGCGGGGAACATTACAGCTTTCATTTGAATAGCTGTAGTGATTCGCACCGCGCTGCGTATAGACACTCCCCCTTGCTCGGGATTGGACAGTTCACCCGAGCAAGGGGAAGTGTCTATACGCGGCGCGGCGGGAAACACTACAGCTATTCAAATGAAAGCTGTAATGTTCCCCGCCCATATTAACCAGGCGGCGGGAGCAGGGGATGCGGCCCAACGACGGCGGCGGGGGTGGTATCGGATGAGGCATCGGGTGTATTTGCGGGAGAACAAGTACTCCCGCAAATACTCGGAATCGGTCCCGATACCGATACTAGTATCGGTATCGGGACAACCTTAGTAAGGATACACTGAGAAGGGGGGAAGCGGACATCTTGTTACACCCATCGGAGTTTTGCATCTTACACTTTTTTTATAACAGTAAACTGAGTTTATATAGTGAAATACAGGATTTAGAACTCTAACTGTAAATGTTTAGATGTTGAATTTTAAAAGCAGCGAACTTCTGTTCGATTAGCAAACCTGTGAGACCAGAAGGCTTGCAGCTGCTTTTAAAATTCAACATCTACAGTTAGAAATCCGTCTAAGTACTGTATTTCACTCAGTTTACTGTTATAAGTAGGGTTGTCCAGATACCGATACCAGTATCGGTATCGGGACCGATACCGAGTATTTGCGGGAGTACTCGTACTCGTGCAAATACCCCCGATACCTAAATAGAATACTTCCCCCCCGCCGCTGCCGCCGCCGCATCGAAAGCCGCCGCATCGCACCGCACCGCCGCATGGGTTAAACGCCGTGCGGGAACATCACAGCTATTCAAATGAATGCTGTGATCTTCTCCATGCGGCGGCGGCAAAGGTATGGGGGACATGGCTGGACTCGGGACATGGCTGGACTCGGGACATGGCTGGACTCGGGACATGGCTGGACTCGGGACATGGCTGCATATGTGAGGGACATGGCTAGAGGGACATGGCTGCTTATGTGAGGGACATGGCTAGAGGGACATGGCTGCATATGTGAGGGACATGGCTGCATATGTGAGGGACATGGCTGCATATGTGAGGGACATGGCTAGAGGGACATGGCTGCATATGTGAGGGACATGGCTGCATATGTGAGGGACATGGCTGCATATGTGAGGGACATGGCTGCATATGTGAGGGACATGGCTGGGGGGGACATGGCTGCATATGTGGGGGACATGGCTGCATTTGGGGACACATTTAAAAAAAGTATCGGTATTCGGTATCGGCGACTACTTGAAAAAAAGTATCGGTACTTGTACTCAGTCCTAAAAAAGTGGTATCGGGACAACCCTATAAATAAGTGTAAAATGCAAAACTCTGGTGGGTGTAACAAGATGTCCGCTTGCCCCCTTTTCAGTGTATCCTTACTGTGGAGGAGTGCGGGGTGTAGCAAAATGGCGGCGAGGAAAGATCACTTCCTTTACACATTCTGACGGTCGCCATATCTGATGGAACACAGGCAAGATGTTATGCTGAGTTGAGAAAACTCTTCCTCCCCTCCTGAATGTGTGACATCATTTGCCAAGGCATGGAAACTAGGAAGTAACTAAAGAATTGTAAAAAAAAACATTTTAAAACAAGTAAATAAATATAATATACTTTCCTATCTATTTACTAATACTAGCAGTATAAGGATTCAATAGAGTCAATGCTGAGTGAGAGAGTGAAGTTCCACTTTTGCATCTGGTAGACTGATAACACTGTAACGTGAGATTATATACAGTACACACACACACGCACCATCCAATACTGTGTATATGAAAAAAATAAAAATAAAAATATATGTACACAGTCCAGCACCTTAGGCCCCGTACACACGAGAGGATCGATCCGCTGAAATTGATCCGCGGATCGGTTTCAGCGGATAGATCCGCTGGTGTGTACGATCCAGCGGATATTTTTCCGCGGATATATTTCGGGCCGACCGATTTCCAGCGGATAACAATTTCTTAGCATGCTAAGAAATCTATCCGCTGGAATCGGCTCCAGCGGATCGATCCGGTGGTCTGTACAGACTCACCGGATCGATCCGTCCGAACCCATCCCTCGCATGCGTCGTAATGATTCGACGCATGCGTGGAATTCCTTATATGACAGCGTCGCGCACGTCGCCGCGTCATCATCGCGGCAACGGCGTGACACGTCATCGCGATGGGAATTCGGCGCGGATTTCGATCCGATGGTGTGTACACTCCATCGGATCAAAATCCTCAGAGGATTTATCTGCGGAAACGGTCCGGAGGACCGTATCCGCGGATAAATCCTATTGTGTGAACTAGGCCTAAGTGTAATCAGTGACCATATATCTTTTCTTCTTCCAGTGACTTGTGCACCTTCACCAGGTGGGTGAAAAACCTGCTCACCTACCTTCGCTGACAGCCCAAAAAAAAAAACGAATCCTGTTCCTCGCTTATAAATCATTGCTTTGCAGCAGATATCAAGAAACAACATACAGGATCTTGACCCGTTGGTACAGAACCCCCTCAACCTTGGTCAAATTGCTTCTGGTTCAGAGCAACGTGGCATTGCAAATTGCAACCGGGCACACTACTACAAAAAAATTTTCCGAGCATCCTGCATTTTTTAATGACGTTTTAAACTATGTCGTTTTTCGGGTTGTAAAAATGATTGTGTGTGGTTTAAAACGACGTTAAAAACCTGCGCATTCTCAGAAGCAAGTTATGAGACGGGAGCGCTCGTTCTGATAAAACTACCGTTCATAATGGAGTAAGCACATTCATCACTCTGTAACAGACAGAAAAGCGTGAATCCTCTTTTACTAACAAGGAATCAGCTAAAGCATCCCCAAGGGTGGGGTCATCCGCATGGAACTTCCCCTTTATAGTGCCGTCGCACGTGTTGTACGTCACCGCGCTTTGCTAGAGCATTTTTAAAAAACGATGGTGTGTGGGCAACGTCGTTTTAATGATGAAGTTTTAATGATGAAGTTGGAAAAACTTCGTTTTTTCTACATGCCGAAAAACTTAATTTTTTTTGTCATGCTGAAAAATGATCGTGTGCATTAGACTTATTCACAATGGCACAGACATTTCCTTGTCTGACAATCCAGCAGCAGTCCTTCTGAATCTAACCCCTATGTCAAAAAAGAAATGTCATAAATCACTACTGAAACACTTGCTTAACCACTTAAGGGCCGGACCTATTTCTCAGACTCAGTGGCCCGGATTCAGATAGGAGTTACGACGGCGTATCTCTGGATACGCCGTCGTAACTGAGTGTGCGGGGTCGTATCTATGCGACTGATTTGTAGAATCAGTTACGCATAGATTTCCCTAAGATCCGACCGGCGTAAGTCTCTTACACCGTCGTATCTTAGGCTGCATATTTACGCTGGCCGCTAGGTGGCGCTTCCGTAGATTTACGTGAGGAATATGCAAATTAGGTAGATACGCCGATTCCAAAACGTATTCCGAAACTTATTGTTTTACGTCGTTTACGCAAGGCTTTTTCTGGTGTAAAGTTACCCCTCATAAAGCAGGGGTAAGTCATGTTAAGTATGGACGTCGGAAACGACCGAACAGCGTTGTATTTTACGTAGTTTGCGTAAGTCGTTCGGGAATAGGGCTGTACGTAAGTTACGTTCACGTCGAAAGCATTGACAGCTTGCGGCGTAACTTGGAGCATGCGCACTTGGAAACGTTCATGGACGTTCATGGGTTCTAAGTCAATTACGTGGGGTCATGAGAGTTTTACAAAAAACACGCCCACTACTAGCCACATTTGAATTAGGCGGGCTTACGCCGACACATTTACACTATGCTATGTTCTTTCTGAATACGGAACTTGCGCCCTAAGTTACGGCGGCGTAGTGTATCTGAGATACGCTACGCCCGCCGAAAGATACGTAAATGTATCTGAATCCGGGCCAGTGTTTACAATTTTAAATAATATTTTTTTTTGCTATAAAATTACTTAGAACTCCCAAACATTATATATATTTTTTTGTAATACCCTAGAGAATAAAATGGCGGTCGTGGGAATACTTTCTGTCACACTGTATTTGCGCAGCGGTCTTACAAGCACACTTTTTTGGAAACAATACACTTTTTTAACCACTTCCTTACTGGGCACTTAAACCCCCTTCCCACCCAGACCAATTTTCAGCTTTCAGTGCTGACGCATTTTGAATGACAATTGCGCAGTCATGCAACACTGTACCCAAATTATATTTTTATCATTTTTTCCCCACAAATAGAGCTTCCTTTTGGTGGTATTTGATCATCTCTGCGGTCATGGGCGTCCGCTGAAATTTTTTCAGAGGGAGGCGCTTCGGCAGCGGCGATACACATTCGCATTTTACCCTTTCTTCGACCGCTAGTGGGGGTTAAAAGCGCCCCCCCCCCCCACGTTAAAATGTAAAAACACCCCACTGTGCCCCCTGCATCTTTCAATATCTCTTTGTCACTACTGTGTACCCCCTCTCCACAACTGCACCCTGGACCCCTTTACATTACACAGCACCTCACATCTCTGGACCCCTTTACATTACACAGCACCCCACTGCTATGGACCCCTTTATATTACACAGCACCCTGCATCACTGGACCCCTTTACATTACACAGCACCCTGCATCACTGGCCCCCTTTACATTACACAGCACCCTGCATCACTGGACCCCTTTACATTACACAGCACCCTGCATCACTGGCCCCCTTTACATTACACATCACCCTGCATCACTGGCCCCCTTTACATTACACAGCACCCTGCATCACTGACCCCCTTTACAGTACACAGCACCCTGCATCATTGGCCCCCTTTACATTACACAGCACCCTGCATCACTGGACCCCTTTACATTACACAGCACCCTGCATCCCTGGCCCCCTTTACATTACACAGCACCCTGCATCACTGGCCCCCTTTACATTACACAGCACACTGCACCTCTGGACCCCTTTACACTACACTATATTGACAGTATGTTTATTTCAGGTTTAAAAGAGGAACCTTTTGGAATGAGGGAAAATTTGATTTGATTCCAGAAGAGGGACAGGCACTGTAAATAAGGGACAACTAGTCGGGAGGGGAGCACTGCAGTCGCCGATTAATTCGGCCCCAGGGCCAGTTCGGCCCTGCTCCTGGCTCTCCCTGGCGATTCCAGGGGGGGGGCAAACGACCCCCCTTGCCATATGGAGCTGACGCCCATGGTGTGCATGGAGACTATCGTTTAGGAGCATTCTGCTGGAAAAACACCCCAAAATAACTCTACAAAAACGTTTTTTCTTCTGCTTCCAGACACTGGAGCTCAAAAAATGCTAATAGCCTAAAGTAGTATGCATGGACACATATAGGGTGACCACATTTCCAAACTACCATTCAGGGACACCCTCCCTTCCCAAAAATCAGCTTGTGCTGTAACGAATCACAGCACAGTGATTGGACACAAGACGCGGGATTTATAATTTTGCCAATCACAAGCAGGGGACTGTGCGGGTGGGGACTGTGCTCCTCCAGGCATTCCCAGCCAGGGCAAGTACTGTCAGTGAGTAAAGTGGTGATGTGGCGGTCTTTTTGGGGGCATCAGATTGGCCCAGGGAGTAGCTGTGTCAGTTTCATTCCGGGACACTGTATTGTCCTGGAATGAAGGTGCCCGGGACAGACCTGCAAAATGCGGGACTGTCCCGGGCAATCTGGGACACGTGGTCACCCTACACATAGGATCAGGCCCGGACTGGCCATAGGGCAGACCGGGCATTTGTCCGGTGGGCTGGGGCCACCTGCTCCGTGACATGTGGATGATCAGGCCACACAGCGGGAGGTAAGCGATGACCGTGGCCTGGGCAAGGTTAACATAGGCTGCGGCTGCCGCTCGCCTACCGCTATGCGGCCACACCTGTGTCATCTCTGGCAGAACTAGCGGCTGCATGGGCTGAGCTGTGTGTCCCTCTCATACACAGCTCAGCCTCAGAGCCATGCTGATAGTTCCGCTCCCCACTCCTGCTCCTCCAGCCATGAGCGTCCGCACAGGTGGGGTAAGGTGGGGAGAGCTGCAGGCTGCTGTCTGGATGTTTCCCCCGCTCGCCCCCACTCTCCTGCTCATGTCGGCAGCAGGGGAAGAGAAGGCTTTCCTGCCTGTTCTTCTTCCCTCCCCATTGGCCACAGCGGAGGGCCAATCAGAAAAAAATAGAGGGGCATCATGGGAAATGTAGTCCCAGAGATAGGTGGCCCAGTTGTTCTTAGCAGGGAGCAGACTACAGTCCCCAGCATGCACTCTGCAGGGGGAAAAGAGAAAACCTGGAAACAGGGTGAGGAGTGCTACACTGTAGCAGCTACAGGAGACATGGAAAAAGAAAGAGGACTGTGCTGGGGAAACTAATAGCCCCAGCATCACCAGAGAGAGACACTCTGTACCCACACCACCAGAGAGAGAGCTACGCTGTACCCACACCACCAGAGAGAGCCACGCTGTACCCTCACCACCAGGGAGAGCCACTCTGTACCCACACCACCAGAGAGAGGCACGCTGTACCCTCACCACCAAAAAGAGCCACTCTGTACCCGCACCACCAGAGAGAGGCATGCTGTACCCTCACCACCAGAGAGAGCCACTCTGTAGCCGCACCACCAGAGAGAGCCACTCTGTACCCGCACCACCATAGAGAGCAACTCTGTACCCACACCACCAGAGAGAGCCACTCTGTACCCGCACCACCAGAGAGAGCCACGCTGTACCCTCACCACCAGAGAGAGCCACTCTGTACCCGCACCACCAGAGAGAGCCACGCTGTACCTGCACCACCAGAGAGAGCCTCTGACCATCTCTTGTATCATGTCTGCAGTCTCTGAGGGTGATCCTAGAAAGAAGTCAAGAGTAGGAGCGCCAAGGGGATGGGGGTCACGGGAGAAGACAGACATGTATGGACTGTGGAGAGGAGACTAACAAAAAAAGCCGCCAAGCTGTTGGAGCCGTCTGACTGAACCCTGCACGGTGCTCCTGAGAAGAGGTCAGTGACAGCGCCGCCAGGCCAGTCTGATTCACTGATGTAAGGGGGGAGTAAATACAATAATGTAAGGTGCACTGATATAAAGGTTCCCCCCTATATTAGTAACCCCCCACCTTAGTGTATTCACTCTGCAGAAGGTGGTCTCTAGTCACCCCTTACATCATGATCTGCAGCGTTTCCCTTTACATAAGAGTTCCCTTTCCCTGTAAGGGGGAATCCTGCAGACTCTGATGTAAGGGGGAACTCTGTGCTGGCTGGGTTATAGTAACCTGACCTTCATGTCAATAGAGAAACATGTTTTTTTTACTTTTATTTAACTTATTACTAATAGCACTAGCTATGTAGTTATAGTTCAAATCTTGATATTTTCACTGTTTAGCACTGAAAACCTGTCATTTTAGGTATTTTTTTTGCAGTGGCCGTAAAAAATGTGGCTTTGCCAGTAAATTTCAAGATTGTTTGCCAGTAAAAAAATTGGTGCGGTTTGTAAATGTTGGCGTCCTGCCACTAAACTTCACTTCGGGGTGTTGGCAACACTGACTGTGCATGGCAGAAACAAACACAATCCCGCTGTCCTCTATGGTGAAATCGGGTAGAAACGGACCGCCTGTCTGTTTTCATCTGATCCGATAGACGGATGGAAAATAGGACGACCATCTGTCTAAATTATGCAGGCAGGATCGGATCGGATAGCGATGGGTGTCAGCAGACATGTGTCCGCTGATATGCGCCGCTCCATAGGGTAGACTGCAATGTCTGTTTAGGACCCCCTGAAAAACTGACACATGGGGCCAGATTCAGATAGATCAAAGATCCGCGTAATCTATCTGATTTAAGATCCGCCGCCGCAAGTTTTAGAGGCAAGTGGGTAATTCACAAAACACTTACCTCCAAACTTGCGGTGGCGGATCGTAAATCCCCCGGCGTAATATTCAAATTCCGCGGCTAGGGGGAGTGTAGTATTTAAATCAGGCGCGTCCCCGCGCCGATTTAAATGCGCATGCGCCGTCCGCAAATTTTCCCGGCGTGCATTGCTCCCAATGATGTCGCTAGGACGTCATTGGTTTTGGCGTGAGCGTAACTTGCGTCCAGCGCTTTTGAGAATCGACGTATGCAAACGACGAAAAATTTCTAAATTTGACGCGGGAACGACGGCCATACTTAACATTGGCTACGCCTCATAAAAGCAGGGGTAACTATACGCCGGAAAAAGCCGAACGCAAACGACGTAGAAAAAAAGCGCCGGGCGGTCGTTCGTTTCGGAATCGGCGTATCTCCTCATTTGCATAAAGCGAAACGCCACCTAGCGGCCGGCCGGGAATTGCAGCCTAAGATCCGACGGTGTAACACAGTTACACCTGTCGGATCTTAGGCATATCTATGCGTAACTGATTCTATGAATCAGTCGCATAGATACGACCGGCAGAACTCAGAGATACGACGGTGTATCAGGAGATACACCGTCATATCTCTTTGAGAATCTGGCCCATGGACCTGATCAGAAAGCCTGTGTGAAAGGACCCTAATGCCGCGTACACGCGATCGGATTTTCCTTCGGGAAAAACCTTGAATGGTTTTTCCGACGGAATTTCGCTCAAGCTTGGCTTGCATACACATGGTCACACAAAAGTTCTCTGAACTTTCGTCCGTCAAGAACGCGGTCATGTACAACACTACAACGAGCCGAGAAAATTAAGTTCAATGCTTCTGAACATGCGTCAAATTGTTTCCGAGCATGCATCGGAAATTTCAGCTTCGGAATTACTACAGACGATCGGATTTTCCGGAATTTCCGATCATGTGTACGGGGCAAAACAAGAACTTTGAGTGCTGTGTTTTTTTTTATAATTTCACATGTTTGGTATCGATTTAGTTAACACAGACCCATGTTATATATATATATATATACCCATGTTTTATATATATATATATATATATATATATATATATATATATATATATATATATATATATATATATATATATATATATATATATAAATTTGTATTATATTGTGTTTGTTTTCATTATAATTAATTTTAGCATATTTTTTTCTGAAAATAGGCATTTGCTTAAGAGTTGTGCCAATATTATAAAATATTTATTATAAAAAAAAAAGTGACAGCCACCATTTTCTTCCCTGTGGTCTCTGCTTTCTGAAAATGTATAATGTTTGGAGGTTTAGGGTAATTTCCAGCAAGAAATAAAGTGCTGATTTGTAATGAAAACATTGCTTCCGTAGACAAGCGGTTAATAGATCAGATTGGATCCTGCACAGATCCTGACGATGACATTGCACTTCTCAGCGGGTGATCCCCGGTATCCGCTCACACGGAAGGCTCCGCCTCTATCAATCATTGATCGGGTGACCGGGCACAGGGAACATTACACCTCTGGCTGTGCACTTGCTGCTGCAGTCAGCGACCAATCAGCACACAGCATTGATGACAGGGGGGCGTGGCTGACCGGTTGCCGTGAGACGGTATCAGTGGCTGGGCTCGCAGGGAAGGAGGCGTGTCCCTCAGAATCCGCAACATGGCGCTGAACAAGAATCACACGGACGGCGGGGGTGTCGTCGTTAATAATTGTGAGAGGTGAGAAGACGTCCTGTGCGGGCCCCGAGCTACACTTCATTTATCCCGACCCCCGCACCGCTACGAATCATTGCCCCGACCTCTGACAGCAAGTTATGTCATCGGGGCGGGGCTTGGCTAGATCGACAGGCGGGCGGACCAATCGGGAAGGCAGGAATGTCTTTTATACCCGTGGGCTCACTAGTGCAGTTATGTAGTACAGCGTGTGTAGCTCAGCATTCATATAGTGCAGTATAACTACAGCACTCCCAGCATGGAGTTTGCATGTTCTCTCTGTATCTGCGCCAATAACAAATGATGGGGCGCTGTACAAGCACCCTATATTTTCCATAGGTGACACTTTAAAAGCCCCACACAGGTCATCAGTTTAGATATATATATATATACACACAACACTTCACCCCAGGAAGGATTTTCCCCCCTTAATGACCAAACCATTTTTTGCGATGCGGCACTCGTTTTAACTGACAGTTGCGCGGTCGTGCGATGCTGTATCCAAACAAGATTGATCTCTCCACCCCACCAATAGAGTTTTCTTTTGGTGGTATTTGATCACCTCTGCGATTTTTATTTTTTGCCCTATAAACAAAAAAAGAGCGAAAAATTTTGAAAAAAAAAAAAAAAAAAACCCACAGTATTTTTTACTTTCTGCTATAATGAATAACCCAAAAAAATCAAAATAAAAAATGTCTTCATCAGTTTAGGCCGATATGTATTCTTCTACATATTTTTGGTAAAAAAAAAAAATTGCAATAAGCGTATATTGATTGGTTTGCGCAAAAGTTATAACATCTACAAAATAGTGAATAGATTTATGGGCTTTTTAATATATAATATAATATAATATATATATTGCTAGCAATGGCAGTATTTTTTTTTGTTATTATTATTATTATTTATTTATTTATTGAATTTTTTAGCAGGACTGCAACATTGCGGCAGACAGATCGGACACTTTTTTTGGGACCAGTGAAATTTATACAGCGATCAGAACTAAAAATAGCCCAGCATTCATGCGGTGCACTATGTATGTAGCTCGGCATTCACGCGGCGCACTATTAGGTAGATTCAGGTAGATTGGATTAAACTTGCGGCGGCGTAGCTTAGCGTGTTTAGGCTACGCCGTAAGTTAGCTAGGCAAGTACTTGATTCTCAAAGTACTTGCCTGCTATATTTTGGGGGCGTAGCCTAAAGCGGGCGGGCGTAAGGGCGCCTAATTCAAATGTGTCTAAGGGGGCGTGTTTTATGTTAATGGGGCTTGACCTTATGTTTTTGCCCTTTTTATAAAACTGCGCATGCGCCGGGCGCCTACATTTCCCAGTGTGCATTGCGGCTAAGTACGCCGCACAGGCCTATTGATTTCGACGTGGACGTAAACGACGTAAATTCCTATTCACAGACGACTTACGCAAACGACGTAAAAATGTCGAATTTCGAAGCGGGAACGGCGGCCATACTTTAACATTACTATTCCATCTACAAGATGGAATAACTTTAGGCCTGATATTGCCTTACGGAAACGGCGTAAATGTACTGCGGCGGCCGGGCGTACGTTCGTGAATCGGTGTATCTACTAATTTACATATTCTACGCCGACCGCAATGGAAGCGCCACCTAGCGGCCAGCCTCAATATTTCAACCTAAGATAGGACGGCGCAAGTCGTCCTATCTTAGATATGTTTAAGCGTATCTCTGTTTGAGAATACACTAAACATAAGTCGGAGTAGATTCTGAGTTAGGTCGGCTTATCTACTGATAAGCCGGGCCTAACTCTTTGTGAATGTATGTAGCTCAGCATTCATGCGGTGCACTATGTATGTAGCTTGGCATTCATGCGGTGCACTATGTATGTAGCTTGGCATTCATGCGGTGCACTATGTATGTAGCGCGGCATTCATGCGGTGCACTATGTATGTAGCTTGGCATTCATGCGGTGCACTATGTATGTAGCTTGGCATTCATGCGGTGCACTATGTATGTAGCGCGGCATTCATGCGGTGCACTATGTATGTAGCTTGGCATTCATGCGGTGCACTATGTATGTAGCTTGGCATTCATGCGGTGCACTATGTATGTAGCTTGGCATTCATGCGGTGCACTATGTATGTAGCGCGGCATTCATGCGGTGCACTATGTATGTAGCTTGGCATTCATGCGGTGCACTATGTGTGTAGCGCGGCATTCATGCGGTGCACTATGTATGTAGCACGGCATTCATGCGGTGCACTATGTGTGTAGCGCGGCATTCATGCGGTGCACTATGTATGTAGCGCGGCATTCATGCGGTGCACTATGTGTGTAGCGCGGCATTCATGCGGTGCACTATGTATGTAGCTTGGCATTCATGCGGTGCACTATGTATGTAGCTTGGCATTCATGCGGTGCACTATGTATGTAGCTTGGCATTCATGCGGTGCACTATGTATGTAGCTTGGCATTCATGCGGTGCACTATGTATGTAGCTCAGCATTCATGCGGCGCACTATGTATGTAGCTTGGCATTCATGCGGTGCGCTATGTATGTAGCTCAGCATTCATGCGTTGCACTATGTATGAGGCCCCTTTCACACGGACAGATAGAATGGTGCTTTTATCTGCGGATTCTCAAGTTATCTACCACAGCTAAAAGCACACAATGCTTTCTTATGGCCCCATTCACACACTGCGTTTAGCTGCGGTTTCGTTACATGCGGTTTGGTGCAGATAGAAAAAATAAAATTGACTGTGTCTAGGAATGCTGCTTTGGTATGAATCATGAGGGGGAACTCCAAATTTTAAATAAAAAAACATCATGGGTTCCCCCTCCAGGAGCATACCAGGCCCTTGGGTCTAGTATGGATTTAAAGGGGAACCCCTATGCCGAAAAACTGCGTGGGGTCCCCCCAAAAGCCATAGCAGTCCCTTATCCGAGTACGCAGCCCGGCCGGTCAGAAAAGAGGGTGGGGATGGGCGAGCGCCCCCCCCTTCCTGAACCATACCAGGCTGCATGCCCTCAACATGGCGGGGGGGGGCGCTTTGGGGCAGGGGGGTGCCCGGGGCCCCCCCCACCCCAAAGCACCTTGTCCCCATGTTGATGAGGACAAGGGCCTCTTCCCGTCAACCCTGGCCGTTGGTTGTCGGGGTCTGCGGGCGGGGGGCTTATCGGAATCCGGGAGCCCCCAAATCCCCGCCCCCCACCTTATGTGAATGAGTATGGGGTACATCATACCCCTACCCATTTATCTGGGGGAAAAAGTGTCAAGAAAAAAAAACACTAGACAGGTTTTTAAAGTAATGTATTAGGCAGCTCAGTCCCAGGTTCTGAAGATTGGTCAGACTTTTCTTTCCCTAGTCTGCATGTTGGGCACAAGATTATTTCTACATGTATTAAATATCGAGGCTTTCATCCCTGACCTTCTCCTGAACATGCTGTGTGCCTGCCTCCAGCTTTAGTACCTTCTCAGTCGCAGACATTTATGTACTAAATGGTACATACCAATGCAAATCACAGAGCCCTACAAGGAATGTAAACAACTACAGGGCTATGTTATTTGAAGTTCTTATACACTCTAATAGGTAGATTCACAAAGAGTTAGGCCAGGTTATCAGTAGATAAGCCGACCTAACTCAGAATCTACGCCGACTTATGTTTAAGTGTATGCTTAAACAGAGATACGCTTAAACATATCTACCCTATGTGAATGAGTATGGTGTACATCCGTCCTATCTTAGGTTGCAATATTGAGGCTGGCCGCAAGGTGGCGCTTCCATTGCGGTCGGCGTAGAATATGTAAATTAGTAGATACGCCGATTCACGAACGTACGCCCGGCCGCCACAGTACATTTACGCAGTTTCCGTAAGGCAATATCAGGCCTAAAGTTATTCCATCTTGTAGATGGAATAGTAATGTTAAAGTATGGCCGCCGTTCCCGCTTCGAAATTTTTACGTCGTTTGCGTAAGTCGTCCGTGAATAGGGATTTACATCGTTTACGTCCACGTCGAGATCAATAGGCCCGTGCGGCGTACTTAGCCGCAATGCACACTGGGAAATGTAGGCGCCCGGCGCATGCGCAGTTTAAAAAAAACGTCAAAAAAAAAAACGTCAAAAACGTAAGGTCAAGCCCCATTAACATAAAACACGCCCCCTTAGACGCCGTAACTTAGCAGGCAAGTACTTTGAGAATCAAGGGCCAGATCCTCAAAAGAGATACGCAGGCGGATCTGCTGTTCCGCCTGCGTATCCCTGTTTCTATCTTTAGAACTGATCCACAGAATCAGTTTCCAAGAGATAGACAGAAGATCCGGCAGGTGTAATAGTTTTACACTGCCGGATCTTAAGATGCAGTACCGCGACCGCCGCTGGGGGCATTCATCGTCGAAATTACGCGTCGGGTATGCTAATGAGGAGTTGCGTCGATCCTCAAAGCTTTTTCGCGTTCGCTACGTCGCTGCTACGTTAGTTTCCCGTCTCTTAGTTACACTTTTGTAAAGCAGCCCTACTTTTACACAGCAGGCGTACTGCTGTGTAAAGTATGGCCGTCCTTCCCGCGTCGAATTTTTAAATTTTACGTCGATTGCGTACGGCTTGTACGGAAATACGCTACGCGCCGATCAAAAAATTACGTCACGTCGCACAAAGCACGTCGGGAAATTTGCGTCACGAGCATGCGCAGTACGTCCGGCGCGGGAGCGCGCCTAATTTAAATGGGACTCGCCCCATTAGATTAGGAACGCCTTGCGCCGGACGGATTTGAGTTACACCGCCGCAAATTTCCAGGTAAGTGTGTTGTGGATCGATACCTAACTTAGGAAATTTGCGGCAGTGTAACTTAAATCTGTTAAGTTACGTTGCGCTGCGGGGCTGTGGATCTGGCCCCAAGTACTTGCCTAGCTAACTTACGGCGGCGTAGCCTAAACACGCTAAGCTACGCCGCCACAAGTATACACCAATGTACCTGAATCTATCTATAAGGCTTCATTTCCACTGGCGTTTTTACAGCCACTTTTTTTAGCCTTTTTTACAGCTTAAAAAACGCCTGTCCATGTTTATTTTTTTTTCGTGAGCTGGAGCTCAAAAACGCTGCTGTAGCGTTTTTGAACGTTTTTGCGTGTTTTTGAGCGTTTTTTAATGTCTGGCGTTTTTACAGCTCTATTGCTGGAGCCACAGAACGCCCTGGCCCCGCGTTTTTTTTGCAGCTCAAAAACGCCTATGTGGGCATGATGCCATAGAATAACATGGACAGGCGTTTTTAAGCTGTAAAAAACGCTCAGAAAAGTGGCTGTAAAAACGCCAGTGGAAATGAAGCCTAAGCTTGCTGGGACCTGTAGCTCTTATGGATAGAGCATATATAGAACCTGGGGAGGTGCCAGCAGGGACTGCTTTGTGCAGCCAGGTGAGATGGCGGGCAGGGGGGGGGGGGCATGACACAGTCGGCACATAG
The DNA here is from genome assembly GCF_905171775.1 of Rana temporaria. Taxonomy (NCBI): domain Eukaryota; kingdom Metazoa; phylum Chordata; class Amphibia; order Anura; family Ranidae; genus Rana; species Rana temporaria. Next base: position 105,579,978 of record NC_053500.1, read on the forward strand.
GTGATGTGATGGGGCGCACTAGGACTTATCAGATGAGATGCCAGGAGGCCTTGTACAGATCCCAGGAAATGACAGGTAGATAAACCCATGCTTCTGTGTGAAAGGTCCAGACCTACTCTGTTGAAAGATATATCCATTGATTGGATTAAAGGTCGGTAGACTCGCCACCTTCATGCATGAGCGCAAGACCTGCAAATCCCTGCTTTAATAAAATCCTGTAATTAAACTCTCCCCAAACATTGGTGAGCTATGCTGGAGGAAGAATCTTTAGAATACGACATGCTTTGGCTTCTTTCACATAGACAGCAGGCTATGAAAATTGATCTGTGGTGGATCACTTTTTAGATAGCAGTATACAGGCATTCAGGAGATGATACTGAATGCCTAGTTTTTTTTAAAACCATTTAAATGCCGTGCCACAACACTTTTGTCACACAGTTGTGCTGTGGTCACATCGACTTTCTAGTAGGGTTGTCCCGATACCACTTTTTTAAGACCGAGTACAAGTACCAACGCTTTTTTTCAAGTACTCGCCGATACCGATTACCGATCCCTTTTTTTTTTTTTTTTTATCTCGCGTGACAGTGGCACATGTGTCAGTTTTTATTTTTTTACATTTTTTATTTTTTTACATTGCTTTCTTTTTTTAAGAAGGGGGTGGGGGGGGGGGGTACAGTGTCAGTGTGTTTTTTATTTTATTTTATTATTATTATTATTTTTCACAATTAATTTTATTATCATCTATTGCAATTCTTCTTTTTTTTTTATCAGCGCTGTTGGGGGGCTTTGGTGAGACATCAGGGGTCTTAACATACCTCTGACAGTTCCCCTTTGAGACAAAGAAAGGGACTAAGGACACGGATTCTCCAGTCCCTTTCTCAACAGCCTCAGCTGTGCTGAAAATGAATGGAGAGAAGACGGTGGCTCCTCTCCATTCATAAACTGAAACATTGTAAACATAGGTTACAATGTTTCAGTTATGTGAATGGACAGAGTGGATGGACAGTGATCACTGACTCTGTACATTCCGAACAGTAAGGAGCCGGATTTACCGGCTCCTACCCCTGCTCTCCACCCTGATAGATCGAGGGGGTGGAGGAGAACGGAGGGGGACAGCAGCACAGAGTGGGATGGCAGCACGGAGAGAGAGAGCAGCATGGAGGGGGACAACAGCACGGAGGGGGGGACACGGAGGGAGACCGCAGCATGGAGGGGGACACGGAGGGGGGGAGACAGCAGCAGAACGGAGGGGGGCTGGAGGAGGATGTGGGGACAGTCAGGCCCCCGTACACACGGTCGAACATGTCCGCTGAAACTGGTCCGCAGACCAGTTTCCGTGGACATGTCCGACCGTGTGTACGGCCTAGCGGACAGGTTTACAGCGGAGAAAAGTTTCTTAGCAAGCTAAGAAACTTGTCCGCTGGAAACATGTCCGTCAGACATGTCCGATGGTTAGTACACCTAATCGGACATGTCCACTGGTTATGACGTGTAACCAGCGTCCCGAAATCCCGCGCATGCGTCAAATTGATTTGACGCATGCATGGAAGCATTGCACTTCTGTGTTTGAGAACGTCGGTGTCTTCTACGTCACCGCGTTCTCTGTCCGCGGGGATTTTGGTCTGATGGTGTGTACACGCATCAGACCAAAAGCTCCCAGGAGACATGTCCGATGAAAACGGTCCGCGGACCGTTTTCATCGGACATGTCACCTCGTGTGTACGGGGCCTTAGCGGTGATCGCGCGTGGGAGAGTTACAAGCACCGATCACCGCTGATTTTACTAAAGCAGCTGAAAGCGACGGGGAGGGGTAGGGATGATTATTAGAGAGAGAAGCGGAGAAACGTCTGTCAGACTTTTAAATCTATACAGCGGTGATCGGTGCTTGTAACTCCCCCACCGCACTGATCACCCTGACTGTACAAGTATCGGGTGAAGCATCAGAGCATTTTCTCCAGTACAAGTACTCAGGCAAATGCTCGGTATCGGGACAACCCTACTTTCTAGTAGCCCGACAAACATGACATGCCAAGTTAAAACTTGCATGTCACAAAGTGATGCAAACTGCCCCATATGCAGTAAGATAAACAGACATGGGGGTCACTACTGTGACGCAAAAGTAGTGCAGGAACTTTTTCCAAGTCGGAGCGACTCAAGTCGCACCGATTAGAACGATTCCAAGTCGGAGCGACTCAAGTCGCACCGATTAGAACGATTCCATTGCACAGAATGGGGTGCGACTTCTGATGCGACAAGTGCGGAGCAATTGTCCCATCAGTGTGAACCGGGCCTCCCCCAAAAGTAAGCAAAGATCTGCGGCAAGGGCAGCCGGTTGAATAAGGAAATGATTGGAGGCGGGACTTTATAAAAAATTAATGACATATGACTATAAGAATCAAGTTCTATTTTATGGAAAGAGTTATTCTGAATACAAATCTTCTATTTTATAAAATCACACTTCACTCTTTTCTATTTTCAGTGTCTTGATGTCCTATGACCATGTGGAGCTTACATTTAGTGACATGGCAGGCACTTCAGATGCTTTTCGGGGGACTAAGAAAGGCACGATAATGCTGACGCCATTCAGGGTAAGATCCTTAGCTTCCTCTTTGTCACCTGTGATACAAAAGAGAGAAATTACAAAATAGACTTACCGTGTTTCCCCGAAAATAAGCCCGGGTCTTATATTAATTTTGGCAACAAAAGACCCAGTAGGGCTTATTTTTGGGGTAGGGCTTGTCATGTGCTGATTTCTCCCCCAATCTCCCTCCCTGCCTGTCAGGAATCACCAGTGGCCAGTGGAAGTGAGTAAAAGTGCCTGCAAGACTCAAGAATGCTCTGGATTACAGTATCAGATAATAAGAACTGTACCTTTCTGCAATCCATGTGTGACAAACACCTTCACATAGCGCCGCTACCGTGTCCTGCCAGAGCACTGCAAATGAAGGGGATCCGATATCCCCCGCAGAAGAGAGGAGAAGAGCAGCGGGACATCAGCTAAGCGCCGATATGTGCTTCCATGGCCCGCCAAAACTCTTGTTCCCGCTCTGAGCACTGAGGGGGGGCCAAAATCCCCCACTGACAGCTGGCTAAAGAGGAGGAGAGCAGTGGGAGGCCAGCTGAGTGGCGCTATACCGAATGCATCCAGCACACACAGCCCACATCACATACCACGCTAGGTCTTATTTTCGGGGTAGGGCTTATATTGCAGCACTCCCCGAAAATCACAATAGGGCTTATTTTCGGGGTAGGTCTTATTTTCGGGGAAACACGTATCAAAAGTGACGATAGATTTGCTTGTTTTTATTTTTTTTATTTAATAATCAGATCCAGGTATTGTAATTAGCGTTCACTTTTTCTTAAAATTATATTAAAGGCAAAATGTTTTCTTTATTAAAATAAAAAGATGTTATACTTGCCTGCTCTGTGCAAAGATATTGCACAGAGCAGTCCTTTACCTCTTCTTTGGTGGTCCCCCTCCTTCTTCTGAGTGTCCCTATAGCGAGCCTTGTTATGGGGGCGCCCATGCGGGCATGCTCCCCGAGCTGGTTTGTGTGTGTCCATAGACGCATACAGCACACCTCAGCCATGCCCCCCACCCCTTCCTCGCAGGATTTGACTGACAGCAGGAGGAACCTATGGCTCCCGCTGCTCTCAGTGTAACCCAGGAAAAGAGCAGCGCTGCTGCAGCTAGGGACATCGCTGGAGTGGTGAGAGTTGTCGGGGGTAAGTGTTTGGGGGAGGCTCAAAAAAGTAGTGAGACTTTTTTTTTTACCTTAATGCAGAGAATGCATTAACGTTAAAAACATTTCGACTTCATAACTACTTTTACATATTCTATATTGTGTGTATAAAATCTGGTTGATGATTGCCCCCTTTTCTCCCTCCATCATCCTACACCCACTTTTCATGCTTTAGCTAAGGCTGGCTATACACTAGTAGATTTGCAAATGAAAATGTTTACAAACATTTGTTCAAAAATTCTTTGTACCTTCAATGGCTGGACAAATATCATTCAAAAGTACTTTAATTTGCTTATAACGTTTTAATTTTGGAACAAATTACATTTTCTCAAACGAAAATCAGATACACTGTTGGCAAGGTGGTTCATTCAAGAACAAATTTCCACCAACTTCTTTAACCACTTAAAGCGGTGGTTCCCCCTAAAACAAATTTCTAACAATAGATTCGTAAGACCCGTTACACTGCGGGTAGGCTGGCTTTTTTTTTTTTTTTTTTCGTACATACCGAGATCTCGCCGTCTCGTCCCTTGGCGGTGGGCGTTCCTAGTTGATTGACGTTCCTCGGACGGGCGCATACGTGACGTCACGACTTTCCGACAGAAGCCGAACGTCATTGCGCAGGCGCCGTATAGAGTCGGCTCTAGAGTCAATCAACTAGGAACGCCCACCGACAAGGGACGAAACGCCGAGATCGAGGTATGTACTAAAAAAAAAAAAAAGCCAGCCTACCCGCAGTGTAAGGGGTCTTACGAATCTATTGTTAGAAATGTGTTTTAGGGGGAACCACCCCTTTAAGGACCGGACCAATATGCAGCTAAATGACCCAAGGGGTTTTTACAATTCGGCACTGCGTCACTTTAACAGACAATTGCGCGGTCGTGCGAGGTGGCTCCCAAACAAAATTGGCGTCCTTTTTTCCCCACAAATGGAGCTTTCTTTTGGTGGTATTTGATCACCTCTGCGGTTTTTATTTTTTGCGCTATAAACAAAAATAGAGCGACAATTTTGAAAAAATGCAATATTTTTTACTTTTTGCTATAATAAATATCCCCCAAAAACATATCTAAAACATTTTTTTTCCTCAGTTTAGGCCGATACGTATTCGTTTACCTATTTTTGGTAAAAAAAAAAATCGCAATAAGCGTTTATCGATTGGTTTGCACAAAATTTATAGTGTTTACAAAATAGGGGATAGTTTTATTGCATTTTTATTAATTATTTTTTTTTACTACTAATGGCGGCGATCAGCGATTTTTTTCGTGACTGCGACATTATGGCGGACACTTCGGACAATTTTGACACATTTTTGGGACCATTGTCATTTTCACAGCAAAAAATGCATTTAAATTGCATTGTTTATTGTGAAAATGACAGTTGCAGTTTGGGAGTTAACCACATGGAGGCGCTGTAGGATTTAGTGTTCACTTTGTGTGTGTTTACAACTGTAGGGGGGTGTGGCTGTAGGACTGACGTCATCGATCGAGTCTCCCTTATATAAGGGATCACTTGATCGATACGCTGATCTACCTGAGGCGGTCGGGAAGTGGTTAAAGCGCAACATTCCCCCCTGGTTAATCTATGTACATTGCAAGGATTATAACAACCTTTGTTGCAGATTCCTACTTTTTTTTTGTTATTCAGAAGAAATCCATATGTGTTTGTCTGTGCCTCTGTACTGAGTGGGTCTAATGGGCGTGGTTTCATAATTAACTGTTCGCTGTGCAGCTGCAGGGCACTAATGAGGAGATCCCTTTAGACGTATCTCACCAAAAATGACATTTTTGTTGCAGGGGATGCCTGAAATCTGACTTGTATCTTAGGCAGACTTCTGGGAAAATTGGTGAGCCAATCACTCAAGCAGGAAATTATGTATCTGGAGGATGGTCAGTACACACTCTGTGTACAGAACAACTCCAGGTAGCCATATTGCATTGCATTTATAGAAAATGACAGCGGCTGCATATTGAAAAGGAAAGGTAATTTTTAATAACATTCAACTACTATATGACTTGTATCGCAATTGTACACGCTATATTATTTTTTCTTTATTTCTCCCAGGAAAGTGGAGTTACCCCTTTTTTTTTTTAATTTTTTTTTTTATTTAGCATATCAAAAAATTAAACATGCATGACATCGGGTAGGTATTACATCAAGTATAGTCAGCAATGAATTCCACAGTGATCCAGACAATAGTATAATCATCAGCAGTCCATAACCAAAATATCCTGAATCTCCGGCCCGATCCCCGCAATTCGGCGTAATTGCTCCCTTTGTTTCCTTAAAAAATCAGTTCAACATCCAGGCAATTTCATGTGGCCCTCGCACCTCTCCTGCAGCTGCAGGAGAGCTCCAGCCCTCCTCTGGTCCTACTCCAGACCCATAGGCCCAGATTCTTAAAGGGCTTACGATGGCGCAACGCAATGTACCCGTCATAAGTCCTAATCTAGGCCGTCGTATCTATGCGACTGATTCTTATAATCAGTTGCGCATAGATAACCATTAGATCCGACAGGCGTAAGGCTCTAACGCTGTCGGATCTTAATGCATTTTTTTTTTCGCCGCTAGGTGTCGCAAAATACGCGAATTCCCGAACGTACGCGCGGTCAACGCAGTGAAGTTACGACGTTTACGTTAGATTTGCCACGCGTAAAGTTGCCCCTGCTATATGAGGGGCAACCAATGTTAACTACTAGCCGACCAGCCACCGTCATTATACGGCGGCAGGTCAGCTCTCCTAGGCGAGAGCCCGTAGCTATACGTCCTCTCTTTTAGCCGCCACTAGGGGGCGCGATCGCCGCCGGGCACATGCGATGGCTCGGTACAGAGCGGGGAACGGGAGCTGTGTGTGTAAACACACAGCTCCCGGTCCTGTCAGCGGGGGAAATGCTGATCTTTCGTTCATACAATGTATGAACGGAGGATCAGTGTTTCCCCTAGTGAGGCCACCCCCCCCCCCCCCCCACAGTAATAACACACAGAGGGAACATACTTAACCCCTTCCCCGCCCCCTAGTGTTAACCCCTTCCCTGCCAGTGGCATTTTTATAGTAATCCAATGCATTTTTATAGCACTGATCGCTATAAAAATGCCAATGGCCCCAAAAATGTGTCAAAAGTGTCCGAAGTGTCCGCCATAATGTCGCAGTACCGAAAAAAAATCGCTGATCGCCGCCATTACTAGTAAAAAAAATATATTAAGAAAAATGACATAAAAATACCCCCTATTTTGTAAACGCTATAACCTTTGCGCAAACCAATCAATAAACGCTTATTGCGATTTTTTTTTACGAAAAATAGGTAGAAGAATACGTATCGGCCTAAACTGAGGAAAAAAAATGTTTTTTTATATATTTTTGGGGGATATTTATTACAGCAAAAAGTAAAAAATATTTTTTTTTTTCAAAATTGACGCTCTATTTTTGTTTATAGCGCAAAAAATAAAAACCGCAGAGGTGATCAAATACCACCAAAAAAAAGCTCTATTTGTGGGGAAAAAAGGACGCCAATTTTGTTTGGGAGCCACGTCGCACGACCGCGCAATTGTCAGTTAAAGCGACGCAGTCCAGAATCACAAAAAGTACTCTGGTCTTTGGGCAGCAATATGGTCCTGGGGTTAAGTGGTTAAGTATAGCCGTCGTTCCCGCGTCGAAATGTAAAAATTTACGTTGTTTGCGTAAGTCGTCCGTGAATGGGGCTGGACGCCATTTACGTTCACGTCGAAACCAATGACGTCCTTGGGATATTTTCCGGACGGCTCATGCGCAGTACGTTCGGCGCAGGAACGCGCCTAATTTAAATGCTCTACGCCCCCTACCCAGCTCATTTGAATTAGGCGGGCTTGCGCCGGGGGATTTACGCTACGCCGCCGCAACTTTACAGGCAAGTTCTTTGTGAATAAAGCACTTGCCTGTAAAACTTGCGGCGGCATAACATAAATGACATACGTTACGCCACCGCAGTTTTATGCCCATCTACGAGAATCTGGGCCTTACTTTCTGCTTTCAAGCAATGCATCCTGCTTCTTCCCAGCAGCAGCATAAGGAAAGGGGGTGCACTGTGATGTAAGTAAGAGTGGGGGACTCAACTTCTGATGGTGGGGTGGCTCTTTACATCTAATATAAAGGGGAGGGGAATGCGCTGGACATCTAATCTTACAGATACAACCGGCACTTTTGAGGGCAATCGTAATGCTGGCCCACAATGAAATTGAGTTTGACACCCTTGCTCTCAACCTGGGGGTGGGGACCCCCTTGGGGGTCAAATGAGGATTTGCCAGGGGCCCCCAAAACCTGGGCTGTTCCTGAAGCCTGCGGCCGCCCACTCAGCCTCTTCACAGCCTCCCATTCAGTTCACGGCATAGCTGGGGGGCAGGGACTAGAGGTCAGCTGACTGGTGAGGAATGTGAAGTAGGAGGAGCTGGAGGGGACCCTATCTGCTGATTTCAGCATAGGTGTCACTGCTACGAGAAATCAAAGTCGGAGACACAGTGAGTAACACTGCCTGTGATAAGAGTTGCCTTTAAAAGTCCGCACTACAGTTCTCAGATCAGCAGATGACCTTGATCAAGAGCACCTAAGTTGGCTGATCCCCGCCAGCGCTGCCACTGATCCCAACTCCACGCCAGCACTGCCACTGATCCCAACTCCCCGCCAGCACTGCCACTGATCCCAACTCCCCGCCAGCACTGCCACTGATCCCAACTCGGCACTGCCACTGATCCCAACTCCCCGCCAGCATTGCCACTGATTCCATACTCCCCACCAGGGAATAAGAGAAGGAATAAAAATAGAGAATACATGGAAGGGAGAGGAAAAGAGGGGGAGGAACAAAGAAAAAGGGAGAGAAAGAATAATAGAAAGAACAAGAAAGACGTCTAGAGAGGGGTGGGGATAACAAACAAGAAATTAGGATAGAGAGATATAAAAGGGAAATAAAGAAGAACAAAGAGAAAGAATGGTACATCCTAAAATGTACTATAAGGGCTTTTAATACTGTACGAGTGGAAGGGACTCAGGTAGCGTTAAATGTCCGTGGGTTAGGGGCGCAAATTACTTTCTTACCTTGGGTGCTGACAACCCACTATAGGAAAATCATTTTACCGTTAGGGGTCCCCACAACTTGGGAAATTTTATTAAGGGGTCACGGCACTAGACAGGTTGAGAACCACTGCTCTAGGGTATTCCCATACCATATGGATGAAAGTCCCTTCCGCCCCCATACACTTATGACAGACTGCAGACCTTCCTGGTCATTCGGTATAGTCTAGTTGGCGTGTAGTACATCTGGGGAAGGTATCGAAGACAGATATAAGATAAGTATCCAGAGCTTCCTGCCATAGCTCCTCGGAGAACTCCGGCACAGTAGCCACCCACGAGCCCTGGCCTTGGATGGAGTTACCCTTTACATTTCCTCATCATTGTGGTTAAAAACAAATGTTGATTGGACCAACTAATGATTAGAGAATCGAACAAATGTCCTTTAAAACAAAAATTTCAAATTAAAGTCTGCTAATGTATAGCCAGCTTTACTTCCTTTCATTCTAATTATCTTCATACCTTATTATCTTACAATTTTAAAGATTTAGACCCTTCACCTCCTAAACAGTTCTTTTGATACCCCTCTAAATGTGCCCTCAGACTCCAAATTATTAGTCACAGTATACAACATTGAGCTAACTTTCTCTGAAGGATGAAATGCATTAATTTATTTCTGATACATGAATACATGCTTTACAGAGAATGTTAAATCTGAATTCCAGCTATGGCCAGGAATAGGATAGCAGTGCTACTACAATGATTGCCCTGCTTTGCTCTCGGAGGTCACTTACTTAGCATGGGTACCATTGAGAAAATGCAAAGTGTTCCTTGAATGGCGCACATGCTAAGCGAGTGACCTCCTGTGTTCACTAAGCAGCTCAGCATGGGACCAGAAAGCCAGAGGCAATCACTGTAGTAGTAGTAGTGTCTTTTACAGTGATTTTACTTCCATGGGGATCCCAAAGGTATGGCACATACATACCGTATTTATCGGGGTATAGCGCGCTCCCGCGTATAGCGCGCACCCCTAAAGTTGCCCCGAATTCCTGTAGAAAAAGTTTTTTTTGTACTTAGTTTTGGTGTTTTGCGCGGCGTCCATCGGCGGCCTCGTCAGGTCCGGCGTCCGTCTGCGGCTTCGGGTGTCCTCTTCGTCGGGTTCGGCATCCTTCTGCGGCGTCCTCCCCGCTCGTTTCCCGCGCCGAGTTTGAATACTGCGCCAACATATACAGAGCGCAGTACACTCGTGTATCGTCAGGCAGGCTCGGCCACCCCTCGCGCTGACGTCCTGTACGTCCAGGACATCAGCGCGAGAGGACCCGAGACTGCCCGACAATACACGAATGTACTGAGCTCGGTATATGTCGGCCAAGTATTCAAACTCGGCGCAGGAAAGCGGGTATCGGCGTATACCGCGCACCCACGATTTTGCCCTGATTTTCAGGGCAAAAAAGTGTGCGGTATACGCCGATAAATACAGTACTTAAAACGGAGGTGCACCCAAATTTAAAAAAAAAAAAAGCCAACAGCTACTAATAGTGCAGCTGCTGAATTTTAAAAAATGCACACTTACCTGTCCAACGCGCCCGCGATGTTGGCAGCCGAGGCCGAGCAATCGCTCGTCTCTCGGCTTCCCCCGCCGCCATCCTTGGTGAGGGAATCGGGAACTGAAGCGTTGCGGCTTAATTTGCCCGGTTCCCTACTGCGCTCGCGCATCGTAACTGGTCCCCGTTCCCTCCTGGGAACAGTGTGTTGTGTTTCCCAGAAGACAGCGGGGGGGGGGGGGGGGGATTTGGAGATTTGGTGGGAGTCTATGCCACAGGAGTCTATGCCCGGAAGTGGGTGAAAATACCTGTCTTAGATATCTGCACCCCCCTCCCCCCTGAAAGGTGCCAAATGTAACACCAGGGGGGGGGGGGGTGGGGTTCCGAAAAGCGTAAGTTCAATTTTTGGGTGGAACTCTGCTTTAAGTTGGTCCGGAACTCCGTTTTAATACTCTTAGAAGGTATCAGATCCCATTGCTACACTAAATCAACATGTTTTATGCTCTTTACCTATAATATTTTTATTTTATTTATCTTTGGGAAATAATGAAGTCCTTTGAAAGAAAATCTGGTAGGTGGTAAAAATGGCTTTCCACAATCCATGCTGTGATTTTATATACACCAATCAACCATACAATTGTGACAACCCACTATAACCTGTAAAGGCATCTACTAGACCTGTAGAAGGTACTTTGTGGTATCTGGCTCCAAGCTGTCAGCAGCAGATCATTTAAGTCCTGTAAGTTGCAAGGTGGGGCCCCCATGGATCGGGCTTGTTTTTCCAGCACATTCTACAAGTGCTCAATTGGATCCATATCTGAAGAATTTGGAGACCTAATCAACACATTGAACTCGTGTTTTTTAAACCATTCTTGAATTCATCAGACCAGGCCAACTTCTTCCATTGTTCCTTGGTCCAGTTCTGATGTTCATATGCCCATTGTAGATGCTTTTGGCTGTAGACACGGTTCAGCATGGGCACTTTGACTGGTCTATGGATATGCAGTCCACTAGGTTGATTTACTAAAACTGGGAGATTGCAAAATCTGGTGCAGGTGTGCATAGAAACCAATAAGCTTTCAGTTTTTTTTTTCTATTAAAGCTTAATTCAACAAGCTGAAGTTAGAAACTGATTGGCTACCATGCACAGCTGCACCAGATTTTGCACTCTCTAGTTTTAGTAAATCACGCCCAGTGTGTGTTCTGACACCTTTCCATCTGAACCAGGATGATCTTTTTCAGCAATTTGAGCTAATGTCACTCCATTGGATCAGACTACTCGGACCAGTGTTCGCTCCGCACTTCCATCAATGAGCCTTGGCTGCTCAGACCCTGTTGCCAGATTTCTGAGCTCCTAATTGCATGTTACCACTCCGATGATTGAGTGGTTATATGTGAACAGTGGCAGCGCCGCCAATTGCTTTGTACAAAGTATAAATCTGACCATTGCATGTTAGAGCAGTCTTAAGCCCTGTACACACGATCGGTTTGCCTGATGAAAAGGGACCGATGGACCGTTTTCATCGGACAAACCGAACGTGTGTGCGCCCCATCGGTTTGTTTTCCATCGGTAAAAAAAAATAGAACATGTTTTAAAATCTTCCTATGGATAAAAAACCGATAGAAAAAAACGATCGTCTGTGTGAAAGTCCATCGGTCAAAAATCCACGCATGCTCAGAATCAAGTCGACGCATGCTCGGAAGCATTGAACTTCATTTTTCTCAGCACGTGGTAGTGTTTTACGTCACCGCGTTGGACACGGTTGGATTTTTGACTGATGGTGTGTAGGCAAGACTGATGAAAGTCAGCTTCATCGGATATCCGACGAAAAAATCCATCGGATTAGATTCCATCAGATATCCGATCGTGTGTACAGGGCTTTTTTGTTCTAGTCAACTTATCTAACGAAACAAAAAAAATAAATCCTTTCAAAAATAGTTTCAAAGACAACCTATGGGCTTTTTAAAATAAATAAATTCAATACTTTATTTTCGGCCCATGGCGAGATGGCCTCATGTCCGAATAAGGTTTCAGCAATAGGGAACCATGGGCCAGATTCACAAAAGAGATACGATGGCGTATCTCCTGATACGCCGTCGTATCTCTGTGTTACGGCCGTCCTAACTATGCGACTGTTTCATAGAATCAGTTACGCATAGCTAGCCCTAAGATCCGACAGGTGTAATTGAATTACACTGTCGGATCTTAAGGATGCAATTCTAGGCCGGCCGCTAGGTGGCGAGGCCATTGCGGTCGGCGTAGAATATGCAAAGTAATAATTACGGCGATCCACTAACGTCCGCGCTGCCCGTCGATCTAACTTTACGTAGTTTCCGTAGAGTTACGCCGCGTAAAATTAGGGCTGAGCCCTAGTTGTTCTAAGCCATGTTAAGTATGGCCGTCGTTCCCGCGTCGAAATTTAAAAAACAACGTCGTTTGCGTAAGTCGTCCGTGAATGGTGCTGGACGCCATTTACGTTAACGTCTAAACAAATGACAACCGTGCGACGTCATTTAGCGCAATACACGTCGAGTAATTTTCCCGACGGAGCATGCGCAGTACGTTCGACGCGGGAACGCGCCTAATTCAAATGGTGCCCGCCCCATTTGAATGGGGCGGGGGCTTGCGCCGAGCGCATTTACGTTACACCGCCGCAAGTTTACAGGTAAGAGTTTTGAGAATCAGGCACTTACGCTGTAAACCTGCGGCGGTGTAACGTAAATGGGATACGTTACGCTGCCGTGGAGCAACGTAAATGTATCAGAATCTGGCCCCATGTTACCGCATATGCACAGTGTGCTTTAATGCAATGTCCCCTAATTGCATTGAACAGATAATATATGTAAAGTGGGGCCTACCCAGGACCCTGCATTAACTATATCTGATCTCCCACAGTACACATCACTAGGAAATGCAATCGTTTTAGTAAATAAACTGCTAAATACCTTTTCTTATCAGCAGTATATAGCAGTCTTGTTACCTCTAAAGCCCCATAAACACGATCGGAATTTCCGATGGAAAAAGTCAGACGGATTTTTTCCATCGGAAATTCCAACCGTGTGTATGTCCCATCAGACTTTTTTTCCGAGGAATTCCATTGGAGTTTAGATAGAGAATATGTTCTCTTTTACTCCGATGGAATTCCGATGTTAGTTTGGCCGGGCAAAAGCCTGATCGTGTGTACGGGGCATAACAGTTCTTGGTTATAGCTTGTAGGAGGAGTTTTTATATTTCACTGAGTTGTCCTATCAGGATCCAGGACCCCTGACCCTCTGAGTAAAGTTGTGCCAGTAAATCCACTTTTTGAATAATTTTTCTCAAAGGCCCCTCTCCGTGACCACCAGATCTTCCATTTTAGTAATTTCAGTAAGCTTTTTCAACCAAACGGAGATAGAAGGTGGTTGTGTGTGTTTCCGAAAAAACAAGCTACAGTAGAGCTTTTCGCTGCCGTAAGCAGTAATGGCAAAATGGAACGTCTGTAATGCCGTGTACACACGATCGGAATTTCCGATGGCCTGAAATCCGATGGAATTTTTTGTCGAATTCCGTTCAAGCTGTCTTGCAGACCAAATTCCGAAAACACGGTGACATATAACACTACGACAAGCTGAAAAAAATGAAGTTCAATGCTTCAGAGCATGCGTCAACTTGATTCTGAGCATGCCAGGGTTTTTTCTCCGTCGGAGTTGCACACAGACGATGGGAATTTCCTATCGTTTTTTTTTTTTTCCCATTGGAAAAAAATAAAACATGTTCTATTTCTAAACACCGACAGAAAAAAAGTCTGATGGGGCCCACACACGATCGGAATTTCTGATGAATATTGTCTATATGACTTTTTTCATCGGAAATTCAAATTGTGTGTACGCGGCATGAGGCCCCGTACACACGGTCGGACAAAACCGATGAGAATGAACCGAAGTTCAGTTTCATCGGACCAAACCGACCGTGTGTATAGCCCATCGGTCTGTTTTCCTTCGGTCCAAAATTTTAAAACATGCTTTAAAACCGAACCTATGGACCGCTGCCCGATCGGACCAAACCGATGGTTAGTACAGAAAAGCATTGGTTCAAAACCCGCGCATGCTCAGAATCAAGTCGACACATGCTTGGAAGCATTGAACTTTGTTTTTTTCAGCACGTCGTTGTGTTTTATGTCACCGCGTTCTGACCCGATCGGATTTTGAACTGATGGTGTGTACACACATCAGACCACTTCAGCGGTGAACCGATGAAAACGGTCCGTCGGACCATTCGCATCGGTTTTGTCCGACCGTGTGTACAAGGCCTTAGTCTTCCTCGAGATCTGGTGATGGTGAAGAAAAAAAGAACGATAGGTCCCACGGTAGGACATGATCAGTGAATTTTTAGACAATGCGACGTACCTCTGACCAAAAGGAGTAACCATGCAACCTATGGGTTTTTATAATGTAAATCTAGATAGTTAACTTGGAGTTATGCTAGGGAATTGACTCTGCCTGGAGTAGTCACAATTTCTAGTTCAAAGGCACATTGCAAGTGAATAAAATAGAATTTCTGAAAGGAAAGACGCTGCAAGTAAGCATTTACAATACTTGATTGTCTGTGCTTTTGCCCGCAAGTTGATGACAGGGTCTCTTTAAATCCGCAGGTGATATTTGTATCCAAAGGAAGGGATCCAATGCAGTCATTTATGATGCCTTTCTACATGATGAAGGATTGTGAAATCAAGCAACCAGTTTTTGGGGCTAACTTCATCAAAGGCACTGTGAAAGCAGAACCTGGTGGTAAGAACCACATTCGCAGTCCTGATACTTAAACCAGGGGTCTCCAAACTTTCCAAACGAGGGGGCCAGTTTACTGTCCTTCAGGCTTTAGGGGAGCCAGATTGTGGCCAGTGGGAGTAAATGATGCCCCATCATTTGTGTCAGTGGGAGAATTTTAATTGGCTTTAACGGGAGGAATAGTGCCCCATCAGTGGTTTCAGTGGGAGGAATGAAATCCATCATAGTTGTTAGTTGGAGGACTAGTGTTTCAAGGGCCAGATAAAGGCAAGCAAAGGGCTGCATTTGGCCCCTGGGCTGCAGTTTGGAGACCACCGACTAAAGGTAAAATGTTCAAATGGTCACATTCTGTACTCTGTTTTTTTTATCTGCAGGTGGCTGGGAAGGCACTGCCACGTTTAAACTCAGTTTTCCAGCTGGGGGAGCCATAGAGTTTGGACAGTGCATGTTACAAGTGGCCTCTCAAGGTAAGTAGCATTTAATTAAAGTGTGTATATGGGCAAAGAGGGGCAAAAAAAAAAAAAATCAAACACATTTAGTACACCTCTTAAATTCGTGATTATTTCCTCATGTTTTTGTTTAAAAAGTTTGCAAATAAAGAAACCTACTAGTTGATCTGCTAGAAATCCAGTGAGCCTATACTGCAGTGGTTCTCAGCCCAGGATTCGGTGACCCCAGGCAAATCATCATTCGACCCCCCCCCCCCGGGGGTCGAATGATGATTTGCCTGGGGTCACCGAATCCTGGGCTGTTCCTGAAGCCCGTACCGCTTACCCAGCTATTTTGCAGCCACCCATTCAGTTCACGGCATGGCTGGGGGGCAGAGACTTGAGGTCAGCTTACTGGTGAGGAATGTGAAGTGGGAAGGCTACCCAAGCAGAGATGAGGTATATTGAGGAGCCCACTCTAACCAGGCAGAAAGAATGGTTGGAAAAGCAGTTAGAGTACAGAACGGCTATCATGAGAAGGTCAGAGAACAAGCGAATACTACAGAGGCAGTGCCAGTTTGGAAAGGGGGAGAAAGTAGGGCGTATTCTGTCTCTTCTGTGTAGAACCAACTCCCCTCCATCAAATGTTCCAGCAATGAGCACAACAGTAGGAGAAATCTCCACTGATGGTCAAGTGGTGATACACACATTTTGCGAGTATTATAAAGCGCTGTATAAATCCAAAAAGGGGGTTGGGCGTGGAGTTATGGAAGCTTTTTTTCAGGCAATAACAGTCCCCACTCTGTCAGTCAAGGACAAACAGGATTTAGAGGCACCCTAGAGGAAATACAGCAAGCAGTGGCTGAAATGCCCAACCAGAAGTCCCCAGGCCCTGGTGGGCTTCCAATAGAGGGATATAAACATTGGCCCAGATTCAAGAAGCACTTGCGCCCGCGCAACCATAGGTTACGCAGCGCAAGTGCTTACTTGCTCCGGTGTAACGAGTGCTCCTGATTCAGGAACCTCGTTACACCGATTGCAGGCTAAAATCTGTGCGGTTATGCCTCTTATGCCTCGCAGATTTTAGGCTGCATTCTTGCGGGGGCCGCTAGGGGGCGCTCCCATTGTGTATCAGCGTGTAGTATGCAAATTGCATACTACCACTGATTCACAAGCTTGCGCGGGCCCCGCGCAAGCCAGGTACGGAGTTTCCGTACGGCTACTTTTAGCGCAAGGCTGCCCCTTCTAATAGTAGGGGCAGCCAATGCTAAAGTATAGCCGGCCTTCCCGCGCCGTGAAATTTGAATATTTTTTTGAATTTTTTCACGGCGTTTGCGTAAGTGTAACGTGAATGGCGCTGGACGCCATTCACGTTCACTTAGAAGCAAATGACGTCCTTGCGACGTCATTTGCCGCAATGCACGTCGGGAAAGTTTCCCGATGGAGCATGCGCTGTACGCTCGGCACGGGAGCGCGCCTAATTTAAATGATTCCCACCCCCGGCGGGATCATTTAACTTGCGCGCGCTTACGCCGGGCAAATTTGCCGGCGCGCCCTCGCAATTCACGGAGCTACTGCTCCGTGAATCGAGGGCAGCGCAAAATATTTGCGGGGGCGCAGGGCAAAATCGTTGCCCTGCTCCCCCGCAAATATCGCGCAATTCTACTTGAATCTGGGCCATTATGGTGAAGTACTGCTTCCAGAATTGCTGAGGACATTGGAGGGGGCAGCAAGCGGGGGGGGGTACTTCCTAGCTCGATGTCGGAAGCGACCATTATCGTAATACACAAGGAGGGGAAAGACCAACTGGACCCTTCATCTTACCGTCCAATCTCCCTATTATGCACTGATGTAAAGATCCTAGCCAAAGTACTCGCCACTCGCTTCAATAGATGCATCAATTATCTTATCCATCCAGATCAGTAAGGCTTTATACCAGGCAGGGCAACAAGTACCAATATTAGAAGGATCTTTCTAAACTTACAGACACCAACAGACAACGAGGGCTCTAGAGCGGTGTTGTCTCTCGACGCCGCAAAGGCTTTTGATAGCCTAGAATGGACATACCGTATTTTCCGGCGTATAAGACGACTTTTTGGATGCAAAAAAATGCATCCAAAGTCGGGGGTCGTCTTATACGCTGGTGACAGTCTCCGTGCTTGCAAGCGTCCATGATTTAAAAGCCGCTCCTTCTTCTCAGCATGTCCTGTGATAGGCGGAACACAAATCTTCCCAGCAGCGCCTCTGTTCTGTGTTCCTCCTATCACAGATGCCTTCTCATCCTCGGACGAGAGGACGTCTGTGATAGGCGGAACACAGAACAGAGGCGCTGCTTGTAAAATTTGTGTTCCGCCTATCACAGGACACGCTGAGAAGGCGCGGATTTCAAATCATGGACGCTCGCAGCACGGAGACTGTCACCGGCCTGGAAACCAGCAAAACGTGAGTGTTGGCACAGTGTGGGCAAGTGTTGGCACAGTGTGGGCAAGTGTTGGCACAGTGTGGGCAAGTGTTGGCACAGTGTGGGCAAGTGATGGCACAGTGGGGGCATGTAATGTAATGGCACAGTGAGGCATATAATGTAATGTAGTGAGATTTGAAAAAAGCCTGTTTCTGTCAGCGGTTCCGGCTACCCCTCAGCTTCCAGAAAGACTAGTAGGAAGGGGGTAGTCTTATATGGCGAGTATATCCCAAAACCAACATTTTTTATGGAAAATTAGGGGGTCGTCTTATACGCCCAGTCGTCTTATACGCCGGCAAATACGGTATTTATGGAAAGTGCTAGAGGACATTGACTTTGGACCTTGTTTTATTAGCTGGGTTAAATTACTGTACAGCGAACCAAGAGCTAAAATCAGAATAAACAACGAGCTGTCAGAAGTGTTCCAGTTGGAGAGAGGGACGAGACAGGGGTGTCCTCTATCCCCCCTTTTGTTTGCCCTCGCTATGGAGCCTCTGGCAATTTTGGCTAGATCGAGGACGGATATAATAGGGGTTTAGAAGACTGCTGGGGGGAAGACAGGATTGCATTGTTTGCGGATGATGTTCTGTTTTTCCTAGGAGATGTTGGAACCTCATTAGATGAAAATGGTTGGGGAATTTGGGCAGTTTTCAGGCCTGGCCATTAATTGGGAAAAAGCCGCCTTGTTACCACTAGATCCACTTGGTCCCCAGATATTGCCAGGTGTTTCCCAACTGAGTGAGGACACAAAATTAAAAAACTTGGGGATTTGGGTTATGAAGGATGTTAGCCAATACGCTAATACTAATATTGCCCCACTTTTACTTAAACTAAAACAAAAAAGCTATATATGGAAACGACTCCCTCTGTCTGTAGCAGGACGCTGCAACCTAATAAAAATGATATGGCAGCCGCAGATACTATACTTGCTTCACAATTCCCAAACTGGATAGGGCAAATGTGGTTCAAGAGAATAGAGTCGCTATTCAGAGAATTAATATGGAGGGGTGGTCAAGCCAGGATTAGCTTACAGACGATACAACTCCCTGTTGGGCGGTTCCACACCCAAGACTATACTTTGTGGCGTCTCAGTGGAACCCCAGAGCTAGATAGTGCCAATAGTCGATTGTTGCTAACAGGGAATCTCCATATGCTGCTTGTGGAAGCCTTAGGCCCCGTACACACGAGAGATCGATCCGCTGAAATTGATCCGCGGACCGGTTTCAGCGGATAGAACCCCTGGTGTGTACAATCCAGCGGATCTTTTTCCGCGGATTTTTGTCCCCGGGGATGGATTTCCAGCGGATCAAAATTTCTTGACATGCTAAGAAATCGATCCGCTGGAATCCAGTCCAACGGATTGATCCGCTGGTCTGTACAGACTCACCGGATCAATCCGTCCTAATCCATCCCCCGCATGCGTCGTAATGATTCGACACATGCGTGGAAGTCCATATATCAAAGCGTCGCGCACGTCGCCGCGTCATCATCGCGGCGACGGAGCGACACGTCACCGCGGACGGAATTCCGCGGGGATTTTGATCTCATGGTTAGTACAACCATGAGATCAAAATCCACCGGAGGATTTATCCGCGGAAACGGTCCCCCGGACCGTTTCCGCGGATAAATCCTCTCGTGTGTACCCGGCATTAGAGGCAGATTTTTTTACTATAAATGCCCGACTACAAAATTAGTTAGTAAAATATGGCAGACAACAAAGGTATTGCTGGGGTTAATTGGGGTAACAGAATTTTCCCCCTTATGGAGTAATAAAAACTTACAGGAAGTAATGAGTATAGAGAAACCTGGGGAATGGGTGATACAGGGGATAAATCGTTTAATACACCTGTTCGAGGGTAACACCATGAAAATATTTTCAGAAGGGAATACGATATACCAAATAATACATTTTATAAACACCTTCAGGTTCGCCACGCCATCCAAGCAAAATTTAGCTCACAAACTGTTATATGGACCCAGATCCCCGCCCTTCTTAAAGTAATTAAGGCAAGAACATCTAAGGCTTAAAATACGGTATACATATCTGTTACCTGACAAAGTAAACAGTAATAGTCACCATTACTAGTGATGGTAGCAGTATTCCAGGTCCAGTGCTGAGTAGCTGCAATTCTTCATAGTAACCACAGGGGGGTGCTTGCATGGCACTGCCACCATTCAGAGAATGTCTTATAATTTTTTTAATGAATACAAAGGGGTTGATTTACTAAAACTGGAGAGTGCAAAATCTGGTGCAGCGCTGCATGGTAGTCAATCGGCTTCTTACTTCAGCCTTTTCAATTAGGCTTTGATTCATTCCTTCATTTTATAGTGTGCCGTTTTAGTCATTCCCTTTAGCCCAGGTTCACACTGGGCTGCGGGAGTGAAGCCGTGCGAGTTCAGCTGAACTCGCACAATTTCACTCCTGCTGGCAGTCCCGATTTCGGCCGCGATTTCAGAGACATCTGTGCAGGTTTCTGCACAGATGTCAATGTAAATCGCGGGCTGAAATCGCAAAAAGTAGTACAGGAACTACTTTTTGAAATCGGTGCAGCGCCGCAGATGCGGCGTCGCACCGATTAGGACAGTGCCATTGCCGACAATTGCCGGCATTTGCCGCCGATTTGAGATGCGATTTGACATGTGAAATCGCATCTCAAATCGTACCAGTGTGAACCAGGCATTATTCCTAGTTATAACCCAGGTAACTCCTTCCGATTTACACCCCTTTTAATGATCCTATTTGATCCTGTAGGTCCTAACATTTTTTGATCACTCCCTATATATGTATTATATCCCATTCGTTTTGTGAAAACCCCCTTTTTCAATCTTCAATCTATACACTGTTAAAATGTCGCACGCCGAGACTGCGAGCCAGGGATTCTCATCCACGTCAGTGCCTGACCTCACAAGTGCGCTTCTGGAAGAACGGACAAACCTTCCCATAGACACACTCCTAAACCTTGTGGACAGTCTTCCCACAAGAGTTGAAGCTGTTATAGCTGAAAAGGGTGGGCCAACTCGGTATTGAACATAACGGACAAAAGCCGCGTTTATCATGATGTGAAAAGTGCCATTTTTTAAAATGGTCATTAAAAACGATCGTGTGTAGGCTCCAGAGCATTTTTCCCCGACGTGAAAAATGGGCATTAAAAATTTAGAACATGCTCTAAATTTTCGCTTCGTTTTTCACGTTGTGAAAAACGGTCGTGTGTAGGCTTTAACGGCGTGAAAAAAATGCGCATGCTCAGAAGCAAGTTATGAGACAGGAGCGCTCGTTCTGGTAAAACTAGCATTTGTAATGGAGATAGCACATTCATCACGCTGTAACAGACTGAAAAGCACGAACCGTCTCTCACCAAATGTTTACTAACACGTAATCAGCAAAAGCCGCCCAAAGGGTGGCGCCATCTGAATGGAACTTCCCCTTTATAGTGCCGTTGTACGTGTTTATAGAGAAATGCAGAAAATGGCACCAATAATAATGAAAATTTATAGATTATCAATAAGAAATTAAAACAAGTGCAGCTCCAAAAATTAGTGAGTGACTAATACAACTGTGAAAGAAAGGTACAAAAGGGCGCAACAAGTGTAAATAATGTCCATATAAACACCAATAAATTATTTAATGAAAAAAAAAAAAAAAAACGCAGATCCAAAAAATAGTTCAAATAATTGCAAATGTAGAACTGGTAGCGAGATTGCAGTGTTCCAGATTTAAGCTCCCACCACCGTGCTCTCAGAAAGTGCAATGTGCATAATAAAGTGCTTCACCCGAAGTGACAATCAAAATGCGCTCACCAGATTTAAGCGGCCATAGTTGACCTTCAGGCATATAAAGATTCTCTCAGGATCCTTCTTAATATAATCTCTCCTAAATAGGATCAATTCCCAATAAATCCAACACAGATGTCTCCTTTAGTGAAAAAACTGTGGGGCAGATCCACAAAAGAATTACACCGGCGTATCTATTGATACGCCGCGTAATTTTAAATTTCCCGCGTCGTATCTTTGTTTTGTATCTACAAAACAAGATACGACTGCATCTCGGATCGATCCGACTGGCGTATGTCTTAGTACGCCGTCGGATTGTAGATGCATTTTTTCCGCCGGCCACTAGGTGTCGTTTCCGTCGAATTCCGCGTCGAGTATGCAAATTAGCTAGTTACGGTGATCCACGAACGTACGTCCGGCCGGCGCATTTTCTTACGTTGTTTGCGTTCGGCTTTTTCCGGCGTATAGTTACCCCTGCTATTATGAGGCATACTCAATGTTAAGTATAGCCGTCGAATTTTGAATTTTTTACGTTGTTTGCGTAATACGTTCGCGAATAGGGATTTGCGTAGAATGACGTCACCGTCGGAAGCATTGGCTTGTTCCGGTTTATTTTTGAGCATGCGCACTGGGATACCCCCACGGACGGCGCATGCGCCGTTAAAAAAAAACGTTGTTTACGTCGGGTCACAACGTATTTACATAAAACACGCCCCCATCACATCCATTTGAATTCCGCGCTCTTACGCCGCCAAAGATACACTATGCCGCCGTAACTTACGCCGCAAATTCTTTGAGGATTCGAAAAAAAAAAGTTACTGCGGCGTAGTGTATCTTAGATACGCTACGCCCAGCGGATTAATGCGCCGATCTACGTGGATCTGCC
This sequence comes from Rana temporaria, assembly GCF_905171775.1. Lineage (NCBI taxonomy): Eukaryota > Metazoa > Chordata > Amphibia > Anura > Ranidae > Rana > Rana temporaria. Next base: position 105,602,607 of record NC_053500.1, read on the forward strand.
CCTGTGTGTTCCAATCATTCAATCTGGAAAAATTCAAAATGGCTCCACCGCAATGAGCCACAAAAACAGGGTAATACCGTTTTTATTTAAAAGCTTTTCAGGGTAAAACAGTGTATACAGGCAAGTACACACACACACCTATTAATGAAGGCAGCGGCCGGGTTTTTCACAGTGAGCAATAAAATGATTTTCCTGATGACACAAGACACGCAAAATGCATAGAGATTTGACATGGCACGCCTTCCCACTGAAGCGATGTGTTTGTACGTTTTAACCACTTAAGGACCCCTTCACGCTGATTATACGTCAGCAGAATGGCACGGCTGGGCACATCAACGTACCTGTACGTTGCCCTTTAAGCCTAGCTGTGGGGTCGCGCGCGACCCGGTCCAAAGTTCCGTGGCCGCGAGACTCGTGGACCCGATCGCCGCTGGAGTCCCGCGATGGGTCCCCGGAGCTGAAGAACGAGGAGACACAGCTTCCCCCTTCTTTACTGTGGCGCCGTCATCGATCGTGTGTTCCCTTATTAAGGGAATCACAATCGATTACGTCACACCTACAGCCACACCCCCCTACAGTTAGAAACACAGATGAGGTCATACATAACCCCATCAGCGCCCCCTTGTGGTTAACTCCCAAACTGCAATTGTCATTTTCACAGTGAACAATGCATTTTAAATGCATTTTTTGCTGTGAAAATGACAATGGTCCCAAAAATGTGTCAAAATTGTCCAAAGTGTCAGCCATAATGTCACAGTCACGAAAAAAATCGCTGATCGCCACCATTAGTAGTAAAAAAAAAAAAAATATTATAAAAATGCAATAAAACTATCCCCTATTTTTTTTTTACCAAAAATAGGTAGAAGAATACGTATCGGCCTAAACTGAGGAAAACATTTTTTTATATATATATATATATATATATATATATATATATATATATATATATATATATTTTTGGGGGGGATATTTATTATAGCAAAAAGTAAAAAATATTGCATTTTTTTTTCAAAATTGTCGCTCTATTTTTGTTTATAGCGCAAAAAATAAAAACCGCAGAGGTGATCAAATACCACCAAAAGAAAGCTCTATTTGTGGGGGGGGAAAAGACGCCATCTTTGTTTGGGAGCCACGTCGCACGACCGCACAATTGTCAGTTAAAGCGACACAGTGCCGAATCGCAAAAACTGTCCGGGTCCTTTAGCTGCCTAAAGGTCCGGGTCTTAAGTGGTTAAACAGCTTAGATGCATGCCGGAGTGTATATTGCTCACTGTAAAAAACCCGGCCGCTGCCTTCATTCATAGCTGTGTGTGTACTTGCCTGTATGCACTGTTTTACCCTGCAAAGCTTTTAAATAAAAACGCTATTGCACTATCCCCGTTTTTGTGGCTCATTGCGGTGGAGCCGTTTTGAATTTTTCTAGATTGAATGATGGAACACACAGTTTTTTCACTAAGGAGCCATCTGTGTTGGATTTATTGGGAATTGGTCCTATTTGGGAGAGATTGTATTAAGAAGGATATTGAGAGAATCTTTATATGCCTGAAGGTCAATGATGGCCTCTTAAATCTGGCGAGCGCATTTTGATTGTCACTTCGGGTGAAGCACTTTATTATGCACGTTGCACTTTCTGAGAGCACGGTGGTTGGAGCTTAAATCTGGAACACAGCAATCTCGAGAACTGTGAAGCAAAATAAGGGTCAGTGCCCATCTGCAGCCTCACAAGTGCTCATCTGCAGACCCACCATTGCCAGGAATGAATGCACCCACCATTGCCAGGAATGAATGCACCCACCACCAGGAATGAATCCACCCTCCATTCCCAGGAATGCACCCACCATTGCCAGGAATGCACCCACCACCAGGAATGAATCCACCCACCATTGCCAGGAATGCACCCACCATTGCCAGGAATGCAATCTCCTGTTTGCACGGTGGCCTCTTTAATAGAAAGTCCTGCCTCATTTGATGGACAGAACAGTCGTCCAATGGCAGCGCTGGAGACGGGACTTCCTATTACAAAGGCCACCCCGTAAACAGGAAATTCTCCTGTGTGTGTGTGTGTGTACCGCGCTCGTCCCGCCTCCACCCTGTCCCCTCCAAGGCAGCCAGCATATACATCTTTTGTGGCCCTGGCGCTGGGAAATCGTCGGGGGCCACAAAAGATATACATGTTCAAAACCGGAACATGGGCCGCGATTGGCCCACGGGCCAGACTTTGGACATGCATGTCCTAAGTTATAGTGGTATCCATATTATTTACTTAAAGAGGAACTGCAGTCTGCTCACATAATTTGTAATAAAAACCTCTTTGCCATTCTGAAAACTTCCCTTTGTATTATTTTATATATTCTGTGATTCTGTATTTCCCAAATATGCTGCAAAAATCTCCCTCCACTAAGTCTGGCTGCAGCCATTTCAACTGTGGGCAGCTGAAGCTGCTGCTAGTTCACTTCCTGGATTTACAGAGACACCTCCAGCTCTGCAGCTTTTATTGTCCCTCTTATGACTCACCCCCCCCCCCCTTCCTGGAAAACTCTCACAAGAGAGAGAAATAGCTGTGCATAATGTCATAAGCCTAGGCTAAATACCAGACAAGAAACAGGAAGTGGGCTGTATAAGGTATTTACTGGCAGAATAAAATGATTTACTGTTTTAAAACAATAAGGGCAGAAGATTTAATAGATGGAAAGTTAAAAAAATGACAAAAAGTTTGCTTTAACACCAAAAAAACAAAACTACTGACAATAAATGTGTACAGGTTTGACATGCAGACACACTGGGCTAGATTCACAGAGAGATACGACAGCGTATCTCTTGATACGCCGTCGTATCTCTGACTTAGGCCCGTCGTATCTATGCGACTGATTCATAGAATCAGTTACGCATAGATATGCCTAAGATCCGACAGGTGTAACTGTGTTACACTGTCGGATCTTATCTGCAATTTAAAAATGGCCGCGGGGGCGTTCTCGCTGATTTACACTGAGAAATATGTAAATCAGCGAGATACGGCAATTCACGAACGTACGGGGACCCGACGCAGTGTTGTTACGACGTTTCCGTAGCGGTTTCCCGGCGTATACTTACCCCTGCTTCTATGAGGCGCATCCAATGTTAAGTATAGCTGTCGTTCCCGCGTCGATTTTTGTTTTTTTTACGTCGTTTGTGTACGCCGATTCAGAAATCCGCGCGCCGCAAGTTACGCTCACGCCGAAACCACTGACGTCCTAGCGACGTCAGTGGGAGCAATGCACGCCGGGAAATTTCGCGGACGCCGCATGCTCATTTAAATCGGCACGGAGACGCACCTGATTTAAATAGTACACTCCCCCTAGCCGCGGAATTTGAATTCCGCCGGGGGATTTACGATCCGCCGCCGCAAGTTTGGAGGTAAGTGTTTAGTGAATTAGCCACTTGCCTCTCAAACTTGCGGCAGCGGATCTTAAATCACGTAGATCACGCGGATCTAAAGATCCGCTGATCTATGTGAATCTAGCCCACTGTATCACAATGTAGAACTAGCTTTCCCTGACAAGGACGATGACGTCAAAACCGGGAGGGAGTAGCTACACATCTTACGCGTTACGTCACCGTCCTGTTGTATGCGAGTGAAATGCATATTGATGTTGGGAAGGGAGAATCTGCGCTGAGACACTTTGGGCCTGATTTACTAAGCTATGTGCGCTGCGCTGGTTCATGCATTAATTAGTACTCCGGGTGGAGGCTTAATCAGGCGCATGAACCAGCGTAGCAGCCGGCGCATTGAAACTAATATGTAAAGCCGCGCCGAACTCCCTATAGAAGTCTATGGGAGAAATCAAAAGTGTTCATTTTAAAGGCTAATCTGCAAGTTTAGTCCTAAAAAGTGTTTGGGGACCTCAGTCCTGCCCCAGGGAACATGTATCAATGCTTTTTTTATTTTTTAAAACGGCCGTTTTTTCGGGAGCAGTGAAATTAATAATTCTTAAAGTGAAACAATAAAAGTGAAATATTCCTTTAAATTTCGTACCTAGGGGGGGTGTAATGTCAGCATGTGAAATAGCGCATTTTTCCCGCACTTAGAACTCCCCCTGCACAAAGTGACATTCTGAAGGAAAAAAGTCATTTAAAATTTCACACGCGGCTATAATGAATTGTCGGCTCTGACAATTCTAAAGGGATTCATTCATAAAACAAACAAAAAAATGTGTAGGGGTTCCCCCAAATTAAATTACCAGGCCCTTCAGGTCTGGAATGGATATTAAGGGGAACCCCGCCGTAAAAACCCCAAAAAAAAAAGACGTGCGGTTCCCGGCAAATATCCATTCCAGACCCTTCAGGTCTGGTGTGGATTTTAAGGGGAACTCCACCCCAAATTGAAAAAAAAAATGGCGTGGAGTCCCCCTAAAAATCCACACCAGACCCTTATCCGAGCACGTTGACCTGGCCGGCCGCAGAAAAGAGGGGGGGACAGAGTGCGGCCCCCCCTCTCCTGAACCGCACCAGGCCACATGCCCTCAACATGGGGAGGATGTCCCCATGTTGATGGGGACAAGGGTCTCATCCCCACAACCCTTGCCCGGTGGTTGTGGGGGTATGCGGGCGGGAGGTTTATCAGAATCTGGAAGACCCCTTTAACAAAGGGGACCCCCAGATCCTGACCCCCCCCCCTGTGTGAAATGGTAATGGGGTACATTGTACCTCTACCATTTCACCCCAAAAAAAATGTCAAAGTGATAAAAATGACAGTAGCCGGTTTTTGACAAATCTTTTAATAAAATCTTCTTTTCTTCTTTCCTTCGGGGTTCTTCCGCTGCTTCTTTCTTCTCGTCAACATCTTGCCCGACGTCTTCTTCTATCTTCTCCGTCCGTCCTTCCGCCTTCTGGTCCCGCATCTTGCCCGTTGTCTTCTCCGTCCGCCTCCTCGTCCGCATCTTGGGTCTTCTGCGGTCTTCTTCTCGGTCCGCCGCCTTCTCGTCCCCTGCGTTTGAATTGTAATTGGCCGCCGTTTTCCCGCTCCTGGGACCCGCCCCCCTCTGACGCCACAAGTAAACTCCTTAGAAGGTCATGTGCGTCAGAGGGGGGCGGGGTCGCAGAGCGTCACACAGCGGGGGAATTCAATTTCAATCGCGCCGCCCGGAGAAGAAGTTCACGCCGTGTCACACTCATGTGACCCCGCCCCCCTCTGACGCCACAAGTAAACTCCTTAGAAGGTCATGTGCGTCAGAGGGGGGCGGGGTCACATGAGTGTGACACGGCGGGAACTTCTTCTCCGGGCGGCGCGATTGAAATTGAATTCCCCCGCTGTGTGACGCTCTGCGACCCCGCCCCCCTCTGACGCACATGACCTTCTAAGGAGTTTACTTGTGGCGTCAGAGGGGGGCGGGTCCCAGGAGCGGGAAAACGGCGGCCAATTACAATTCAAACGCAGGGGACGAGAAGGCGGCGGACCGAGAAGAAGACCGCAGAAGACCCAAGATGCGGACGAGGAGGCGGACAGAGAAGACAACGGGCAAGATGCGGGACCAGAAGGCGGAAGGACGGACGGAGAAGATAGAAGAAGACGTCGGGCAAGATGTTGACGAGAAGAAAGAAGCAGCGGAAGAACCCCGAAGGAAAGAAGAAAAGAAGATTTTATTAAAAGATTTGTCAAAAACCGGCTACTGTCATTTTTATCACTTTGACATTTTTTTTGGGGTGAAATGGTAGAGGTACAATGTACCCCATTACCATTTCACACAGGGGGGGGGTCAGGATCTGGGGGTCCCCTTTGTTAAAGGGGTCTTCCAGATTCTGATAAACCTCCCGCCCGCATACCCCCACAACCACCGGGCAAGGGTTGTGGGGATGAGACCCTTGTCCCCATCAACATGGGGACATCCTCCCCATGTTGAGGGCATGTGGCCTGGTGCGGTTCAGGAGAGGGGGGGGGGCCGCACTCTGTCCCCCCCTCTTTTCTGCGGCCGGCCAGGTCAACGTGCTCGGATAAGGGTCTGGTGTGGATTTTTAGGGGGACTCCACGCCATTTTTTTTTTCAATTTGGGGTGGAGTTCCCCTTAAAATCCACACCAGACCTGAAGGGTCTGGAATGGATATTTGCCGGGAACCGCACGTCTTTTTTTTTTGGGGTTTTTACGGCGGGGTTCCCCTTAATATCCATTCCAGACCTGAAGGGCCTGGTAATTAAATTTGGAGGGACCCCCTTTTTTTTTTTTTTTTTTTAATGAGCAATGACTCTATTCTTTATAGCCATGAGTACTTTAACCACTTGCCCACCGGGTTAATTCTGGCACTTCTCTCCTTCATGTGAAAATCACAATTTTTTGGCTAGAAAATTAATCAGAACCCCCAAACATTATATATTTTTTTTTAGCAGACATCCTAGGGAATAAAATGGCAGTCATTGCAATACTTTTTGTCACACCGTATTTGCGCAGCGGTCTTACAAGCGCACTTTTTTTGGATAAAAATCACTTTTTTGAATTAAAAAATAAGACAACAATACATTTTGCCCAATTTTTTTCTATATTGTGAAAGATAATGTTACGCCGAGTAAAATGATACCCAACATGTCACGCTTAAAAATTGCGCCCGCTCGTGGCATGGCGTCAAACTTTTACCCTTTAAAAAACTCGATAGGCGACGTTTAAAAAATTCTACAGGTTGCATTTTTTGAGTTGCAGAGTAGGTCTAGGGCTAGAATTATTGCTCTCACTCTAACGATCGCGGCGATACCTCACTTGTGTGGTTTGAATACTGTTTTCATATGCGGGCGCTACTCGCGTATGCGTTTGCTTCTGTGCGCGAGCTCGTCGCGACGGGGCGCTTTAAAAAATTTTTTTGGGGTTTTCTTATTTATTTTTATTTAGTTTTATAATGTTTTACACTGAAATAAAAAAATAAAAAAAAAATGATCAGTTTTCTTCCTATTACAAGGAATGTAAACATCCCTTGTAATAGGACTAGTGTGTGACAGGTCCTCTTTATGGAGAGAGGCGGGGTCAATAAGGCTGGAAAGCATGGTATGGCAAAAAAAAAAAAAAGATCTCATGCTTTCAGCTGCAATCATGTTCGTTCACCACAGTGGTGTAGTGTATAGCACTTTGACCTAGCAGCAAAAGAGTCGTTGGTTCGAATCCCGCCCGTGACAGCATCTGCATGGAGTTTGCATGTTCTCCCTGTGCCTGCGTGGGTTTCCTCCCACAATATAAAAACACGCTGTAAATCGGTTCCGGTCTAAATAAGCCCTAATATGCAGTAGTATATTAAGGTTTGGTTCTGCCCTAGGCCTGACTACATATCTGCACCTCCTAATAGAAAAATGACCCACCCCTTCCTGTCAAGGTCACACCCTGTTTTTGTATAACCCCGCCCAGTAATTTTCAGGGGACCCACACACTAGTTCTGGGGGGGCACTGGATTCCCTTAACCACTTCCATACCAGGCACTTACGCACCTTCCCGCCCAAGCCAATTTTCAGCTTTCAACACTGTCGCACTTTGAATGGCAATTGCGCGGTCATACAACACTGTACCCAAACAAAATTGGCGTCCTTTTTTCCCCACAAATAGAGCTTTCTTTTGTTGTTATTTGATCACCTCTGCGTTTTTTTTTTTTGCGCAACAACTAAAAAAAGACTGCAAATTTTGAAACAAAAAAACCTTTTTCTTTTTTTAGGTTAATTTTTTTGTAAATAAGTTTTTCTCTTTCAATTACGGGCACTGATATGGCGGCACTGATGGGCCCCGATGAGATGGCACTGATGGACATCGATGAGGTAGTACTGACGGCACAGATGAGGTGGCATTGATTGGCGGCGCTGCTATGCGGCACTGATGGGCACTCATAGGCAGCACTGATGGGCACTCATGGGCGGCACAGATGGGCGGCACTTATGGGTGGCACTGATGGATACTTATGGGCGGCACTTATGGGTGGCACTGATGGATACTTATGGGTGGCACAGGTGGGCACTGTGCATGGATGGGCACTGTGGGGTGGCACTGATTTTCCCAGTCAGTGCCCATTTGTGGGCACTGATTGGCATCTTTTTTCTTATTTTTTAATGCTTTTTGTTTTTTTGTTCTATATTTTTTTTGTTTTTGCACACCCTGGTGGTCCAGGGTGGGCATCCCTGGTAGTCCAGTGTGGTGATCCGAGGGGGGGCTGCGCTGATAAACAATCAGCGCGAACGCCCCCTGTCAGGAGAGCCGCCGATCGGCTCTCCTATACTCGCGTCTGTAAGACGCGAGTGAGGAAGAGCCATCGATGGCTCTTCCTGTTTACATCGTGATCAGCCGTGATTGGACACGGCTGATCACGTGGTAAAGAGTCTCCGTCTCCGTGAGAGACTCTTTACCGAGATCGGAGATGCAGGGTGTCAGACTGACACCCCGCATCACCGCGCTGCGTGCCCCCACAGGCGCGTGCGGCATGAAATCCTGCAGGACGTCCTGTCAGGATTGTGTAACCACTTCCCGGACGTAAATCGGCCATAGGCTGGGCGGGAAGTGGTTAATTTGCATAGTTTTTCTCTCACTTCCTGTTTGGCTATGGGGCAGGAAGTGAAGGCAAATCTCCCCAATTGGACACAGATAATACAAAATAAACTGACAGGGCCTATAACCCTCCCTCACTCTATCCAAAATGAAAGAAAATAAAACTTGTTGATTATAGTTCTTGTCAGGGGCGGACTGACCATTGAGTCACTCGGGCACTGCCCAAGGGCCCCATGCCACTAGGGGGCCCCATCCGGGTTGCCAGGCTCAGTAAAACCAGGGACAGTATGTAAAAATCTGTGTTTTTTTTAGATCTGTCCCTGATATGTCCGAAAATGACATGCTTTTAATGTGAATATCCCAAGATTTTAGCTGCCCGCCTCTGCACTACCTCCTGGCGTGGTGGTCATCTGTAAGCCCAGGGGCCCCATAATCTTCTATTGCCCAGGGGCCCCATGAGTTGTCAGTCCGCCCCTGGTTCTAGTTTAAGCACAAATTTCATAGAGTTTTATTGAGAGCCTTAAGAAAATATAACCATGCCAATAGGCCAGGATAGAGCGTTGCTAATATGTAGGAATGTGTGTGTTAGAGCACCCCACCCAATGTTAACTAAAAAATTATTAATTTGCAAATAAGTATTATCTGCTCATTTTTTTGGGGATGTCTGCACCCCTGATAGTGACAACATTTGTGAGGTGTCTTCACCCTTTCTAATTCATTCACTTCCTGTCACATAGCCAAACAGGAAGTGAGGGTAAAACCTTACTAATATATTTTCTTGGGGACACAGAGATCAATCTAAATAGTTTCCCATTATGTAAATTGCACTCTAGCATTTTGCTGTGTACACCCCAAATTATTAGGGATCTTGGACTTTGGGGTCCATTTACTAAAGGCAAATCCACTCCTACAAGTGCAAAGCAAGGAAGAAAACAAAACAACTTTGCTTCTACAGGATTGGATGTTAAAACCATCAGTGCTTCCTCTCTGATTTTCAGCAACTATGCTTGTACTGCAGAGTGGCTTTGCCTTTACTAAACCCCAAACTAAATAATCATTTGGGGCAGGGATCCTCAAACTACGGCCCTCCAGCTGTTGTAGAACTACACATCCCATGAGGCCTTGTAATGCACTGACATTCACAGACATGACTAGGCATGATGGGAATTGTAGTTCCTGAACAACTGGAGGGCCGTAGTTTGAAGACCCATGATTTGGGGTGTACACAGCAGTGCTGGAGTGCAATTTGCTTAATGGGGACACTAGTTAGATTGACCGGTGTCCCCAAGAAATGACACTGGTAGGGTTTTAACCTCACTTCCTGTTCAGCTGTGTGACAGGAAGTGAAGCCAATTTTAAGAAAAGGGACACAAAGCTCAACACAAAAATAAAAAAACACAAAGCAGGGGTTCTAACACTCACTTGGCTTCCCTCAAACACCCACAATTTGAATAGGATTGCCTTGCGCTAGATTTAAGCACAGTGCTGTAAATCAGCACGTCAAGCCTGTCCACCAATAGCAAACCCCCCCCCCCCCCCACAGGCCATGTTTGCAGGTTTTCCTTCATCTTGCACATGTGCTTTAAAATACAGTCTGGACAGCAATTCTTGATAAGAGAAATCCCCAAAACATGTCCTGTCGGGGGTACTTGAGGGCTGAGGACCACTGCAGAATAAATAAAATACTTACCAGTTTTTGTCTTTAAAGTCAGGGAGAATAAACATGGCAAACATTTCATGATTACACACCAGGAAAGAAGCTTAGACAAAAATCACACATAATTTGTTAGGCCCAAACCTAGTTCAGCTGCAGCTGTCAACATATGTAGCATGAAAAAGTAACAAAAGACAAACTTAACAATTTTAAAGTAATTTTTATTGGTCAACAAAACAAGGAAAGCAAAAAAAGACAAACAAACAAACACAAACAAAAATACATTTCAAAATTCTAATTAACCATAGCTTTACACATTTTTCATAAAATAAGGCCACATAGACAAATACATCAAAGTGAACATCATTTAAAAATAAACCAAAACCATTGGCAAAATAAAACAAAACCCATGCAACAAACCACATTTGTGTTTAGCAACAGCATTTCTGCCAGCCTGCCCCTTCTGAGGGCAGCTGAGGACTGATCGATCCAAGCTTTTTATAACAGTGCTAGTAATGAAGCAATTGAAATCACATGACCAAATTGCAGTCTCTAGTTTGGGTGAGCTTGTAATTGGGCACACCTGCAATTAACCCAAACCACGCTCTATGAGCATCCAATGAGTGTTTTTCACCTTTTAAAAAGAAAGGATATTTTTTTTCTAAGTGTTTGAGCATGCTCAATTCATCACACATGTAGGAACCAAGCTGCAATGGAATGAGAGCTTTTTTTTTTTGGTTTCCCCTGATCTGATGCTTTCCAGCCTGAAGGGGAGGTGTTAAAGACAGAAGTAAACACGCACATTTAATAATCTATTTGTGTGAAAAAAAAGGTTGCCAATTTTGTTTGGGAGCCACGTCGCACGACTGCGCAATTGTCAGTTAAAGCGACGCCGCGCCGAATCACAAAAACTTGCCCGGTCATTGACCAGAAATATGGTCCGGGCTCAAGTGGTTAAAAATTAACAAAACACAAAAGTGAGCCCAATTTTTGGGGATAATGTGAAAGATGATGTTACACTGAGTAAATAGATACCTTACATGTCACGCTTTACTATTGGAAACACTCCTGCAATGGGGCCAAAATGAATTCCGTGAATATCCCCATAGGTGACCTTTTTCTTTTTTTTCCAGGTTACCAGTTTATAGTTACAAAGAAGGTCTAGTGGTAAAAGTATTGCTCTCGCTCTAACGCACGCGTCAATACCTCACATGTGTGGTTTGAACGATGTTTATATATGTGGGCGGGACTTGCGTAAGTCCCGCCCACATATGTAAAAATTATTTTTACTTTTTGCTATAATAAATATCCCCAAAAATATATATTCAAAAAACTAAAAAAACCCTCAGTTTAGGCCGATACGTATTCTACATCTTTTTGGTTCCAAAAAATCGCAAATAGCGTTTAGTGTTTGGTTTTTGCAAAAGTTATAGCGTCTACAAATTTTTTTTTGTTGTTGTTTTAACTAGTTATTGGGGCGATCAGCGATTTTTATCGGTACTGCGACATTATGGCGGACACATCGAACAGTTTTTTGGAACCATTGGCATTTTTCTAGCGATCAGTGCTGTAAAAAATGCATTGCTTACTCAAAAAATGCCACTGGCAGGGAAGGGGTTAACACTAGGTGCGAGGGAGGGGTTAAATATGTTCCCTGGGTGTGTTCTAACTGTAGGGGGGGGGGGACTGACATGTGTAAATGACAGATCGCTGTTCATGAAGGGGAACTCCAGACCCCCGGAAAAAAAATAAGGTGGGTTCCCTCCAGGTGCATACCAGGCTCTTAGGCTTGGTCTGGAACATAAGGGGTTAAACCCGCGCAAAAAAAATAGCGTGGGGTCCCCCCCAAGATCCAAACCAAGCCATTATCCCAGGCACGCAGTCTGGTCAGACAGGAATGGGGGTGGGGACGAGCGAGCGCCCCCCTCCCTCCTGAGCCATACCAGACCACATGCCCTCAACATGGGGGAGTGTGTGCTGTGGGGGAGGGGGGCACTGCCCCCCCAACCCAAAGCACTCTTGTCCCCATGTCGATAGGGACAAGAGCCTCTTCCCGACAACCCTGGCCGTTGGTTGTCGGGGTATGCGGGCGGAGGGCTTATCAGAATCTGAGAGACCCCTTTAATAAAGGGGTCCCCAGATTCCGGCCCCCCACCCTATGTGAATGAGTATGGGGGTACATTGTACCCCTACCCATTCACCTGGGGAAAAAAATGGAAAAAAATAATACACCACACATGAATAAATTAATTTATTAGTCAGCCGGGGGTCTTCTGCCGGGGCCCCCCACCACCACCCCATTAGGCCCCGGGCTTCGCCATCTTCTGCCGGAACCCCCTTCACCAGTGAGGCTCCTGCCTTTGGGGGAGGGTCCCGGGCTACTACGACGGTTTCTGCGGGGGGGGGGGGGTGCACTGGCACCCCACCCCCGTCTTCAGCGACGTAATTCACCGGGACCCCCTTCACCAGGGAGGCTCCTGCCTTTGGGGGAGGGTCCCGGGCTTCCACTACGGTTTCTGCGGGGGGGGGTGCACTGGCACCCCACCCCCGTCTTCAGCGACGTAATTCACCGGGACCCCCTTCACCAGGGAGGCTCCTGCCTTTGGGGGAGGGTCCCGGGCTTCCACGACGGTTTCTGCGGGGGGGGGTGCACTGGCACCCCACCCCCGTCTTCAGCGACGTAATTCACCGGGACCCCCTTCACCAGGGAGGCTCCTGCCTTTGGGGGAGGGTCCCGGGCTTCCACGACGGTTTCTGCGGGGGGGGGTGCACTGGCACCCCACCCCCGTCTTCAGCGACGTAATTCACCGGGACCCCCTTCACCAGGGAGGCTCCTGCCTTTGGGGGAGGGTCCCGGGCTTCCACGACGGCTTCTGCGGGGGGGGGTGCACTGGCACCCCACCCCCGTCTTCAGCGACGTAATTCACCGGGACCCCCTTCACCAGGGAGGCTCCTGCCTTTGGGGGAGGGTCCCGGGCTTGTACGGTGTCTTCCGCCGGAGGGCGCCACTCTCCGGGCTTCTGCGATGCCTTCCGCTTCTGCCTGTCTCCTCCGCGGAGCACAGGGCTTGTCTCCGCTGTCTTCTCCCTTCTCTTCCATTCGATGTTGACACGACGAGGTCCGGCGCTGGAATGCCGTCTGAGCAGTGGGCATGGACTTATATAGGGCAATGCCACCATGTGACCTCAACCCATGTGACATCACATTCCCATCATGCCCAGGGAATGTGATGTCACATGGGTTGAGGTCACATGGTGGCATTGCCCTATATAAGTCCATGCCCGCCGCTGACACGGCATGTCAGCGCGGAACCTCGTCGTGTCAACATCCAATGGAAGAGAAGGGAGAGGACAGCGCAGACAAGCCCTGTGCTCCCGGAGGAGACAGGCAGAAGAAGGAAGAGAGAAGAAAGAAGACGGAAGAAAGCCCTGGCTCCGCGGGGGAGCCAGGCAGAAGAGGGAGCAGAGAAAAGACCTGGGAGTTGGCGCACCCCCGGCAGAAGACCAGGAAGACCGGAACCCTGGCGGAAGGCACCGGAAAGACCGGGGGATAGGCGCCATCCCCCGGCAGAAGACCCCGAAGTCCGGATGCCCCTCCCTAATGAAAAAGAGCTTAAATGGGGTGGGGGCATCCGGCGGAAGGCTCCGGAGAGGACCGAGGGATGGCGCCCTCCCCCGGCAGAAATCACCGAAGCCCAGGGTCCCGGCAGAAGATCGGGAGAGAAGAAACCCCCCCTTCTAAGAGAGCTAAAGAAGAAAGGGGGGGCTCCGGAGCAGATTAATAAAATATTTTATTGTGTGTGGTGTTTTATTTTACTTTACATTTCCCCCATGTGAATGGGTAGAGGTACGATGTACCCCATACTCATTCACATAGGGTGGGGGTCCGGCATCTGGGGGCCCCCTTATTAAAGGGAGCTCGCAGATTCCGATTAGCCCCGCCCGCATACCCCGACAACCAATGGCAAGGGTTGTCGGGAAGAGGCTCTTGTCCCTATCGACATGGGGGCAAGAGTGCTGTGGGGTGGGGGGGCAGTGCCCCCCTCCCCCACAGCACACACTCCCCCATGTTGAGGGCATGCGGTCTGGTACGGCTCAGGAGGGGGGGGGGCGCTCGCTCGTCCCCGCCCCCATTCCTGTCCGGGCCAGACTGCATGCTTGGGATGAGGGCTTGGTTTGGATCTGGGGGGGACCCCCGCGCCGAATCGGCGCGGGTTTAACCCCTCACGTTCCGGACCAAGCCTAAGAGCCTAATGTAGCCCTGGAGGGGGACCCGCGCCGATTTCAAGTTTGAAATTTGGCGCGGAGTTCCCCTTCAGGGCTGAAAACAGCTCGGAGATTCCCGTGCGCCGCGTCACGCAGCGCATTCACGGCTACGCCGCTTGGTATTTACCAAGATTTTCACGGCGTACTGACAAGGCGCACGGGAATCCCTGACTTTTCTCTCTGCGCATGCCCAGTATGCAAATGAACCTCCCGAGGTTCAGGCGCACTGTGCAAGCGTACGGGGATCTGTTTTCAAAAAACACTTTCCCTTTCAATTCGGCCCGCCAAACACTTCAAAACACATGTCACTTCACTTCCCCTGCATCCCCCCACCTCCCCCCCTAATAAACTCCCGCCCAAACCCCCGCAATTTACAGTTTAATGTGCCGTGCGCCAGGTCTGTACTGGTGCACAATGCACCCTCTCCTGGGCGCACGGAGCACATTAGTAACTAGGGAAATACACTGCACTAGCAGCGTATTTCTTTAGTAAATGGCAAAACGGCTGCTACTCCTGCTTTTACTCCATGAGTCATGGAGTAAAGGCTTGGTAAATCAGCCCCTTTGTATTTTTGGTATAGAACTATGTATTGATTGAAAAAAATACAAGGCTTTCTCAGAATGGTAGCAATGCATAGCAAGTGACCCCCTGTGGTCACTATCCAGAACTGCAGATACTCGGCACTGGACCCCAATGATTGCTGCTATCACTGGATGGCTGAAACTAGGCAACTATGCAAAAAAAAAAAAAATGAAAACATACTTTAGCTTTATGGTGCAAAATAATCCATGACGCATGTTGTGGTGGTTCAGAAGCAAACAAAAAAAAAACGACGAGGCACATCATTTGCTCACAAATCCAACAGGGTCATGATCTACGTTACAAATAAAACATAAATAACTGATGTTGCAACTTCTAAACAATATTCTATGTTGTGCAGCTTCAAGAGGAGGACCTCCAGGAGGTGGATATCCTTATATGCCTAATGGAGGCTATGCCTACCCACCTCCAGCAGCCAATGGCATGTATCCTGCCCCTCCTGCTGCTTCTGGGTACCCTTTTCCACCACCACCTACAGGTGAGTACTTGGTGTACCTGTATGAAATCTTCACACATCCCAGGCCCTTTATATGCTAAATCAGGGGTTGACAAATTTGCTTGGAATCTAGGAGGCAGCTAAAAAAGTTAGGAGTGCGGGTGCGCGCGTCGGGATCAGGGACGAACGGGGGGGCGCGCGCCCCTAGTGGCCGCTTCGCGAGGTGACGTAGAGCTACGTGCTCTCGCGCAGGGGAGCCGACCTGCCGCCGTATAACGGCGGCGGCTGGTTGGCAAGTAGTTAAATCAGAAAAGACGTTTATTGAAAAAAAACATGCAGAGTTACAAAAATTCACTTTTCTTGTACAGCAGAAAAAATACATAGTACAGGCTTTATCATAAAACATTGCGTTTCTCCTACAAAAAGTCACAGAACAAGATATCTTACACCCATACAAGAATATAGACAGTGGCCCAGATTCAGGTAGCAATTGCGTCTGCGTAACCATAGTTACGCAGCGCAATTGCTTACTTGCGCCGGCGTTTCGAATGCTCCTGATTCAGGAACCTCGATACGCCAACTGCAGCCTAAGATATGACTGGCATAAGGCTCTTACGCCAGTCATATCGTAGGCTGCATTCTTACGCAGGCCGCTAGGGGGCGTTCCCGTAGTGGTCAGCGTATAGTATGCAAATTGCATACTAACGCCGATTCACTACCCTACGCGAGCCCTGCGTACGCAGTTTACATTGTTTCCGTTCGTCGGGTTTCGCGTAAGGCTGCTCCTGCTAATAGCAGGGGCAGCCAATGCTGCGTATACCCGTCGTTCCCGCGTCGCGAAGTTTAAATTGTACGTCGTTTGCGTAAGTGAATCGTGAATGGCGCTGGATGCCATTTACGTTCACTTTGAAGCAAATGATGTCCTTGCGACGTCATTTGCCGCAATGCACGTCGGGAAAGTTTCCCGACGGAGCATGCGCACTACGTTCGGCGCGGGAACGCGCCTAATTTAAATGATCCACGCCCCCTACGGGATCATTTAAATTACGCGTCCTTACGCCGGGCATTTTTGAGGAGCGCCCACGCAAATTACGTGGCTACTGCTTCGTGAATGAAGCGTAGCGCAAATAATTTGTGGGGGCGCAGGGCAAAAACGGGACGCTGCGCCTCCGTAAGAAGTGCGCAGCGCTACCTGAATCTGGCCCACTGTCACAAATAGTGCTGCACTATATCTCAACATCAATGTATAGTATTCCAGTTAAAATTACCAGAAATTTGAAGGTCAATACCAGAACATAAAACAATAAAAGAGCAAAGAAAAAAGGGAAAAAAAAGGGGGAGAGAAGGGAAAATAAAGGGAAAACAAAAGTGACAAAACAAAGGAAATCCCGATCCTCCTCATAGCACATATATCAGAATATACCCCCAGGTTTCTGAATGACTATCATAGCAAGTTTCGATTCACCTGCAACAGGTCAGTTATCAACACTCGAGAATCTACCCGATCACATTTGTAGGAGTCTGTCCTTCACTTGTTGGGCAGGGCCCAAACCTGGGGTGTCCAACCAATGCTGCCACATGGAGTAGAATTTTTTTTAACAACATTTCTATGCTGGTAAGTAAGTTTTTAATGTATCAACATGTTATTGACCAGTTCCACCCTTCGCTCGCCCGTCGGTACTTTTGGAGCAATCCAAAGACCTGCAATCGCTTTGCAAGCTATATATAGCAAACGCAGGACTGCAATATGGCCGTGTGGCGATAGTGACGGGACCTCCAAGGCTCCAAGCAGACAAACGATAGGGTCATGAGAAATGGGAAAGTGAAAAACCAAAGATATAGTGGATAGTACAGTACATAGTGCCAGTACCGGAAAAGTTTCGGGCATTTCCACATCATATGCAGTAAGTCTCCCTCCTGCCTACAACATTTCGGGGATAATGCAGTATCTCTGAATCCCCATTTGTGTAGTCTGGCAGGTGTCCTGTACACTCTATGTAGTAAAAATAGGTGATCATTTGTGCGAAGCAGATACAGACACCAGAGGAGCATTGGGGAGACATAGGGGCCAGATTCACGTAGAATCGCGGCGGCATAATGTATCCTTGATACGTTACACCGCCGCAATTTTTCATCGCAAGTGCCTGATTCACCAAGCACTTGCGATGAAAACCTACGCCGGCGGCCTCCGGCGCAAGGCGGGCCAATTCAAATGGGCGTGTGCCATTTAAATTAGGCGCGCTCCCGCGCCGGACCTACCGCGCATGCTCCGTTTCCGAACTCTCGCCGTGCTTTGCTCGAAGTGACATCATTTTTTTGAACGGCGACGCGCGTAGCGTAATTCCGTATTCCCGGACAGCTTACGCAAACGACGTTATTTTTCAAATTTCGACGCGGGAACGACAGCCATTCCTTTCACAGCAATACGATTGCTGTGTAAAGTTAAGGCACCAAAAAAAACGACTAACTTTGCGACGGGAAACTAGACTAGCGGCGACGTAGCGAACGCGAAAAACCGTCGGGGATCGCCGTAACTCCTAATTTGCATACCTGACGCTAGTTTACGACGCAAACTCCCCCCAGCGGCGGCCGCGGTATTGCATCTTAAGATCCGACAGTGTAAAACAATTACACCTGTCGGATCTTATGGCTATCTATGCGTAACTGATTCTATGAATCAGTCGCATAGATAGAAACCGAGATACGACGGCGTATCAGGAGATACGCCATTGTATCTCATTAGTGAATCTGGCCCATAGTTCCCATTGTTCTCCGTCTATTGTGCCCAACTCTTTCACCCACCCCCTCCTACAAGGAAGTGTGGAGGCATCATGCATGGAGCACAGCATTCTAGTGTATACTCTAGAAATCATTCCCTAACTCTGCCTTGTTTTTATATAGGCAGAGCTCTGTTCTAAGTCTCTGGCCGACAATCTGCGGGTGCCAGCGGACATCGAGTGTCCGGCACCAGCAGATCGCCTTCTGTTGTGAATAATCACAGCAGAAGTGGCGCACGCATGTGCGCCCCCTGCAGGTAAAAGTGCGGCATCACGTGTATATATATACGTGATCCGGCACACAGCTGCCAATCTGTAGCAGTAAAACTGCTATAGGGTTGTCAGCAAGTGGTTAAACTTTAAAAAAATATTTGAACTCATTCAAATTTTCAGCAGAGCCATGAAAGGTAAACACCTACAGTGGAACCTCGGTTTAAGATTAACTTGGTTTGAGAGTGTTTTAGTTTGCAAGCAATTTTTTTTTAATTTTTTTTTTATTCTGACTCTGTTTTCAAGTGTTGACTCGCAAGACCAGCAGAATTTAAGCTAAATATGCCTGCAGTACCTCATTTGGCCTGAGGTACGGGGGTGCAGGAGTTGAGAAAAGCCGAACTTTGGCCTGCAGTACCTCATTTGGCCTGAGGTACGGGGGCACAGCAAATGAGCCAAAGTGTCCTCGGGCCTTTTCGGCCGTTTTCGGGTGCTCTCTGGCACCCCACCACCTCTGGCCGCATTCGGTATTGCATCTCATTGAAGTCAATGCGGAATGAATTATTTTCGTTTCCATTGACTTCAATGGGAAAACTTGCTTTAATATGCGAGTACTTTGGATTATGAGCATATTCCTGGAACGGATTATGCTCGTAATCCGAGGTTCAACTGTATATCTCTGTGCCCCCTTTGGGGAGCCTTCACCCACATTCCAGAAACAGAAGAACAAGTGAGAGGAAAAGGGAAATCTTTATGCCCCAGTGTCTCAATATTTTAGGGAAGGGTTAGGTTCTCTGCTGTCTGTGTACCTGCTTTGGAGATTCACCCTTTCTTTTGCGTGTTGACCGTTGTCAACAGTACAGAATGTGATGCCCAATCCAAAATATCACAGATGTCACTACAACAGGAGTAGAAGGGAAGTCTTCCAATATGGACACACGTTTTAGATGGAGCTTCCTATAAAGAGATTTTCCTTCACTTTTTAGAGATTTGCTCTCACTTGCTCTTGTGTCTCCGGATGGGTATTGGAAGAAAGCCTCTCCAAAGGGACAAAAATGAAATAAAATGGGCTATACTTGACAACCAAACAGGCACAGGTGACATTTAAATCCCTTCCCTAGTTTACTACCCCTTTGGCGCAACATTGACCCTCCGAGTATCCTCTTCTATGCTGATCCTGGCATCCGTCAACTATCTAGCTGTAAGCTCCACCAATGGCCAAGGTGTGCAAACCCTGTATACGCAGGGCATTCTTTGCTCTTATCCAAAACAAAATATGTGTTGGCTGAAGTTGGGCTTTTATCATCCAATCATCTTTTACGGTTGGGACTGCGCTAACCAATAAGAAGCAATATCTGTGATTCATTTATACTATGATTGTCCACAAATAAAATATTCATCTTAAATGCTTTGTGTTTTGATTTCTCTACTTGCCTATATTATCTTTTAGAATTCTACCCAGGACCTCCAATGCAAGACGGTTCAATGGCATACATGCACCCACCTCCTCCTCCTTACCCAGGCCCCATGCAACCCCCCTCATCCTCTGCTTCTGCTCCTGACTTGCCTTCTACTACAGCAGGTAAGTTGTCACAGCCAATGAAGACATACAGAAAAGGACAGTGTTATATAATGCCTTGTACATGCGATCAGATTTTCCGTTGGGATAAACTCCAACGGATTTTTCAGACGGAATTCTGTTCAAGCTGTCTTGCATACACACTGTCACACCAAATTCCAACCTTCAAGAACGCAGTGACGTACAAAACTACGACGAGCCGAGAAAAATCAAGTTCAATGCTTCCGAACATGCGTCGACTTGATTCTGAGCATGCATGTTTTTTTTCTCTGTCGGAGTTCCCTACAGACGAACAGAATTTCCGTTCTCTTTCTAAATTTCGATGGAAAAAAGTCCGATGGGGCACACACACGGTTGGAATATCCAATGAAAGAATTCCGTCTGACTTTTTCCATCGGACGTTCCAATTGCGTGTACAAGGCATTTAGGTTCCTTTTCTCCTAGGTCACATGTGTGTTCCCAAGCATTGATGGTGGTAGACAATTGAAAACACAAGCTTCTCATTGTGGTTCTGACCAAGTCTTTCATCCATCAGTGACATTAGTTCTAGTTAAAGTTCTAAATACCTTTGCTTCCTGCAGGCAACAGTCCTCCTTTTTTACTAGGTTCTTCTTCTATATATAGAGAAATCAGTGAAAGGGTGTGGTAGGGAGGCCTGTGCAAAGAACAGACAGGTTTGAAGTGAACCTGTGGCCAGGCAATGAACATACAGTGTGTGCCATTTATATGGATACACCAAAAACAAAAGTTGGATTCAAAATGGCCGACTTCAAAATGGCCGCCATGGTCACCACCCA
Organism: Rana temporaria; assembly: GCF_905171775.1. Taxonomy (NCBI): domain Eukaryota; kingdom Metazoa; phylum Chordata; class Amphibia; order Anura; family Ranidae; genus Rana; species Rana temporaria. The sequence goes on from NC_053500.1 coordinate 105,623,405, forward strand.
TCTTGAAAAGCTTCCCCCCTTACATATACTAATGTGCCACAAACAGGAAGTTAATATCACCAACCATTCCCATTTTATTAAGGTGTATCCATATACATGGCCCACCCTGTATAATCATTTACATATTATGAGCTTTCATTGAGCTGTGTAGCTCCAAAAATTGTAAAGCAATTCATCCTCAAAGTTTGCAGAAGAAGCACTAAAGTCCTTCATGTCCTGTACTTCTTCCTGTTTCCTTTCCTTTCCAGTGACTCAGACTGTAGTCATTCATGTAAGAAAAAAAAAGGAGCTATGGGAAGGCAGCAGGGGAAACTGAACTGCTGAGAAAACAACCTGAATGACCTCAGTGTTTTTTCTGTGAAATTTGAGAATGAATTGGTCCACAGTACCCCCAGCTACAGAGGTCAGTCAGGGTTTGTTGTAAAGTTCATGTACTACCTGTTGAGAAAAGTAATTAAAGCCCAACTTGGAGCAAATTGGAAATGGTCCCTTGCAATGGGGCTGGTTTAACTGCCCGTTTTTTTTTTCACTTATCTGATCCTCTGCTTCCCTGCCAGGCGGTTCCCCTCCACAATCTGGTGGTGGTTCATGGACCCTGCTCTGGTTTTGATGCCAGCAGGAGAGTGCAGAAGTTGCGGGAGACCGCTCTAACTGCAGGGAGGAGTGAAGGATCGGTGAAGTAAATCCTATTTTTTTAATGTTCATAGTCTGGCTACAGGTTCACTTTAAGTTAGCCAGTGACTTTTAGGTAGAAATCTTCCCATCCTTGTATGACTTCAAGCAACAAGACCCGCGATCCTTCTTGGACATTGCCAGGGGTGTATTAGGTCCTCCAACTACCTGGCTCTTTTTGCCATCTTGCAGCACTACAGAAATAACTCCAGTCAGAAGTAATGCTCAGAATATGGATCCCGATAAATGCCACTGATTGACCAATCCACATGTAAAATTGCTTTTATTAATCAAACTACTGCTCTGTATCCCCCCTTCTAGGTTACAGAACAAATTGTGTAATGTGCTATATATTTTATGTGTCCACAGTACCCCCAGCTACAGCGGTCAGGCTTGTTGTAAAGTTCATATACTGCCTGTTAATAAAAGTAATTTAAGCCTATGATATTTGTGTACAATAGTTCCCTATCCCCTAGATCAGGGATATGCAATTAGTGGACCTTCAGCTGTTGCGAAACTACAAGTCCCATCATGCCTCTGCCTCTGGGTGTCATGCTTTTGGCTGTCAGAGTCTTACTATGCTTCATGGGACTTGTAGTTCTGCAACAGCTGGAGGGCTTGTTTTGAGCTGGATTATCTGTCATGGTCCAAGGTTGATCCTCGGGGTGCCTTCTACATGGTCATGACAATTTCCGTATTTGGTTTTGCTTTTCTTAATCTAGTTTTGAGATCTCCACATCTGTAATGCCCCGTACACACGCTCGGATTTTCCGTTGGTAAAACCTTGTATGGTTTTTCCGACGAAATTCCGCTCAAGCTTGGCTTGCATACACACGGTCACACAAAAGTTCTCTGAACTTTCGACCGTCAAGAACACGGTGACGTACAACACTACGACGAGTTGAGAAAATGAAGTTCAAAGCTTCCGAGCATGGTTCGAATTGTTTTCGAGCATGCATCGTAATTTTGCACGTCAATTGCTACAGACGAATGGAATTTGAGAACCCGCTCTCAATCTTTTGTTGGCGGAAATTCCAACAGAAAAAGTCAGATGGAGCATACACACGGATAGAATTTCTGACCAAAAGCTCACAATTTCTGATCATTTGTACGCGGCATTAGATTTCTCAGTGGCTGTTGGCCACCCCTCAGCTGGAGAGCTTTAGGATATCCCGAATGTTTAAGAATTCCTTAATCCCTGTGTTCCTTCATGGGATAATTTTTTTTTTTTGGTGCTTGCCGTAAAAAAAAAAAAATTTAATCCATTGTGGGACGCAGGTTCCATCCCACTGTCTTTCTACACCTTCTAGAAGCAGAAAGCAAGTCATGTATTCTGTCCATAAAATCCTTTAAAATCTAAATGGGGTAAATATGTGTTCTCTACTTTATAAAAATAAGTTGCCTGTTTAACATTATTAAAGTACAGCTGTCATGGGAGAAATATGGGTACTGCCATTGCTGAGCTCCTTCTGAAAATACTAGTGGGATGACTGTTCTGCTGCCATCTGGTTTCTGTACTTTCTGGTTACTGACTTCAAACAAATATGCATTATCTGAAAAAAGTCGGATGTCCTCATTTTACATTTTGCTTGGATTTTTTCTTCTGTTCACTAGTTGAATTTATTCTGACAGGTATTCTTGAATATTCTTAAATATTTTTTCTTACACATTTTATGCTTTTTTATTCCTATAGCTGAGGCCAAGGCTGCAGAGGCAGCTGCCAGTGGGTACAGCAGTACCAACCCTCCCAATGTTTTCATGCCAATGGTAAGCCTACTAAGGTAACACATGAGTATTATGGTGGTCTCAATATGATCAGTTAATCAAGTGTGGTGATGTAAACCGATTAAATGGAATACAAATTACAAACTAGACACTCTGATTAGTCAGTTTTTATTGCAATAACTGGCTGATTTGGTTTTAATCTATCTTTTACATTTATGACTGGTCTGTTTTTTTAATTTTAAAGTGTTTATTATGTTTCAAAATAAAATGAGTAATACAAAAACGGCGCCAATTGGGCATACCCTGGCTTAATTAACTTGCATAAAAACGAAAAGAAACAAAAGAGGGGGAATAATAACAAATAGCTGTTACAAAATTATGTCAAAACTCTAGGTATTAGAAAAGGACAGGCAATTTTGAATCAAACATGCATATGACCAAAAAAATATATATCACTATGACGAGCGTGTTGAACAATAGGTAAAGAGAACTAAAGAGGGTAACAGTGAAGTAGTAAATGATATGAAATGTCTTGAGTACCGCTTAGGGAACTAAGCAGATAAGTGGTGTAAGGGGGAAGGGAGGGTACAGAACTTGGTTGAGGGTAGGAGGGGAATTGGGGCAGATTGAGAAGTAGGTATAGTAGTCATAGATGGTCCGACGATGTTGGACGGCGAGGATAGGACCAGTATGTATCAGCTAGCACAAAGGTGCGCTTCTACAGTCATTGATCCACAATTCCCAGGTTTTGGTAAATCGCTTTGTGGATATATTGGCTTTGGCAAATGAGAATTCTATTAGGAAATGCAGATTAAGTAGTCGGATGGTGTCTTTCAGTAGAGAAGGGTGAGAAGATTTCCATCTTTTTTGCAATTGCTAGTCGTGCTGCTATCAGAATGTGTGTCACCAGTGTTTATAGATGTCTAGGCCAGGTAGGAATTGAGAGCCCCAGGAGCAGATCCAGTGGGGACATCGGGATGGTAATTTCACACAAAGAGAAGATTCGTTTCCTCACTTTTTCCCAGTATTTTTTGATGGATGGGCACCAGTTGTGTGAGAGACAGACAGTATTATCGCAGCCTCTCCAGCATTTAGATGAGGTGGCAGGGTATATCTTGGCCAACCTTTCTGGGGTGAAATACCATTTGTGGAACAACTTTTGTACGGATTCCCAATGTTTGATGCAGCGAGATAGACGTAGAGGGATTGTGAGGGCTTTCTGCCATTGTTTAAGAGTGGGTGGCTGGCTTACTAGTGAGGACCAATACTGGGTGGATGAGGAGAGTATATCTGAAGAAGGTTTAGTGATCAGCTTGTAAACTAGGGAGATTCCTTTGGCTTTAGAGTCATTAAGGTTGTAATATTTTAGTAAGGCGAATGAAAGAGTCCATATTTGATCAACGTAGTTTAGATAAAATAGATCTTATCCGTAGGTAGAGAAAGAATGTTTTATTGGATAGGCCTAAATTGTTGTAATAGTTGAGAAAAGGGATGGAGTCCTGATGTTGAGAAAAGCATTCCTATGTTGGTAATACCGGCCTTAGTCCATTCCGACAGGGGTAAGTCGGAGGTTAGAAGATTTATAGCTCCAATTCAGATAGAGTGTCCAGTGATATCCCTGCGTCAAGTTGAGAGATTGCTGCCCACACCCTTAGGGAGGCAGTGATGGCGCCAAGTGGGTAGTGCTTCGGGTTGAGGTTAAGCCAGGTGAGTCATTCAATGTTTTAATCCAGCAGTGGTCAACAGTATAGGGGACTCATGTGCAGCCCCTGATGTTACCAAAGGGTCACATGTAATATTCTAAGAATGTATTGCTACAAAAAGATGTTAGAGACTGCAAACATACAACTGGAGATACAATAGCCAGAGACTACAATCATGCTCCAAGGGATTGTTAGAGACTCCAAACTTGCTGTAGGAGTTAATGAAGACTGGGGACATGTTTTGGAAGACATCTCCAAAATACCATCATGGATAAGAAAATAAAAGACATGAGGCATCACTGCATACTTAAAAATGAGTGCTTTTACATGTGCCCCCCGCCCCCAGACCTCCTTAAAAATTACTTGTGTATGTCATTTTCTAAGTGCATTAACAAATTGTATATTGTCACTTTCATATTGCCTAACTGGCCAAATGTGGCCACTATTTTTGTTACCCACATTTTCAAATAAAAAGAAATGATGTGCTACATTTGACTTAGCAAGATCATATATATATATATATATATATATATATATATATATATATATATATATATATATATATATATATATGGGCAGATCCACAAAAGAATTAAGCCGGCGTAATTTTAAATTTCCTGCCTCGTATCTTTGTTTTGTATCTTCAAAACAAGATATGACGGCATCTCGGGTCGATCCGACAGCCGTACGTCTTAGTACGCCGTCGGATCTAAGATGCAATTTTTCGGCGGCCGCTAGGTGGCGTTTCCGTCGAATTCCGCGTCGAGTATGCAAATTGGCTAGTTACGGCGATCTACGAACGTACGTCCGGCCGGCGCATTTTTTTACGTCGTTTCCGTTCGGCTTTTTCCGGCGTATAGTTAAAGCTACTGTTATGAGGCGTACTCAATGTTAAGTATGGCCGTCGTTCCCGCGTATAAATTTGAAATTTTTACGTTGTTTGCGTAAGTCGTTTGCGAATAGGGATTTGCGTAGAATGACGTCACCGTCGGAAGCATTGGCTTGTTCCGGGTTAATTTCGAGCATGCGCACTGGGATACCCCCACGGACGGCGCATGCGCAGTTAAAAAAAAACATCGTTTACGTCAGGTCACGACGTATTTACATAAAACACGCCCCCATCACAGAGATTTGAATGCCGCGCCATTACGCCGCCAAAGATACACTACGCCGCCGTAACTTACGGCGCGGATTCTGTGTGGATTTGAAAAAAAAAGTAAGTTACGGCAGCGTAGTGTATCTTAGATACGCTACGCCCGGCGGATAAATGCGCCGCTGTACGTGGATCTGCCCCAAAATATACAGTAAGATCCGAGAAAAAAACATTAAAAAAATGGACAGCACAGACAAAGTAAGATTAAGTGAAAAAAATGAAACAAACCATTAAGAGCCCATTCACACAGGGGCAACATGACTTCTAGCACGACTTTGGGAGGCAACATGGACACGACTTGAGTATGAATCGGGCAACTTACATGGCAACTTCAAGTCGCCTCCAGGACAGGAGGCTTTCCAGTGGCCAATCAAACAACAATCAGCTCTGTGGGAGGGAGGGGTTTGCCTGAGAAATGTATGTTATCTTCCTGTAGTGTTGCTTCAGTTAAACCGGATGTTCCGCCAAAAAAAAATATTAAAAGCCAGCAGCTACAAATACTGCAGCTGCTGACTTTTAATATAAGGACACTTACCTGTCCTGGAGTCCAGCGCCGTCCGCAGCAGATGACGAGCGATCGCTCGTCACCCTGCTGCTCCCCCCTCTATCCACGCTGAGGGAACCAGGAAGTGAAGCGCTGAGCCTTCACTGCCCGGTTCCCTACGGCGCATACACGAGTCGCGCCCGCCGATTGGCTCCCGCTGTGTGCTGGGAGCCGAGTGTTCCCAGCACACAACGGGGGGGGGGGGGCGACGGGATGTGACGCAATGCCCGTCTTTTGCCCGTCTTTTTGAATGCCGGGCCGGAAGTGGGTGCAAATACCTGTCTTTAGACAGGTATCTGCACCCCCCTCCCCCCTGAAAGGTGTCAAATGTGACACCGGAGGGGGGGAGGGTTCCGATCAGCGGGACTCCACTTTAGGGTGGAGAACCGCTTTAAGACAGTGATCCGACTTCTGAGGCGACTTTCATTGAAATCAATGGGTACAAGTTGCCTACAAGTTGGATTGAAGTAGTACAGGAACCTTTTCTGAAGTCGGAGCAACTTCAGTAGTGTACATTAGGACGGCTCCCATTCACTTCCATTCATTTTCTCGACCGCGTGGCTTGGGGCAACTTGGGGCGACTTGAAGTCGGATCCCAGGTCGCCCCAGTGTGAACCGGCTCTTAACCACTAGAAGCCAGTCTAAAGAATATTTTTCCTTCACTGGCTTTAGTAAGCAACCAAAAAAGTAAAACACAGAATACGGTCTTCATGAGCCCCAATGTCCGTACAGTAAATATCAAAGGGCCGCAGGTTGGGCACTAGGGTTTTGATCGATATGGAATCGCTTATTATACCTAGATTGATCACAATTCACTGTTTCTATGGCCACCTTAAGCATTAGAGTAACACAAAGTGTAATCCATATTTTCTTTTTCTTCAGGATTTTCCTCCACCACCTCCTTACTTTCCACCAGATGAAAAGAAAAACCAATAAAACACCTTCAACTAAGAACCTGTCATTCCTTTATAGCTTCCTAACTTGAAGCCGGATCTTCCAAAGACGCTAATCTTGTATCATTCCTGAAGATAGTCTTCCTGTTAGTAAGACCCCATAGCTCATTAAAGTCTAACTCCTGGCCTAGCCACTTGGACTCAGTGGCCCTTACACTGTATGTTTTTACTTTTTCTTTTAAAATACTTACCAATTCCATATGACGTGACACAATGGGTCCTCTACCAATGTTCTCCAGTGGGGAGTGATCCTCGATGATGCAGAGAGCAATGCTTATGTGATAACATTAGCACCACTCTGTACATCATTACACTGTGAATGAAGGGTTCTGTGGTTATACCCCCTCAGGGGTAGGTCCGTGTCCTTGGTCATAGGGGTTGAATGATGCTGGGTGGCATTTAACCTAGGGGGCTGAGGACATCTTGTAGTGAAAAATGAAGTACTGCAGGGGATAGCTCCAGGTCAAAGGTAATATGCAGCCTGGGATGTTTTTTTGTTTTAAGCTGCTGGGGGAATTTTGTAAATTACAAAATTGGCCCAGAGTTGGCCTTAACATTTCTGATCAGCATTTGGCAGGCTCTTTTTGGCAGGATAGTTTCTAGTCTTCTGTAGATCTCATCAGAAAGACCATTCTATGTCTTGCACATCTAAATCATAGCAGACTGGATAGACTGTACTGCATCCTGCTATATTAGGCATGCACTAATCTTCATCTCTGTTATTTGATTGCTGTGCGTATGCAAATAATTTAAAATTTAATTTATTTTGAAGGATTCAAATTAGAAATATACTGTACATAATATATTAAACCAAGATAAAAATTTACTAAGCTGTCATGTCTGTTTATTTTGATAAATGAGCTCTTAAAAAAGGAATTCTACTGTATCTGTCTAGTATACTTGCACTCAGCTGTAGAAGGCTGGACTGTAAATATTTGACTGGCTGGAACTGTTCTTCAATACTGCATGTACTTACAGCTCATGTGATGCGAGCAATACTGTACTGTAATGTGAGTAGTTTAAAAAAAAAATGTAATACTTTAATAAAACGATATTACGCTATATGCATGACAGAGCAACATAGAAGAGTACTTGTCCATCCAAAACAAGAGCAGCGGGGGTTGCCGAAGGGAAGGCTGTTGGTTTGTATAAACAGCAATCATAACATCTTGGTCTGGTAAGTGTGGAGACTTTATATATGTTTATGGACTTGTTTGCAGATTCGTTTTAGGCACAAAGCGCTTTATTACATATATGAAATTTTTATATTAATAAGTTGACACATGGTCACGGAGCACTTTAATATTACGAATTGATTTAATTGTTTATTTATTGGATCACAAAAATCTCAGAGGAGGTAACAAACAGTATTACAATTAAGCAGTTTATTGTAGATCAACCAATAGTAACACTGCATAGCTTTGATTTTGAAGATAAGTTTGTTGCACTGCCTTTTGGCCAGTCCTCTGCTCCCAGCATTCACAAAGGTCTTAAAGGGGTTGTAAAGGTAAAAAAAATGTTTTCCCTAAATAGCTTCCTTTACCTTAGTGCAGTCCTCCTTCACTTACCTCATCCTTCGATTTTGCTTTTAAATGTCCTTATTTCTTCTGAGAAATCCTCACTTCCTGTTCTTCTGTCTGTAACTCCACACAGTAATGCGAGGCTTTCTCCCTGGTGTAGAGAAAGCCTCTTGAGGGGGCGAGCAGGAGTGTCAGGACGCCCACTAACACACAGCTCCTTTCTCTATCTGCAAAGTAGAGAGTGTCCTGACCCTCCTGCTCGCCCCTCCCCCCTCAAGGGAGGGGTCAAGCACGACACTCCACACCAGGGAGAAAGCCTTGCATTACTGTGTGGAGTTAAGAACAGGAAGTGAGGATTTCTCAGAAGAAATAAGGACATTTAAAAGAAAAATCGAAGGATGAGGTAAGTAAAGGAGGACTGCACTAAGGTATAGGAAGCTATTTAGGCATTTTTTTGTTTGTTTTACCTTTACAACCCCTTTAACACCTCTGCTGTTCCTGCTCAGAACCCAGGGCATTCAGGTTATGGACTATCCAGATGGGGGGGGGGTCATCAACCTGTAGATCACAGGTGACTGGCAGAGTGCAGTCTGGGCTTGCTGACCTGCCATTCCAAAGCATCAAACAGAGTGCAATGCAGAGACACTACTTGTAAAGTTGGGGCTGTAGTATTGAGCAAGAACCGCATAAGCTGATGTCTCCTCTGTAGTGCTGGCTCCTGTCCCGTGCGGAGTACCAACTGCACGCCACCTCTTATTCCAGTTGGCGGTCTCCAAAATGGTGCCAGAAGCAGGAAAGAGGAGATCTTCAGGTCTGTGTGAAGCAATACACTGGGCATAATAGTACAAGGCAGTGTTTCCAATTCCAGTCCTCAAGGCACCCCAACGGGTCATATTTTCAGGCTTTTTATTATTCTGCACAGGTAATTTGATCAGTTTCACTGCCTTGGTAATTACCACAGTTGCACTGCAATGCACTGCAGTGTGCTTTCAGATTTCCTGTGGGTTTGCTGTGCTTAGCCATACACTTCTATTATATCCTGTGGCTTTGGTGCACTTTTTTGAATGCAGCCATTTTTTCAGAAAGTGCACCACGCCTGCAGGATATAATTGAAGTCTATGGCAAAGCACAGCTAATCCATGAAAGTTGCATATGCATTTCGCTGCACCCACGGTGCAGGTAAACCGCAGCACATCAGTGTGAAGGCAGCTTTATAGGGAGCTCAGAACAGGAAGGGTTCATTTGCATTTTCAGTTTGAGGGGTAGTAAAACCCCATAGTTAAGATGTGTTTTTATCACCCCCACTTATACTGCACTACCTTTAGCTGCAGTGGTTAGGGGTGTATACATGTTGCAGCTGGAGTTATACACCCTGTTATGATTGGTGGGTGTAGTACCTGCCAAGCATGACCCATTCAAGTGAATGAAGCCAGTCTGCAACCTTGTGCAGTGCAGCAAAATAGGGGTTAAAGCAGGCAGCATTGTGTTGCTTTTCTTACCACCTGCTTTAACCCCTTGGACCCTACAGAAGCATGCAGTTGCAGGGCACTTGCAGAGTGGCCCTATTTACTTGAATAGGTCGCGATTGACAGGCAGAAGCACCCACCAAATGCAACAGGGTGCTGCAGGAGTGTCAGGACACTCTCTACTTTGCAGATAGAGAAAGGAGCTGTGTGTTAGTGGGCGTCCTGACACTCCTGCTTGCCCCCATCCCCCCCCGAGGTTTTCTCCACACCAGGGAGAAAGCCTCGCATTACGGTGTGTAGTTACAGATAGAAGAACAGGAAGTGAGGATTTCTCAGAAGAAATAAGGACATTTAAAAGCAAAATGGAAGGATGAGGTAAGTGAAGGAGGACTGCACTAAGGTAAAGGAAGCTATTTAGGGGAATTTTTTTTTACATTTACAACTCCTTTAAACCCATGACTGCTGTGTAATGCACGCAAAATAAGGTTTGAGGAGACAACGCTGTGCCTAGTGATCTTTGACTTCTCCCATGTTGTTCAGGTAGATCTCCACCTCTTTAAGGTTGCCTACCCCTGATCTAGATGACCTTTTGCTGAAGAATTTATCTCCGGACCAGTTGTCAGAAAATGTCCACTGGACAATTCAACTGCTCCAGGCTTTTGGCTGGATGAATAATTTAAAAAAAACATGCTCCAACCTTCTGGAATACTTGGGTCTGGTCCTGGATACATCCTAAGCAAAAGTCTTCCTTCCAGAAAAGAAGGTTCTTTCTCTCAAAACCTATGCTTGAGAACGGAGATCCAAGAGAATGATTCCCTCCTTCGAGGCTCTATCCTTTCGCCCAATTTCATTCAAGAACTCTCCAACAAAATATTCTCGCAGCATGGAAAAAGCAAGGCGTTTCCCTTGACCTACTCAATGCTTTATACAGCCAAGCAAGAACTCCCTTGTCTTGGTGGATCAGCACCAAATTCGCTACTGGCATTGAAATTTTTTGGGGATTTTTGGATTTGCACTTTGCACATTCTGAGCAAAGTAACAGGTTCACATTACCGTATTTTCCGGCGTATAAGACGACTTTCTGGATGCAAAAACATGCATCCAAAGTCGGGGGTCGTCTTATACGCCGGGTACGGTCTTTGCGCTCACTTTTTTTGCCGGCGGTGACAGTCTCCATACGGCGAGCACGAGCGTCAATGATTTAAAAGACGCTCCTTCTCCTCAGAGTGTTCTGTGATAGGAGGAACACAAATCTTCCCAGCAGCGCCTCTGTTCTGTGTTCCTCCTCCTCGGACGAGATGAGAAGACGTCCGTGATAGGCGGAACACAGAACAGAGGCGCTGCTGGGAAAATTTGTGTTCCGCCTATCACAGAACACTCTGAAGAGAAGGCGCGGCTTTCAAATCATTGACGCTAGCGCTCGCAGTACCGAGACTGTCAGTCTGTCACCGCCTGCAAAAAAAGTGAGTGATTGCACTGAGGGGCAAGTTCAGGCACAGTGGGGGCAAGTGATGGCACAGTGTAGTGAGGGGCAAGTGATGGCACAGTGTAGTGAGGGGCAAGTGATGGCACAGTGTAGTGAGGGGCAAGTGATGGTACAGTGAGGGGCAAGTGATGGCACAGTGGGGGCATGTAATGTAATGGCACAGTGCAGTGAGATTTGAAAAAGCCTGTTCCTGTCAGCGGTTCTGGCTACCCCTCAGCTTCCAGAAAGACTAGCAAGAAGGGGGTAGTCTTATACAGTGAGTATATCCCAAAACCAATTTTTTTTCCTTGAAAATTAGGGGGTCGTCTTATACGCCGGAAAATACGGTACTCTGTGGAGCATAAGCAGCAGGTATTTGCTTTCCACACTACTCAATTCAGCAGCTAGCTAGACCAGTAAGTACTTAAAAGTGTGGGAGAATACGTTACATGCCACCTGACTCCACAAAATGCCAAGCCTGGGTGATAACACATGGCTGACTGGCAGATTGGAGGAGCAAATGGAAGCTAAGTACATACTGCTTATTCCCCATAGCCTAAAGGGAACCTGTTACTGTGCACAGCATGAACAAACTAGAAGCTCATTAAAAAAAAATGTAAAACACGATATGATCTTCTAAAACTATCATGAGTGCTTTCAAAGAGATATAGGATTAAAACACAATCTTCTCCTTTACTCTGCTTCTTTAGCAGAGGTTTATAATAAGAGTGTTCTCAATTTTGTTTAAATCTCTCATTTTCTGGATTGCATTTAAAGATCTGGGGCCAGATTCACATAGATCAGCGGATCTATAGATCCGCTCGATCTACGTGATTTAAGATCCGCTCCCGCAAGTTTGAGAGGCAAGTGGCTAATTCACAAACCACTTACCTCCAAACTTGCGGCGGCGGATCCTAAATCCCCCGGCGGAATTCAAATTCCGCGGCTAGGGGGAGTGTACTATTTAAATCAGGCGCGTTCCCGCGCCGATTTAAATGCGCATGCGCCGTCCGGGGAATTTCCCGGGTTGCATTGCTCCCACTGACGTCACTAGGACGTCAGTGGTTTCGACGTGAGCGTGACTTGCGACGCGCGTGTTTGTGAATCGGCGTACGCAAACGACGTTAGAAAATTCAAATTCGACGCGGGAACGCCGGCTATACTTAACATTGGCTGCGCCTGATAAAAGCAGGGGCAAGTATACGACGGGAAAGCCGCTACGGAAACGTCGTAAGAAGACTGCGTCGGGTCCGCGTACGTTCGTGAATTTGCGTATCTCGCTGATTTACATATTATTCAAGGTAAATCAGCGGGAACGCCCCCGGCGCCATTTTTAAATCGAAAATAAGATCCGACAGTGTAACACTGTCGGATCTAAGCCCTATCTATGCGTAACTGATTCTATGAATCAGGCGCATAGATAGGACCAGTGTAAGTCAGAGATACGATGGTGTATCTGTAGATACACCGTCGTATCTCTTTGTGAATCTGGCCCCTGAAGTGCTTTAGGAACTTTTCTCTTTCGTCTTTAAATAGCTTAATTTTCGCCTCTAATGCTTGTTATGGATCTTCAGCACAAGACAGAATAAGAAAATTATGACTATGTTTTGACCAAGATCCCTATTGTGTAAAATCATGTTGACCCTTTCTCCTTGTGGTTTAAAACAGTTTTTCTCCCCTGCCCAAGTGATTGTTATTAGACTTAAGTTATAGAGTAGAACCATATACAGCAGTGGTTCTCAACCTGGGGTCGGGACCCCCTTGGGGGTCGAATGATGATTTGCCAGGGGTCACCGAATCCTGGGCTGTTCCTGAAGCCTGCACCGCTCCCTCCCAGCCTTTTTGCCCACTCAGCCTCTTTGCAGCCGCCCATTCAGTTCACGGCATGACTGGGGGGGCAGAGAATAGAGGTCAGCTGACTGGTAAGCAATGTGAAGTGGGAGGGGCTGGAGGAGACCCTATCTCCTGATTTCAGCAAAGGTGTCACTGCTACAAGACACCACAAAGGGGTTTTAATATTGTACAAGTGGAAAGGAACTCAGGGAGCCTGAAATTTTCATGGGTTATGGGTGCAAATTACTTGTCTTGCCTTGGGTGCTGACAACCCACGCTACGAAAATAATTATACTGTTAGGGGTCCCCAAAACCTGGGAAAGTTTATCAAGGGGTCACGACACTAGAAAGGTTGAGAACCACTGATATACAGCAATAACTGGTAAATTGTAGGTGAATTGTTTTTGCGGGTGAAGTGCCAAAGATCCCTTGACAGTCTCTCACATCTTGGTTCTTGCATTTCGGTGTGCAAGAGCACAAGTAGCGTATGTCACGCATAACAATGAGAAGTTAAAGCTAGAGAGCCATTGTGGAGCATCCCAACCAACAAGGGCCACTCTTTGCTGCTGAATAAGCGTGGACTTTATTGAAGGGTGAAATGCCTTTTTGCAAAAAAAAACTTTAAGCCTTGTGATGTAGCCTGAAGGAGGGTGTAGGTAAGTCGTTTTTCTTAAATCTCTATCGTAATTTCCCATTAACATACTTTAAAAGGTTTTAAACAAATGTTTTGAGGTATTTAATGCTCTACAATGGATACTTTGCTATTCTTTGAGCTGTGGCCTTCATTTCCAAGTTACAACAGTACAACATTTTTTTAAGTGATCAAATCTTATATATATTTAAAGGACCCAGAAATAACTCTGTCATGAAAAAATAGGTAAAAAAGGGCAGGCCTCTAGAAGAGTATGAGAGCAGCCTGAAGTTCTTGTAGTGACGGCTGAATACAGTCAATCAAGTAAAGCTCCAGCACATCCTGGTACTGTTAAACCTTCCCCCACCCCATTGTTTCTCATGTACATTCTTATTGGTTAGTCAGGCACCCCATCATAGATAGTGCTGGACCATTAGAAATGTGTGGGAGGCAGAGGAAGTCAGCAAATTTTGATACTACCAGGAAGCGCTAGAGCACAGGTGTCAACACAAGGCCTGCGGGCCGAATCCGGCCCTCGCACCTCTGCTGCAGCTGCAGGAGAGCTCCAGCCCTCCTCTGGTCCTCCCCCTGACCCTGTACCTTCTGCTTTCAAGCAATGCATCCATCTTCTTCCCAGCAGCAGACTATGGTAAGGGGGGTGCACTGTGATGTAAGGGAGGGTGGGCAACTAAATTCTGATGGTGGGGTGACTCTTGACATCTAATGTAAGGGGAGGGGATGCGCTGGACATCTGATCTTACAGATACAACCGACCCTTTTGAGGGCAATCATAATGCTGATGCGGCCCACAATAAAATTGAGTTTGACACCCCTGTGCTAGAGCTTTACACCAGAACTGTCCAGGATTTGGCTGTATCAGCAAGGACTGCAGGCTGATGTTGATGAATGGGACATATCCAAGGACTGATGCACCAGTTTACGGTGCCTACAAACATTAAAGAACAATTAAGCAATTAACAGTAAGGTTGGGGATTGCTCAGATGTTTTTAGGGACCTCTGTGACATGGGAAATGTAATCAGGAGAGATGAATTTTAACATTCAATCACAAATGTTTCCATCAAGGGAGATGGTAATGCAGCATTTCCCCCCCTACCGCATTTTAGTCTTTCACAATTTTGCCTGGAGCCAACTTGGATGTTTGTAGAATGATCTTCCATTACAAAGGATTCTGCGCATACACAACCGACATCTAATGCCCGGAGGCACTATTCTGGCCTTACTCATCCCTTTGAGCATCTCACACCTTTTTTGTTTAAAGTGGAGGTTCACCCAAAAAGTACATTTTTAACATTAGATTGAGGCTCATTTTGTCAAGGGGAATCGGGTGTTTTTTTTAAATCGAAGCAGTACTTACCGTTTTATAGAGCGATCTTCTCCGCCGCTTCCGTGTATGGGCTGCGGGACTGGGCATTCCTATTTGATTGACAGGCTTCCGACGGTCGCATACATCGCGTCACGATTTTCCGAAAGTAGCCGAACGTCGGCGCACAGGCGCCGTATAGAGCCGCACCGACGTTCGGCTTCTTTCGGCTACTCGTGACGCGATGTATGCGACCGTCGGAAGCCTGTCAATCAAATAGGAACGCCCAGTCCCGAAGACCATACCCGGAAGCGGCGGAGAAGATCTATCTCTAAAACAGTAAGTACTGCTTCGATTAAAAAAAAACACCCGATTCCCCTTGACAAAATGAGCATCAATCTAATGTTAATTTTTTTTTTCGGGTGAACTCCCGCTTTAAATCTTTATATGTGACTCTTTTCCAGGTTACTTTATTCTTGTGCGTGATGACACAGACCCTTTTCCTCCCATCTGGTGGTGGATAGATCCTGACTGTTACAGATCACTGTATCATGTAATACCAATCTCTGCAACAGTCTCCTGTGACTCCAGGGTGAATTGGTGATGCACCCGCAGGGGCAGCATTTTTTATTAGATGCAGCAACTGTTCAGCCCAAAAATGTTTGCCTGGCTCCTTCGATTTTTCAATTAAAGAGTGTTTGTTTGGTGGGAGGTGGCCAAGAGAGCCCCCATCAGCAAATTTTGTCCAGTTCCTCAGGAACCAGCCGAAATTCCAACAGTGTGTACCCAGCTTTAGTGGGTTGAATGATTCTATACAACTGAACCCAGAAGACTACTAGTACTGGATTACAGAGTGTGAGTCTGAAGGGGGACAGCACTGAAGAAGAGGTGAGTATTGCATTCAAATGTGCTTTTTTATTTTAGCAATGACCAGGCAATTTAACTTTTAAGGGAAGTAAGAAATTAGACTTTAAAAAAAAGAAGTATGGGGTCTGAGTTTTTGCAGATTTACACTTACCTAGGTGTACGCTACATCTGTCCAATGATGCATCTGTCTGAGAACCAAGTGATCTAACACCACAGATGACTCAGTTCTCACAGTTCCCCGAGCAGAGAGCTGCTGTCAGTCACTGCTCTCTGCTCTGCCCCCTCCTCACTCACTGGAGCGCTGGGCTGTGGAGGGGGTGGGAGCGGCAAGCTCAGGCTCTCAGTCGCTTGCTGAGAGGCTGAGCCGAGTGCCAGTCCAGGCATATGGTCTGGACCGGCTTTGTGACGACAGCAGATTTCAGCCCGCTGTCTGCTGAAAATGGGTCACAAGAGTGCAGAACGAATTGCACTCATGTGAAAGCCAAACGGTCTGTATTTCGATCGATCAAATGAACACCGGGGGCGGGGCAGGTTTGTTTGCATCCCTCCCCAAAATATTGAGCACCAGCCACCACTGCCTTTAAGACTCCTGTTCAGCAACAGTTATTTCTCTAGGCAGTTTCATCTCTGCCTCCTAACACAACTGAACTTTGTACGAATTATTTTTGTCTACGAAACTTCCTTGGAGATTTGTCCCAGTTATTATCAACTCACCATGTAGTATAAGGCAGCCTCACACACCAATCAAAACACAGACTAATTGTGCAATAAATTAACTTTACTATAAACAACGTGATACCCTGTGCTGGCTAGAAAAAGTTGGGTTTCATGTGAGGCTAGGTATCTGGGCATCTAATACTAGTTTTCTTAATGAAACAATGGACTTGGCACTCTGCGGGCGGGTGGGTGGTACACTGACATCGTTCATAAGAAGCGATTTTTGTGATCCTTGAAGGTGTTTCCCACGTTTAGGCTTTCCTATGCAAAAAAAAATAAATGAAGTATTAAAAAAAAAAAATTATGAATATTATATTTAAAATACATATACAAATTTTTGAGCACATGTGTATATATAGGTTAGGGGAAGCTTAATGTAGAACTGAACCCAAACACTGAGGCCCTGTACACACGATCAGACATGTCCGATGAAAACGGTCCGCGGACCGTTTTCATCGGACATGTCTGCTGGGAGCTTTTGGTCTGATGTGTGTACACACCATCAGACCAAATTCCCCGCGGACAGAGAACGCGGTGACGTAGAAGACACCGACGTTTTCTATCACGGAAGTACAATGCTTCCACGCATGCGTCGAATCAATTCGACGCATGCGCGGGATTTCGCGACGCTGGTTATACGTCATAACCAGCGGACATGTCCGATGAGTCATACTAACCATCAGACATGTCCGACGGACACCTTTCCAGCGGACAAGTTTCTTAGCATGCTAAGAAACTTTTGTCCGCTGGAAACCTGTCCGCTAGGCTGGCAATCTGTCCGCTAGGCCTTACACACGATCGGACATGTCCGCGGACCAGTTTCAGCGGACATGTTCGGTCGTGTGTACGAGGCCTTAGGGCCAGATTCTCGTAGATGGGCGCAAAAATGTGCGGGCGTAACTTATCTCATTTACGTTACGCCACCGCAAGTTTTTCAGGCAAGTGCTTTATTCACAAAGCACTTGCCTGTAAAGTTGCAGGGGCGTATCGTAAATCACCCGGCGGAATTCAAATTCGGCGGGTAAGGGGCGTGTTTCATTTAAATGAAGCGCGTCCCTGCGCCGAACGAACTGCGCATGCGCCGTCCCTAAAATATCCCAGCGTGCATTGCTCTAAATGACGTCGCAAGGACGTCATTGGTTTTGACGTGGACGTAAATTACGTCCAGCATCATTCACGGACGACTTGCGCAAACGACGTAATTTTATAAATTTTCAACGCGGGAACGACGGCCATACTTAACATTGGCTGCGCCTCATATAGCAGGGGCAACTTTACGCGGCAACTTTACGCCGGGAAAAGCCTAACATAAACATTGTAACTTTACTGCGTCGTCCGCTCTGGGATTAGCAATATCCATGGTGCATTCAGTAGACCCCCAGCACACCCGCTCTATTTATTATATTTTTCTTGGGTCAGCTGGGTGCAGGGCTGCAGCCTGCAACATAATCCTCTATGGGCTGCCCATCAATAGATGGATAGCATAGATAGATATCACCCTGATTGGGTTCTCATTCATATCAATGGCCAACTTTAGAGAACTAGAGATTATATTTTGGATATATCAACCAACTGGTCTAGTTTTAATGCCTGCTCTGTCCGGGAAACGCAGCATCAGCAAAAGTGATCTTCTCCACTTTTATTTTGTATGTGTGATTTTATTACTATTAGCCATTTCTCACCATGGTAATAGACAAACCCAAGACTAAATAGCAGTGATGGATCAATTGACAGAAGCTCTTGTAGTGTAAGTACTGATTGCTATACAAGACCCCTATTGTAATCCAACATGTTCATTAAAAAGATACTTAAACTTATTTTTAATAGCACCTAAATCAGCCTTCAGTATTTCCCTGCACATTAGAATTTAAACTTGCAGAGAAAAGTCAGCACTGCTAGCCAATCAGAGGATACCTTATTAGTGCAGCTGCATCTTCACCACCCATTCACACCTTGCCCAAGCTATATGGCTAGTTCAAACATTTGTATTTAAACTGTGTATTGAGCTGTTTGCTTAAACAGTTTTAGGCCCCTTTCACACGTGACAGAATCCATTCAAGTGGATCTGCCTGCTCAGCAGGTGATCTCTCCCCTGAGCAGGCGGATGACAGGTTTGTGTCTGCTCCTCTATGCAGAGCAGACAAGGACACAGCCGGCTGCTCTCTATGGGGTGGTTGGATGGAAACATACTGCATGTCTGTTTCCATCCAATCTGCTAGACGGATGGGGAAGTATCCCCATCTGTCTGTTTTGAGCAGACCAGATTGGGTGCTGGCGGTGAAATCTGACACTGACCGCTTGCCAATATACGTCGGCAGAATGGCACGGCTGGGCAGTTCGACGTATTTAGACGTCGCCTTTAAGACGCGGCATTATGGGCATGCGCACGCCCGCCACAAGCTCCGTAAGTGTGATTGCGGGTCCCGCGGACTCGATGTCCGCGGGGATACCTGCGATCGTCTGGTGGATGGATGTACACAGTATACAAAACTTTGCCTCCCCTGCTGCCACGTACACACAATCGGTCCATCCGATGAGAACGGGCCGATGGACCGTTTTCATCGGTTAACCGATGAAGCTGACTGATGGTCAGTCGTGCCTACACAACATCGGTTAAAAAAACGATCGTGTCAGAACGCGGTGACGTAAAACACAACGATGTGCTAAAAAAAACGAAGTTCAATGCTTCCAAGCATGCGTCGACTTGATTATGAGCATGCGTGGATTTTTAACCGATGGCTGTGCCTACTAACGATCGTTTTTTTCCCATTGGTTAAATTTAAAACAAGTTGGCTTTTTTTTAACCGAAGGTTATATAACCGATGGCGCCCACACACGATCGGTTTGGACCAATGAAAACGGTCGATCAGACCATTCTCATCGGTTTAACCGATCGTGTGTACGCGGCCTGCCACTTAACAAATCTCCTCACTAAGCTCATATTTGCCTGTCAGGAGCATCTAGCACTCCTGCTCCTCATTCCAACATTCTGGTTGAGGGCAACTGAGTACCGTTAGGCGTGCTTGCCTTATGGGAAAGGGAGCTGCTATAGGTGAAGAATACAGTAGCTAGCTATAGTGTCCAACCACCTGCATTTGGGGTAAGCATGACTGCCTTGCAGGGAAGAAAAGGGCTGTGTTGCTGGCTGTTGCTTAGCAACACAGGACACTAACAACTCCCTGCAGGGAAGAATAGAAATCTCCCCTGCAAAGTTTAGTCCCCTTTCTGTTATAGTTCATTGTTGCCAGTCCAGGTTGCTGCAGCAATGACGGAAGTTCTCTGCTCCTCTGTCACAGCCTTTGCCGTTGCCAATAATTGCCTCCGTAGCATAATATCATCTACACCAATCAGGCACTCTAAAAGCTGTCCGACTCTTCCCACAGGCTGTTCAACCCTTCTCACATGCCTCCACTAAAAGGAACTCCGTTAGAGCACAGTGATTATTTAAAAAATATATATTATTAAAAAATGTGTATAAACGCAGTCTTACCCATGGGCCTCGATGCGTATGACTATAATGAGCAGGGAGATTCTGATCTTAATCTAGCTCCCTTACTGGCCAGGATGCAGTGACCTATAAGCCCCCATAACACTTCTGGAAGAGCAAGGTCTTCAAACTCTTCCTAAAGCTTAGCAAATTGGTGGTGTTTTTTAGGAGCAACGGTAAATCATTCCATAGCTTATGGGATGATGTAACAGGGTTAGAGAAGGAGGATATGGTGTCGCGATGACGCGATCAAGCCTCGAGGCTTGATTGATTAAAGCGGGGGTTCACCCAAAAAAAATGTTTTAACATTACATTCAGCCGAGTTGTCAGAATGACAATCGGCTGTTTTTTTAAATTGTATCCCCGTACATACCGTATTTTCACCGCCGCTTCCGGGTATGTCTTCTGCGGGACTGGGTGTTCCTAATTGACAGGCTTCTGACCGTCGCATACAGCGGGTCACGAGTTGCCGAAAGAATAATTTCTTTCCTCTATCAACATTATCCATTCATTATTATCGTGTTTTTTTTTTTATATTTAATCTTTTTACTACTGGTTTTGAATATCTATGCTAACCATTTTCATTGATCGCATTGTGCAAATGTCATGTTTTACTGTGTATTCGTTTTGGTTGACCGTTCAACTGAATCGCCCCTCGTATATAAGACGTCCTCCTTGATTGGACGCCATGGATCTGAAGAAACAGCGGAGCTGTGAAAGGCGTTATCCTATTGGTCCTCGTTTGTAAGCCACGCCACATCACTTCCGGTGCGACGGTCCCTTGTCTGCGGTTCACCCTGAGACGCACGCCGCCTCGTACGGCGTTCAGCACTGTTTGCTGTCTCCCCGCTTAGTTGCCCAGTTTGCTGTCATATTCCATCCACAGCTCTTCCATCTCATGCTGACAACCTGAATACATCGAACAACAGTGACCCCGGACCTTAGTCTATGTACATGCCTATTATCTCTAAGCACTTGTGAGTAGCCATTTGGCTGTGTGTCTTTATTTTACTCATTAAAACGTTACATACTGCACTTAGATCTAGCGCATGCTTGTTTTTCTTGCCGAAAGAAGCCGGACTGCGAGTCGGCTCTTTTCGGCGCCTGCGCACCGACGTTCGGCTTCTTTCGGCAACTCGTGACGCGCAGTATGCGACGGTCGGAAGCCTGTCAATCAATTAGGAATGCCCAGTCCCACAGAAGACAAACCCGGAAGCGGCGGTGAAAATACGGTATGTACGGGGATAAAATAAAAAAAAACAGGCGATTGTCATTCTGACAACTCGGCTGAATGTAATGTTAAATTTTTTTTTTTGGGTGAACCCCCGCTTTAAGGCTTGATCGCGTCATCGCGACACCATATCTGCCCGAAAAACTATCACAGGGGGCCGAGGCTCACCGTGATAGGGCGGCGTCTAACAGAGACTGGCCGGATAATCCCCCATAAAAACACATGCTGAACACACCGGGGTCCCAGGCTTAGGCACTTTAACATGCGAGTGCATCTACCTTTTCTTTTACTGGAATTGTTTAATTAAAAAAAAAAGGTTTTAAGCTATGGATTCCCCTCCCTGTCATTTTTATTCCCCATCCATCACAGTGCATCTGACCTTGAAAGATACCACCTAGGGTTTTTTCCCCACAAAGCTCAAGTGACCACTCTAGCGATAGGTGGTCAACATCCAGGGTGAGTGCACATCCATGTGAGCCACGTTGTCTGAATACTGAACAGTGGCGCACCAATTTTAATTGAAGCACGAGTACTTTTTTCACAATTGTGGGACTTTTTATAAGAATTGAACATTTGATACGATTTATTTCCTGACAATATATGATTGATATAGGATACAAACGCCCTGGGTAACCTCTATCACCACTGCGCCAATTAAAAAATATGAAGTAAACTACAGCTGCTGCTTAGTGAATGAATATTTAAAGCGGTGGTTCACCCATAAAAACGACTTCCCCCTATTACACTGCCCCCCCGCATTACAATACGAATATGCCATTAATTTTTTTTTGCCTGCTGTACATACCTGGGTACAGCTATTCACCCGTGTCCTCCGGGTTGCGAGTCCCGCGGGAGTGGGCGTTCCTACCATGGCGGTGATTGACGTTTTGACTAAAAAACGAGCTCCCCCCGTCGCGTAAGCAGCGTCACGATTGGCGGAAGGAGCCGAACGGCGAGTCGGCGCTATACTGCGCCTGCGCATCGCAGTTCGGCTCCTTTCGCCAGTCGTGACGCGGCTTACGCGACGGGGGGAGCTCATTTTTTAGTCAAAACGTCAATCACCACCATGGTAGGAACGCCCACTCCCGCGGGACTCGCAACCCGGAGGACACGGGTGAATAGCTGTACCCAGGTATGTACAGCAGGCAAAAAAAAATTAATGGCATATTCGTATTGTAATGCGGGGGGGCAGTGTAATAGGGGGGAAGTCGTTTTTATGGGTGAACCACCGCTTTAAACAATGAAAACTTAACCTAAATAGGTGTAAGAAAATATATATTAATAAAAATGCCATAAAACTATCCGCTATTTTGTAGACGCTATAACTTTTGCGCAAACTGATCAATAACCGCTTATTGCGATTTTTTTACCAAAAACATGTAGAAGAAAACTGAGGAAAAACTTTTTATAAAATAATTTTTTTTTTATATATATATTTTTTGGGGAAATTTATTATAGCAAAAAAGTAAAAAATATTGTTGTTTTTTTAAAAATTGTCGCTCTATTTTTGTTTATAGCACACAAAAAAACGTCGCACGACCACGCAATTGTCAGTTAAAGCGACACAATGCCGAATCGCAAAAAGGGGCCTGGTCCTTTAGCTGCAAAATGGTCCGGGGCTGAAGTGGTTAAACTGCACAAAACCAAATGCGTGGTGCTTTTTTACTATTCATTATGGAATGCGTTTTCTAATGCACTTTAGAAAAGTGTCCTGGGATGTCATTAAAGCGGAGGTTCACACAAAAAGTGAACCTCCGCTTTTTGGATCCCTCCCCCCCTTCCAGTGTCACATTTGGCACCTTTCAGGGGAGAGGGGGGTTGCAGATACCTGTCTGAGACAGGTATTTGCACCACTTCCGGGTTCTGACTCCCGCGGGGAATCCAGCCCCTTCACGTCTCCCCCCCCCCCCCCCCGCTGTCTTCTGGAAAACACTGTTCCCAGGAGAGAGCGGGGACCAGTGATGGCGTGCCGCGATCCTCGCGCATGCGCAGTAGGGAATCGGGCAGTGAAGCTGCAAGGCTTCACTTCCTGATTCACTCACCGAGGATGGCGGCGGAAGCAGCCAAGGGGTGAGCGATTGCTCAGCCTCAGCTGCTGACATCGCGGGCGCGCTGGACGGGTAAGTGTCCATTTTTTAAAAGTCAGCAGCTGCAGTTTTGCCACTGTTGGATTTTTGACTGATGGTGTGTAGGCAAGACTGATGAAAGTCTGCTTCATCGGATAGCCGACGAAAAAATCCATCGGATTAGATTCCATCAGATATCCGATCGTGTGTACAGGACTTTAGTGTAATCAGGTGCAACTTTCTTACCATCTTTGGCATGTATAGCTGGTAAGCTGGTGTCCATCCTCCCATGATAAACTTGCCCATCAGATCCCATAACATCAGTCTCGTCCTGCAAGTGAAAGTGTATGCAAACAATGAGGGAGACATGAAATATTAACATGTAAAACATGGATGTTGAAAACCGATGTAAGACACTTAAGAGTTCTATTTCTAAAACATTCCAAAACCACTTTTCAGATATATTTGTGCAAGCTGGCTGAATGTTTTTCCCTGTTTTTTGTTTTACTAATAGATTAATTCCTATATTGTCAGCTCAATCCAGTGGTTAAAATGCAGTACAGTGGAACCTTGGTTTACAAGTAATGCGGTTAACGAGCATTTTGAAAGACAAGCAACTTTTTTTTTTTTCTTCTGACTCGGTTTGCGAGTGTTGTCTCGCAAAACTAGCAGAATTCAAGCTAATGGAATGGTTCGAAGCCATTGGCAAATACTCGGAATCACTCGTAAATACTCCGTTCCCGGGTGTTTCAGAGCCTTTCCAAGGGTTTCCAACATCAGCCGAGCTGTCCCCGAGTATTTCCGAGGCCCACCTCTGGCCACATGCGCTATGAACAAATTATTTTCTTTTCAATTGACTTCTATGGGGAAACTCGCTTTGATATGCGAGTGCTTTGGATTACAAGCATTCTCCTGGAACAGATTATGCTCGTAATCCAAGGTTCCACTGTATATTTTTTTCACTGAGGTATTTCAGAAAGCTGTATTGCCTTTTGGCCACTAGATGAAGCCAACGATATAGAAATGTATCTATTAGAAAAAATATGGGGAGATTTAAACCCTCACATATACCCAGTGAAGTGAACAGCCTCCGATGATACACAGAGATGAAACAAATCTCCCTACATACGTTTTACATGTATATCTGCCGTCTTTAGCTTTATATATTGTTTAGAAAGTTCACTTCATGTTAGAATTTTCACTCCCTCATTCTGCACTGTGAGAGAGGTCTTGGATTACACTGGGAGAAAGCTGATTGGAGGAAAGGCACCCACCCCCTCCAGATAGGCAGAGACTTTCAGAGCTGTCCTGTGAGTAGAGCAGCTTTCTGCTAATCTATTTATAGACCCACCCTGACACAAAATTCAGCCTGATTTTATCACATGTGTCAGAGAACTTGTTGATAACAGAAGAACAGAGCAGAAGAAAGCTATGGGACTTAGTACTTTGAAGAGAGATAAGAAAACACTGCAGATATATTTGCTTAGGTCACATTTCATGAATCGGGTTTACATCCGTGCTTCTGACATTTGGCCAACAAATGTTTTATAAATAGACTTCTTATAGCAATAAAAAGTGGAAAAAAAGCTTTTGGCTGGAGTTCAACTTAGAGCCTGCCTCATTCGCTAAATGTCCAGCATTATTTAGCTCTTTCTTACCCAGCCTGACTGTCCCTGGTCTGCCCAATTAATTAATTGGATTTCACTGTCCCTGACTGGCATCCACCTGTCAAGGCATTTGGATATTTGCTTAATTCCTCCCAACAGCCAGCCTGCTGCTTGCCTCATATATGAGGGATTTCACAGGCACCTGGGTCAAGAAATATTTCTGGCACCCCCTTTACAAATGTTTCGATGGCAATGACTCAACCACAGACATGCTTCCCCACAAAGTCTTCATTAAAGGAGTTCTCCAAGCTAAAACTTTTAACCCCCGCTGTGCCCGTGCTGTAAAACCATACAAAATAAACTTTCACTTACCTGCCTACGATCCCCCGTTGTTCCGATATCGCCATCCCGTTCTCCGGTCCCGGTCTGTTCCACTTCCTGCGGGTCGGTGACTCACAGTGCGCTCAGCCTATCAGCGGCCGCGACGGGACATTGCTGCGGCCGCTGATAGGCTGAGCGCACTGTGAGTCACCGACCCGCAGGAAGTGGAACAGACCGGGACCGGAGAACGGGACGGCGATATCGGAACAACGGGGGATCGTAGGCAGGTAAGTGAAAGTTTATTTTGTATAGTTTTACAGCCCGGGCACAGCGGGGGTTAAAAGTTTTAGCTTGGAGAATTCCTTTAACCTGGGATCCTTACATGATCTATTAACAATAAACAAAATACAGGAAGAGAAGCAGAGTACTTTATTGGGACCTGGAGGGGGGCCTCTCTGATGGACAGAGAGATGGCTTCTGTTAGAGTCTGTTGTAACGAGCCCCCAGACATACTACAGATATAATACAGGAGATAGTCAGAGACTGCAGACATAATACATGAGATGGTTTAGAGACTGCAGACATAGTACAGGAGATGACCAGAGACTGCAGACATAGTACAGGAGACAGTCAGTCAGAGACTGCAGACATGATATAGGAGACGGCCAGAGACCGCAGACATAGTACAGGAGATGGTCAGAGACTGCAGACACAGTACAGGAGATGATCAGAGACTGCAGACATAGTACAGGAGACGATCAGAGACTGCAGACATAGTACAGGAGATGGTCAGAGACTGCAGACATGATATAGGGGATGGCCAGAGACCACAGACATAGTACAGGAGACGATCAGAGACTGCAGACATAGTACAGGTAGGGTGACCACATGTCCCGGATTGCCCTTAATTTTGCAGGTCTGTCCCGGGCACCTTCATTCCAGGACAATACAGTGTCCTGGAATGAAACTGACATATGCCCTAAGGAGCCCAGTGTAGCGCTACCCCCGCAGGAGCCGCTGGTTTGTTTTTGGGATCGGCATATTGAGTTACCTAAATGTGGCCCAGGGGTGTGGTTGCAGAGACAAAACAGTGAGCGAAGGTCCAGACAGTGAATAACGTTTTTTTCCAATACTTTATTCTCCTGGCCAACACGGCCAACATCAACGTAAATTGGGAAGGACAAGGTTGATGAAGAGAGAAAGAGAGAACCTTGCAGTATCAGGCCTGGATATTAAATGGAGCAGTCAGTACTGCTCTGTATAGTACCAATTTGTAACTTGTCGCCACTCCACTTGAGTGGGTAAAGTGCCCCCGGACAGACCCATTTCTATAAGCCTGGCAGCCGAGATGTCACTTAGGATTTCTGGGAGGAACAGGCCTCTATTACAGGCCCGGCTCTAGGGCCTCTGCCACAGGCCAATAACAATAACTGAGCTGGATGAATAAATGGAGCGTATCCTCCCAGTAGATTTCTGCATTGGTCACCAGATGACAGCAAACATACCTGTCAGTACCCTGGTCACCAGATCCCCAATTGGTTCGTTCAGGCTCTGTTGGACGACCTGCCTCCGGGTCCTCCTCAAACCGACTCCCCAATCGAACGGCACCCAGCCTGGGATCCCTTCAATAGAATCGGGAACCCAGCAAGTCACTGGGGTCCCCTTGTACCTCCGGATGAGGTTCCAAGTAGTCTGCAATTTCGGCCAGGTGGGCCGCACAGGCGGGGTCGATCCATGAATGCGCGCACCCTGAAGGTGGATGCCGCACCTGGAACAGGGACGCCACGAAGATTTTAGAACACATGACACCTGTCACAGATATACTCCTCTCCAGCACGCCCCGCGAGGGAAAAAGCTCCTCTGATTGGCTGCTGGAGAAACTTACTCCGCCAGAACCCCTCTGGCACCAACTGCTGGCCAAAGATGGCATTGCATCCCTGGACCACAGACTGACCCAGTGGACATTTCTGGAATGACAGAAGTCCCAAAATGTTAACAAATTGTGAATGGGAGCAAGGTAACTCTCCCATTCCCCACTAACTTTAGCGTAGTGCCCATACTGAAAGTAAGGGGGCGCTACACCAGGAAAATCTGCTTTAGGAATCACTGCCATTTGAATATTTTACCTCAGTAGAAAACAAAATGCTAAAAAGACCCGGTGTGTTTCTTTTTCAATTCCACATTGCTCTACCATAAAAAGGATGTGGAAGAGAGGCCTAGTTGTCCTCATTCCAGCTTCTGTCTTGAGGTGGCACAAATGGGTTGTGGTGGGTGGAAAATGATCAACCAAACAGTGAGTGTATCCTATTATAAGCAATCCCTAGTCGTAGGTGCTGAATACAATAGCCAGCAGTGCAGTTTCCTCCATCCATACTGTTTAGCGTGTGTGGCAAACCTAGCCACTTCTGGAACGCTGGACGTTACATGTCATAGGGTTGTCTGTATTATATGCTATGTATTCTGCTGGGTCTTATGTGGGCATAGTAATTCGTATGCTAGCAGCCGTAAGCCACTAGCATTCAAGTACTTCGTTTTATGTTGCCCATCGGTGTTCGGCAGTTTTAAACCGAACTCCCACAACACATAACCCCAGACCCCAGCTATCAACCGACCGTTCCCTCGTGCAGCAATGCGTGATGGGAGAATTATGCAAAATGTTAAGTTCCCCATGTGGTCCTCACTGTATTACCCCTGCTAAATCTGTTTGGCTGTTTGGAAACCCCTTGCATGGGGAATTATATAAATATGGAAGCCTGTGAATAAAAAGTCAGTTGACTCCCAGAGCTGTGTTTCGTCCGGCTACTGGGGGGAATTTGGGACATTGCCTTAATTTTCAGCGCTGACTGTGGATTTACCCTGGTTACCAGCGGAGATCGTGGATTTTAATATTGTACTCCGCTACAATAGGTGGCAAGCGGCGGGATCCAACCTTACAGCCGAAAAGCGCAATTTGTGCAATGTGAACTACCGAAGTAAATGGAGACGGATTATTCTACGCTAAAGTGGGAGACATTAAAGGAACTGCTAGAAGCCAGGGGTAAGGTAGCCAGCAACAAATCCAAAGCTGTACTAACTGCCGAGCTGATGGAGGGAGACAGAGCCCGCAGCGCTATACCACCAGCCGCCATGGGAGAAACCCTCTACCAGAGAGAAATGAGGACCAGGCTGGAATTTTTGCCACAGCCTATATCAGATGCCATGCTGCACATGGTAATGGCGAATGTGCAGGAGTACGTGATGGCACACAGTCCGCAGCATACACCGTCTCAAGCAGAATCCACTACTGGGTCACTCTACAACCAGGTAAAACCCCAAATTCCCTATCATGCCTTTAAAATGTTTTGCGAGGAGAAGGATGAGATTGATGGGTATTTACAGGATTTTGAGAGACTGTGTGATTTACATGACTTGGAACGGACGGTATGGGTCCCATTGCTAGCAGGCAAGCTGGCAGGTCGGGCAGCAGAAGCATATCGTGCTGTACCCAGTGAGGACAGCAAGGATTATGATAAAGTGAAGCGAGCGATATTAGAGAGATACGCCATTACTCCAGATGCATACCGGTGCAAGTTTAGAAACCTGCGCAAACCAGAGAAAGATTCACATGCTGAATGGGCACACAAGCTGGACCAAGCTTCCCAAAGGTGGATACAAGCCAGCCAAGCCACTACTATGGAAGAATTGCAACAGTTAATGCTGTTGGAGCAATTCTTCAACAGAGGCACAAGAATGGGTGCGAGACAGGAAACCTCTCACCCTAACCGAAGCGGCTCGATTAGCGGATCAGCATTTTGATGCGAGGAGACATCATGGGCCCCTAACCAAGAGTTATCCTCGACCCGCTGGACCACCCAGTACTCTACCACCCCAACAGCCGGCCGTTTAAGAGATGTTGAGCATTCCAGCGGAAGAACCCCTGGGAATCTTGCATGAGGTGATGACATTCCGAGCCACAGATAACCGGCAGCATCATCGACAGCTGGTGACCTTGGAGGGGAAAGAAGTCCAGGGGCTTCGGGATTCAGGAGCTACTTTAACCTTGCTAGCACCCCATTTGGTCCCTGACTCGGCACACACTGGCGGATCCGTAGCAGTACGAGTGGCAGGGGGAGCAGTGTACCGACTACCCACTGCCAAAGTACATTTGGATTGGGGTGTGGGAGAGGGGACGGTAGAAGTGGGCCTCATGCAAAATTTACCAGCAGATGTTGTGTTGGGAAATGACTTGGGCCAGATGACCTCTGTTTTTGTACCCCAGGCTCCATACCAGGAAGCCCATCCAGTGACCACACGGCAACAGGCTCGCACCACGGTTCCACCGACACACTCTGAGGCTCCGGTAAGAGACCATGACCCCCACACGACACGTATGTCCTGGGATACCCCGACTAAGTTTGAGGCCGAGGTGAGGTCAGACCCCACGCTACAGGTATACAGGGACAGGGTACACGCTGACCAGGCTGGGCTAGAGGGGGAGCGGTACACCTGGGAGAAAGGGCTACTTTACCGCATTTCTGAAAGAGGAGTGGGAGGGTCGGCCACAGTAACGACTAAACAGTTAGTGGTTCCCCAGAAGTATAGGCAAGAACTGCTTCGGATTGCCCACGACATTCCCCTGTTTGGGCATCTAAGGATGACACGTACCCGATACAGGTTGACCCACGCTTTCTTCTGGCCAGGGATCTCTAAGGATGTGAGGCAATACTGCACCTCCTGTGACATTTGCCAGCGAGTAGGCAAGCGAGATGACCGCCACAAAGCCAAGTTATGTCCTCTTCCCATTATTGAAGAACCCTTCAGTAGGGTGGCCGTAGATATACTGGGGCCCTTACCAAAACCCAGTCCCTCCGGGAAAAGATATATTTTAACTGTAGTGGACTATGCCACCCGGTACCCCGAGGCTATAGCCCTCACCAACATTCATGCCGAAACTGTGGCAGAGGCCTTAATGAAAATATTATCCAGGGTGGGGTTTCCCCAAGAAATCATATCCGATAGGGGCACCCAGTTCACCGCCGAGGTAACCCAACAACTATGGAAGATATGTGGCATTAAGCCAATAGTAAATTTGGCGTACCACCCCCAGTCCAATGGTCTATGCAAAAGGTTTAATGGTACGCTGAAGCAGATGCTCCGTACATTTGGAGAGGCTCATAAAGACTGGGAGCGCTTTCTACCCCATCTGCTCTTCGCCTATAGAGAGGTACCCCAAGAGTCAACAGGGTTTTCCCCTTTTGAATTACTGTTTGGGAGAAGGGTGCGAGGGCCACTAGACCTAATTAGAGAGCATTGGGAGGGGGAGAGTAGCCCAGACGGAACCCCTATTGTATCCTACGTACTGGAGTTCAGGGACCGTCTGGAGGCGCTAACCCAGGCTTTGCGCACCAACCTCCGGGCGGCCCAACAACGTCAGCGCCGCTGGTACGATAGGGGAGCCAGAGACTGCAGCTTTCAGGTGGGACAAAAGGTTTTGATTTTAAAACCGGTCCGCACAGACAAGCTGCAGGCCATCTGGCAAGGCCCATACCAGGTGGTGGAACAGAGATGTGACACCACCTATGTGATTGGCCCCTGCTCAGGGGTAGGGGAGAGACGCATGCTCCATGTGAATATGCTCAAACCATACCATGAGAGGATAGAGGACGTGGCCACCATATGCGCTTCCGCCTCGGAGGATCAGGAGAATCTGCCACTACCTGACCTCTTAGAACAGGAGGGACAGACGGAGCCCTCCAAGGGGGTTCAGCTGGGGGAGCGGCTAAGCCCTCAGGAGCGTGCCCAGGTACAAGAGCTGATTGTAGCTAAAGGGGCTACCTTCTCCAATTTACCTGGGTACACTCTGCTGGCCACTCACCGAGTCGAGACCCCGGGACAGCTACCTATGCGGCAAACCCCATATCGTGTCCCTGAAGCAGTCAGGACGCATATGAAGACTGAGATTGACGAGATGTTGCAGCTAGGGGTTATCAAAACTTCCGGTCACCGGTAGTGCTGGTACCAAAGAAGGACGGCACGACACGTTTCTGTGTCGACTACCGGAGGCTAAATGACAAAACGGTGTCTGATGCCTATCCGATGCCCCGGATAGACGAGCTGCTGTATAAGATGGCACGGGGCCAGTATCTCACTACCATAGACTTATGTAAGGGATACTGGCAGATTCCACTGGCCGAGGAGGCCATCCCCAAGTCGGCGTTTGTCACCCCGTTTGGCCTGTATCAATTTCGGGTCATGCCATTCGGGATGAAGAACGCACCGACAACTTTTCAGCGGATGGTCGATCGGTTATTGGACGGATTCCAGGAATACACATGTGCCTATTTAGACGACATCGCCATATTTAGCCAGACCTGGGCAGAGCACCTACAACACATAGGGGCCATTCTAGATCGTATTGGAGAGGCAGGGTTAACACTGAAACCCAGCAAGTGTCATATAGGGATGGCCGAAGTGCAGTACTTGGGCCACCGGGTGGGGATCGGGCAACAGAAACCCGAACCAGCTAAAGTTGAAGCCGTAGCTAAATGGCCCACCCCCAGGACGAAAACCCAAGTGCTAGCGTTTCTAGGTACCGCGGGGTACTATAGAAAATTCGTACCCAATTATAGTGCCCTGGCCAAACCCTTAACTGACTTGACACGCAAGAACCTGCCCCGACAGGTTGTCTGGGCCCCAGAGTGTGATCAGGCATTCCAACAACTAAAGACTGCTCTAACTAATGCCCCTGTACTTGCTGCTCCTGATCCAACTAAAAGATTTCTTGTCCACACAGACGCTTCAATGTTTGGATTGGGAGCAGTGCTGAGCCAAGTGGGAGCCGATGGCGGAGAACACCCCGTAGCTTACCTGAGCCGAAAGTTATTGCCACGAGAAGTAAGCTACGCCGCCATTGAGAAGGAATGCCTGGCCGTGGTGTGGGCCCTCAAAAAGTTGCAGCCATATTTGTATGGACAGCCTTTTTCGCTACTCACAGATCACAACCCGTTGGTGTGGCTAAACCGTGTGGCGGGAGACAATGCCCGGCTGCTGCGCTGGAGTTTGGCGCTGCAGCCGTTTGACTTTACAATCCACTACCGGCCAGGGAAGCAAAACGCTAACGCCAACGGGTTATCTAGACAAACTGAACTTGAAAAGTGATCTGTGAGTACTTCCCCGGACATCCCCAAGCCGATCCGTTGGGATCAGACTGTGTATGCCGGCTTGGTTCTGGGGGAGCATTGTGGCAAACCTAGCCACTTCTGGAACGCTGGACGTTACATGTCAAAGGGTTGTCTGTATTATATGCTATGTATTCTGCTGGGTCTTATGTGGGCATGGTAATTCGTATGCTAGCAGCCGTAAGCCACTAGCATTCAAGTACTTTGTTTTATGTTGCCCATCGGTGTTCGGCAGTTTTAAACCGAACTCTCACAACACATAACCCCAGACCCCAGCTATCAACCGACCGTTCCCTCGTGCAGCAATGCCTGATGGGAGAATTATCCAAAATGTTAAGTTCCCCATGTGGTCCTCACTGTATTACCCCTGCTAAATCTGTTTGGCTGTTTGGAAACCCCTTGCATGGGGAATTATATAAATATGGAAGCCTGTGAATAAAAAGTCAGTTGACTCCCAGAGCTGTGTTTCGTCCGGTTACTGGGGGGGGGGATTTGGGACATTGCCTTACTTTTCAACGCTGACTGTGGATTTACCCTGGTTACCAGCGGAGATCGTGGATTTTAATATTGTACTCCGCTACAGCGTGCATGGGAAAATCTACTGATTTCCTCTCTTTCAGCAAAATATTCCCTTCCGTATTCTACACAAAAATGACTAAAGGGTTGGGTGACCAGACATCCCCAGTTTCTGGGGACAGTCCCCGGATTGAGGACACAGTCCCCGGACCAAGTCTGTCCCTGGTTTTGTCCCCGGATTGGATTTGAACAGGAGCTTGGGACAATTTCAAATATAGTCAGTGCAGATTTAAAAAAAAATCTGAATTACACAGCCCCGCTCCATCGCTCCTACTTGCTTAGGGGGGTGTATTTTCTTTCATTGTCTGTGCCCCTTTCTGATGATTATGTGCTGGTCGGAGCGGAGGGAATATTTCTTCAGTTTTGTGTGCATGCCCATTTAGCTCCACACACATGTTCTTCTGCCTTGGCTCAAGTCCCGGCCAGCCACCTGCCTGCCTGCTTATTTCCTTGTCTTCCCTGGCGGCGTGATATTCCTCCGGTCCCCACCCATTAGTAGCCTGGCCCAGAGAGTGAGACTTGACAGGCTGTGAGGTGGGCGGCAATGGGCAGAGAGTCGCTGATTGCCACCATTACTAGTAAAAAAATATATATATGTCCCCAGATTTCATTAAAAAAATCTGGTCACCTTACTATAGGTACACTTTAATGTGCATAGCTGGGAACCCCCTTTTTTTTTTTTCAAAAAATCTTTAGTAAAAGGCAAAGGATTTATGGGAACCCCCCTTTTTATGATGCAGATTTGGCCTTTTCTGTAAGATGTCAGTACACTGTGGGCCGCAGCAGAGAGCTATCACTATGGAGATAATTAGGCCTCATTCACACTGTGCGGATCCATCAGCGGCATCAGCCAGCTCAGCGGGAGATCTCTTTGTTGATCTCCACTGAGCCGGCAGATGACAGGTCACTCTCTGCTCACTGAGCGGGGAGGGGCTTGTCGCACGCCACTGCTTGTCTATGGAGAAATAGGACAAAAACGGACAGCATGTCCGTTTTCATCAGATATCACCCGATCCGATCCGCCAGGACGGATGGCGAAGTATCACACGGTCCGCCCGTGTGAAAGGGGCCTTACATAGGTAATCTGTTTGAAAAAAGACACAAGTCCATCTAATCTAAAATCACAGAAAAAAAAAACACACAAAACATACACAAATTTAAAACCATAACATATACACAATCCTATACCCACAGTTGATCCAACGGAAGGCAAAAAAATAAAATAAAGCATGATCCAATTTGCTCCAGCGAGGGGGGCTTTCCTGATCCCCCCAAGATCAGAGCTGTGGGCTGTGCTCTCTCCTCCATCACCTTTCTATGACCAAAGAAAAGGCACGCGTGGCCAGAGGTAGATGCGCACAGTTTAAATTTACAGGATCAGCCACCGGGGGCGCACTTCCAACAGCAAGACGGAGGAGGTAGGCATCGAGGAGTTTATGCTGGCGGGCCGCTCATGGCCTACACAAAAAAACAGAACATTATTTTACCAGGTTGAGTCACGGTATGTAATGTACTGAGGATCCTGGAATGCATAGTTTTTTTTTGTAGGAACAGGTGATCTTACCCTTTAATGCCTTTAGCTCTCGTACCTGTATACCTCTTATGGCCTGATCGCGATCCAACAATGTGCACAAGAGTAGTGGCTCTCTTTCTCCTCATTAGCTCAGACACAGCCATTGAGGAGGGGGCGGGACCGAGCCATGTGCCAAGGCAGGGCTTTGGCAGTGCCCACATAGCAAGCCGCTTGGCGGGGGGAGGAGCCTGGAGCACCAGTGGGGGATCCGAGAAAAGGAGGATCGGGGAGGCTATGTGCAAAACTATTGCACAGAGCATGTAAGTATGACATGATTGATATTTTAATAAAAGAAAATTAGCATTTACAATTACTTTAACATAACAAGGACAAACAAGGCTTTTGTTTGGTGATACTGTATTTCAAAAAACTTTATTTTCTATGCAATCTATAGACAAAAACATGTAAAAAACATAAACATACTTTTACCTACTTTTACCTAATTTGATCTCTGTTAGCTTAAAACAAAAAAAAATGTGTGTTACCATACAAAAAAGTATACAGTGAATCAAGACAAAGCCTGAATTGTCTATGATGGGACGCAGACCTTCCCTACTCTATCCCCCCCAAAAAATGTGGCTTTACTAAAAGCACAGGAATGGGGCTGTACTTGTCTGGCCAAGGGCTGGGAAGGAAGAGGGCCCTCAGTACCAGCGTTCCCTGGGACTGGCAACCCAGGGGTGCTCTTAGATTCACTATGGGTTTTGGACCCCACTGTGAGAACGAGCGCTAGGACATGATCCCACAGCTTTTTTGTACACTACATATCATGGGCTAGGCCTTTAAGCCAAAACCGGGACAATTGTTTTTACCAGGCCTCAAGGCCTAGCCATTGTCCTACACACTGGCACTTTTATTTAGTTTTCTTACTGTATGTCACTGCATTGATTTTTTGTGTATATTTTTCACTCAAGATGGTAGGTGGTGGGTCTTTGGGTCTAGGGGAAGGGTATGTGTCTCTTGGGTTGCATGCCTTGGGTAGGGTAACCACATTTCCAAACTGCCATTCAGGGACACCCATCCCCCCCTTCCTTTTCTGACACCCCATAGATTTCACTGGTTTATCCTGGGACCTGTAGTTCTTCACTGGTTTTGGGGGGGGGGTGTCACATCTTCATCTCTGAGGGGTTCATGGTGGGACCTGTAGTCCTTCAGTTTTGGGGGTCACATCCCCCCAAAAGTGAAGGACTACAAGTCTCAGCATGAACTCCTAATATCTAAAGATGTGACCCCCAAATTTGAAGGACTACAACACCCAGCATGAAACCCTGAGATCTAAGGGTATGATTCCATAGATTTCACAGGTTTATGTTTGGGACCTGTAGTTCTTCACTATTTGGGGGGCGGGGGGGTCTCAAATCTTCAGCTCTGGGGGGGGGGGGTCATGCTGGGACCTGTAGTCCTTAACTTTGGGGAGGTCACACCCCCCCAAAGTAAAGGACTACCAGTACCAGCATGAACCCCTGATATCTAAAGATGTGACCCCCACCCCAAATTTGAAACTCCCAGCATTAACCCGTGAGATCTAAGGGTGTGATCCCATAGATTTCACAGATCTATGCTGGGACCTGTAGCTCTTCACTATTTGGGGGGGGGGGTGTCACATCTTAAGCTCTGAGGGGTTAATGCTGGGACCTGTGTCAGTTTCATTCCAGGACACTGTATTGTCCCAGAGTGAAGGTGCCCCGGACAGACCTGCAGAATGCGGGACTGTCCCGGGCAATCCGGGACACGTGGTCACCCTAGCCTAGGGGGATTCTCTCTTCGGGAGAGCCCTTCAACTAGTACTTGATGGTCAGCTTCTGCTGCTGATCATGCGGGGAGGGGCTAATTTGAACTGAGTGTGCGTGGAGGGGGGCTTTGGGCCTTCCACTTCGGGAGAGGACAATCTGACACACCCCAAGTGCACTTTGTTGTGTGTGTGCACGTGCACTGTTTTTGGTTCACTCTGGTGTTCTGCTTTTGCGCACTGAATTGTGGGGGAAAAAACAGTTATCCTCTCAGTGCAGTGTGTGGTGACTATAGTTGGAAACCAATGTATGTATATGTCAATATATTCATATGTACAGTATATGGTCAATGCTAAACACTAAAGGATCTTTACCTTTATACCAACTGCTATCAGATCTTCTTCTTGAAAAGAACATGGGGCGATACCCTGCATCCTGGCATAACGCCGATTTGGGAAAGTCAGTGTGTGGCTCCCCCCACAGCTTCGGTTATTGGGTGTATATCCAAGATCAGTGATGTCAGGAATGCGATCACTAAGATAAATAGAAGGTTAAGAAGGTTATCAAGATTTCACATACAAGCATCTAACAATGGTAGTGTCAATACGGCTGCACCCTTGCTTTCATTCAAAATGACAAAAGTTGGGACACCAAAAGGAGAAGTAGGGTCAAAGCTTATTTGGCCCTACTTCTCCTGTGGTTCCCAGGAGTTCACTCCTGTGAAGCCTCGTACACACGACCGAGGAACTCGACGGGCGAAAAACACATAGTTTTCCTCGTCGAGTTCCTTGTTAGGCTGTCAAGGAACTCGACAAGCCAATTTTCTCCATTCCCGTCAAGGAAATAGAGAACATGCTCTCTTTTTGGCTCGTCGAGTTTCTCGACAGTTTCCTCAACGAAAATGTAGGCTAAAGTCTGCTGATGTCTCTTAGCTGGTTCAAACTCTGGAGGGATTTCTACTCTAATTTCAACATCCACCCTGATGCCTGAATAGCATCTCGCAAAGCTTCTCATCACGTGCTGGGGGCCTGATCCAACCTCTCCCGTCCCCTCAACAGCCCAGTGCTTCAGTGAGCGCTGGAGGGGCAGAGCAGAGAGCAGTGACTGACGGTCACCACTCTCTGCTCACGCAAGGCCAAGAATTGAGCGATCAGTGCTGTCAGTTCTCTGTCTTAAAGGCAGTGGAGGACAGGTGCAGCATCAAACTGATGCCTCATCCACCTAGACGCGTATGATTTTTTTTTTTTAATGCAGCTCTTCTCTTTTAAGCTCATTTCAATTGTTACAAACTGATTAAAAAAAACTCCTAAAGATCTACCAACTACTACTACAGTGCAAGGGCTCGTGTTCAAAGTCAGACAGTAAAGTGCAAGGTGACCCTAATGCATACCTCCCAACTTTCTGAGATGGGAATGAGGGACACCTATCAGCAAAAGTATGTAGGCATAGGACACACCCCTTGCCACGCCCCCTTAAAGGAGAATTGTACAAAAAAAATAAGATTGGTTAAACCCACAAGTTCTTTTTTTACCACTACTATTTCTTTATATTGGCTTTTGGAATTTACAAATGCAGCAATCTAGAAATCAGATGAAGGGTTTAGCACTGGGAAACACTTTTTGATAGATAAAAAGTGCATTTATATACATCTGTATAGATCAGATCAAAATGAGGGACAAATGAGGAGGATGAGGGACAGAGGGACATTGCTCCAAATCAGGGACAGTCCCTCGAAATCAGGGACAGTTCGGAGGTATGCCTAATGCCGCATACACACGATCATTTTTCAGCATGAAAAAAACGTCGCTTTTCAAAAACGTCATTTAAAATGATCGTGTGTGGGCTTCACATCATTTTTCAGGTTCTGAAAAACGACAAAAAAAAAATTCAAACATGCTGCACTTTTTAACGTTGTTTTAAACAATGTCGTTTTTCGGGTTGTAAAAAATTATCGTGTGTGGGCTAAAACGACGAAAAAAAACAGCGCATGCTCAGAAGCAAGTTATGAGACGGGAGCGCTCGTTCTGGTAAAACTACAGTTTATAATGGAGTAAGCGCATTCATCACGCTGTAACAGACAAAAAAGTGCGAATCGTCTTTTACTAACACGGAATCAGCTAAAGCTGCCCAAAGGGTGGCGTCATCCGAATGGAACTTCCCCTTTAAAGTGCCGTTGTACGTGTTGTACATCACCGCGCTTTGCTAGATAATTTTTTTAAAACGATGGTGTGTAGGCAACATCGTTTTAATGATGATTTGGGAAAATTTTGTTTTTTAGACGTGCTGAAAAGCAAAGTTTTTTTTCATGCTGAAAAATTAACTTTTTATATGCGGCATTACAGCTTTAGGCTCCATGCACACTGCAGTTTATTGGCGTTTTGGCTTTTTTTTTAAAGCCCATAAACTGAACTCTATGTTAGCCTATGTGCCCATGCACACCTGGGCATTTTTTTATTGTTAATGAGCTTTGGAGTTTATTGGCTTTTTTCTGAACGCCCAAAATTTGCGTTCAAAGTGCCGTTTTTTGGCGAAAAAAAATCAGAAAAACGCAGAAAAACGCTCAAAAGCGCCGGTGCCAGCGTTTTTTTGCGTTTTTAATCCATTGAAAAAAAAAAAAGCTACACTGAAAAACACTGATTAGGCGTTTTTTTATAGCTTTTATCAGCTTCAGTGTGCATAGAGCCTTAGGCTTCATTTCCATGGACGTTTTTACAGCCACTTTTTTTTGCCTTTTTTACAGCTTAAAAACGCCTGTCCATGTTTTTTTTTTTGAGCTGGAGCTCAAAAACGCAGCGGTAGCGTTTTTTTGCGTTTTTGAGCATTTTTAAACGTCTGGCGTTTTTACAGCTCTAAGGCTGGAGCTTCAGAACGCACTGGTCCTGTTTTTTTTTGCAGCTTAAAAACGGCTCAGCCATCTACAGCTCAAAAACGTCATGGTGGGCATGAGGCCATAGACCAACATGGAGAGACGTTTTTTAAGCTGCAAAAAAAGATGTTTATTTTAAAGCAAGTGGGTGGTAGTGTAGGTAATCTTTAAAAAAATCTTTTTTGCATAGGGACACTTTGAGGGTTATTTACTGAAGGCAAATCCACTTTGCACTACAAGTGCAAACTACGAGTGC
Source organism: Rana temporaria (assembly GCF_905171775.1). Classification (NCBI taxonomy): domain Eukaryota; kingdom Metazoa; phylum Chordata; class Amphibia; order Anura; family Ranidae; genus Rana; species Rana temporaria. Next base: position 105,662,846 of record NC_053500.1, read on the forward strand.
AAAGTGCAATTGAAATTGCACTGAAATTGCACTTGGAAGTGCAGTCGCTGTAAATCTGAGGGGTAGATCTGAAATGAGGGGACGCTCTGCTGATTTTATCATCCAATCATGTGCAAGCTAAAATGCTGTTTTTTATTTTCCTTCCATGTCCCCCTCGGATCTACAGCGACTGTATTTCCAAGTGCACTTTCAGTGCAATTTCAAGTGCACTTTGCACTTGTAGTGCAAAGTGGATTTGCCTTTCGTAAATAACCTGCTTTGTAATACTTTGTAAAGTGCACAGCCCATTTGCCTTTAGTAAATCAACCCCTAAGGGGTTGATTTACTGAAGACAAACAGACTGTGCACCTTGCAAAGTGCAGTTGCTCCAGTGCTTAGTAAATGAGGTCAAGGTTTACTTTGCAAATAATACCCAATTGCATGCAAGGAAAAAAAATTATAATAATAATAATGTTTGCTTGCACATGATTGGATGATGGAAGTTAGCAGGACTCTCCCTCATCTACCAAGTTCTGGAGCAACTGCGCTTGCAGAATGCAACTTCCCTTTTTTCACAGTCTATTTTTTTGTCTTTAGTAAATCAACCCCTTAGGCTAGGTTCACATCACGATTTTTACATCCGATAATCGGACCGTTAAATCGAAAGGAATCGTATATGACAAAATCGTATGTAATCGGATAAAAACGCACAGTCATCCGATTTATTACGATTTAGATTGACCACGATATAAAAAAAATCGGACACGATTTTAATACGAAAATTGGACACGATTTTAATACGATTTCAAATCAGGACCAAAAATCGTGTTCAAACACGATTTTTGATGCGATTTTAAATCGTATCAAATCTGATGCGGATCAAATCGGATGCACTTGGGGACCTACATTAATGAATGGAAGTGAATGGATACGTTTTGCCATACAGATTTGTACGATTTCAAACCTAAGAATCGTGAGAACAAGTAGGATGATAAAATCGTGGTGTGAATGCACCCTTAGTGTCAAGACTGGAAAGACAGCACTTTTACTATCTGTTCTACACTACCTTCTATCTACTCACTTGCGGTTCCACTGCCGAATTTGATCCAGTTCGTAAACTGTGAAAGGCCGATAGGAGCGATGAGATGGTAGTCCTGGAATGTTGGGGATTGTTAGTATTGGTCTGTGTGGGAAATAAGGAAAAACAATTCCTCTTATGTGGTGATGATGGTTATGATGATCGTGATTGTAATAAAATAACAAATAATATTAATAAACTTACGGTCCAGGAACCATCATGTCTATAGGGCGGTCACATGACAGGCAGTGGAATAGTTGCCTGAAAAGTAACAGTTTAATGTACAGATTTAGGTATGAAATTGTTAATTATTTTAATTACTGATGTGTTATCTACATACTAGGGAGATAATCAGGTGAAACTTGTGAACATACGACACATTATGGCTTATATAATATTTTATAAGAAACAATAAAGAGATTTTTAATACAGCTTACCTGTAAAATCTTTTTCTTGGAGTACATCACGGGACACAGAGCGGCATTCATTACTATATGGGTTATATGGAGTACCTTCAGGTGATGGACACTGGCAATCTCAAACAGGAAATGCCCCTCCCTATATAACCCCCTCCCATAGGAGGAGTACCTCAGTTTTGTAGCAAGCAGTATGCCTCCCAAAATGGTCCCCCAAAAGAGGGGTGGGAGCTCTGTGTCCCGTGATGTACTCCAAGAAAAAGATTTTACAGGTAAGCTGTATTAAAAATCTCTTTTTCTTTATCGTTACATCACGGGACACAGAGCGGCATTCATTACTATATGGGATGTCCCAAAGCAATGCTTACAATGAGGGGAGGGAGAACATCTCCAAGACAAAAGGATTTAATTTAGAGATATACTCAAATCATAATAAATCCAACTTAGTTGAGAAAAATAATCTTAAATTTTAAATTTAACTCAAAAAAGAGGAGCCCCCGGAATCCGAGGGTCTCAAACTGCAGCCTGCAGCACTGCCTGCCCAAAGGCTGTATCAGTATTCCTTCTTACGTCCAACTGGTAGAATTTTGTAAACGTGTGGACAGAAGACCAGGTTGCCGCCTTGCAAACTTGAGCCATAGAGATCTGGTGGTGTGCTGCCCAGGAGGCGCCCATGGCCCTAGTAGAATGAGCCCTTAATGATACTGGAGGAGGCAACCCTTTCAAGCCGTAGGCCTGAGTGATTAATTGCTTAATCCACCTAGAAATGGTGGACTTTGCAGCTGCCTGCCCCTTCTTGGGCCCATCCGGTAAAATGAACAGCACATCTGTTTTCCGGATCTTCTTTGTAGCTTTAAGATAGGCCTTCATGGCCCTGACAATATCCAAGGTATGCAGCAACCCTTCCTTTCTGGAAGTAGGTTTAGGGAAGAAGGATGGTAATACCAAATCCTGGTTCAAATGAAAACTGGATATAACCTTCGGTAGGAAGGAAGGATGAGGGCGGAGAACGACCCTGTCCTTATGAAAAATAAGATATGGTTCCTTACAGGATAAGGCCGCCAGTTCCGATACTCTTCTTGCGGAAACTATGGCGACCAAAAATACTACTTCCTTGTCAGTAAAACCAAAGGAATTTCAGCCAACGGCTCAAACGGTTGTTTCTGTAAACTTGACAGAACAAGATTTAAATCCCACGGACAAAGCGGGGATTTAACTGGAAGTTTAATACGTAAGACCCCTTGAAGGAAGGTCTTAACCAGCGAGTGGGTGGCCAGCGGCCGCTGAAACCACACTGACAGAGCCGAAATCTGTCCTTTGATTGTGCTTAATGCCAATCCTTTATCCACTCCTAGCTGGAGAAAACTTAAAACTCTATCGATGGTAAACTTGCGAGAAAGCCATCGCTTGGACTCACACCAGCCTACATAGGCCTTCCAGACCCTGTAATAAATCACCCTAGAGACCGGTTTCCTGGCTCTGATTAGGGTAGAGATTACTCTCTGAGACAGACCTCTACCCCTGAGAATCAGGGATTCAGCTTCCAGGCCGTCAAATTTAGATGCCGTAAGGCAGGGTGGAGGATCGGACCTTGCGATAGCAGGTCTGGCCGTAGAGGAAGAGTCCAAGGGTCTCCCACTACCATCCTTAAGATTAGTGAGTACCATGCCCTTCTGGGCCATGCTGGAGCTACCAGGATGACTGGTATGTGCTCCACCCGGATCCTGCGCAGCAGGCGGGGTAGTAACTGGAGCGGGGGAAACGCATAAAGAAGTTTGAACTGATGCCAAGGGCAAACCAACGCATCGGTTCCGCAGGCCATCGGATCCCTTGAGCGGGACATGAACCTGTCTAGCTTCTTGTTGAGTCTCGATGCCATGATATCCACGTCCGGCACTCCCCATCTTTGGCAGAGTGCTTGAAAGATTTGTGGATGCAGAGACCATTCCCCCGGCAATAGAGTCTGGCGGCTTAAGAAGTCCGCCTGAAAGTTGTCCACTCCTGGAATGAATATTGCCGATATGCAGGGCACATGAGCCTCTGCCCATAGGAGAATCAAGCTCACCTCTCTCTGAGCGGCTTGACTCCTGGTTCCCCCTTGGTGATTTATGTATGCCACGGCCGTGGCATTGTCTGATTGAATTCTCACCGGGAACCCCTGCAATTTTGACGTCCAAGCCCTGAGGGCTAGTCGAGCAGCTCTGAGCTCCAAGATGTTGATGGGCAACTGCTTCTCTGGCGTTGCCCAAGTACCTTGGCGAGTGCAACCATCCAAAATTGCTCCCCAGCCCGTCAGGCTGGCGTCTGTGGTCACTATCTTCCAAGCCACTGGGCTGAAAGACTTCCCCTTCAGTAGATTCTGAGGGTCTAACCACCAACACAGACCTTGTCGGACTCTTGATGAGAGCGGCAACGGGATATCCAAGGCCTGTGGCCTTCTGCTCCATGCTGACAGGATGGCTGTCTGCAGGATGCGAGTGTGGCTCTGGGCATATGGTACCGCCTCGAATGTGGCCACCATCTTGCCTAGTACCTCATACATACCGTGTTTCCCCGAAAATAAGCCCGGGTCTTATATTAATTTGGGCAACCAAAAAGACACTAGGGCTTATTTTCGGGGTAGGTCTTATCATGCCGGGGGCTGTCTTCTCTCCCTTCTGCCTGTCAGAAATCCCCTGTGGAACTGTGTAAAAAAGCTTGTAAATTCCTAAAATTCACAGCACCACATATTGCAAAATGTGTATGTCTGCAATTCAATTGTGCCACATACCTTCTTCAAGTGCTGGGTGCATCTGTAACCCCCTGGAGCTCTCTTTCCCTCTTCGAGCACTGCTGACAGCATGCAGAAGAGCAGAGCAGCATGACATCAGCTGAACCCTGCTCGGCGCTTCCATGGCCCACGGAGGACTCTTCCCAGCTCTAAGGAATGCAGAGGGAGGGGGGCCCAAATTCCCCACTGACAGCTTGCAGAGAGCAGAGCAGCGTGACATCAGCTGAGCGCCGCTCGCTCAGCGCTTCCATGGCCCGCCGGAGGTCTCTTCCCTGCTCTAAGGAATGCAGAGGGAGGGGGGCCCAAATTCCCCACTGACAGCTTGCAGAGAGCAGAGCAGCGTGACATCAGCTGAGCGCCGCTCGCTCGGCGCTTCCATGGCCCGCCGGAGGTCTCTTCCCAGCTCTAAAGAATACAGAGGGAGGGGGGCCCGAGATCCCCCCTGACAGCTGAGAGGAGAGGAGAAGAGGAGAGCCGCGTAAGATCAGCTGAGAGGAGCGGGAGGTCAGCGATATACCGAAGGTATTTGGCACAACTAGATCATATAAACACACACACACACACGCAGTCTACACTATATAACACTGTAGTATAACACTAGTATTTCACCAGCACTTTAAACTAGGTCTTACTTTCGGGGTAGGGCTTATATTGCAGGTTTTTCTGAAAATCGGGGTAGGTCTTATTTTCGGGGTAGGTCTTATTTTCGGGGAAACACGGTAGGCGAATAGTCGGTTCTTTCTTGCTTAGAACCAGTAGGATTAATTCCTTGATGGCTTTGACCTTCCTCAGAGGTAGAAACACTCTTTGTTGTTCTGTGTCTAATCTCATGCCGAGATATTCCAACTGCCTTGTGGGCAGGAAAGCTGACTTTTCTCGATTTAGGACCCAGCCGAACTTCTCGAGGTATTGGACCGTGAGGGCCACTGCTCGCTCCAAGCCGGGAGACGAGTGATCTATGACTAGGAGGTCGTCCAGGTATGCTAGGATCGTGACCCCTTGGATCCTTAGCTTGGCTAGGATTGGAGCTAGGACCTTCGTGAACACCCGGGGGGCCGTAGCCAACCCGAAGGGAAGCGCCACGAATTGGAAATGACGTGAAGCCACCATGAAGCGTAGATATCTTTGATGTGGCTGATAAATTGGAACATGAAGGTAGGCATCCTTTATGTCTATGGACGCCATGAAGTCGTCCTTTTGGAGTGTGGCAGCTGCTGACCGCACGGATTCCATCCGAAATGAGCGGACCTTTAGGTATGCGTTTACCATCTTTAGGTCCAAAATTGGCCTGACATCTCCATTGGACTTTGGGATGATGAATAGGTTGGAGTAGAAACCCAGCCCCTGTTTCAGGACTGGTACCTCTACTATTACTTCCTGGGAAAGTAGATGATTTAATGCCGACATTAATGCGGCTCCCTTTTCCGGATCGTTTGGAATCCTCGACGCCTGAAAATGAGGAGGAGGAAACTTTAGGAAATCTAATTTGTAGCCCGTGGCCACGGAAGACCGTACCCACTCGTCGGGAATGCTGGCTTCCCAGACCTCTGAAAAGAGTCGCAGCCTTCCCCCCACCTTCGTGGGTGGGGGCGCCCCTTCATAAGGTCGGCTTGGGGGCTGGTCTTGCTGGTTTGCGAAACCACTGCTTTCTGCCTCTAGCAGCCTGTCCTTGTGACTTGCTGTTGAAGCCGAAGTTTGCTTTCGCAGGAGGCCGTCGATACTGTTTGGCATTAGAGGGCCCCTGCCCAGGGGAGTACTGTCGTTTAAACGCAGGCCCCTGAAATTTCTTCTTAGTTGGCAAGAGAGTACTTTTGCCGTTTGAAATGGTCTGAATGTATTTATCTAGGTCTTCTCCGAAGAGTCGTCCTCCATGGAAGGGGAACCCTACCAGGAGCTTCTTGCATGGGGGCTCGGCCTCCCAGCTTTTTAACCATAAGAGTCTTCTCATATGGATAAGGGATAACGATAAACGTGACGCTTGCTGGATAGAATCCTTAATTGCGTCTACCGTAAAACATATGGCCTTAGGGACATCCGAAAATTCTTCTGCCTGCTGGGCAGGAATAAGTTTAAGCATCTGCTTAACTTGATCCGATAATGCTTGAGCAACCCCAATCGCAGCCACAGCTGGCTGTACTACTGCCCCTGCAGTAGTGAAGGAGTTCTTAAGTAGTGCTTCCAAGCGTTTATCAACTGGATCCTTGAATACCTGTATGTTTTCTACAGGGCATGTTAATGATTTGTTAATACATGAGATGGCTGCGTCCACTGCAGGAGTAGGTAAGAAGATTTTATCTGGCTTGTTCCAATCTTGGAACAAAACTCCCTCTAGTAGAGGGTGGATCGGAAACACTGCATTGCTTTGAGGCGCCCTCAGTGAGCCCAAAGCTGAAACCGTCGATACCTGGAGATCTGGTACTGGCAAGTTGAATGCATTATGGACCAAGTCCGTTAAGGCTTGAATCCACCAGCTCTCCCCTTGGGAGACTGCTCCAGACTCCTCTGTATCCGGATCGTCGATCCCTGAACCTACTTGGTCCTTGTCCAAGAGGTCGTCCAATTCCCCTGAGGAAAGGACCTCCTCTTCTGAGGGTCCGCGCTCGGGCGACGGAGATCTAATCCGTTTACTGCCCCGCATAGCTGTGGCTATCATTTTTCCCATTCTTTTCTCCATCTCCTTTAAAGAGGTGAGTAATACCTCGTCCGTGACTATCTTAGGGTTGGACTGACCCGCGCCAGCTCCAGCCCCAGATCCCGATGGCCCCAAGGCTCCCTGTGGGGAAAGCAGCGGCATAACTTTGTCCGAGACCTCAGACTCTCTGGGGGAATCCCCACCTCTTGTACCCTCTGACCCGGATGCCATGGTACAATACCGAGGTACACCTGCTGGCTTATTGGTACTTGGAACTATAAATAGTTAATTGCCCAAACACCTGTTTGGGGGATAAAAAATGCTTCCTCTCCCCTAGATGACTTTTTTTTTTTTTCAATCTTTTTCTCTTTTTTTTTGTTTTTTTTGTTTTTGTTTCAAACCCAGGAAAGAAAAAGCATTCTGTCCCCCTGAGTAGTATTGCAAAGAAAAAACTATGAGATGGAAAAGAAACAGCCTATTTCTAGGCTTGAAAACAGTCTTCTGAAGACTGCAATATCCTTTTTGGCCACTGTGTGTCCTCGGCGCCCCGTGCTGCCGCTCTGGTCTTTCCTCCCCAGTTCCAATGTATCGAATGAGCTGTTTGGAACGAAAAAGGAAGGGCCGCCCCTTCCTTAAGCCACTGACCCGCCCTTCCCCCCTCAGCTAAACGGCGCGAATTGCGCCTATAACACGTGAACGCGCGCGCGCGCCCGCCGATAGGGGGGGGGTTGGGGGGAAGGGAGCCTCTCTGCTCCAGCTGGAACCACGAGGAGGTCAGCGTTTTGCCTGCTTTGCAGGCTCAGAGGAGGAAGACTGATGGAGCATCGCCTGGAGGCTTGCAGGTAAGCACAGCTCTCTGACACACACATACACATTATATCACACAGGCCCCACTCAATGCTTTTCCAACACTACAAGGGAGGTCACTTCTTATGGGGAATAATACACATAGAGCCATCCTATCATTAAGATATGTGACTAGTTTGCCAGATGCAGCGCATAACTTTAGGCATGTCCCCTGTGACCCCCCAGAAAAAACCTGCTAAGAACCAAGTTCCGCAAGTTTTCCCCTCACTTACCTGCTCCATGCCGCAGGACTTTGCCAAGCAAGAGGCCCAATCTTCCCCCATCTCCGTGGGGATGTCTAGACCTTCAGGCCCTGGGTTCCTATGAAGGATCCACTGTCCTGGGCCCATATAGCACCCTGGCAACAGAAACATTAGGCCCCCAAAGGTTTCTAAGTTCTGGGCCCAGGGTCCAGCTCTCTAAAAAGAAAAGCATTATGGGCTATACCCCAAGGGTTTGGGGCCCGGTTACTGACCACTTTAGCGCTGAGGCCTTTGGACAGAACCGGTTAGCTCACCTAATCCCAAGGATGCGGAGGCAAGCTAAACCATGACCAACACCTAAGACACTGGCGTAAAAACTGAGGTACTCCTCCTATGGGAGGGGGTTATATAGGGAGGGGCATTTCCTGTTTGAGATTGCCAGTGTCCATCACCTGAAGGTACTCCATATAACCCATATAGTAATGAATGCCGCTCTGTGTCCCGTGATGTAACGATAAAGAAATATATATATACACATACAGTGGGCGGTCCGGAAGTGGTTAACATAGACTCAGTCAGACAAAGTGATTACTTTTTGTGTGCAAAAAAGCATTCACATTTTTAAAAACGATCCTTTGTTTATGTGTATCTGTGAGACTGTCAATCGGAGTACATTGGAGTATTTTGTGGGTGCAAGGACTGTGCTATATGTGTGCAAAGTATACATCAACTAGGAACAGATTCTGTTTAACCACTTCCGGACCGCCTTCCGCACATTTATTGCGGCAAGTCGGTCCGGCTGCGCAAAACGACATACCTGTACGTGGCTTTGTTCAGTAGCCTCTGGGGGGAGTGGGAGCCAATCAGCGGGTCCGGCACGCGCAATGTTTGCCAGCCACCCGCCTCCCTAGAGAGACGGAACGGCAATCTACCTATGTAAACAAGGCAGATCGCCGTTTTGACAGGGAACAACATAGAGATCTGGGGCTAGATTCAGATAGGTTAGCGGATCTTTAAATCCGCGTAACCTATCTGATTTACGATCCGCCGCCGCTATTTTTTGAGGCAAGTGCTAAATTCAGAAAGCACTTACCTCAAAACTTGCGGCGGCGTATCGTAATTCCCCCGGCGGAATTCAAATTCCGTGGCTAGGGGGCGTATAGTATTTAAATCAGGCGCGTTCCCGCGCCGATCGAACAGCGCATGCGCCGTCCGCAAATTTACCCGGCGTGCATTGCTCCAAATGACGTGGCAAGGACGTCATTGGTTTCGACGGTAACGACGTAAATTACATCCGGCCGTATTCGCGAACAACTTACGCAAACAACGTAAAAAATTCAAAACTCGGCGCGGGAACGACGGCCATACTTAACATAGGATACGCCGCACTTACCCCTGCTATAGCTGGGGTAACTTTCCGCCGGAAAAAGCCGAACACAAACGACGTAAAAAAAAAGCGCCGGGCGGTCGTTCGTTTTTGAATCGGCGGAAATGCTCATTTGCATATCCGACGCGTAAAAGACACGGAAGCGCCAGCTAGCGGCTGGCCTGGAATTGCAGCCTAAGATCCGACGGTGTAAGTCACTTAGACCTGTCGGATCTTAGGGATATCTATGCGTAACCTGATTCTATGACCGGCCGGCCTTAGAGATACGATGGCGTATCAGGAGATAGGCCGTTGTATCTCCTATCTGAATCCGGCCCCTTGTGTTCATGCTGAGCAGGAACACGGATCTCTGTGTTCTCCCAGTCAGAGCAACCCCCACACAGTGAGTAAGCACCCCCTAGGGACACACTGAACCCTTTGATCGCCCCTGGTGTTAAAGGTCAGTTAGGTGTCCGCCGCAATATCACAGTCCGCCATTACTAGTAAAAAAAAAAAAAAAATCCATAAAAATATCCCATCATTTGTAGATGCTATAACTTTTGCACAAACCAATCAATATACACTTATTGGGGTTTTGTTTTACCCAAAAATATGTAGCAGAATACATATTTGCCTAAATTGATAAAGAAATTCGATTTTCGATTTTAAAAGTAAATAATATTGTTTTTTATATTTTCAAAATATTGCTGTTTTGTTTGTTTATAGCCCAAAAAAATTAAAACCACACCAAAAGAGAGCTCTATTTGTGGGGAAAAAAGGACATCAATTTTATTTGGGTACAGCGTCGCTCAACCGCGCAATTTTCAGTTAACCGCTTAACGACCACTGCATGTACATATACATCGGCAAAATGGCACGGACAGGCAGAACGACGTGCCCGTACGTCGCTGCCTAGACGTGGGTCGGGGGTCCGATCGGGACCCCCCCGGTACATACGGCGGTCGTTAATTGTGTGGGAGCGATCCGGGATGAGGGCGCGGCTATTCGTTTCTAGCCGCCCCGTCGCGATCGCTCCCCGGAGCTGAAGAACGGGGAGAGCCGTATGTAAACACAGCTTCCCCGTGCTTCACTGTGGCGGCTGCATCGATCGAGTGATCCCTTTTATAGGGAGACACAATCGATGGCGTCAGACCTACAGCCACACCCCCCTACAGTTGTAAACACACACTAGGTGAAACATAACTACTTCAGCGCCCCCTTGTGGTTAACTCCCAAACTGCAACTGTCATTTTCACAATAAACAATGCAATTTAAATGCATTTTTTGCTGTGAAAATGACAATAGTCCCAAAAATGTGTCAAAATTCTCCGAAGTGTCCGCCATAATGTCGCAGTCACGAAAAAAATCGCTGATCGCCGCCATTAGTAGTAAAAAAAATAAAAATAATAAAAATGCAATAAAACTATCCCCTATTTTGTAAACGCTATAAATTTTGCGCAAACCAACCAATAAATGCTTATTGCGATTTTTTTTTACCAAAAATATGTAGAAGAATACGTATCAGCCTAAACTGAGGAAAACAATGTTTTTTTATATATTTTTGGGGGATATTTATTATAGAAAAAATTAAAAAAAATAGCATTTTTTTCAAAATTGTCGCTCTATTTTTGTTTATAGCACAAAAAATAAAAAACCGCAGAGGTGATCAAATACCACCAAAAGAAAGCTCTATTTGTGGGAAGAAAAGGACGCAAATTTAGTTTCGGTACAACATTGCATGACCGCGCAATTACCAGTTAAAGCAGCGCAGTGCCAAATTGTAAAAACACCTCTGGGCATTTAGCTGCATATTGGTCCGGGGCTTACATGGTTAAAATAATGCAGTGAGTATCACAAAAAATGGCCTAGCCATGAAGGGGGTAAAACCTTCCGGGGCTGAAGTGGTTAATCATCCCTCTTTATGCTCCTCCCACTGTCAGACAAAATCTGACTGACCCTTTCCGCCCCCCTGCTGACCCCTGTACACTGCCCTACAAACTCCTGACCCTATCCTGTGCCCTGCTGGCCTTCCATCCTCTACCCCCTTGACATTTTACTACTGTATCCCTACATTAGACAGTCTACACCCAGCCCTGCTAGCCTGTCTACATGCCATGACATGTATTGAAATGCGCACATTAAAATACTGTACATTGGTGGGAAAAGGACCTTACTTGCGAATACCAGCTGCGTCATCAGAGTCGTACTGGGGTGGTTTCTCCTGCAGCTGTCGGCGGATTTCCTTCCAGCGTTCCTCCAATTTTTTTTTTAGAGGATCCAGTTCCATGCGATCCAGCTATAAAATAGAGCTGGGTAAGAACACACATATCGCTAACCTGCTTCTCCCTCTCTCTTCTACAAGCTAACAGACTAACTGGAGACCTGCACTCCACTGTTAGAGTGGTTGTAAACCTTCACAATCCACTTTTTACTACAGGTAAGCCGATATTAAGGCTTACCTGTAGCTACCCTGGATAGCTCCAAAACCTGCACGGTTTAGGAGATACACCCTGTATCTGCATGTGCCGACGTCATCGAAGCAACGGCTCATTCTTGCTAGTGCTTCAGCTGATGTGCCGTCACCAGCGGCTCCCACGCGCATGCGCGGAAGTGACGTCATCGCGGCTCCGGCCAATTACAGCGCTGGAGCCCGCAATACCCGGAAATAACTCCGGGAGCGATGTTGAAGGCCAGACCAGTGTATGGGGACCGCTGGGGGGGGGCTTCGATCTAAGGTGAGTATTTCATAATGAGCTAGAATGCTATGCACACTAGCTCATTATGCCTTTGCCTTGCAGGGTTTTTTTTCTTTTAGTGAAGTGGGTTTACAACCACTTTAACTCTTTCCTGTAAAAGACTGGAAGTTCAGGGAAACAGCACTATTACATCAGAGTCTGCACAGACCCCCATTACATCAGAGTCCGCACAGAGCCCCCTCACATCAGAGTCCACACAAACCCTCCTCACATCGGAGTCCGCACAGACCCCCCTCACATCAGAGTCTGCACAGACCTCCCTTACATCAGAGTCCGCACAGACCCTTCTTACATCAGAGTCCGCACAGACCCTTCTTACATCAGTGTCCGCACAGAGCCCCCTCACATCAGAGTCCACACAGAGCCCCCTTACATCAGAGTCCGCACAGAGCCCCCTTACATCAGAGTCCGCACAGACCCCCCCTCACATCAGAGTCCGCACAGACCCCCCTCACATCAGAGTCCGCACAGAGCCCCCTTACATCAGAGTCTGCACAGACCCCCCTCACATCAGAGTCTGCACAGACCCCCCTCACATCAGAGTCTGCACAGACCCCCCTCACATCAGAGTCTGCACAGACCCCCATCACATCAGAGTCTGCACAGACCCCCATTACATCAGAGTCCGCACAAACCCCCCTTAGAATCTGTGGAATTTCCACTTACTGTAAGGGGGAGCTCTGTGGACACTAATGTAAAGGGGAACCCTTATTTAAGGGGGAATCAGATGTAAAGTGGTATTCTGAGAAGGGGGAATGCTGTGGACTCTGATACAAACGGGAACGCCGATGTAAGGGGTCTCTGGTCATCAAAGCCCCCTCTTGCATCAGAGTACACAGAGCACCCCTTAAATTAATTTTACATGAATGAGAGAGAGAGGGTGATCTTACTCACCCCATGATATAGGCTCAGGCTTCCATCACATCTCCCCAAGTGTGTGGGCAGGGCAGACACAGAGTAGATGGCTAGGAGGAGGAGGAACATTCCGTCTGAGCAGGGAGCAGAGAGCGGAACTGAGCTGAGCTGTGTGTAAGAGAGACACACAGCTCTGCCGATAACGGACTGAGAAGCCAGACACAGGTATGGCCGCATAGCAGTAGGTGAGTGGTGGCCGTGGCCTGCGTTAACCCTGTCCAGGCGCGGTTGCTGCTCACCTCCCGCTGTGCGGCCAGGACATCAACAGGCCACAGAGCAGGCGGCCCTGGCCCACGCGGTCCCGGCCCACCGGGCAAATGCCCGGTTTGCCCAGCCAGACAGAAGCCAATTACAAACCAGCATGTCTTTGGAGTGTAGAAGGAAACTGAAGTACCTAGAGAAAACACATGCAAGCACAGGGAGAGCATGCAAACTCCATGAAGGTAGCACCCTGACTGGGTTTTTGAACCAAGCACCCCAGTGTAGTGGGGTAGGAGTGGAAATCACTAAGCCACATCTAATGACGGGTAAACTTTAAAACTAATTTGGTTGTATCATGACATTATGCATATGTAACTACTCCCAGGGTGCAAGACATAGAACAACAGAGCGGAAAAGGCACCATTATGCCTGTGTGATATAAAAGATTTGCTGAGAAACAGAGAACTATACAAATAAAATAGATATTTAGAGGAAGTGTGCCACAATGCAAAGAGGTCTATGTATGAAAGGTTTGCTCCAATGAAATTGGTTATATTCTGTGTTATAGAACTATCTAATAAGCATCTCCAATTGGCCAAAATTCATTTTTTTTCTGATCCTTTAAAAACAAACACCACATTATGGCCACTAGATGGCGCCAACGATCATACAATGTGTGTCACATTTATTCATTGAACTTTTTATATGCTAACCTAGTTGTAAACCCTTTACAACCACTTTTTTCTACAGGTAAGCTTATAATAAGGCTCACCTGTAGCTACCCTGGATATCTCCTAAACCTGCACGGTTTAGGATACATCCCCTGTATCAGCATGTGCCAACGTCATGGGGACATGCGCACTGAAAAATGAAAATTTGTGTATTGGTGAAAATGGCCAACAGGACAAATAGAGAAGATAAATCTCCCCAACAGGGACCCACACAGGTATGAAAACCTGACAGAGGTTCTAACCTGTCCACACTCTATCTACAAAACAAACAAAACAATGTGTGCACAGACATATACTCACTTTGCTCTGCATTTCTAAGTTGATCTTTTCCAGCACTCTCTGCCAGTCCTGCTCCTGCCCACTTACTTTGCCCAGCAGCTCCTGCATCATGCTGTTTAGCTGCTCAGTGGTGGCATCAAACTGAGAGCGACTCACTTTACCTTCTAAGGCACTCATGCTCATGTCTGATTGCTATACGGATCAAATACAACAAGAGAGAAATGGAGGTGAGACAAACTTGGGAGTAGAGACGCAAAAGTCTTTACGCTGCACAATCACACAAACATTCGCAGTAACATGTGTAATACGTATCTGGCTGCCAATGCAGAAATTAGGACTGGGGTGTGTGCAGGCAACATCCTATAACCTGATATACTCTCATTCATATATATATATATACACACATATAGATCCCAACTGTCCCTCATTTCAAGGGACTGTCCCTGATTTTCAGCAACGTCCCTCTGTCCTTTTTTCCCCCTCATTTGTCCCTCATTTTGGTCTGATCTATATAGTTGTATATGAAATGCACTTTTTATCTTTGAAAAGGTGTTTCTCAGTGCTAAACTTTTAAAAGCCAATATAAATGAATAGTAGTGGTAAAAAAAAGTCCTTGTGGATTTAATTAACCTTTTTTGGGGTTAATTCTCCTTTAAGGGGGTGTGGCAGGGGGCGTGTCCTATGCTACATACGTTTGTTAGTACGCATCCCTCATTCCCATTTTAAAATGTTGGGAGGTATGTATATTTATGTATGTGTGTGTGTGTATGTATATATATATATATATATATATATATATATATATATATATATATATATATATATATATATATATATATTTATTTATTTATTTATTTAAAAGGTGGATAAATGTAGCACAGTCCCTACTTGTCATACATGCAGAGGCTCAACCCTGTGTATTAAAGCGGAGTTCCAACCACAATTAGCATTTTTTCAATGGATGTCCTTTCATCCTGCGTTTTTATAATATAAATCCGGTTACTTACTATTTTACAATCCTCCGCCGATCCGCATAGATATTCAAAAAAGATAGTTTATAAAACTATGTCTACACCGTTGTCATTTTGCTTGTGGGCATTGTGAAGCCTACAAGCACTTACTTCCTGGAAGTCTTGGATGGGGAGTGATAATTGGACAGCGCACTGCATCCTGGGAAATGATGACACACATTTCCCAGGAGCATTAGAGGGAGATGATGTCAGAATCCTAGGTGGTTTCAAAGGCAGATTTTGTGGGACCGCATAGCAACAGGCATTTCCAGATAAGTAAAAAAACATTTTTTTATTTTTTTATTTTCTAGGTGTAAGCTACAGTTTAAAGCAAAATTGTTTTTTTTGATGGAACCTCCACTTTAAATGATTATTTGTAAAATTCTACATAAACATTAAGGATGTAAATCAGTTTTAAAAAAAAATGCTAGTGTAAAAGAGCCGCGTATGCAAAGAAGGGGTTTAAGTGCATCTCACCCAAAACTGGAAAAGGCAAATACACTGTGCACTTTGCACTCCACAAGTGCAGTTGCTCCAGACTTTAGTAAATAAGGTAAAGCTTCATTTGGCAAAGAATACCCAGTCATGTACAAGGGGAAAAAAAACAGCATTTTTGCTTGCATGTGATTGCATGATGGAAGTCAGCAGAGCTTCCGCTCACTTACTAAGCTCTGTAACAACGACTCTTGCTGAGTGCAACTGCACTTTGCAAAGAGCACAGTCTATTTGCCTTTAGTAAATCAACCCCTTTCAGTCTGTGGGGAGGTTAGTGTTGGATGGACTAATCAGTTTAGATGGGCTTTACTGTGTGTGTCCCTTGACTTACAGAGCCCAGCTTGGGATCGAGCCCATATGAGTGCCCCATAGCAAGAGGCATGCTGTGGGGCACTTATACCGCCACCGCACATTCTGCCCCAGTGTGAAAGGGGCCTTAGGGTTTGTTTTAGAAGAAGGGTTATGCCCTGTACACACGATCGGTTCATCCGCTGAAAACGGACCGATGGATTTTTTCATCGGATATCCGATGAAGCTGACTTTCATCAGTCTTGCCTACACACCATCGGTTAAAAATCCGATCGTGTCCAACACGGTGACGTAAAACACGCAAAACACTACAACGTGCTGAGAAAAATAAAGTTCAATGATTCTGAGCATGCGTGGATTTTTGACCGATGGATTTCCCCACAGACGATCATTTTTTTCTATGGTTTTTTTAACAATAAGAAACATTTAAAACAGGTTCTATTTTTTTTTCACCGATGGGAAAAA
The DNA here is from genome assembly GCF_905171775.1 of Rana temporaria. NCBI lineage: Eukaryota > Metazoa > Chordata > Amphibia > Anura > Ranidae > Rana > Rana temporaria. The sequence continues at coordinate 105,679,297 of NC_053500.1, forward strand.
AAACGATGGGGCCCAGAGAAGAACCGATCGTGTGTACAGGGCATTAGGGTTAGGCTGGTACAGGAGTGCTGAGTAGGCAAAGAAGGGGTTATGTATACATAAGTAAGAGCTAGTGACAGGATTACATGAAAGATTAGTATAAGGCCCGGTACACACGGGCAAACATGTGCGATGAAAGCGGTCCGTCGGACCGTTTTCACCGTACATGCCTGCCAGAGGGCTTCTGTACGATGGCTGTACTAACCATCGTACAGAAGTCTGCGCGTAAACAATACGCGGGGCGTGTCCGCGTCGTCACCGCGACGATGCGGCAACGTGGGCGGGCCTGCCATTTAAAGGCTTCCACGCATGCGTCAAAGTCATTCGACGCATGCGAGGGACGGCGGGCGCTCGGACATGTACGGTAGGTCTGTACTGACGACCGTACATGTCCGAGCGGGCAGGATTCCAGCGGACAGTTTTAAAACACGTCCAGGAATATTTGTCTGCTGGGAAAAGGCCCGGCGGGCAAATGTTTGCTGGAATTCGGCCCGCTCGCGCCTACACACGACCGAACATGTATGCTGAAACTGGCCCGCGGACCAGTTTCAGCATACATGTTTGGTCGTGTGTACGGGGCCTTAGGGTTACAGTGAGGGTTAGTTTTAGGGTTTCAGAAAGTATTAGTGTTAAGGTTACAGTTAGGGATAGTGGGGTAGATTCAGGTAGCTTTGCCCCTTTTTTTACGGAGGCGCAGCGCACCGTTTTGCCGCTGCGCCTCCGTAAATTTCATGCGCGATTCACGGAGCAGTAGCTCCGTAAATTGCGTGTGCGCTCCGGAAAACTGCCCGGTGTAAGGGCGCGTAATTTAAATGATCCCGTAGGGGGCGTGGATCATTTAAATTAGGCGCTGCCCCGCGCCGAACGTAGTGCGCATGCTCCGTCGGGAAACTTTCCCGACGTGCATTGCGGCAAATGACGTCGCAAGGACGTCATTTGCTTCAAAGTGAACGTGAATGGCGTCCAGCGCCATTCACGATTCACTTACGCAAACGACGTAAAATTCAAACTTCGGGTATACGTAACATTGGCTGCCCCTGCTATTAGCAGGAGCAGCCCTACGCGAAACCCGACGAACCCAAACGACGTAAACTGCGTACGCAGGGCTCGCGTAGGGTTGTGAATCGGCGTTAGTATGCAATTTGCATACTATACGCTGACCACAACAGGAACGCCCCCTAGCGGCCAACGTAAGAATGCAGCCTACGATATGACTGGCATAAGAGCCTTATGCTAGTCATATCTTAGGCTTCCGTCGGCGTAACGAGGTTCCTGAATCAGGAGCATTCGTAACGCCGGTGCAAGTAAGCAATTGCGCTGCGTAACTATGGTTACGCAGGCGCAATTGCTCTTTGAATCTACCCCAGTGTTTGGGTTATAGGGATAGTTGGTGATAAGAATACAGTGAAGGTAATGTTAGGGTTATGCAGGGAACTAGGATTACAGGGTTGGTGTTATCAGTAGAGGGAGGGTTAGCACTAGGTTACATACAAAGCTTAGGTTACAGGGAAGGGCTAGTGTTAGGGATAGGCCCCTTTCACACATGCGGACCAATTGTGAGTTTTTCTTCCATCTGTTGATGGATGGAAAACGGACATCAATGCACCTCTATGGAAAGATGGATGTAGCGCCTGTGTACTTTCAGTACAGGTGCTATGTCAAATTTAGTTGGGGGATGAGAGAGTTATGTTGCTCTCATCCATGTTGATTCATTTAAATTGGGCTTCTGCCATGCTGGGTTTCCTGCAGTTTCATTATGTGTTCCAAAGATACTGTTCCATCTTTTGATAGCAGGTGGCGCCAGAGGGGTCCAGGCGGAGGCGCCTTTCTCCAGCAGCCAATCAGAGGAGTGTTTCCCTCCCGGGGCATGCTGGGGGAGGGTATTTCTGTGGCAGACGCCATTTTGTGGGGTTCTTCGCTCGTTCCTGGTGCGGCACCCACCTTTAGGGTGTGCGCACAATCACGGGCCCCGGCGATATGGCCTACCAGGCCGGGGCGCACGTGCTAAGTGGAGTTCCTGACTCTGGGACCTCATGGCCCGGAGCAACTGATGCTGCCAAAGGGGCCTCAGTGACTTACTGGGTCCCTACACTTCATGAGGAAGATCCCAAGCGAGTTATGCTGTTCGGTGGGGAGTCGGTCTGAGGTGAGCCCGGAGGCAGGTGATCCAACAGGGCTTAGGCAATCCATTGGGGATCTGGGTGACTGGACACTGAGAAGTTATATGCTCTAACTTATCAGTCGGTGACCCAAAACTAAGAAGCCTACCTGAGGGAGATTCAGGCAAATTGTATTTACTGGGAGGATTCGCTCTACCATCCATGTTCCTGAGTACTGGGCCCAGGGCCGGCCTTAGGTGTTCAGGCGCCCTGTGCGAGCTAATCCCGTGGCGCCCCCCCCCCCATCTTCACCCCCTCGTCACCTAAACATACACAAAGAGGACAAATAATTTTAGTGCATGTGCAAACAATCCATGCATCTCTATGGACCCTTTCACACCGAGTCCTGCAAGCAACATCTTTGGAGCAGCTTTTGGGCGCTGAAAAAAACGCTCCAAAAACGTCCCTCTCTGTAAAAATGCCTTAGGCCCCTTTCACACTGAGGCACTACAAAAACACATAAAGCACTTGTTAGGCGACACAGTTAAGCCTTTAATTGCCCTAGATCAGGGGTCTCAAATCTGCGGCATGGGGGCCAGATGTGGCCCTTTACTTGCTTTTATCTGGCCCTTGGGGCAACATTTCATCTTCTGACATAAAAAATGGGGCACAATTCCTCCTAATGACACCAACATGGGGGCACAATTCCTCCTAATGACACCAACATGGGGGCACAATTCCTCCTAATGACACCAACATGGGGGCACAATTCCTCCTAATGACACCAACAATGGGGCACAATTCCTCCTAATGACACCAACAATGGGGCACAATTCCTCCTAATGACACCAACAATGAGGAACAATTTCCTTCTAATAACACCAACAAAGGGGCACAGTTCCTCCCAATTACACCAACGATGGGTTATTACTCCTCTCACTGACACCAAAAAATGTGGCATTGTTTAATGCGTCACTGGTTCACACAAAGTGTCAGATTGTCAGTCGCAATATCGCAGCCCCGCTATAAGTCACTGATCTCCTCCATTACTAGAAAAAAAAAAGAAATTCCATAAATATATCCAATAGTTTGTAGACACTTATTAGGATATTTTGTACCAAAAACATTGGCCTAAATCAGTGGTCTCCAAAATGCAGCCCGGGGGCCAGATGTGGCCTTTGCTTGCTTTTATTTCAGCCCTTGGGTACAATTCCTCCTACTACCACCAATGATAGGGCACAATTCATCCAATGACACCGATAATGGGGCACAATTTCTCCCAATGACTCCAATGATGTGACACAATTTCTCTCAATGACACTAATGATGGGACACAATTTCTCATGACAACACCGATTATAGGGCAACCATTACTCCCATTGACATCAATGATGGGACACAATATCTCTTAATGACACCAATTATGGGGCACAATTTCTCCCATTGACACCAAAGATGGAGCATTGTTTTTTCCCCACTGACATCAGGACCTTTTGTACTCCAAATGGCGCTCCTGAAGCACAGAAAACCGGCCCTTTGTTTAGAAAGTTTGGAGACTTTTTTATACCTCTGACTATAGAGTAATCCCTTCATTGGAACCTAAGTATTGTTAGAATGTAATGTACTATTAATATATGAATTTCTATATCACAATGTATTGATATTTATCTAATGTATAACATCTGATGTACCATCTACTTTTCATAATAAAATTAAACTTGATTGAAAAAAAAAAAAGAAAGTTTGGAGACACATGGCCTAAATTTATGAAAAAAAAACATAACGAAAAAAAAATTGGATAAGGCCCCTTTCACACGTGCGGACCGTATGTCCGCATTTTCATCCGTCGCGGATGAAAACGGGACATACATGGGTCCCTATGTGATTACGGGTGTCAGCGACACCCGTAATTTGCCCGCCTCCGCAAAGATCCGCAAAATCGGACGGAAGAAATCCTATTTTTCTTCCGTCTGCCGGATCGGATGAGCACGACATACGGTCCGTGTTCATCCGATTCCCCATAGGGGAGAGCGGAGGAAAGGCAGGGCGGTCCCTGCACAGTGTGCGGGGACCGCCCTGTCAGCTGCCAGCTCAGCGGGGATTTTACGGAGGATCCCCGCTGAGCTGTACGGACACACGGAGGCGGATCATTACTGATCCGCCCCGTGTGAAAGGGCCCTAAGTTATATAGCAGAAAGTAACATTTTCTTTTTTTTTTTCAAATTTGGTCTTAAAAAAAAATAAAAAAACAAGGAAAAAATAAACGCAGAGGTGATCAAATACCACAAGAAAAAAAAAAATACAAATGTTATTTGTGTACAGCGTCGCATGACCGTGCGGTTGTCAGCTTAAGTTACGCAGTGCACATTGCAAAAAATGGCCTGTCATGAGGGGGGGGGTAAATCTTCCAGAGGTCACGTGGTTAATCAGTGATTTACCCCCCCCCCCCCCTTCATGACAGGCCATTTTGTATATGTGCACTGCATAACTTAAGCTGACAACTGCGGGGTGGTTTTTGATCACCTCTGTGTTTTATTTTTTTTTTTATTTTTTTTTTCAACAAAAGACCAATTTTGACAAAAAAAAATATAATTTTTGCTATATAACATCCATTTTTTTTTTAAGTTTTTTTTATAAACTGCCTCACATCTGGTGCCTGGGAAACAGGTGAGGTGGGAGGAGGGATGACACCTGTCAGCCTTCTAGATAAGGTGGAGGGGACGGGTGGCCTTACCATTACTTTTCTTCAGTCCCGTCCTGTTCTGGTCCCGCCGTTAGACTTTGAACTGCATGCATTACGCATGCACGCAGCGGCGCCGCGCTACCCAGGACAGTACCACCTGACCCGAAACAAGACGCGGAGGAGAGGAGGAGGAGGAGGGAGGAAGGGAGGGCGTGCCAGCCAGCCGAGGGGACCAGTGTTAGTGTCTTGTCAGACACTTCGGGCGCGTCGGCGCCTCCCCCCCCCTGGTGCCGTGCTGGCTGCCTGCTGAGCAGGGACCCGGACGGCGGCCTCCCCGCACACATCATTTATTTATTTAAAATGATTGCGAGCTGTGACGGCCGCACAGCGCCCCTGTTGTCATGGCGCTCTGTGCGGTCGCACAACCCGCACACCGCAAAGGCCGGCCCTGACTGGGCCTGTGGCAGAGGTCCCACTACTAATCCAACTTCTACTAGAGCCAAGTCGGTGGCAGAGACTTGTTCCTTCCCAGAAGTTCTAAGTGATACTCTGGCTGCCGGGTCGGTGTGAGAGGGACCTGTCCAGGTACACTTTACCCACTCCGGCTGGAGTGGCGACATGAGTTAAAGTCCCATTAGAGGCAGGACTGCTTCCGTTTATCCATAGGCCTGAATCTGCAAATTTTCCTTTCACCAACCTATTTCTATCTACCTCAAGTTAAAGCGGTAGTTCACCCTCAGTGACACGATTTTACCATCGAGACAGGCATTGTAGCGCGAGCTACAGTATGCCTGTCCCGATTTTTTTACCCCCGTACTCACTACGTACTCGTACATTATAGATTTCGGCTCCCGCGGGGAATGGGCGTGCCTATGGAGAGGGAGGATGATTGACGGCCGGCCCTGGCACGTCACTCTCCCCGAAGACAGCCGGAGTAGGTCTCGGCTCTTCACGGCGCCTGCACACAGGCTATGCGCAGGCGCCGTGAAGAGCCAAGCCTATTTCGGCTATTTCCGGAGAAGCGTGACGCGCCAGAGCCGGCCGTCAATCATCCTCCGTCTCCATAGGCACGCCCATTCCCCGAGGGGAGTCGGTATCGTCGATGTACGAGTACACGGTGAGTACGGGGATAAAAAAATCGGGACAGGCATACTGTAGCTCGCGCTACAATGCCTGATTTTATGGTAGAAGAATTTTTTTTTTTTTTTTGGGGGTTTATAGGGTGAACCCCCGCTTTAACCGTTTGCCATGTTGGGCAAGAAATAAAAGCACAGAAAACGTCACCCTGCTGTTTGGACATTCCATTATTGCATCTCATCATCATCATCATCCCTAGACACATCACAGAGGTAACATAATCATGCCGTCCCAATCTAACCAGCGGCTCCTGAGGGGGTAGCGCTACACAGATATAAACGGATGATCATCCATTTACATCAGTTTACATTCGCATCTGTCAACATGCATTTTTTTTTTGGGACGTACTAAACTGCAACATTGTATCAAGCACTGCAGGAAAGAATAACATATTTTGAGAAACAACAGAATCATTACTATATATATATGTGTGTATACAGTGCACTGACATCTAGTGAGCGTTCTCAGTATTGCAGCCAATCATTCCATTATCCCAATATGCAGTTTAGTATGTCCCGTTTTTTTTTTAAAGCTCTGTGCCAAAAACTGCCAGTGCAATAAAAGATAATGCAACACTACCTATTGGAATCGTTATTCACCCCACAACTAGAAGACAAACTATTTATGAAGCTTTTTCTGAGAATGGGAGGAAATGTACAATATGTTGATAAAAAAACTACCCTTTTCCAATGAGAACATTCAATCCAACTCTACCTTCAGCTCAGTATTGTCCTTGTCTGCCTTCTGCTCCTCCAGCTTCTCCAGAGTCTGATAAATGATCTGTCAGATATGAAAATGTGTGATTAAAGAAAGCTTCTGCTGATAGAATACCAAGACTACTATTGCTGGCCTTCTTAACCACTTCAGCCCCGGAGGATTTGGCTGCCCAATGACCGGGCCATTTTTTTGCGATTTGGCACTGCATCCCTTTAACTAACAATTGCGCGGTCGTGCTGTACCCAAACAAAATTTACGTCCTTTTTTCCCAGAAACAAAGCTTTCTTTTGGTGGTATTTGATCACCTCTACAGTTTTTATTTTTTGCGCTATAAACAAAAAAAGAGTGACCATTTTGAAAAAAAGCAATATTTTTTACTTTTCGCTATAATAAATATCCCCAAAAATGTATCAAAAATAATAATTTCTTTCTCAGTTTAGGCCGATATGTATTCTTCTACATAATTTTGGTAAAAAAGATCACAATAAGCGATTTATAGCGTCTATAAAATAAAATAGGGGAGAGAGGATTTATGGCATTTTTTTTACTAGTAATGGCGGCAATCTTCAACTTTTATCGTGACTGCGACATCATGGCGGACACATCGGACACTTTTGACGCTATTTTGGGAGCATTGTCATTTATACAGCGATCAGTGCTATAAAAATGCACTGACCACTAGGGGACGAGGAAGGGATTAAGTGAGTGATTTTTACTGTGGGGGGCTGGGCTACCAGTGACATGACAGTGATCACTGCTCCCGATGACAGAGCACAGTAGATCAGTGTCCTGTCACTAGGCAGAACAGGGAAATGCCTTGTTTACATAGGCATCTCCCTGTTCTGCAGCTCCGTGACACCACCGTGGAACACTGGCGGACATCGAGTCCGCGGTTTCCACGGGCGTGGTCACGAAGCTTGCGGCAGGTACGTTGCGTTGCGCAGCCGTGCCATTCTGCCAACGTAAATGTACAGGAGGCGGTCGGCAAGTGGTTAAAATGCTAGCCTTTTGGAGCAAATTTGCTGAATTGCTGACCTGGAATAAGAAAACTATAAACCAGGCTACTAGCAGGAGAGGACATTTAAATTTTTTTTTTTATAACCATCAGTATTAAAAGACAATAAGTACAAACATATAGCTAGATTCAGGATGGCAAGCGCATAGTTGCGGCGGCGTAGCATATGGCATTTACACTACGCCGCCGTAATTTAGCGAGGCAAGTACATGATTCACAAAGTACTTGCCTGCTAAGTTACGGCGGCGTAGCATAAATCGGGTGGGCGTAAGGGCGGCTAATTAAAATTCGGCTGAGGGGGCGTGTTTTATGTTAATGGTGCTTGACCTGACGTGATTGACGTATTTTACGAACGGCGCATGCGCCGTCCGCCTACATATTCCAGTGTGCATTGCAGCCAAGTACGCCGCACGGTCCTATTGATTTCTTTTTTTTTTTTCTTTTTTTTTTTTAAAGTGTATTTTGTGCGTGCACTCGAGAGAGGAGCCGGACTGCAGGAGTTGGGAGTAGGCAGGCCTCCCCCAGAGGTAATCTGCCACCTTTCTCCATGCCCCGGGTGGCAATGGCGGGTGTGTGAGGGGGTCCTCCCACACAGCCCGCCCTACCTGCTCCGCTTTGAAGCCCAACGGGGCAGAGGGACTCCCTATAAGGGAGTGAGAGGATCTAGCCCGCTCAACCAGCCCCGTTAGTACTTCGCCTGTCTTTTTAGAGACCGCGTGGTCAAAGTGCGTGCATGTTAACCCAATTTCGAGTGCGTGTAAGTGTGGTGGTTTTTGTGGGAGGGGGGTGGGCGTACTAAGCGCAGGCTTACCTCGCATAGCACACCCACCGGGAGCCGGGCTGAGACCACCAAACTCAATTCACATGTAGCCGAGACCGGGATCCGAACCCCTAGCTGCAGAGGTGAATGGCTTGACAGCGCTGTGCCAATCGCGTTGAGCCACCGCAGCTCCCTGGTCCTATTGATTTCGACGTGGACGTAAATGACGTAAAACCCTATTCACGGACGACTTACGCAAACGACGTAAAATTTTCAAATTTCGACGCGGGAACGGTGGCAATACTTAACATTACTATTCCAGCTATTTGATGGAATAACTTTAGGCCTGCTAATGCGTTACACGTAAACGGCGTACCTGTACTGCGTCGGCCGGGCGTACGTTCGTGAATAGGCGTATCTAGTGATTTACATATTCTACGCCGACCGCAATGGAAGCGCCACCTAGCGGTCAGCCTAAAAATTACACTTTAGGATACGAGGGTGTAAGACACTTACGCCGCTCGTATCTGAGCCTAATTTAAGTGTATCTGGTTACCAGAATACGCTTAAATTAGCGCCGACGCAAATTCTGACTTAGGCTGGCGTATCTACTGATACGCCAGCCTAAGTCTCTCTGAATCTAGCTACTAGAAATGATTGATATTTTTTTAGGAGAATAAAAAAAAGAACTGTTATAGTATGTAGAGACACCAAGGATGAGGATGGCCATAAGTAAAGGAGGTGACAGAAACCAAGATGGTGAGAGATATGTTCTCCTCTCACATCAATGTGTCTCTGCTGCTCCTGCTGGTCCTGGAATATGGAACCTGAGGTCTTGTCCAGATGCTCCAACGCTTCTTGCAGCTGCAGCACTTTATCCTGGAGAAGTTCCTTGTCCTGAGAGGTGAACGCAGAATCATTAAAGTAAATGTAAAATTTAGTTTTGATCAATCTCAATCAGAACTGTACAAACACAAATCAGAAATATGTTCGCAGAGGCACAATCAGTACCATAATGACAGCACCATAAATATGTCTCTGGAGACATCATCAGTATTGTACTGACTAGGGATGTCCCGATACCACTTGTTTAGGACCGAGTACAAGTACCGATACTTTTTTTCACATACTCATCAATACCGATTCTTTTTTTTAATGTCACGTGACAGTGTTTTTTCCGGAGGAAGAACGGAGGGGGACAGCAGAAAGGAGGGGGGCAGCAGCAGAACAGAAGGGGACAGCAGAACAAAGGGGGACACGGAGGAAGAACGGAGGGGGACAGCAGAACAAAGGAGGACATGGAGGAAGAATAGAGGGGGACAGCAGAACAAAGGGGGACATGGAGGAAGAATAGAGGGGGACAGCAGAACGGAGGGGGGCAGCAGCAGAACGGAGGGGGGCAGCAGCAGAACAGAGGGGGACAGCAGAACAAAGGGGGACACGAAGGAAGAACGGAGGGGGACAGCAGCAGAATAAAGGGGGACACGGAGGAAGAACGGAGGGGCACAGCATAACGGAGGGGGACGCGAAGAAAGAACAGAGGGGGCATGGAGGGGGACTGGAGGAGGATGCAGGGACAGTCAGCGGTGATCGTGTTTGGGGGAGTTACAAGCACCGATCAACGCTGTATAGATTCCACTAAAGCAGCTGAAAGCCGCGGGGGAGAAACTTGTAACTCCCCCACGCACCGATCACCGCTGACTGTCCAGGTATTGGGTGAAGCATCGGGAGCATTTGCCCGAGTACAAGTACTTGGGCAAATGCTCGGTATCGGTGCCAATACCGATACTAGTATCGGGACAACCCTAGTACTGACAATACTAGAAATATGTCTTCAGAGACACAATCAGTACTGTACTGACAGCACCAGAAATACAGTAGTGTGCAAAACTTTTAGGCAGGTGTGAAGAAATGCTGTACAAGTAACAATGCATTGAAAATATATATATATTTTAATTGTGAGTGAACAGAAGAAAAATCTAAATAAAATCAATATTTGGAAAGCTGGCCTATATGACCCAATGGGAAACGGATCTGCAGATGGACCTGGACCTAGCAGAATGGCACTCAATTGCCACAACGGCATCTCGATCTCTCATCAATACCTCCATAATAGAGGCAAATTATAAGGTCCTCTTCCGTTGGTATATGGTGCCTACTAGGCTGGCTACTTTTGTATCGGGTGCATCCCCCCTGTGCTTTAGGGGATGTGGCCAGAGAGGCACTGCCCATCATATTTGGTGGACGTGCTCAAAGGTTAAACGGTTCTGGATTAGGATCTATAACTTTCTTTACTTGCGGAAAATGGAAAAACAAGCATTAATGGGGGGCAGAGTTGCGGATGTCTCGAAATCCACTAGACAACTTATTTGTTTCATATTTATTTCTGCAAGGATAACAATAGCTAGGAATTGGAAGACTGCAGCCCTCCCATTTGACCAGTTCAAACGAAAACTTACCTGGTTGATGCTAAATGAACGGTTATCAGCGTTGTTGCAAGACAAGATGGAACTATTTAATAAAGTGTGGGACCCATGGATTTCGTACCTTACTAATGAGCCTAACAGGATCACACCTTAGTATATCCCTAGTCAGTCTTACGGGTGCAGGACCGAGACCCCCCCCCCCCCCCATTCCCCACTCCCTTTCTCTCGGGTATTCTATCATCTTCTTCTTGACTTTCCTTTGTTTCTTGCCTGTCCACCTACTCCTTTTCTTACCTTATAATCTAGTAAGTATTATTAGAATGGTTTGCTGTTGGCTTTGACCGACGGGTCTGCTCGGCCTGGGGGATGGGCTCCCCTCCCCTACTCATTCGGGTGGGGGGGGCCCCCTAGTGTCCCCCTAGTGTCGGCAAATGGAGTTGGAGATTTGGTCAGGATCAATGGTATCCTCAATGCTGAGAGTTAGGCCTCGTACACACGACAGAGGAACTCGACGTGCTTGGCACGTCGAGTTCCTCGTCGAGTTTTGGGATGAAGCCGCCGAGGAGCTCGGCGGGCCGGCTTCTCCCATAGAAGAACGAGGACAACGAGAAAATAGAGAACATGTTCTCTATTTTCTCGTCGAGTTCCTCGGCGGCTCCATCGAGCCAAAAGTGTACACACGACAGAGATTCTCGGCAGAATCCGGGTTTTGACCGAGTTTCTCGGCAAATTCTGCCGAGAAACTCTGTCGTGTGTACGAGGCCATACAGTTGCAAGAAAAAGTATGTGAACCATTTTGGAATGATATGGATTTCTGCACAAATTGGTCATAAAATGTGATCTGATCTTCATCTAAGTCACAACAATAGACAATCACAGTCTGCTTAAACTAATAACACACACATAATTAAATGTTACCATGTTTTTATTGAACACACCATGTAAACATTCACAGTGCAGGTGGAAAAGTATGTGAACCCTTGGATTTAATAACTGGTTGAACCTCCTTTGTCAGCAATAACTTCAACCAAACGTTTCCTGTAGTTGCAGATCAGACGGGCACAACGGTCAGGAGTAATTCTTGACCATTCCTCTTTACAGAACTGTTTCAGTTCAGCAATATTCTTGGGAGAACTTAAGGCCATCTGCCCACCATCTGAAGCTCAACAGAAGATGGGTGTGGCAACAGGATAACGACCCAAAGCATAGAAGTAAATCAACAGAATGGCCTAAACAAAAGAAAATACGCCTTCTAGAGTGGCCCAGTCAGAGTCCTGACCTCAACCCGATTCAGATGCTGTGGTATGACCTCAAGAAAGCGATTCACACAAGACATCCCAAGAATATTGCTGAACTGAAGCAGTTCTGTAAAGAGGAATGGTCAAGAATTACTCCTGACCTTTGTGCATGTCTGATCTGCAACTACAGGAAACATTTGGTTGAAGTTATTGCTGCCAAATGAGGTTCAACCAGTTTTTAAATCCAATGGGTTCACATACTTTTTCCACATGCACTGTGAATGTTTACATGGTGTGTTCAATAAAAACATGGTAACATTTAATTATTTGTGTGTTATTAGTTTAAGCAGACTGTGATTGTCTATTGTTGTGACTTAGATGAAGATCAGATCACATTTTATGACCAATTTGTGCAGAAATCCATATCATTCCAAAAGGGTTCACATACTTTTTCTTGCAACTGTAATTATCCATCATCTTATACCATCAGGGAGGTGTATGTTTGGCCCCAAATTTATTATGCAGAAGGACGATGACGCCAAACATGCAGCCAATGTCATAACTTTTTTCAGAGTAAAAAAGAACAAGGAGTCCTGGAAGTGATGGTTTGACCCCCACATACCTCTGATCTCAACATCATCCAGTCTGTCTGGGTTTACATGAAGAGACAGAAGGATCTCAGGCAGCCTACATCCACAGAGGATCTGTGGTCAGTTCTCCATGATGTTTGGAACAACCTACCTGTCAAGTTCCTCCAAAAACTGTGTGCAAGTGTACCTAGAAGAATCAATGCTGTTTTTAAGGCAAAGGGTTCACACCAAATATTGACTTGATTGGGATTTCACTTCTGTTCATTTACTTTCCATTTTGTAATTGATAAGAATAAACTATTAACACTTCTATTTCTGGAAGTATTCTTAATTTACAGCATTTTTTAAAATCAGCCTAAAATTTTTGCAAAGTATTGTATGTATGTCTGCAGAGACACAATCAGTACCGTATCGGCAGTACCAAAAATATGTCTTTAGAGACACAATCGGTACCACAAATATGTCTTCAGTGACCCAATCAGTACCAGAATTACCGTACATACTCGAGTATAAGCCGACCCGAATATAAGCCGAGACACCTAATTTTACCACAAAAAACTGGGAAAACATATTGACTCGAGTATAAGCCTAGGGTGTCCATTTGCATGCCTCACTGTGTCCATTTGCATGCCTTACTGTGCCCATGCCCATGGGCGTCCGCTGAATTTTTTTTAGGGGGGGCGCTTCGGCAGTGATGATATACAGTCGCATTTTACCCTTTCTTCGACCGCTAGCGGGGGTTAAAAGCGCCCCCCCCACGTTAAAATGTTAAAACACCCCACTGTGCCCCCACTGTGCCCCCTCTCCAAAACTGCACCTCTGGACCCCTTTACATTACACAGCACCTCACAGCTCTGGACCCCTTTACATTACACAGCACCTCACAGCTCTTGACCCCTTTACATTACACAGCACCCCTTTCCCTTGACTGAAACACTACACTATATTAACAGTATATTTATTTCAGGTCTAAAAGAGGAACCTTTTGGAATGAGGGACAAATGGATTTGATTCCAGAAGAGGGACAGGCACTCTAAATAAGGGACAACTATAAACTATGCCTACGCCTATAAGGCGGGACCTTGCACACAGACCTAGCTCCATGACATACGATACGAGCCCTGGAGGACAGAAGGAGGGGAGCGCTGCAGTCGCGGCTTAAAGCGGCCCCAGGGCCAGTTCAGCCCTGCTCCTGGCTCTCCCTGGTGATTCCGGGGGGGCAAACGACCCCCCTTGCCCTATGGAGCGGATGTCCATGCCTCACTGTGCCCATGACTAGACTGACGTTTAACATCGTAGTCTATGGAAGGGGTGCCCGGCTTTGAAAATTGGTGCTCCACAGCTGTAGGTCCCCCAGGCAACAAACTTTGCACACTAGTAGAGGAGAAACACATGTGTGCCAAGTTCTGGGTCCAGGAGACCTACGACTGGCTGGTACCGGGTCCCCAAAGTCACCAGAGAAATTACTGTTTAACATAGGAGTCTATGGAAGGGGTGCCTGGCTTTGAAAAATTGGTGCTTCCCGGACATAGGTCCCCTGGACAACAAACTTTGCACACTTGTAGCGGAGGAGTGGGGCTACATGTGTGCCAAGTTTAGGGTCCAGGGCCAGTACCGGGTCCCCAAATTCGAGAGATCAGGCGCAAAAAGGTGACTCAAGTATAACCGAGGGGGGCATCTTCAGCACAAAAAAAATGTGCTGAAAAACTCGGCTTATACTCGAGTATACACGGTATGTCTTCAGACACACAATTGGTACCATACTCACAGTACTGACAATGCCAGAAATATACTGTATCTATAGAGATAGAATCAGTACCGTACTGATGGTACTAGAAATACAGTATATATACTGTTTGGGACTTAGTCAAAAACACTCCCCGTGTCTCAAGGCTTCCACCTGCTGCCCACACAGAATGTTTGCCTGTCCCATGCTTCACCTGCACACAGTGCAGTGGATGATGTCACTTCATACCCCTAAGGCTGGATTCGCACCAATGCAGTTTTAGTGCTTTTTCAGATTTGCTCTACAGTCCATTTACATGGTTTCCTATGGAACATGTTCTTTAGTGCAAATCTGCAAAATGCAAAAAGCACAAAAAATGCATAGGTGTGAATCCAGCCTTAGTGCAGGCAGCCTATTTATCTGAGAATTGCTAGCAGCACCCACAAATTAAGACAAAGGGGGTCGTGGTATGGCAGACATAAGGCTATATAATGGAACCTAAAAACAAAAACAATTTTAAAATGACCAGGCTAAATGCCACCTCCAAATTTTGTACAAGATTTCAATGGAGTTACATTAACAAAGAGCAGCCTCACCTTTTCCCTATTACTCTTCAATTCTTGCATGTCTCTATAAAGGGAGTTCAACTTTTCCTGCAAGTCAGACATGTTTCTGAGATGTTCAGCTGAAAGGTGGGTAATTGATGGATACAAATGATCAGACTATAGAATAGATTATAGATATTTTTTTTATATGAAATGAATATGAATGCAACATGCTCCGATTAAACATAAACTTGTCTGCACTTCCCCATCTCCCTGATCCTCTTCCAGGCCCAGTGCCGGCCCAAGACATTGTGCTGCCTGGTACCAAGAATGAAATGCTGCCACCCCCAAAAAAAAATTACGCCCACCAAAATGCCCCCACATCCATTATTTTATATCATGATAACTAAAGTGGACCTATCATGGCTCTATACATGTATATAGGAGTATAAAAAGGACCTGTTATGGCTCTATTCATGCAATTAACCCCACAGTGGAGCGGAGAGTGGAACGGGAGGAATGGGATGGCGTGCAGGAAGGAAATTTGCTGCCCCCCTGAAAGTGCTGCCTGGTACAATGGTACCATCAGGTCCCATGGTAGGGCCGGCCCTGTCCAGGCCACCTCAAATAGCGGTTCAAGTTCAAATTTGGCCAAGACTATGCACAGTCCACTCCACACCACCCCCTGACACCATTTGGGCTCAGCGACTGTTTACTGAGGCTGGACTGAAAAGAGAACGGGAGAGTGCCCTATGTTCCCACCAGGGTTGCCAACCTCCCGCAGCATTTTTTACTGACAAAATATGGGAAATTTACTGGCATAGTACATTTTTTTACTGGCAACCTGAAAAATTACAGAAGTCCTATTGAAAACCAACACAGTGAATATTTGAACAGTATAAACATGATATGAAAACACTGACAATACATATAACAAAGTCATTTGCTTGATTTACAGTTAAAAAAACACAGCATCAAATTATCAGCCCCTGATATTTACTGGCAGTTGTAAAAAAAAAACCACTGATTTTTACAAACTGTCAGTAAATTTACTGGCGGTTGGCAACCTTGGTTCCCCCAAACCCAGAAGAAGCAGGTACCTGTAGATCTTTGCAGCATGCTGAGTTCTGCTCTGTCTGCTTTGATTCTCTCCAGTGTCTCCACCCTTGCTTGAAGCAATGCATGTTCCTCAGACAAAGCACCAATGTTACGAAGTGCTTCCACCGTATCTGCATAGCGATGTGATACGGTGCTGCCTTGGGAGGATGATGGTGTATGTGGGGGTGTTGCTTTATTTGGAGTACCAGGATAGCTAAAAGGAGCTGGTGAAGAACGATTGCCATCATCTAGGACCCTTAGCGGTGCTGTTGTGTGTAGACCAGGAATTCGAGTTGTTCCATCAATATTAATATTATTGGGGGAAGAAAAATCATCTCCAGAAGAGCCTGGAGGGTGTACATGCTCCTGGTTTACAAAAGGAAGGGTAGCCAAAGCTTGCTCAGAAGCAGGACCCCCAGGGTGGGCATGGGATTTATCTTCAGGTTTCTGGCTTGCCACATTTGCTTGATATGATATGGATGCGCCTTCCTCACCATTCACTTGAATAAGTTCTTTGTGAGTTTCAGAAGCAGAGAGAGAGGACTTTCCAGTGGGTTCTTGTGCCAGATTTATTTTAGTTTGGACAGTATTGTGTTTAGGTCCTTCATTTTTAGGGACCTCATCGATTTGATTAGCTTCAACCTGAGCCTGAAACATGGATGCTGAACTGGTTGGCACCTGTAACATCATTTTTCCAAGCAAAGATGTTTTGGAGGGTGTAGTGTCCTCACCAATGGGTAGAATATGTGAAGGTTGTGCATCCTGGAAAAAGAAGAGAAAAAGACAATATTGTACAATATTTACACGTGAACTATCAAAATATCTCTCAGTCAGGGCTCTAGTCCTGCGGGAACGCGTGGGAACGGAGTTCCTGCACTTTTTTCACAGCAGGAACGCAGTTCCCTTTGCAGGACTAGAGTAGCTGAGCCGCCCGAGCCAATCCTTCACTAAGCGGCGATGCCCAGCTCGAATCACTGTCAGGGGCAGGCGAACCTTAGTAATCCTTTGTTACTGGCCGCTTCCTGTATATGAATTCATCGGGTAGTGTGCAGGTATTCCGTCACTTCCTCGATGCCGCAATGTCTCCCTGGAGCTTTTGTCATTGTTCCCAGGAGACATTCCGGAGGTCTGCCGCGAGTTATCGCAGGATTTAGAAAGAACTTGCTTAAAAAAACATGCGGTTTAGTAATTATGCATACGTATAATTTTTTTTTTTTTTGGTGGGGGAGTGGATCTTGGGTGGGAGTTCCCACACTTTTTTCCCCGGGACTTGGCCCCTGCTCTCAGTGCAATATCAATTTTAGCTTTAACACAGGGGTCTCCAAACATTCTAAACAAACAGCCGGTTTATTGTCCTTCAGACTCTTGGAGGGCCGGACTTTGACCAGCGGAAGTAGAAATTTTCCTGGCATCATTGTTAGTGAACATCTGGTATTAGGGGGAGGAATAGTGCCCCATTGCTGGTATCATAGGGAGTAACAGTGCTCTATTAGTTGTGTCAGTGGGAGAAATGATGCTCCATTGTCGGTGTCAGATGGCAGAATAGTGTCTTGTATCAGTGGGAGGGATAGTGCCCCACGGGTCAGATAAAGGCAAGCAAAGGACCGCACTCGGCCGCAGTTTGGAGACCATTGCTCTAACAACATACAATATTTTTTTGTGTCTGTAAGGCAATACTGAGTAAGTTCATTAATTACATACTGTGTGTATGTATATATATATATATATATATATATATATATATATATATACACACACATACAGTCAGGTCCATAAATATTGGGACATCAACACAATTCTAATCTTTTTGGCTCTATACATCACCACAAATGAATTTTAAATGAAATGTGTACTTTAACTGCAGACTTTCACCTTTAATTTGAGGGTATTTACATCCAAATCAGGTGAACGGTGTAGGAATTACAACAGTTTGTATATGGGCCTCCCACTTTTTAAGGGCTCAAAAGTAATGGGACAGATTAACAATCATAAATCAAACTTTCACTTTTTAATACTTGGTTGCAAATCCTTTGCGGTCAATTACAGCCTGAAGTCTGGAACGCATAGACATCACCAGACGCTGGGTTTCATCCCTGGTGATGCTCTGCCAAGCCTCTACTGCAACTGTCTTGAGTTCCTGCTTGTTCTTGCATTGCATAACATTCCACTTCTTTCCCTTAAAAAACTCTTTGGTTGCTTTCGCAGTATGCTTCGGGTCATTGTCCATCTGCACTATGAAGCGCTGTCCAATCAGTTCTGAAACATTTGGCTGAAGATGAGCAGATAATATTGCCCAAAACACTTCAGAATTCATCCTGCTGCTTTTTTTAGCAGTCACATCAATAAATACAAGAGAACTAGTTCCATTGGCAGCCATACATGCCCACACCATCACACTACCACCACCAAGCTTCACTGATGAGGTGGTATGCTTTGGATCATGAGCAGTTTGTTTCCTTCTCCATACTCTTCTCTTCCCATCACTCTGGTACAAGTTGATCTTGGTCTCATCTGTCCATAGAATATTGTTCCAGAACTGTGAAGGCTTTTTTTGGCAAACTCTAATCTGGCCTTCCTGTTTTTGAGGCTCACCAATAGTTTACATCTTGTGGTGAACACTCTGGCGAAGTCTTCTCTTGATTGTTGACTTTGACACACATACACCTACCTCCTGGCCAACTGTTGTGAAGGGTGTTTTCTTCACCAGGGAAAGAATTCTTTGGTCATCCACCACAGTTGTTTTCCGTGGTCTTCCGGGTCTTTTGGTGTTGCTGAGCTCAACGGGGCTTTCTTTCTTTTAAGGATGTTCCAAACAGTTGATTTGGCCACACCTAATGTTTTTGCTATCTCTTTGATGGGTTTGTTTTGTTTTTTTCAGCCTAATCTTTTATCTGATCCTTGTAAATGGGATAATGAGGGATAATGAGGGAATAACACATACCTGGCCATGGAACAGCTGAGCAGCCAATTGTCCCATTACTTTTGGTCCCTTAAAAAGTGGGAGGCACATATACAAACCGTTGTAATTCCTACACCGTTCACCTTATTCTGATGGAGACGGAGACCGGCTCTCATATCTGATAACGCTCAGCAGCCTCAGTGCCGGGACTTGGGCACCGGACACAGTAAGGAGCCAATCGGCTGTTATTGTTTTTACATTTGTTTTAATAAATCAGTGTTACACTATTGCGGCCCTTTCTTTTATATTCTGCGGTACTTGGCATCTGCTTGGAATATGATCGTTTGGCTTATGATCGGGTGATTGGATCCCTCCGGGTCTGCAAGGATTTTTTACCCTGTGTAAAAACAAGCGTTTATGACCTCTTTTTAGTTAAAGGGTCAAATATTGTTGGTAAGGAGCCATCCTTTTTCAAATCACGTCGGGTAGATTATTTGTTGTTTGGTGAAGGCTTCACTTTGATCATCTTTTTCCATCAAGCAACTATTTATTATATCATCAAAGACTTTCCTTATCACTGGATTTTTTTGGCACATTTTGCACTGATTATACTCATATTTATAATTATGCATGGACGTTTTCTCTTTCTTGTTTGAAAATTATTATTGATGCACGATATTGTTTATTTCATGTTATATGTATAATTAATATATTTTTTCACATATATTTTCACATATTAGCTCACTAACGCCCCCTACCCTCACAATTTACAAAGTCCATCACCTTTACCCTCAGCTTCTTTAGCAAGGCAGTGGTCGTCCCAAAAGGATGCCTCTTCTAAAGATGATGCACAAGAAAGCATGCAAACAGTTTGCTGAAGACCCGCAGACAAAGGGCATGGATTAGTGGAACCATGACCTGTGGTCTTATGAGACCAAGATAAACTTATTTGGTTCAGATGTGGGTCAAGCGTTTGTGGCGGCAACCAGGTGAGGAGTACAAAGACAAGTGTGTCTTACCTAAAGTCAAGCATGGTGGTGGGTAGGGATGAGCTTCGTATTCGAGTCAAACTCATGTTCGACTCGAACATCATATGTTCGATCGTTCGTCAAAATACGAACCAAACGGGTCGTTCGCGCCAAATTCAAGTTACGTTTCACAGACCATAATTCACTGCGGCATCGCTGGCTGATGATTGGCCAAGCATGCACTATGACCCGCATGCTTGGCCAATCACAGCTTGCAAAAAACGGAGAGCCATAATTGGCCAAAGCCAGGGTGGCTTTGGCCAATTATGGCTCAGGGGGTTTAGTACACGCCCCACACTATAAAAAACCGCCTGCAGGTCGGCCTTGTGTAGTGTGTTGCGGTGGTTAAGAGAGGACAGAGAGAGTGTCATTTTTTGCAGGTAGATAGAGCAGGCAGGCAGGCTAGTCAGTTAATGTTACAGTGTGTAGAGGATATATATACATCCCAGGTGTTGTACATATATCTGTACACTGTATAGTTTAGCTAGATCAGTTCTTCCTAATTTACTGCCAGGCAGGTGATTGTGCTAGCTGCAGTATTCTTACGTGGTTTATTGCCTGTGTCCTCTGTAGTTTGCACCTAAAGCTACTTGGTGTGTACTGGCCGTGTGCTCTGTAGTTTGCACCTAAAGCTACTTGGTGTGTACTGGCCGTGTGCTCTGTAGTTTGCACCTAAAGATTCAGGAGCAGTGATTTTAATGATGCTTAAATAAAAAAATAAAAATAATTAAAAATTCCTTTAAATATTGTACCTGCTGGGTGTCTATAGTATGCCTGTGAAAACGTCTTTGAGAACCCGGGTCTTGCCCGAGGGAACATGTATCAATGGAAAAAAAGTTTTAAAAACGGTTGTTTTTTCAGGAGTCCTGAAAAAAACGACCGTTTTTAAAACTTTTTTTCCCATTGATACATGTTCCCTGGGGCAAGACCCGGGTTCTCAAAGACGTTTTCACAGGCATACTATAGACACCCAGCAGGTACAATATTTAAAGGAATTTTTCATTTTTTCTTTTTTTATTTAAGCATCATTAAAATCACTGCTCCTGAAAAAACAACTGTTTTTAAAACTTTTTTCCATTGATACATGTTCCCTGGGGCAAGACCCGGGTTCTTAAAGACGTTTTACGACAATAACTTGCATATTAGGCTTTAAAATTTGCACTTTTGAATTCGAACGTTCGAGTCCCATAGACGTCAATGGGGTTCTAAATGTTCACGCGAACGTTCGGTCTGTTCGAAGGTTCTGGTGCGAACGGAACGGGGGGGTGTTCGGCTCATCCCTAGTGGTGGGAGTGTCATGGTCTTGGGGTGCATGAGTGCTGCCGGCACTGGGAAGCTACAGTTCATTGAGGGAACCATGAATGTCACAGTACACTGTGACATACTGAAGCAGACCATGATCCCCTCCCTTCGAAGACTTGGCCGTAGGGCAGTATTCAAACATGATAAAGACCCCAAACACACCTCCAAGACGACCACTGCCTTGCTTAAAAAAGGTGAGGGTAAAGGTGATGGACTGGCCAAGCATGTCTCCAGACCTAAACCTTTTTGAGCATCTGTGGGACATCCTTAAATGGAAGGTGGAGGAGCGCAAGATCTCTAACATTCACCAGCTCCATGATGTCGTCATGGAGGAGTGGAAGAGGACTCCAGTGGCAATCTGTGAATCTCTGGTGAACTCCATGCCCAAGAGAATTAAGGCAGTGTTGGAAAATAATGATGGCCACACAAAATATTGACACTTTGGGCCCAATTTGGACATTTTTACTTGGGGGTGTACTTACTTTTTTGCCAGTGGTTTAGACATTAACCACTTAAGGGACTCGCTCACGTATATATACACGTGGGCATTTTAAAGATGGATATCTCGGTAACGGCAGCAGCCGCTGCCACAACCGAGATATCCATCTTTCCTGTGAGCGGTCCTGTTAACGATAACGGTGGTCTCCGCAGCGGATTCGCCGCAAGATCACAGTTATCGGCGGCGGGAGATGGGCCCCCCTCCTGCCGCTCTCCCACAACCTCTGCCGCTTACCGGAACTGTCGGCAGCGGCGGAGGAGATCGCGTCCTGTGTCCTGCTTGGCTGGGATATGAGTGAGGGCAAGATGGCCCCCACCCGTCTCCATAGCATAGCAGAGTGGAAGCGACGTCAAAACGTCACCCTCCACCCATGCTTCTTAAAGGCATATTTTCTTGTTGTCATTTTTTTATTTATTTTTTGCATTTTAGTCTAAATATGAGATCTAAGGTCTTTTTGACCCCGATCTCATATTTAAGAGGACCTGTCATGCTTTTTTCTATTACAAGGGATGTTTACATCCCTTGTAAAAGGGATACAAGTGACCCATTTTTTTTCTTTTTTATTTAGTGTAAAAATGTATAAAATAAATACAAATAAATAAGAAAACAAAATGTATTTATTTTTTAAAGCGCCCTGTCCCGACGAGCTCGCGAGCAGAAGCGAACGCATATGAAAACAGTATTCAAACTACACAAGTGAGGTATCACTGCGATCGTTCGAGCAAGAGCAATAATTCTAGCCCTAGACCTTCTCTGTAACTCAAAAGATGCAACCTATAGAATTTTTTAAACATTGCCCACCTGCATACCTCCGGATGAGATCCTCCAGGCTCAGATTTGTGGAGAGTGGTACGGCGCAGCGCAGCACTGAATCCTGCTATTAAAACTGAATTCCAGCATCCCTGGCACCCCAGATCTGTGGCTCTCCTGAACTTTTTTGAGCACTCTTCTAGCTGACATATGCGAGGAGGAAAGAAGGAAGACAGCAAGAAAGTAGGTTTTGGCTTTGCTACTTGCTTACTTTAATATATATTTTGTGTCACTTCCTTGCTGAATAAGCATTAGGAGAATGGGGGTTTCGGTGGAGTGAAAAATAGAACAAGAACATTTATGTGAACATTTATGTGGGTAAATTACGTAAAGTTTTAAATTGCCCTAAGAAGGAGGACATTTTTTCTAAAAGGAGGCAGGAGAAGAGAAAATTATAGATTATACTCCTTAATAAAAATCCTATTAAAATCAGGAAGCGGAGTGGAGCCTGAATAGCTCCCAGCAAAACTAGGGGTAAAACACAGACAGTTACCCCTTGCTCCTCCCCCTTATCAAAAACAGCAAAAGAAGCAGAAAAAACATCAGCAAAGTTACCTTTAATTGAAAAATCTATTCAAGTCACTGGAAAACCGGTGGAAACTCAAAACATAATGGAAAAAGAAGTAGAGCAACCCTCCTTTGTTAAAGATATCATGGAAGCAATTAAAAAAAGCAGTAAGGCTCTTACATTAAATATAGATGCCTTAGCAGTGGACATTAATATAATGAGACACGAGTTTGATAAAGTAAAGCAAAGAACTGCAGCGATGGAAACCCGGGTCTTAAAAATAGAAGAAAAACAAAAAACGGACAAAGGAGAATGGCATACAATGAAAAAATAAATTAAAACACTCCAAGAAAGGGCAATTGACACAGAAAGTCGTTTAAGAAGGAACAACGTGCGGATTTTAGGACTACTGGAGCGAATAGAAGGGGATAATCCAGTGGGGTTTACAAAATTTTAGAGAGACAAAGATTAAATTCTATCAGCAACCAGGATAAAAGGGGACATACAATTTGAAAATGTGAGGCTGCTGTTTTTTCCAGATTATCCTCCGGAAATACAGGAACGAAGAAGAGCCTACACGGAAGTTCGAAAAAAGGCTTAGAGAGAGGGGGCTGAAATATAGTCTTTTATACCCCAGTAAACTAAGTGTAGCGCTACCCCTGAAGGAGACGCTGATTTGTTGTTGGGATCGGCATATTAAGGTACCTTGGTGTGGTCTAGGGGTGTAGTTGGAGAACAAAGTAGTGAGCGAAGGTCCAGACAGTGAATAGAGGTTTTTTAATGCTTTATTTCCAGGCCAAAATCAACTTCAATGGGAAGAGAAAGGTTGATGAAGAGAGGGAGAAAAACTTTGCAGTATCAGGCCTGGATATGAACCGAGGAATCCTGCTCGCAGTAGTATCAAATTATTGTTCGTCGCCACTCTAGCCAGAATGGGTGAAGTGCCCCCGGACAGACCCCTATCGTAAGCCTGGCAGCCGAGGTGTCACTTTAGATTACTGGGAGGAACAGGTCTCTCTCACAGGCCTGTCTCTAGGGCCTCTGCCACAGGCCTATTATTTTAAGTGAGCTGACTTGATGAAAGGAGCGAATCCTCCCAGTAGATTTCAACAAAGGTCACTGGATGACAGCAAAACGTACCTGTCAGCATTCCGGTCACCAGATCCCCGATTGGTTCGTTCAAGCCCTGTTGGACAACCTGCCTCCGGGTTCTCCTCAAGCCGACCCCCCAATCGAACGGCACCCAGCCTGGGATCCTCTCAATAGAACTGGGGATCCAGTAAGTCACTGGAGTCCTCTTTTACCTCCGAATGAGGTTCTGTGTAGCTTGCAATTTCGGCCAGGTGGGCCGCGCTGGCGGGGTCCATGGATGCGCGCACCCTGAAGGCGAAGATTTTTTAGCACATCACCCCTGTCACAGATATTCTCTCCCCCAGCATGCCCCGTGAGGGAAAACTCCTCTAATTGGCTGCTGGGGAAAACTTGCTCTGCCAGAACCCCTCTGGTGCCAACTGCTGGCCAGGGATGGCACTGCATCCCTGAAGTACAGGCTGACCCAGTGGACATTTCTGGAATGACAGAAAGTCCCAATTTAGTAAATTGTGAATGGGAGCAAACTAACTCTCCCATTCCCCACTAACTTTAGCGTAGTGCCCATACTGAAAGTAAGGGGGCGCTACATAAGGGTGAACGATGAGACACAAATATGATTTTTTTAAACGCCAGCTGCAGTGGCAGAGTGGCTAGATACTAGATAACAACCCCCTTTTTCCGGGGGGGGTTAAAGGTTTTTTTTTTTGTTTTTTGTTTTTAGGGAAGACCCCAAATAAAATATTGGAATGATAGATGGTAAGGGAGGGGGAGGGAGGGGAGAGGAGAGGGGAGGGGAGAGGGAAAAAGGGTTATATGGAATTTATTCGTCTTTAGTAAACTGGGGAAGCCAGAGATTGCAGGAAAGAGAGTAAAACGATTAAGATAGGATGTATATAAGATATATAGCAGAGAGCCCGTTACACAATGGAATTGAAGAGTTGGAGATATGATGGGTACTGACTATGGAATGGATACTATGGTCAGTGAAAAAGGGGTTAGCTGAAGTGCCTCTCCACCTTCATCTGGGTATGGATGGAGTTTTAGATTAAAAGAGGAGGTGGGGAGGGATAGGGAGGGGAGGGATAGGGAGGGGGGAGGGGGGGTTGTAGTAAGAATGAGGTATGTAAAGATTCAGAGGTGTAGGTCTACCATAAGAAGTCCCCCCCCCCCCCCAAACCGGAAGGGATAGGAGGTAGTTACATGGGCTTTAAATATAATGTTAGGTAAGGATAACAATAGCTATTCAATGATATCATGGAATGTCAGAGGATTAAACTCTAAGTTTAAAAGAGCTCTCATGTTTCAATATATAAAAAAATATAGTCCCCAATTGATCATACTTCAGGAGACACATTTAATAGGAAAAAAATTAGCAACACTACAAAAAGCCTGGATACAAAAAGAATATCATGCCACTTATTCATCCTATGCCAGAGGGGTATCAGTCCTAGTCAGTAAAACTTTCCCAGGGAAGGTAGAGGAAGCCTATATAGATTCACAAGGGAAATATGTGATCTTGCGGTATATGATTGAACAACAAAAATGTATTGTAGTGGCAGTATATATTCCACCTCCATTTTCTGTTGGAATCCTGAACAAGATAATGGAAAGAATTATCCAATTTCTTCCAGCAAAATTAATGCTCATTGGAGATTTTAATTCGATATTATCTTCTAAGCTGGATAGACCAGGACCTCCTAAGTATCAGTCTGCCAATTTATATAATTGGGCACAAGTGACAGGGGTGACAGAAATATGGAGATGGAGAAATCCAGAAAAAAGAATGTACTCCTGCTATTCTACATCCTATAAAACAGCATCTAGGATAGATTTAGCTTTTGTAGATTCAACATTGTTAACCACTTCCCGACCGCCGCATGTATATGTACGTCCACAGAATGGCACGTACAGGCAGATGGGCGTACAGGTACGTCCCCGCCTTTCTGCGGGTCGGGGGTCCGATCGGGACCCCCCCCCCCCCGCTACATGCGGCGGTCAGATACCCGCGGGGAGCAATCCGGGATGACGTCGCGGCTATTCGTTTATAGCCGCTCCGTCGCGATCGCTCCCTGGAGCTGAAGAACGGGGAGAGCCGTATGTAAACAGGGCTTCCCCGTGCTTCACTGTGGCGGCTGGATCGATCGAGTCATCCCTTTTATAGGGAGACTCGATCGATGATGTCAGTCCTACAGCCACACCCCCCTACAGTTGTAAACACACACTAAGTGAACACTAACTCCTACAGCGCCAAACTCCCAAACTGCAACTGTCATTTTCACAATAAACAATGCAATTTAAATGCATTTTTTGCTGTGAAAATGACAATGGTCCCAAAAATGTGTCAAAATTGTCCGAAGTGTCCGCCATAATGTCGCAGTCACGAAAAAAATCGCTGATCGCCGCCATTAGTAGTAAAAAAAAAAAAAATAATAAAAATGCAATAAAACTATCCCCTATTTTGTAAACGCTATAAATTTTGCGCAAACCAATCGATAAACGCTTATTGCAATTTTTTTACCAAAAATAGGTAGAAGAATACGTATCGCCCTAAACTGAGGAAAAAAAAAATGTATATATGTTTTTGGGGGATATTTATTATAGCAAAAAGTAAAAAATATTGAATTTTTTTCAAAATTGTCGCTCTATTTTTGTTTATAGCGCAAAAAATAAAAACCGCAGAGGTGATCAAATACCACCAAAAGAAAACTCTATTTGTGGGGAAAAAAGGACGCCAATTTTGTTTGGGAGCCACGTCGCACGACCGCGCAATTGTCTGTTAAAGCGACGCAGTGCCGAATCGCAAAACCTGGCCTGGGCATTTAGCTGCCTAAAGGTCCGGGGCTTAAGTGGTTAATAGACATTATAGACGCTGTATATTTACCGAGTAGCCTTTCGGACCATGCCCCCTTGTTGGTGTCAATACGCATTCCCACCCCCAGAAATGCAGCATATAACACCACGATGGGTGTTATATCCAGAGATAGCAGAATAGATGGTAATTGTAATAAATGAATATTGGGAAAATAATGAGGAATCATTCTCTAGTGGATATGGTCAGTGGATATGTTATATCCAGAGATAGCAGAAAAGATGGTAATTGTAATAAATGAATATTGGGAAAATAATGAGGAATCATCCTCAGTGGATATGGTCTGGGATGCGTTCAAGGCATATATACGAGGGCAATATATTTCAAATATTGCAGCAGTAAATAAAAAACAAAAGGTTAAGGTACAGGAGTTACAAATACAGGTGGAGTGTAGTAAGAAAAAATATAGCCAAGACTCAAACAACCTTAATTTTGATTTAATGATCCTTCCACTGAGATGGGTAACAGAATTTAAATATTTGGGCATAATAATATCACGCCAGGCTGAGGAATTTAAAAAATGGAATTTAGACCCAGTGCTGCAGGAATATAAGAAAAAACTAAAGATATGGGAGACGCTTCCTTTGTCTCTTTTGGGACGTATACATTTAATAAAAATTAAGGGCCAGATCCACAGCCAGCCGCCGTAACTTATCTTTTGCCATTTAAGTTACACTGCCGGAAAATTTCTACCTAAGCGCCCGATCCACAAAGCACTTACCTAGAAATTTTCGGGTGTGTAAATTAAATTCCGCCTGCGCAAGGCGTTCCTATTCAAATGGGGGCGAGTCCCATTTAAATTAGGCACGCTCCCGTGCCGGACGTACTGCGCATGCTCGTGACGTAATTTTCCCGACGTGCATAGCGCGAAATTACGTTACGCCGAGCTTCGTGAATCGCGCCGGGTCAAAAAAGTTGCGTCATGAAAAAAAAAAGATACGGCGGGAAAAAAAAAAAATAACAGCGTTGCGGGTAAGAAGGGTCTACTTTTACAAGGTGTAAACAGTTTACACTTTGTAAAAGCAGCCCTAATTTTACACATGCAACTTAATACTCACGGAGAAAAAACGAAGCTGAAAAGCTTCGTGGATCTCCGTAAGTGCTAATTTGCATACCCGAAGCGGCATTTCGACGCGAAATGCCCCCAGCGGCGGATGCGGTACTGCATCCTAAGATCCGGCAGTGTAAGTCCCTTACACATGTCGGATCTTCTGTCTATCTCTTGGAAACTGATTCTGTGGATCAGTTCCAAAAATAGAAACAGGGATACGACGGCGTATCCCTTTTGTGGATCTGGCCCTAAGATCCTTCCCAGGTTGCTATATTTGTTTAGAAATTCACCACAATGGTTACCAAAAAGTTTTTTTACACAGCTGCAAGGTAATTTATCCTCCTTTATATGGCAAAATAAAATAGCTAGAATAAAAATTAAAAACACTCATTCGCCCAGTGGTACCGGGGGGGGTTAGCATTTCCAGACCGATATAAATATTATCTTGCAACTCAGTTGGTGACAATAGGGAGATGGTTGAATCCAGACGGATATGATCCCGCTACAATAAAAACATTACCGTCTATTTTACTTACCACATTCACTGGTCGTCTCACCAAAGTCTCATGCAATGTTTCCCACTGTACCATATTGCTCAGCACATCTGGAGTGGGAAACTCTGCCAGCTTGTCCTCCAGAGATTTCTATTCAAAACAACACAATACGATCAGCAATGTTAAAGTGTATTATTGCTCACAATTAACTTCTTTTGTTTGTCACTTCTGGTTCATTACATTTACCATGGAAAAAACAAATGCAGATCATCTATGTTTCTGATGGCCTGGGGGGTCCCCAAGGTATTCCCTTAATTTGCAGGGATTTCCTCTCGCTTCATGTTTGGCTATGGGACAGGAAGTGAAGGGAAATTTCCCCAATGGGACAAGATGACAAAAAATAAACCAACAAGGGTTATGACTCTCTCTTTATTTATCCAAAATGAAAATAAAAATCTGCCTATATTTCTACTTCGAGTAATCTGCATTACATACATTTTTTTTGGTGGGTTTAAATAGACTTTAAAGGGGTTGTAAATGTAAATTTTTTATTTTATAAATAGGTTCCTTTAAGCTAGTGCATTGTTGGTTAACTTACCTTTTCCTTCAATTTCCCCTCTAAGGGCCAGATCCACAAACATTTAGATCGGCGCAGCGTATCAGAGATACACTACGCCGCCGTGCCGTACCTTACCTGGCGTATATTCGAATCCTCAGCGAGTTTGCGCCGTAAGTTACGGCGGCGTAGTGTATTTCTGGCGGCGGATTTCAAATTGGGCAGGTTGGGGGCGGGTTTCATTTAAATGAAGCGCGTCCCCGCACCGATTGAACTGCGCATGCTCCGTTTTGAAATTTCCCGCCGTGCTTTGCGCGAAATGACGTAATTTTTTTAACTTAGACGTGAGTTACGTCCATCCCTATTCACGGACAACTTACGCAAAAAAAAAAAATTCAAATTTCAACGCGGGAAAGATGGCCACACTTAACATGGCAAGTCTATCTATACGCCGCAAAATACCAGCTTTCACTATACGCCGGAAAAAGCCGACTACAGACGACGTTAGAAAATGCGACAGCCACGCGTACGAACGCCGTAAATCACTAATTTGCATACCCGACATGGAAAACGACGCAAACTCCACCCAGCGGGCGCCGAAGTATTGCATCTAAGATCCGAAGGCGTACGAAAGCCGTACGCCTGTCGGATCTTACCCAAATGCCGTCGTATCTTGGTTTGAGGATTCAAACTAAAGATACGACGCAGGAAATTTGAAAGTACGCCGGCGTATCAGTAGATACGCCGGCGTACTTGCTCTGTGGATCTGGCCCTAAATGTTTTTTTTCTTTGTCTGAATTTCTCACTTCCTGTTCCTCCTCAGTAAACTTCACACCATCATCCGAGTGGTGTTTGTCAGCCAGAACAGCTTACTAAACAGCTTACTGAGGAGGAACAGGAAGTGAGAAATTCAGACAAATAAAACAAAGAAAAAAACATTTAGAAGGAAAATAAAGGGAAAAGGTAAGTGAACTAACACTGCGCTAGCTTAAAGGAACCTATTTAGAAAATAAATATCAAACCTTTACAGCCCCTTTAAATATTTACTGAAGTGGGGCCTACAGTGCTTTAAATTACATTTTCTTATTTTTTTTTGCAGCCCCCTATTATGAAAAAAAGAATTCATTTATAAGGTAAATATAAATTTAATGTATGAGTATTTCATAGAAAATCAGTGTAAGGTCTATCCAAGAAGTGCTTTCCTTTTACATAATTACATATTAGGTGAGGGCGAAAAAAAGACAAAAGTCCATCAAGTCCAACCTATGTGTGTGATTTTATGTCAGCATTACATTGTATATCCCTGTATGTTGTGGTCGTTCAGGTGCTTATCTAATAGTTTTTTGAAACTATCGATGCTCCCCGCTGAGTCCACCGCCTGTGGAAGGGAATTCCACATCCTGGCCACTCCTACAGTTCTTTACTGTAAGACCGGCCAGGGTGTGGAATTCCCTTCCACAGGCGGTGGACTCAGCGGGGAGCATCGATGGTTTAAAAAAACTATGTAGTTTATGGTTAAACCTCTTTTCTTCAAATTTATACTTTTAGGAGCTTCTTTGATGAGAACAGAGTGAAACACCCACTTCTCCCCTACATATACAGATCATAACATCCTAATGTAAACCCGTGGGCTTTCCTTACCTGAAAAAAGTGACCAAGAGTCAACAGAAGTTACTTTCACGTGTCTAAGATCATTCTGGGATCCCAAAAAACCTTGGCTATTATAAAAGTATCAACTACAGTTTCCATGGTCCAGCTCTGGCCCACTTCACCACAATGGGCAGTGTCAATAAGGAAGGCACAGGGCACAGACAAGTGGAACTGTGAGTTCCAAACATTTTTTTTGCAAAAACGCAATGCAACACAATATTTGACTCATGGCGGAGGTGCTTCCCTCGGTGTGTTTACACAATGGGACACCGCGGCTATACCGCCGGCAATGCGCCTCTGCAGAGGCGCATTGCCGGTGGAATTAACCCTTTTTCGGCTTCTAGCGGGGGTTAAAACCACACCGCTAGCGGCCGAATACCGCCGCAATTCAGACGGTATAGCACTGCTAAAAATAGCGGCGCTATACCGCCACTACACCTCCCGCCCCAGTGTGAAAGGGGCCTTAGGGTTCTGGCTCCTGTGCCTTACTTCTAAATTGTCCATTGACCCTTTGCCTGGATAATGAAACATGCTAGTGATTGCCATATACTCTAGTCCTTGCCTGGATCTGGATTATGCTGATTGCCACCTGCCCTGACCCTTGCCTTGATATGGATTACACTGATTACCGCCTGTCCTAATCCTTGCCAGGATATGGATTATGTTACTGACTGCCACCTGCCCTGAATCTTGTTTGGATATGGATTGCATTACCGATTGCTGCTTGTCCTGAACCCTGCTTGGTTAACAAAAACTGTCATTACTTGCTGCCTGCCATGACCCCAAGGATATAGCCAGTTACCAATCCTGGTCACTCCTGCATACTACATGCTGCATCTACCTTGAATCACTCTGCATCCTGAAGCCATCTGAATCTCATTATGAACTCTCTTTCTTTTGGGTTGCTAAGGAGCATCTGTTTTGTGAATATTGCACTGTGGCTTAAAGTGGAGGTTCACCCGAAAAGTTCATTTTTAACATTAGATTGAGGCATTTTGTCAAGGGGAACCGGGTAGTTTTTTTAAAATCGAAGCAGTACTTACCGTTTTAGAGAGCGATCTTCTACGCCGCTTCCGGGTATGGGCTGCGGGACTGGGCGTTCCTATTTGATTGACAGGCTTCCGACGGTCGCATACATAGCGTCACGATTTTCCGAAAGTAGCCGAACGTCGGTGCGCAGGCGCCATATAGAGCTGCACCGACGTTCGGCTTCTTTCGGCTACTCGTGACGCGATGTATGCGACCGTCGGAAGCCTGTCAATCAAATAGGAACGCCCAGTCCCGAAAACCATACCCGGAAGCGGCGGAGAAGATCGCTCTCTAAAACGGTAAGTACTGCTTCGATTTAAAAAAAACTACCCAATTCCCCTTGACAAAATGAGCATCAATCTAATGTTAAAAATAAAAATTCGGGTGAACTCCCGCTTTAAGTCCTGGTGGCATCCTAGCACCCATAGGCCTAGTAACCTTAGGTGAAAGGCGGCTGCTATGGGTGAAACTGTGCTGATGTCTCACTGTTTTCACAGAACAAAAAAGGGATTTTTAATACAGCTTACCTGTAAAATCCTTTTCTTGGAGTACATCACGGGACACAGAGCGGCATATTCATTACTATGTGGGTTATATGGAGTACCTTCAGGTGATGGACACTGGCAATCTCAAACAGGAAGTGCCCCTCCCTATATAACCCCCTCCCATAGGAGGAGTACCTCAGTTTTGTAGCAAGCAGTATGCCTCCCAAAATGGTCCCCATAAGAGGGGTGGGAGCTCTGTGTCCCGTGATGTACTCCAAGAAAAGGATTTTACAGGTAAGCTGTATTAAAAATCCCTTTTTCTTTCTCGTACATCACGGGACACAGAGCGGCATATTCATTACTATGTGGGATGTCCCAAAGCAATGCTTACAATGAGGGGAGGGAGACATCTTCCCAAGACAAAAGGATTTAATTTAGAGATATACTTAAATCATAATAAATCCAACTTAGTTGAGAAAAAAATAATTTAAAATTTTACTCAAAGGGGAGCCCCCGGAATCCGAGGGTCTCAAACTGCAGCCCGCAGCACTGCCTGCCCAAAGGCTGTCTCAGTATTCCTTCTTATGTCCAACTGGTAAAACTTTGTAAACGTGTGGACCGAAGACCAGGTTGCCGCCTTGCAAACTTGAGCCATAGAGATCTGGTGGTGTGCTGCCCAGAAGGCGCCCATGGCCCTAGTAGAATGAGCCTTTAATGCTAACGGAGGAGGCAACCCCTTCAAGCCGTAGGCCTGAGTGATTAACTGTTTAATCCACCTCGAGATGGTGGATTTTGCAGCTGCCTGCCCCTTTTTGGGCCCATCCGGTAAAATGAACAACACATCTGTTTTCCGGATCTTCTCTGTAGCTTTAAGATAGGCCTTCATGGCCCTGACAATATCCAAGGTATGCAGCAACCCTTCCTTTCTGGAAGTAGGTTTAGGAAAGAAGGATGGTAATACCAAATCCTGGTTTAGATGAAAACTGGATATAATCTTTGGTAGGAAGGAAGGATGAGGGCGGAGAACGACCTTGTCCTTATGTAAAATAAGATATGGTTCCTTACAGGATAAGGCTGCCAGTTCCGATACTCTTCTGGCGGAAACCATGGCAACCAAAAATACTAACTTCCTTGTCAGTAAAACCAAAGGAATTTCAGCCAACGGCTCAAAAGGTTGTTTCTGTAAACTTGACAGAACAAGATTTAAATCCCACGGACAAAGTGGGGATTTAACTGGAGGATTAATACGTAAGACCCCTTGAATGAAGGTCTTAACTAGCGAGTGGGTGGCCAGCGGCCGCTGAAACCACACTGACAAAGCTGAAATCTGTCCCTTGATTGTGCTTAATGCCAGTCCTTTATCCACTCCTAGCTGGAGAAAACTTAATACTCTATTGATGGTAAATTTGCGAGAAAGCCATCGCTTGGACTCACACCAGCCTACATAGGCCTTCCAGACCCTGTAATAAATCACCCTAGAGACCGGTTTCCTGGCTCTGATTAGGGTAGAGATTACTTTCCGAGACAGACCTCTACCCCTGAGAATCAGGGATTCAGCTTCCAGGCCGTCAAATTTAGATGCCGTAAGGCAGGGTGGAGGATCGGACCTTGCGATAGCAGGTCTGGCCGTAGAGGAAGAGTCCAAGGGTCTCCCACTACCATCTTCAGGATTAGTGAATACCATGCCCTTCTGGGCCATGCTGGAGCTACCAGGATAACTGGTATGTGCTCCACCCTGATCCTGCGCAGCAGGCGGGGTAGTAACTGGAGCGGGGGAAATGCATAAAGAAGTTTGAACTGATGCCAAGGGCAAACTAACGCATCGGTTCCGCAGGCCCTGGGATCCCTTGTGCGGGACATGAACCTGTCTAGCTTCTTGTTCAGTCTCGATGCCATGATATCCACGTCCGGCACTCCCCATTTCTGGCAGAGTGTCTGAAAGACCTGTGGATGCAGAGACCACTCCCCCGGCAACAGAGTCTGGCGACTTAAGAAGTCCGCCTGTAGGTTGTCCACTCCGGGAATGAATATAGCCGATATGCAGGGCACATGGGCTTCTGCCCACAAGAAAATCAAGCTCACTTCTTTCTGAGCGGCTTGACTCTTGGTTCCCCCTTGGTGATTTATATATGCCACCGCCGTGGCATTGTCCGATTGTATTCTCACCGGGAACCCCTGTAGTTTGGACGTCCTAGCCCTGAGGGCTAGTCGAGCAGCTCTGAGCTCCAAGATATTGATGGGCAACTGCTTCTCTGCCGCTGCCCAAGTGCCCTGGCGAGTGCAACCATCCAAAATTGCTCCCCAGCCCATCAGGCTGGCGTCTGTGGTTACTATCTTCCAGGTCACAGGACTGAAAGTCTTTCCCTTCAGGAGATTCTGAGGGTTTAACCACCAAGATAGACTTTGCCGCACTCTTGGTGAGAGTGGCAAAGGAATTTCTAAGGCCTGAGGCCTCTTGCTCCATGCTGACAGGATGGCTGCCTGCAGGATGCGAGTGTGGCTCTGAGCGTACGGAACCGCCTCGAATGTGGCCACCATCTTGCCTAGTAGTCGCATACATAGGCGAACAGTTGGCCTTTTCTTTCTTAGAACTATTTGTATTAGCTCCTTGATGGCCTTGACCTTTAATAGGGGTAGGAACACCTTTTGTTGTTCTGTATCCAATCTCATGCCGAGATATTCCAGCTGCCTTGTGGGCAGGAATGCTGACTTGTCTCGATTTAGGACCCAGCCGAACCTCTCGAGGTACTGAACCGTGAGGGCCACTGCTCGTTCCAGGCCAGGAGACGAGTGGTCTACGACCAAGAGGTCGTCCAGGTAAGCCAGGACCGTGACCCCTTGGGTCCTTAGATTGGCTAGGATTGGGGCTAGGACCTTCGTGAATACCCGGGGGGCGTAGCCAACCCGAAGGGGAGCACCACAAATTGGAAATGACGCTGAGCCACCGCGAAGCGTAGAAATACTTGATGTGGCTGAAAAATTGGCACATGAAGGTAAGCATCCTTTATGTCTATGGACGCCATGAAGTCGTCCTTCTGGAGCACGGCGACAGCTGACCGAATAGTTTCCATCTGGAATGAGCGGACCTTTAGGTACGCATTTACTCCCTTTAAGTCCAAGATTGGCCTGACATCGCCGTTAGGCTTTGGGATGATAAACAGGTTGGAGTAGAACCCCAATCCCTGTTCCCGGACTGGTACTTCTACTATCACCTTCTGGCATAACAGATGATTCAATGCCGCCATCAATGCGGCTCTTTTCACAGGGTCGCCTGGTACTCTTGACTCCTGGTAATGAGGAGGAGGGAACTTTAGAAATTCTAGTTTGTAGCCCGTGGTCACGGAAGACCGTACCCAGCAGTCGGGAATGCTGGCCTCCCAAACCTCTGCAAAGAGACGCAGCCTTCCCCCCACCATCGTGGGTGGGGGCGCCCCTTCATAAAGCCGACTTGGGGGCTGGCTTTGCAGGCTTGCGGTACCACTGTTTCTTGCC
Source organism: Rana temporaria (assembly GCF_905171775.1). Lineage (NCBI taxonomy): Eukaryota > Metazoa > Chordata > Amphibia > Anura > Ranidae > Rana > Rana temporaria. Next base: position 105,715,134 of record NC_053500.1, read on the forward strand.
CCCCGTGGCTTGGCCCTGCGGCTTATTGTTAAATCCTGATCTTGCAGGAGGCCGTCGATACTGTTTGGTATTAGAGGGCCCCTGCCCCAGGGAGGGCTGGCGCTTAAATGCGGGCCCTCGGGCCTTCTTCTTGACTGGCAAGAGAGTGCTTTTGCCGCTTGATATAGTCTGAATATATCTATCCAGATCTTCTCCGAAGAGACGTCCTCCATGGAAGGGAAACCCTACCAGGAGTTTTTTGCACGGGGGCTCAGCCTCCCAATTCTTCAACCATAAGAGCCTTCTCATATGGATTAGAAATAAGGATAAACGTGACGCCTGCTGGATGGAGTCCTTGATAGCATCCACCGTAAAGCGTATAGCCCTGGGTATATCCGAAAATTCCTCTGCCTGTTGGGCAGGGATCAGTTTAAGCATTTGCTTAGTCTTATCTGATAATGCTTGGGCAACTCCAATAGCAGCCACAGCGGGCTGAACTATCGCCCCTGCTGAAGTAAAGGAGGCCTTAAGTAATGTTTCCAAGCGTTTATCAACCGGATCCTTAAACACCTGTAAGTTTTCTACAGGGCAAGTTAAAGATCTGTTCACACAGGAGATGGCTGCGTCCACCGCCGGGGGCGCCCACCTTTTGGAGAATTTCTCCTCCATAGGATATAAAACCGAGAATTTTTTAGGTGGTAAAAAGACTCTATCTGGCTTGATCCAATCCTGAAATATGACATCCTCGAGTAGAGGATGGACCGGAAAAACTTTGTTGCTTTGAGACGCTCTTAATGAGCCTAAAGCTGAAACCGCCGATACTTGAGGTTCTGGTATGGGTAACTTAAATGCCTCATGGACCATGTCCGTTAAAGCTTGAACCCACAAACCTTCCCCTTGGGAGGTTGAACTAGACTCCTCGGTATCCGGGTTCCTCGATCTCTGAACCACCCTGGTCCAAAACGTCAGGATTATCCAATTCCCCTAGGGAAAGGATCTCTGAGTCTGAGGGTTCCTGCTCGGGTGACGGAGACCTAGTCCGCTTTCTACCCGATATAGCCTTAGCTATTCTTTTTGCCATTCTTTTCTCTAGTTCTCCTAAAGAAACAGCAAGCACCCTCTCAGTGACAAAGCCGGGGTTGGACTGAACTGGACCAGCCCCAGATCCCCCAGGTCCCATCAGGGCGTGCCCCGATATGTCCTGTGGGGAGAGCAGCGGCCTAGCCGTGTCTGAGCCCTCGGATTTTGCGGGGGAATCCCCACCCTTTGTACCCTCTGACCCAGAAGCCATGGTACAATACCGAGGTACACCTGCTATCACCCAGCCACAGACGTAGCTAAGGGGATCTGCCGGTTTGGGAACGATAGAGACTAACGCCCAAACTGAGAAGGGAGATCAGAAGTACTTTCCCTTTTTCCTCTTTCTTTTTTTTTATATATCTTTTTTTTTTTTTTGAAGAGGAAAAGAAAAATACTCTGTCTCCTAAGTATTGCCAATAGCCATCTGCTGAAAAAAAGGAAAAGGAAACCTATCTGTAGGTTTGACAGTCTATTCTTTAGAAAAAGACTGTAATCTTTCCTTCCGCCACTGGGTGTCCTCAGCGAGCTCCGCTCTGCGTCCTCCTCCTCTGTAACTCAGGAAGACACTGAGCTTTTGGCAGCTACTGGAAGGGCATCCCCTTCCTATATGTAAATCGCCGCCCACAGGGATGCGCCCCCACCCCAGCCAATGGCGCGAAAAAACGTTCATATCTCGGGCGCGCGCGTGCGCCCGTCGGCGGGGGCCATCGCACATGGAGGAGGACGGAGCGGCGCAGCACCCAGGCAGGTAAGCCCTCAGGTAGGTCACAGACCTCCTCTTAGCATGGGAAACACGGCTCCTGTATTTCACAGAGATCCCACACCTAGCGCAGCAGACCCAACTAAACAACACTTACCAGGGAGGACACCTATCACTGGGGGAAAAAGATTTGAATCATCCTGTCTCTGACCATAGACATAGTGATTCCTTGCCAATGCAGAGCATACCCAGGCATGACCCCCTGTGCACCTCCCTCCAGGGAATCTGCTAAGAACCAACTTCCGCAGGCTCCCCAATACTTACCTGCTCCATGCCGCAGGACTTTTGCACAGCAAGAGGTCCAATCTTCCCCCATCTCCGTGGGTGGCGTCTAGACCTTCAGGCCCTGGGTTCCTATGAAGGAGCCACTGTCCTGGGCCCATATAGCACCCTGGCAAACAGGAGCTTTAGATGCCCAAGGTTCTAAGTCCTGGGCCCAGGGTCCAGCTCTCTAAAAAGAGAAGCGTTATGGGCAAACCCCATGGCTTTGGGGTCCGGATACTGTCCACTTTAGCACTGAGGCCGTTGGACAGATCCGGTTAGCCTGCCTTGATCCCAAGGATGTGGAGGCAAAGCTAAACCATGACCAACACCTAAGACACTGGCGAAAAAACTGAGGTACTCCTCCTATGGGAGGGGGTTATATAGGGAGGGGCACTTCCTGTTTGAGATTGCCAGTGTCCATCACCTGAAGGTACTCCATATAACCCACATAGTAATGAATATGCCGCTCTGTGTCCCGTGATGTACGAGAAAGAAAAAACCTTACAGAAGTTATGTGATGGTTAACTCTCAAAGCTCACACCAAAAACTATTGTATCGGACACGGTGACAAGGCTGCTGCACGATTTCACCAGTGAACTAATAGCATTTTCACCCTATTACAGAAAATGAAAAACATCTACTGGCAGGATCAATAGGTGATACAACTATGTAACGGGGGGGGGGGGGGGGGGGGGGGCACAGAACAAAAACTTCTGTTCTATGCTGGAGAAAGGCTGCATCATATTTTTTTTTTTGGTTTGCCCATAGTTCCACTTTAAACATAACCTTTAACAATGATAAAATGTTTTTAAGATCTGTTTTTCCGGGGATTTGCTGGAATTTATGTATGTTGTTTGGAATGCAACAATGCAAGTTCGCTTTCTTGGAGTGTATAATTCTGGGAAATTATTTTACTTACCAATTTATTTTGGACAGATTGATGTTCTATCTGTAAATTGTCCACTTCTCCTTTTGTAGCTGTCTTTATCTCCATGAGGGCCAGTCGCTGTTCCAGCTCCCGCACATTATCCTGAGTTTAGAATAAAAAGGACAGCTTAGGTTACACAGCTCGATTCACACCAGATGCAGTGCGAATTTGCTGCGGATTTCACACCGCATCTAAATCGCAACCCGTCCATGCAAAGCAATGGCGGAGTGTATGGTAACGACACCCCGCTATCGGTTTGCAAAATGCAGAGCGATGTGCAGAATTGAATCGCATTGGTGTGACAAAAAAAGGGTCCTGGACCAGTTTGGTATGAATACAGTGCAATTTGAGCTATACAAATCCATGGCTCAAATCATACGCTAGAGCAGGGATCCTCAAACTACGGTCCTCCAGCTGTTGCGGAACTACACATCCCATGAGGCATTGTAAAACTCTGACATTCATAGACATGACTAGGCATGATGGGAATTGTAGTTTCTGAACAACTGGAGGGCCATAGTTTGGAGATCCATGCCCCAGAGACACCCCATGTAGATCACACAGTAATGTGCTGCGATTCCTGTGAAAATTAAGGGCCAGATTCTTGTAGAATCCGTGGCAGCGTAGCGTAAGCCATTTACACTACGCCGCCGCAAATTACTGGAGCAAGTGCCGTATTCTCCAAGCACTTGCTCCGTAATTTGCGGCGGCGTAGTGTAAATGGCCCGGCGTATGGCCGCGTAATTCAAAGGGGGCGGCTTGTATTCAAATTAAGCGCGCCCCGCGACGATCGAACTGCGCATGCGCCGGGCGGAAAAATAGCCCAGTGCGCATGCTCCAGCTCACGACGGAAAACGTCAATGACACCGACGTGAGCGTCATTGGCGTAAAGTCGTATTCGCGGACGACTTAGGAAAATGACGGAAACAACGGAAAAAGCCGGCGCTTACCCGACGCCATACTTAACATGGCATACGACGGACCTTCGTAAACTTGCCCCTCATATAGCAGGGGCAAGTTTACGCTTACGGAAACGTCGTAAATTCACTGCGTCGTCCGCCCGTACGTTCGGGAATCTCGCGTAAATAGCTAATTTGCATAGACGACGGGGAAAACGACGAGGCGACACCTAGCGGCGGGAAAAAAAATTGCATTTAAGATCTGACAGCGTAAGAGCCTTATGCCGCGTACACACCATCACTTTATGTGATGAAAAAAAATGACGTTTTTAAAAACGTCACTTTAATTGACTGTGTGTGGGGGAAAACGTCGTTTTATGTCTTGTAAAAAACGACCAAAAAAAATTGAAGCATGCTTCAATTTTATGTGTCGTTTTTCAAAAGTGCACTTTTTACTTCACAGAAATTGACCGTGTGTAGCAAAAAACGTCGTTTTCTAAGACGTTTTTTCATCCACGCATGCCCAGAAGCTACTTATGAAGCAAGCTTCAATGGTAAAACGTGGTGGTACGTAACCTCACTTTGCAAGATCATTGTGAGAAAACGATGGTGTGTAGGCAACTTCGTCTTTGAAAATTGAAGTTTCAAAAACGTCATTTTTTACTTCACAGAAAGTGTCGTTTTTTTTCATCACATAAAGTGATGGTGTGTATGCGGCATTACGCCTGTCAGATCTAAGGGATATCTATGCGTAACTGATTCTAAGAATCAGTCGCATAGATACGACGGCCCAGATTAGGACTTACGACGGCGCAAATGGCGTTGCGCCGTCGTAAGCCCTTTGAGAATCTGGGCCTAAATGCGGTGTCACCGCAACAGTGTGAACCCGGGCTCAGTTAGCACCTTTCTGCCCTCATAATGGTACCCATATAATATGCTGTACCCAACCAAAATTTATATAATTTCTTTTCACACAAATAAATCATATCTTGGTGGTATTTGACCAATACTTTTTTAAATTTTTTATTATACAAACAAAAAAAGACTGAACATTTTCTAAAAAAAAAAATGTTACTTTCTGTTATAAAACATATCCAATCAAATACATTTTTTATTTTAATTTTTATAGAGAGAAAAGATTCGACATTATAGAGAGAAAAGATCGCTGCTGGAATTGGGTGGGGGAAGTAAAATAAAAATAATGATGATGATGAATGTTATTGGCTGATTGTAACCAAAGAGGAGGAGCAGTAAAATTGCTAGAACTAACTTGACATTTCAACATGACCGACGAAGATTCGACAAAGCATCGAAAAACATACAAACGTCGAATCTGTAATTGAAGGCTTATGGTGTCTGTTGACTGTACGACGCCGCAATCATACATTTCCGGTCAAATGCTCGGCCCATAGGCAATAGAAAAATTCTATTGTTGGTTGACTAGTAATAATAATTAATAAATATAATTACTAGTCATACAACATTAGAATTCTACTATAGCTTGTAGGCGGAACATTCGACCGGAAAAGTATGATTGCTAAAAGTATACACCGCTCCTACAGCACCTCAAAGATGCGGCTAGCAGGACTTTTTTTTGCGTCCTGCCAGCGCCCTCACGTTTTTTCATTGGAATGAGGAGGAGAGGCGCTTTACAGGTGCTATTTTTAGCGCTATATTGCCCGTAAAGTGCCTCAGTGTAAAAGCAGCCTTAGTCTGGATCAACTGTGGGTGAAGGATTGTGTATATGGGATTGTACGATTATTTTTTTGGTTGAGCTAGAAAGCCTTGTGTCTTTTTTCAACCTGACTAACTATGTGGATCACTACTATCATACCAACATTCAGATAGACAAATGTTATAGCGGACGTGTCAGGGAGATCAAGAAGTGAAGAAAAATAAGTGAACACAGCCAGAATTTTAAATCTTACAGCAAAAATCTCAACAGGACACCTGACCAACCTTTTCCCAACAGACTAACACTATCCAAGCCTAAGGCCCCATACACACGAGAGGATTTATCCGCGAATACGGTCCACCGGACCGTTTCCGCGGATAAATCCTCTCGAGGATTTGTGCGGATTTCCATGCGATGGAGTGTACTCACCATCGCATTGAAATCCGCGCCGAAATCCTCTGGCGATGACGTGTCGCGCCGTCGCCGCGATTATGACGCGGCGACGTGCGCGACGCTGTCATATAAGGAATTCCACGCATGCGTCGAATCATTACGACGCATGCGGGGGATCCCTTCGGACGGATGGATCCGGTGAGTCTATACAGACCAGCGGATCCATCCGTTGGGATGGATTCCAGCGGATAGATTTGATAGCATGTCATCAAATATTTATCTGCTGGAAATCCATCCCAGGGGATAAATATCCGCGGAAACAGATCCGCTGGCGTGTACACACCATAGGATCTATCCGCTGAAACCCATTTGCTGGGATTTTTCAGCGGATGGATTCTATCGTGTGTATGGGGCCTAATAGCTGGATTCAGAGACAGTTACGCTGGTGTATCAGTAGATACGCCGTCGTAACTCTGAATCTACGCCGTTGTAAATTTAAGCGTATTCTGGAAACCAGATACGCTTAAATTAGGCTAAGATACGAGCGGCGTAAGTCTCCTACTCCGTCGTATCTTAGGGTGCATATTTACGCTGGCCTCTAGGTCACGTAGAATATGCAAATGAGCTAGATACGCGATTAAGAAACGTACGTGCGCCCGGCGCATTTTTTTACGTCGTTTGCGTAAGGCTTTTTCCGGCATAAAGTTAGTCGTTTGCGTAAGTCGTCCGTGAATGGGGCTGGACGTAATTTACGTTCACGTCAAAACCAATATGTCCTTGCGGCGTACTTTGGAGCAATGCACACTGGGATATGTTCACGGACGGCGCATGCGCCGTTCGTTAAAAACGTTAATCACGTCGGGTCACCAGTCATTAACATAAAACACGCCCCCTTGTTCCACATTTGAATTAGGCGCGCTTAGGCCGGCCCATTTACGCTACGCCGCCGTAACTTAGGAGGCAAGTGCTTTGTGAATACAGCACTTGCCTCTCTGACTTACGGCGGTGTAGCGTAAATACGCTACGCCGACTCACTAATACGCCGCCGTACCTGAATCCAGCTATAAAACAACAACTTTTTTGCAGAGTTAAGATTTAAACAAACTGATGTGTCACTTACCTGCTGTATGCTCTCCATGACTTTCTGTAGCTGATTTTCCACTTCTTGTTGAGAATCCTTAAGAGCATTTATCTCATGAAGAAGATCTTGTAACACTTTCATGGCCTGAGAACAGAGCCCAAAAACACAAGTTTAAAAAGAGGTATTCTAAAAAAAATTGTATAACAGACACTTTAAAAAGACCTGAATTCTGGAGGATGTTTTAAAAAAGGCAGATGGAGGACAAAGAACTAGTTATTAGTTTTGTCTTTGTCCCTGACTTACCATGCCCTTTTCTGCATTGTCTCTGTCTGGAGGTGGCCATCTTGGTAGAGGCAGAACTTTGCTTCCTTATATCAGAGCCTCCAACAAGAAGAATGGTGACCAACATAGTAGTAACAGTGAGGGGGGAAACTCTGATCTAAAGGAGTGGGGGACACTGAATAGGCAGACCTTGTAATTTTGTTCTTAGGACTGCTTTAACTGCTTGCTGCCGGGTGTATGTACAGTAGTACCTTGGATTAGGAGCATAATCCTTTCCAGAAGCATGCTTGTAATCCAAAGCATTCGTATATCAAAACGAGTTTACCCATAGGAGATAATGGAAACTTAGATAATGCGTTCCACAGCCACTGCTGGTCTATGCAGTACCGCATGTGGCCAGAGGTGCGGGGGTGACGGAGACACTCAGAACCGCTCAGAGACACTCAGGAGTGTCTCCGAGTGTCACCGGTGCCCCCGCACCTCTGGGCTTATGCGGTACTGCACACCCCAAGCAGCTTGAATCCTGCTCGTCTTGTGAGTTAACACTCGCAAAGTGAGTCAGGATTAAATAAAAAAATAGCTTGTATTGCAAAAAGCCCATAAATCGCGTAACTCGCAATCCAAGGTTCTACTGTATATATATGGCTTGGACAGCAAGCATAACCACAGCCATCATCTTGATATCATTTTCTTACATCCAGCTATTGGCTTTCCTGTAAATGTAAGGCCGGGTACACACGGGCAAACATGTACGATGAAACCGGTCCGTCGGACCGTTTTCACCGTACATGTCTGCCCGGGGACTTCTGTACGATGGCTGTACTAACCATCGTACAGAAGTCTGCGTGTAAACAATACGCGGGGCGTGTCCGACGACGCGGCGACGTGGGCGGGCCTGCCTTTTAAATGCTTCCACGCATGCGTCGAAGCATTCGACGCATGCGAGGGATGGCGGGCGCTCGGACATGTACGGTAGGTCTGTACAGACGACCGAACATGTCCGAGCGGGCAGGATTCCAGCGGACGGTTTTAAAACAAGTCCAGAAATATATGCCCGTTGGGAAAAGGCCCGGCGGGCAAATGTTTGCTGGAATTCTGCCCGCTTGCGCCTACACACGACCGAACATGTATGCTGAAACTGGCCCGCGGACCAGTTTCAGCATACATGTTTGGTCGTGTGTACGGGGCCTCAGTCACTTTTACAGGTCTCAGAAAGGACTCCCCCCACAACCCCACTGCCGATCTCAAGCTCTACAGTTCGACTGTAAGAGGTCGATTCAGCTGCCCACAGAGAAGATGGAGGAACATCTATTCCCAAATCTCTCCTGTGACAATTGACACCAGAAGCAATTGACGCCACTTCTGGTTTCACTATTTTCATTCCCTTGCCACAGACAGAGAAGGAGCTGATCTGTGTTGGATTAGATGTCTCAATAAAGAATCCTTCTTTCACTTCCCAAAGCTATCAAAAGGAAGATTGTTCACCCCCTTGTGATAACATTAAAGTTTAATGAAAAAAAATGTATTACAAAAAAAATAAAAACATAAATAAATAAAAGCACCCCTGAACCTTCTCTCTTCCCTTCCCATGTTCTCACGGAAATGCAAATGCACAGATACTGTAGGTCCAGCATGCATATGTAAACAGTGATTTCATCTAGGGCTGCAACTAATGATTATTTTCATAATCGATTAGTTGGCCGATTATGGTTTCGATTAATCGGATAATAGCCTTTAAAAAAAAAAAAAATTGCATTTTTATATTTTTCTGGGCCAATTTGTTGTTGGGCAGATTACAAAACACAAATTGCCGCAAAAACACATTACATGCTTTTCTGCAGCTTCTCTATTGAAGTATATTGAACCATAAAATAAAATAAAAATAGCACCGTTTTGCGTTTAAAAAGTAATGTAAATGAACTGTAGTGTGTTTCTGCAAAAAGGACCAAAAAACAGAGGTGTGACCCCGGGCCTGAGAACAAAATGGCGTTAAAAAAACAAAAATGTAAAAAAATAGCAAATAATCGCTACTTTATTTGCTTTTTGTAACGCTAATTTTAGTTTTTTTAACCCTATTATGTTACTGGCCGATTAATCGATTATGAAAACTGTAATCGATTAATTTCATAATCAATTAGTTGTTTCGGCCCTAATTTCATCACACATGTGAGGTATCGTCACAAACGTCAGAGTGAGAGCAAACATTTTAGCACCATACCTCACATTTAACTCTAAACTAATAACGTGGTAAAGGCGCTTAAAGCGTCCCCTGTGGGAAATTTTAGCTACCATCGTTTGTCAGGCATGTGCAATTTTAATAATTGACATGTTTGGTATCTATTTACTTAACCAGTTCCCGACCCCCGCATGTACATATACGTCCACAATATGGCACGTACAGGCACACGGGCGTACATGTACGTCCTCGCCTATTAGCGGGTGGGGGGTCCGATCGGGACCCCCCCCGCTACATGCGGAGGTCGGGTCCGCTCGGGGAGCGATCCGGGACCACGGCGCGGCTATTTGTTTATAGCCGCTCCGTCGCGATCGCTCCCCGGAGCTGAAGAACGGGGAGAGCCGTGTGTAAACACGGCTTCCCCGTGCTTCACTGTGTCGGCGCATCGATCGCGTCATTCCCTTTATAGGGAAGACACGATCGATGACGTCATTCCTACAGCCACACCCCCCTACTAGGGTGACCACGTGTCCCGGATTGCCCGGGACTGTCCCTTAATTAATGCTTGTGTCCCGTGTCCCGGACACACTCATTACGGGACAATACAGAGTCCCGGAATTGGCCTGGGCAGATCTAATGCCCCCTAAAATAGCCTTTGTATACATCATCTCTGTCTCAGCCTGTGGTGGACCCCTAGCTGACAGAGAGTGATCCCCTTTTTCTTTATTCACCGCCCCTGGCTCAGTGCCCAAACTGGTTGCTACCTGGCTGCCTCCCGCTTGGCGTGTAGCAACCAGTGACGTCAGAGCAGAAGAGAGGCAGAGACCTATCACAGCGGAGGAGAGTTTAACTTCCTCCTCCGCGCCTTCTGTTCAGCTCCACCCACCTCCTTCTGTATGTTCTGGAGTCCAGCCGGCAGCCAGAAGAAACATCGGACTGTGAGACAGACTGCAGGGTACAGATGAGAGATGGTACAAACTAAGGCAAGTAACATTGCAAAGCACTGACCAGCAGATCCATCCGTGTTATAATCCTGTCGGCTCTCCCTCAGCAGTCACACTTATAAGAAGCTGGAGTGTGTGTCTGCACAGGACACGCAGAGGCTTGCTCCAGGCTGAGTAAGATAAGGCAGATAAGGGTCGGCAGGAGAGGACAGATTACACATGACACCCTGGAAGGAAGGAGGAAACATCCTTAGATATCAGGGCAGGGTTCATGCTGGGACTTGTAATCCTTCACTTTTGGGGATGTGACCCCCCCCCCCCCAAAAAAAGTGAAGAACTACAGATCCCAGCATGAACTCCTCAGAGCTGAAGATGTTTCCTGCACACATGATAACTCCTCACACCCAGTCCTGTCCAGCTGCTCCATGTCTCTTCTCTCCCACTACTTGTTTGCCTCTCACTGCAGCAGCCCCCCCCCCTCCTCCTTCACCCTCAGCCTTTCATGTTCTGCCACCTCTTCACCCACTAGTCTTGTTACCCCCTCTGTATACCAAGCAATTCTCTCAGTAGTGGCTCATCAGCGACTATCAGAACCTCAGAATCCTGCCAGCATTCCATTCATTGCTCCTTCAAACTGCCAGAAATGTTTTAGTTACTCCACTGCAGCGGTGTAACTACAGGGGGCGCCATTGCAACCCAGCCTCATACTCCAGGATGGTCCATGCAGCTTCCCTCTAAACCTGGATAGGAGGGGTGGCATATAGAGGAACTGATGCCCTCCATGTTCTTCTTGCAGCCACTGAATGCCTGCAGGAGGTAAAGGAGGAAAAGCGGGCATTCAGTGGCTGCAAGAAGAACATGGGGGCATCAGTTTCTCTATATGCCACCCCTCCTATCCAGTTTCCTTCTGCTGCCCACAGGTCCCTCAACACTCTCCTGGCTGATCTTCCCCAGTAACTTCTCTGCTCTCTCCCACCTCACCCCCCATTCACCAACCCCCTGCTGTCCTCTGGTCCCACCTGTGCTGTTCTTTAGTCCCCCCCCCCCTCCTGTGCTGTCCTCTGGTCCCACCTGTGCTGTTCTTCAGTCCCCCCTCCTGTGCTGTCCTCTGGTCCCACCTGTGCTGTTCTTCAGTCCCTCCCTCCTGTGCTGTCCTCTGGTCCCACCTGTGCTGTTCTTCAGTCCCCCCTCCTGTGCTGTCCACTGGTCCCACCCTGTGCTGTTCTTCAGTCCCCCCTCCTGTGCTGTCCTCTAGTCCCACCTGTGCTGTTCTTCAGTCCCCCCTCCTGTGCTGTCCTCTGGTCCCACCCTGTGCTGTTCTTCAGTCCCCCCTCCTGTGCTGTCCTCTGGTCCCACCCTGTGCTGTTCTTCAGTCCCCCCTCCTGTGCTGTCCTCTAGTCCCACCTGTGCTGTTCTTCAGTCCCCCCTCCTGTGCTGTCCTCTGGTCCCACCCTGTGCTGTTCTTCAGTCCCCCCCTCCTGTGCTGTCCTCTGGTCCCACCCTGTGCTGTTCGTCAGTCCCCCCCTCCTGTGCTGTCCTCTGGTCCCACCCTGTGCTGTTCTTCAGTCCCCCCCCCCCTCCTGTGCTGTCCTCTGCTCCCACCCTGTGCTGTTCTTCAGTCCCCCCTCCTGTGCTGTCCTCTGCTCCCACCCTGTGCTGTTCTTCAGTCCCCCCTCCTGTGCTGTCCTCTGCTCCCACCCTGTGCTGTTCTTCAGTCCCACCCTGTGCTGTTCTTCAGTCCCACCCTGTGCTGTTCTTCAGTCCCTCCTCCTGTGCTGTCCTCTGGTCCCACCTGTGCAGTCCTCTGGTCCCACCTGTGCAGTCCTCCAGTCCCCCACCTGTGCTGTTCTCCAGTCTCCCACCTGTGCTGTTCTCCAGTCCCCCACCTGTGCTGTTCTCCAGTCCCCCACCCCGTGCAGTTCATCAGTCCCCCCCTCCTGTGCTGTCCTCTGGTCCCACCTGTGCTGTTCTCCAGTCCCCCACCTGTGCTGTTCTCCAGTCCCCCACCTGTGCTGTTCTCCAGTCCCCCACCTGTGCTGTTCTCCAGTCCCCCACCTGTGCTGTTCTCCAGTCCCCCACCTGTGCTGTTCTCCAGTCCCCCACCCGTGCTGTTCTCCAGTCCCCCACCTGTGCTGTTCTCCAGTCCCCCACCTGTGCTGTTCTTCAGTCCCCCACCTGTGCTGTTCTCCAGTCCCCCACCTGTGCTGTTCCCCAGTCCCCCACCTGTGCTGTTCTCCAGTCCCCCACCTGTGCTGTTCTCCAGTCCCCCACCTGTGCTGTTCTCCAGTCCCCCACCCGGTGCAGTTCATCAGTCCCCCCCTCCTGTGCTGTCCTCTGGTCCCACCTGTGCTGTTCTTCACCCCCCCCCCCCCTCCTGTGCTGTTCCTGATTTGGAGGAACTGTCCCTCATTTAGAGCATTGTCCCTCTACCCCTCTGTTCCTCTTTCCTCCTTGTTTGTCCCTCAAGGAGCCAATATAAAAGAATAGTAGTGGTAAAAAAGCACCTGTGGGTTTAACCAGTTTTTCTTTGTTTATAATTCTCCTACATATTTTTGCTAATAGGTGTCCTTCATTTCCATCTCAGAAAGTTGGGAGGTGTGCCTCTATCCATCCCACTGCCCCTCTGACTACTCTGTGCCCCGACCACTCAGTTGTTTTTCTTGATGCCTAGGGCCCACTTTTGATCTCGCACATGGGCCCGCTGATTTCATACGCCCCTGCCCCAAAAATCTGCAAAAAAATGGAGGGGGGGGGGGTGTCCCTGAATGGCAGTTTGGAAATGTGGTCACCCTACCCCCTACAGTTGTAAACACATACTAGGTGCACCCTAACTCCTACAGCGCCACCTGTGGTTAACTCCCAAACTGCAACTGTCATTTTCACAATAAAGAATGCAATTTAACCAGTTCCCGACCCCCGCATGTACATATACGTCCACAATATGGCACGTACAGGCACATGGGCGTACACGTACGTCCTCGCCTATTAGCGGGTGGGGGGTCCGATCGGGACCCCCCCCCGCTACATGCGGAGGTCGGGTCCGCTCGGGGAGCGATCCGGGACCACGGCGCGGCTATTTGTTTATAGCCGCTCCGTCGCGATCGCTCCCCGGAGCTGAAGAACGGGGAGAGCCGTATGTAAACACGGCTTCCCCGTCCTTCACTATGGCGGCGCATCGATCGCGTCATTCCCTTTATAGGGAAGACACGATCGATGACGTCATTCCTACAGCCACACCCCCCTACAGTTGTAAACACATACTAGGTGCACCCTAACTCCTACAGCGCCCCCTGTGGTTAACTCCCAAACTGCAACTGTCATTTTCACAATAAACAATGCAATTTAAATGCATTTTTTGCTGTGAAAATGACAATGGTCCCAAAAATGTGTCAAAATTGTCCGAAGTGTCCGCCATAATGTCGCAGTCACGAAAAAAATTGCTGATCGCCGCCATTAGTAGTAAAAAATAAAAAATGTATAAAAATGCAATAAAACTATCCCCTATTTTGTAAACACTATAAATTTTGCGCAAACCAATCGATAAACGCTTATTGCGATTTTTTTTACTAAAAATAGGTAGAAGAATACGTATCGGCCTAAACTGAGGAAAAAAAATGTTTTTATATATGTTTTTGGGGGATATTTATTACAGCAAAAAGTAAAAAATATTGCATTTTTTTCAAAATTGTCGCTCTATTTTTGTTTATAGCGCAAAAACTAAAAACCGCAGATGTGATCAAATACCACCAAAAGAAAGCTCTATTTGTGGGGAAAAAAGGACGCCAATTTTGTTTGGGAGCCACGTCGCACGACCGCGCAATTGTCTGTTAAAGCGACGCAGTCCCGAACTGTAAAAACACCTTGGGTCTTTAGGCTGCATATTGGTCCGGGGCTTAAGTGGTTAAATGCATTTTTTGCTGTGAAAATGACAATGGTCCCAAAAATGTGTCAAAATTGTCCGAAGTGTCCGCCATAATGTCGCAGTCACGAAAAAAATTGCTGATCGCCGCCATTAGTAGTAAAAAAAAAAAAATTAATAAAAATGCAATAAAACTATCCCCTATTTTGTAAACGCTATAAATTTTGCGCAAACCAATCGATAAACGCTTATTGCGATTTTTTTTACTAAAAATAGGTAGAAGAATACGTATCGGCCTAAACTGAGGAAAAAAAATGTTTTTATATATGTTTTTGGGGGATATTTATTACAGCAAAAAGTAAAAAATATTGCATTTTTTTCAAAATTGTCGCTCTATTTTTGTTTATAGCGCAAAAACTAAAAACCGCAGATGTGATCAAATACCACCAAAAGAAAGCTCTATTTGTGGGGGGAAAAAGGACGCCAATTTTGTTTGGGAGCCACGTCGCACGACCGCGCAATTGTCTGTTAAAGCGACGCAGTCCCGAACTGTAAAAACACCTTGGGTCTTTAGGCTGCATATTGGTCCGGGGCTTAACTGGTTAAAGGAGTTGTAAAGGAAAAATTTTTTTTTTTTTGCTCAAATGATTGTTTACAGGGTATAGAGACATAATAGTTAACTTTAAAACGTTTTAAAAACGATTAAAAATAGATAAAAATCAGTCATATAATGTACCTGTAGTTTCAGTTTTGTTTTTGCATGTTATCCTGCCTCTGTGCATGTACAGAGCCATAGAGCAGTGATGGTTTGGAAAATGAAACTAGAATCTCCCAGTACTGTGGTCCTCAGGAAACAGACAACCAGGAAGTGTCCAGAACAGAGCAGAATTACAGCAACATCAGAGCAAAAACGAACAATGAGGACATGAAACCAGGACTGCAGTAAGGTAAAGGAAGCTATTTAGCAAAAAAAAAAAAAAGATCCTTTAGTGGCCCTTTAAGGCCACATCTTTTATATTTTACCAAAAAATTGGGTATGATATCGTGTTTGTGTGCATTAAATTCTTTTAAGTGTATTTTTTCCTGAAAATTTGTGTTTGAGAAACGGCTGCGCAAATACTGTGAAACATAAAAAATTGCGACAACTACCATTATATTCTCCAGGGCCTCTGCTTTCATAAAATACCATATATAATGTTTAGGGGTTCTTATTAATGTGCTAGCAAAAAAAAAGCACATTTTACCACATGTGCAATGTTTTTCTTAAATTGCCCAAGTAGGCAAGTAGTTTGTGTTATGTTTATTCAGACATTGGTATAAAGGAAAAGCAGTGATTCCCCCCCAAGGCCACTGATAAGGGGTACAGCTGGGCCCAGTGCTGCCAACCTTCAGTATTTTTACTGGCAGCCAGTAAAAAACAGGCAATTTTCTCCTGCCAGTAAAAGTAAAAGGTTGCCAGTAAAAAATATGGCCGTGACGCTCGGCTTGGTCCAGAGCTGGCTGGGACCATCCGAGTGCCTGCTACAGTGTGATCGGGTGGCTCTGGCAGAGGCAGCGCCTGAGCATGTCGTGTGATGTGCAATGGAGCCAAGCAGAGCGACCAGAGCCTCGTCTGTGGGTCTGCGGTATGGGAGCAAGGAAGGCTGGGACTGGGACCGTCAGTGCTGTTTAGACTGGAGTGGACTGGAGGGACCACTGGGTTTGGAGAGAGACCGTCACTGACTCAGGAGGGGACATGTCAATTTTATGTGTGCCCATTCTAATTTCTTGCCCTCTTGTCTCTTGTCCCCGAGCTACTTACTTACTATATCAAAAATAAAATCCAAAATATGTTTTTTGCCTTATGCCGCATACACACGACCATTTTTAATGGTCTAGAAAAGACTACGTTTTTTTCAACCTGATTCTTGTCAAGCCTGCCTTGCATACACACAATCGTGAAAAAAAAAATGCTCGAGCAAAGCGCAGTGACGTACAACGGCACTATAAAGGGGAAGTTCCATTCGGATGGCGTCACCCTTGGGGCTGCTTTTGCCGATTTTGTGTTGGTAAAAGTTTGGTGAGAGACGATTCGCGCTTTTCTGTCTGTTACAGCGTGATGAATGTGCTATCTCCATTATGAACGCTAGTTTTACCAGAACGAGCGCTCCCATCTCATAACTTGCTTCTGAGTATGCACGTTTTTTTCACGTCGTTAAAGCCTACACATGACCATTTTTTATGACGTTAAAAACGACGCAAAAATTTAGAGCATGTTCTACATTTTTAATGGCCATTTTTAACGTCGCTAAAAATGCTCTGGAGCCTACACACGGTCGTTTTTAATGACATAAAAAAAAAAAAAAAAAATTCACATCGTGAAAAATGGTCGTGTGTACGCGGCATTATTATCTACCTTAAATCATATTGCTAATTGCATATTAGTTTAAAAATAAAATAAATTCAGCCACAATATTTAAAGCGGGGGTTCACCCGAAAAAAATGTTTTAACAATAGATTGAGGCCAATTGTGGGAAGCACAATCGGGTGTTTTTTTTTTTTTTAATTAATGCAGTACTTACCGTTTTAGAGATAGATGTTCTCCGTGGCTTCCGGGTATGATCTTCGGGACTGGGCATTCCTATTTGATTGACAGCCTTCCGACAGTCGCATACAGCGCGTCACGTGTTGCCGAACATCGGTGCGGCTCTATACGGCACCTGCGCACCGACGTTCGGCTACTTTCGGGAACTCGTGACGCGCTGTATGCGACCGTCGGAAGGCTGTCAATCAAATAGGAACGGCCAGTCCCGCAGCCCATACCCGGAAGCTGCGGAGAACATCTATCTCTAAAACGGTAAGTACTGCATTGATTTTAAAAAAAAAAACATCCGATTGTGCTTCGCACAATTAGCCTCAATCTAATGTTAAAAATAGATTTTTTGGGTGAACCTCCACTTTAAGGGCTGGCTTTAATACCGCTTTACGGGTACTCCAATTACCCCAATCCAAACAAAGAAGTTGGTTTACATTGCTTCCAAAAGTCTAACTTTACATGAACATAAAGGATCCTTAATTATAAATATATGTATGCACTAATTCTAGATGAATAGGGATCCTAATCCCCTGGGAGAGGAGTTACGAAACACAGTTTTTGTCCTGAGACGCCCTACCATCCAATTACACTGATTGCTAATGAGACGGCGTATCTCTACCTGGGAGACTTCCCTGCCCTGAAAAAATAAGCCTTCAAAAGTGATCACATTACCCTGTATTAAAGAATATACTGATTACAGTCATGGGCCTTGTTTTGGGAGTGGTTTATGTTTATTTGTTTCAGAGTTGCTAAGTGTTGTGAAACATGCACTAATGAAAATGATCCTCATCACTCCAGGGACCAAGATGGCTGCCTAGTAGCACTGGTAAGGTAAGTAGGTACTTAGTTATAACTTTATTTATTAATCAGCCACGTAACGCAGGGGTCTCAAAACATAGGACCGAGTTAACTGTTCTTCAGACTTTAGGGGCACCGGAGTGTGGCCAATGGGACTAGAAAATGTTCTGCCATCAGTGGGAGGAACAGTGCTTCGTTATTTATGTCAGTGGAAGGAATAGTGCCCCATCATAATGTAGCTCCCTCTTAGATAAGTGCTAGAATTAAAGTGATTGTAAAGGTTTTTATTTTTTTAAATAACAAACATGTCATACTTACCTCCTCTGTGCAAGGGTTTTGCACAGTGTGGCCCCAATCCCCCTTTTCTGGGGTCCCCCCTGGCTCATCCATTTCTCAAGTGCCCCCCCTTGGAAAGCAGGCACGCTCCCGAGTCCTTCTGCTGTGCCCATTGAAACAGACAGCAGGTTCCCGCTGCTATCAATCCAATAAGAACCCAAGACAGCAGGTGGAGCTGCTGTGCTCGGCACCGGCGCTGGAATGATCAGGCTCAGGTAAGAAAAAGGGGGGTCTGGAGGGCTGCTGCAGCCTAAAAGGTTTTTCCCCTTAATGCATAGAATGCATTAATTTGAAAAACCCTGAGGGTTTACAACCCCTTTAACCCCTTGCCGACCACTACACGACTATATACGTCGGCAGAATGGCACGGCTGGCCCAGGGTTGCATCGAGCTCCATGAGTCTGACCGCAGGTCCCCGTGGACTCAATGTCCGCTGGGAGTCCTGCGATCGTCACACGGAGAGGAAGAACGGGGAAATGCTAATGTAAACAAGCATTTCCCCGTTCTGCCTAGTGACAGGACACTGATCACAGCTCCCTGTGATCAGTGTCGTGTCACAGGTAGCCCCACCCCTACACAGTAAGAACACATCCCTACGTCACACTTAACCCCTTCAGCACCCCCTACAGGTTAACCCCTTCACTGACAATCACATTTACACAGTAATCAGTGCATTTTTATAGCATTGATCGCCTTTATAAAAGTGAATGGTCCCAAAATAGCTCCAAAAGTGTCCGATGTGTCCGCCAAAATGTTGCAGTTACGATAAAAATTGCTGATCGCCGCCATTACTAGTAAACATTTTTTTTTATAAAAATGCCATAAAACTTTCCCCTATTTTGTAGACGCTATAACTTTTGCGCAAACCAATCAATAAACGCTTATTGCGATTTTTTAATCAAAAATATGTAGACGGAGGAAATTTATATATATATATATATATTATTTTTTTTTTGGGGGGGGGGGGATATTTGTTATAGCAAAAAGTTAAAAATATTGCTTTTTTTTTTCAAAATTGACGCTCTATTTTTGTTCATAGTGCAAAAAATAAAAACCACAGAGGTGATCAAATACCACCAAAAAAAAGCTCTATTTGTGAGAAAAAAGGGACATCAATTTTGTTTGGGAGCCAAATCGTAAGCCCGCGCAATTGTCAGTTAAAGCGACGCAGTGCCGAATCGCAAAAAGTGGCCTGGTCTTTGGCCAAACCAAATGGTCCGGGGCTGAAGTGGTTAAATAAGTTTAGTTCTGACTCACTGTGTTCAATGGAGCTGTAACTTTAACTTGTCCTAATGTAATCGGTGTGGCTGCAATTTCTGGGTTAGGCAAATTTTGTTCTAGCAGCATGCGATTAATTTGTTCCGTTGTTGGTGTCAGTGGGAGGAATACACTCCTAATTGTATACCCATGATTGGTGTCAGTGGTAGGAAAAAATGCCTCATTGTTGTCAGTGGTAGGAAAGTGTGGCCCCGATCCCCCTTTTCTGGGGTTCCCCCCCCTGGCTCATCCATTTCTCAAGTGCCCCCCCCTTGGAGATCTGCTTTCCAAGGGGGCACTCGTGCAGGTGCGCTCCCGAGTCTTTCTGCTGCGCCCATTGAAACAGACAGCAGGTTCCCGCTGCTATCAATCAATCCAATGAGGACCCAAGACAGCAGGTGGATTAATCGAGGAATTAATCTTTAATTTCCCCAGCCCTAATTTAAACCTAAATTTATGTGTAGCGGGGACCCAGTCAATTCTGAGAAGATCCCAAGCGTGTTCCCAGTGAGAGGAAGCTGTTCGGTGGGGAGCCCATCTGAGGAGAGCCAAGAGAGGCTGGCAATCCAATAGGGTCTCGATAATCCACCGTGGATCAAGGGAACCGATTACTGAAAGGTTGGACGTTGGTCACCTGTCAGTCGGTAACCTGCAAACTACCTGAATGAGATCCAGGCCAAAGTCTATAAAGGAGGATTACCTCTGTTACCTCAATCCTAGGGAGCAGGGCTGGACTGGGACAAAAATTTGGCCCTGGACTTCATTCCTGACCGGCCCACTTTAATTCAATAAAAATCACGCCCACCAAAAGGCCCCTACATCCATTATTGTATATCATGAGAGGGTGAGAGAGAGGGGAATGAGAGAGAGGGAGGGTTGAGGGAAAGGGGGTGAGAGGGGGGTGAGTGTAAGACCCCTTTTTACACTGAGGCGTTTTTTAGGCGCTTTTGGGCGCCTGTAAAGTGACTGAAAAGCGCTTCCGCTGCAGTCCCAGTGTGAAAGCCTGAGTGCTTTCACACTGGTGTGCTGCCAGGGCGTTAAAAAGTCCTCCAAGCAGCATTTCTGTTTTAAAAAACGGCCCACTGAGCCATCGGCCCACCGGGAAACTCCCTGTAGTCCCTATGGCCAGTCCATCACTGCTAGGGAGGGTCTGTGGCAGAGACTTTTCCTCTAAGTTACGAGTGATACTCTGGCTGCCAGGTCACTGAGAGAGGCCTGTCCAGGTACGCTATTACCCACTCCGGCGGGAGTGGCGAAGAAGTGTTGTTGGAAGCAGGACTGTTTCCCTATTGCTACGCCTGAATCTGCTATTTCTCCTTTTACTTCAACTCTCCCATCACCACAAAGTTTTAGGCCCCGTACTCACGACCAAACATGTCTGCTGAAACTGGTCCGCGGACCAGTTTCAGCAGACATGTTTGCCCGTGTGTAGGCCCGAGCGGACCATTTTCGGGTGGATCGGACAGGTTTCCAGCGGACAACTGTTTCCTGGACTTGCTTTAAAACAGTCCGCTGGAAACCTGTCCGCCCGGACATGTACGGTCGTCTGTACAGACCTACCGTACATGTCCTGCCGCCCGCCATCCCTCGCATGCGTCGAATGACTTCGACGCATGCGTGGAAGCATTTTAAAGGCAGGCCGCCCACGTCGCCGCGTCATTGTCGCGGCGACACCGCGTCATCGACGCGGCGACACCGCGGACACGCCCCGCGTATTGTTTACGCGCGGACCTCTGTTGGATGGTGTGTACAGCCATCGAACAGAAGTCCCCGGGCAGACATGTCTGATGAAAACGGTCCGCGGACCGGTTTCATCGGACATGTCTGCTCGTGAGTACTCGGCCTTATTGTTTTTACCCGGCTGGGTAATAAAGAGCACAGAAAAAGACACCTGTCGTGGACATTCCGTTAATGCTACATTCACCATATACCCTTAGACGGCGGAGGAGCCATGAGGTAACATGCCACCCAAAACAAACCAGCAGCTCCTTCGGGGGTAGTGCTACATACGGTTGACAGTGACTTATCCAGAATTACATTTTGGGATTTGCTAAATTTTCAAATACACCAATTATTGTCTAGCTACTAGTCTATTTCGCAAAGAGACGGCCGGCAATAGACGCCGGAGGCGCCCTTTCTCCAGCAGCCAATCAGAGGAGTGTTTCCCTCGCGGGGCATGCTGGGGGGAGGGTATTTCTGGGGCGGACGCCATTTTGTGGGGTTCTTCACGGGTTCCTGGTTCCAGGTGCGGCACCCACCTTTAGGGTGTGCGCACATCATGGGCCCCGGCGATATGGCCTACCAGGCCGGGGCGCACGTGCTATGCGGAGTTCCTGACTCTGGGCCCTCATGGTTCAGAGCAACTGATGCTGCAGAGGGGCCTCAGTGACTTACTGGGTCCCCCATCTCTTATTAAGAAGATCCCAAGCGAGTTGTGCTGTTCGATGGGGAGTCGGTCTGAGGTGGGCCGGGAGGCAGGTGATCCAATAGGACTCAGACAAAACCATCGGGGATCTGGGTGACCAGACACTGACAGGTTGTATGCTGCAAACTGTCAGTCAGTGACCCCTAGCTATCAAGTCTACCTGAGTGAGATTCAGGCGAAATTGTGTTACTGGGAGGTCTCACTACAAATCTAAATTTTACTAGAGCCAAGTCGGTGGCAGAGACTTGTTACTTCCCAGAAGTTCTAGTGACACTCCGGCTGCCAGGCCTGTGAGAGGGATCTGTCCAGGGGCACTACACCCACTCCAGCTGAAGTGGCGACAAAGTCTACTAGAAGCAGGACTGCTTCCATTTATCTATAGGCCTGAATCTGCAAAGTTCTCTCCTTTCACCAATCTGTCCTATCTACCTCAATCCTAGACAGTGAGGAGTAACTCTTGGAGAAACAGGAAAACTGCTTCACATCCGGGTTCCTAGCTCTCCACGGGTCCCCCCACCCCACCTCCTCCATGAATTTTCTCAGGGCAGTGCGACACACCCCCCTCCCTCCTCCCCCCGGTGGGTGTTTGTCGAGCAGGGGGTCCGTGCAACAGTTGAAGTCCCCGAAGGCGTACAATGGCACCTCCGGGAACCGCACCTGAAACTCCACCAATGCCCTCAGTACCTGGTTGTTATATGGGGGTGGTATGTAGACAAAAGCAAGAATACACTTAAAATTAAACAACCTACATAGCAGAAACACATATCTACCATCCGCATCAACCTCAGAGCTAAGCTCCTCATACTCTATAGAGCTATGAATCAGCACACTCACACCCCTAGAATATGAAGTGTGAGTGGAGTGGTAACCCCGACCCACCCACCGATAGTTCAAACAGGACTCAGAGTCAGCAGTGAGATGGGTCTCTTGCAGGGCACAAATGGCCGGGAGCCTTTTCCTCATCAGGGTTGACACCATAGTGCGTTTCAGAGGGTCTTGCAACCCCCTAACATTCCACTAAAGTATCGTGACCGCTGCCATCAAGGGGGGACAAACACATAGCCATCAGGTGAAAAACCGCCACCCACATACCCACCCGCCTCCCTCCAAGTGGTAGAGGATGCGTTGGCAGACTGGGGTGTGAACTGGCATAAAACAGTCAACTGGGTAGTAAAGGGAGCTGGGTGTCCACCCAGCAGGTAAGAAGAAAAATCCGCTCTGGAGCAGTCCATCGCATAGCAATAACTTGAATCGCACAACGGTGCGCTGACTGAGCATGTGGAACTCAGCCGAAGTGGACTAGCCACCTGTGCAGGCTGGGCATCCATCTGTATGGACACCTGTCGTCGTTTCAAACTCACGGGAGCCAACGGGCAATCCCAACATGACTGGGACATCCGGTCCCACGAACCTTCAACTGGGCCATCTGATGTGGCAACATAGTCACTGGTCAACTGCATTAGAAGCATTGGCAGCAATAATTACATTTCCGAACTCACATTTTGTGTAAAGAATCATTGTCGGTTTCCGGCAGGTTCCTCATCCGAGGAAAAAAATCAAGGCAGCACAACTAGTATACCTCAGATGATTCCATGTTCAAGCTCAGGAGGTCTCCGGGTCTGGCGCAGCGCGCCCGCATTAGCATCCAGCCAATCCGAGGCTTCAGCAGGATGTTCAAAAAAGTGGGCTTGCCCCCTCAATATGATTCTGAGTTTCGCCGGGTATAGCATTGCATATGGCGCCTGTAGTTTCTGCAGGCGTTTTTTGATTTCAGTGAAGCGTACCCGACTCTTCTGGACTGCAGCAGAGAAGTCTGGATAAAACGAAACCCTTGTGCCATTAAACTGAATATTCCTCTTTTCCCTGGCCAGCCTCAGTGTAATTTCCCGGTCTCTATAGTTCAGCAGTCGGGCTAGTATCAGGCGGGGGGGATTCCCAGGTGGGAGAGGCCTAGTCGGTACTCTGTGGGCCCTCTCAACTGCATATAGGTGTGTGAAAGCATCTTTACCAAACACGTCTGCCATCCATTGTTCCACGAACTGCGTGGGGTCGCGGCCCTCCACTTTTTCTGGCAACCCCACTATACGCACATTATTGCGCCTAAAGCGGTTTTCAAAATCTTCCGCTCTCGCGTCCACGGCCCTAGCCAGCCGTGCTGCGGATTGGGCATCTCTGATAAGCGGGGGAAGCTTATCCTCCATGTCACTGATCCTGCTCTCAGCTGCAGTAGTTCTCTCCCTTATTTTCTGGATGTCCTGTCTAATCAGGCCGACCTCCTCCTCCAGGCTCCCAAAGCGTGCCTGGAGGGTGTTCACAGACGCTGTACACTTGTTTACAGCTTTCAGTATGGCAGCTAGCGTGGGTTGCTCTCCCCCCTCAGGTTCAGGATCATCATCCTCCTCCTGCAAGTCTGGGCTGCTCTGATTCTGCACAAGCATGGCGCGGGCTCCCTGCACACTCTCCCCCTCCTCAATGCCACTATCTCCAGGCGCAGCACAGTCATCCAGGGGCTGCGTCTCTCCCATGCCCGACTTCCCTGTCAGTTTCAGGGCATAGTACCTCATGTCTTTAGGGGGCTCTCCGGAGTGTTTTTCAGGGCACTTGAGTTGTTTACTCACCCCCTCCTTAGCCTTGTCTCCCGTTCGCGCCTTCTGTGCTGACGGCGGAGCGGCTCCATGTTGGGAATCCTGCCGCACGGTCTCTCCCTTCTGTCCTCGGGTCATCATGCCCCCTGGAAGCAGCGGAACGTCAGCCGGATGGTGAGGGAACGTTCCCAGAGCAGGATGGCGAAAAAACGGGCCGTTTAGCTTGCCGGAAACCGGATCAATGGAGGATCAATGCGGGAGCTCTGTGAAGAAGCGTCTGCTCACATGCCGCACTGGCCACGCCCCTCATCCTATCTACCTCAAGTTGATTGTTGGTCGTGTTGGGCCGCAAATAAAAGCATTGAAAACGTCACCCCGTTGTCTGCACATTCCATCACTACTCTCATCATCCTCATCCCTAGACGCATCACAGAGGTAACATAATTACGCCGATCCCAAATCTAACCAGCGGCTCCTGAGGGGGTAGCGCTACACAAGTATGCAGATTAAAAGCTCTGAGGTCAGTCTAACCTACCTGGTCTGTTTACATGTTTCAGGACAACATCTCAAAGCACTGAAGCCAAAAACAGGCAACTAGCATTTTCAGAATTAGTACAGCCTTCATTTTTCACTCAGTACAGATGTCCTTGAAGCCGACCATAATCATTAGAGATTGGTCAGAAATGCATTCACTATATTAAGATGCCTCATGGACGTGTTATTCCGGCCATTTGGGATAATGGAGGAGAAAAACAGAACTGAGAAAAACAATGATCGGGCAAGATATATAATCATCCATGTTTTTTTTCCACAAGAACGCTTGCTTGGGGCTGTCATGTGCTGTCCCACAAAGAGTTTGAGGTTAAATCGCTTTTCTTCTAATTTAGTGAATGGCCGCGTGTCTTTGTGTATTTGTACACAAACTCATATCCCCTCTCAAGCGTCTCTTCTCTAGAGAGAATAAGTTCAGTGCTCATAATCTTTCCTCATAACTAAGATCCTCCAGTCCCTTTATTAGCTTTGTTGCCATTCTTTGTACTCGCTCCATTTCCAGTACATCCTTCCTGAGGACTGGTGCCCAGAACTGGACAGCATACTCCAGGTGCAGCCGGACCAGAGTCTTGTAGAGTGGGAGAATTATTGTTTTATCTCTGGAGTTAATCCCCTTTATAATGCATGCCAATATTCTGTTTGCCTTGCTTGCAGCAGCTTGGCATTGCATGCCATTGCTGAGCCTATAATCTACTAGGACCCCCAGGTCCATTTCTATCCTAGATTCCCCGAGAGGTTCTCCCACTAGTGTATAGATTGCATTCATATTTTACCACCCAAATGCATTATTTTAAATTTTTCTACATGAAACCTCATTTGCCATGTAGTTGCCCACCCCATTAATTTGTTCAGATTTTCTTGAAAAGTTTCCACCTGCTGCGGATAAGTTATTGCACGGCTAAATCCACTTAGGGAGGATTGTGCAGCAGAGGGGACATTTAACCCACTGGGCCAGTACTGCTAATATACAGTATATTGAGCTGATGACCCTAAGTTGAAAAAACAACACCATTCAGACTTTAGTCGGAAAGTGGGACCCATAGTCAGGCACACAGTTTAGACCTGAAATCACACAATCTACCACAGGAAACTGTTCCAGTAGTGACTCACTGGCTTCCTTTGTGGTTCGGAAATCTCACCACTACTTTTCACAATAGCCACCAATCACTGAGGCAGACTTTGCATGGTACACTATCTTTAACTCATATAAATCTGACCATACTTTTAAAAGGTCAGTTAGTTGTGTTTTCCCACAGTCTAAAATAGGGTTGTCCCGATACCACTTTTTTGAGACCGAGTACCGATACTTTTTTTCAAGTACTCACCGATACCGATTGTTCATTCTGAAAACGCTCCTACCTCCGCTCTCCATCCTGACAGATTGAGGGGGAAGAGAGGACAGCACGGAACACGGGGGAAGAGCACAGCACGGAACACGGGGGGGAAAGAGCACAGCACGGAACACGGGGGGGAAAGAGCACAGCACGGAACACGGGGGGGAAAGAGCAGAGCACGGAACACGGGGGAAAGAGCACGGAACACGGGGGGAAAGAGCACAGCACGGAACACAGGGGGAAAGAGCACAGCACGGAACACAGGGGGAAAGAGCACAGCACGGAACACAGGGGGAACACAGGGGGAAAGAGCACAGCACGGAACACAGGGGGAAAGAGCACAGCACGGAACACAGGGGGAACACAGGGGGAAAGAGCACAGCACGGAACACAGGGGGAAAGAGCACAGCACGGAACACAGGGGGAAAGAGCACAGCACGGAACACAGGGGGAACACAGGGGGAAAGAGCACAGCACGGAACACAGGGGGAAAGAGCACAGCACGGAACACAGGGGGAAAGAGCACAGCACGGAACACGGGGGGAAAGAGCACATCACGGAACACGGGGGGAAAGAGCACAGCACGGAACACGGGGGAAAGAGCACAGCACGGAACACGGGGGGAAAGAGCACAGCACGGAACACGGGGGGAAAGAGCACAGCACGGAACACGGGGGGAAAGAGCACAGCACGGAACACGGGGGGAAAGAGCACAGCACGGAACACGGGGGGAAAGAGCACAGCACGGAACACGGGGGGAAAGAGCACAGCACGGAACACGGGGGGAAAGAGCACAGCACGGAACACGGGGGGAAAGAGCACAGCACGGAACACGGGGGGGAAAGAGCACAGCACGGAACACGGGGGGAAAGAGCACAGCACGGAACACGGGGGGAAAGAGCACAGCACGGAACACGGGGGGAAAGAGCACAGCACGGAACACGGGGGGAAAGAGCACGGAACGGGGGAAAGACAGCAAAGCACGGGGGAAAGAACACAGAACAGCACAGCACGGAACACGGGGGGAAAGAGCACAGCACGGAACACGGGGGGAAAGAGCACAGCACGGAACACGGGGGGAAAGAGCACGGAACGGGGGAAAGACAGCAAAGCACGGGGGAAAGACAGCACGGGGGGAGAAGACTTGCAACTCCCCTGCCTGCCCAGGTATCAGCTGAGGCATCGGAGCATTTCCCCCGAGTACAAGTATTCGGGGAAATGCTTGGTATCGATACTAGTATCGGTATCGGGACATCCCTAGTCTAAAAGTTTCCAGTCCTCCCCTGATGGGCACTTTTAGGTACGAATTCTTCAAACATCTTGTTCTTTCATGTCCCTCACATTGAGAATGTTTGTAGTGCGTATTCCTCTTTTCTGGTTATCTATTACATCTTACATGCCATGTCTCACGTACCTAATCATTAACTTGTGACCCACTGATGCAATCAAACATCTCATCTTTCCAGATTTAGCTACATGAATGCATTCTAAATGTCTGGTGACAAGGAAAGGGAATCACTATATTACTAATTATCATTAAGCAACAATCTAAATTTTGCACGTGCTGTTTCCTTAGCTAGCACGTCATATATTACTGGGACCTTCTTCACTACCAAAAAAACTGGTCCATATAAAAAGATTATAGCAATGTGATAGGTTGTGTAACCATAACATGCCCATCCATAAATGGAAGCCTCCACAAGGGGATTAGAAGCAAAATCCAGCAGGAGCTACAGAGTATAAAAGAGAATTGAAATACCTCTGACACAGGCGGCCTGTCAGTTTTTTAGGCGGACCTGAATGGGCACCTCTTTGGAGCCACGGATGTCAGCGGTGACGTGCCCGCTGACATCCGACCCGCTCCGAACCGCCAAAGTGTGACGGAGGAAAACCCTATTTTTCCATCTGCAGGTTGGATGACAATGGACTCTACGGCCCGTCGTCATCCGATCCTCCATAGGGGAGTGCGGCGCTCTGACAGGTCAGTCCCCTTCAGAGTGTGCAGAGACAGACCTGTCATCTGCCTGCTCAGCAGAGATCGACGGAGCGATCCCCGCTGAGCCCGCACATGGACACGTCCGTGTGAAAGGGCCCTAAGTGTAGCAACATGGTTACATTTAATGAAGTTACAACATTTAGCAACTCACATGGTTGATGATTAAAACAGGCACATCTAAGTATGCAAGCATCCGGGTTAAAACTGTTCACATAGACCGTCCTCTGCACTGCCGCCTCTCACCGCTATCAGTCTGCACTTCTGAGCGGGAAGATTACCCTAAAAGCGAGGCTTGAAGCAGCGTGAAAGGGATGACTCTGATGGCGGTGTAAAGGACGGTCTATGTGGACAGCTTTACCCTGGATGCCTGCATACTTAGATGTGCCTCTTTAAAGTGGTTGTAAACCCACTCTGACAACTTGCACCTTCAGGTAAGCCTAGATTAAGGCTTACCTGTAGGTGCAAGAAATATCTCCTTAACCTATACGGTTAAGGAGATATTTGCAGATAAAACTGCACCAATGTCAACGGCGCAGGCGCACTGAGCGGGCCGAGTCTTGAATGGGATCATGCTGGTCCTGCGCGCATTGCGCTGTGGGTTTGTGCCGGTCCCGCATGGGAGTGACGTCATCGCCGCTCCGGCCAGTCACAGCGCCAGGGCGGCGATACACGGAAGAGACTCGTAGGCAACATGGCGGCGGAGGGGAACGAGGAGCACTTCAATCTCAGGTAAGTGCCACATAATATGCTAGTATGCTGTGCATACTAGCTCATTATGCCTTTCTCTTGCAGGGAAAAAAAAAAAACGGGTTTACTTCCTGTTTAAATCATCAACCACGTGAGTTGCTAAAAATGTTGTACCTTCATGAAATATAACTGTATTGCTACACTTAGAGGCGCCTCTCTTCTCTTGTCTACTCAATTGGGGCATGACTCTACTTGTATATCAAGACATCGCTTGTATATCAAGTCAAAATGTATTAAAATAATTAGCTTGTTCTGCAAAACGCTCTCAAACCAAGCTAATCTTAAACTAAGGTTTTACTGTATATATACAGTACAGACCAAAAGTTTGGACACACCTTCTCATTCAAAGAGTTTTCTTTATTTTCATCACTATGAAAATTGTAGATTCACACTGAAGGCATCAAAACTATGAATTCACACATGTGGAATTATACATAACAAAAAAGTGTAAAACAACTGAAAATGTATTTCATATTCTAGGTTCTTCAAAGTAGCCACCTTTTGCAGCAGACACATCTCTAGAACTGTTAAGAGGAGACTGTGTGAATCAGGCCTTCATGGTAGAATATCTGCTAGGAAACCACTGCTAAAGAAAGGCAACAAGCAGAAGAGACTTGTTTGGGCTAAAGAACACAAGGAATGGACATTAGACCAGTGGAAATCTGTGCTTTGGTCTGATGAGTCCAAACTTGAGATCTTTGGTTCCAACCCCTGTGTCTTTGTGCGACGCAGAAAAGGTGAACGGATGGACTCTACATGCCTGGTTCCCACCGTGAAGCATGGAGAAGGAGGTGTGATGGTGTGGGGGTGCTTTGCTGGTGACACTGTTGGGGATTTAATCAAAATTGAAGGCATACTGAACCAGCATGGCTACCACAGCATCTTGCAGCGGCATGCTATTCCATCCGGTTTGCGTTTAGTTGGACCATCATTTATTTTTCAACAGGACAATGACCCCAAACACACCTCCAGGCTGTGTAAGGGCTATTTGACCAAGAAGGAGAGTGATGGGGTGCTGCGCCAGGTGACTACCTCTTGAAGCTCATCAAGAGAATGCCAAGAGTGTGCCAAGCAGTAATCAAAGCAAAAGGTGGCTACTTTGAAGAACCTAGAATATGAAATATATTTTCAGTTGTTTCACACTATTTTGTTATGTATAATTCCACATGTGTTAATTCATAGTTTTGAAGCTTTCAGTGTGAATCTACAATTTTCATAGTCATGAAAATAAAGAAAACTCTTTGAATGAGAAGGTGTGTCCAAACTTTTGGTCTGTACTGTATATACATATTAGGGCTGTTACTGATTAAAATTTTCTTGTTCGATTAATCGATTTTTTTTTTAATCGATTAATCGACTAAATTTCGATTAATTATAACGCACATACAGATCCTACTAGTTTTAGCTGATCTCCTTGCATTGCAACTCTGCATTAGTCGGTGGTAAATGTGGTATACACTATATACAATCACCCGGCACTAGTTAGTTTCCACAATCCATGACTTAACTTCACAGTTCACACAAATACATTTTAATTTCAAACTGTAGCACTGACATAAGTAATTTTTTCTTATTAAACTAAGAAAAACATAGCAAATTAATAATGCGCACAGCAGAAATACAACTTTCAGTGAATTTCAATAATAAAATAACTTTTTATAAACAAAACTACAAGTCCCAGCAGTCCTCTGGGTATGCCGGCCAATCACGTGGCAGACCAGGTAGTATATAAGGGACTGTCTCTTTAAACACCTCCTCTTTCTTTCTGCTCACAGCATGAAATCAGATGAGTATATTATTCTTCAAATATAATTTTACTGTTTGAAAATTTTTTCATATTTAATGGGACTTCATTTGGGACTTGTTCCCATTACATTTCCCATTACATCTTTAATCAATTATGTAGTGACATTAACATTACTTTATATGTAATAACTATTTGTATTATGTAATTGTATTATATAATTTTGTTGTCAAAAAATATTCTGTTGTCTTTAGCTGTCGCTTTAAGCGCTAGCGTTTTCTACAAGAAGTTTTCGTTTTTTTCTTTCCTCTGAGGTAGATCTCTCGTTGCAGGTCGGCGCCATTTTACACATCTTGGCGCCTTCCTGTCAGTTCCTCAGACACCGCGCGCTCCCCCTCAGAGCGTCCCGTCTCTGAGGGGGCGTATCGAATCATCCCCGCGCTCCTCCAATCAGCGCATCGCACGCTGCGGGGGGCAGGCTCGGCGGACCTCAGCGCCGTCCTATCACGACTCAGGAAGCGCAATCTCGCGAGATTACGCTCTCCTGAACGGACACACGCCTACCGTTCGCCGCTGCTCCAGTGTGGAGTAGTCGGCTGTACGGGTAGGAAGTCCCTGAGGGCCCCCCCCTGGTTTTACAACGATAAGTACTTAATTATCCACAAATAAGAGATAGGTTTACCCCTTGTCTTTTTAAACCTTACTGAGGGTATAGATAACCTGGGGAGCCCCAGTTAAACTGTGATTAGTGGAATCAGAGTGTGGAAAGTCTTCCCACCTGCTTTCCCCTCTTGCCCTAATTGCCTTTAACAAGATTATACCCCTCAGCTTGTAATTACCATGGCTGATGAGGAGTATACTGAAACCCCTGTCACCCCAAATGGAGGTGACCACACCCTTCATAGCCCCATATTCCTGACTGCTGCCCAGATCCAGGAACTCATTAACCATTCGGTACAAGTAGCCATGGCTTCGGCCCCTGTGACACACTTGGCTGCTCCTGTCATGCCTGGTCCCCCAGGCTGTGGTGAACCGCCCACAAAAAAGGGCAAGGCGACTCATAAGCGCAAACACGTTCCCACAACATGCGACTCCCCGGCAGGGGAAGTAAATAATGTGCCCCAGGCAGCACCCAACCCGGTCTGCCGACCCACTACCCTCCCAGACTCTCACCGACCCCTGAGCCTCGGGGAGCAGCAAACGCAGAGGCAAAGGTCCGCTAGACGGTCCAAACCTGATTCCTTTGTGGACACGTCTGATTCGTCCGCGGAATCTGAGGCGGCAGACGCCTACGAGTCTGATGATGATGATGTTGATGATATTGATTATGAGGGTAGTGGGCATATGGCGCCCACTGACAACGCCACCCCTGTAACCCAGGGCGAAACAATTCTAGACGCTAGGGGAGAACCCTTCTTCGATCCAGAAGGGATTTCTCACCCCCGCTCTGGAGAATGGGCCCCTCTTCCGGAGGTTGCCCAATATATCCAATACTGGACCCGCAGGTCCGTGGATAAAAACAACCGCAACAAATTGAGAGCGGAGTGTCCTCGCCCATGTATCCCGAAGAAGGCGGTTTTCACCCCCGAGGTGGACCCGGTACTTCTCAGGTACCTTACTAAGCAGGGCAAGTATTCAAAAAAGGGTATCGAACGATCCTTTCGTTCCATCCAGGATCGTATCCTCGACCTGTTTGGCCCTGTCACAAAAATTTTGAATATCGCTGAGCAAGCTTCCTCCTCGGACAATCCGGTGGACTTGGATCAGCTCAGAGGCTGGGCCCAAAGAACAGTTTGCCTGTTAGGCAGCGCAAATACCATTTGCTCCACGGAGCGTCGCCGCTCCATTTTGATGAGATTGGATCCTCAGCTATCCCAATCTCGCAGACTCAGAACCTGGCCCGTCAGCCGAAGGCATGCTCTTTGGCGATTCCCTTATCAAGGATATTAATAAAATGGTCGGACTGTACACGAGTCTAGACAAGGCCCAATCGTCACTGAAGAAATCAGGGACCGCCAAAATTTTTCCTAGGGCCGGCAGAAACAGGGGCCGTTCTGCCGGTCGCTACTCTGCAAACAGGCAATACTATAGAGCTCCCGCTCAGTACAGCCAGGCTCCGCAGTCATACCCAATCCCGGTGGCTCAACCAGCACCATTCTTCCCACCACGCGGACGTCCCTGGAGGGGACGCGGAGGAAGAGGCTATCCCCGTTCAAGACCTTCTACCGGTGAGTGCCACACGCCAGTATTCTTTTCACACTCTCCTAGGGGGAAGATTGAGACATTTTATCCACGCCTGGTCTGCGATTTCGGCAGACGCCTGGATACTCAACACGGTTACGGGATATCAGATAGAACTGTATTCCTTACCAGAACTGAATGTGGTACCTCACCCCATCCGGTTCTCAAACCAAAACTCGATACTTATAGACCAAGAGCTCCAAGCTCTCCTCTCCAAACAGGCCGTCATAGAGGTGGACCCTCTCTCCCCAGGGTTTCTCAGCAACCTCTTTCTGGTCAGAAAAAAGGATGGCGGATTCCGCCCCGTTATAAATCTAAAAATCCTCAATCAGCACGTCGTTTATCGACACTTCAAGATGGAAGGGATTCATCATCTGAGGGACCTCCTGCGTCCCGGGGACTGGTTGGTAAAGGTGGACTTGAAGGACGCCTACCTCACAGTCCCCATTCACCCTTCCTCCCAACACCTTCTACGCTTCATTTGGAGAGACAAGATATGGCAATTCACCTGCCTTCCCTTCAGGCTATCCTCCGCCCCATGGTGCTTCACCAAGTTGCTGAAACCTGTGGTGGCGGCCCTACGGAGCAGAGGCGTACGATTAATTATCTACCTGGACGACCTGCTCATTATGGCTCGTTCCTCCTACCTGGCAAACATACATGCCTCCTGGACTGTCAACTTACTCCAGGAACTAGGCTTTGTCATAAACCACGAAAAGTCCATCCTGATTCCATCTCAAGAGATGGAATTTTTGGGATTCTTAGTGGACACCAATCGCGCTGTCCTTCGCTTACCCAAGACCAAACTGGCTATTATCCGCAAGGAGATTCGTTCCGTATTGTACAAACGGCGAGTGTCCCTACGCGGCTTGGCACGACTAGTGGGACTTTTATCGGCCTCGGTACAGGCCATCTTTCCGGCACCCCTTCATTATCGAGCCCTTCAGAGGCTCAAGGCGCTTCACCTACGCCAGGGTCTTCGCTACTCAGACGAGGTACCACTGGATGCGGAAGCTGTGGTAGAGTTACGCTGGTGGTTAAAACACGCCATCGATTGGAATGGGAAAACCATTTTCAGCTCCAATCCGGATTACATTATAGAATCGGATGCGAGCCGACACGGCTGGGGTGCTCGCTGCGGACCCTCCACCACAGGAGGGACCTGGTCCGCAGAGGAGTCTCTGCTACACATCAATGCGTTGGAACTCACGGCGGCCTTTTTCGCCCTCAGGAGTCTTCTGCCGAACGCATCCAATTGCTGTGTATTACTACGCATGGACAATGTGACCGCAGTCCAATATGTCAATCGCCTAGGAGGCTCCAGATCCAGAATCCTGGCAATTCTAGCAAAGGAGTTTTGGCACTTCTGTCTGGAACGCAACATCGTTCCCTTGGCAGAATACATCCCAGGCACCTCGAACTTGGTTGCGGACTGGAATTCTCGGTACCTCACCGACTCCAGCGACTGGACCGTTTGGTATTCCTCTCCCTGCTTCGACTGTGGGGTCCTTTTTCCATGGACCTTTTCGCCTCCCGCCTCAATCGGCAACTCCCGCACTTTTTCAGCTGGAGACCGGATCCTGAGGCCCAGGCGATAGACGCCCTTCGCCAGACCTGGCCACAAGGGACGCACTATGCGTTTCCACCCTTCTCAATGATCCTCAGGGTTCTCCTACATGTGGCAAACCTGGGGGCCTCAGTCGTGCTGATCACTCCTTGATGGCCAGCACAACCGTGGTTTCCCCTTCTCCTGGGAATGACTGTCGATCTCCCCAGGCTGCTTCCCCGGGTTCCACATCTCCTATCCAATCCAACAGGGGAACCCCATCCCCTGGTAGTGGGTCACGACCTTCATCTCCTCGCTTGGTTGGTCTCGGGGTGCCGGGCTCGAGTAGCGACCTTTCACGAACAGCTAGGGACCTCCTCGCCCTGGCCTGGGCCCCCGGGACTAGATCGGCGTACCGATCAGCCTGGGGAACCTGGGTACGTTGGTGTGATCAACGGCAAATTGATCCCGTTCACGCACCTGTACCAGTGGTAGCTAATTATCTGGCGGATTCATTTGAATCCGGGAGATCATATAGCTCCATCAACGTGTATCGATCAGCTATTTCGGCTTACCATTGTCCGGTAGATTCCCTTCCGGTTGGTAGACATCCCTTGGTGTGCCGCCTCTTACGAGGTGTTAGATTCCAACGTCCACCACATCCCAGATATCAGACCACTTGGGACGTGGCATTGGTATTGAACATGTTTTCTACATGGGAGGACAATGACGCTCTCCCGCTAAAACTACTGTCCTTTAAACTTACTGTTCTTTTATGCTTAATCTCCATCAAACGAGTATCTGATGTCAAAGCCTTAGACATTTCTAGGCGCCAATTTTCACCCCGGGGCGTTCAGTTCTCGGTTGTACGTCGTACAAAAACAAGAATACAATCGGTCTTCTATCCGTCTTTTCCATCACACCCACGCTTATGTGTGGTTCGCTGCTTGCAGGCTTATGAGTTACAAACAGCTTCGCTACGGTCTCCGTCGTTGTCACAACTTCTCATTTCCTACGTACGCCCACATCTTCCGGTTTCCTCGGCCACGCTGGCCCGGTGGGTGAGGTTCACCATGGACATGGCTGGGATTGATGTTACTCTGTTCGGTGCCCATTCTTCCAGGGGTGCCATGGCTACCAAGGTAATCACCTCGGGTGGTTCACTTTCGGATCTTCTGATGGCGGCAGACTGGTCTTCCGAGACCACCATTCGCAAATTTTACTATAGACCGGAGGACCACGTATCTATGGCAGTTCTGTGATTCTGTTATTATTTTGATTAGTCAATTTTAACACTGTATGTATATCCATGTATGACTTTGAACTTGCATAAGATATGAGCCTCCTGTCTGATATATAAATTGAGATTTTCCTAGCTTGTGACGGAAAATATTAGTTATATGAAGACAGGAGGCGAGTATCTTCCCACCCGACCCAACCCTATCACGGTTTTATCTCATGTTGTTCCAGGCTATTGATGAACGAAATATACGAGCCACGGGCTGAGAAGTTTCCGGAGTGTTCTCCGTTGTTGTTCCCCGTTGGGACGTCTACCTGCTCGACTCGCCGGATCCGATTCCTGACGGACGGAAGACTAGTTGCAGTTGAAGTTTTGGGTTTCAAGTCCTTACCAGTTTCGCTCCAAGAAAGAGGAGGTGTTTAAAGAGACAGTCCCTTATATACTACCTGGTCTGCCACGTGATTGGCCGGCATACCCAGAGGACTGCTGGGACTTGTAGTTTGTTTATAAAAAGTTATTTTATTATTGAAATTCACTGAAAGTTGTATTTCTGCTGTGCGCATTATTAAAGGAAGATAATGCATAAGATACTCGCCTCCTGTCTTCATATAACTAATATTTTCCGTCACAAGCTAGGAAAATCTCAATTTATAAAACGTATCTAGTATATTGACCGTCAGTCACTTTACAGTAGGCAAGTAGGCATCATTTTAGCCAGTCACACAGACATACCAGAGTGTTTACATTTTCTGGAAGCAGACATGATCGCATTTTATTGACAATATACCCTGAAGAACTGAACAGTCTTTCGCACGGAACAAATGTTGCCGATACACAAAGAATTGTCTGCACAAAACAGCTTAGGACAGGAAAACGATGGTTATTTTTGCCCCCTTACCCTGATGGAGCCCGATGCATCCTCCTGCTCCACAGATGCAAAGCTACCTCAATCCAATGGGTGCAGTTTACTCGCATCCAGCAGAGTAAGTCTCACTGTCCAGGCTGTCTGGTAACTTCAAGAATTTTGATCGATCAAAAAAATTAAAGCTTAATCGAGGAATTAATCTTTAATTTCCCCAGCCCTAATACATACATACATACATACATACATACATACATATATATATATATATATATATATATATTAGGGCTGTTACTGATCAAAATTTTTCTGTTCGATTAATCGTTTGTTTTTTTTAATCGATTAATCGACTAATTTCGATTAATTATAACGCACATACAGATCCAAATAATTTTAGCTGATCTCCTTGCAGGCTGATTCCCAGTGCAGCTACCAACCACTGGAAAAATGGATAGCAGGATACAAAAAACATACAAAGGCAGCGCTCGATGGGAATAGCATTAAAACTTTTATAGTCTTCAAGTAGGTAACCAAATAAATATTGCACTGGAGATAAAATCGATGTAGCTACATAAACTGTAAAAATGGTGCGAGTAATACCAAACGGTACCAAAAGCAGTCATAAAAACATGTAGCCAAGTATGATACTGGTATAAAAATGTGTACAATGATACCACTGCTGAATCCAGATGAGGAGAGGTTAACATCAGTCCGTCGGCATGTAGATGTCCCATGAAGGGAACTATCACAACTCCCAGTGGATGGCTGTAGAATCCCAGGTTGATAGAGGGAAGTGATAGTGGGAAGTGTAACAGCCCTTGCGTGTGGCAGATAGTAAGGTCCCGCTGGCATGCAGATATGAAGGCACAGCAAAGGAGCCCTTCAGATGGACACGGCAAGCCCCGCCGGTGTTCTGTGATGTTACTGGATCCCCGATGGAACTCCCTGAAGGCCCAGAAGCCGGCGGAGAGGCGAGTACCAATCAAAAGAATTTTAATCGATCAAAAAGATTTTGATCGACCAAAAAAATTAAAGATTAATCGATTAATTAAAAGTTAATTTGCACAGCCCTAATTGTATATATATATATATATATATATATATATATATATATATATATATATATATATACACACACACACACACACACACACACATACAAACACACACACACACACACACACACACACACCGGTAACCTTTTCTATATTCTGGTGGCATTGAAATGTAATTGAGTGTGTGGAAGAATGTAAAGTGAATGTGATTACTCAGAGAATATGCAGTATGGGAAATCCCTAATGAACATACAGGCTGTGATTTCTAGCTGTCTCCATAAACAGTTAACACACAGTAACAGACATTCCATCTCGCATTGCAGTAATTACCCGTCTTAGTAACACAATGATGAGCTGTTTGTTGATGTTGGTGGCAGGTTATTATCTGTAATGAGACCCGAGGGTGTCATGCTAAATAATTCAACTATAGAAGTGACTGCATTTTGTACAGGAGAGAGGATGATTAAAGAGGAACTGCTGTCTGCTCACATAATTTGTAATAAAAACATCTTTGCCTTTCGGAAGATTCCCTCCAACCACTTTGCATATTATTTTATATATACTGCGATTCCGTACTTGCCATATATGCTGCAGAAATCTCCCTCCACTGAGTCTGGCTGCAACCATTTTAACTGTGGGCAGCTGAAGCTGCTGCCTGTTCACTTCCTGAATTCACACAGAGGCACTCCTCCAGCTCTGCAGCTTCCACTGGCCCTCTTACGACTCACCCCCTCCCTTCCTGGCAAACGCTCATGAGTCCGAGAGAGAGCTGTGCATGATGTCATAAGCCTAGGCTAATGACCAGACAAGATAAGGAAGTGAGCTGTATAAGGTATTTACCTTTTAGAAAAAAAAATGTTTTACTATTGAAAGTTAAAACAAGGGCAGAACATTTAATAGATGGAAAGTTGCAAAAATGACTGATGGTCCGAGCGGACCATGTATATGTTTTAAGTTTTCCATACAATCATGGATCCAAATGTTCAAGTCACTGGTAAGGCGAGCGGATCTTTTTCAGATTGGTCTGTACATATACATTTAAGATCTGAAATACAGTATCTGATCAATTGGTATCCAATGATTCTGCTTCGGTTCTGCTCACCAACAGTCATGAATTTTGCTAAAAAATTTAAGTTTGTGAATTTGCGGCAAACTCCACTGAAGTCTATGTGGGTAAATCTTGTCATTCAATTATGGCCAATTGTAGCGCTAAAAAGGAATCAAGGAAGAGCCAGACACTGCCATGGGGTACATGTATTAATGCCAAAATTCCAAAAAAAAACTATCTCCCCCTAAACAGAATTGTTAGCTTTTTCTAACAGCTCTAAAACACACTGACAATATGGGTTATCCATATTTTTTATTGATTGGCTTTTGGGCATAGGCTATGCATTGCATTATAGGTTGTTCCTCATTTTGGATGTGCTATAAGGGAACAACTTGCACGCTACTATGTTCTAATTTTTAAGTAAATATAAACCATCCACCTCCAGTGAATATAGTGAAAATAAACTCATAAAAAAAAAATGTATATAGTACATTTATAGTGACCGTGAATTAGCTGCAACCACTTAGTAGTGTACTCAAAAGACACTGCGTAATAAATGTAAAAGAAAAAAAGATAGGAATAGTGCGCTTATTCAATAATGTGCCATAAAGTAATATACTCAAAGAAAAAATATGAGTATCCAAACATACAAATAAATAAATGTGAATAAAGTCCAACTAAAGCCCAATGGTAGGAGTCAGTTCATATAAAAGGCAAAAATCTCAGAGATAACTTATAAAACATCATCCAAACATAGACTGTTAAATTTATGAATTGGCCGCTCACCTCCAACAATGACCCAAGGGTCAAACAAGCCTCATCAGATAGTCAGATAAGGAATTCTGCTGATGGATCTGTAAAGGCATCCAGGTTCCAGAAGAAGAACTACATCCAAAACTTGGCATCAAAACATCTTGGGTAATTCCACATATTGAGGAAACTGCTCACTCAAAGGAATGGCACTTCTTGTATAAATGGCGCTCAAATGGAAACAAAGAACAGCCATAGTGCAATATTGCCAAATGAAAAGTAAATGAATTTAGTAAAAAAAAATGCTTACATCAAGTAAGGATAAAAAACGCAGTAAAAAGCAATGGGAGTAGAGACACACAGGCCTCCTCACCATACTTCTGTTAAAACTAGACATGTGCATTTCGTTTCGTTACGAATTCGAACAAATTTTTCATTATTCGGCAATTCGGATGCATCCGAATGTCCTTATTACAAAATGAACGAATTTAAACAAATTCGAAAAAACGTGAACGGAATTCGAATCGAATTCGAAAACAAATTTGAATCGAATTTGAAAAAATAGAAATCGTTTTTCTAAAAACTACAATAAAATAGAATATAAAACAATAAAGCAATAAAATCAAAAATAATAGAATAGAAGTTAATAGAATGTAATAAAATAGAACATGACAGTCTTCCGAAATTCGAATAGTATAAATTTTAATTCTAGAATAGATTGGAAAATAATTAAAATGTATGGAAACTAAAATATAAAAGAATAGAAAAACAATAGAACAGAATAGAATCAATTATAATATATATTATATTTTATTCTATTCTCTTGTTTTTTTCTATTCTATTCTTTTCTTTTCGAATTTGAATTTATTTTATACGAAATTCGAATTTCTTATTGAATGAAATCGAATTTGAAGAGAAAAGATTATAAAAGATTAGTTTCATATTAGAATTTGAAACATTTTTTACCGAATTCCTAAAAAGTCGATCAAATTTGAAAAAATGTATTAGATTAGAAAAAATCTACTGCATTCGAAAAAATTCTACCGCATTTGAAAAAAATCTACCGCATTAGAAAAAAATACCACATTTGAAAAAAATCTACTAAATTTTAAAAAACTACCACATTCGATTTTTTTTTACATATAACCATTTTCCAAAATTAGAATTTCATATAGAATGAAATCGAACTGGAATAGAAAAGATTAGAATAGAATAGAAAATAATATACAAGTTTCATAAGCTAGAAAAACAATAGAACAGAATAGAATCAATTATAATATATATTATATTTTATTCTATTCTCTTGTTTTTCTTTTCTATTCGAATTTAAATTCATTTATACAAAATTTGAATTTCTTATTGAATGAAATCGAATTTAAATAGAAAAGATTATAAAAGATTAGTTTCATATTAGAATTTGAAAAAATTTTGACCAAATTCCTAAAAAGTCGATCAAATTTGAAAAATGTAATTAGATTAGAAAAAATCTACTGCATTCGAAAAAAATTCTACCACATTTGAAAAAAATCGACTAAATTAGAAAAAACGACCAAATCCACATTTTTATTACATATAACCATTTTCCAAAACTCGAATTTCATATAGAATGAAATCGAATTGGAATAGAAAAGATTAGAATAGACTATATTATATTTTTTTTCTATTCTGTGCTATTGTTTTTCTATCCTTTTCTTTTCTATTATTTTCTATTCTATTCTAATCTTTTCTATTGGAATTCGATTTCATTCTATACGAAAAAAAAAAATTCTGTTCTGTGCTATTGTTTTTCTATACTATTCTTTTCTAGTATTTGATTCTATTTTAATCTTTTCTATTCAACTTCGATTTCATTCTATACGAATTTCGAATTTCAAGAAAATGGTTATATATAGTTTTGTTTAAATGTGGTAGTATTATTTTGAATTTCATAATTTTTTTCGAATTCAGTAGATTTGTTTTCGAATGCGTTAGAATTATTTCGAATGCGGTAGAATTTTTTTCGAATACGAAATGAGTCCCAAAAACGAATGTAATGAATGCAACAAACTTAACTAAACAAATTTAATTAAATAACGAATCGAAACAAAACAAATTTTTTCATCCTGCACATGTCTAGTTAAAACACCACCGAACTGACGTCACAAGGCTCTACCCGACGCGTTGCGTCACTGGTCACATGATTTCGGTAGGGATCAACCGACTATCTGATGAGCCTTGTTTGACCCTTGGGTCATTGTTGGAGATGAGCGGCCAATTCATAAATTTAACAGTCTATGTTTGGATTGATTTTGTATCTGTTTTTTCTTCTATCAAGTTCTCTCTGTGAGATTTTTGCCTTTATATGAACTAACTCCTACCATTGGGCTTTAGTTGGACTTTATTGACATTTATGTATTTATTTGTATGTTTGGATACTCATCATATTTTTTCTTTGAGTATATTACTTTATGGCACATTAATGAATAAACGCACTATTCCCATCTTTTTCTTCCTCATTTTGGATGGTTACCCTACAAAGTTTTGCAGAAGTTTGTGCTTTGTGAACCTCGTGGATTCATCATGAATCAGTGGCAGCAGTAAGCCCAAACATCAACCCTATTGCTATCAAAATCTATCCTGGTCACATTGAGAGGCTAATAAGGCAGCCAACCAAGACCACATATTTCTGACACTCTCGCCCTACCTCCGACTTTCTGAGATGGGAAAGACCTTTCAGCACGAAGTATGTAGAGATAGGACACACCTCTAGTTACATGGACCACGAAAGAGCTGATATGAAAAAGCAATTGATTTAAACCAACCACTATTTTTCCTTTATTCTTGCTTTTACTATTTACATATTTTCTGATTTTGATGCATTCAGACCAATAGCTTATACAGATCTGAATGCTCCAGCATTTTTATTTATTTTTTTCAAATGCTTTATAGACAATAATTTAAGCCATAAAATGGTAATACATGCCATTCTGAAAAATACAGTAGTATGCTTCCAGTAATGCCCCAGTATTTTATTCTAGGAGGAAACACTGGTCCATTTTGGTCCATAATGTTTAGCTATGTAAACTAAAACTAGAAAAACCTGTGATCATGGTCATGCGTTTGGTATTTTTTTTATACGCTTTGTATGTAAATGTTTGTGCTAACATTTACATGTGTACAGTTTACATGGACCCTATTGGCTACTACTGCATCTGGGGCCCTGGGGACCACTCGGCCCCTTAGAGGTCGGGGGGCTTTGGGTGCTGACGGAAAAAAAAAGGGGGATGCCATCTAGGCCCCTGGGGACCAACCGGGCTCTTTACAGGTGTACTGCCTGTACCCCCCTGATGGAGGCCCTGAGTGGCTGCCTCATATTAATCATTCACTAAACAACAAAGGAAGAAGTATTTATACAACCTGCCCATCTAAGTTATTCAGACTGAATTGCCATATACCGTATTTATCGGGGTATTGCGCGCTCCGGCGTATAGCGCGCACCCCTAATGTGGACCCGCAATTCCTGTAAAAAAAAAAATTTTTTAGTACTTACAGTTTTGGTGTCCTGCGAGGTGGCTTCGTCGGGTCCGGCGTCCGTCTGCGGCTTCGGTGGTGTCCTCCCGGCTTCTCCCGTGCTGTCTCCCCGTCGAATCGCCGCTTCCTGCGCTCAGTTTGAACGCCTCCGCCGACGTATATCGAGTGCAGTACACTCGTCTACATTCGGCCAGGCTCGCCTTCGCTCGTGCTCACGCTCTGTGACGTTTATGCGTGAGCACGAGCGAAGCCGAGCCTGGCCGAATGTAGCCGAGTGTACTGCACTCGGTATACCTCGGCGCAGGCATTCAAACACAGCGCGGGAAGCGGGTATCGGCGTATATCGCGCACCCACGATTTTGCCCTGATTTTCAGGGCAAAAAAGTGTACGGTATACGCCGATAAATATGGTAGTTCTGATGCAGTACAGCCAGGAGGATCCTGCGGAAAATCTTGTACAGCCATGTGCATGAGGGACAGTACCACTTGCATAACTGCTACTGGACACATTTTGACCCTATATAAATCTTGCATTTTTAAATGCAAACTGTTATAGGAGAAAATATGATAGAGATATACAGTATACAGAGATTATAAAGTATGCATCGGGAGGTTTCCCATCCTCGCCGATGACTGTGCTGGGAGCGCGCAAAAATGTCCACATAGGGCTGCATATAAGTGGCCTCTTGGTGTTATAGTCCACCTGCCGAGAGGCCGCATATATACGCCATGTCGGT
Organism: Rana temporaria; assembly: GCF_905171775.1. Classification (NCBI taxonomy): domain Eukaryota; kingdom Metazoa; phylum Chordata; class Amphibia; order Anura; family Ranidae; genus Rana; species Rana temporaria. The sequence goes on from NC_053500.1 coordinate 105,758,792, forward strand.
GGGAAGTGGTTAAATAAACATTAAGGCTTCATTTCCATGGACGTTTTTACAGCCACTTTCTTTAGCCTTTTTTACAGCTTAAAAACGCCTATCCATTTTTTTTTTTTGAGCTAGAGCTCAAAAACGCAGCGGTAGCGTTTTTGAGCGTTTAACGTCTGGCGTTTTTACAGCTCTACTCTGGAGCTTCAGAACGCACTGGTCCTGGTTTTTTTTTGCAGCTTAAAAACGGCTCAGCCATCTACAGCTCAAAAACATCATGGTGGGCATGAGGCCATAGACTAACATGGAGAGCTGTTTTTAAGCTGCAAAAAACGCTCAGAAAAGTGGCTGTAAAAACGTCCATGGAAATGAAGCCTAAAAATGTGTAAACGTGTTCGGTCCAGGAGAAAGAGTAAATCTCTAGCAGGGACACAATACATAAAAACATGATAGGTTGGTTTGGTTTTAAATACTATTTAATTAAAACAGAAAAGAAAACTAAAAAGGGGAAAAAAAAGAAATTGGAAGGGAGTTGGTGAATGGCATTCTGTATATGGTGCTCTCCTGGGGCCAGGATTGTTTCTAAGATTGTTTCTGGCCAAGGTTCGTAAATCATCAATGTTCCATATGGTTTAAATACCCTTTACACTACATTCTTTTGTGTGTGGGGGGTCAAAATTCTCTCTTCTGCCTGGTTTTCAAGCAACATAAAACCACATAACAGAAAAGGAGGTTACATTGGTCTCCATTGGTTGCGTCACTCCAGAGCAGAACCATGACATTACTCATTTATTACCCTGTCTATCTGCAGTGCCAAGAGGTGGTCTAAAGGCTGGAATTATCCTGCCACCCCACAGTGTAATAAATATGACTTAAGCACCATATTGAGAATAGACAATCTGGCAGCTACCGCATATTCTATTTTAAAACCCTTCGAGAAAATTGCTGAAGAAACAATGGTGGACTAATTGGGCAGTACAAAGCCACCGTGGTACAAGTTCCTCATACCTACTAGATTCAACCACAAGGGCCTCCACTCGGAGTAGTAGTAAAATGACACTGCTTACTTTGTTATTCAATGCCGATTCACATCTTTTAGCTCAGGGAAGTGGTACACATTTTAAGTGACCCCATCAGGGGGTTGAAAACTAGCAAAGGCACTAACCTATGAACAAAGCAATATTATACAGATTACGGTCTTAAGGCCGTTTGCTGAAATTTTCTCTTGCAGAGCTCTTGCATCTGATCCGATTTCATACTTCCAGTTGTAAAGTACAGTGTGCCCCCCACTTGTCGCTCTGGTTCCTCCTGATAAACCCAACATCACTATTGTGTCTTGCAGTAACCAGGTGTCTGTGGGAGGAACCACAAAGCCCACCGGGGGACACGTTATTTGATCACCCAGAGTAGTGGAATTGGATTGGCACCAGGAGCTCTGCTACAGAGTGAAGATTTACCAATGGGCCCACAGACAGTAGGATATTATACGGATTTCTTTTAAGGTTACTGCCTTTGTAACTTTTTGGACCCTCTGACTAATTTGCTTTAAATATTAAACGCCCAACTCCAGTCAAGATGTTTTATTTAGCTTTAGGTAGAGCAGGGAATGGTTAGAGTCTCTGTCGTTTACATCTGAACAGGAAATGCTGAGAAATCTCTCTAAAAAATTATTGCACAGAGGTTTAGAACCTTTGAAAAAAAATGTTGTTTCCTAGTACTAACTGAGAGCCTCATTGCATCAGAGAGGAAGTGAGGAAAAATCTCCCCAGTGGAAAAACATACAGAAATTAAACGAAACGGTAAAGTGGACCTACACCCAATTAAAAATGTGTTCCATCTGGCTCCTCCCCCTCCCTCTATTAGAATCAGTTTTGGTGTTCTTTCTCGTCTAGGCGCCCACCTCGCTGCCTCCTGGGATGTACATGTCGCATATCCCATCTTAAATTCAGGAATGCTATATATGCTTCAAAGTTTATATATATATATATATATATATATTATTTTTTATATCGTTATTAGTCTCAGGTAACTCATGCTGTTGCTACAATTAAAAACCTGGATATCTAAGTGCTCTTTCTGACAGGTGTGAGTGCTTACCGCCCTCTTAAAGGTGGTCTTTGGTGGATCACTTGTCAGAGGATGATGGTAGCCACTACAATGTATTTAGGAGGTGTCACTGCTGCCTCCTGTTTTTTGTGCTTTTTTTTTTTTAAAACTGTCACATGGGAGTGTTACATTGGGCAACCGCACCACAACTGGGAGGCAAGTGTTTGTGGTTTAGTGCAGCCCCATCGTAGTGAGTTTGACTCTGCAGTATAAGATAAATGACATAACCGTAAATCATTATGTACAAAACCCTGTCAATGTCTACATTTGGCTGGAAGGACAGGGGGCGGTAAAACCATGGCTCAGCTGCCTATTTTAACTGCCCCACAGCTGCCCATGTGAAAGAACCATAAGACCCGATTCACACCTATGCAGGTAGCAGCTTGCATTTTGCATTATTCAATTTTCAATACATGCTTTTGATCCATTAAAGCAGAGTTTCACCCAAGAGTGTAACTTCCGCTTAATCCACTCCTTGCCCCCTTACATGTCACATTTGGCATGTCATTTTTTTGGGGCGAGGGGGGGCTTCAGGAGTGGGACTTCCTCTCCCACTTCCTCCTTCCACCCAGGGACCGCTTAGGCGATACGTCATATCGCCTACAGCGGCCCCTCCGTATAGGCGATTGCCTGAGACACGTGACAGGTCCCAGGCGATCGCCTGACCAATCACAGTGCGCAGCAGCGCCGCTCACGCATGTGCAGCGAGTGCCCGGCTGTGAAGCCCGAAGCTGTCACGGCCGGGTGCCCACACTAAGAATGAAGATGCCGGCCGGAGGGGGGGGGGGGGGAGACACGGCCCATCGCTGGACCGTGAAGCAGGTAAGTGTCTGTTTATTAAAAGCCAGCAGCTACACTTTTTGTAGCTGCTGACTTTTAATAAACAGTAAAAAAAAAAAGCCTGGAACTCCCCCTTTAAAGTCTATGGAACCAAAAACAAGTCCCTGGCCCTTTCCTTAAAATGCACAGATGTGAACTACATCCATAGGAAAACATGTTAAATGGACTGTAGTGTGTTTCTGCAAAACTGAAAACACACACAAAAAAAAATGCATAGGTGTGACCAAGGCCTAAAAGGTGTACGATCTGAAATATTTTTATTTACCTGGCATACTCCATCTTCATTAGCCTCAAGTCTCTTCTTCATCTGGATCATATTCCACATATCTTCTACTGGTGTACTGCCATCCTGCTGTGTTTTTGCTCTTCCCATCAGGTCCAGTCCAGTGGGCAAACTATTCAGTGCCTGCAACTGCTGCTCTAATTTCAAAATCTTTTTCTCCACCCGATGGTTGCCATTGGGCACCCAGTCATTCTGCCCCTCTTCACCTGCTGCCTTCACCAGCCCTTTAGGGGGATTGTATGGGCCGTTCTCTTCCTCTGGGATCTCTGCTTTTATATCTTGGATGTTTAAATTCTTTATTATGGCATGAAGAAGAGTGTGCAGGGCATTAAAATTAACTGCCCCAACTTCAGGTGTGCCAATGGATACATTTACCAGATCGGAAAGGCTGATGACTGTTGCCATAACTCATTCGCTGGTTGAAATCACAGTTTTTGTAAGCCAGAAACCAGAGCTCCTCTGAAACACGAGTAGTGGTGATCAAAAGAGATGCCCTTAAATTCTGAAGAGTGAGCAGCCAAGGCTCTGCCAGCTCTAGTGAGCGCTGTAGTTTGGGATCAGATCTTGTTATCTCATACCTGCTTCACTCTACACAGTCTGTGCAAAGACCATGCCCTGCTGACTCCGACATCCTACAGTCTGTCCTATCGGGTTCACCAGTTTGAAGCCAATAGGCTATGAGAGGAACCTAGACACTCCTATTGTTCACATAATAAGCAGCTGTACACTGGCTTTGCCTGTTGCTAAGAAACGCACGGTACAATTTTCACAAGACATGATCGTGTAGCACCGTCCTGTGCTACATATCAACAAGTCCAATTTGCTTTCCCTTTCTTTTTAAAGTGAAATCAGCCACAAAAAAAAAAGTTTATAGCAGAAATTAGGCGAGGCGACTTACTTGTTTGCCCACCTGTCAGGAACAGGATTATTGCTAAAGCACAGGGTAATTATTAAATGAAGCTGTTCATTTTATTAAATTAAAAGCATCAATATGCTAATCTTTACTGCTGATTACTGGGAGGTATACATGTCAGCATTAAAAAGGGAAAAAAAGTGCGCTTACTAATACAAACAAATCGTGAACAAGCTGCTGACTCAAAAATGTTATACTAACATAAAATCTGATACAAAAAAAATGGAGTAGCGCTGAAAAAAATGAAGTGAAGGCCTTCAAAGGACAGAAGGCTGTATAAACACAATGTCTATCAAGGTGGTGTGATATCCAAAAGTGAGGAAAATCATTAATGAAAGTCCATGTGAAGAGCAAATTCGGAGCGTGACACCCCAATGTGATTCAGGTTACGTGGAGTCTGATTCCAATAAAAAGATACGACTTGCTGACCCTTACCGCAAAGAAAGATCCTAACGGACCAAGTCAAGCTGGATTCACTGGGTATGCTGGAGAGGATCCTCTCTATAAGTACAATCCCTCCAGGGGTCACCAATCGATCAGTGAACGACCAAATAAAAAGGAAAAAACTCTTATAGTGTAAATCCGTGTATGATGATCATAAACATGTATCCCCAGTGACTGGTAATAGACAGTGTGAACATAAACAAACCACCACCAGTACACACACTGACCCTTACCAGAACCACTGATCCATCAGGATCAGTCAGAGCATAGGGGATAAAACACAGTAGGCAGCGATGGGACGTCTCAGCCAATGTTGGAACAGGAGATGCAGCAGGTAGAATATGTGAGAGGAGGAAGAAAGACTCACATAGCGTAATACCGTAGCGATATTTAATAAAATAAAATAGTAACACTTACAATTGGGTATAAAAATAACAGCAGGGTATGAGAAAAGCCGGCCGGCGTGTCAGAACGGATCCTCAGATTGCGGTGACGTCAGCACGTCGCCTCCCAACGTTTCGTCTGCTCTAGACGTGGTCACGGGAATGAGGAGACGTTCTGCGTCACCGCATATAAACGTAAAGTGGGCGGAGAGTCAACTGGACAGCAGTCTCTGAAGATCGTCCGTCCACCATCTTGCTTGAGGGCAAAAATCAGGGAAACAAACGTGATTGCAACATATGCTCCCAGACTGATAACAAATTATGTATAACCAACAACAGGAACCTAAAACGATCCTATCGAAGGAACCATAGAGAACAAAATTTGTATTGAACAAGGTTCAAAAGACATGTCTGATGAATAAAGAAAAGAAATTAAAAAAAATTTATTATATATCATCTGAGACTGGTGTCCAATTGGCTGACCCAAAAACAACATCACATTCGAAAATAATCAAAAAATATATAAATTAAAATAGAGATTAAAATTAAAGAGGATATCATACACATCAGGTTATTACAGAAAAAGACATATATATATCCTCTAAACTGATGCCCACTCAGCAAACCGAATCGCACCAACACAATTGATTATGGTCATTAGTAATTATCACAAAAATAGTGTCATATATGCAGCCACAAAACAGACATGACACAAGCAAACGTGTGGGGATCAAAAGTTTGCGAATGGGAATTGAAAAGTTTCAGGCACACTGGAGAGGGAGTGACCTTGTGAGGAGCATCTCACAGTCAGAGATGATGTGGATTCACCAATTAAAATGTTATGAACCTCACGGTATGAACATAGAGGTAGATGTCAATTGTTTTATTGATAACGCTTAGGTGCATGATGTCTTCCTTTATTGATAATTGTTTTAGGTGTTTTTAATTTGATAAATTTTTTTAAGAATTTTTTAAGAATTTTCAATAACACAATTATGCGTTTGTTTTGCCCTTTATCAATACAGCATAATTTGTGCAGTCTTTTAATTAGGTCATTATTCGCAAACTTTTGATCCCCACACGTTTGCTTGTGTCATGTCTGTTTTGTGGCTGCATATATGACACTATTTTTGTGATAATTACTAATGACCATAATCAATTGTGTTGGTGCGATTCGGTTTGCTGAGTGGGCATCAGTTTAGAGGATATATATATGTCTTTTTCTGTAATAACCTGATGTGTATGATATCCTCTTTAATTTTAATCTCTATTTTAATTTATATATTTTTTGATTATTTTCGAATGTGATGTTGTTTTTGGGTCAGCCAATTGGACACCAGTCTCAGATGATATATAATAAATTTTTTTTAATTTCTTTTCTTTATTCATCAGACATGTCTTTTGAACCTTGTTCAATACAAATTTTGTTCTCTATGGTTCCTTCGATAGGATCGTTTTAGGTTCCTGTTGTTGGTTATACATAATTTGTTATCAGTCTGGGAGCATATGTTGCAATCACGTTTGTTTCCCTGATTTTTGCCCTCAAGCAAGATGGTGGACGGACGATCTTCAGAGACTGCTGTCCAGTTGACTCTCCGCCCACTTTACGTTTATATGCGGTGACGCAGAACGTCTCCTCATTCCCGTGACCACGTCTAGAGCAGACGAAACGTTGGGAGGCGACGTGCTGACGTCACCGCAATCTGAGGATCCGTTCTGACACGCCGGCCGGCTTTTCTCATACCCTGCTGTTATTTTTATACCCAATTGTAAGTGTTACTATTTTATTTTATTAAATATCGCTACGGTATTACGCTATGTGAGTCTTTCTTCCTCCTCTCACATATTCTACCTGCTGCATCTCCTGTTCCAACATTGGCTGAGACGTCCCATCGCTGCCTACTGTGTTTTATCCCCTATGCTCTGACTGATCCTGATGGATCAGTGGTTCTGGTAAGGGTCAGTGTGTGTACTGGTGGTGGTTTGTTTATGTTCACACTGTCTATTACCAGTCACTGGGGATACATGTTTATGATCATCATACACGGATTTACACTATAAGAGTTTTTTCCTTTTTATTTGGTCGTTCACTGATCGATTGGTGACCCCTGGAGGGATTGTACTTATAGAGAGGATCCTCTCCAGCATACCCAGTGAATCCAGCTTGACTTGGTCCATTAGGATCTTTCTTTGCGGTAAGGGTCAGCAAGTCGTATCTTTTTATTGGAATCAGACTCCACGTAACCTGAATCACATTGGGGTGTCACGCTCCGAATTTGCTCTTCACATGGACTTTCATTAATGATTTTCCTCACTTTTGGATATCACACCACCTTGATAGACATTGTGTTTATACAGCCTTCTGTCCTTTGAAGGCCTTCACTTCATTTTTTTCAGCGCTACTCCATTTTTTTTGTATCAGATTTTATGTTAGTATAACATTTTTGAGTCAGCAGCTTGTTCACGATTTGTTTGTATTAGTAAGCGCACTTTTTTTCCCTTTTTATATCTATTGTTTGTATACACATTTAGTGCAGCTACTTAGTGTTTGCAATAAGCACCTATACTATAGCCCTTATGGATATCTTTACCTTTAGAGCCACCCGGGTGGTTAACTCAGAGGGGGTATTTGAGACCTTCAAAGAGGGAGATAACGATTTGGGCGGCCTCTTTATGAGACTCAAAAATTTAACTATTGCAGAGCTCCATACTCAGTGGGACGTTGTATTTCTAGATACCTATATCAAGCAGGAGATGGTTCCCAGGAGTTTGAGGTGGGACATAGCCCCACAAAAGGGTGACACCGACTTGGAGGGGTGGTTCAAACATTTTAATGATTCTGGACTTAATTTACTTAAGTTTTTGGGCGACCGTAAAACCATTAAACTCAAAAGATTGGATGATGAGATTATTCTCATTAAAGAGAAGTTAACCCCTTTCATGTCCAGTGAGGAATATACTGTTAAATCCCAAAGCCTCCTAAAAATTCTTGAGAAAGAAGAAAGGGAGCAAAAAATTAAAAAAAAGAAGAAATTCAACAGAGACTTTGGAGATTATCACAATAACATCGTCTTTGAGTGGCAAAAGAAACTATTGGCTGAAGCCACCGCATCCTTGAATCCAGCAATGGAAGTTGCTCCTTCATATTCTGGACCAACTAGTAACACCATTAGTGGTTCCAATATGTCTCAGGGTCGAGGTGGCACAAGTCGCACTAATTCTAACAACACCCCTAAGGGCCATCAGAGGACCAAGAAACAGTCAGTACCCTATGCCCCTAATTTGGGGAGAGGGAGGGGCAACCAACGCGGACAATTTGGCCCACCACCATTATACTATGGTCAACCGTGGGGACAAGGTGCATTGGGGAGACCTAATGTTGTGGATTCTCGAGGCCGTGGTTCCTTCAATGGTCCACCCCCAGGCTATCCACTGAACTTTGCTGGTGGACAACCAACCCCTCAGGATTTGAGATCTACCAATCCGTATACTCTAGGTCTTCACCCAAATGTGACACAGAGATATACGGATAATGAGATAGTACATTATGCTGGGACTTTCGAGCCAGATTATAATGTACTTACCCATAATAGCTTTCTTCCGTTAGGAAATATGGAGAATATAGAGAGTCAGAATTTTTTCTCGGACTCCTCCACTAGTCAAATTGTACCCCCAGCCACTTACGAACTAGGGTACCCCAGTCATCCTAATTCGACCCAATCCAATTGGGGTTTTCCCAAGGCAGGCCAGGGAACAAAAAGATTGGCCGAACTAAAAGAGGGAGCAGAGGGGGCAAACACAACAAGCCCAAAAAGGCCGAAAACGTGACAGGGGCCGGTATTTTTAACCTCAGTTCCCACACTTTGTCAAGTTCGGAATTATATGTCCTTGATAAGGGATTGAAATATGCCCCTCCAAGAAACATTAATAAATTTAGAGCCTATATGGATGTTCATAAATTTATACGTAAATTAAATATCCAGCGTTATGTATCCTCCAACCCTTTTGATCCCTCTACCACCATGACCTCAAACTATGTTCATTCAGGTTTGTCCAATGCCTCCACGTACAACCCCCCTGGTCAACTTCCGGCGTCCCTTAAGGTATTTAGAGACCTGACTCTTAAAGATCTTGATAATCTTAACATTAAGAAAGTGAGATGTAAATTAAGTTTAGAGGAGGGTATTAAGTCTTTATGTGCCAACAAGAATCTCGTTATCCGCCCCGCGGATAAGGGGGGAGGCATTGTAGTCTTAAATAAAAACGATTATTTATTGGAAATGAGACGTATCCTTGACGATGGTGACACTTATACCCGCCTCCCCCTCAATCCGGGAGACAGGTACAAGAAAGCCCTTGTCAAGATTGTAAATAAAGGCTTTCGCCTCAACATTTTAAATAAAAAAGAGAAAGCATTCTTGGTCCCTAAGGCACCTCGGGTGCCTATAATGTATTATCTTCCAAAGATACATAAAGACCCTATTTGCCCCCCGGGACGCCCTATTGTCAGTGGCATCGACTCGGTGACGTCCCGGGTGGGCAAATATATTGACTTTTTTCTTCAGCCTCTGGTGAGGAATATGCCTTCTTACTTAAAAGACACCAGACAGGTCATAAATTTGTTGTCAGATATACAGCCTACACCAGATTTGTGGTTAGTGACGGCTGACGTCACTTCCTTGTATACCGTGATCCCACACGATCTGGGATTGGAAGCCGTCTCTTTTTTTCTTGAAAGGGACTCAGGACTTCCAACGGTTCAAATCTCCTTCATCATGGAGTTATTGCAATATGCCGCATCCCACAACTTCTTTTGGCATGATGGCCAATTTTATAGGCAGGATAAGGGAGTGGCGATGGGGGCCAAATATGCCCCGAGTTTGGCCAATCTATTTATGGCCAAATGGGAGGAGGATGTCGTCGGTGTCAGTACTAGGCCCCATATTCGGTTATGGGCGCGGTACATAGACGACATCCTCCTCCTTTGGACAGGGTCTGAGGATGAACTATCTACCTTTATGACATTCCTCAATACCAACAATAGGGGGATCATACTCAAATATGAGGCCAGTAAGGATAGAATTAATTTCTTGGATCTAACTATTTCTGCAGATCAAGATGGTTTCACCACTGCCACCTATTTTAAAAGCACGGACAGGAATGCCTTCATTCCAAGTGACAGTTGTCATCATGCCACTTGGCTTAAAGCTGTGCCTAAAGGACAATTCCTCCGTTTGAAAAGGAACTGCAGTAAACATAGTGTTTTTCTTGATCAGGCTGGGGTTCTAACAGAACGCTTTGTTGAAAAGGGTTATGATCGAAATTCTTTGATTGACACATTGGATCTGGTGACCAAAACCAACCGCGAGGATTTACTTTGTGTTAAACCCCGAGACGATCAAGGGGGTAATTATAGAACCCCTTTTGTCACCGATTATTGTTGCCAACATGCCAGTGTTAAAACACATCATCAGTAAACACTGGCATGTACTTAAGAGTGACAAAATCTTGGGTGCCATACTACCTGATAGACCCCGGGTCATCTTCAGGGGTTCGACATCCTTGAAGGATAAGTTGGCACCCAATGTTTTGGACCCACCCAGGATCCCTTCTATGTTTTTATCGGGCCTGGTGGGTTTTTTTAAATGTGGCAAATGTAATGTTTGTGCTGTCAATCGCCAAATCTCTAAGAAAACGATCAGCTTTGGATCTAGACATACAAACAAAAGGTTTCCTATCGAAACATTCATTACCTGCTCTACTGTGGGAGTGGTGTATCTACTCCAATGTCCATGTGGACTCCAGTATGTGGGAAGGACCAAACGTCCCCTCCATATAAGGTTGAATGAACATCTCACAAACATTTGTAACGGTTTCCCAAATCATTCTGTGTCCAAACACTATTTGTTGACTCATAATAAGGATCCCACGGGCACAATTTTTTTGGGAATTGAAAAGTTTCAGGCACACTGGAGAGGGAGTGACCTTGTGAGGAGCATCTCACAGTCAGAGATGATGTGGATTCACCAATTAAAATGTTATGAACCTCACGGTATGAACATAGAGGTAGATGTCAATTGTTTTATTGATAACGCTTAGGTGCATGATGTCTTCCTTTATTGATAATTGTTTTAGGTGTTTTTAATTTGATAAATTTTTTTAAGAATTTTTTAAGAATTTTCAATAACACAATTATGCGTTTGTTTTGCCCTTTATCAATACAGCATAATTTGTGCAGTCTTTTAATTAGGTCATTATTCGCAAACTTTTGATCCCCACACGTTTGCTTGTGTCATGTCTGTTTTGTGGCTGCATATATGACACTATTTTTGTGATAATTACTAATGACCATAATCAATTGTGTTGGTGCGATTCGGTTTGCTGAGTGGGCATCAGTTTAGAGGATATATATATGTCTTTTTCTGTAATAACCTGATGTGTATGATATCCTCTTTAATTTTAATCTCTATTTTAATTTATATATTTTTTGATTATTTTCGAATGTGATGTTGTTTTTGGGTCAGCCAATTGGACACCAGTCTCAGATGATATATAATAAATTTTTTTTAATTTCTTTTCTTTATTCATCAGACATGTCTTTTGAACCTTGTTCAATACAAATTTTGTTCTCTATGGTTCCTTCGATAGGATCGTTTTAGGTTCCTGTTGTTGGTTATACATAATTTGTTATCAGTCTGGGAGCATATGTTGCAATCACGTTTGTTTCCCTGATTTTTGCCCTCAAGCAAGATGGTGGACGGACGATCTTCAGAGACTGCTGTCCAGTTGACTCTCCGCCCACTTTACGTTTATATGCGGTGACGCAGAACGTCTCCTCATTCCCGTGACCACGTCTAGAGCAGACGAAACGTTGGGAGGCGACGTGCTGACGTCACCGCAATCTGAGGATCCGTTCTGACACGCCGGCCGGCTTTTCTCATACCCTGCTGTTATTTTTATACCCAATTGTAAGTGTTACTATTTTATTTTATTAAATATCGCTACGGTATTACGCTATGTGAGTCTTTCTTCCTCCTCTCACATATTCTACCTGCTGCATCTCCTGTTCCAACATTGGCTGAGACGTCCCATCGCTGCCTACTGTGTTTTATCCCCTATGCTCTGACTGATCCTGATGGATCAGTGGTTCTGGTAAGGGTCAGTGTGTGTACTGGTGGTGGTTTGTTTATGTTCACACTGTCTATTACCAGTCACTGGGGATACATGTTTATGATCATCATACACGGATTTACACTATAAGAGTTTTTTCCTTTTTATTTGGTCGTTCACTGATCGATTGGTGACCCCTGGAGGGATTGTACTTATAGAGAGGATCCTCTCCAGCATACCCAGTGAATCCAGCTTGACTTGGTCCGTTAGGATCTTTCTTTGCGGTAAGGGTCAGCAAGTCGTATCTTTTTATTGGAATCAGACTCCACGTAACCTGAATCACATTGGGGTGTCACGCTCCGAATTTGCTCTTCACATGGACTTTCATTAATGATTTTCCTCACTTTTGGATATCACACCACCTTGATAGACATTGTGTTTATACAGCCTTCTGTCCTTTGAAGGCCTTCACTTCATTTTTTTCAGCGCTACTCCATTTTTTTTGTTATACATGTCAGCATTGTCAAATATTTCACATTTTGCTGCAGGTGAGATCAGGCTCCATCACATTACATCTCAGGTGCTGGCACTAGACCCCATACAATACATACCATTAGATTTTCTTCAGATTTACCAAAATCATGTAGTGCAAGGGCCTGCCTGATTGCATACAAATTGAAACTCTTAAAGAGGAAGTAAACCCCTCTAAAGCCTTTCTTTAAAAACAAACCACTGCAAGAGAAAGGCATAATGAGCTAGTATGCATGGCATACTATCTCATTATGAATTACTTACCTGAGATCGAAGCCCCGGAAGCAACTCTCGTTCCTCACCTCCGCCATTGATACCAGAGTTACTTCCGGGTATCGCGACTCCGGCGCTGTGATTGGCCGGAGCAGCAAACACGTCACTCTTGCGCATCGCCCTCACTAACGGCATGCTCAGTACGACACACATGCACACGGTGCAGTCTTTTCTGCAAATACCCCCTAAACCGTGTAGGTTTCGGAGATATTTGTTGCACCTACAGGTAAGCCTAGATTAAGGCTTACCTGTAGGTGCAAGTGGTGTGTATGGGTTTACAACCTCAAATCAGCGTACCAATGACGCCTGGGCCAATCTGGAGCGATTAGAATCATCTGATCCATTCAGCCTCCACTCTGCGGAGCAGCCGTGGAAGCAACGTCAATGGGGAAAGGCATAAATTAGCGGATACTGACCCCACGGGGTCACTAACACGTCTGCCCAGGGATCTCTGGACCTGGCCACGAACCTCGACACTTTGCGGTTGAGGCGAGAGGCCAGGAGATCCACGTCCAGTGTGCCCCACCTCCTGCAAAGGAGTTGAAACTTCAGATGCAATGACCATTCCCCCTGGTCCAGCATCTGGCAACTCCGGTAGTCCACCTGCAAGTTTTCTATGCCCAGAATGTAGACGGCCGATAGAGCAGGCATGCTTCTTTCCGCCCAACGCAGGATGTGAGCGACCTCAGACGCTGCAGCCGAGCTCCGTGTTCACCCCTGATGGTTGACATAAGCCACCGCCGTGGCATTGTCCGACTGAATCCCGATTAGACTACCTTGCAACCGCCTCGACCACAAGGAGAGGCATAGCCTAATCGCCCGAAGTTCCAGGACATTGATCGGCAGGAGGGATTCCTGTAAAGTCCAGCGACCCTGGGACGATTGGACCCACCAACCTGTGAGACTGGCATCCGTCGTAATCATCGTCCACTGGAAGGGAAGGAATGGCTTCCCGGACCAGAGAGCCGGGGATCTCAGCCACCAATTCAGAGAGACTGACTAGGTGGCTTACCTGAATCTGGCGATCCAGAGACAATGGAGATTTGTTCCATTTGGACAGGATCTCCTTCTGCAATACTCGAGTGTGGAACTGGGCATACGGTACTGCCTCGAAGGAGGCTACCATCAGACCCAGGACTCGCATGCAAAAACGGAGTGACGACCAGCTTCACCACAGACTGAAGAGTCTGCAATTTTTCTAGGGGAAGAAAGACTCTCGCCTCCACGGAGTCCAGAATCAACCTCAGGTATTCCAAAACGCTGAGTCGGTACCAGGACCGACTTCTGGATGTGTAACACCCACCCAAATTCTCGGAGGGTCTGGCTGGCAATAGTCACATCCACCTTGAATTCTAATCAGAAGAAGATCGTCGAAGTAGCCCATGACGGCAATGCCTCGCCGTCTCAGCAAAGCTAGAATCGGTGCGAGCACCTTGGTGAAAACTCTTGGTGCTGACGCAAGGCCAAAGGGAAGAACCACAAACTGATAGTAGTCTTCTATTGCAAAGCGCAGAAACCTCTGGTGTCCTGCGCAAATTGGGACATGCAAGTATGCGTCCTTGATGTCCAAGGACGCCAGAAAGTCCCTCGGATGGAGCGCAACCACCACCAAATGAATGGATTCTATGCGGAACTTCCATACTTTTACAAAGGCATTTAGGGCTTTTAAGGTCCAAGATTGGACGGACCCCGTCCTCCTTGGGGACCAAAAACGGATTTGAATAAAATCCCTGAAACCTCTCGTCCTGCGGAACAGGTAAAATTACCCCGCAACTCAGTAAGTCTTGCACTGCCCACAATAGGGCAGACCGACGAGCCGGAAGGAGAGGGAGATTTGAGGGAAAGAATCTGTTTGGCGGACAGGAAAGAAACTATCTTGTACCCCAAAAAGACCACCTCACAGACCCACTGGTCAGAGAACAGGGAGGTCCACCGAGCTGTGAACCTGCAAAGCCACCCCCCCACCCATGAGTCGGGCGGGGGCAAAACTTCATGCGGTGGTGGGTTTGGATGCCGGTTTGTTCGGCTTACGCACCCAGGGACGTTTCGGTCCAGCAGAGCCTTTGTCAGCCTGGGAGGGTCTACCCGCAGGCCCTGACTGACAAAAATTCTGCTTCTGGGTGGGAAAAGGACATGGCTTACGGCGCGGCACCTTCCCCTTGGTGGACTGAGGGAAGAGAGTGCTCTTACCTCCAGTGACATCCTTAATAATGTTGTCCAGCGAGGTACCAAAAAGTCTCCCACCTTTAAATGGCAAATCTGCCAGGGCTTTTTTGGATGCTTGGACAGCAGACCAGTATTTCAGCCAAATCGGGCGGCGTAACACTACCGCAGAAACAGAGGCTCTGGATATCAAGGGAGCTGCATCCAGGGTCGCATCACAGACATATACAAGGCCCTGTACCAACTGGTCGGCCAGTCTAACATAATCAGGAGGGAGCCGATGCTCCTCCACAGTCTGATTCAAAGCCTTTGCCCATTCATTGAGTGTCTGAGACACCAAGGTTGCAGACAAAATAGGCCGCAATGCAGACCCTAGCATGGTAAACATGGAGCGGGTCACCGCCTCGGACCTCCTATCAGTATGGTCCTTGAAAGCAGGGGTCCCTTCTATAGGGAGAGTGGTTACCTTGTTTCACCGAGCAACCGGGGGGGGGGATCAACCATCAGAGGAAAAGCCCATTTTTTCAAAAGGCGGTCCCCAAAAAGGTAACGGACCGCCAGGCGCTGAGGGACCACAAAAGGACTTCTGCGGCCATTCCTTATCTATGAACTTATCAAAGAAAGTAACATAAGGAAAAACTTTCACTAAGCGGTTAGATTTATGTGACCCAAAGGAGACAGACCCCTCTTTTAAAGTCCCAGCTGCATCTTCCAGCTTGAGAGAGTCCCTCACAGCATCAATAAGTGCACTCACAAGTGCCCTGTCTTGCACTGACCCGGACGAGGGGTCCTCCATCCTCACCAGGGAGGTTCTGGTCCGCATTCTCTGACATACCAGAACCGGGGTCCTGAGCCGCAGCCAGGCCCGAATCGAGTCAGAGCATTCCCCAGAAGATGGCGGGGGAGGGGGCGCTTTTTAACCCCCTTACACCCACACGCCGCTTCTAACCTGGCAACAAATGATTCTAGGACTGCCGACAGTGTATCCATGGGAACCGCAGGGGCACCGTTTGCGGCCTCTGGCAATGTAGGGGGAAGAAAGGCCAGATACTGACTCCATTATCACCCACTTAGTCCTTCACAGCCCTCAAGACTAAGTGAAAAACACTTAAGTCCACCCTCCTTGCTGCACCGACCGGGGGGGGGGGGGGGTTACCCCGCCTTCCTTGTATACACAGCATGTGTGTGAGGGGAAATCTGTGAGCTGTGCTCCGTTCAGAAAGCCAGTGTATATTACATTCAGCATACTTCCGACATGTACAGTATTGACGTGCTTGATAAAATCTTCCCCCCGGCGGATAAGGCGCATCACGAGTCTCCGAAAATAGCCGAACTGGGAGTCGGCTCTATACGGCGCCTGCACACAGACTAGGAGCCGTGTAGAGCTGACTGCACAGGCGCCGTATAGAGCAGACTCCCAGTTCGGCTATTTTCGGGAAACTCGTGCCGCGCCTTATCCGCCGGGGGGGAAGTTTTTATCAAGCACGTCAATCACCTGGGCTAAGTCCCAGGTGACATTGCGCCGCTGCATAGGAACGCCTACTCCCGCGGGAGTGAGAACCCGAAAGCCGAGTGGAAAATAATATGGTATGTACAGCGAAAAAAACAAACAGCATACTGTACATGTCGGAAGTATTCTGAATGTAATGGTATATACATGTTTTTAGGGTGAACCTCCGCTTTAAAGTAACATGTATTTAAATATCCAACATGTCCTGCCTAGTCCTCTCCTATGAACAGGAACATAACCCATATGTCAAGACTTTGAAGGCTGTGTCCGTCCATGGACGATGAGAAATCATAATTTTTTGCTAGAAAATTACTCAGAACCCCCACATTTTTTTGTATAATATAAAAGATGTTACGCCAAGTAAAGATATACCCAACACGCGCTTTAAAATTGCCCACACTGGAAGCGCCGGTCTCCCCTCCCCCTGAAGCCCTATACGCCAGGATTAAAGACGTGGAGATCATGGAGGGGATTACTGCCAGGTTGCAGGATCGGCAGGAGGCTCACGACAAGGTCTGGGAACTGTGGCACCGCCGGGAGGATCCACCCTGAGAAGGTACACGGGCCGAAATGACGACACTCCCTCTTTCCATTACTCTCTCTTTCTTTTCCCCTCTTTTCTTTCCTTTTTCTCTTGGGAGACCCCTAGTGTCTACGGTTGCTTCGATACTTAGAAGTTAAGTCTACTGCTCAGTTTAGCCATAACATGTGGTTAGTCCGGAAGGACAATGGCCAGCTTGCACTTCGCCACGTTGGCGTCACTGGTTTTAATAGGCAAGCTGGGCAGAGATAATGTATACACCCTAGGCCACTGTTAAGATGTTTATTCTTTACGTTCCTCATGCGGGCCTAGGGCTCTGTATGGCTGTATGTTATGTACACTTGAACCATTGACCAATAAAATTGTTATTGATAAAAAAAAAAATTGCCCACACTTATGCAATGGCGCAAAACTTTGGTATTTAAAAAATCTCCATAGGCGACACAATTTTTTTTTTTGCAGGTTACCAGTTTAGCGTTACAGCAGGTCTAGTGCTACAATTGTTACTCCCGCTCTAAAGCATGCGTTGATACCTCACAAGTGTGGTTTGAATGCAGTTTACATATGCGTATGCATTTACTTCTGTGCATGAACACATGGGGTCGCTTAAAAGAATATTTGTTTCTTTTACTTTTTTTTTTTTTTTTACACATTTTCTCTTTAAAAAAAAATGTATCACTTTTATTCCTATTACAAGGAATGTAAACATCCCTTGTAATAGGAATAGTACGTAACAGGTCCTCCAGGCTGGAAAGTTCGAGATACATTATTTTTTTTTAAATTAACAATCTTTTTCTTTCCAGCCAAGTTCTCGGCTTGGTTTATTTCCGCCGGCCGGATATGACATAAAGTTGCACATGGGCCTCCGAAGGTCATAGAGATGACTGGGAAATCTCCATGATCAATGTCCAGCGGCAGCGGATTCTTTCCCTGGGTCACCGATCGCACGGGCGAGCCCAGAGAAGCGCCGGAGCGCGGCAGGAAGGGGGATGAATGATGTCATGTCCCCTCCCGCCGCCTGTAAGAATGATCAAGTGGCTGAACTATGATTGTTGTTACGGTGTACAGAATCACCAGCTGTAAGAGATATCTGAATGATGCCCGATGCTGCAGGCATCATTCAGATATCCCCACTCAAAGTCAATGAGTGGGGCTGGAAGTGGTTAATCCCTTCATTATTTACCCCGGGTTTACCAAGGTACTATCTTAAATGTCCTAGTAGTCAAGGGGTTATCTGCAATAAAACCGCTTCAGTATGCCACCGTTCCTTGATTTGTGCTATAAAAACGAACCTGAAGATTTTGTCACTTCCATTTTCAGAGCTATCATTCCACAGCTGCTGTATAAACTAAAGCAGCTAAACAAGCACAATATGTGCTTGATTAGCTGCAGTGAAGACATCTGGTAGTCTAATCATCCCCTAATGTCTCCATACAGAGGACCCGTCACCTGCCCAATGCTATCACATAGAGGGCTTAATAGGGTCTTTTCTGTCCACTGATCCCCCAAGCAGGCAGATGACAGGTCAGTCTCCGCTCACTGTGCTGAGACGGACCTGTCCGAGTCCTGCTCTTCCCTATGGGGAGGTCCGATGAAAACGTACTGCCTGTCAGATCTGTCAGACGGATGGAAAACAGAGTCACCATCCATCTGGATTTGGCAGAGAGGTTCAGACAAAAAATGTGGGGGTTCTGAGTAATTTTCTAGCAAAAAATTATGGTTTCTCATCGTCCATGGATGGACACAGCCTTCAAAGTCTTGACATATGGGTTATGTTCCTGTTCATAGGAGAGGACTAGGCAGGACATGTTAGATATTTAAATACATGTTACTTTAACAGAGGTTGCAAGACAGGCAACATTTTTTAATACATTTTGACTTGATATACAAGCGATGTCTTGATATAAGAGTAGCGTCATGTCACAAATGAGGATAAGAGAGGCGCCTCTAAGGCCTTGTACAGACGGGCAAACATGTACGATGAAAACGGTCCGCCGGACCGTTTTCAGCGTACATGTCTGCCCGGGGATTTCTGTATGATGGCTGTACTCCCCATCATACAGAAATCCGCGCGTACTCGATACGCGGCCGCGACGATGACGTGCGCGGCCCTGCCAGTTCAATGCTTCCACGCATGCGTCTAAGTCATTCGACGCATGCGAGGGATGGCGGCCGCTCGGACATGTACGGTAGGTCTGTACAGACGACCGAACATGTCCGACGGGCAGGATTCCAGCGGGCATGTTTTAAAACATGTTCAGAAATATTTGCCCGCTGGAAAAAGGCCCGGCGGGCAAATGTACGCTGGAATCCTGTCCGCTTGGGCCTACACACTACTGAACATGTCTGCTGAAACTGGTCCGCGGACCAGTTTCAGCAGACATGTTCGGTCGTGTGCACGGGGCCTAAGTGTAGCAATATGGTTACATTTCATGAAGGTACAACATTTAGCAACATATTGATACACTTAGAGGGGCCTCTCTTCTATTTTATACTCTGTAGTTCCTGCTGGATTTTTGCTTCTAATCCTTGTGGAGGCTTCCATTTGTGGATGGACATATTGTTACACAACCTGGTTACATTGCTATAATCTCTTTATATGGACTATAAACTGAAGGACCTATGAATAAATGGTTGTGGAGTGAATCATGCAAGTTACTATTATTTCTTATGGTAAAATTTGCTTTGATATAACCTACCTGACCACTACACTACCCTATACATTACACGGTCCACAACACTACCCAGCCCACTACTGTCCATTACACTACACTATCCTATACTGACCACTACACTGTCCTCCTACCTACATTATTCCTATACTGACCACTAGACTGCTTAACTCAAACTGCTTGTTTACTAGCTGGCTGCTTCCTCCCCCCCCCCCCCAGACCAGCAACATGACTCGAGTCTCACCTATATATATTTTTTAACTTTTTGCTATAATAAATATCCCAATGTTTTATTTATTTTTTTAACTATTTTTCTCGGTTTAGGCCGATATGTATTCTACATATTTAAAAAAAAAAAAAAAAAACTCAAAATTTATAGCGCCTACGAAATAGGGGATATAATTATGATTTTTTTTTACTAGTAATGGCTGTTATCTGTGATTATCAGGGCTGCGATATTACAGGGGACACTTTTGACACATTTTTGGGACCATTCACATTTATACAGCGATTAGTGCTATAAATATGCACCGATTACTGTATAAATGTGACTGGCAGGGAAGGGGTTAACACTAGGTGGCGATCAAGGGGTTAATGTGTTCCCTGGGAGTGATTCTTACTGTGGGGGGAGGGGACCGATGGTTGTCCCTATGTACAAGGGACACACCATCGGTCTCCTCTCCCCGACAGGATGTGGATCTCTGTGTTTACACACAGAGATCCACGTCCCTGGCTCTGTGACTGCCGATCGCGGACATCACGGACAGGCGAGTGGTTAATAGTAAACCATACCTATATTTTCTTTCCTTTTAAACCCTGCAAGGTAAAGGCATAATGGGCATCTCATTGGCCGCCCGCGATGACATCACACCCACAAATGTGCGCGTTAGTCAAGGACTGTGGCATGGAGCCATGAAGAGACGCATGGGGTATACCGCCCCTTCAGAGCGCATGCAGCAGTGACGTCACCAGCTGCAGTGTGAATATCTCCTAAACAGCACAGGTTTGGGATATATTCACTGTACCTACAGGTAAGCCTTTTTATAGGCTTACCTGTAGGTACAAGTAAAATATTTTTACTTCCACTTTAAATGTTCTGCAATGTATATTCAAGTTCTTCCGGGAAATTAATTTTGGGAACACCGATCCACATCTCTTCCTTCAATTTTCTTTGTATCATAAAAATAAGTCATATCAATGATGCCACAAAACGCACTAGCTAGTCACACAACCGTTTATTTATTAAAATAAATTTCACATTGTCATTTGTTTGGATGGAAAATAAAAAGGAGCATACAAGTTTACCTGCAACAACTACAATTTGCTTAGCTTTATCAGATTAATACTCTGAACATTCTTAATGGTATAAGCATTACGTAAACATTTGAAAATGTTGAAGAAAGAAGACAAAATGTGCGTAGTATTTCACAGCCATCAATCTGGGTTCAACCTTACTACTTAAGCTGAGTAGGCAGCAATCCTGCCAAGGTATCGAATGTGGCTGTTCAAATCACTAGGACCCAGTTAGTGCTCTAATTTAACTGAATAGTTAAATTGTATTGTAATGGACAAGATGGTGACATCTGTATACAGCTTACATCCTGCAAGTTTCACATTTGTCAATGCTGCAATATTGTATAGAGCAATGTGCAAACCTCTCCAACATGTAGCAGGTTGAAGGGTTTGGTTAACAGATTTTTCTTTAAAGTTGTGCAGCATCTCCTTATAGCCTACTTGTGACACGTATCACTGTTCTCCAACTCCTAGGATATGTATGATGGTACATACTTTCACTGAGGGGTTGGCATCTATAAAAGGGGATCACATACACATTTGAGACCAGAACATTTTCAAGCCTTGGTTTATATACAGTACCTGTTGATGCTCACAAAACAAGATGCTTTCTGTCAAAATTTGTTTGAAATCCAGCCACTAGGAATAAAGTAGCAAAAAAAATTCTGATCATGTGAATTCGTTTTTTTTTTGGAGAACAATTAAGAGTCTGGATCACTAAGGAAGGAATGTGTACATTTTGTGGTATTGGACACACAAGATTTAAGACATAATCCAGAGGCATAAAACTAAAGCCTAGCTGCCACAATGTAGCTTATGCCTGTAGCACACAATCCTCCCATATTGAACTGTAAACAGTTTATATTGGGGATCATTAGAACATGAAAATTATTTGACAGCAATATAAAACCTGGCTAAAGCTTGGAAAACAATGACTTGTATCAATAAAAAGGCATCTCTAATCATCTACTATAGATTGCAAAAAACAAATGAACACCAACACCATCAAAAGAATAGTGTTACAAATGGTTAAGAGCAAAATAAAACTCGTAAAACGGTTCACCCAATTTGAATTGTAATACCTTTTTTTATTAACAAATATTTTTACATTCTTTAACTCCCCCCAAATTAAATTACTAGGTAATCATTTCAAATTTAAAAAACAGGGATTTACAGATACTGATATACAAGAAGAAGAGGGCAGGAGGGCCTGACCAATCACTCTCATAGCGGACATTGAATCTGGGCATAGCCTACAGAAGTTCACCTCTGCAGTGCTCAATGAAGGGGTGGGTGTGGTCAGCATTGTAAACAGGACGGGTCTGAGAAGTATCCAGTGCAGGATTTAAAACCAATAGAACAGCATAGCTATCGCAACACTCCGAGTTAGTGGATTATACCCTATAAATGGCCAAACAAGCAGCAGCAAATATATTCGCTTTTTAACACCCTTGAAGATCTTATGAGCTGGGCTAGAAATGTTTGGCTGCTTTTACATTACAAAATGTTATCAGGGAGAAAGTCTATTGCAGTGATGGCGCACCTTGGCACCCCCAGATGCTTTGAAACTACATTTCCCATGATGCTCATCTACACTGCAGAGTGCATAAGCATCATGGGAAATGTAGTTCCAAAACATCTGGGGTGCCAAGGTTCATCATCACTGATCTATCGTTACAGATACACAATGCATATCCCCCAGTGCAATATGCAGAATATAATCTGTATCCTAGTCGTACAGAATCATTCAGTGGCTGTATTGTAGGTTATCAAAACTGCTTGAACATGGCCAGGTTAGATCTGCCAAGACAAATTACAGTATTGCATAAACATTAGTAAACAAATTCCACAGCACTGGAAAATACAAAGCCGATACCGAAGCTAGGAAAGTGTACACATTTCACCAGAAAAGGTTTTGATGAGTTCTTGCCAAGACTGGATCCATACTGATCTGATAATCCTGTGTGGTGCTTGAGGGAAAAAAACAAGGCTTTGTTCAGGGAGGGTACCCCTAGAAAGTGAAAGCAAACGCTTCTGATGTTGACATGGCCACAGAAATTCCGTGAATTTTTGGGGGAAAAAAGTTTCCATTGAGAAAAAAAAAGTAAACCCCTTATATTGCAATGTTCCAAGAACAATGTCAAATGGGCAGTTAAAAAGAAAAGCACGGGGGGGGGGGGGGGGTGTTCTACACCAGGAGGCCATGGGTGTGCAAACACAACAAAATTGCAATCTGCAGTAGAAACACAATGCAAACGTTTAGTTAAGGATCAAACTCTAAATACCACCAATATATTAAAACAGAACCAGTTCAGTACCATTGAACTACCTTAAAGGTTAAAGTATTAGAGGACACTGGATTGAATTACTCCAAGACCCCTTTCACACTGAGGAGTTTTTCAGGCGGTACAGCGCTAAAAATAGCGCTGCTAGCTATACCGCCTGAAAAACTCCTGCACTGCATACTCAATGTGAAAGCCGGAGGGCTTTCACACTGAGGCGATGTGCTGGCAGAAGAGAAAAACATTTCCTGCCAGCAGCATCTTTGGAGCGGTGAGAGGAGCGGCGTGTATACCGCTCCTTCCCATTTAAAATAATGGGAAACCGCGGCAATACCGCCCGCAATGCGCTTCTGCAGGCGCATTGCAGGCGGTATTAACCCTTTATCGGCCACTAGCGGGGGTTAATACCGCACCGCTAGCGGCCGATTCCCACGGCAAATCCGACGGTATAGCGCCGCTTTTTTTAGCGGCACTATACCGCCACCGCGGCTCCTGCCCCAGTGTGAAAGGGGCCTAACTCCTGGGGACTCCAGCGGCCAGATCTACTCAATGGAGTCAGGGTCAATACTAAGCAAAGCAAGAATGTCTCACTCCAGCCACTGCTTTATCTGTTATGTGAAGAAAAATGAGTGAGAAAACCAGCAGCAGTAGGACATCTCTCGTGACCACAGCAGGTAGACGACCAACTCGAATACAGTAATTTAATCACTAAACCACCAAGTAGCTAGTGATCAAGTCAATCTATCAATATCCATCCAACTGTTAAGGCTACTTAGCTG
The DNA here is from genome assembly GCF_905171775.1 of Rana temporaria. Classification (NCBI taxonomy): domain Eukaryota; kingdom Metazoa; phylum Chordata; class Amphibia; order Anura; family Ranidae; genus Rana; species Rana temporaria. The sequence continues at coordinate 105,782,894 of NC_053500.1, forward strand.
TACTTGGCCTTTAGGTGAAACAATCATACAAACAAGAATAGCATATCTCTGCAAGGATCATAGACGCTACAAGCATTTCCCATTAAAGGAAACCATTGTTTTAACATTACAAGTCTTCAGACCACAATTAATGTTGTCACAAAATACTGCTGTTATAAAATGGTTAATGAAGCCGCCTGGGGGTGGGGGGGGGGGAATAAATAAAAACTCTACTGGATAAACTCCGATACCCATTACATTAGAACTTATTCTGCCTAAACAGTTGAAAAAAAATATAGCAAAACATAGCACAAAAAATAAAAATAAAGCTTGTATATATAAAAAAAAAAAAAAAAACAGCAATAAAGAACAGTATTTGTCTGGCCCCAAAGAAAATAACGGCTGAGTAAACATGTGAACCATTCTGATGATCTCATATATGAAAGCAGCCGCATCAGTAGGTCCGGTATGGTCTTATCTTTGCTATACTTTGTAGTACCAATATAAAGGCCCCTTTCACACAGACGGGACCATACGTTGCTCTCTATATAGAACGGCAGATGGGAATCGGATAAAAACGTACAGACAGTCCGCTTTCATGTTCTCTCTGCATCAGCGGAACTGGCACAGACTTGTCATCTACCTGCTCAGCAGGGATCAGCAGAGATATCCTCTGCTGAGCAGGCGGATCTGCTGGCAGACTTCACCAGTATGAAAGGGGCCTTTCTAGACAGCATGGCATTCTCTAAATAGCAGGAAGATTTCACCATATGGTGAAGAAAAATTCTGAGCAAGCGAGGCATACCTACAGGTTCATTATAAATGATCGGTTTCTTTTGAGTTATTTCAGTCAGTGTAATGCAAGTCTGTTGAACCATGTGTTTGGCAATACATCCTTTAAGCACAATGTTAGGAGTGTGCATAGTGGGCACTGTGAACACAAATTTGTGTTGGGTATCAGGAAGTAAGAGGAAATCTCACTAATGGGGGACACAGAAGATAAAGACCCTACAGAGGTTCAAACTCTTTCCTTCAATTAAGCTAGCCAAAAAGAAAGAGTGAAGCTCCAGTGAAAACACCTCAAATAAATGAATCTGTTTGTATTCACAGTACCCACCAAGCACATCCCTAACCTCTATAAAGCAGTGGTTCACAACTTGTGGTTTGCAGTACAGATGTCTGCATCCTTCAGCGTATGAAATGGGGTTTGTCACTTTTCGCTTCACCTGCCACTTCAGAAAATGGGCTGCCTAGGAGTAAGCAAGGGAAAAAAATGGATGGGAAATACGGCTATAAAAAAAAAGGATGAATTATAAAGCATTATAGCTCATCACACAATGCTTAATGCAGTTTTAAACACAAAAAACATATTGCAGTTTACCAATTCTTAGATGTGATGGCTGTATTCGTTTCCTTTTTTAGGCTTTTTTTCATATGATGACCAAGCTTTCCTTCAGTTACATGAATAAGAGACCATTTAACACTGGCAGGGGTGCTGAAAGTGATCAGCTTTTATTTATCCAAAACCTTTATCCCAGAAGGGAAAAATGTGTTATTGTATTTAAATCTGCTAGTACAGCTAACACTACCCCCCACCAGACTGACGATGCTTCTGGCTAAATCTGCCTCCTGTTCTCATTCATCCAGAGTAATGCCTGTATAATATACAGGTGGTGTGTTACTGGCCAGATCACCAGGTGAAAATAGAAGGGGAAAAGCCTAAAGAAAATTAATACACCCACATTTAAATGACATAACATTTTCAGTTTTGGGTTTAAAAGGGGTTGCAAGGTGTTTTTTTTTTTTTTAAACAAACAAGTTGTACTTACCTTCACTGTGCAGTTCGTTTTGCACAGAGTGGCCCCGATGCTGGTCTTCTGGGGTCCCTCTGCGGCTGTCTCAGCTCCTCCCCTTAATGGGAAGCGCTCTTTCAGGGAAGTTAGCTTGCAGGCGCCCTCCCATGATACAGCCGCCGACTATCACTCGCTCCTGCGTCATTGGATGTGATTAACAGCAGCGCGAGCCAATGGCTGCGCTGCCATCAATACATCCAATCTAGCCAATCAACGGCCAGACTTTGTGGAGAATAGGATGCCAGACAAGCGCACTGCAGGTGAATAGGCACCGGTAAGTAAAACGGGGGGGGGGGGGGGGGGCTGTCATTGGCAGGTGTTTTTTCATCTTAATGCATAGGATACATTAAAGCGGGGGTTCACCCTAAAAACTAATTTCTAACATTACATCCAGTATGCTGTACATACCTTGTAAAGCTATTTTCTTAGCCGGCGGGGCTAGTGTTTGTCATCATGTCAATCACTAACTGCTGCATAGGAACGCCCACTCCCGTGGGAGGCACTACCCGGAAGCCGGCTAAGAAAATAGCTTTACAAGGTATGTACCGCAAAAAAAAAAAAAAAAAAAATCGGCATACTGACAATGTAGTGAGCTGGATGTAATGTTAGAATTTTTTTTTAGGGTGAACCCCTGCTTTAAAGGTGAAAAACACAAAACTTTACAACCCCTTTAATAATGCTTTATATTAGCATTTGCATCACATACAGGGCATGTCTGCTACTGCAGGCCATTCACTTTTATGACCATTTGGGGGATGAGGAGAGTGATTAAAAAAAAATGGGATAGAAGATTGCCTGAAACCAAAACACAAGCAAGCCACAAGATAATGATCCACTTCCAGCTCTGAATGTTTTAATTTGCAAAAAAGAAAGTCATTGTTAAGGCCTTGTTAAAAAAAAAAGTTTAAATGTCACAATAGCATAGCCCTGTAAATTACTGCCTGAATCTGTAGTATCATACGTAAAGGAAGGAGTGTAAATGGGATTAGGACGGTAACAGGACCCTCAGTCTGTCTGCAAACACCAACAGCTCAGAGCATGACAGGACTGACTCGAAAGGGGTTTAAATGGTGTGTGTGTGTGTGTGTGTGTGTGTGTGTGTGTGTGTGTGTGTGTGTGTGTGTGTGTGTGTGTGTATGTATGTATGTATGTATGTATGTATGTATGTATGTATATATATATATATATATATATATATATATATATATATATATATATATATATATATATATACATACACACACATATACACATACACATACACATACACATACACACACACACACACACAGAAAAGGGTGAAATTATATACATATATTTTTATGTAGGTTGGGGGGGGGGGTGTAATATATATACACACACAGAGTATATGTCTGTATATACACATATATACATATATTACAAAGTAACTGCCAAGTCTACTTGTCTACACACCTGGTCCTTTCCATTTAAACTCAAACTTTAGAACAGAACTGGAGGACCAAAAGTGCAAAACATACGAGCAGAGGGGTTACAGTTTAATAATCTGACACTACGCATCTAATTTTTAACCAGCCAACACAGATTTCCCTTTTCAACCCCAATACAAAGTCACTTCTATATTTACATATTCTTTCAGTTATCCCATGTCGTTTTTTGCATGTGTACAATACCAACTGCAAAGTTTCCAAATTATTTTATATACCATATGTATATATAAACCTGCATGTGTTCATGTAAAAATATGCATATCTGTAGTGCATGCTTACATACACGTTAAAATGCTGCAACTTCTATATGTACTCCTATAAGTATGAGTTGATGCACAGTATTGCCATATACTGTGTCATTGTCTATATACATGTAGTAATTATAGGAGTTGAAGATTAGTATTGCTCAGTAATCCTTTCTGGCTCCTGCTGCAGTAGAGAACACAGAATGGGAAAGCGGTTCCTGAAAGGGTCATACAAACCTTGTCTGATGCAAAGTCAGCCATGCAAATTCTTGATGGATATAAAAAGAAATAAGTTTGATGTATGACCTTTCCTAAACCTCATTCCTGCCATCAACCATGTGTGACCCGTTCTCATGGTCACACAGTCATTAACAATGAAAAAAGTCTCTAATACGTAAACCACCAACTGGCAGTGCCCGCAACAAAAGACGGGATGCCCCAAATCCACTTCTACCCTTTTTCGCACATGCGAATCCATTATGTAAGCTTTGCTACATGTCCATTTCGTCAGCATCAACAGGAAGATCCTTCAGTCATCCATTGCAATATTGCGGAAGAGGTAAGACATGGACTCCCCATTGTGGATTCGGCGAATGGCCTCTGAGAGAATAAGGCTGATGTCCACTGTTTTGATCTTTGCGCACTGCAATTTTTGTACCTCGTGAGGGACAGTGTTTGTCACTACAACCTTGTATGCAAAAGAGAAAAAATAATTAGTGCGACAGCAAAATCAATTAAGATCCATTACAGGGCCATTTAAGGTACCAGATGATAAAATGAAAATACTTACTATAAAATGTGTGTCTTGGAAGTCTATGAGGGACACAAAAATTCACATAAAGGATGAGGTATACTGCCACCTAGAGGTGGTTTGGACAGTGGCAACGAGAAGTGTAAGCTAGCCCTTGTATAAACCCTCCTCCACCCAGCATGCCTGCGGCTGGCCATACATTATACAATTTTCTTGTACAACTTTCCTTTAGATTTACCAAAACCATATAATATGAGATCAAACTTAAACACATTTAATTTGTATGCAGTCTGGCAGGCCCTTGCACTACATAGTTGAAGGTAAATCTAAAGAAAATTGAATAAGAAAATTGTATGGTGTATGGCCAGCTTTTGTTTTGTAGAAAATCAGTTCCAATGGCAATAGCAAATAACACAAGGTTTGGAATTAATTTCAAGAAAAAGATCTTCTGAGAAGTACCAAAAGACGGAATTTGACTTGCCTGTAAATCCTATATGTTGGAGTATAGTACTGGACACAGGCCAAGCATTCACAGACCCGGGGATGTTCCTCAACAATGAATAAGAAGGGTGGGCAACAATTAGGAAAATCAGAACGGTGCCAGCAGGCCCAACAGTAGCAAGAGTCACCAGTGTCAAAGTCAGACTGGCCCGCAAGAACCTTGCGTTCAAAAGCTGCATCTGCTGAAGATAAAAACGCCAACCTGGTAAAATTTTGAAAAAGGTATGAACAGGCACCTTACAAAGCCGAACCCCCGAGACTTTGTGCTGGAATGCCCAGGAAACATCCATTAATCTGGAGGAGTGGGCGCATAAAATTGCAGCATTTTTTCTTTTTAGGGTGTAAAGGACTTGGGAGCAGGATGTCCCTGACGAGGTCCTGGGAATAGGAAGCAGCTGCTTTGAAGCAGACTCTGATGGCTCCATGTCCAGACAATAAAAATGATTTCCACTTTTCATGTGCTTGGAACAGAGCACAAAGATTGAAGGACTGTATCTTAATTGAAGCGAGACTCATACCACCTAAGAAAAGATGTTCACTAGACCATGATAGACTGGAACACTTCACCCCCGCCTTAAAGACAGATTCCTGCTGCTGATTTTCAGTGATGAGGAAGGAAGTACCACCATTGTTAATTCTGGGCTGGAGATCCACCAAGCAAGTGAATTCTTTGCTTGGCTGGAAAGGAGCATGGGCAGGTCAAGAAAATCTTTGTGCGGGGTAAGCCTGAGAGTGTGTATCGGTGACAGTGTGGTGAGAGTTTGAGTAATGTTGGTGAAGGAGGGCTGATGCGGCATCTGTCACAGAGCTATGGCTCCAGAACTGGAACGCACTTTGCAGCTAACAAAGTACCACTCAGGACTGCCCATTCTCAAAAGGTCACATTCCAGGGCAGCTCTCCAAGTCTAGTGGAGTTTGGGTGCTACTTCAAAATATAGGCTCAAAGGTTACTGATCCAAACAGCTGCTATATAGAGACCAGCTCAAGCAAGGAATCTTAACTAAAGCCACCCAAAAAAAGCCATGAAAAGAAAAAAAAAAGAAAAAAAAAAACTGTGCCAACTGTTCGCTCAGTGGGAGATTGCAAAGGCATCCCAAAATAGGAATTCCCTGACAGCACAGCAGGACAGAGGTTCAAATGCAGTAAAAGGTCACGAATCAGCCTTATGACCTCTGGGGTCAGATTTAGCAATCAAATATGCTATCTGGCCCATTAAGACCTACAGGACTGTAGAGAAATCCTCCCAAGATGAACTCGACTTAAAGTGGTTGTTAAGCCACTTAAAGCGGAGGTTCACCCATAGAGAACACATTTTCCCCTTAGATGAATGCTCGTTTTGTCTAGGGGAATCGGCTAGTTGTTTTAAAATATGACCTGTACTTACCGTTTACGAGATGCATCTTCTCCGCCGCTTCCGGGTATGGGCTGCGGGACTGGGCGTTCCTTCTTGATTGACAGTCTTCCGAGAGGCTTCCGACGGTCGCATCCATCGCGTCACGATTTTCCGAAAGAAGCCGAACGTCGGTGCACAGGCGCAGTATAGAGCCGCACCGATGTTCGGCTTCTTTCAGCTACGAGTGACGCGATGGATGCGACCGTCGGAAGCCTCTCGGAAGACTGTCAATCAAGAAGGAACGCCCGCTCCCGAAGACCCATACCCGGAAGCGACGGAGAAGATGCATCTCGAAAACGGTAAGTACAGCTCATATTTTAAAACAACTAGCCGATTCCCCTAGACAAAACGAGCAGGAATCTAAGAGGAAAAGGTAAAAAAATAAATAAATGGGTGAACTCCCGCTTTAATAACATCCTGACTGTTAAATGTTTAGGCACTGGCACAGGAGCAGACAGGCAGGGAGGGAGGGAGAGGAAGACAGTAGAGCTGTGGATTATGGAGGCATGTAAACTGACCATGGTGTCGGGGCTCAGCAGCCATGATACATTGTGGTCAGTTTACAGAGGGGAGGACATAGGCAGGATCAGCCAGGTTATTTAGGTGTTACAGAGGGCCAAATTACACAGCACAAACACTGTGCTAGATAACATGCTTTAAGGGAATAGGATATATATATACATACATATATATATATACATATATATACATATATATACATACATACACATATATACATACATATATACATACATATATATATATATATATATATATATATATATATATATATATATATATATATATATATATATATATATATATATATATATATATATATATATATATATATATATATATATAGTGTTTCTGTGGGAGGACGGGACTGCCTGGAGGAGACAGATCGCTGTTCATAACCAGTATGAATAGCAGATCTGTCTCCTCTCTTCTGACCGAATGGAGAGCTGTCTGTTAACAATGACAGATCTCCGTTCTCTTTATTTAAAGGTTAACAAACACTTTAGTGGCTAAATGGATATTTTTAGACAGTTTCACATTTAGCAATTGTGCACAAGTTGACATAGGCTAATTTTAACTAACCTCAAAAATAGAAGAATCCTCAATGAGATTAGGAGCATCTGCAGACAAAATACCATGTGTGGCCATTACATAAATCTTGTAAGCTCCACGCTCCTTAAGAATTTCTGCTGCAGCAACAAAGCTTTCTACCTCATCAATGATGTCATCCTGTTGGATAAAAATAAATAAAAATAAAAAAAGATTAAAAAGTGTACATACAGTCAAACTCTTATTTTAGTTTTTGATAGAGTGGGAAAGGGGTTAGAACCCCCTCCCCCACCTTAGGAGATTCGGCAGCTTGCTATGTTCTTAGAACCATTGCTACTGGGACTGAAAGCAATGAAAAATACAAAAACTTTAACAGTCTACGGGAAACCAAAAAATAAAAAATAAATCAAGGCACCAATTCTAGTAACAACTGTCTAGGGATATTCTCGCTTCCTGTTGTATCCACAGGACATAAAAAAAATTAAAAATCAGGTCAAACTTCTTACCACTATGATAGCAATACGTCCCCCAACGTCTCCTACCACGCTAATAGGTGGCTTTTCCTTGGCCATCATCACTTGAGGGAAAAAATAGAAAGATAAAATGTTAGTCTCTTCACAATTTGGCCCATTGAATGCACAAAATCACTTGCAAAGTTAAATGAAAGCCAAAGCTGCGTCAGCCAACAAATCTGTCACAGCAACATCTTCCATACAAGCATGCTGGAGGAAATTCACATTACATGCTAGGTGGTGTCCACATTACATAGGACTCCTGTACCGTGACAACTGAAATCTTGAAAATCAGCATTTCTTTTCCTTTGCAAAACACATGCTCAGAAGTGAGACATGAAGATTGCCTTAAAAGGGGTTGTAAAGGTTTATGTTCTAAATAGGTTCCTTTAAGCATTGTTGGTTCTCTTACCCTTTCCTTCGATTTCCCTTCTAAATGTTTTTTTTAGAGGGTTAGAGGGTTCAGGACAATAAAACCATATGCAGAGTATGAACAGCTTGATGGGCATTGGCAGACATGGCCTGTGCTTACTGTTCCAGGTATCCCTCTATGGGCATACCCCATCCACAAAGCAAAGCAAGTGTAGGAGCTAGCACCTTGGTGAAGACCCGAAGTGCAGTGAGCAGACCAAAAGGGAAAGCCAACAAATTAGTAGTGTAGCATACCCATAGCAAATAGCAGGTAGCATCAATGTACTGGACAGACAGGGCTGTGAAAGTAGGCATCCTTCATATACACAGATGCCAGAAGGTCCCCTGGATAGAGATAGCAATGAATGACCAGATACATTCTATGTAGCACTGCTTCATTACAAGACATTAAGAACCTTTAGGTCCATATTAGGGCAAATGCCCCCTTTTAAGTGAATAGGTTAAAGTAGAAACCTTTGTTCTAGAACAGCAACAATTATTCTCCGAGAGAGTTGCTGTGCCTTACCAACCTATGGATCTGCTAAACCTTGCAGGGATTTTTTCAGGCTTCACAAAATGAAGGGTGAAGGTAAAGCTTCAAATTCCAAGTTGTAGCCTCAGGACCTCTCTCCTCTCCCCCCCCCCCCTTTCCAGACACACTTGGAGTGGAGGAACCCCCATTATTGCAAGGAAAACTTATTTGCAGACTAGGAAGCTTTTGCAGTCCAATACCAATTTCCAGGCTTCAACTTGGGTCTAGTTGACAGCTTTCCAGCTTCAGAAGGTGGAAAACTTTCAACTGAGGTTTAATAAAGCCTTTTGCTGAGGCCCCTGTGACATCCTTGATAAAAGTTGCTCAATTTTAAATATAAAATAAACCGTTAATAATAAATGTTATGAAGAAAGCCAGTATTTGAGTTAGTGGGACCTCTGCAAATATATGGAGAGGAGACACAAGCTTCTGACCTTGGCAATAGATGGGCACTCAGTGAGTGCAGCAGATGGCGCTGTACAAATCACAGTAAAACAATGAACCGCCAACAACACTCCATTGCATATATGCTCATCTATTAATGTAATGTAACATCAAAAAGGTCAAAATATGCAGTCTGATGTAATCCGGCTGGGCTATATGGATACTCTGGGGGGCAGTCCGAGCAAAGCTTTTGCCAGTGCCCAATCACTTAAAAGGTAGCGACATGCAATCCATGGCCTAAAAAAAAAAAAAAATAATAATAATAATAAAAACTGACGATTGTCTTTTTTCGGTCTGTCTTTCATGTGTTGTCAATCTTTTCCCCCTCTTGTGTATTTTTCCCCCCTCTATCATTTTAGAACAATTCTTGCTGAGAGAAACATAATGGTGCCATCTTTCTTATTTTAGGGCACAAGCCAGTAAAGGGGCTGTGATAGCAGTGATCTTTAGCCGCCTCTTGCAAGGAGTCTTCAGTCTCTGACAGCCTCTACAGCAGGGATATGCAATTAGCGGACCTCCAGCTGTTGCAAAACTACAAGTCCCATCATGCCTCTGCCTCTGGGTGTCATGCTTGTGGCTGTCAGAGTCTTGCTATGCCTCATGGGAATTGTAGTTCTGCAACAGCTGGAGGTCCGCTAATATGCCTGCTCTACAGGATACCCCTACTCTCCAACCATACCTGTAGCATGTTTGGCATTTTATCTCATGTAGCCTGTCCCTAGTCTGACCATCTATTACATGACGCAAGTCACTGTTTTTATCAGTGTATGCAATGCTACCCATTATACGACAACCACTGTCTTTACCCCTGCATAGGTCACATATTAATTTCTCTAAGTTCACATTGGTCAATAAAACCATTTAAAAATGTTGCAAATTAAAAAAAAAAAAAAAAAAAATCTATTTCTGGTTTCTTGATAAAAGACAGTCTTTGACTCTATGACTTGGGTAATAAATTATATTTTAGGAGCCATTTATGCAAAGACACAGAAAAGTCAAAAAAAGCTTGGACTGTCCTAAATGTGTTTATAGATGCACATAAATGGTACTAGGTTTGTTGCAAGTCACTAACATTTCCTCAATTGCTTGACTGCATGACTTGTAAGGATATTTGTGAGCACAGTCAGGGGTAGAAACTGGTAAAAGAAAAAAAAAAGCAATTATTACTGTAATAGAATAGGTCTACAGGTGAAACAAAGAATTTAAATATCGTGCAAAAGTTCATTTATTTCACTAATGCAACTTAAAAGGTGAAATATATGAGATAGACATCAGTACATGCAAAGCAAGATAGTTCAAGCCGTGATTTGTCATAATTGTGATGATTATGGCTTACAGCTCATGAAAACCCCAAATTCACAATCTCAGAAAATTAGAATATTGTGAAAAGGTACACTATTCTAGGCTCAAAGTGTCCCACTCTAATCAGCTAATTAAGCCATAACACCTGCAAAGGGTTCCTGAGCCTTTAAATGGTCTCCAAGTCTGGTTCAGTAGGAATGACAATCGTGGGAAAGACTGCTGACCTGACAGTTGTGCAGAAAACCCATCACTGACCCCCTCAATAAGGAGGGAAAGCCTCAAAAAGGTAATTGCATTGGACGTTCCCAAAGTGCTGTATCAAAAGCACATTAATAGAAAGTTATGTGGAAGGGAAAAGTGTGGAAGAAAAAGGTGCACAAGCAGCAGGGATGAGCGCAGCCTGGAGAGGATTGTCAGGAAAAGGCCATTCAAAAGTGTTGTGGACTTCACAAGGAGTAGACTGAGGCTGGAGTCAGTGCATCAAGAGCCACCACACACAGACGGATCCTGGACATGGGCTTCAAATGTCGTATTCCTCTCGTCAAGCCTCCTGAACAACAAACAACGTCAGAAGTGTCTTACCTGAGCTAAACAAAAAACACCTGGTCTGTTGCTCAGTGGTCCAAAGTCCTCTTTTCTGATGAGCAAATTTTGCATCTCATTTGGAAACCAAGGACCCGGAGTATGGAGGAAGAATGGAGAGGCACACACTGCAAGATGCTTGTGTGAAGTTTCCAGTGTGAAGTTTCCACAATCTGTGTTGATTTGGGGAGCCACGTCATCTGCTGGTGTTGGTCCACTGTGTTTCAATAAGTCCGGGGTCAACGCAGCTGTCTACCAGGAGATTTTGGAGCACTTCATGCTTCCTTCCGCAGGTGAGTAATATGGGGATGCCGACTTCATTTTCTAGCAGGACTTGGCACCTGCCCACACTGCCAAAAGCACCAAAACCTGGTTCAATGACCGTGGGATTACTGTGCTTGATTGGCCAGCAAACTCGCCTGACCTGAATAGAGAATCTATGGGACATTGTCAAGAGAAAGATAACACTGAACAGTGCAGAAGAGCTGAAGGCTGCTATTGAAGCATCCTGGTCTTCCATAACACCTTGGCAGTGCCACAGACTGATAGCTTCAATGCCATGCCACATTGAGGCAGTAATTGCTGCAAAAGGGGCCCAATCCAACTACTGAGTTTATACTTTTCAGAGGTCGGATATTGTTCTATGTACAATCCTTGTCTTATTGATTGCATGCAATATTCAAATTTTCCGAGATTGTGGATTTGGGGTTTTCATGAGCTCTAAGCCATAATCAAATCGCCACAGTTACGACAAATCACGGCTTGAACGATCTTGCTTTGCATGCAAGGAGTCTCATATATTAGTTTCACCTTTTAAGTTGCATTCGTTTTGTTGCAAAAAAAAAAAAAAAAGAAGTTGCATTAGTGAAATAAATTAACTTTTGCACGATATTCAAATTTTTCGAGTTTCACCTGTATACTACTTGCATTAATGTAGTTACAGCAGTTCAGTGTTTAATACTGAATATTTATAACACTAGGACGTGAGTTGGATTAGAGCACACAGAATTGAATGCAGCACTCCAAAACATTTTTAATGCATTCCTAGCAGACACACAGCAAAAAGCACAACATTTTCCATACTTGGAAGCTCAATGTCTGGATACAGGGGCTGACGTTTGCCTGATATCAAAAGCACAGTAAGCATGTAAGCAGTAGCTTTATACAGACAGGTTAACCCCTCTCTTTGAAAGTAAGCCCTCCACGTTAATCTAGTTATTAACATCCTTCAATATACACAGGGGATTACAGCATGAATCATTGTACAGCTACATTATAATATAAAAGTGCTTTTCAAATTGGCTAAGCAACAAAACATTTGTCACTTTGACACAATCTAAATTCATCCATCAAAGCGCTCTACAAAATAAATAGCTTCTGCCCTTTGAGTTGATCCACCCACATTCCATCATTCGAAAAACAGATATTTCCTTTACTTATTGACAGACCCAAAGAATTCACATTCTCATAATTTTACAGTCCATTTATCATACAACTGCCTTGGCCTTAAGTAACTTCTCTCCTCTTATCCCTTATATTTGCACATAAAGTCAAAAATTGCCCCCCCCAGGACACATATTGCTAAAAAAGTGTAGTACAGGACACAGGCAAAGTATTCTTGGCGGCTGTTCGAGGAGACTAGAACTGCACCAACAAGGGTCAACAGATCCAACTTCAGAGAGCAGCTGCAAGAACCTTCAAGCCAAAAGATGCACATAGGAAAAGATGTCGGCCTTACAAAGCTGGGCTACAGAGATCTGGTGAAAGCCCAAGAAACTCCCACCAATCTGGTGGAATGAGCATGTAAGCGCACAGGAGATTTGTCCCTCGTCAATCCTATCTATCGAGTGATGGTAGACTTTGAAGCAGGGCTCCCATTGGAAGGCCCTGGGAAGGGGACAAATAGGCAATCAGTTTTCCTGATGGAATCTGTCCTTTGAGATAGACTCTAAAGGCTCCATTGTCCAGGCAATTTCCTTTTGAAGTTTTGGAACAGGGCATAAGGATGGCAAGACTAGGTCTTCACTGAGGTAGAAAAGCGATACCACTTTAAAAAGAAAAAGGATCATCTGGGACGCAAGACTACCTCGTCATTGTAAAGAACGTGGAACGGCTCTCTACAAGAGAGCTGCCAACGCAACATGTCCAACAGATTTTAGAGACCAAAAAAGGCAATTTCGCAAGATAGAATATCTAGGTTATCGACAAAGAAAAGGGAAGTCAGAAGGTCTTGAAACAGAATAAACAAGGTCAAGATCTGCCCTTTCAATTTCCTTAAAGGGCAACTCCAATTTCATAGGGAATAAAAGTAATCTAGCACGTACAACTGCAACACACAAGTCAAATTGTAGTTTAAGGTCATTAAAAAGTACCTTTTTCTTTTCAATCTTCGGTGCTGTAATTTTCAGGAAAAAGCAATGCAATATTGCAGCCAGGAGGCATTCTGTACACAGATGGGGTACAGAATTCTACCCAGAAATGTAATTTCCTGCTTCTGCAAGTAGCTCACTGACTTTCCCAGAAGTCTGCACCAAGACTCGCCATACAGTGCCTTGCGAAAGTATTCGGCCCCCTTGAACTTTGCGACCTTTTGCCACATTTCAGGCTTCAAACATAAAGATATAAAACGAATTTTTTTTGAAGAATCAACAACAAGTGGGACACAATCATGAAGTGGAAAGAAATGTATTGGATATTTCAAACTTTAACAAATAAAAAACTGAAAAATTGGGCGTGCAAAATTATTCAGCCCCCTTAAGTTAATACTTTGTAGCGCCACCTTTTGCTGCGATTACAGCTGTAAGTCGCTTGGGGTATGTCTCTATCAGTTTTGCACATCGAGAGACTGAAATTTTTGCCCATTCCTCCTTGCAAAACCGCCCAAGCTCAGTGAGGTTGGATGGAGAGCGTTTGTGAACAGCAGTTTTCAGTTCTTTCCACAGATTCTCGATTGGATTCAGGTCTGGACTTTTACTTGGCCATTCTAACACCTGGATATGTTTATTTGTGAACCATTCCATTGTAGATTTTGCTTTATGTTTTGGATCATTGTCTTGTTGGAAGACAAATCTCCGTCCCAGTCTCAGGTCTTTTGCAGACTCCATCAGGTTTTCTTCCAGAATGGTGCTGTATTTGGCTCCATCCATCTTCCCATCAATTTTAACCATCTTCCCTGTCCCTGCTGAAGAAAAGCAGGCCCAAACCATGATGCTGCCACTACCATGTTTGACAGTGGGGATGGTGTGTTCAGGGTGATGAGCTGTGTTGCTTTTACGCCAAATATAACATTTTGCATTGTTTCCAAAAAGTTTGATTTTGGTTTCATCTGACCAGAGCACCTTCTTTCACATGTTTGGTGTCTCCCCCAGGTGGCTTGTGGCAAACTTTAGGCTTCATTTCCATGGACGTTCTTACAGCCACTTTCTTTAGCCTTTTTTACAGCTTAAAAACGCCTGTCCATGTTATTTTTTATTTTTTTTTTGAGCTGGAGCTCAAAAACGCTGCGGTAGCGTTTGAGCGTTTTTGCGCGTTTGAGCGTTTAACGTCTGGCATTTTTACAGCTCTACTCTGGAGCTTCAGAACGCACTGGTCCTGTTTTTTTTTTTGCAGCTTAAAAATGGCTCAGCCATCTACAGCTCAAAAACGTCATGGTGGGCATGAGGCCATAGACTAACATGGAGAGCTGCTTTTAAGCTGCAAAAAATGCTCAGAAAAATGGCTGTAAAAACGTCCATGGAAATGAAGCCTAAAACGACACTTTTTATGGATATCTTTAAGAAATGGCTTTCTTCTTGCCACTCTTCCATAAAGGCCAGATTTGTGCAGTATACAGGGACTGATTGTTGTCCTATGGACAGAGTCTCCCAGCTCAACTGTAGATCTCTGCAGTTCATCCAGAGTGATCATGGGCCTCTTGGCTGCATCTCTGATCAGTCTTCTCCTTGTATGAGCTGAAAGTTTAGAGGGACGGCCAGGACTTCTTAGATTTGCAGTGGTCTGATACTCCTTCCATTTCAATATTATCGCTTGCACAGTGCTCCTTGGGATGTTTAAAGCTTGAGAAATCTTTTTGTATCCAAATCCGGCTTTAAACTTCTCCACAACAGTATCTCGGACCTGCCTGGTGTGTTCCTTGTTCTTCATGATGCTCTCTGCGCTTTAAACGGACCTCTGAGACTATCACAGTGCAGATGCAATTATACGGAGACTTGATTACACACAGGTGGATTCTATTTATCATCATTAGTCATCTAGGTCAACATTGGATCATTCAGAGATCCTCACTGAACTTCTGGAGAGAGTTTGCTGCACTGAAAGTAAAGGGGCTGAATAATTTTGCACGCCCAATTTTTCATTTGTTAAAAAAGTTTGAAATATCCAATACATTTTGTTCCACTTCATGATTGTGTCCCACTTGTTGTTGATTCTTCAAAAAAAATTACAGTTTTATATCTTTATGTTTGAAGCCTGAAATGTGGCAAAAGGTTGCAAAGTTCAAGGGGGCCGAATACTTTCGCAAGGCACTGTATATGATACAATTTTCTTTTAGCTTTACCAATACCATATAAAATGAGGGCAAACCTAAACACTTTAAAATGTGTATGCAATCAGGCAGGCCCTTGCACTACATAGTTAAACAAGGTAAATCTAAATCCATTTGGTATTATGATGTATACCATTACTTTGTGTTTATCCCCTTTGCAAATATGTATGAGCTTGTAGTCATTGCTAATGCAGTGTAGTGTTAAATGAGCATTACGTTTGACTTCCCCCATTTTCTATTTTTTGGAGCAGCATAGATAACACTTCAGGTGAAAAAATTAAAAATTTTGGTAGTTTATTGCAGGGCAACAGGGATTGGATATGACATTGTCAGGGGTGAAAACCTAAAACATTAAAGTGGTTGTAAAGTCTCAAGGTTTTTCACCTTCATGCATTTTATGCACAAAAGTTAAAAAAAAAAACTTGTGCTGCAGCTGCCCCCCAGACCCCCCCCTTCTTTCCTGAGGCTGATACGGCACTATGCATGAGTCCATGCGACTATGTTTCAAGAAAAGGTTGAATGAGGTGTGACTTTGTATGTGCCTTGGAGGAGTAAATAAATATAGAAATACTATTATAGAAAAAACAAACAATTTAAATTTTTCTGCCAAAGGGCAGCAATACCACAAAATCAAAACATGAAATAAAACCATGTTACCGTTTAGAAGTTTCAAATTCAGGGTGTGGGATTCACAAGCAGAGAAGATAGTAGGGCCTACGCGTTTCACGCAAACACACACCAAACAAATCACTAAATGATTAGAGTCCTGATAAAAATGACGATACATAGATCTAAACATTGGTGTAACCATTTCACTACGGTAGTAAAGAGGAGGACCACCAATTTATGACATACAACAAAGCCTGAAATATAGCGATCAGGTTCAGTGTTCCCAGGAGGTAGGGGAACATCCAATTAATAACATAAAGCTGGAACCCAAGGACATAAGGGTCAAGTCCAGTCTTACAATGTAATACACCAAGCCATCAACTACAGCTTGTGAGAGCAATTGCCATAACTCATAGGTGCTCCACACAGTTGAAAGGGACATCAGCCGTTATTAAAACAATTGACGTCCCATTCAACGTTCAAACCACCAGGGACATGACATCTAAGCTTGTATATCCAGCTGGTCTCAGATCTGGATATACTTCTCCTGCCATTACCACCTCTGCCAGTGTGGTGTATACTTTTCCAGGGCCATGAAGATGGGGCCTTTAGGATCTCAATTATGTTTCAGATCGTAGTGCTTGGAAACATTATGTTCATCGAAACCACTCTTTAAGTTTGTGATATGTTCCCCCAACCTCACTTGTAGCTTTCGATTAGTCCGCCCCACATATTCCAACCCACATGGACACCTTAAAAAAAAAAAAAAAAAAAAAAAAGGTACACTACGCACTTAGTAGTGCATGCGATAAAAGATTTGATCGGGTATGTAATACCTGTACCAGTAGATGTGAACCCAGTAAATCTTCTCCCTTGGAGCGCATTTATTGTGTGTGGATCTGGGACATTTGGTGCTATAGAGTGCCTGAGATTAGAGGCACCTCTAAAGAGCACTAGAGGGTTACCTGACAGTAGTGGTCCTAGGACACGGTAATTTTTTTATCACTGACCAATGTCTTTTGATGATTAGTTTTATGGCCCAGTGCTGACTGGAATAGGTAGTTAAAAAAAAGCTAGTCCAAAATCCTCTCCGTTCTCTACTGCAGGGGGGGTTTGTCATCCAGAAGTGTTTGGCGGTCTATGGCCCCTATCTCAGTAATGAGAGAGTCCATGGCCAAATCGTCATAGCCCTTGCTTACAAATCTGGATTTAAGAATCAAAGCCTCCCTATGAAATTCCTCCAAATCGGTGCAATTACGCCGTAGGCACAAAAATTGGCATTTAGGGACTGCCGATAACCAGGAATGGTGGTGACAAGTATCCAACAGGATATACCCATTCATGTTTGTCGGCTTGAAGTAGGTGGATGTGGTAATACTTTTTTACAATCAAAATGTTCAAATCCAAAAAATGGATTTGGGTAGGGCTAATTTTGTGAGTTAATACGATACCCCTATCATTACCATTTATGAAGGACGGGAAGGTGTCGGCAGACTCAATATCACCATCCCATATACATAGAACGTCATCTATGAATCTTTTCCACAGGACAAGCCCTGATGTCATGTCATGTAAATCTACGTCTTCCTCCCATTTGGCCATAAAGAGGTACACAGTTGAGTACCTAAAATAAAGTTGGAATGACAAGTAGAGACCGGTGTTAAAGCTAGCTGCTCATCCAGTGCAAGGGATGCATTGTGCCCCTTAGTGCTGTGCAGGTCTTTGGCAGACAGAATGTTTGCCTGTGGTTTAGCAATGGCTCCCTTCCGCCTGGTCTCTCTGTGAGGTACTCCTGTAGTAAAATATGGCATATAGACCAAGCATTTCTGGAAGGAGAACGCAACAATCCAGATGTAGACTGTCTTGTAGCGAATCCTCCTGATGAAAGGATACGCCTGAAGACCTTATAAAAAGACGTCTAGGTGGACGTGGCAGTAAAAATGTGTGATCAATAATGTGATGTCACACTTGATCACCCGCCTGTGACCGAGCAATGTGTATGAATTTGAAAAGTTTACACAGTAAAACGACATTTTAATTCAAATATTGCCCTAATGTTCTGACTACACACGTTGCACCAAGTGGTGAGGAGCGCACCCATGCAGGATCAAGTGTCCATAAGAAACACTACAGGGCGTCCACAGTGAGGGCACGGCTCCCTAGGTTTTACAAAGGTTGGGCTGTTCTGAATGCGCGGTTTCTGTCTGAGGCAAGAGAACACAGTGAGGAGTTGATCGAAGAATTCAAAAGACAAAATAAAGGAAAGCATGCCTAGCTAAGCGATTTCTCCATGAAGGAAAAGAGGTCCACCACCTTCGGACACTAGGAACGAACCAAGAAAAAACATGGAGTACAGTTGAGCCACCCAGTGGGTGTGTCCTCAAAGTGTCGAATTACTGAATGTATGAGCCTATAACTCAGGGTCTATTAATACTTTGCCTGTGTCCTGTACGATTAAAGGAGAAGTTCACCTTTGGGAACATGTTACACGCTCCACCCATTTTTAGGGTGGAATATGCAACATGTTGCCATTCTTGCAGCCAGTGCCTGCTTCATTGTTTCTTCCTGTCATTGCGCAACTGCCTGCCCGTAAGAGGTACGAGCAGACCACATAAGACAAAAGCCTACAGGAGCCAGGAGATTTTACCCAATGCATTTCAGGCTCCTATGAAAAAAAAAAATGCACATTTTTTTACCTGCAAAAAAAAATAATGTGCATTTATTTTTTTAAAGTTGAACTTATCCTTTAAAGTTATGAAAATTTCAATTAAACCAATCCTAAAACAAAACAAGAATAAATGTAGAAACCCAAAAAAAATTAAATAAATAAACTCTACCTGTATTG
This sequence comes from Rana temporaria, assembly GCF_905171775.1. Taxonomy (NCBI): domain Eukaryota; kingdom Metazoa; phylum Chordata; class Amphibia; order Anura; family Ranidae; genus Rana; species Rana temporaria. The sequence continues at coordinate 105,801,933 of NC_053500.1, forward strand.
ACAGAATGAATAAAGCAGTAATGCGAGAAAATCTAGCACCACTACTGAAAAAAAAAAATGAAGACATGTATATGCCGGCAATGCGATGCACAGGGTGGAAATCTGGAAAAATAATAACACAGGGCTCGACAAAATTCGGGCGCCCGGTCGCAATTGCGACAAGAAATTGTGACCTGGCGCCCGGGGGAAGCTTAGGCCTGCAGAAGGCCGCTGCCTCTATTACCGGCCGGTGCGGGCCCGCCGTGATCGCTCCGCGCTATCGCTGTAATTGAGGCCGCGGCCTTCACAGAAGGAAGCTTAGGCCTGCAGGCCGCAAAGCCCCGGTCTCAATTACCGGCAATTGAGGCCGCGGCTTTGCGGCCTTCTGCAGGCCTAACCTTCTTTCTGTGATCTGGCGCCATCTTGTGGTGGCCGTTGGCATTACAAGAAGCAAAACGGCAGTTCTGTGATTTTCATCTCCTTCTCTCTAATTAGAACCCCCAAACATTATATTTTTTATTCTAACACCCTAAAGAATAAAATCGTGGTCGTTGCAATACTCTGTCACACAGTATTTGCACAGCAGTCTTACAAGCGCACTTTTTTTTGGGGAAAAAAATACACTTTTTTAATAAAAAAAATAAAAGGCAACAGTAAAGTTAGCCCAATTTTTTTTTATATTGTGAAATATATATATATTTTTTTTTTCTGAATGAAAATGATATTATTTGTCATCTCCCTGCTTGGCCTTTTTCACCTCTTTTTTATAAATATTTTTTTATTCTAACACCCTAGAGAATAAAATGGCGGTCGTTGCAATACTTTCTGTCACAACGTATTTGCGCAGCGATCTTACAAGCGCACTTTTTTGGGAAAAAATACACCTTTTTCAAATAAAAAAATAAGACAATAAAGTTAGCCCAATTTTTTTTATACTGTAATGTTACGCCGAGTAAATTGATACCCAACATGTCACGCTTCAAAATTGCGTCCGCTCGTGGAATGGCGACAAACTTTTACCCTTTAAAATGTCCATAGGCGACGTTCAAAAAATTCTACAGGTTGCATGTTTTGAGTTACAGAGGAGGTCTAGGGCTTCGATTTTGCTTTTAAAATGTCCTTATTTCTTCTGAGAAATTCTCACTTCCTGTTCTTCTGTCTGTAACTACACACCGTAATGCGAGGCTTTCTTCCTGGTGTGAAGAAAGCCTCTTGAGGGGGCGAGCAGGAGTGTCAGGACGCCCACTAACACACAGCTCCTTTATCTGCAAAGTAGAGAGTGTCCTGACTTGCCTGCTCACCCCCTTCCCCCACACCAGGGAGAAAGCCTTGCATTACTGTGTGGAGTTAGACAGAAGAACAGGAAGTGAGGATTTCTCAGAATAAATAAGGAAAGAGGAGAGGTTCCCCCAGGGTGGGGCTTTAGCGATAACAATGATACAAAGTATAAGGTATAGTAAAATTTATTATGAAGGAATGATAATCATAATAAATTTTACTATACCTTATACTTTGTATCATTGTTACCGCTAAAGCCCCACCCTGGGGGAACCTCTCCTCTTTCCTAGTCTAACCAGGGGTGTTGGTAACGTAAAAGGGTCCTCCATCATAAAATACTTTTTCCTTCTAGTCTCAGAATAAATAAGGACATTTAAAAGCAAAATCGAAGGATGAGGTAAGTGGAGGACTGCACTAAGGTAAAGGAAGCCATTTAGGGGAAAAAAAATATAAAAATGTACTTTACAACCCCTTTAACCACTTAAGACCCGGACCAAAATGCAGCTAAAGGACCCAGCCAGGTTTTGCGATTCGGCACTGCGTCGCTTTAACAGAAAATTGCGCGGTCGTGCGACGTGGCTCCCAAACAAAATTGGCGTTGTTTTTTCCCCACAAATAGAGATTTCTTTTGGTGGTATTTGATCACCTCTGCGGTTTTTAGTTTTTGCACTATAAACAAAAATAGAGACAATTTTGAAAAAAAATTCAATATTTTTTACTTTTTGCTATAATAAAATATCCCCCAAAAATATATAAAAAAAATAATGTTTTCCTCAGTTTAGGCCGATACGTATTCTTCTACCTATTTTTGGTATAAAAAAAAAATCGCAATAAGCGTTTATCGGTTGGTTTGCGCAAAATTTATAGCGTTGCAAAATAAGGGATAGTTTTATTGCATTTTTATAAAAAAAATGTTTTTTACTACTAATGTCGGCGATCAGCGTTTTTTTTCGTGACTGCAACATTATGGCGGACACTTCGGACAATTTTTACACATTTTTGGGACCATTGTCATTTTCACAGCAAAAAATGCATTTAAAATGCATTGCTTACTGTGAAAATGACAGTTGCAGTTTGGGTGTTAACCACAGGGGGCGCTGATGGGGTTATGTGTGACCTCATGTGTGTTTACAACTGTAGGGGGGTGTGGCTGTAGGTGTGACGTCATCGATTGTGTCTCCCTATAAACGGCATCACACGATCGATGCCGCCGCCACAGTGAAGAACGTGGAAGCCGTGTTTACACACAGCTCTCCCCGTTCTTCAGCTCCGGGACCGACCGCGGGACTCCAGCGGCGATTGGGTCCCGGTGCTTCGGACCGGGGCGCGCGCCCGCGACCCACGGCTGGGTACTAGCACAGGACGTACCTGTACGTTCCCAGCCGTGCATTTCTGCCGACGGAAATGTGCAGAAGGCGGTCCTTAAGTGGTTAAGCCGATCACACACAATTATAATTTCGTGTGTCTTTTTTGTTGCGAGGAGGATCAGATCATATTTTATGGGAGAAAACAATTTCAAATGGTTCACACATTTTCTTGAATATTAGCGAGAGATATAGATATAGAGATTATAATATATATATATATATTATAGCGTTCCTGCTAGCGCATCGCTTCAATGTGAAAGCCTTCGGGCTTTCACATTGAAGAGTACAGGGCATGATTTTTCATGCGGTATAGCAGCGCTATTTTTAGCGCTGTACCGCATGAAAAACGTCCCAATGTGAAAGGGGCCTAACTCAAGCACACAGTAAGTGTGATAGACTTTGGGCTTGTGTTGATGACATCAGTTTAAAATGCCTGAGAGATCAGAATTAACGGACATGTTCAAGTGAACTGCAGTTGCCCTCCTCCTGAACGACTTCAAACCATATCCATAACCATTTCCAATATCTACAGCCTGTTATGGGAATATGAGTCCTGAGCGTTTTTCAGGTAAACATTCGCACCTGAACCAGTGAACAAAACCGCACCAGGATTTTCGCTCTGAAACCACAGTTGCATATATGTGAACCCAGCCTAAACGTATGCTAAAAAGTCACGCTTCTTCCCTCACAGACATGGCAGAGGTGTGGTAGATCTCACAGCCAGGGTTCCAGACAGTACTAAAAGTAAGGCACTTGGCTTTATTATAGCTTGAGAAAACTGGGAGAACTTACAAGGGATCTCTAGTCCTAGGTGGAGAGGAGAGTTCTTTACAGTGGGTGGAGAGTGACGTCCATCTGCCATGTCAACTTCTGCAAACTGCGCCTCACCGTGTATCACTGCAAGTCCAAGACGCAGCCGTTCTGCATAAGACTGTGCCCTGCCATAGTAAACAAAGCAATTGAAAGAAAGAAGGTGTCAAAGAATAGAGAACATTTCATGCAATATGCTTATATTTATTAAAAAGGAGCTTCAGTTTGTAAAAAGGTCAAATACTACAGCGGTCGACTCTTAACCACTTCATTACTGGGCACTTAAACCCCCTTCGTGCCCAGCCCAATTTTCAGCTGTGACGCATTTTGAATGACAATTGCGCGGTCATACAACACTGTACCCAAATGATATTTTTATCATTTTTTCCCCCACAAAGAGAGCTTTCTTTTTGGTGGTATTTGATCATCTCTGCGATTTTTATTTTTTGCGCTATAAACATAAAAAGACAGAACATTTTGAAAAAAAACACAATATATTTTTTACTTTTTGTTATAATAATATCCCATTTTTAAAAAAAAAAAAAATTATAAAAATTTCCCTCGGTTTAGGCCGATACGTATTCTTCTACATATTTTTGTTAAAAAACAAAATCGCAATAAGCGTATATTGATTGGTTTGCGCAAAAGTTATAGCGCCTATAAAATAGGGGATAGTTTTATGTTTTTTTTTTACTAGTTATGGCGGCGATCTGTGATTTTTTTGTCAGACCTGCAATATTGCAGCGGACGTATCGAACACTTTTGACACAATTTTGGGACCATTCACATTTATACAGCGATCAGTGCTATAAAAATGCACCAATTACTGTATAAATGTGACTGGCAGTGAAGGGGTTAACACTAGGGGGTGAGGAAGGGGTTAAATGTGTATCCTGGGTGTGTTCTAACTGTGTGAGGGGAGGGGACTGACTGGGGGAGGTGACCGATGCTGTGTCTCTATGTACAAGGGACACAGATCGGTCTCCTCTCTCCCTGACAGGACGTGGAGCTCTGTGTTTACACACAGAGCTCCACGTCCCTGCTGTCACCGCCGATCGCGGGTACCTGGCGGACATCGCGGCCGCCAGGCACACGCATCGGCTTCCCAGCGTTGCGCAGGGGACGTTGTTTCCCCGCTGCACGCCCCCAGCGGCGCGCACGGGGAATGTCAACAAGAGGACGTCCACTCGGCACTTGAGAGCCACGCTGTAGACGTCTTTCGTCCATAGCGCGGATCCCAAGTGGTTAATTAAAAGGAAAAAAAAACAAACAAACAAACACACACACACACACACACACACACACACACACAACACAACACAACACAACACAACACAACACAATATGTCTTGGGGGGGTGTATGGGAGTGAAACTTCCCCTTTTGGGGGAAGCTCTGCTTTAAGCTTTTAACCACTTCAAATACCAGGCACTTTCCCCTTTCCTGCCCAAGTCAATTTTCAGCGCCAACGCTTTTTAAATGACAATGTAGTCATGCAATACTGTACCCAAACTACATTTTTATAATTTTGTTCCCATAAATAGAACTTTATTTTGGTGGTATTCAAGCACTTCTGGGGTCTTTATTTTTTGCTAAAATAAAAAATAAAATGTTCTTTGTTTCCGTTATAAGATTTTGTAAACGAGTATGTTTTCTCCTTCACCAATTGGCACAACTGTAAAGGAGGCATTGGCAGGCATTACTGATGGGCACTGATTGCCTTTTTTGGCACAGATTGGCATACCTGGTGATCATCAGTGGTGGCATCCCCGGTGGTCCTGGGTGGGGGGCTGCACTGATTATAATCAGCATAGACCCCGCGTCAGGAGAGCAGCCGATTGGCTCTCCTTTGTCAGATGTGTGTGAATAAAAGCCGATACACGGTTCTTCCCGTTTACACTGCAATCGGCTGTGATTAAACACAGCTGATCATGTGGAAAAGAGTCTCCATCAGAGACCCTTTACTGAGATTGGTGTGTCAGACTGACACGCCGCACCACCGATCACCATGCCCCCCGGCCGGCTGTTATCCTGAAAGACGTCATATGATGTCCAGTCAGGATAACGAAACCGCCGCCTGGCCATTTTGCCTATAGGCCGGGCAGGAAGTGGTTAAACAAGGATAAGAATCATTAATTTTCAGTCAACCGACTAATTTTCAAGTCTCATATAAACCTACTCCCCCCGCTCCCCTCCCCTTATGCTGGTAGTACATGGATAGGTTCCAAGAAAGTCACCCAGCAGAAAAACACACTTGCTTATCTTACATGTTGCAGCCTCTAGTTTAGGCAACAGCCCATAAACTTAAATGGGACAAAAACCATATCGCAGCAGCAACATGCTATTCAATTAGATGGGACATTTCATGGATGCAGGCAGCCTGGTACTAGATCTCTGCCAGGCTAAAAATACCAAGGGAGGCCTCTGCCTTAAAAAGGTATGCAAAGAGGGAGACCCAGACCTACTTAATGAAAGCGCCAAGTGACTTTCTTAACCGCTTAAGGATGGCCCCACATACATTATAATGCAGCAGAGCGGCCCTTCAGCACAAAATCACATACCTCTATGTGTTTTTTTTTTTCTTTCGGGCCCAGGGCTCACGCCGCTGAAGCCCTGCGCCCTCTGTGATTGGACACAGCAGGAGCCAATCAGCGAGTACCGCCGATCATTCTGAGAAGAGACAGAACGGCGGTCTGCATATGTAAACAAGGCAGGTCGCCGCTCTGCGAGAGGGGAAAATTTAGATATTTTGTTTCTACCAAGCAGAAACACAGATCTCGGTTTTCCTTTAGTGAAAGCACATCCGCCAGTTAGAAAGCACCCCCTAGGGAGACACTTAAGATTTTGATCGCCCCTGATGTTAACCCCTTCCCTGCCAGTGTCATTAGTACAGTAACAGTGCATGGTTTTTAGCACTGGTTTCTGTAATAATGTCACAGGTCCCCAAAAAGTGTCAGTTAGGTGTCGGATTTGTCCACCGCAATCACGCAAAAAATTGCTCATCGTCAGCATTACTAGTAAAAAAATTACTTAAAAATTTTCCATAGTTTGTAGACGCTAACACTTTTGCGTAAACCAATCAATATACGTTTTTTGGGGTTTTACCAAAAATATGTAGCAGAATACATATTGACCTAAATTGATGAAGAAATTTGATTTAAAAATGTTTTGTTTGGTATGTTTTATAGCAGAAAGCAAAAAATATATATTTTTTTCAAAACAGTCAGTCTTTGTGTTTACAGCGCAAAAAATAAAAACCGCAGAGGTTATGAAATGCCACCAAAAGAAAGCTCTATTTGCAGGGAGGGGACACATCAAATTGGGTACAGCGTCTCACGACTGCGCAATTGGTTGCATTACTTATTCACAGAGCTCTGCGAATGAACTACATCTACCGTCGGCAACCGTGGATGACGGCTTGCAGTTCTCAATGAACTGTGAGGGCGCTGGTGAGTGCTCTCATAGCCCATTAGTCCTCCCTGTCATTCAGTCTGCAGTATCCAGGATCGCAGGTGCAAAACCTTACAGATTGCAGAGTGGGGAAAAAAAATGCCCATTTTTTTAAATTTATCCTTCTGGAAAAACACAGGTCCTTTAGCACCACTGCACATGAGACAGCATTTATTAAAAACAATGTTTACAGCCTATATAGCATGTCAATTCATACCTCTGTTATATTTGCATTTAGTGCATCCTTAGGGGTTGTAAACAAGGCTTGGTCACTACAGCTAAGCTTAAAATAAAGCTTACCTGTACGTACAATGAATAACTCTTTAACAAGCACCGTTTAGGAGATATTCACAATTTCATTAGCTGGTGACATTATCAGCGCAAACGCTCTGGTGAGTGCACACCGAGTGTGCAGTCAATCCAGAGTGCTGCGATTGTGACTCCCGTGCACATACATGGTAATGACATCACGGCTCAGCCACTCAAATGGTGGGAGCCCACAAACCACAAAGGAAGACCGGTTGAATATGGAAGCCCTGTCACTGCACAACTGGAGGGATAACTTTTACAGATAAGTGTCATAATGTTCTAGTATGCAGTGCTAGTATTTATTTGTGTAAATAATTTACCTCTTTGCTGCATCAGGAGACTTTGCAACTATTACTGCATTTCTGTAATCCGGAATCTGAAAAAGTAATAGAACAGTAGAAATGAGTAAGTGGTTGCATGACTGAAAATGTTATCAACACTAGCAGGATTATAGAGGACAATTTAAAAGTGACTGGATTGTTGTGGTTGCCCACCTCTTCTTGTATGTATTGTAGCAGAAACGGAGAAGCTCGGAGGTTGTCCACAGGAAAATTAAAGAACCCTTGGATCTCTTTTTGATGCAGGTCCATTGTGATGATGTGAGTCAACCCTGGACAGTAAAAGAATAAAAACCGAATGACATACTCCACAAACTAAAAAAAAACAAAAAAACAAATACTTAGTCTATAAATTCTCCAAAATGTGTTAATGTTAACATAGTTATACACAAACTAATAAAGTGTAACTGAACACAAACTGTTTTGATTTGTTGTGTTAGAGACAATTTAGAAAGGTTAGGTGTGCCTCGGTGTTACCCTGAGGAATGTCTGACACAAATTAGTATATTTGCTGGTATGTGTGTACCTAAAATTCATACCTATAGATCTAGTGTGAGATTTAAGGCACCACTGCCTCGGCTCAAGGAAAAAAATAATAAAAACCTGCTTGCTTTCCACCTAGGAGGTTCTGACATGAGGAAACAAAATGATCTCTAACAAGATGTCAGTCTCCACACTTCTTTCCTGAATGTATAAAATATAATAGGGTACCGATATTTAAAGATATAGTTGATCCAGGAAATATCCGATTGCATCTTTGGGGGGGTAAAATCAGGAATTAATTTTATGGGATTGCATTTTTTTTTTTTATTGGTTGGATGTGCCTTTTTCCAACCATACTAACTTTGTAACTTGCCACTTCAAGGCCAAGCCTATTTCGACAGTTGTTGCTTACAAGTTCAAATCAGTATTTGTTGCTAGAAAATTATTTGAAACCCCCAAACATATATATTTTTAGTGGACAGGTGAAATAATAGCAATAATGGGCCAAGTTTTATTTGAGGCTTGCATGCATGTGTGAAAAGTCAAAATTGTTATATCCACTTGAATAATGATATAGAGTGACAGTTTGCGAAATCTCTATGATCCCTTTGCAGCTTCGGGAGCCAATACTTCTTTAAAGCGGTGGTTCACCCTCCTTCACATCATTAGACCATTACATTCGGCATCGTAGCGCGAGCTACGGTATGCCGGTCTTAAATTTTTAATCCCCGTACTCACTGTGCTATCGATGATTGAAGAATCCGACTCCCGCGGGGAATGGGCGTGCCTATGGAGAGGGAGGATGATTGACGGCCGGCTCTGGCACGTCACGCTCCCCGAAGACAGCCGGAGTAGGTCTCGGCTCTTCACGGCGCCTGCGCACAGGCTATGTGCAGGCGCCGTGAATAGCCAAGCCTATTTCTGCTATTTCCGGAGAAGCGTGACGTGCCAGGGCCGGCCGTCAATCACCTTCTCTCACCATAGGAACGCCCATTCCCCGGAATCTTCAATGAGCCATAGCACAGCGAGTACGGGGATAAAAAATGTAAGACCGGCATACCGTAGCTCGCGCTACGATGCTGAATGTAATGGTCTAATAAAAAAAAACATTTTTTTTTTTTTTAACAGGGTGAACCCCCGCTTTAATGAGAAACTATCACCATGTCCAGTCACACAGGTTTAGTACTTGTTCATGTTCTTATCTGTGCCCATCTTTTGTATGCACGTCTCGCTTGCAGCTAGTAGGCGATAACTGTGCAGGTTTTTAATACAGAAGCAACCAGCAAAAACAAAAATGTCAATCACTGAAACCTTGATGACTGAGAATTTTAGACGTACAATTGGAGGTACAACCAGCTGTCACTCAGATATTTTCCCAAAGAGTGCTATGTAGACATTGTGCTAGGGAGACAATCTCTGGATTTGTTCAGACAGGAAACAGAACTAAAAATTAATATATACAACTGAGTGTAAACTATATTTCATACATGACCCATAGCATCATACCAGCATTGGACAGCATGGAAGCCAGTAGTTTGCAAACAATGGACCCCCTCTTGCGCATTTTGCACTGTTTGCTGTATGGAAAATAGGGAATAACCCCAATGATGTTCTTGGCGCATGATGTCTTCAGTGCGTAAGTCATGATCAATAGCTCCATGACTGCTGTGTTCACATCTCTAGAAGGACAGTTAAAATATACTTTATTTAGAAGTTGAAAAGTACTCATATATATTTTATACACACACACACATCCCCCAACACAGACACTCCAATAATCTCTAATAGTGGAATGTATGATAGCTGCACACCTGCTACAAAAATACTGTGACCTTGAACGCTAAATTATATGAAGCATGCACTGAGCCGAGATAATAAGAAGCTAGCTCTAATCCCTGTTCACCAACAGCTGTAGAAGGGAAAGAAATCAGGCTTAGGTTGGAGTGTCATGTGTTTTCAATATATTCCTTCCTATAGACAATTGACTTTACATTTCTGGAATACCACTAAGCAGTTGTTCAATAGCTCATTGGTAAACGGCCATTGGCTCAACAGAAAAACATCCAGTTACATAACAACTCAAGACAATTCTCAGATCGTTTTGAATTCAGCGGAGAAAAATGTGTGCAAATCACATGCGATGTTTGTGCGATGCAAATTCAGCCATACAGATTGTATGGCTGAATTTTCACTGCATTCGAACCAAAGTCACACTGGACCCTTTTTTTTAGTCCGCACCAGAATTGCACTGCATGGGTGTTCACACCCATGTGATCCATTTCCTGTCAAAATTGACAGTTCGCACTGTGATATGTGAACCAATCTGGTGGTCATTAACTTTGTATGGACACTCCCAGCGGTTTGCATATGGCAGTGTGAACTGCCTGAGAGTCGGGTACGATGCAGGAACCTGCTGGGAATTTTTTTTTTAATTTTTAAATAAAAAGACCAGGTCCTCTCCTGGGACAGAAAGACATGGACAGAATAACATTTCAGCAAGTTCATACACCAACCCCCCTCCCTAAACATCGTTCAACTGAAAAATCAGGGAGCTGGACAGAAATCTGTTGGCTATAAGATGCAGCCAATGTTCAGGTATTCTAAAGTTTTATTTGGAGTTGAGCTTTAATCTGTGGACTGCCAAGGACATGCACTGCACATGGTTAGGCTGGGTTCACACTACGGTTTTCCCGTCCGTCAGCCGCATACGATTTCAGTATTGAAAACGGACGGGCACGGACGGGAAAGCGTATAGATAGACAATGCATTGCAAATCGTATGCACTCAGATGCATCCGGGTGCGTACGATTTGCTGGCAAAACGTTTTTTAAACGTACGCAAAACCGTGTTCAACCACGGTTTTGCGGTCGTTTTTAAAACAGTATGGCAACCGCATACGTTTTCCTTTAACATTAATGTCAATGGAAAACGCACATATGTGCGGTTCCATACGTTCCCGTCCGTTTCAGCCGCATACGGTTTTTCATATAAATCGTATGCGGCTGACGGACGGGAAAACCGTAGTGTGAACCCAGCCTTAGTCAGAAGAGTCAAAAAAAGCTCACGGATGCACTAGGTGCCATAACTTGTGTTACATAAAAACTGGAACACAAGCTTTAAAAAGCCTGCACATTCAGGCAAAAAACAGGCCATTGTGACAGGCTTGAAAAGGTCCTTAAAAGCAATTGTACACTTTTTTTTCTAACAAAAACATGCCATACTTTCTTGATCTGTGCAATAGTTCTGAACAGAGCAGCCCTGATCCCCCAATTCTTGGGTCCTCCCTGGCGCTCCTGGCTTCTCCCCTTCACCAAATGCCCACCATAGCAAGCTGCACTCAGGTTTTTGATTTTTTTTTTAACCTAAGGTTTCATTGTACACTTGGACGTCATTTTCCCCAAGCTATTGGTCAAAATTTCCTATCCTGAATGGGATTCTTTCTCGTTCAGAAGAGGGAGGTTGAACCTCACACCTTACCACAGCAGCTCCTAAGATCTGCTAAAGGCCTATGTATACATTGACAAAAAAAAAAAGGCAAAAGCTCCTAAACTCAAGTTTCGGAGCCGCTAGTGTACATGAAGCCTAATAGATGACTGGAAATGTCCTGCTTTAGTACACTGAAACACTCACTCAAAGCATGCAAGCAGAATTGTAAAGTCAGACTGCTGCATGTGGACGGTCCAGTCTTTATAATCTTTTACTACAGGTTTACTTAAACATGTCAGGCGCCCTTGAAATTACATGACAAAGTTACTATTCTGTTCCAACATGGATATACATGAGATTTTCACCTTGGGATGGTCTGTATAATAAATACATCCTGTCCACGGACAGATTCCTGGATTTCCACTCTGGTTTCTGCAGACACAGAAGCACAGTTAGCTAAAAAGGTCTGATGATTATAACACGAACATAACATGCTGAACAGACAACTCTTACCTCCATTGGTTTCTTGGTAGACCACTGCCTTGCCCAATTCTACCCCCAATCGCCTGAAAGACAAAAGAAGTCTATGAATATATTTAAATAACTGAACAAGTACTCTAATCTAACATTTTGTTATTTATAAAGCGAACTTATACCAATCACTAAAATGCTACATAAGTTTTAACCTCTTTACCACCGGGCTTATTTTTCAGATTCGGTGTTTACGAGACTAAAACAGTTTTTTTTGCTAGAAAATTACTTAAAACCCCCAAACATTATATATTTTTTTCTAACACCCTAGAGAATAAAATGGCAGTCATTGCAATACTTTTTGTCACACCGTATTTGCACAGCGGTCTTACAAGCGCACTTTTTTTGGGAAAAATAAAAAAATTGATCCCTTTTATTCCTATTACAAGGAATGTAAACATCCCTTGTAATAGAAAAAAGCATGACAGGTCCTCTTAAATATAACATCTGGGGTCAAAAAGACCTCAGATCTTATATTTAGACTTAAATGCAAAAAAATAAAAAATAAATTGAAACTGTCATTTTTTCAAATGACAAAAAAAATAAATGTTGCTTTACGCTGGGCGGGACTGACGTTTTGTCGTCACTTCCGCCCAGCAGAGCTATGGGGACGGGTGAAGGAAATTTTTCCTTCACTCGCATCCCCAGTCACTTGCCGAACAGTCCCGATCGCATCCGCCGCTACCGACGGCTCCGGTAAGTGGTGGAGGGCGCCCTCTCCCACCACTGATAACGGCGATCTTGCGGCGAATCCGCCGGAGACCGCCGTTATCGTGTACACCACCGCCCACTGAAAAGATGGATACCTCGGTTGTGGCAGCAGCTGCTGCCGTTACCGAGATATCCATCTTTAAAAACAGGACGTCTTTTGGACATGGGGCGGTCAAGAGGTTAACATGCACTTAAAGCGGTGGTTCCCCCTTAAAAACAACTTTTTTTTATTCCACTGCCCCCCCACATTCCATCACGATTAAGGCACATATTTTTTTTTTCCTGCTGTACATACCTTACTACAGCATATTCACCCGTGCATCCGGGTTGCGAGTCCCGCGGGAGTGGGCGTTCCTCACATGCTGTTGATTGACGTTTTGCCCAAAAACGAGCTCTCCCCCCGTCGCGTAAGCCGCGTCACGGTTGGCGAAAGGAGCCGAACGGCAATGCGCATGCGCAGTATAGCGCCGACTCGCCGTTCGGCTCCTTTCGCCAACCGTGACGCGGCTTACGCGACGGGGGGGAGAGCTCGTTTTTGGGCAAAACGTCAATCAACAGCATGTGAGGAACGCCCACTCCCGCGGGACTCGCAACCCGGATGCACGGGTGAATATGCTGTAGTAAGGTATGTACAGCAGGAAAAAAAAAAAAATGTGCCTTAATCGTGATGGAATGTGGGGGGGCAGTGGAATAAAAAAAAGTTGTTTTTAAGGGGGAACCACCGCTTTAAATGTTTTCAAACTGTATAAACCTGCAGGTTTAATCAAATACCGTGTGATCCTGCCAAGAGGATTCTTGTTCTGGTTATAGTGTGACAACTGTTTCCCAATTGTGCTCCTACACTGTCATCTTAATAAATGCACAGACACAGACCACCGTTATCAACCTCAGGAAGCCAGTCAAGAGCAATGATATGAAGCTGATGCTAGAGCTCACATGTAGACAAGAAGCAGCTGAAAAGAAGATGTGGAGATCAGTAGCACCAAGAGGTACAAAGGATGAAACAAAAAGTACAAAAACAATATTTTATGGGGGAAAGATGGCGGCAATTGTCTGCGATTCACAGTGCACAGGTTAAAATAAATGTCATCCAGTTAGTTTGGATGTACTGTGATCTCAACACAAAAAGAAAAAGAAAAAAATAAATGTAATATTGCCTTCGGCAAGCTGTTACCAATAGGAATTTGTGAATTTGCAAATCAGACAAAGCGACAAATTTGAAAAAAATATATATATTTTGTACTTTTTGCTATAATAAATCTCCCTAATTAATTTTTTTTATTTTTAAAAAGCACATTTCTCAGTTTAGGCCTATACGCATTCTTCTACATATTTTTGGTAAAAAAAGAAAAAAAAAAATCTCGCAATAAAACGTATATCGATTGGTTTGCGCAAAAGTTATATCGTCTACAAAATAGGGGGTAGTTTTATGGCATTTTTTTTTTTTACTTATGGCGGTGATCTGCGATTTTTTTCATGACTGACAATATGGCAGACACATCGGACACTTGACACTATTTTGGGACCATTCACATTTATACAGCGATCAGGAAATAATGCACCAATTACTGTATAAATGTGACTGGCAGTGAAGGGGTTAACCACTAGGTGGCAGGAAGGGGTCAAGTGTGTCCTAGGGAGGGATTCTAACTGTTGAGGGGCGTGGCTACATGTGACACATCACTGATCGCTGCTTCCAATGAGAGGAAGCAGACGATCAATGACATGTCACTAGGCAGAACAGGGAGATGCCTTGTTTTCAAAGGCATCCACCCCGTTCTGCGACCCGATCACGGCACACTGGTGGACATGGTCCGTGGGTTCCCGCCCCATGGAGACCACAGTGGGCAGGATTCAAAGCAATATATATATATATATATATAAATATATATATATATATATATATATATATATATATATATATATATATATATATATATATATATATATATACACATACATATATATATATATATATACACACACACACACGTTGCTTTGCCTGCCCATGCCATTCTGCCAATGTATATCTGCGTTAGGCAGTCGGCAAGCGGTTAAACGGATTCCTATTAATGTTCTCCACCATCACAACATAATGTTTACCTATAGTCTGGTCAGTAAATACTAATACTAAACACAATATAATATAAAATACTTTATTGAATGAAATCACGATGACCATAATGAAAGTGCAAGGAGCATTTCCCTCCCGAGTTTTCATTCCAGAAACTTTTTCTGCTGCTTCTGGATCATTAAAGTGTTTCTTCACCAGCAGCATGTTCAAGTAAGAAGGCGTTACAAACCACGGCCTCCCAAAAATACACAATACAGTCTTTGCTATTCCATTTGTATTAGAAAATTACATTTTTAAAGAATAAGCCGTACTTTTATTTCAAGCATAATACTTTTATCTACTCTGCATTTCATGTTCCCAGTGTAACAAAATTAATTTAAAATTTCTAAAACTACTCCACACACAAAGCGCTGTCCCTTTTTAATCTGTAAACGGATGGATGAAAAAGCGGACATACGGTCCGCCCGTGTGAAAGAGGCCTAAAAGTTTGTGCGCATGGATACATACATAGGCTGACGTGCAGGAAGGCAGGGGGAAAAAATACCACACCCTCCTAGGAGCAGATGTAGGAGGCCTATCTAAAACTTTAACCACTCCCAGCCCAAGGACATCATATGACGTCCTGGACTTTCAGTGGGGATATCTGAATGATGCCTGCAGCCACAGGCATCATTCAGATATCCATCTCTTCAGCCGGCGAATCCCTGCACCATAAGAACAATCATAGCGGCGGTTCCACTGATTGATCGTTCTTATAGGCGGCATCCGGTGCTTCTCCGGGCTCTCCTTTGCCATCAGAGACCCGGAGAAACGATCCGCCGGCATCCGATGGAAACTATAGAGTAGACTGGTGACCAGTAGAGTAGATGGTCACCAGTCATCTCTATGATCGTCGGAGGCCCGGGCGCGATGTTATGACGTCACGCCCGGGTCCTGGAATGTAAACACAGCTGCAATCGCGGCTGAAAGCATTAGATCGGTGAATTTTTTTTTCACGATCTAATGCTTTCCAGCCTGGAGGAGAGATGTGGGGTCTTATTGACCCTGCATCTCTCCATAAAGAGTACCCGTCACGAACCATTCCTATTACAAGGGTTGTTTACATTACTTGTAAAAGGAATAAAAGTGATAAAAAAAAAAAAAAAAGAAGAAGGGTAAAAATAAAAGAAATTGAGTAAAAAAAAAAATAATAATAAAAAAAAAAATATTTAAACGCCCCTATCCCGGTAGCTTGCGCTCAGAAGCGAACACACATGTAAGTCCCGCCCACATATGTAAACGCCGTTCAAACCACACATGTGAGGTTATGCCGCGTGCGTTAGAGCGCCAGCAACAATTCTAGCACTAGACCTCCTCTGTAACTCTAAATTTGTAACTTGTAAAAAAAAAAAAAATAAGCGACGCCTATGGAGATTTTTAAGTACTGACGTTTGGCGCCATTCCATGAGTGTGCGCAATTTTAAAGCTTAACATATTAGGTATCTATTTACTCGGCGTAACTTCATATTTCACATTATACAAAAAAATTGGGCTAACTTTACTGTTTTGTTATTTTTTAATTCACAAAACCGCTTTTTTCCCCAAAAAAAAGGCGTTTGAAAAATGATTGCGCAAATACTGTGCGAGATAAAAAGTTGCAATGGCCGGCATTTTATTCCCTAGGGTGTCTGCTAAAAAAAAACATATATAGTGTTTGGGGGTTCTGAGTAATTTTCTTACCAAAAAATTATGATTTATGCATGTAGGAGAGAAGTGCCAAAATAGGCCCGGTAAGGAAGTGGTTAAGGCCATGGAATTTTACTATACAGGTAATCTATGGCACGCTTTAGGAGATATCCCCCAATAAGAATCAATATTTAATTGTCAACCTGCTGAATTGACGCAACACATATAGGGATGTTTTGATTAATAGTTGGAAGATATGACAGGTAATCAATTGTATCTACATTTTTAAATGAAATATTTTCCATCCTAGCTGATCAACTCAAGTTTGATCAATTCTCATCTATATTGAGTCTCTCTCAATTGCAAAGGAAGTTACCCCTATTCAATTACCAATCCTTTTGATCGTATCACACAGCTATATATTGGTTAGAGTTTTTACATAAAAGTTCTCCACTCACTCTGTAATCCTCTTGGCAAGTTCAATGCAGGCAGCACTGGAATTCGCGGAGAACACGCGGTAACCACTTCCGGCTGAGTTCATCGTACAGGTAACATTCAGCCACTTTGGAGCCCGGGAGTAAGAGAAAACAGACTTGTGAGGCACTAACATCCGTCTTGGCATAATGGGGACACCTGAAATACACTAAGACAGCTGCTTGATCAACAAAAAACACAGCACAAAAACATACAAACACACTGTAATATGGAGGAGATGTACCTACTACACTACAGCAAGTCCTGGGTGCATTATGAGATATTTTACTGCTTGTGTGTGAGAAACGTCAGTTGCCACATTGGGGACCAATCAATAATCACTTCTGCTGTATTAGCCAAACTAAATCTAGAATTCAAAACCTGCACTTTATTGCAGAAGAAACATGCTATGTCTCTTCACCGCACTTACTTGCCTGCTTACAGTCTTGAGCACATGTGCATTCTAGGCACACAGTATTTTACAGTTTAGTTGCAATTTACCTACATTGAGTATGTGTCAATGTTATGACCGCCGAGTGACGGGGGGGGGGGGGGGGACGGCGGGGTTTGCACCATATATTAAAAAAAAAAAAAAAAAAATCACTCAGTTTCTGGATAGCATGAATATCAGTGAAAACACACACTTAACACACAAAAAAAAAAAAACAACAACACACACACACAAAAAGGAATATCACACAAACTATTCATCTCCGGTTTAAGTAGTTCTCTAAATACTTTTAGGTTTATAAGAATCCTTAAAGTGCAAGTTCACCTTTACGGGAAAATCTGTAAAGTGACCTTACACTGGACCCGTCCCACTGTACCAGATTGACAGCGAGGGATCGTGGCAGACACTGAAAAGCTGTTTTAGTGGTCCAGAGACTTAAAATCCTAGCAGCTTTCTCTCCTCACAGTGCTAATTGTACGGGCTAGATGGCTTCCGATTGGTCAGCGCCAGTCATGTGACGGTGCTGACCAATTAGACTCGCTGTAGTCCATAACGGCTAAGCAGTAAGGACAGAAAATTAGGCTGTAGGTGTTTCAAATTCCCAGACAGGTGAAGTGGCTTTTTGGTGTCTGACAGCGGGGGATTGTGGCCATCTGGTACAGTGGGATGGGACAAGGGGGTGTGCAGTGTGAGGTCACCTTACAGATTTTCTATAAAGGTGAACTTACACCAAGTAAAACAAACAATTTTGCTTTAACCCTTCTGTTTGGCTTCTTATCATGCACCAAACTCCAAGAGTAGATTTAGACATGCGTCCATCTCTCTCATCTCCAAAGCCTGAATCACGCTCCAGACGCTACCAACAGGCGGCAAGGAAGCGAGGAAACGTCTCCTCACCGCCTTTAACACCATTTTTTCCCAAAAGACGCACCACAACTGCATGCACTGCACACTGTTGAAAGGGGTTTGCACCGCTTCCCTATTTGTTTCAGTGTGTAGCATTTGACAACTACTGCATGTCAGGTAAACTATGTCATGGATGCAAAGCATCACGCCAGCGGCATGTTAACACTAGGGCTGCAACTAACGATTATTTTCATAATCGATTAGTTGGCCGATTATTGTTTTGATTAATCCGATAATAGCCTAAAAAAAAAATAAAAAAAAATTGGCATTTTTTTATTTTTTTGGGCCAATTTGTTGTTGGGCATATTACAAAAAACAAATTGCCGCAAAAACACATTACATGATTTTCTGCAGCTTCTCCATTTTTGTATATTGAACCAAAAAAAACAAAATAGCACCGTTTTGCGTTAAAAACTCCTTGCCCTTTCCAGATACGCAGCAGCTGAAAAAAATCATGGATGTGATCGTGTCCCATAGGAAAACATGTAACTGAACTGTAGTGTGTTTCTGCAAAAAGCACCAAAAAACAGAGGTGTGACCCAGGCCTGAGATGTTTATTAACATAATGGAGTTAAAAAAAAAAACTAAAATAAGTACAAAAAGAGCAAATAATCGCTACTGTAAGGGGTTCATTTTTTAACTGTGGGACAGTGAAAGTAATATTTACAGTAGCGATTTGCTTTTTTGTACTATAAAGGGCTAATTTTTGTTTTTTTAACCCCATTATGTTACTGGCCGATTAATCGATTATGAAAATTGTAATCGATTAATTTCATAATCGATTAGTTGTCGATTAATCGATTAGTTGTTTCGGCCCTAGTTAACACCCCTGTACACTGCCTGCAGCTTACGGCAAATAATGTGGCTCAACCACGCATTTCTGCCACCTGCATGTCTAAATGAAGCCCAATTGTAGTCACCTGCAGATTCTGTGAAATGCTCCCATATAAAGTGTCACAACCCCAAACTTTCTGTCCCACCTAGACTTATGATCGCTACATGCCATCAGAAAAATAGCTGGAGAAAAAAAAAAAAGTTGAACAAAAAGAGATTCTCAAAAGCAATACAATCAGAAGACCAAACAAGCCCAAGATGTCTATGGCCATCTTTGTAAGACAGAGCTTAGGTGTAATACATGTACTACCATTATAAAAAAAAAAAAAAGTATATCCCAATACAAAAAATGTAATACCAAATTGTAGCTGTGCTGACTGCATTTGTTTTACCTTAAAGTGGTAGTAAACTCTGTAACTACAGAGGCATACCTCTATAAAGAATATCTCCTAAACCTTACAGGTTTAGGAGATATTCCCCCCGCAATGCGCCGCTGACTGCGGCGGCGCATGCGCAACAGGGATCCTCGGCTAAAGGGCCGGCAGCCGCCATTGGCTCCCGCTGCTGTCAAATCCAGAGACATGGGGGGGTGGGGCCAAGTCCTGCTGTCTGTGTCAAATGAACAGCAGCGGGAATTGGGAGGGGTGCCCCTATGGAAACCGGCTCTCCGTGGGGGCACTCGCCGAAGAGGGGCCAGGAGCGTTGTTGGGGGACCCCAGAAAAAAGGAGGATCGGGCCACTCTGTGCAAAAAACATTGCACAAAGCAGGCAAGTATGACATGTTTGTTATTTAAAAAAAAAAACTTTTACAATCACTTTAAATGTCTTGACAGTTCAGTTGAGAGCACAAGCAACTTTAACGGTCTTCATTTATGGCATGCCTTGAATGTAATCATTTTGGGAAATGGGTAAATTGAAAGGCAACCCAAACAGACCAAGCTTGCGTTAGGTGGTGGTGTAACACATTTTTTTTTTTTTTTTAAAACAAACTTATTTGAAGTGCACAAAAGTGACACATCATTGAGGTCACTATACAGCTGCGTGGTGTGTTGCCCTGCTGTGACATGTAATCCCATGAGGTGTCCTGCAATAAAATGAACCACCACCGGGGTGCATATTAGTGAACATAAGACACATAAAAAAATGTTTTATTCCTGCGTCTCCTAGCGGTGACCCGTGTTCATCCAGTGTGGTAAAACGCAGATCACAGACTTATGTGCGAACACGTAATTTAACACTTGGCTTGTATAATGACAAATTATTATCATTATGTAAGAACACATGCGGGAACCAGCACTTTAATCGCACTAGTTCCCGCATCATCGTGAACCTAGGCTCATGGCGTCAGGCTGCGTTTCTCATATGGGCCTTTTCTTCCCAGCAGAAGTTAAAATTGATAACAGTTTACAGTAAAAAGGTAAATATAGGCAGTCAGGGGGGGTCGAAACACTTACTTTTTCCTGCATGGCAAGCTCTGGTTCACTTTAAATGTTTCATTCAAAGAGTTATGCGTAAATAAAAAGAACTGATATCTGTGATTAAAACAAACAAACAAACAAACAGATAATCACAGTGTACATGAAATGAATACAAAAAGACAGTGCCTGCTGCAGAAGATCAATTTGGGGGTGGGGGGAGGGGGGGTGTGTTGTTAGATCTCTGGGAGGCCATTTTGAGCACATCTGAGGAAATAAAAAGTTGCCCATCAACAAATTCCGCCATCCATACATTCAGTCTGGATGTGGGAATCCTCCCCACTGTGTCATTGTATTCAACAGCGGGCAGGCTCTCCTGCCTCCCCGCTGTCAGAATACACAGCCTATTGGCTGCAGCACCGTCAAATGGAAATTTTACATAGCACAGTAAAAAAAAAAAAAAAAGGAATTTCTAAAGTCTGTGGAGCCCCAGTAACTACAATAACCAAACACACAAAACTTATCAGACATGCAACTTAGGTCAGGGACTAACATACTGACAGTGCGCAGACACAGCAGGCAGGCGCAGTACTGCCATTGTAAACAAATCCAAAGCATCTGCCTGCAAGTTGCTGAAGGTACACATCTGATCCAAGAGGCCTACATTTTCAGGTATCAGGTGTTGGGAGAGGCAACAGAAAGCTTTACAAATGTTTGTTTTGCAATTTACATTGACATCTTTCTGTGGTACAGCTGACCTCTGTTTTTGTTATTCCCTCAGTTAAAGATGTCCTGACCATGGACTAGTAAGCACCTCTAATATTTGAAAATGCAGTGTAGTGTTTTCAGAGTACAAAGCCAACAATGTAGAATTGAAGCCGTCTGAGCTAGGTACACAAAAAGGACAGAGCTAAGGTCCAAAAGAGATAAAAGAAAAAACAAATGACATCAAATACTGTTTACTGACATTCATGGAGATGGATTGGACACACAAGTAGAAGGCAGATAATCTAAAGTGTAAAAGCCAGCAAGTTACCGGTAAATGCCATAGAATCTCAACTCTGAACTGTAAAAACGCATGAACTTTTGTGTGGTTTAAAGCACATTATGGCTTCGCGCATTTTTATGCACTAATGTGCGTTTAACCTGGTGTTTCGCTGCATCAAACTGCTTGCATTATATATCTTTTTGACAAATAGAACTGCCAATGGTTTCCCTTCGTTCTCATGCACATAGACCAGGGCTCGACAAATCCTGGTCGCCAGGTCGTCATGGCGACTAGAAATAGCATCCTGTGGAGTGGGGTATTGGCTTGGAAGGTGGGCAAAAAATTTGTTCCATAGGACCGGCGCTCCGCGGACTAGGCCGAAGCCGCGGCCTCACCTAAAACATCCTCCCCGCCGCGATCCTGGGAAAAGGCCGCCACCTCCCCCGCAGCTCGATCGTGGGGGGCCCGTGATGTCCGGTAATTGAGGCCGCGGCTTTGCGGCCTTGTGAAGTCCCCAGCTCTTCCTCGTGTGAGCTGGCACCATCTGGTGGTGGCCGTTGGTATTACAAGTTAAGCATTACAAGTTAAACAGCAATTCTAATGTAATTTTTCACTATTTTCACTGCCATCTTCTTCCCTCTAATTAGAACCCCCAAACATATATATTTTTTATCCTAACACCCTAGAGAATAAAATGGCGATCGTTGCAATACTTTCTGTCACGCCGTATTTGCGCAGCGGTCTTACAAGCGCACTTTTTTGGGGAAAAAAATAACACTTTTTTTAATTAAAAAATAAAACAGTAAAGTTATCCCCATTTTTTTTTTAATATTGTGAAAGATAATGTTACGCCAAGTAAACTCATACCCAACATGTCACGCTTCAAAATTACGTCCACTCGTGGAATGCCGACAAACTTTTACCCTTTAAAATCTCCATAGGCGACGTTTAAAAAAAATCTACAGGTTGCATGTTTTGAGTTACAGAGGAGGTCTAGGGCTAGAATTATTGCTCTCGCTCTACCAATCGCGGCGATACCTCACATGTGTGGTTTGAACACCGTTTACATATGCGGGCGCTGCTCATGTATGTGTTCGCTTCTGCGCGCAAGCTCGTCGCGACGGGGTGCGTTTTCTGGCTCCTAACTTTTTGAGCTGGCTCCTAGATTCCAAGCAAATTTGTCAAACCCTGACAGACATTTATATGCTTGCCTGGGGAGCCACGGTACCATGTACATCCGCCAATAAATGTGAACGTATGTATGCCGGCTGCTTGTCAATATCGATGGCTTCTACCTGCGCATGTACTTTTGCTGCATTCCTGAAAATACAACAAAGTGGCAAGAAGAACATGACATATGTGGATAAAAGATGAAGATGAAGCAGAAGCCTTATAAGCAGCCTGTTGAATACAGCTAAACAAACAAGGCGCCTCTAAGTGCAGAAGTATAAAACTTTTAATATCCCCTGATACACAAGATGGTGGATGAAACAGGCATGTATCAGGCAAGTGTGTCCAGAAGATGTTCCAGTGGCAGGGCAGTCCCAGTCTGATGATAAAGCTTCCAGGGAAGTCCACAAGATAACAGCGACTTGTGCTGTGAGTGTTCCAGTACTATTGTTCTGCACTTAGAGGCGCCTTGTTTTTCTGTTTCCATTAGAGATTGCTTGTCTCCCTGAGTGCTGCCTAAAGTGTGTGAAGATTTGCTACCCTCTCCAACACCGGCTTTATCTGTCAGGATTCAAATGCTTGGAGCGCCCTGGATATACACATTTTTCCGGATCTGCTGAATACAGCTATTCACATGCATTAGGAGCTGCACCCCAGAGGCAGAACATCACCAGACATGTCACACGTCATGATTCAGAAGCATATAAATGTCCATGTGACATAAAAAAATAAATAAAATAAAAAGTTTCAAGAAATGGGTTTCAGGTCCAATTTAAACAAATAAACATAAAACACGGATATACAGAACAAACACCAGCCGATGCAGGTAGTCGAGTCCCTGGCAGGTTTGTTATTGATGTCTTTGCCTGGAGACTCGCCCTCTCCTGGTGGCCACCATCAGTGTCAGCAAATAATGGAAAGCCTTGAATAAAATCTTTCATGAAAAACTGTTCCGACGACAATAGCTTTACAACTTCTAGGCTCCCATATATTTCTCACCACCCCTTAAAAATAAGGCTTAATGAAGATTCCCACTGGTCAGCATGGTCATATGGCTGTACTGGCCATCACCACTGCCTGCATTTTAATGCTACACAGCCACCGGGGCTGGGTAGTAAAGTTTCAAGAGTATGTGGCTCATTACAGCAACTGGCAGGAGCAGCGGTAAAATGGCATAGGACTGGTGGAGTGGTGAGGGTTTTTGGAACTTGCAATAAAAACCTGACAGGTGTTGTAATCCCTCTTCACTTTATCTAAAACACTAAGACCCCTTTCACACTGAAGAGTTTTTCAGGCGGTACAGCGCTAAAGATAGCGCTGCTATACCGCCTGAAAAACTCCTGCACGAGGGCTTTCACACTGAGGCGATGCGCTGGTGGGAGAAAAAAAAATCTCCTGCCAGCAGCATCTTTGGAGCGGTGAGAGGAGCGGCGTGTATACCGCTCCTTCACATATGCAGAGGCGCATTGCGGGCGGTATTAACCCTTTATCGGCCGCTAGCAGGGGGTTAATACCGCACCGCTATCGGCCGAATCCCGCGGCAAATCCAACGGTATGTGTAGCTTGAACCGCCAAAACGATGGAGGAGGAAAAAAAATAAAAAAAGTTTATTCTCATATAGATAGAGATGGTTCACATCTACACTCCAAACCACCTGAAGGCAAAACGTCTGAAGTGCAAAAAAGTTCTGGACTATTTGCACATTTGTTTTTAAATCAAATGTGTAATACAAAACAATTTACCCCTAACCTTAAAAAATAAATCTTAACAATAATATAATAAAACATCTAAACTCAGAAAAAATTAAAAAATGATATATCACACACACACACACACACACACACACACACGAAGGTGGAACACAAAAAGATAAAAACATGAGGAAGGAAAAGAGGAGAAGTAACACCGAGACAAGGTAAGACCCAATCCCTGATGACTCTCAATGGCAGTCAATCATGCCTCCAACCTATAAACTGCACTTCTACTTTTGTCATTAGCTCACATCTCAGTTATCTTAGGTGTCACAGGCCTCTCCCTTTTAGATTGTAAACTCTAACAAGCAGGGCTTATCCATTTCTCTTGTATTAGGATTGTACATTGTAAAGCGCTATGCAAGCTGTTGGTGACAATTTGATTAGCAATCATTGTTAAACATTTTTTGCAATCAATGTATAGACTAAAGGGCAGAAGAATGTACAGCCACAAACCAGCAGAATTCAGGTCTGTGTTTAGCTTCTGGAGATGGGCAATAAAGTACAAAGTATAAACCTCGGATGCTGGTTTAAAACGGCTTCTAAAAGCCCAAGGTTTTTAATGGCGATTTGTGCGTCCATGTTAATGCCTTCATTAATTTTGTGTGAAGAAAAGAAAAGGGGGAGTAGGCACTCCAAAAGGATCTCACCTTTGCCACAACTTTTTGTAGAAATAAGAAACATGCTATTATTGAGGTGTTTAATACGCGCTCAACCTTAAAAAGTCTCCCGCTCAAGCCAAGTAGAAGCAATATGAGCCGCTCGGCTGTTATTACAAGCAGTGGGAGGGGGTAGTCCCTCCCCCCACCTGTCCGACCGGGAGGCCTGAGCGATCAGCCGCCACTTCTGCCGTCTGGGTGAAGACCCGAAAAAAGGCGATGCTTCGTTCGGTTCCCTCAATGACATAACTTCCTCCATTACTGACATCTTAAAAGGCCACAGTTTTAAAAATATAAAGTATTCAAAAACGCCGATCTTGAGGTTTTGAATACTTTCAAGTGTAGAGGAGGGGTTTGGGTGTAAAAACATTAAAATGTACAGAATATCGGCACACAATATCGGCTATTGGCCTGAGAGGTGGCCTAAATATTAATATCGGATCGGCCGATCCCTAGTTCTAACCCATCTCCACTATCGAAAATAAAATAAAAAGCTTTGCCTTTTAGTTATACTGTGGCAAGGTGGCCACGTGCTCGTCTGCGCAAATTGACGTAGGAGTAAGTCATTCGCGGCGATTGGATTCGTTTCAGAACCGATCAGTCTACAGGTCCAGGCCAATGATTTCTGGCCTGGACTTGCTGATCGGTTCTGGCGAATGACAGCACCTTCTCTGCCTGTGCAATGTGAACACAGGCAGAGGAAGTGATGTCATCTCCCCTCGTGGAGCCCTTTTCAGTTCCAGAGAGAGAGGAGACGACATCTACAGTGAGTACACCAACACTACACTGACACCAGTACATGTAGGCACGCTTAGCCCCCTGATCGTGCCCTGCCAGTTACCCTTCGACGCCCTGTCACCAAGTGCATTTTTTCTATTTTACTGATCACTGTATTGGGGTCACTAAACAGCATTAGGGCAGTTAGCGTTGGTCCCAGATAGGTTTAGGGTACTCACCATATAGTCCCCTATAAAAGGTTTAACGCCTTGATCACCCCCAGTTAACCCCTTCACTCCCTGTCACAGTGGCATTAGTATAGTGTACAGATATTTTTCTGATCACTGTATTAGTATCACAGGTGATGCTAGTTCACGTCAGTGAGAGAAAGTTATCGCAGACAGTGTCAGATTTTAACCCTTTGTTTGCCAATAGCACCAACGAACACACCATACACCTCCCTTACTAGAATAGAGTTTGAACGGATCAATATCTTTGATCTGATCAGAACTATACTAGCGTCCAAGAGTACAGTGTTCCCAAAAATGCGGTGTTAGCAGGATCAGCCAAGACACCTGCATTGAGCCCCTCCGCCCAGCCCACCCAAGTGCAGCAGGATCACTGTCACTTCCAAAACACAGTACACAAATTTGCAGCGTTAGAGTCACAACTGATTCCCGCTAGCACTAACCGTTTATTTTTGTTTGTGATTCAATCAGTCCGACAACCAGGTGCTTTCACACTAGGTACCTATACATTTAGGGGCCAAAATGTCCAAACAGAGGTACACTAGTAAAGAAGCCTACACAATGCTGAGCATGACAGATGAGAGCGAAGGGGAAGCCTCACTGTCACGTAGAGAGAAGCTGCACCCCGAAAGATGGCACCGATGAAGTAGTGGTCCCTGCTAAGGTCAGGCGTACCCGACGCAGTTCTTCTGTTGCTGAGGTGCAACAACCGCATGGTTCTCGTATGCAGCAGAGAGACAGTACTAGTGCTGTTCAACCTTATGGTGAACTGGCAAGCACCAGCGGCCTAGTACATCCTGGTCGTAGGCTTAGACAAACCAGCACTGCAGTATCATTTGGTGACGTGGCGAGTCCCATAAGTGTAGTTCAAGCTGGTGTGGTGGCTAGCACAAGTAGTGTCCCGCAGCCACCAAGAATTTAAAGACAGGCACGTAGAGCCCATAGTGCCCTTCCTGATGTGCTTGCAAAGCCCGATTGTTAGCCCACCACTTCTGCAGTGCCCATACTTTCCCCATTCACTGGCCAACCCAGGAACTCGGGTGGAAACAGCAAATGTTACTTCCCCATTATAAGCCATTTTTAATGGAAGATCTGTACAGATCAATTGTGGACCAAAGCAAATTATACGCTGGTAAATTTCCCACCGCAAATACAAATTTGACCATTCTCAAAGAATTTGGCTGGAAACCTAGAACGGTTCCCGAATTTAAGACCTTTCTGGGTCTATCCCTCCTAATGGGGAATACAAAAAAAAAAAGGTTGCAGTCATATTTGGTCCACTGACCCAATTCACCATATGTCCATGTTCTCTGCTGTCATACATACAAAGAATAGGTGCGCAATTCCCAAGCAATTACAAGTGATGAATGCTAATTGAAATAATGTGAGCGTGTGATATACACATAAAACGTTTGTGTTCTTTTTTTCTCTGCTGTCATAGCCAGGACTAGATACGAGCAAATCTTGCGGTTCATGCATTTCAAAGGACAAACCAAGTGCTCATAGGCACAGCATAACCCCTCAGGAAAAAAACAGGTGAGTATTTAAAAAGTATTGTTTATTAGAAACATTTGATAATCTATACAGTAGAATTTTTTTTTAAAGCAGTACAAAAATACAGGCATGAAAATAAATGCCCTCTGGTGTGAAGGTGGCACGTAGCTGTAGAGGACACCTGACATGTTTCAGACCCCTAGGTCGTCTTTAGAGGCTGAATGTCATCTAAAGCATACATACGTCTATAAAGTGAACATATTTAAACATTAGTCTAATAGTACAATTTTAACATTGATCAACCTATTGCATGGAATAGAACATCAATGCAAGTGTGAAAAATAGGCATGGAAGGCTGATACTCACTTGCATGAGCCGATCACCAATGAACCATGAGGGGGGCCTGGCAGGGATGGAATTGGCCTGCACTGTAGTGGTTACACGGTGGGACAGATGGTAAACTCTGAGATAACAAGACACCAAACAACAAAGGGCAGGAGCTGGATATCTCCGGTCTCCATGACCAGTCAATGAAACTCAGAAGATGCATTGATCTCAAAAACCATGTCCTCATTTTGACTGTGGAGCTCCAATTTGTCAGCGAGGAGAAACTTGCTATGGCAGGGGTGTGCAATTTACTTCCAACAATGCGCACAACTCTGCACCCCTCCAAAATGTATTCCTTAAAGGGGTTGTAAAAGGTAAAAAAAAAAATCCCTAAATAGCTTCCTTTACCTTAGTGCAGTCCTCCTTCACTTACCTCATCCTTAGATTTTGCTTTTAAATGTCCTTATTTCTTCTGAGAAATCCTCACTTCCTGTTCTTCTGTCTGCAACACACAGTAATGCAAGGCTTTTCCCCTGTTGTGGAGAAAGCCTCTTGAGGGGGGAGGGGGCGAGCAGGAGTGTCAGGACGCCCACTAACACACAACTCTTTTATCTGTAAAGTAGAGAGCGTCCTGACCCTCCTGCTAGCCCCCCTCCCCCTCAGAGCCAGTTCACACTGGGGCGGCACGACTTCGGGGGAGACTGCGCAAAGCGTCCTGAAGACGACTTCAGAGGAGACTTGCAAAATGACTTCTGTATAGAAGTCAATGCAAGTCGCCCCCGAAGTCGTACAAGAACCTTTTTCTAAGTCGGAGCGACTTGCGTCGTTCCTATTAGTACGGTTCTATTGAATAGAATGGGACGCGACTTGTCAGGCGGCTGAGTCGCCCGACGAGTCGCCCCAGTGTGAACCGGTTCTGAAGAGGCTTTCTCCACACCAGGGAGAAAGCCTCGCATTACGGTGTGGAGTTACAGACAGAAGAACAGGAAGTGAGGATTTCTCAGAAGAAATAAGGACATTTAAAAGCAAAATCGAAGGATGAGGTAAGTGAAGGAGGACTGCACTGAGGTAAAGGAAGCTGTTTAGGGAATTTTTTTTTAACCTTTACAACCCCTTTTAATATATAGCACCAGTGCACGCCCTAGTGGAAGTTGGAATTCTAATTCGCTATTCAAATCACTGTGATGCAGTACTACCAAAGTCTATTCTTCCAGTAAAATTTTATAAATTTCAACGTAGATGCAAAAACAGGATTTCCAAACCAGCAAAGAGGTAGGTGAATAATTATTTATTCCTCAAGGTATAGAATTATAGGGCGTGGAGCTGCTGACTAGCTTATAATGAGTTGCCAACTTCTCAGTAAACCTGGGTACACCGATAAAGATCAGAAGAAAATGTATAGTGTGTACACAAGTATTCGACATCTGATTCAGACATTCCAAACAAAAATTTCTCAAGGAACAAATCCTCATACGTGAGCAGAACCAACGATTTTTGTTTAATGTGTACTGTTTTCGTACGCGAAAAATCAGATGCGAAAGGCATGTGCATGATCAGAAAACAAAATAAAAAGCCTTCCTCATATGAGAATTTTCATTCATTATTTCCTTCCACGGGTCCTACCTGCTGTAAAACATCAAGAAAAACCAGACGTTCGTGCGTACGACTTTTATAGTGTCCCTACCATTATATTCCTGACATTTCACAGTACACACCAATTATATATATATAAAAAATAAAATAAAATAAGTCCTTGAGCTCAAGTGAAGTGCATCTGCCTAGGCCAGTGGTTCTCATCCTCTAGTGCAGCGACCCCTTGATAAAATTTCACAAATTGTGGGGACCCCCAACAGTAAAATTATTTCCGTACCATGGGTTGTCAGCACCCAAGGCAAGACAAGTTATTTGCGCCCCTAACCTATGGACATTTAGCGCTTCCTGAGTCCCTTCCACGCATACAATATTAAAACCCCTTATGGTACATTTACCACACTTTCTCTTTGTTCTCCTTTCTTTCCCTTTTTATCCTAAGTTCTTATTTTTTCCCCCCATCCCTCTCTCTAGCCATCTTTTCTTGTTCTTTCTCTCCATTTTTCTTTGTTGCTTCCCCTTTTTTCCTCTCCCTTCCATGTATTCTCTATTTTCCTTCTCTAGTACCTTGGTAGGGGGGTGGGGGGAGTGGCAGTACTGGCGGGGAGTTGGGATCAGTGGCAGTGCTGGAGGAGGTTCTGATCAGCCAACTTAGGTGCTCTTTTTTTTTTTTTTTTTTTTACTACCACCTCAGCTTTTACCAAATCTTTGAGACCGGCTCATGGTTTGATGCGTCTTACGTCTCGTTTTGTGGTTTGCATCATGTGTGGTATATTTACTATGCTCCTTGTTTTTTTTTTTTTTTTTTTTTTCAGTAAATATAGGCCAACACTATAATAATGATGGTAATGGATTGTAACAATAGCTTACCATTATGGCTCTATATTGATTTACACCCCCCCGCCCCCCCCTCTTGGCTCCCCGGAATCTCCTAACTTTTCCTTCGCAAGCTAAAACAATCTCCAACGTTCATTGATCATGAATCATATGTGACTCACTCTAGGGAAGGACTCTAGCCTAGGAAATGTTTATGACATATGGCATGTTAGTAGCATACCCTAACTCTTTCTGCATAACTCCATGTTTTTTTATATTCCCGCCATTTTTCCCATTTTTCCCCGTGTCCGCCGCTCGTCTCCAGGTGCCTATCCTTTAACTCTTCCAGCCTGTACGTTTCCTCCACTTCATCTATCCAATTCCAAACGTGTGGACTTTCCATCTCCTGCCACTTTTTGGGTATAAGTTTCTTTGCGGCGTTTAGGAGATGAGGAATCAAAGACTGCTTATATTTTTTTTTCCCCTCTTGGCTACAATGAAAGAGCACGACCCAGGGGTCTTTCTTTAAGTCTTTGCCCGTAATAACTTTAATTTGACTCAAAATTATGTCCCAGTAAGTTTGTATTTTTGGGCATGACCACCAAAGGTGGGCCATCGTGCCTCTTTCAGAGCAGCCCCGCCAACACTCTGCGGTCTGATCTGCTTTATATTTATTTGCTTTATCTGGTGTAATATACCACCCTGAGATACACTTGTAGTTTGTTTCGGCGGTTCGTACGTCAATTGCGGATGAATGGGTAAGATGCATAATCCTCTTATGACTGTTTGTCCCTCTTGTGGTTCCTAATTCTCTTTCCCATTTACCTATGAAGGGTGCTTCGTTCCGTGAACCTATCTTTACCAATAATCCATATAATTTTGTGATAGTGCCCTTTGTATTCTTAAATTTACAAATCTTCTCGAGTGGAGTTAGCTCCGCCTCTGTCCGTAATGGACGGGGGAGGTGCCTCACAAAGTGATGCAATTGGGAGTAATGCCACCTATCCAAGTTCCAAAAATCCGTTTTGGATCTCAGATCTTCATAGGTCATTATCTCTCCCTCTTTAATAATATCCCCTAAATATACCGTGTCTACCTTAATCCAATTCCCTCCAATTTTATTTTCCCCTGGTGCAAAATAAGGATTTTCTTTGAGGTTCATTAATGGGGAATTAAATTTACCCTCTATTTGTGTCAGGGTCTTGTCCCACATTCTTAAAGTGTCCCGTGTTAAATCATGTGTTTTGTGATCTAGTACTCTGTGTTGTGCAGGAATCCAAATAATATTATTCAAATGTTTACTAGTTAGTGCTTTCTCAATTTGCACCCACCTTTTGTCCTTCCTATCCCGTGCCCATTCTACCGCACGTGCTAAAACCGCCGCCTTATAATAACTTTTAATATCCGGAACTGCCAGACCGCCGAATGGCTTACCCTGTTTTAGGATAGAGAGGGATATTCTATGCTTCTTATTTTTCCAAACATAGTTTAGTAACAAGGAATTAAGAATTCTCAAAAATTGCTGAGGGAGTGCTATTGGGAGTAGTAAAAATTTATAAAGAATTTTCGGGACTACAACCATCTTTAGCATATTAATGCGTCCGATCCATGAAATGGGTTTATTAATCGTTCTTTTTAATTCACTCTTGATCTCGTTTAATAAGGGAATATAATTTATTTTATACATCTTCTGGGTTGTATTGGCCAGTTTAACTCCTAGATACTTTAATTCTTTAGTCCAGGGGAACACACAGATCTCCTTGACCCGACCCACCTCCTTTTTGTTTAAATTAATGTTCAGAATTTCAGATTTAGTTTCGTTAATTTTAAAATTAGAAATGGCACCATATTGTTGCAACACTTTGGAGAGCTTTGGGATAGATTTGGCCGGATTGGTTAGATAGAACAAAATATCATCGGCAAACGCCGATAATTTATGTTCCTCCCCTTCTACTCTGACTCCATTAATGTCGGGGTCGTTACGAATGGTAGATAACAGAGGCTCTAAAGAAAGAATAAAAAGAAGGGGGGACAGGGGGCATCCCTGCCTTGTCCCATTTTTCATCTCGAAGGGGTCCGATAGTATCCCATTGATTTTTATTTTTGCTGAAGGGTGATGGTAGAGTGTTTTAATCCAGCGAAACATCCTTTTTCCTATTCCCATAGCATTGAGAGTCTCCATCATGAGCCCCCAGTCTACCCTGTCAAAAGCTTTTTCAGCATCAACTGACAGGAATAGACCTGGGGGCCCATTCTGCCTTATGGTCTGAAGCAGGAGGATGGCCCTGAGGCTGTTGTCTTTGCCCTCTCTGTTGGGCACAAATCCTACCTGGTCGGGGTGAATCAAAACGTGTATAGCCCCTTTTAATCGCCCCGCCAAAATCTTGGCAAAGAGCTTAGTGTCTGTATTTAACAGAGAGATGGGTCTGTACGCCGAACAGAGAGAGCTATCTTTCCCTTCCTTTAAAATTATTGCCACCGTGGCCTCAGTAGCTTCCCTGCTGATTTCAAATTCAGACCCTAGCCCGTTGAAGTATTTGCACATCTTTGGGATCAAAATGTTGCTGAATCTCTTATAGTACTGGGGGGTAAACCCATCTGGCCCCGGGCTTTTACCCCCCGCGGTGGAATTTAGAGCTTCTTTTATTTCTTCTTCAGTTATGGGGCGGTCCATATTTAAACTTTCCATCTCCTCTAAACTAGGAAGTCCTGCCCTGTCTAGAAATTCTCGGATCTTCACCTCCCTTTCCCCTGCCTGCCACCCTGGATTTTTTAGAGTATAAAGTTCCTCGTAGTAATTTTTAAAAGTATCCGCTATTTCTCTATTTGCGTAAACCATGTTCCCGTCTTTCCTTTTTATTTTATCGATATAGTTTCTAGCTTTCTTTTTTTGAGCCATTTTAGCTAGTTGCTTGCTTGGTTTATTACCCCATACGTATCTCTCTTTAGAGATAGTTAAGTTTATTTCTCGCTTCCTGTTCCATGGTCTCCTTGAGGGCGTCTCTCTTTATTGTTAGGTTAAGATATGTTTCTTTTGATCCCTGCGCTTTATGTTCGCGTTCTAAGGTCTCTATCTCTTTAATCAGGGTGTTTGCTTTACTTTTCAACTTTTTTTTTTTTTTTACGCCCTCCGCAATTAAAATTCCTCTGATGTAGGCTTTATGTGTCTCCCAAAGGGTTGCGCTGGTTATCCCTTCTGTATCGTTGATGAGGAAGAATTGTTTTAATTCCTCCTCCACCCTGCTTGCCCCGCCTTCATTGCGTATCAGGCTATCATCCAGGCGCCACACCGGCCTCTGTCTCTTTTGTATGGACAGTTTAATTTTCATAGAAATTGGAGCGTGATCTGACACCGTCATTATTCCTATGTCCGTTTCCGTTATAGAGTCCAGAAGCCTGTGGTCCGCCAAGATGTAGTCGATTCTGGAGTACGTTCCGTGGGGGGGGGGAGTAAAACGTGTAGTCATGTTCCTTGGGATGAAAAATCCGCCAGGCATCGACTAATTGGTGGTCATGAATCTTTTGTTTAATTCTTTGTAGAAGCCCATTTTTTGTCACCCTCCCACGGAACGTACTATCCTCTTTCGGGTCCAGGACAAAATTAAAGTCCCCCATCAGGATCGTATATCCCTCGGCGAAGTCTTTTAACTTTCCCAGAATTTTCCCTAAATATTGGGTTTGATGTACATTTGGGGCGTAGATATTTGCTAAGGTATAGACAATGTTGTCAATCCTTACCCTAAGGAATATAAATCTCCCTTCTGGGTCTGTCTTCCTTGCTTCTAGGGTAAATCCAAACCCCCTTGAGAACCCAATTGCCACGCCCCTAGCGCGTTTCGAGATAGAATCCCCATAAAACCAAGTGGGATATGCTGGTGAAAAAAGTTTAATATTCGCCTCTATGGTTAAGTGAGATTCCTGAATAAACACGACTTCCGCTTTAAGTTGTTCGATCTCTGCGAGGACCTTGAGTCTTTTAACGGCTGAATTCAAACCCTTAACATTGTATGATAGAAATTTTACTTCAGTCATTATTCTATGGCTGGATCATTTCTTAATGAACTGTCCATGAGATTCCATGGGAGCCAAGTTCCCTTTTCCCTTCCCCATCCCCCACCCTCCTCCATCCCTCCCCCCCCCTCCCGCGTCTCCCCCCCCAAAAACACCCACGTCCCCCCCCCCACCTAGGCCTATCCATCGCCTCTGAACCGTAGGGATCCTCGATCTCCCCTACCCGTCGGTTCTCATGGATGAGGTAGGCCTCCAACCGTCCCGCCCTCCCATTTTCCCCCCCGAGATATTCTCCTGGGGGTTGATCTTACATGGGTAGGGTACGGACCTAGCCTCCTTGCTCCCCTTCTCGATCCCCCCCCTCCCTCCCCCTTACCCCCCCCGTCCCCCTTGATCATCCTAGCTCAACCCTCGTTAAACCGCTTGAGGAGGCTATCTGTATCAAAATGAACTATTCATCCCAACCTGGGATCTCCAAAACCGGCATGTCCAGTTTGCGACAGAACCCTACCAGGTCCTCGGGGAATATCAACTTTGCCGAGATCCCCTCTTTGCGGCCAATCAGACATGCCGGAAAACCCCATTGATACTTAATATTAAGCTGGCGCATTTGTTCCAGGAGTGGTTTGAGGGACCTTCTCCTGGCCAGAGTCTCCCAGGCCAAGTCCGTGAAAATCTGAATATCAGTCCCGTCATAGCGTAGGGGGGCCTTTCTCCTGAGTTTTGTCCAGATCTCATCTTTGTCCTCAAAATATCTGAACCTCACAATAATGTCCCTGGGCCAACTACCTTCTCCCTCTCTCATCTTTCCTACACGATGTACACGTTCCATTTTGAGGGGGCCCTCCGCGCCATTGTCTAAGAGGGGGAGGAATAGGTCATTAAGAATTTTTCTCAGGTCTTCCCCTTTCTCCTCCTTTATAGATCGCACCCTTAAATTTTGTCTTCTGTTACGGTTCTCTTGGTCCTCAAGTCGGTATTGTAACCACCTCTGGTTTTGTTTCATCGTCTGATGTTGAATTTTTAGTTCGGTTAATTCTAAGTCCTGTTTTTCCATTTTTTTTTCCGCTTCCTCAACCCGTTCCAACATATGGTATAAATCCTTTCTTAATGCGCTAATTTCTTCTCTTATCGCAGTTTCCACTCTCCTTAACATCCCATCCATTTCCCCCCTTGTGGGGATATGAGTGTCCAGTCTGGAGTCGACCTTTTGACTAACCTCATGTTCACTTTCTATTGAGGTGTCCGTGATTGGGGTAGCTGCCCCCCCTACACCCTTTTTAGTTGTGCTAGTTTTTTCTGTTTTTTTTGACAGGCCTGGGCTCTTAGAACTCCCCTCAGATGTCATGTAGTGTCTGATCGTACTGGTGGGGGGGTTATCTTTGGGGATTTTAGGGGCGGCCCCCCTTGTAGATTTATTCATGTTATATTTCTTTGTCCCTCTAATACGTTTCCCCAGTTTGGACAGCAGATGGTTGCCTCCCCCTTTTTTTTTTTTTTTTTTATTAGGCAGTGGTTTTTATTTGTTTGGGAAGGGAGGGTAATCCGAACAGCCTTAACCTCACTTTCTGAGGATTTTGCACTGGTGTTCTAGGGGATCACAGGGTCGTCTCCCGTTGCTCGAGCTATGGGCAAGGGAGGTCCCCCACGCACTATTTTGGGGATGTTTTACCCCCCACTAAGCCAATATGACAAACCAGACCATACTCATACAGTGGACCCACGGTCAAATGGTGGGGATGGGAAGGAGAAACAGAAAGCTGACAAAAATGAATAGGTGAATAAATGGCTCCAATATTTCCGCCCGTGCTTTTAGGTCCTACCCGCTGTGGTTTGACGGTATTTGGAGCCGAGGGGGATACAATGTCTCTCGGCAGCCGGGGCCCTTTCAACCGCACCCCCTTACCAATGACCTCAGTATTTATGGGGTATTTTTGAGATACAAATTGATCGCCCGTGAATATTTACTTCATTCAAAGCATTCAGAGACAGACTGTATGATGGTTACGGGTTATGTCTTAATGTATCTTAATGGAGACTAAACAGCTAGGTGTCATATGGTGCTTAAAACAGTATTGCGCAGGTTGATTCAAACAATTACCATGGCTAATTTCTCTGGCAAAATAGCATGTATTGCATATGGAATGAGCCTACAGTGCAGTGGTATGTTTGACCATCCTACCACATCACTCTTCTGTCCAGGTACAATCCTGGGTCGAACACACAGATCTACCTCCCCAGTCCCACATCATCTCCATAGGGAAGGAACAAACAGAGGGCTGACATTACCTGGAAGGCGATTTTTTTTTTTTTTCCCCTTACACAACTTGGAGATTTAAAATAGTAGATATCACGGCAGGCAGAGGGGGTGGAGGGCGGCTGCTATGTTAACCAGCCGATGGAGGCGTCCATGCCTTCCTCTGCACTGTACCGTGCCTACCTTCTCCTCGGGGGGGGCAGTGGATTGGGGGAGGCTGGGTTCCTGGAGAGCAGCGTGGAGCAGCGTGTCAGGTGACCGGCGTACTCAGTCTCTAGCAGCTCCGCAGGCTCCCGCTCTGCATCGTAGCTGCTGCCGCTGAGACGCCGTCGGATCTTCCTCCTTCCGTCTCCTCCTCTCGGCTCAGGCCCGTAGCATGGGGAAGCCCTCCCTCAGACGTGCGTGCTTCACGTGCACCACGTCATCCTCTCGTCCCCCGCGTTTTCAAATTGGTGTCCCAACTTAGGTGCTCTTGATCAAGTTCATCTGCTAATCTGAGAACTGCAACGGGAACTTTTAATGGCAACTATAATCACAGGTAGTGTTACTCACTGTGTCTTCAGCTGTGTGGCGTCTTGCAGCAGTGACACCTATGCCGAAATCAGGAGATAGGGTCTCCTTCAGCCCTTGCTACTTCACATTAGCCCCACCAGTCAGCTGACCTCTAGTCTCTGCCCCCCAGCCATGCTGTGAACTGAATGGGTGGTTGTGAAGAGCCTGAGTGGGCGGCCTCCAGGAACAGCCCAGCTGGGCAACCACAAAGGCTGGGCTTCAGGAACAGCCCAGGATTTGGTGACTACTGGCAAAAATCATCATTCGACCCCCAGGTTGAGAACCACTGGCCTAGATTGAGCTGATGTCCAGTCTGCAGCTGGAGGATTCTTTTCCTCCGTCTTCCCTCCCACAGAGACATTTAGGTTGCAACTTTTTAATAAGTCAGCAGGTGCTGGTCTGTTCAGAAGTTTGTGAACACAGCCAAGGCCTGCACAGACATCAGGATCACACTACACTACATCAGAGCAAGCATTTCAGTACAAAACGTGGTTGCCGACCCTGGATGATGCATGAAACCAAGTTAGCTGTGACCTTTTGTAGATGAAGGTGTTGTCAGCGGAAGCACTGTGATATCTGAGAGGTAATAAATACCTGTGTTACACCTACACATTACTCAGCGTGCTCTACTTTAACATGAAGGCCAAACACACACAACTTAACACTGCTCTTTGTTTTTGTTTTTTTAAGAGGCAGAGAGAAAACACCAACCAAAAAAAAAGAAACAATGCCAGCATATTCAGGAGCAGCAGTGTTTTGAAAAAAAAAAAAAAAAAGATTGGCACGCGTAAATGCATCTAAACATGTATGAGCGCTAGATTCATTTAACGCTTGAGCATTAATTAATTTCAATGTCTATAATAAATTATTAATTGACGCATCTAAACGCGGTTCACTCGTTTAAAAGTATCAAGCTTTTTTTTTCTGACAAAATGCTGCTGCCAGGTGATAAGGTGTCTAGGAGAGATGGCCAAAGCACCCAGTGTGCATGAGGCTGAAAAGACTACATCTCATACTTGGTCCTCTTTATTCTGCCTAAAGTCATTACATAACAATTGGGGTACAATCATTCTTCATGAGAGAAACATATGGAACCACCATCATTAACCACTTGCCTACAGGGCACTTACAACCACTTCCTGCCCAAGCCATTTTTCAGCTTTCGGCGCTGTCGCACTTTGAATGACAATTGCGCAGTTGTACTACACCGTACCCGACCAAATTTTTTATCATTTTCTTCACACAAATAGAGCTTTCTTTTGGTGGTATTTAATCAGTGCCGTTTTATTTTTATTTTTAAATAAGGACCAAAAAAAAAAAAAAGTTTACCTAGTTTCTGTCAGTAAATTTTGTAACCAAGTAATTTTTTGCCTTCGCTGATGAGGCGGCACCGATAGGCGGCCCTGGTGGGCATTGATGAGGTGGCACTAATATGCCGCACTTTTGGGCACTGATAGGCAGCCCTTGTGGGCATTGATGAGGTGGCACTGATGAGGAGGCACTAATATGCCGCACTTTTGGGCACTGATAGGCGGCCCTGGTGGGCATTGATCGACAGCAGTGATAGGCACTGATAACTAGCACTGACTGGCATCGCTAATGGGCACTGATTGGTGGCACTATATTGCTATACTGTAATTAAAGCACTGATGATCAGTGCCCCGATTACATTCCTAGATGTCCCCCTGCGTGGAGATGCCGCTGATCGCTCTCCTCGCCACACACTGTCAGCTTGAGGCAAGGAGAGCCGATTACCATAATCTCCGTGTTTACATGTGACAGGCTGTGATTGGATACAGCCGATCACATGGTTAAACAGCCACGTCCCAGAGATCATATGACGGCGTCCCAGATAGAGAACCATTTGACGGTTGGCGGGCGGCAACTAGTTAAGCTGCTACCTTATCTAAAGCTGACCATGTGCATTATAATCTGATTGCATGTTCTACTGCAGATTTAACAAGAACTCTGCAGTTTGCTTTTGATATGTTTCTGCAGTGTTTTTTTGCGGTGCATTTTTGTTGGGTTTTGCAGATTTAATGCTTTTTTTGGCCAATTTGTTGTTGGGCAGTTACAATAGTTAAAAAATTGCAGCAAAATCACAGCAAAAATGCAATAAATGCTTTTCTGCAGCATCTCCACAGAAGTCAATTAAACCAACAAAAAAAAAGCACCATTTTGCATATAAAGTCCCTGAGCCTTTCCAAATAAATCTTAGGAAAAAAAAAAAAACACTGTACAATCAGACAATATTATGGATGCACAGATTTAAAGGGGTTGTAAAGTCAGAAGGGTTTTTATCAATGCATTCTCTGCATTCAAATAAAAAGTCTTCTGTGTGCAGCAGCATCCTTCAGCCCCCCCTAATACTTACCTGAGCCTCATCTCTATCCAGCGATGTCCACGAGTTCCTCGGCTGTTCAGGACTCTGCCTCCTGATTGGCTGAGACACAACAACGGTGCCATTAGCTCCTGCTGCTGTCATAGTCAGCCAATCAGCAAGCAATTGTCATTCAAAGAGTGACAGCGCTGAAAGCTGAATATTGGCCTGGGCAGGAAGGGGGTGAGAAGGACCGGTATTAAAGTGGTTAAACAAGACTTTACAATCACTTTAGGGGGAACAAATCTTTTGAGCTCCGATAGGCGGCAATAGACTACTATAAAAGAGCCCAAGGCCTCTTCACACAGGCGCCTCCGTCTTGTGGATTTCGCTTGCTCAGTGAGGGATCAATACGCTAATCCCTGCAGAGCATGCGGATGACAGGTCCTTTCTGCTTTGCTGTGCAGACACGGACCTGCCCTTCTCTATGGGGAAATCAAGTGAAAACAGACCGCCTGTGTTTTCATCCGATCCCCCAGACGGGGTAAGTTATTGACGTTCTTCCGACCGGCGCATACAGCGCATCACAAGTTGCCGAAAGAAACCGAACGTCGGGTCGGCTCTATACGGTGCCTGCGCACCGACATTCGGCAACTCATGACGCGCTGTATGCGCCTGTCGGAAGAAAGTCAATCACTTACCCTGTGAATAGGAATGTCCACTCCCGCGGGGAATCCGGGGAGAAAATACAGATAAAACGGTATGTATGAAAAAAAAAAAAGACGACCAGCATATTGTCCGTGTCACAGGTCAGCTCATTGTAATGTTTGAATTTTTTTTTTTAGGGTGAACCCCCGCTTTAAAAAAAAAAAAAAAAAACTCAAACCTCAGACACCCACAAAAACTCTCAAACACATCTGGACAAACAACCAAGGTCGCTCAGTTCAAGCATAAATGCAGCCTAAAGAAAATTGACATAAAACTAAAACTTTTTTTAAAGTACATTTGCGTAGCACGTTTGTTAACGCCCATGTGCCAAGTCATGCAGTAATATACACTGCATTAGAACAGTGCAACAAAAAAATCAGACATGTCACAATTTTTTTCCTGCAGCGCTCTAAGGTGTTTTGCAGTGCATGTGTTAGGGTGGTATTCAAAACGAATGGCACCACAATGCATGTAGTGTGTATTACAGTAACATGCACATTGTCACAAAACTTGGATGTACACCAAACCTTAGACCCCTTTCACACCGAGGAGTTTTTCAGGCGTTTTAGCGCTAAAAATAGTGCCTAAATACCACCTGAAAAACTCCTGCCCTGCAGTCTCAGTGTGAAAGCCCAAGGGCTTTCACACAGGAGTGGTGGCGCCAGCAGGACCGCTCCAAAAGTCCTGCTAGCCGCATCTTTGGAGCGGTGTCTTTACCGCTCCTCCCCATTGAAAG
The DNA here is from genome assembly GCF_905171775.1 of Rana temporaria. Classification (NCBI taxonomy): domain Eukaryota; kingdom Metazoa; phylum Chordata; class Amphibia; order Anura; family Ranidae; genus Rana; species Rana temporaria. The sequence goes on from NC_053500.1 coordinate 105,842,777, forward strand.
CAATGGGAAACCGCGGTATTAGCCCTTTTTCGGCCACTAGCAAGGGGGGGGGGTTAAATCCGCACCGCTAGCGGCCGAATACTGCCCCAATTTCGACGGTATAGCGCCGCTATTTTTACTGCCACCGCACCTCCCGCCCCGGTGTGAAAAGGGACCTTACTAATTGCCTTTTAACCATGTCGATGCCATGGCTGTTTTTTGCATTCTTTGCTCTCAAGTTAAAGTACACATTTTAAGCCTGAAATTTTGTAAAGCCCGCTAAGCATTATATATTTTCTGAGAGCAGAGATACAGGAGACAAAAATTGTGGATGCTGCAACTTTTTATGTCATGCAATATTAGCACAACAGCTCATCAAACCTATATTTCCAGTAAAAAAATACACTAAACAAAATTTTAGTGCACAAAATGACCCGATATAAAAGAGATGAGATTGTGAATAGTAAATAGATACCAAATATGTCAATAGTAAATAGATACCAAATATGTCAATCTTAAAAACTGTATGCGTACCTAAAGTACCTAAAATTGTCTATAGCTGATGCTTTCTGCAAGCAGTTCGTACATGGGGGGGCTTTAAAAAATAAAAATGATTACCGGTATTTAGTGTACATTTCATTTGATAACAATAAAATTAAGTGACAAAAGTTTATCAAGGGGTGATAAGTCCCCTACATGATAGCATAGTGCAGGTGACCCACTGAAGCTCATCAAGCACAGACTGGGCTTGATCATCATCTTCCCTGACGACAGCGCTGATAATTACAGTTATAATGCCTGCAATTAGCGCTGTGGAGTGTTAGCTTCCTGGCAGGCACAAGGAGTTGCGCGAACATGCCTGAGCTCATCCTTATTCAAAAGTCACACAGTGCTCTCTTTCCCCCCTCATGCGATTGGTGCGGCAGGTGGCGAGACAGCACACATGCACAACTTCTGAAACAGGAAGAGCGCCCTCTTCTGTGATGCCAGCCCTCGGCGTACTGCAATTAGGCAGGATAAGCAATGCTAACAATATGAGAGTTTTTCAGCCAGGCTTTATAGGAGTCCCAAACAGCCTACAGCAGGGATATGCAATTAGCGGACCTCCAGCTGTTGCCAAACTACAAATCCCATCATGCCTCTGCCTCTGGGTGTCAAGCTTGATGCTGTCAGAGTCTCGCTATGCCTCATGGGACTTGTAGTTTGGCAACAGCTGGAGGTCCGCTAATTGCATATCCCTGGCCTACAGGTAAAGCAGTTACAGCAACATGCAAATCTATGCAGTGCAAACCCAGCTCTGGGCAAATGTAAAATGATCCATTGACGGCGGTGCTGCCTCTTCACTGCAAGGAAGAAACCGTTTCACTTACCTAATCTTCTGCTACCCCACACTCTAGTGGTGGACTGTCCCTCGCTGTCATCACGTCCAGTGCGGGGCTATGGACCCTGCTTCTGTCTTGATGACATTAGGACCCTAGACCAGGGGGGGAACAAACTGCAAGGGAGGGGAGGAGTTATGGATCGGGTTAGTTAATATTTTTTTTTTCGTACCCCTAGATAAGGACATGCAATTGACTCTGGCAGTGCGCGCACATCCCCATTGTCAAGAGTCATTTTTTTTAGTTGCTCAGTTAGGATTCAAGGGTCCGTTCACACCAGATGCTCTGGCAGCTATTTCTAGCGCAACCCCAACACATTGACAAGGCAAAAACCCTTCATTTCTATTGTGTCAGTTCACATGATAAATATATAATAATTAAAAAAAAGTACTGTATGCACAATTTTTTTTGCAGCGTGACGGGTTGTGATGCTAACCACTACATCACAACACTGCTGTGATGCAGAGAACTGTACTAAAACTACATTCCACTAAGGGTCTACCCGCACCAAAGGCATTGCCACTTTTTTTTTTTCATAGAATGCCAACACTTGGATCTGTGAAAAAAAAAAGGGAATGGGAGAAGTCCACACAGGCACTTTGCATTGATTTCAGCGCAACGCACAGGCAAAACGGCAGGCCAGCACAAGTTTGGCTCCGCTGTCATACTTCAGACCATTTGCATTTTCCAAGATGTAAGGAGAAAGGCGCATGCTAAAATACAATGCAGCAAGCCAGTGCATTAACATGCGCTCAACGCACATGTTACGGTATGAATGAACCCTAAGGGCACAGCGGTTTAGTGTACAGCAGCAGTCTGTTCTGCCAGCAGGGGGCAGTGTAATGTGCATTTCAGCACATCACACCACCTTCTCTCTTCTTTTATTATTTTGGACTCAACTTTATTTGAAGGGTACAAAGCAACAATTCATTCATGTCACTGCACAGTGACATGCGATTCTGTCCTGTACGCTGCGATAAAATGCAGCATGTCTGCATTTTATTGCAGCTCAGGCCTGCACTGCAGTGTGAACAGCACACATAGAAAATGGTTATTTTTTTGTGTCCATATGTTTTTCCAGTGTGGAAAAACACTGATCAATTCTGTTAACGTGGTAATAAATTCTAATTTTGAACTTGTACCTACAAGTTAGGCTCCTTTCACACTAGGCGTACTCCGTCTCAGCAGAGCCTGCCAGCTCAGCGGGAGATCTCTCCGCAGAGCTGGCGGATGACAAGTCCCTCTCTGCTCACTGAGCGGGGAGGGGCTTGTGCAGCGCCGCTGTCTCCTTTGGAGAGATAGAAAAACAAACCAAAGAATTAGAAAAAATACTGCGCTGAACTAAATCAAGTGATTGAGAAAAATGCTGCCGGTACCAAAAAATTGTGGATACAAAATTGGAAAAGTGTTTAAATATGAGGTACAGCGCTAAAAGATTTATATTGATGATACCCAAAATTTCTTATGAAAAAAATTGGGAAAATGTACAACATTTATGTGCAAAATACGTGAATGAAAAACAATATTCCAAAAACAAACATATATGAAACAACAATGAAATCGAAACTAAATAATGAACCATTTAAATGCATAAATACCGTATTTATCGCTGTATAACGTGCTCCTGCGTATACCGCGCACCCCTAAAGTTGCCGTGAATCCTGTGTAATTTTTTTTTTTGTACCTACAGTTTTGGTGTATTGCGCGGCGGCCTCGTCGGGTCCGTCTGCGGCTTCGGGTGTCCTCTTCGTCGAGTGCGGGGTCCGTCTGCGGCTTCGGGTGTCCTCTTCGTCGGGTCTGGTGACCTCCCCGCTCGTTTCCCGCGCCGAGTTTGAATACTGCGCCGACATATACCGAGCGCAGTACACTCGTGTATCGTTGGGCAGGCTCCGCAACACTCGCAATGACGTCCTGTACACTCAGGACGTCAGCGTGAGAGGCTCCGAGACTGCCCGGCGCAGTATTCAAACTCGTGGCGGGAAAGCGGGTATCGGCATATATCGCGCACCCACGATTTTGCCCTGATTTTCAGGGCAAAATAGTGCGCGGTATACGCAGATAAATACAGTAAGTGAACGTGGTAAACCACTGTAAACAATCCCAATAATCCACAACTAAATGTGCAAAAGCCAAGGGAATTCTTCCTATAAATGAACTGTGTGGTAAAGCCAAAAAATACACACTCCTTCCACCAGGGGGGGACACCAAAGTGCTGTTGTTGCAGTCTCCTTACCAGAAGCTGTGACCACAATCACAGTGGTCAGTATGTGCCTGGGGTGTTTAACGTCTCCCTGAAGACTCGTGGTTAAAACTGGACGTATGCAGACGATCGGATCAATAGCATCTCAGAGAAATAAGAAAAAGAAGATCCATAGTGTATACTGCGATAAAATGGGTTTAATGAAAAAGATCGTATTGCACTTACAAGAGCAAGTAGGGAATGCGCGGTGTATATGGGTACAAATACAACGTTTCTCGGCGTCTCCTCCGCTTAGTTCGCCGGCCGTTTCACAGGATCTCCGCGTTTCGTCACAAGCGGACGTCGTCTGGGATTGGCAGCCAATCCCAGACGACGTCCGCTTGTGACGAAACGCGTAGGGTCGGCTGCATCCCCGGCGACATTACGCCTCTCCACACGGAGATCCTGTGAAATGGCCGATGAACTTAGCGGAGGAGACGCCGAGAAACGTTGTATTTGTACCCATATACACCGCGCATTCCCTACTTGTAAGTGCAATACGATCTTTTTTCATTAAACCCATTTTAGCGCAGTATACACTATGGATCTTCTTTTACTTATTTCTCTGAGATACTATTGATCCGATCGTCTGCATACGTCCAGTTTTAACCACGAGTCTTCAGGGAGACGTTAAACACCCCAGGCACATACTGATTACTGTGATTGTGGTCACAGCTTCTGGTAAGGAGACTGCAACAACAGCACTTTGGTGTCCCCCCCCTGGTGGAAGGAGTGTGTATTTTTTGGCTTTACCACACAGTTCAGATATAGGAAGAATTCCCTTGGCTTATGCACATTCAGTTGTGGATTATTGGGACTTTTTTATTATTTACAGTGGTTTACCACGTTCACTTATTTATGCATTTAAATAGTTTATTATTTTGTTTCGATTTCATTGTTATTTCATATATGTTTGTTTTTGGAATATTGTTTTCCTTTGGAGAGATGTCCGTTTTCATCAGATCTCCGCCGTGGATGGATGGGGACGTATCACCATACGCCTGCGTGCACGGAGGCTACGATTGGTGGAAACGTCTGCGTGCACGGAGGCTACGATTGGTGGAAACGTCTGCGTGCACGGAGGCTACGATTGGTGGAAACGTCTGCGTGCACGGAGGCTACGATTGGTGGAAACGTCTGCGTGCACGGAGGCTACGATTGGTGGAAACGTCTGCGTGCACGGAGGCTACGATTGGTGGAAACGTCTGCGTGCACGGAGGCTACGATTGGTGGAAACGTCTGCGTGCAGAGACTGATGGTAAAGCTCTCTCCTAGTCTATCAGATGGCATGCCCTGGCTGTGTAGAATTACAGGTTGTGCCTGTAGTCCTGATTGGAGAGCGCTTACACAAAAGGTGACAACGCCGCTACTGCATTGCAATCAGGGCTGCAAGTGTTGTCACCCTCCTAAAGGAAGTGCTGTCGATAGCAATAGGATAAAATCATACTGTATACGAGATGCTACGAGGAGGAGAGGTGAGTTAACGACATGAAAACAGATACATGCAGACATAGATATGTGTATACAAACAAAAGAGAATGTCAGTGACTGAACACCACCACACAGGGGCCCCAGGAGAAGACGTCCAATGAGGAGCCAGGATAGGAGCAGTGAGTCACCCAGTCAGGGGAAGAACGGGCAGAAGGGAGCCCTGTGGTAATATCCGGGTAGGAGGACAATGCTGGGAAGGCAGTGGGTGACAGGGGGACTCCTCTGAGGTCCCAGGGGGGCGGGACAGCGGGAGCGAAGCTTTCTACCTACCGGAGTCTGGAGCGCGAGTCCGCCTTGTTTATCCTGAACGTCTCGAGCCCTGCAAACTTCTCTCAGCCCTGCAGCGCGCTCACGTGAGGGGAGTTACGCGCGTGACTCAGCTGCTCCGACGCATGCGCCGTGGTTGACGCCGAAGCTCAAGCGGCCATCTCTGAGGGGGGAACAGGACCTTCACACATGGACGACAACTGATGGAACACCGGGCAAGAAAGACACGTGACCTCCCTCAGAGCAGCCAGAGAGATAGGGGAGGGACCTTGTCGCTAGACAGTCAGGGAGGCGTGGCCGTGCCTCGGGGGTCACAGGTCTCCTATCATTATGAGTCCCCTATCAGATAGCGCCCGGCCTGGACTGCGCATACGCAATCGGTGACAGGGGCAGCGTCGTAATAACAGCACTGCCAGTTCAGCGCCTCATCCTCTAATTAAAATTCTAAAGAAAGCAGCCGTGCTGTGCTGTGCTGATAAACATGGCTAGTGCTGTGGTGCCAGCTGAGCTTCCTGTGAATAGACACAGTCATGGAGGTATGCTAATTCCAGGAACATGACCTATTAGAGTTTGTGCTGCTTCTCTACAGTCTGAAATATAAAAGACAATGGTATAAATGAAAACATTTACCTCACAAAACAAAATATTTCATGACAGAGCAAAGGTATGCCATGGCGGGGAGTCGTGAAATCCTGCACAGTGCATTGAAATGCAGTTGACCCCTGCCCTCCATGTGACCTGCAGCAATTCTGACCCTTTACTTCCCCCTGTGTGACCCACACTTGCCCTCCTGACCCGTAGCTTCCCTTCATGCGACCTGCACTTGCCCTCCTGACCCATAGCTTCCCCCTGTGTGACCTCGCACTTGCCCTCCTGACCCGTAGCTTCCCTTCATGCGACCTGCACTTGCCCTCCTGACCCATAGCTTCCCCCTGTGTGACCTCGCACTTTCCCTCCTGACTAGTAGCTGCCCTTCATGTGACCCGCACTTGCCCTCCTGACCCATAGCTGCCCTCCGTGTCACTCACACTTTCCCTCCTGACCCGTAGCTGCCCTTCATGTGACCCACACTTGCCCGCCTGACCCGTAGTTGCCCTTCATGTGACCTGCACTTGCCCTCCTGACCCGTAGCTGCCCTTCATGCGACCCGCACTTGCCCTCCTGACCCATAGCTGCCCTCCGTGTCACTCACACTTTCCCTCCTGACCCGTAGCTGCCCTTCATGTGACCCACACTTGCCCGCCTGACCCGTAGTTGCCCTTCATGTGACCCGCACTTGCCCTCCTGACCCGTAGCTGCCCTTCATGAGACCCGCACTTGCCCTCCTGACCCATAGCTGCCCTCCGTGTCACTCACACTTTCCCTCCTGACCCGTAGCTGCCCTTCATGTGACCCACACTTACCTGCCTGACCCGTAGTTGCCCTTCATGTGACCCGCACTTGCCCTCCTGACCCATATCTGCCCTCCATGTGACTTGCACTTGCCCCCCTGACCTGTAGCTACCCTCCAGACCCGTAGCTATACTCCTGACCATAGCTGCCCTTCATGTGACCCACACTTTCCCGCCTGACCCATAGTTGCCCTTCATGTGACCCGCACTTGCCCTCCTGACCCGTATCTGCCCTCCATGTGACTCGCACTTGCCCTCCTGACCTGTAGCTACCATCCAGACCCGTAGCTATACTCCTGACCATAGCTGCCCTTTATGTGACCCATGGTTGCCCATCATGTGACCCACACTTGCCCTGCTGACCTGTAGCTGCCCTCCATGTGACCCACCACACTTGCCCTCCTTCTAAACAGCAGTTGACCTGCTTCAGCTGCTTTTGCATCCCCATAAACCCGTATGAAATTAAAGAAGTTCTAAGGAAAACAAAAGTCCAAGGACACAGGCCCTGAGGCACCTCCTGACAGTGGAAGGGTAAAAAAACATGGAGGCTCCTCATTGTCTTTCTCTGTTTCAATCTTTTTATTCAATTTTCTGAATTACAGTAAAACATTATAATGTAATACAAAAGAGTACAAAATGGCTCTGACAAAAAGTCAACAATGATGACATGTTGGAAGGGTAAGACATTAATCCAGGGTTTGACAAATTTGCTTGGAATCTAAGAGCCAGCTAAAAAAGTTAGGAGTCAGTTTTTTATTTTAATGACCGATAAAGCTTTTTTTTCAATATAAAAATTAACCAATCTTAAATTTACACAGAAAGACAACTAGAACGAATGTGACTGCTTTTATTTCCTGCCTTGCAGGGACACAAGACCGCCATATCCCCGCTAAGGGTCCGATCAGGTCCGCCTGAAAAACTGACAGGCGAACCTGATCAGACAGCCCGTGTGAAAGGGGCCAAGCAGGGAGATGACAAATAATAAATTCATTTTAATTAACTGCTTCGTTCCCGCAGGATGACTATATACGTCCTGTCTTTGAAGATCCTTGTTATTGTAGCAGCCCCATAATCCCAGTATCCTCTTCAAGAGCCGGCGGTTCTCAATCATATAAAAGTGGTCTCTGAGGCGGATTCACTGCAAGATCACTTTTATCGGTGGCGGGAGAGGGCCCCCCCCTCCCGCCGTGCTCCGGTGCCCTCGGTAACAGCGGACGGGATCCGGACCTGACCCTGGACTTAATGAAGCACAGTGGATCAACACCAGCAGATGACGTGGCTCCCCAAATCAACATAGACTGTGGAAACTTCACACTGGACTTCAAGCATCTTGCAGTGTGTGCCTCTCCATTCTTCCCCTATACTCCGGCTCCTTGGTTTCCAAATGAGATGCAAAATTTGCTCTCGTCAGAAAATAGGACTTTGGACCACTGAGGAACAGACCAGATCTGTTTTGTGTTGTTTGTTTTTCAGGAGTGGCTTGACAAGAGGAATACGACATTTGAAGCCCATGTCCAGGATCCGTCTGTGTGTGGTGGCTCTTGATGCACTGACTCCTTGTGAATTGCCTTTTCCTGACAATCCTCTCCAGGCTGCGGTCATCCCTGCTGCTTGTGCACCTTTTTCCTCCACACTTTTCCCTTCCACATAACTTTCTATTAATGTGCTTTGATACAGCCCTTTGGGAACATCCAACTTCATTTGCAATTGCCTTTTGAGGCTTTCCCTCCTTTATGGAGGGTGTCAATGAGGGTTTTCTGCACAACTGTCAGGTCAGCAGTCTTTCCTATAATTGTGATTCCTACTGAACCAGACTGAGAGACCATTTAAAGGCTTAGGAACCCTTTGAAGGTAGTATGGCTTAATTAGCTGATTAGAGTGGGACATTTTAAGCCTAGAATATTGCACCTTTTCACAATATTCAAATTTTCTGAGATTGTGGATTTGGGGTTTTCATTAGCTGTAAGCCATAATCATCACAATTATGACAAATCACGGCTTGAACTGTCTTGCTTTGCATGTAATGAGTTTATCTCATATATTAGGCCCTGTACACACGATAGAACATGTCCGCTGGGAGATTTTGGTCTGATGGCTGTACACATCATCGAACCGAAATCCCCGCGGACAGACAGCGCGGTGACGTGGCGGTGACGTTGACGCCGCTACGTCACCAAACCAGGAAGTAAAATACTTCCACGCATGCGTCAAATCCATTCGACGCATGCGGGAGATTTCTGTCCGCTGGTTAGGTGTACTAACCAGCGGACATGTCGGACGGACGGGTTTCCAGCAGACAAGTTTTAAAGCATGCTTTAAAACTTTTGTCTGCAGGAAACCTGTCTGCTAGGTCGGATCGGATCTTTCCGCTGAAACTGGTCTGCGGACCAGTTTCAGCAGACATGTTCGGTCGTGTGTACAAGGCCTTAGTTTCACCTTTTAAGTTTCGTGAAATAAATGAACTTTGGCACGATATTAAATTTTTTTTTATTTCACCTGTACATACATGTATAGGACCTTTCTAAACACATGTAAATACGTATAATTATTTAAAATGGTATAATCAGGCATTTACCTGCCTTCGGGTGCGTTAAGTTTGGCTGCGTATATCCTGTGCATCCACAGGCTGGATACTCCAAATATGTCTAACCATATGTAAACACAAGTACATTTATGCCTCATTCACATGGGCGTACCTATTCGTACACCAGTGCGAAGGGCCATCTTTGCCCACACGGGAAGCACAGGCGCTCTCCATGCAGGCAGCTCCATTCGTGTCAATTGGCACGCAGTAGTTGCATGGAGACAGTCGCTGGTCCCAAATCGACAGTCGTACATGTCCCCAAAGGCATGCTGTCTGTGTTCAAGGACCCGCACGCATACTGCTGTCAAGTTGGCAGTAGCGGCTGTGTATGTGCAGCCACTGCATCTCAATTGACATCAAATGAACTGCCTGCACACAGATGCACAAAATACTTGTGCATCCCTGCATGGGCAAACATGGCTCCTGCATGGGTGTATGCTTAAAGGAAAAGTTCAGCCTGAGCTTGTTTGGCTGAGATTCTCCTAAGGGTCACAAGGGAGACCCTGTGACCCGAGAGAGAGAGAGCGGTCTGAAGTCTGCTCTCTGCTGACTTCACACAGATCAGTCCAGGCACTGTGTCATCCTGACTCTGAGAGTCTGGATCCGCCAGGTGCCTAGACTGATGGCAGTCTCATTGAGCCGCTGAGATGGCCGTCCCCGTCTCTCCACAGCTCAGCGCTTCAATGAGCATGGAGGAGCAGAGGAGGAGAGCTGCTGACTGACAGTCAGCAGCTCTCGGCTCGGTGAGCTGTGAAAACTGATCCATTGGCGGTGTTGGATCACTCAGTTTTTAGTGCAGAGGTGGCGGGGGAAAGATGGAGCATCGGACCGATGCTGCATCCACCTAGGTAAGTATGATTATGGGAATATTTTTTTCCCCATATTTTCCTTTAAGGAGTAACAGTCTGCAGCAAGTGAAGTGCTGGAGGAGTAACAGTCTGCAGCAAGTGAAGTGCTGGTGGAGTAAAAGCAAAGAGGTCTTAACCACTTGACCAAAGGGCACTTAAACCCCCTTCCTAACCAGACCAATTTTCAGCTTTCGGTGCTCTCACATTTTGAATGACAATTACTCAGTCATACAACACTGTACCCAAATGTTGGTCCTTTTTTTTCACACATATAGAGCTTTATTTTGGTGGTATTTAATCACCATTGGGTTTTTTATTTTTTGCACTATAAAAGAAAAAAGACTGAAAATTCTGTAAAAAAATGAATTTTTCTTCGTTTTTGTTATAAAATTTAGCAAATTAGTAATTTTTCTTCATAAATTTTGGCCAAAATTTATACTGCTACATATCTTTGGTAAAAATAAGTACAAATTGGTGTATATTATTTGGTCTTTGTGAAAGTTATAGAGTCCACAAGCTATAGTGCCAATCTCTGAAAATTGATCACACCTGAAGTACTGACGGCCTATCTAATTTCTTGAGACCCCAACATGCCAGAAAAGTACAAATACCCCCCAATGACCCCTTTTTGGAAAGAAGACATTCCAAGGTATTTACAAAGAGGCATGGTGAGTTTTTGAAGTTGTAATTTTTTCCCACAATGCTTTGCAAAATCAAGATTTTTTTCCCCACAAAATTGTCATTTCAGCAGGCTATTTCTCACACACAGAGGCGGCTCTTTAATTAGGCCAATTAGGCGGTCGCCAAGGCCTCGCACTCACAGGGGCCTCACAGCCACCTAACTTACCCAATGTAGTACCCCAGTTTTGAGGAACAGGGGACCTTAATGCTGCTGTGCTCAGGCAGCTTTAAAGGAACACTAAAGGCAAAAAATTTTTTTTTTAATAACAAACATGTTTTACTTACCTCCGCTGTGCAGCTCGTTTTGCACAGAGTGTCCCCCAACCCTGTCTTCTGGGGTCCCTCAGCGGCTGTCTAGCGCTCCCGTGACACAGCGCCGGGCATAGCCGCCGACTGTATCACTCGGCTCCGCCCCCCGGCGCGCCGCGTCGTCCGCTGTGATTGACAGCAGCGCCAGCCAATGGCTGCGCTGCTATCAATCCGTCCAGCCTAGCCAATCAACGGCCAGGCTGGGAACCGAAGAAGATCACGTGGACGCGCGTGGGACTTTCGAGGGGTGAGGTTAGTAAAATGGGGGTTCGGGGGGGGGGGGGCAGTACCGTCTGATGTTTTTTCACCTTAATGCATAGGATGCATTAAGGTGAAAAAACATTTACCTTTACAACCCCTTTAAGAGCTCTGACTCAGGAGCGGGGGCAACAAGCGCCCCTGAAAACCAGTGAATATCGGTGACACCACCCCTTGTGACGTCAATGACCCAGCATACCCTCAGTCAATGATATCACAAGGGGGTGGGTTCACCAGGTGACATCACGGGTGGCCCCCGCCCCTTAGTTATTAAAGAGCAGGATATGGGGGGCTTCCATATTCCGATAAGCCCCCTGGCCGCAGTCCCACAACCACTGGCCAGGGTTGTGGGGAAGAGTAGGGCCCCATGTCAAGTTTTGCCTAAGGCCTCACAAAGCCTAGAGCCACCTTTGCTCACACACAGCATATGCATACCACAAATTACACCCCAAAACACATTCTGCTATTACTCCTGAGTATGACGATACCACATGTGTGAGACTTTTACACAGCGTGGTCTCATACAACGACCCAACATGCAGGGAGCACCTTCAGGAGTTCTGGAGCACCCAGGCCAATTCTGACATTTCTCTCCTACATGTAAAAATCATCATTTATTTGCTAGAAAATTACATAGAACCCCAAAACGTTATATATGCTTTTTTAGCAAAGACCCTAGAGAATACAATGGCGGTCGTTGCAATGGTGGTCTTTTTATCTCGCACAGTATTTGCGTATGAATTTTTCTAATATGTTTTTTTGGGGAAAAAAATGTTTTGTGCTTTAAAAAAACAAAACAGTAAAGTTAGCCCAAAATATTTGCATAATGTGAAAGATGAGGGTACACTGAGTAAATAGATACCTAACATGTCACCCTTCAAAATTGCATACACTCGCGGATTAGCGCCAAACTTCGCAACTTAAAAATCCCATAGGCGACGCTTTAAAAAATTTTGCGTTACAGAGGAGGTCTAGGGCCAAAATGATTGCTCTCGCTCTAACGTTCGCAGCGATACCTCATATGTGTGGTTTGAACACCATTTTCCTATGTGGGTGGGACTTATGTATGCGTTCGCTTCTGCATGCGAACACACGGGGACAGGGGCTCTTTAGAAAAATATATTTTTTTTTAATGTTCATTTTACTTTATTTATTTTAGTTTGACACTTTTTTCCCCCCAAAAATTTTTTTTGATTACTTTTATTCCTATTACAATGAATGTAAACATCCCTTGTAATAGGGATATGGAATGACAGGTCTTCTTTACAGTGAGATCTGGGGTCAATAAGACCCCACATCTCATCTCTACGCTGGGAAGTCTGAAATAAAAAAACAAACAAAAAAAACGTTCCTGGCTTCGATCGTAGCGGTGAGTCGGTAGAAGCACTGGAGGGCGGAGTGAGGGGCGCCTCTCGTAAGAACGATCAAGCGGCAGAATAGCCGCTATGATCGTTCTTATGGTGTAGGGAATCGCTGAAAAAGCGGATATGACGGCCGGCAGGCAGGAAGTGGTTAAAACTTTTTTCTTTAACACAAAGTTATCCATTTCTACAATATTTCTAACACATAGCATGTACATACCAAAAATAACAACCCAAAATTGATTCTCCTACTCCTCTTGAGTATGGCGATACCACATGTGTGAGACTTCCACAGGCTGGCAACATACAGAGGCCTTGTACAGCCGAATATGGCTGACTGAGCATGGCAGAACATGATAGAGCATGGCCGAGAATGGCCGAGTATGGCTGGGTACGTCTGGGTATCCCAGAGTATGGCTGGGTACGGCTGGGTATCGCCGAGTATGGCAGGGTATTGCAGAGTATGGCAGGGTATTGCAGAGTATGGCTGGGTATTGCAGAGTATGACTGGGTATTGCAGAGTATGGCTGAGCATGGAGGGATGGCTGAGGCTGCGGTTCTCACAGAGCAGTGCTGTGGGCACTACAGATCCAGCCCACATTGCTGCTGCCACCGATCTCTCCCCCTCTCCTCTCACACTGTACCCATCGGTACAGAGAGGGGAGAGAGGAACCGGCGGCATTATGCCGGTTTGTTTACAAGTGATCGATCCGTCATTTGAGTGATCACATGGTAAACGCCCGCTACCAGCAGCCATTTACCGTGATTCGTGATGAGAAGACTGGAGTGTATATACAGGAGTGTATATAGTAATTCCAAGCAAGTTGCACAGAACCTTTCTGATCATCCCATAATTTCCCATTCCCATCCAAATTCAATCCCCTCAATAAAAAACAAAAACAAAGCTTATGGACTGGTCTCTGCCTCTGAGTGCCAAAGAGATGGATACCAGGCTGGGCAGGGTGATAGGTGAACCACAACATTCAGCAACCCTTACAGGGGCATGGCTACACTTGTAGGGCCAGATTCACATAGAGCGGCGTATCTTTGAGCGGGCGTAGCGCATCTCATATGCGCTACGCCGACGTAACATAGAGAGGCAAGACCAGTATTCACAAAGCACTTGCTCCCTAAGTTACGGCGGTGTAGCGTAAATGGGCCGGCGTAAGCCCGCCTAATTCAAATTAGGAAGGTAGTGGGCGTGTTGTATTAAAATTAACCGTGACCCCATGTAAATGAATGGCCGAACGAACAGCGCATGCGCGCGCATGCTCAGAATCACGTTGCATATACTCCCTAAGATACGACGGCTCAATGCGTACGGCGTGAACGTAACCTACACCCAGCCCCATTCACGTACGACTTACGTAAACAACATAAAATACGACGGCTGTTCCGACGTCCATACCCTAACATGACTTACCCCTGCTTTAGGTGGGATAACTTAACGCCGGACGTACACCTTACGTAAACGGCGTAGCTTACTGCGATGGGTGCAAGTATGTTCGTGAATCGGCGTATCTAGGTCATTTACATATTCCACGCGTAAATCAATGGAATCGCCCCTAGTGGCCAGCGTAAATATGCACCCAAGATACAACGGCGTAGGAGACTTACGTCGGTCGGATCAAGCCAAAATTCAGGCGTCTTCAAGAATAAGGCGCATAGATACGACGGCGCATCCTAAAACTTACGCGGCGTATCAGAAGATACGTCGGCGTAAGTCGTACGTGAATCTGGCCCGTAAAGTATTAGCTGGAGTTTGGCTTAAATTTTTTAGTGTATTTAAATTTGCTAGTACATCTAACATTCCCTCCCCCAGACTGACAAACTGACAATGTTACTATCCGAAAGGTTCCCCTGTGCTTCTTCATCCAGAGTGGGGTCACTGTAAGGCTGGGTTCACACTATTGTGAATTGGATGTACTTTTCTCCGCATCCAATTTGCAGGTCAGAAGATTGTGACCGGCTCTCAATGGAGCCGGTTCACACAACTTCCGGAGCGAATGGCAGAGGAATCCTGTGCATCTTCTGGTCCGTTTCAGATCTGAATTCAGACCAAAATCAGACTTGAATTGGGGATGCACCGGACCCCTGCTGTAAGAGCTGCTCCGTGCTGCATTGTGAACCCAGCTTAATTTAAGAGGTGTATTAATGGCCAGATCAAGAGGTGAAACAAGTATGAATCAAAGCATGAAAAAAGAAAACGAAGGCAGCCACTACATCTGTTGATTGCTAAACTGAAATAATGTTTATTACCTTTTTGGTTTTAGTACCGCTTTCAGCAACCACCTCATCTAAGAACTGGTAAGCTGCATTGTGTTACTTTATTGGGGTTTATATATACGTTATATGGGGACTCCCAAATTGCAATGTTTATTCTACATTATTGTAATGGCAAGAGTTCTGGGAAGAGTTCACCACGGGAACACCCTTGCATTTGATTTAGCTTGCTAGGAACCATTGTAAACTGAAATATGAGTTTTGGATGAAGCGGACTCGTGGTGTGTTTACTGTGTTTTCACACTCTGCTGTATATTTTCTGGAAGGGTTGTCAGTGTCTCTGAGTGACATCTCCAACTGTTCTTCAAACCTAAGCCCCAGTGTCTGTTGTGATCCTCAATGCCATGTCAACACATCCTGGAAGCCCAACTATTTACATCTGCATTCTGCAGTGAGTGAGTGTGGGGTCTCAACAAACAGATACAAATACACATTGGTGAAGCGAACCGATTAAAGGGACAATGTAGTATATTCATTCATTTAGATATACTATACCCGTAAAGCAGATTACATTGATGTAGAAAAAAAAGAAACCCTTTGTTTTAACTTCGCTACATATATTTTGCAATAGTGGGCCAGATTCACAAAGAGATACGACGGCGGATCTCCTGATCCGCCGTGGTATCTCTGAGTTCCGTCGGTCGGATCTATGCGACTGATTCATAAGAATCAGTTCCGCATAGATCTCCCTTAGATCCGACTGGTGTAAGTGACTTACACCGTCGGATCTTAGGCTGCAATCTCCCGCCGGCCGCTAGGTGTCGCCTCGGTCTTTTACGCGTCGGATATGCAAATGAGGAGAACCACCGATTCAGAAACGCCCGCCCGTCGCTTTTTTTTTACGTCGTTTGCGTTCGGCTTTTTCCGGCGGATAGTTACCCCTGCTATATGAGGGGTAGCTAATGTTAAGTATGGCCGTCGTTCCCGCGCCGAGTTTCAAATTTTTACGTCGTTTGCGTAAGTCGGTCTGGAATACGGATGGCTGCAATTGACGTTGCCGCCGAAAACAATGACGTCCTAGCGACGTCATTTGGAGCATGCGCACTGGGAAATTTCGCCGGCGCCGCATGCGCAGTTAAATCGGCGCGGGAACACGCCTGATTTAAATTGTACACTCCCCCTAGCTGCGGAATTTGAATTCCGCCGGGGGAGTTACGATACGACGGTGCAATTTTCGAGATAAGTGCTTTGTGAATACTGCACTAGCCTCGCTAAATTGCACTGGCGGATCGTAAATCACATAGATTACGCGGATCTAAAGATCTGCTAATCTATGTGAATCTAGCCCTTTGTATGTAAATGGTGGCGGCCATATTGCTCATATTTCACACATATAGCTAGATTCAGGTAGAGTTAGGTCTGCGTATCAGTAGATACGCCGACCTAACTCTGAATCTGCGCCGACCTAAGTTTAAGTGTATTCTCAAACAGAGATACACTTAAACCTATCTAAGATACGACGGCTTGCGCCGTCCTATATTAGGGTGCAATATTTAGGCTGGCCGCTAGGTGGCGCTTCCATTGCAGTCGGCGTAGAATATGTAAATCACTAGATACGCCTATTCACGAACGTACGCCCGGCCGACGCAGTACAGATACGCCGTTTACGTAACGCTTTATCAGGCCTAAAGTTATTCCATGTTATAGATGGAATAGTAATGTTAAAGTATGGCCGCCGTTCCCGCTTCGAAATTCAAAAATTTGACGTTGTTTGCGTAAGTCGTCCGTGAATAGGGATTTACGTCGTTTACGTCCACATCGAAATCAATAGGCCCGTGCAACGGACTTAGCCGCAATGCACACTGGGAAATGTAGGCGCCCGGCGCATGCGCAGTTAAAAAAAAACGTCAATCACGTCGGGTCAAGCCTCATTATCATAAAACACGCCCCCTCAGACAAATTTGAATTAGGCAATATTTAAGTTTATTTTGCAAAGCAAATATACAAAAATCAAATACTTTTGACAGGGTACATTCTCTGTACTGCGATGCAGCGCATAAATACACTACATATCAATACAGTTGCAAGCATACAATTAAATTACATTCATTCAACCCATTCTGCGGTATGATGCCTGATGTGTTGCGCAGAGTTGTGAAAACCCCGAAACATCACATCGTGCATGACGCCGCATTACCCTGAAAACAGTAGTTCAAAAAAGCGTGTCAAGAAATGTCAATGTCAGGGGGAAGGGGAAATCTTCAGATGTCCTCTTCCTCCTTAAAGTCCCTCAAGGTATAGTCTCTCAGCAGACTGAGGGTCAGTCTGCGACAGTCCTCAATGGACATCCTCTGCCGGTGGTGTACGCGGCGGTTCCTGGCGTACCATAAAGCGTCTTTAAAGCAACACAGCACCCGCCAGGCACTGTCAATGTCCTCCTGTGAATGAGTTCCACAGAAGAGTCCGTTTAACACACCAATGTGTTATAGCAGTCTGTGGTACAAAGTCTTTAAGTTCAGGTTCCAAGGCCGTCAACAGGCCCTGTGCAAAGGGGCACTCCCAGAAAACATGATGAGATGTTTCCTCCTGGATGATGCAAAAGGGGCAGTGCGTGTATCTGCCCAGGTGTCTGGCATGCAAGAATGTCCTGAGCAGCAATCCCCCTTGGATTGCCATCCATGCCTGATCTTTGTGCCTGTTGGTCAAATTTGAATTAGGCGCCCTTACCCCCGCCCGCTTTAGGCTACCCCGCCGTAACTTAGCAGGCAAGTACTTTGAGAATCAAGTACTTGCCTCGCTAACTTACGGCGGCGTAGCCTAAACACGCTAAGCTACGCCGCCGCAAAGTTAGGACACCCTATGTGAATCTAGCTAATAGTGCAGGCTGTTTCCTCCTTTATGATCTCAATCAATTGTTTCAATTGTTTGCTTTACTTTTAAAAAGCAAGTCAATGAGTCAGCTGAATACAATGCACCCCCCATATCTTATGTTAATATAGGTGGAACCTGACGTTAAAGTGATTGAAGACTCTACCTATTGTTTATAAATTTGTATCTTATAACTTTCATAGGAACTGTCTGTACTTACAGCAACATTCAAAGTTTCACGTACAACAGTCTGAAATCACGTTGTGGCTATATTGAGGCTCGGTTCACACCGTCGCTGCATGCGGCTCACAGCATGGGTCCGGTGCGTGCTGGTTCACTGTTTCAGGTCCGATTTCAGCCCGAATTTTGGGCTAAAATCGAACCTGAAACACACCAAAAAAAGGCACATGTTTTTCTGGCACTCCGCACTGGACCCACTGCGGAGATATGTGAACAGGCTCCACAGAGAGCCAGTTGCATTCTCCTGCTATGCGAATTCAATGCGGGGAAACGCGCATTCAATTCGCATAGGTGTGAACCCAGCCTAAATGTAATAAGAGAACCGTGTCGGCAGACCACTCACAAACATTTGCCATGGGAGTATAGGTGCATCCAGGCCCGTCGGAACAAGAGAGGCAAAACAAACAACTGCTTGGGGCCCACCGAGCTGGCCTGGGGCCCCAGCAGGGTGGGCCCTTAATGTGCCGCCGCTTCCTCCTGCAGTCCGGCCGGCCTGGTACCGTAACCGTGTGGTACAGGAGATTCAGTTTCCTGTTCCCGGCCGGACTGACAGGAAGTGCACACACTGAGTGCTCACTTCCTTTCAGTCCGGCCAGGAACAGCAAACTGAATCTCCTGCCGTGCGGACGCCATCATATGCCGGCGTGTGGAATTCAGGCTTGTGAGGCTGGTAGAGGCTCTGCGGAGGATACAGGTTGAAGTTATCATTGTAGAGTGTCTTGTGCGGGGTAGAGGTATCCTGGATGGTATGGAGAGGAGTGCTACCCATACACGTTCATACTTCCTCCTCCACTAAAGTGCTGCTGAGTAGAGGAGAGAAGCCAACTTATGCCGCGTACACACCATCACTTTATGTGATGAAAAAAAAACGAAATTTTTTGTGAAGTAAAAAACGTTTTTGAAACTTCAATTTTCAAAAACGACGTTGCCTACACACCATCGTTTTTTCACAATGCTCTAGCAAAGGGAGGTTACGTTCAGCACTTTTTTCCATTGAAGCTCGCTTCATAACTAGCTTCTGGGCATGCGCAGGTTTAAAAACGTCGTTTTAGGCCCCGTACACACGACCGGATCGATCCGCTGAAACTGGTCTGGTCGTGTGTAGGCCCGTCCGGCGGATCGGCCAGTTTCCAGCGGATCAAAATTTCTTAGCATGCTAAGAAATCTATCCGCTGGAAACCTGTCCGTCGGACGTGTTCGGTCATCTGTACAGACTCACCGGACACGTCCGACCGACCGCCATCCCTCGCATGCGTCGTACTGATTCGACGCATGCGTGGAAGCTTTGAACTTCAAGGCCGCCCACGTCGCCGCGTCATTGTCGCTGCGACGGCGCGGCCATGCCCCGCTTATTGTTTACGCGCGGATTTCTGTCTGATGGTGTGTACAACCATCAGACAGAAATCTCCGGGCGGACATGTCCGCTGAAAACGGTCCGGCGGACCGTTTTCAGCGGATTATCCGTCCGTGTGTACGGGGCCTTAAACGTCGTTTTTGCTACACACGGTAAATTTTTGTGAAACAAAAACGACGTTTTGAAAAACGACACAAAAAATTGAAGCATGCTTTAATTTTTTTTTTGTCGTTATTCACAAGACATAAAACAACGTTTTCCCCACACGGTCATTTTAATTGACGTTTTTAAAAACGTCGTTTTTTTTCATCACATAAAGTGATGGTGTGTATGCGGCATAAGGCTGAGCGCCAGGAGGACTTTATTATACACAACTGGCTGTCTATGTGCAATCAGTGCATGAGAAGCCTAAACACATTGGGCTAGATTCAGGTAGGACTTGCGCCGACGTATCTCGATATGCGCCGCGTAAGAATTAGCGCCCCCGCAACTATGCGGATGACCCAGAAAAAGAGCTACGCCTGAAATTAGGCTTCTTCCTACGGACGCAATTTCTCTCCGCCGGCGTATTAAATGCGCATTTTTACGCTGTGCGCATCTTGCGCTCCCATTGTTTTCCTCTGCAAATATGCAAATGAGGGAGATACGGTGATTCACAAACATGCGCTTGTCAGCCGCAGTCTGCGCGCAGAGCGCGCAGGTTGTACGGCCAGCGCAAACTTGCTCCTCATAAAAGCAGGGGCAACTTAGCAACAGACGTCCACAGGTCAGCTGGAGAGCAGCTACAGCAGCACCAATACGGACGAGGTGAGCAAGCAGAGCACCCACACTTGCAGGACAACACATCTGTGTGCCAACATGCCAGGGGCAGCCATGGTTCTAGCAATACTACTGAGTGAACCGACTCGTAGGAGGGCACGGGAGAGGATATACCGAGCGCGCATGAACATCTTTGGCATAGGAGATTCGGAGGTGTTTCCCATCTTCAGATTCAGCCCTGAAGTCATCCAGGAAATCGCCACAATCCTGCATGATGACATCACCAGCAAGACACATCGTGGACATGCAGTGGAGCCACTGGTCAAGGTACTGGCAACACTGCATTTCCTTGCAAGTGGATCTTTTCAAAGAACAAGTGGAACTGTGGCTGGGATGTCACAATCCTCCATTAGCAGATGTGTGCACCAGGTTGTCCCCGCAATCCTCAGACGCATCTCCCACCACTTCATCAAACCCACCCAGGAGCATCTGCGGCAGAAGGCAGTGACAGATTTTTATCAAATTGCCAGATTCCCACGCACTGTGGGGGCCATTGATTGCACACATGTGGCACTACGACCCCCCCCCGTGACATGGAGCACATATACTGCAATTGGAAGCACTGGCATTTAATCAATGTACAGGTGATAGTCGATGCCCAAGGCCTCATATGGCACGTCCGTGCCAAGCACCCAGGGTCCAGCCACGACAGCTTCATATACCGTCAAAGCCCCATCTCCACAGAATTTGAACAGAACGTGTATGGGGACAGCTGGCTGGTTGGTGAGTGACATGGGTGTCATGCATGACTGCCCCCCCCATGATGCAGACATCACGAGGGGCACATGCATGACTAACATCCTCCTGTCTTTTCCCTTTCAGGTGACGCGGCATATGCACTTGGACCCCATCTCATGACTCCATTCCGGAATCCCCAAACCCCAGGAGAGGAAAGATACAATGAAGCACACGCACGTACCCGTGCAGTGGTGAAACGCACCTTTGGCCTCCTTAAGTCCCGTTTCCGATGCCTGGATAAGTCTGGGGGTACCCTGTTGTACTGTTGCATTCCCCAAACTTTGTGTGCCAGATCATCGGGGCATGTTGCATTCTGCACAACTTTGCCATGAGAAAGGGCCTGGAGATTGACATACGTGATGACCTGACCCCCGAACCACGCAATCCCCCCCTAACCAACTCTACCCGGTCTACTGAGGGAAGAGCAGTAAGGAGTTGTCTCGTGGAACGCCTCTTTGCACGTTAAACACACACATTCATCATGTCACAAGGAGAATGCATGCATGCACACCACTGTGGTCCCTAGCACACACACAGCACATCCTCATCAAATTGGATTAGACCTAAGTACACCGCGCGGTACTAGGGAGCAGCAACGCCACGCCAAGGCTCCAATTATGTCGCTGTACATTCATACACCTTTCACACGGCAGAGGGTGACACCCCTTTGCCAGCAGGAGTGACACCCCCCCCCATTCACACACCAGTCACACTGTAGTTTACACTCCTCACCGTGTGTAGGGACTACAAAATAAACCAGAAAACTCAAACTTTGAGCATCAATCTAAAAAAAAAAAACTCATATTCAGAGCATAAATATAAAAAAATAAAGCTCATATTCAGAGCATAAATATAAAAAAATAAAGCTCATATTCAGAGCATAAATATAAAAAAAAAGGCTCATATTCAGAGCATAAATATATATAAAAAAAAAAAAAAAAATCATATCCAGAGCATAAATATAACCAAAAAAAAAGCTCATATTTAGAGCATATATATAACCAAAAAAATCATATTCTGAGCAAAAAAAAATCATCATCTTTTTCTTTTGCCCAGGCTGGTGCCACGGGTGCCCCGGCTCTGGCTCCTCAGTTGGCGTGATGGAGCCTGGGGTGGGGATGGAGGGGGGGGAGCATCATCCCCTACTTGCTCACTCCTGGCAGGTGGTGCCTGCCTGCCCTCCATTGCGTTGGCCAGGCGGGTGAGCACAGAGTTCGTCTGCGCCAGCATCCGAAGCTGCCGGGTGGTGTTCTGCTGCTGGTGCCGCTGGGTTTGTCTCTCCTCCTCACGCACAGCAGCAGTGTTGGCCTCTACCACCCCTGCCAACCTGCTCACCTCTGCTGTGAGCACTGCTGTGGTGGCCTGCTGCTCCAACATGCAGGTGACCATCGCCACAGTATTGGAGCTGACTTCCTGCAGGCTCGCAGTATTTTTGGTGCCCAGCTCCGCATGCAGGGTGAGGGCCTGCTGCACTGACGCTGCGCATGCAGCCTGTGACTTGGCAGAGGAGGCCAGGCTGTCCGCCACCCGCCTCAAGTCTCCCACCATAGCCCCGATATAGCGGGTCTGCCGGCCCTGCTCCTCCTGCAGCCCTTCTTGGAGGCCTCCAGGTACACCCCTCGTCTTAGAAAGAGCCTTCCTGGGAGGAGAGGCTGGGGCCTGTACTGATGGAGAAGACAGGGAGGGGGCTGCCCTGGAGGGGGCGAGACTGGAGGGGGCGACACTGGAGGAGCCTGCCCTGGAGGGGGTTGATGTGATGGTCGGGGAGGTGGTGGGGAGTTCAGGGATGGTGGGATCCTCCTCAAGATAGATTGAGTCCTCATGGTGGAGGTCAATGGACTCCTCCACAACAAGCTCCATAGATGTCCTATGGGCGCTCTCCTCCACCAACATGCCCAGTATTTCCATGGGGGCCGACCGGACCACATGATGTTGTGGGGGTGGCGTGGGTCGCCCTGCAGCCAACGACGGCCCAGCTTCATCCTCAACATCTGTGGATGACACAAAAAAACACATGTTGGTGGAGCCCCACACTTGTCACATGTTCCCTTCTACCCCCTCCCATGATACACACCAAATAGGAGATAAAACACACTTACCTGTCCCCAAGTCCCCAACAGTGGAGTCGTATCCTGGGACGCCCTCCACCTGCTCCAGCGACAAACACTGCGCAATTATCTCCTCCTCCGGAGTTAAGCGCAATGGGCAGGCTGGTCCTTCTCCCGTGCCCCTGGCATGTTTTCTGATAAGGACCAATTTGTCCTGGACCCGACGCCGCATAACATTAAGTTTCTTTTGGAGGTCCGCTGTTCATTGCCAATGGCATTGATATCCAGGGTGATGGTCTCATATATTGCCCTCCTCTGTGCCGTGCTTGTGTTCTTTCGCTGGGCACCATGCAAGGTGGCGTCATATTTGGTCAGTGCCGCCAACATGACCTCCATCTCCGCTCCATTAAAGTTGCGTTTCCGCTTTTTCTCCTTCTGAGGAGGTGCCATGACAATTTTTGAACAAAATTACCTTGCTCAGGGGGGTGAAAAAAGCCGGATGTAATTTTGCGCAGGACGGGCGCATGTCTGCCCCTATTTATGTGCTCAGCGCAAGCAGGTGGGCCGGCGTATCCCAGGAAGTAGGACGGGCATAGTTGTGCGCATGCGCACATGGAAGCGATCGGTCTGCGCATGCTCCGTCGAGGATACGCCGGGCGTAAGCCACTGCTGAACGGTCAGCCCATCATTTGCATAGGGGCACACCCACTTTCACTTGTGCCGGCTTGCGCCTTCAAATTTCCGGTACGCCGGCGCAAAGTTACGCAAAAATGCCTGCTGAATACTGTGATAACCTCACACTATTACGCCGGCGTAGCGCATATGAGATACGCTACGCAGGAATAAGGATGCGCACATCTACCTGAATCTAGCCCAGTGTAGTAATGAGAAGACCCCAACCCCATCCACCCATCATCCTCCCCTCATCATGACACCTCACACATCACACTCCGGTAAATGGATCTACAAACTTCACTTTACTAGAAAATAATACAAAGTATGAGAGTATCCTATGATCACTGGGGGAGGGGATAGATTTCCATATATACACACTGCACATTGCAATATATCACACTATGTTGTATGCAGGCTAGAGATTGTAAGATATCCTTAGTGTATTTCAACTTGAAAACAATGGGGTAGATTCAGGTAGCAATTACGCCTGCGTATCCATAGATACGCAGCGTAATTGCTCATTTGCGCCGATACGCCAACTGTAGCCTAAGATATGACTGGCATAAGGCTCTTATGCCGTCGTATCGTAGGCTGCATTCTTACGCTGGCCGCTAGGTGGCGTTCCCGTAGTGGTCAGCGTAGAGTATGCAAATTGCATACTCACGCCGATTCACAACCGTACACGCGCCCGGCGTTCGAATTTTACGTCGTTTGTGTTCGTCGGTTTCTGCGTAAGGCTGCTCCTGCTATTAGCAGGCGCAGCCAATGCTAAGTATACCCATCGTTCCCGCGTCGCGATTTTTGAAAATGACGTAGTTTGCGTAAGTGAATCGTGAATGGCACTGGACGCCATTTACGTTCACGTTGAAGCAAATTACGTCCTTGCGACGTCATTTACCGCAATGCACGTCGGGAAAGTTTCCCGACGGAGCATGCACACTACGTTCGGCACCGAAACGCGCCTAATTTAAATGATCCACGCCCCCTACAGGATCATTTAAATTACGCGCGCTTACGCCGGCCAGTTTTACGAAGCGCCCGCGCAAATTACGGAGCTACTGCATTAAGCACTCCGCATTAAGCACTCCTCACCCCCTTACATGCCACATTTGGCATTTCATTTTTTTTGGGGGGGGGAGTGGGGGCTTCGGTAGAAGTGGGACTTTCTGTCCCACTTCCTCCCAGGGACCACCACTCCCTTTAGGCGATCTCCAGGGACACGTCACAGGTCTTAGGAGATCGCCTGTCCAGTGCCCACACTATGAATGGAGGCGCCGGCCAGAGAGGGGGGGGAGAGGAGCAGCCACGTCGCTGGACCGTGGAGCAGGTAAGTGTCTGTTTATTAAAAGTCAGCAACTACACTTTTTGTAGCTGCTGATTTTTTTTTTTTTAAATCAAAACAACATTTATTGAGCATAAGGAGAAGGATTACAGACAATCGGATAGCTAGTGCAACAGGCACTACAATTTCGGATACATCACATTGTCGTACATACAGACATGACAAAAAGAAACATTACATGTGCATACAAAAAATGGCATGGAAAAAGGCAGGGTAGTACGGGTCAGCAAAGAGGAACACCCGGGGTGTGCACGGGGGAGCGCAACTAATCAGGAGCATCACAGGAGGAGGCCTCCCCCAGCCATCTGTCCCAAACCTTGTGGTATTTGTCGGGGCATCCCCTGTGTACATAGAGTAGCTTTTTGAAGGGCAGAGTAATATTGACAGCTCTAATCCATTGCTGCAACGTGGGGGGGGGGGGGGGGCCTCATCCACGTCTTAGCTATCTGAAGCCTGGCAAGGAATAGTGTTTCTTGTAAAAATATATTCAGGTACTTTTCGGCCTCAGACAGTGAAAGGAGTCCCAGCAAACATTGACGGGGGCACAGAGACAGTGGGGATCCCATGCGGTCATGGAGGAACTGGACCACCAGTCTAGAATCCCTGCACGCAAGGGCATGTCCAGAGGAGATGGTAAAAGGTAGCATTGGGATGGTCGCAGCCCGGGCAGTTGGGGTTGTGTCCTGGCCCAGTGGCGTCACTAGGGTTGGTGTCACCCGGTGCGGTGAAACATGGTGTCACCCCCCCCCCCCCCAGCAGGATAGGCAGTAGGGCATTATGCGCCTCTCATGCCGTCGTCCCCCAGCCTGCCGCAGTGCTAATTGATAGTCTCACCCAGGGCATTCTTCTCAGGGAAAAGGTGCAGGAATTCAACCTTGCACCACACCTTCCCCCAAAGTAGGGGGTGGGGGGGGGGGGGGGCGTGCCACAGCAACTGGGTGTGGGAGGGTCCTAAAGGGTCATTAAATGCCATGAGGGTGCTACATACAGAGTGCAGAGTTCAGGTGGGTGCAGGGTACAGAGTGCAGGGTGCAGGTGGGTACAGAGTGCCGGGTGCAGGGGGGTACAGAGGGCAGGGTGCAGGTTGCAGGTGTGGTACAGAGGGCAGGGTTCAGGTGAGTGCAGGGTGCAGATTGCAGGTGGGTACAGAGTGCAGGTAGGTGGTGGGTAGAGGGTGCAAGTGGGTAGAGAGTGCAGGGTGCAGGTGGGTACAGGGTGCAGGGTGAAGAATGCAGGTGGGTGCAGAGGGATGGGTGCACAGTGCAGGTGGGTGGTAGATTCAGGTGGGTGGTGGGTGCAGGTGGGTGCATGAGGGTACAGAGGGATGGGTGCACATTGCAGGTGGGTGGTTGATGTAGGTGGGTGGAGGCGGGTACAGAGGGAAGGGTGCACAGTGCAGGTGGGTGGTAGATGCAGGTGGGTGGTGGGTGCAGGGGGGTGCAGGTGGGTACAGAGTGTAGGTGGGTACAGAGTGCAGGTGGGTACAGAGTTCAGGTAGGTACAGAGTGCAGGTGGGTGGTGGGTTCAGGGTGCAGGTGGGTACAGGGTGAAGAATGTGCAGGGGGGTACAGAGGGATGGGTGCACAGTGCAAGTGGGTGGTAGATGCAGGTGGGTGGTGGGTGCAGGGGGGTACAGAGGGATAGGTGCACAGTGCAGGTGGGTGGTAGATGCAGGTGGGTGGTGGGTGCAGGTGGGTACAGAGTGCAGGTGGGTGCAGGTGGGTACAGAGTGCAGGGTGCAGGTGGGTTCAGGGTGCAGGTGGGTAGAGGGTGCAGGGTGAAGAATGCAGGTGGGTGCAGGGGGTACAGAGGGATGGGTGCACAGTGCAGGTGGGTGGTAGATGCAGGTGGGTGGTGGGTGCAGGTGGGTACAGAGTGCAGGTGGGTACAGAGTGCAGGTGGGTGGTGGGTTCAGGGTGCAAGTGGGTGCAGGTGGGTACAGAGTGCAGGTGGGTTCAGGGTGCAGGGTGAAGAATGCAGGTGGGTGCAGGGGGGTACAGAGGGTTGGGTGCACAGTGCAGGTGGGTGGTAGATGCAGGTGGGTGGTGGGTGCAGGTGGGTACAGAGTGCAGATGGGTACAGAGTGCAGGTGGGTGGGTGCAGGTGGGTAGAGGGTGCAGGGTGAAGAATGCAGGTGGGTGCAGGGGGGTACAGAGGGATGGGTGCACAGTGCAGGTGGGTGGTAGATGCAGGTGGGTGGTGGGTGCAGGTGGGTACAGAGTGCAGGTGGGTTCAGGGTGCAGGTGGGTGCAGGTGGGTACAGAGTGCAGGTGGGTTCAGGTGGGTACAGAGTGAAGGGTTCAGGTGGGTTCAGGGTGCAGGTGGGTACAGGGTGCAGAATGCAGGTGGGTGCAGGGGGTACAGAGGGATGGGTGCACAGTGCAGGTGGGTGGTAGATGCAGGTGGGTGGTGGGTGCAGGTGAATACAGAGTGTAGGTGGGTACAGAGTGCAGGTGGGTACAGAGTGCAGGTGGGTGAAGAGTGCAGGTGGGTGGTGGGTTCAGGGTGCAAGTGAGTGCAGGGTGAAGAATGCAGGTGGGTGCAGGAGGGTGCAGGGGGGTACAGAGGGATGGGTGCACAGTGCAGGTGGGTGGTAGATGCAGGTGAATGGTGGGTGCAGAGGGTACAGAGGGATGGGTGCACAGTGCAGGTGGGTGGAAGATGCAGGTGGGTGGTGGGTGAAGGGGATGCAGGGGGGTACAGAGGGATGGGTGCACAGTGCAGGTGGGTGGTAGATGCAGGGGGGTGCAGGTGGGTACAGATTGTAGGTGGGTACAGAGTGCAGGTGAGGGGGTGGGGTGAGACAGAGATGGAGGGGGTGGGGTGAGACAAAGATGGAGGAGGTGGGGGTGAGACAGAGATGGAGGGGGTGGGGTGAGACAAAGATGGAGGGGGTGGGGTGAGACAAAGATGGAGGAGGTGGGGTGAGACAGAGATGGAGGGGGTGGGGTGAGACAGAGATGGAGGGGGTGGGGTGACAGGGAGGGGGTGGGGGTAAGACAGAGATGGAGGGGGTGGAGGTAAGACAGAGATGGTGGGGGTGTGACAGAGATGGAGGGGGGGTAAGACAGAGATGGTGGGGGTGTGACAGAGATGGAGGGGGTGGGGTGAGACAGAGAGGGGGGTGACAGAGAGGGAGGGGGGGTAAGACAGAGATGGAGGGGGTGGGGGTCTGACAGAGATGGAGGGGGTTGGGTGAGACAGAGAGGGGGGTGACAGAAAGGGAGGGGGTGGGGGTAAGACAGAGATGGAGGGGGTGGGGGTAAGACAGAGATGGAGGGGTGGGGGTGTGACAGAAAGGGAGGGGGTGGGGTGTGACAGAGAGGGGGTGACAGAGGAAGGGGGTGAGACAGAGATGGAGGGGGTGTGACAGAAGGGGGGGTGACAGAGAAGGAGGGAGGTGACAGAGAGGGAGGGGGTGAGACAGAGAGAGAGGGGATGGGGGGTGAGACATTCTTCTCACTGGTGGCACACAGTGGATACCCACGCGCGACCCCCCACCCCCGCACCTGTTCCTATTATGCCTGCCGCGGCCGGCGATGGACACCCCCGCACCGGTTGTTATTATGCCGCGGTCGGCGGTGGACACGTACCTGTTTCTATGCTGCGCCCGATTCTGGAGACAGAGCGAGGACTGATGTGGGCATCAAGGCAGCAGGTCACACGTGCAGAAGTTGAGCCGCGCTGCCCGCGCGGAGAAACTGAAAGTACTGTGTGATGATATGACTGACGTCACATCATCACACAGTGCAGTGTGACAGGCACAGGCTGAGCTCTGCTGAGGCTCGCCGCTCGCAGGTGATTGGCTCTGTACGGGAGTGGAGGAAGACACACACGCGCTGGGCATGTCGGCAAAAAAAAAAATCAAAAAAAATTTTTTTTTTCTTAAAAATCCTTAAGGTCGGGATGGTGTCACCCCTTTAGCGGGTGTCACCCGGGTGCGGACCGCACCCCCCTAGCAACGCCTCTGTCCTGGCCTAAATCTAGAGGTGCAGTAGGGTGTCAGGTATGAGCGATGAAGGATATATAGGTGGGTGAGGCGGTTTGAAATCTTGGGGGAGACTATTCTACAGTTTTTTTTTTATCAACTTTATTTTTATTTTTTTATTTTCTTATTTCATACATAGATATGCCTAATCGGCATCCGTTGCATTTCAATTGACATACATTATACAACATTTTTACATTCCTATAATGTTCCAATGTACGTCTCTATATTTTTATATCCCACACCCTCCCCCCCCGCCCCACCCACCCCGTCCTCTGCGCTCTACATAGAGAATCTATCAATCACCAGTTTTGGTGGTGCGACACTCGCATCTCTCAACCAGGAATACCAAATCTCCTCAAATTTACCCTCTGCTTTCCTTCGTTTGTAGGCCAGGTGTTCTCTGCCCAACAGGGAGTTGACATATGCAATCCATTGCTTCCCTGTGGGGACCCCTGGGGCCATCCAATAATGTGCAATGAGTTTTCTTGCCAAATACAACAGTCTTGTTACCATATAGTACTTTCCTTTTGTATACTTACTAGGATCAATGGCCCCTAACAAGTATACTAGGGGATCCAATGGAACTGGTACCTGTGCCACTCTGGTGATACACTGTGATACTTCCTCCCAGTACCTATGAAGCTTTGGGCATCTCCAAATCAAGTGTATGAAATCCCCCTGCTGAACTTTACACTTTGGACACATAGGGGTGTCCCTTCTTCCCCATCTATGTAGTTGTGGCGCTGTTCTGTAAGCCCTGTGTAGGATAAAGAGTTGCGACAATTTGTGCGACGCAGAGACAGATACCACCGGGACAGATTCAAGCGCCCTCTCCCACTGGTCTCCATCTGTCTCCCCAATGTCTTCCACCCACTTCCTGCGGCTTCTAAGGGAGGCATGACTCTGAATTGTTGCTAACAATCCCTCGTATATTTTTGTTATCAGTCCTCTCCGAGCTTCTGCTTGCAGAACCGCCGTCATCAAAGGTGACGGTGTAGTTACCACCAATGATCGTGATTGTTGTTGTTTCTGTAGAGCATGCCGGAGCTGGAAATACCAATTAGCCCCACAGGGCTTCTATCAGTATTCTCTACACAGCTGCTCGTAAGTTTTCAGTACCTCACCCTCGTACAGCTGTGAAAAGAACCAGATTCCCCTCTTTTTCCAAGAAGTAAAGCCTACTAGATCCTGTAGCTCTGCATATCTAGGATTATTCCATATTGGAGTGAATGGTAACACCCCCTCTGTCCCCAAAGTCTTCCGTAGCTCCCCCCATACCTTTCTGAGGAGGGTTCCTATGGGTGCTGCCTGTGGCATACTGGGCAAGCCCATCTCAAGATGGGAGGCTGCCTTTAATGAGGGAGCAGTACCAATTACCATATTTCTATTCGGATCCTCTCTTTCTTCCCGTCCCCATCCCACCAGCTGTTGTATCTGAGAGGCTAAAAAGTACATTTTGGGGTGAGGTACCGCCAATCCCCCCCTATCTTTTCCATATTGTAGAGTGGTTACACTAATCCTGGCTACTTTTTTCTTCCATATCAACTCCCGCATCTGGGTATCAATTCTTTTAAACCATTTATTCAATATCCATATCGGTGAATTATGGAAGATATATAGGAGTTGTGGAGCCCATACCATTTTAACTAGGTTAGCTCTCCCTACCACTGATAGGGGGAGTTTGCACCAGCTGTCACATTTCTCTCTTTGCTTTGCCAGTAGTGGACCTAGGTTCAGCTGAAGATATTCAGCCGTATCTGGGGAAACCACCACACCCAGATAGCAAAAACTACTTGATATAGTAATCTGCTCTGCTCCTACATGTATCTGCTCCCTCATTGGATCTATAGGCATTAATATTGATTTGGACCAGTTTATATTAAACCCAGAGAAGCTTCCAAATTCTCCTATTATCCCCATTGCTGTTCGCAGCGAAGCTGCTGTATCACCTAAATACATAAGTATATCATCTGCATATAAGGAAATTTTTTCCTCCCTCTGTTGACGAGAGCCTCGTCCCAATCCTCCGCCAACACCTCGTCCAGGTCAGGCTCCCAGCGGGACTTTAACCGTTGGGGCGATGGCGGTGGCCGAGGGTGCCAAAAGGTAAGAGTAAAACTAGGAGATCAGCCTCTTGGGGTCCCTGCTGAGGACAATGTCAACAGGCAACGGGATCTCGAGGACAGGGAAAGCATCCCCAAACTGTGTGTTGAGTGCGTGGCGGAGTTGGAGGTAACAGAAAAACATGTGATTGGGCAGGGCAAAGGTTTCTTTGAGGGACTGGAAGGACCTGACCGCTCCATGGGCGGTAGATGACACCCTTCTCGACCCAGATACCATGGTCAGGGATTGTGGCCAGTTTAGGCAACCGCGGATTGCCCCAGAGGGGCGTGTGTGACTGCGGGGATGGCGCCTCACCAAAGGACATGGCGAGTTGCCAAATTTTGCAGTGGTGGAAAAGCAGCTGTTTCCTGTCGCCCGTTTGTGTCGAGCCGCGAGGCTCACAAAACAGGACCTGGAAGGGGTGTGAAAGGGGGCCGGGGGTCCGGGAGCATACCAGGGCCGGGTAGCATTCCCTGTCCGAATGGTTGAAATAGTAAAAATGGGAGCGCTAGGATGCAACATAATACAGGAAGAGGTCGAGGACCGAAGTGCCTCCCTGGCCAGATGGGCATTTCAATACTCGCCACGACAGCTTATGCTGGGAGGGGCCCCAGATAAATGAGTTGATAATGGATTCCATGGCTTTGAATATTCGGGGGGGGATATAGAGGCATACAGCAGCTTCGGGAGGAGGACCTCATCTTGACCAGGCTTATACGGCCCATGACGCCGAGGGGGAGATGGGACCATATCTGTGTTTTGGTTTTCAGGGTGTTGAACAGGGGCACGATGTTAAGGGCTACATAGTCTAGGGGAGATCTGGAGATGTGAATACCTAGGTATTTGATGACACTCGTCCTTACCAAAGGGAGGGCAGCCTGAGCGGCGGTGGGGGCACCCAGATCTAGGGGGAGGATGTGTGACTTAGTCCAGTTTATCTGCAACCCCGAAAACGCCCCGAAAGACGTTATAATATGTAGGGCTGCCTGAAGCGAGGGGCCAGTGTCCGCGAGGTAGAGGAGCATGTCGTCCGCATAGAGACTGAGTAGCACTGTCACCGGGCCACAGCGCAGCCCGCTGATCCCAGGGTGACCCCGAAGGGCTATGGCAAGGGGTTCTACGGCGAGGGCATACAGCAGGGGCGATACAGGGCAGCCCTGACGCGTGCCACGGGACAGCGGGAAGGGGGACGAGGTCCTGCCATTGACTTGGATGCGTGCCGTGGGGGCCTGGTATAGGAGTTGAAGCCACTTCACAAAGTTAGGGCCGAAACCAAACCTGTTGAGGCACTCCCACAGGTAGCTCAATTCAACAGAATCGAACGCCTTGGCGGCGTCGAGGCTGACAACCACCCTGGATCCCGTGTCTAGGTGCTGGGCCTGAAGGTTCATGTGTAACCGTCGGAGGTTGAAGGCTGTGTTTTTATCAGGCATGAATCCGGTCTGATCAGGGTGCACTAGGCTAAGGATTACTTTGTTAGGGCGCAGGGCGAGGATCTTGGCCAGGATTTTTACGTCGAGCTGGAGAAGGGAGATGGGTTAGTAGGATTCGGGAAACAGGGGGTCCTTGCCTGGCTTAGGTATCAAGACAATGAGGGCCTCGCTCATGGAGGGAGGGAGCATGCCTGTGTCAAAAATGTGCTTGTACAGCGCGCAGAGCTTGGGGACAAGGGTCTCGTGGAATTGTTTATAAAACTCAAGGATCCCGGTGCTTTGGAGGTGGGGAGGCACGACAAGGCCTCCGCCACGCAATCAGTGGTGATGGGTGCCTCAAGCTGGGACACCTGGGCCAGGGAGACCGTGGGGAAGGTGACATCTTGCAGGAAAGTGGAGAGCTCGTCCCAAGAATGATGGGCGGTGGAGGAGTAAAGCTCCAAATAGAAGGACCTGAACTCCTCAGCCACCAGGTTGGGGTCCGTGAGCATAGCCTCGGACGCCGCCTGAAGGGCCACAACCACCGGGGGCTTATGATCCAAATGTGCCATGTAGGCGAGGAGCTTCCCGGCCCTCTCCCCGTGTTCATATGTGCGCTGCTTGCTAAAGAAAATGCCCTGCCGTGCTTTTTCAGGGTGCAGTTGGTCCATAAGCCTAGTCTGTAGTCGCAGTTGAGAAGCGTTAGCCTCCGTCGGGTCAGTCTGAAAAGTCTGGTTCAGGGCATTCAAGCGCTCCTCCGCCTGGCGGATCAGCAGCTTGGAAGAGGCCTTGTGTCTATTGATACGCGAGAAGAGGATCATGCAGGAGGTGTCGGGAGCCTCAGCGTGACCCAATATGGGGAATGGTCAGAAAGTGTCCTGGTGTCAAAGCCTACATCGAGGAGGTGCGGGAGGAGGGGGGGGGGGGTGATAAGGATAAGGTCTATTCGGGACATTGCCGCACGTGAGGGGGTAAAACAGGAGAAACCTAACTGCGTTGGGTGTCTATGCCGCCAGGTGTCAGTAAGGGCAAATTCAGTCAGGAATTTCCCGAACCTGGTAGTCTCTGTCAGGGGGCCCACGGGGGCAGTCGAGCTCAATCTGTCAAGGGACAGGGAGATGACCATGTTAAAGTCGCCCTCCCAGAGGGCAGGCACCGAGGGGTGCAAAGCCATGAGGGCCACCCCCCACCGCAGCACCTCAAACTGGAATGGGGGGGGGACATAGAAGGCCAGGAGCAAGATCTCCAAGCCACCGACCGTAGCGTGTAAGAACAGGTAACGTCCCTGAGGGTCTGACTGTAGTGTATGAAGTTGGAACTGCACCGACCTGTCGATGAATACTGCAACCCCCCGGGAGTTAGAGGTATGAGGGGCCTGATAAACCCACCCCACCCAGGGTTTTTTGAGGCACATCTGTTTCTGGCCTACAAGGCGAGTCTCTACAAGTATCGAAATGTCAGCTCGTTGGGTATTAAGGTGGGACAGGACTGCCGAACGTTTAGTCCTATCGCCCAGACCCCGGACATTCCAGGTCACCACCCTAAGGGAGGCCATGATGGGGTGAAAGAAAGGGAGGAGCACAGCCACACCCCCGGGACCTGGGGGGCACCACGCAGCCACAGACTCAGCAGCGTATACAACCCAGCGGGACAAGCACACATGGCAACCATCCGGAGGCCAGGGGGAGTGACCAGGGGGCGCCCAACGGGTGTTGCACATCCACGGAGGGCCCAATCAAGGCTCGCCCCCGAGAGGTGAGAGGCCCGCCTAGCAGGGTGGGACCCACACAATAGTAACATCAGCACAATTAAATGAACAGTACAGCTCTTGCAGTACAATGACAATGATATGAAAAACAATAAAAATGAAAAAATGGATGCAAAATAAATGACAGAAAACAATCGGTCTGCAAAAACACTGGACCAGCATAGCAGGCATAACACACCACCTCCCACTGCAAGCAGGGGGGGAGAGGCCGACCAGGGAAACTTTGGCATAGCAGCGGCAGTCAGGGGTGGCAACAGTGCCCGGAATCCGGGCAGCCGCCTCGATCAGGGGGGGCGACCAAACTGAAGAGCACACAGTGGTGCAGGGGGAATATCCAGTCTTGTGGGATATGGGTGCGGGTGAGCCGCCCGAGACTCACAAGAGGAACATAGTGTCTCTGGGAATCACAGGAGCAGGAGAAAGAAAGTGGGATAAACAAGGGCAGCGGGGGAGAGGGGGATGCAAGAGCAAACATCATCAACTCACGGTTAGAGGAGCAGTGTAGGGGGGGGCAGAAGAGACAGAGGATGGCGTGCGACAGGTTCCGGACGGGCCACTGTCAAGATGGACGGGGGTCGGAGAGTTAAGCACGGGCCGGAGCGGCCCCATCGCGGCGTTCCAGCCAGGAAAGAACAGCCTGAGGATCTTCGAAGAACTGCGCCTTCCCGTCACACACCACCCGAAGCCGCGCGGGAAGAGCATCGCGTAGGGCAGATGGTGCACACGAAGCTGCCGCTTGACCTCCGCGAAGCGCGCCCTTTTCTTTTGAACTTCGGCAGAGAAATCCGAGAACACTGCGACGGTTGTATTGCCAAAGGGGATGTTGCCCTTTTCGCGGGTGAGTCGAAGTATAGCATTCCGGTCTCGATAATTCAAAAACTTAGCAATGAATGTCCTCGGCAGGGCACCAGCAGGTGGGGGCTTTGCAGCAAGTCGATGGGCGCGCTCCACCACGAAGGTGGAGGAGAAGGCCTCCCTGCCAAAAGTTTTAACCAGCAGGTTCTCGAGGTACGTGGGGGGGTCCGCTCCCTCTGACCTCTCGGGGAGCCCCATGAAACGCAAGTTGCACCTCCGAAGACGGTTCTCCATGTCGTCCTGCTTGGAGAGAACCGCATGGAGCTGGTGTTGTAGCTGTTCAACAGTGACCTGGAGTGGATGCAGGCCGTCCTCCACGTGGCCGACGCGGCGCTGGGCCTGACACCCGCTCCCGCAGTTTGTGCATATCTTGGCGGATGTGAGATATGTCGACCTTCACCTCTTCGATCCTGGAGGTGAGGGTAGTCTGACATACGGCTATGGCCTCCAGCACCCGAGCAGTATCGCCGGAGGGACGCTCCTCAGCCTCAGGAAGCACGGCGGCGCCATCTTCCTCCTCCGGGGCCCGCTCTCCATGGCGATATTTGTCCAGTTTAGCGAGGGCACCGGACTTTTTCGGGGGAGATATGATGGCTCAGAGCAGCAAGGACAATGCGAGGTAAGTCTGTGGCAAGTTTGCGGGTAAATATCCCCCAGGATCGGTTAGAAAGGATCAGTCTCGAGCGGAGCTCTCACCCAGCACGTCCTACTCCATTGAGCTCCAGACCACGCCCCCCTAGCTGCTGACTTTTAATAAACACCAAAAGGCTGGAACTTCCCTTTAATCAGAAAAGAAGCAATACATTTATTAAGAATATTTTTATTTGATTTATTTACATTTTCTGTGAGTTTAACATATTTTGTTCTTTGTTGTATAAAAAAAGTCAAGTAGTCAAATGTACTCAGTCCTGTATATTATTATATATATATTATATACAATTTGCACACCTTTTCTTATTTTTTAAGAAAAGGTGTGCCCATTTCTTAAAAAGGGTGGCATTCCACAGGCCACAAATATTGCTAGCGGTATTTATATGATGATTAGTACTATACAGGGTATTATATACAGCACAGTGTACAGAGTGGGGTGGCGTGGAGCATATAATGTAGGGAGCAATGTGGGGAGGATGGCAATCCAGGCTATGTATAGTACAGCACAGCATATGGAATGTTGCAGTCCACAGCATGTAATATACACTGGAGCATATGAAGTGTGGCAGTCCAAAGCTGCAGTGGTCCTAAGTATGTAATGTATAGCACAGGCTTGGCTTGGAATGTGGTGGTCTGGAATATAAAATGTACAGCACAGTGCATGGAGTGTGGCAGTCCAGATCATGTGCATAACAACACTGTGCATAGAACGTGGTGTTTTAGCGTATGCAAGGTACATCTCAGAACATGGTCTGTAGCAATCCAGAGCTGGGACCATACAGTGCAGAATGTGGAGTGTGAGGTTTCAGGGTATGATGTGGAATATCGCTGTTGGAGTGATAATTGGTTTTGTATATGTTGCATATTTGACTATGTGTAGCTGTAATGTTAGTAAATTTGTCAATTGTTTTGTGAGCGGAAGGATTTCTTTTTTTTTTGGGGGGGGGGGGGGGGGATTGTTTTTTACAAATCAGATTTATAACAAATTTACAGCACAGTATGTTGAGTGTTTTGGGCTGCCCGGGAAATTTGGATTGATAGTATCGTCAAAACTGTACATAGTAGAGCTGCTATCTAAGAGGGGATTTGGTGGGGTTTTATTGGGGTTGTTATATCTTGGTAATTTTATACCTCTATAAATAAATGGATTTAGGATTGGCTATATCTAATGGCATATGGTTATTTGATATCATTCTTATTGCTTTTGCATATGATAACTGTTTGTTGAAGTCTGGTAACAGTGTTTTTTTTGGTTCTTTCAATATACAACAGATTGACTTTGAAATGTAGTGGTCCACCAATACAAAGGTCAGTGCAGCATATGGAGTATGGTCATTTGCAGTATGTTACATATGGCATAGTATCTTGAATGTGGTGGTTGTGCTTTGCCACATTTTTATGAAAATGACTGAAGGGACTGATGCCGCGTACACACGACCGTTTTTCATGACGTGAAAAATGCAATTTTTTAAATTGGTAATTAAAAACGATCGTGTGTAGGCTCCAGAGCATTTTTCTCAACGTGAAAAATGGTCATTAAAAATTTAGAACATGCTCTATTTTTTCTCGTAGTTTTTCACGTCATGAAAAACGGTCGTGTGTAGACTTTTACGACGGGGAAAAAAAAACGTGCATGCTCATAAGCAAGTAATGAGAAGGGAAATTTGCATAATCAGCCCAAAGGGTGGCGCCAATCGAATGGAACTTCCCCTTTATAGTGCCGTCGTACGTGTTGTACTTCATCGCGCTTTGCTCAAGCATTTTTGTTTCATGACCGTGTGTATTCAAGGCAGGCTTGACAAGAATCACATTGAGAAAAACGTCGTTTTTTCCATGACATAAAAAATGGTCGTGTGTACGCGGCTTGAGGGTTCTTCATTCTCTGTAAGATGGCAGCAGTGAAAACAAGCACTTTTAACAATTTGTTAAAGGCGTTACAGCCACCATATTGTGATAAAACTGTGTACAGTAGGCCAGAAGGGAATGCCCTTGATGGAATGTTAGCACCGTACATGTCATCTGCCACCATATTGTGGAAGACAAAGAAGCTGTTGTTCTAGCACTGGTCTTCAGAAATATGGCAGCATTCGATGAAGTCTTTGTCCTTTGCAAGACAGGGGCAGAAGAAAGGCACAGTTCTAACATTCCTTCAAAGGGTTTCAGCAATATGATGGCAGTGAAGCCTTTCATGGAATGTTGAGCTCATGTCCCCACTGCTATCTCGTGTAGGACAAAAGAGGCCGTCAGATTCTATCACCATTTCTATTAAGAGCAACAACTGCTTTCATATTGTTTGTTTTCAAAGAAATGGCAGAGGTGACCAACAGGAAGATGGCACTGGGGGATAGGTACACTTCTAACATTCAAAGGCATTCCTGCTGCCACTGTGCCAAACATGTTAGAACTGTTTAAATGCTTCGCTGTCACCATCCTGCAGAGGACAAAGATACCATCAGTCACCATTAGGGTTGTGCCAATACCACTTTTTTAGGACCGAGTACAAGTACCGATACTTTTTTTTCATGTACTCGCCGATACCGATTACCGATACTTTTTTTTTAAATGCAGCCATGTCTCCCCCCAAACGCAGCCATGTCTCCCCCCCAAAATGCAGCCGTGTCTCCCCCCAAAATGCAGCCATGTCTCCCCCCAAAATGCAGCCATGTCTCCCCCCAAAATGAAGCCATGTCTCCCCCCAAAATGAAGCCATGTCCCCCCTTGTTGTCCCCCAAATGCAGCCATGTCTCCCCCCAAAATGCAGCCATGTCTCCCCCCAAAACGCAGCCATGTCTCCCCCCAAAATGCAGCCATGTCTCCCCCCAAAATGCAGCCATGTCTCCCCTTGTGTCCCCCAAAATGCAGCCATGTCTCCCCTTGTGTCCCCCAAATGCAGCCATGTCTCCCCCCAAATGCACTGTTGTGTCTCCCAATATTGGCTTTGTGTAGGTCTCCCCCGCCGTCTAGTTCGGCGCTCAGGGAACATAACAGCTTTCATTTGAATAGCTGTGTGTTCCCCGCCGCGCGTCGTCATAGCCCCTCCCCCTTGTCCGGGCACTTTGATAGACAGATCACCCGTCCAATCCTGGGATCTGTCTATCAAAGTGCCCGGACAAGAGGGAGGGGCTATGACGACGCGCGGCGGGGAACATACAGCTATTCAAATGAAAGCTGTTATGTTCCCTGAGCGCCGAACTAGACAGCGGCAGCAGTTCTACAGTGGCATGTGTTATACATACCCGAGGACTGCTCGGCTCTCCGCCTCCCTCTCTGCCCCCTCAGTCTCCTCTCCGACCACTCCCCGAGAAAAAAAAAGTATCGGCGAAGCATCGGGAGCATTTGCGTGAGTACAAGTACTCGCGCAAATTCTCAGTATCGGTATCGGGACAACCCTAGTCACCACCACCAGTTTTTTTATGCCCGACACTGTGCTTTAGTTAGGGCACATTCACATCTTTGTGCTTCAGCAACCTACATTACCTGCATTGCTGTGCCTTTATTTGAAAGGTACCCCAGTGCATCAAGGCGATGCATCATAGTACATTCCGATACCTTGTGTTACAAAATTTGTGGCATGTCCAATCTTCAGGAAGTCTATCTACAATGGCAGTTTATTCATTTTAATGGGCTGCCTCAATGCAATGAACGTTAATGTATGGCAAAACTTGCATTAACGCACCACAAAAAATGTAATAGGGCCCTAAGTACCAAGAAAATTGCAATGGGGGAATTTTTATCCTCCGAAGGATGGCAATAGCAGACAAGTCTGGTTGTAACATTGAGGACATTTACAACTACGTATGGCCCAGCCTCCATCCAATCAAGGAGATTGGAATTGTGTGTTAATAGCTTTTAAATTCATTAGAAAAGGGTATTTTTGGATTAA
Source organism: Rana temporaria (assembly GCF_905171775.1). Classification (NCBI taxonomy): domain Eukaryota; kingdom Metazoa; phylum Chordata; class Amphibia; order Anura; family Ranidae; genus Rana; species Rana temporaria. The sequence goes on from NC_053500.1 coordinate 105,882,534, forward strand.
AAGGGGTTGTAAACCCTCACGTTTTTTTCACCTTAATGCATCCTAGGCTTTACTGATGATGTTTAAAAAAGGTTGAACTATCTCTTTAGCTGGTCACACTAGATTTACGGACAGATATGTGGTCTTACCTGAATGGATATCTATTAATTGGATTATTAAGACAAGCCTTTAATTGTTGCCAAATCTAAAATAGATAGTACAATCAGATTACAATGTGTGGACTAGCTTTACAACTGTCCTAACTATTGGTCACTTTCTCCATTTTCCTTTAACTACATAACCTCTAACCTCTTGGCTAAATTGGTTTCTCTGTTCTGTTTGCTCTGTGGTCCTGTGTCACTTCAGTCATTATTCATTTTCTCCCCTCCCCCTCCAGTATCTCTCCTTTCACTAATAGCAGAGTAACAGGCCTTCCCTATTTGTGACCCCGCCATTCACTCACACACCTGTCCAGGGGCGGACTGACCATTGGGACTCTAGGGCAGGGATATGCAATTAGCGGACCTCCAGCTGTTCCAAAACTACAAGTCCCATCATGCCTCTGCCTTTGGGTGTCATGCTTGTTGCTGTCAGAGTCTTGCTATGCTATGGGATTTGTAGTTCTGCAACAGCTGGAGGTCCGCTAAATGCTTATCCCTGCTCTAGGGGGCCCCATTAGGGTTGCCAGGCTCAATAATACCAGGGACAGTATGTAAAAATCAGTTTTTTTTTACATCTGTCCTTGATATGTCCGAAACCGACATGCTTTTGATGTGAAAATCCTGAGATTTTAGCTGCCCTGCCTCCTGGCGTGGTGGCCATCTGTAAGCCCAGGGGCCCCATAATCTTCTATTGCCCGGGGGCCCCATGAGTTGTCAGTCCACCCCTGCACCTGTCCCATCTCTCTTAGCAGCTGTGCTCTTTTATTCTCATTCATTTTGTCACATTTCATTTGTGATTATGTGGTAAGTGTGGCAGGTTGTCACTTAATAATTTTTTCTCTCAATATTTCTAATATGACTTGTCTTTCTTCCCTTTCCAGCTCAAACCTCCTCTCCCTCTCCCTACGCTCTGCCTCCTGCCTCTCTCTCTCCAGAGCGGCTCTCTCCCGCTGTAGCTGCAGTTCTTCCCGTCGCAGAGCTAGTTCCTCTTCTCGTAGGCGCTGCTCTGCCTCCGCTCTCCGTTCTAAGTGTTGCAGTATTCGAGCGTATGCGCTGCAGCAGCCTTCGCATTCTTGTTTCTTGACCAGCCTTTCTCCCATGTTGTTGTCTTCCTGCTTAGACTCCATTGCTGAAATTGAATATACCGCTGGTTAACAAAATTAATTTGATAAACTCATATAACATAAGTTATAATACTTTAACCACTTGACCTCTGGAAAATTTACCCCCCTTCATGACCAGCCCATTTTTTGCGATACGGCACTGCGCTACTTTAACTGACAATTGAGCGGTCGCGCAACGCTGTCCTTTTTTCCCCCACAAATATAGATTTCTTTTGGTGGTATTTGATTACCACTGCGTTTTTTATTTGTTGGGCTATAAACAAAAAAAAAAAACGTAAATTTTGAAAAAAAAAAAAAACAATGTTTTTCGCTTTCTGTTATAAAACGTATCCAATAAAAAAACTGAAAAATCGAATTTCTTGATAAACTCAGGCCAATGTGTACTCTGCTACAAGTTTTTGGTAAAAAAAATCCCATTAGGTGTATATTGGGATATATACTGTAATTTTTATTCATTTTTTTATTTTATTTACTAGTAATGGCGGCGATCAGCAACTTATAGTGGGACTGTGATATTGCTGCGGACATTTGGATACTAACTGACATTTTTTTGGGAACCAGTGACACTACTACAGTGATCAGTGCTAAAAATATGCACTGACACTGTACTAATGACAATGGCTGGGAAGAGGTTAAACATCTAGGGAAATCAAAAGGGTAAATGTGTGCCTAGCCAGTGTTTTGGTGTACTGTGGGAGGTGCTTTTACTAAGGGGAAGTAATAGATTTTAGTCCTTGCTTTGCGGGGAAAGAAAATCCTTTACTTCCCCGCTGACAGGACAGGGCTCTGTCCTTTGTAAATTCATGATAGCCAGGTGCGAGCGGTAATCCATTTGCCATTTGTGTTTAACCGCTACACAGCCAGGGCCAGCGCCCCCTACCCAGAAGTGTCAGATCAAGTTCTTGATATATCTATGTTATACTGTCGGCAAACGGTTAAACCTGAACTCTAGGGGCCAGATTCAGAACGGAGATACGACGGCGTATCTCCGGATACGCCGTCGTATCTCTGAGTGTGTGTGGTCGTAACTATGCGACTGATTCAGAGAATCAGTTACGCATAGATTTCCCTAAGATCCGACCGGCGTAAGTGTCTTACACTGTCGTATCTTAGGCTGCATATTTACTCTGGCCGCTAGGAGGCGCTTCCGTATAGTTACGCAATGAATATGCTAATTAGGTAGATACGCCGATTCAGAAACGTACGTCCGGCGCATTTTTTTACGTCGTTTACGTTAGGCTTTTTTTGGCGTAAAGTTACCCCTGCTATATGAGGCGTAGCTAATGTTAAGTATGGACGTCGTTCCCGCTTTGAGTTTTGAAAATTGTACGTCGTTTGCGCAAGTCGTTCGCGAATAGGGCTGTACGTAAGTTACGTTCACGTCTAAAGCAATGACGACTTGCGGCGTAATTTCGAGCATGCGCACTGGGATTTTTTCACAAACGGCGCACGTCAAATACGTGGGGTCACAGTGAATTTGCATAAAACACGCCCACATCATCCCCATTTGAATTAGGCGGGCTTACGCCGACACACATACCTTACGCCGCTGTAACTAAGGGCGCAAGTTCTTTCTGCATACGGAACTTGCGCCCTAAGTTACGGCGGCGTACCGTATCTGCGATACGTTACGCCGCGCCGACAGATACTGCAATGTATCTGAATCCGGCCCTAGGTATGGGACTTCTTGAATACTTACATGGGTCCAGCTTAGATCAATGTAGGTATTGTACAGGATGGGTCCTGAATGGAAAACATATCTCCCCACTATTAGGGTTGTGATCCCTTTAAAGGAGAGTTCAAGGCCATTTTTAGTACTCAGGAGTTCTCACGCAAGCTCTGTGAAGGGTTGAAGGGTAGTTTGGTTGGAGAGGACTTATTCCAGTACTCTGTGGATTGCCAAGTCCTTATTTAGGACCCGAAATCTGGAGGCTTGGAGAGACATTGGATGGAAAAGAGCCACCAAACCCCGATTACAGGGACGTTGGTCTCTAAAAGGGTTAACCCACCTACAAGGGAAAAGTAACAGGAAGACATCAGCAGGTGTCTATAAAGTGGCGTGGAGTAGTCCACAGCTGTGAGATTGTGTGGGCTGTCTTGCGACTCGGTTTTCTGAGCTCCTGCGACTTGTCCTGTACCTCGAAACAGACTGAAACCCTTATCCCAAGTGTGGGACCGAGATACTGGCAGTGAACCATTTTTTTGTGGTCTTCGTTATACCAGGACTTTGGACTGTTTGCCTTTATTATGCTGTAGAAAGTTATTTGTGTTTGCTTGTTTTGAGAGACCAATAAAGACTATTTACTTTTTTTTACAAGCGCTTGGCTGATGATTGCGTCCTCTCCATATTATAGTATACATATTCCATTCCTGTGGGACTGCTGTAGAAGCAAAGAATCACGGTAGGAGTCACCGCTACTACAGTGATCTACACGATCCTTTCCTTCTACAGTGTGAACTCAGGGTTAACTCACTCAGTATGGCTGCCACTTACAGAACACCTTGTACTTTTTAATGAATACAAGGCATTCTCTAAATGCATGAGGTGGAGAGGTGGGGCAGCGCTGTCACAATCTCCATCTCATCCAATCAGAAAACTCCTTTTACTCATTCACAAAAATGCAAGATGTTCTGGAAATGGTGGTCGTGCCGATTGAGCACCCTGCCATTATGTTCACTATGAAGAAGGGCACATGCTCGGCACAGGACCCAGAAGTCAGGGGCAATCACTTTAATGGCGCATACACACGATCGTTTTTCATGTCATGCAAAAAAACTATGTTTTTCTCGACGTGATTCCTCTCAAGCCTGCCTTGCATACACACTTTCGTGAAAAAAAATGCTCAAGCAAAGCGCGATGACGTACAACACGTACGACAGCATTATAAAGGGGAAGTTCCATTCGAATAACGCCACCCTTTGGGCTGCTTTTGCTGATTTCGTGTTACTGCGAGTTAGTAAAAGTTTGGTGAGAGATGATTGGCGCTTTTCATTCTTTGTGCTTTTCAGTCTGTTACAGCGTGATGAATGTGCTATCTCCATTACGAACACAATTTTTATCAGAACAAGTGCTCCCGTCTCATAACTTGCTTCTGAGTATGTGCGTTCCCCCCCTCGTTAAAGCGTACACACGACCGTTTTTCACGACGTGAAAAACGAAGAGAAAAAATAGAGCGGGTTCTAAATTTTTAACAGGCCTTTTTCTCTTCAAAAAAAGGCTCTGGAGCCTACACACGACCGTTTTTCACGACCAATTTAAAAAATTGCATTTTTCTCGTCATGAAAAATGGTCGTGTGTACGCGGCATTACAGAAGCTACTACCACAGTGATTCTCTTCTTTCACAGTGGCCCACAGGTATGGAATAAGTATACTTACGTTAGACCAAGCTGCACCAAAGTAACTGATCAAAACTGGTATTTCAGTTCTGGGTAGGCCCTAGTAGGCTGAAAACTGAATTTGTATATTTTGTGCCGATACTAGAAGTTACTTATTTGTCATGCTGAACTGAAAAAAAAAAACAGACTTCAGTTCTGTGCCCTTGTACAAAAGAGCACTGAGAGTTTTCAAGGTGAATTAGCACACTGAACATTGCCTTAGGCTCATAATCCTTAGTACTCGCTTCAACATTCCCTATTAAGTATCTTTCCAATGCATGCCATTGCATGACATAAGACTATTTGAGACTAAGACATGACTACGATCTATTTATGATCTCATGATTATTTCTGGGAAAATTATTTTTATGAATGTGTAAAGCTGAATTTAAAAGTTGCCACAACTTTTAAAATGCAGTACCCGTACCACACATGGTAAATGCATAACAAATCAATTATTATAATAATTATGAAAGATGTGCATTATTCTCATGCCATTTAACCCCTTAAGGACCGCCTCCTGCACATATACGTTGGCAGAATGGCACGGCTGGGCACAAGCACGTACCTGTACGTCCTCTTTAAGTGCCCAGCCATGGGTCGTGGGCGCGCGCCCACGACCCGATCCGAAGCTCCGTGACCGTTACCGCGGGACTGTGGCGCCGTCATTGATCGTGTTACCTTTTATAGGGAAGCACAATCAATGACGTCACACCTACAGCCACACCCCCCTACAGTTAGGAACACAAATGAGGTCACACTTAACCCCCTTCAGCGCCCCCTTGTGGTTAACTCTCAAACTGCAATTGTCATTTTCACAGTAAACAATGCATTTTTAATGCATTTTTTGCTGTGAAAATGACAATGGTCCCAAAAATGTGTCAAAATTGTCCGAAGTGTCCGCCATAATGTCGCAGTCATGAAAAAAAAAAAAAACGCTGATCGCCGCCATTAGTAGTAAAAAATAAAAAAATTATAAAAATGCAATAAAACTATCCCCTATTTTGTAAACGCTATAAATTGTGCGCAAACTGATCGATAAACGCTTATTGCGATTTTTTTTTACCAAAAATAGGTAGAAGAATACGTATCGGCCTAAACTGAGGAAAACATTTTTTTTTATATATATTTTTGGGGGATATTTATTATAGCAAAAAGTAAAAAATATTGATTTTTTTTCAAAATTGTCGCTCTATTTTTGTTTATAGCGCAAAAAATAAAAACCGCAGAGGTGATCAAATACCACCAAAAGAAAGCTCTATTTGTGGGAAAAAAAGGACGCCAATTTTGTTTGGGAGCCACGTTGCACGACTGCGCAATTGTCAGTTAAAGCGACGCAGTGCCGAATTGCAAAAACTGCCCAGGTCCTTTAGCTGCCTAAAGGTCCGGGTCTTAAGTGGTTAAGGCCTCATGCGCACTGGACATTTTGCTAACTCTCCTAAACTCGATTCCTCCTGGCAGCAGCGGTTTGGCAGAAAAAACGCTTGGCGCTTGTAAACCTGTGTAAATAATAATTTAATCTGTTTGGCCAATGAAATAAATTAAAGCTCAAGCACTAAACGCACCTAGAGCCCCTGCATTTACACGCTTTTTGGTGCATCAAGCTTTTTTCTGCTGCTCCTGGACATACTGGGGTAGATTCAGATAGAAGATACGACGGCGTATCTCCAGATACGCCGTCGTATCTCTGAGTCCGGCCGGTCGTATCTATGCGCCTGATTCATAAAATCAGTTACGCATAGATTTCCCTAAGATCCGACCGGCGTAAGTGTTTTACACCGTCGTATCTTAGGCTACATATTTACGCTGGCCGCTAGGTGGCGCTTCCATAGATTTACGCAAGGAATATGCAAATGAGCTAGATACGCCGATTCAGAAACGTACGTCCGGCCGGAGCATTTTTTTACGTCATTTACGTTAGGCTTTTTTCGGCGTATAGTTACCCCTGCTATATGAGGCGTATCCTATGTTAAGTATGGCCGTCGTTCCCACGTCGAGTTTTGAAAATTTTATGTCGTTTGCGTAAGTCGTTCGCGAATAGGGCTGGACGGAATTTACGTTCACGCCGAAAGCAATGACGATTTGCGGCGGAATTCCGAGCATGCGTACTGGGATTTTTTCACGAACGGCACATGCGCCGTTCGTAAAAAACGTCAAATACGCGGGGTCACAGTTAATGTACATAAAACACGCCCACATCATCCACATTTGAATTATGCGGGCTTACGCCGACACAGATACGTTACGCCGTAACTAAGGGCGCACGTTCTTACTGAATACACAACTTGCGCCCTAAATTACGGCGGCGCATAAAGATAGACGATTCTATCTGAATCTACCCCACTGGCTGTAGGTTTTTCCTTTCTCCAAACTATTTGTGCTTGGACAAACAGGCTAATATGCAGGGGCGTTTAGTGGAAGAAAAAAAAAATCCAAATGCCCCTATGAGCAGAAGAAAAAATATCCAGTGTGCATGAAGCCTAAAGCAGAACTTCAGCACCTGTTCACTGCTCAACAATGGACCAACTCCCCCCCCCAGACATTCAGTATCCTTTCTGATGCTGCCCCCTACCACACACACTAGTGTATTACTGTACGTTGTGGTGCATTGCAAGATGTGCATCAGAGCTGCTTTGCCTTAGTGCACTGGGGTGCCATTCAAAATGAATGGCACCGCAATGTGCTAACACATATTAATGCAACACAAAATTGTGCTTTGTTCCTAAACTGTAGACTGCTGAGGGCTGCAAAGAAAAGAGAGGGCCGGATAGTGATAGTGCTAATTAATAATATTATTAACATTTATGAAGATAATCTGGTGTACAGACCAAGTGTAGTGGATGCCTCCTCCTGTGCTCTGCGCAGTGCCTCGTCGCTGACATTCACACAAAGGGTGTCTCTTAAAGAGTCCCTGTGGCGGGGATCAGAACCAACTTCCCATTTCTCAGACTCCAGTTCCAGAATCTTCCGCAGCAATTCCTCTTTCTCCATGTACATGGCTTCTGTGCCACCCCTGTGTAGAGGTCTATATATCAGAGAAGGCATAATAAGGCATAAGAGACAAAGTGCTGCACAGTACAGGAAAGAAGGGAGTTCCAGATGGCAAAAGCAGGACAGGCAATATGTACAAAATAATGGGTCAGGCCCAACCACCAAGTCTCCTATATCCCTTCCCAGTTTATTTTGTGCCACTCCTACTGCTGTCAGTATTTTTGTGTTTTATTAAGTAAATAGTGCAATAAATTACAGAGATGGCCTCACGATTCTGCAGGGCGACTTGGGACTAGAGGACGTTTCTAGATCATGTATGAAACCATCAAATTTGCTATTAATAAGACATACTTTGGAACTTTTTGCAAACCTTGCGAATGTACAAAAGCATCCCACTGTGATGAAGAAAGGAACAGTTCCATATAAAAGGTAGATCATTGGAAACAAGACTGAGGTCTATATATTCAGAGGATATTCAAAACCTTAAACGTAGCTAGCAGGCACCTCAAAGTTGTCTGAATTAACAGGTTGGAGACAGGTAGTCTATAAAGAAAAAAAACCTAATTTGGTGTGCATCAAGCGTAAGGTGATAATACGGATGCACCGGTATTAAGTGTGCCACCTCCCCGATATTGTAGAATTGAACTAAGGACTAGTGAGTTGGGCTTTGAAGGCACACGATACAAAACTTGTAGAAAACTAGAAAAATTTATTATAGATATAGAAATATCATAGAAACCGTTATAAATAAAAAATCACAAAGTGAAGTTCAATTGACAACTGGTTTACCACACACGGTTCACATACATTGTATAGTTCTAACATAAAAAGCTTAAAATAAAAAGCATAAATATAAAAAACGTTATATCACAAGTGACCAGATGGTTGTCCAGAGGACTAGGAGGATTTGCTCGACATGTTGCACGCTTATGGAATTAGCGCTTCCTCAGGAGCATAGATATTTCATTCTAATAAAACATATACAAGAAACAGCATCAGTCTACAGGTATATGTAAATCACAAAACAGAAAAACATTACATTTTAGGAAATTTTAAGAAAAACAATAAAAAATATATTACAACAGAAGTACATATAGATGTCCACCCATGCTGCAGAGATTGCATGGTGGACAGCCAGATAAAGAACTATAAACATGTTATCTCAATGCAGCAATGCGCAACGAAGCACGCAGAGAGAGAGCCCTCCCCCTGAGACTTCCATATAGAAGGGGGGAATTCCATAAAAGGAAGAAAAAAGAAAAGAAAAAGAAAAAGAAAAGAAAGAAAACAAGAAAAGGGGGGAAAAAAAGGGGGAGGGGGGGGGGAAAGAATCATATCATGTCGGGGTTCTTATATTGAGGATATGTGCATAGGCTATAAAAATGCGTGATAGAACAATCAGGAAAGTCCTATAAAGGTTGAAAATAACTTACAAGGGGTATCCCGCGTTGGTGGTAATCAACGAACGGTCTTTTATTGGCCTATCACTGATTGTAATTCACAAGGAAATTGTTTCAACCAGATAGGAGAGTATAATCTGTGGATGGTATTGTGAAGGTATAAATCATAATTTTCAGTATACCAATATCAAAAATAATTTCATAGAAACATAGTCAGGAGTTTCAGATTTGTAGAAACGGGAGGAGGGGGGGAGGTAGGGGGGGGGGGAAACGACTTACCATAAAGAAAAAGCAGAACTAAATTGCATGCGGTGGTATGGCAGTTGATTGCTGGTAAGCAACGAACAATGAATCTGATCCAGGTATATGTTCACACACCCAGCTAGTGCATACAGTGTATTAATCGGACATAGAAAAACAGATGGGTAAATCTGTCTAAATAACCGCCTACCTAACTGACCTTAGTCCATGGGTATGGAAAGGATAATAGGCAAAGGCGTTAAAGTCCTAAAGGATACAAAACAAATATGTATAAAATACAATAAGACTGGGGTAAAAAAAGGTTGAGGTGGTAAATATAGAAACTACAAATCTGTAGCAAAGCATTAGCCCACAGCTTGTAGATATCCTAGGAAATCGCCTTACCTTAGTGTTGCAGTATATTGTATAGCTGAGTGTGTCCCTGGTAACAGAGTAGCGCCAGTACACTGAACAGCTGCTTACCTGGTCTATATATAGTCCAATGAGGGCTGGTTAGTAACAGGTGGAGTGGGAGGAGACCCACCTGCATGTCGGCGTCTCCGTCGCACCGATAATGACGTCATTTAAAATTGCCCAAATCACGGCGATGTAGCCGTGTCCCTGCATAACCCCGACTGACCAGTCAGCCAGGTCTGCAGAGCGTGCGCAGCCACGTCCGTAGCGTGCATGTGCACAGAAAGGCATGACGTAACGTCATCTCCCTGGGTAGGGCAGTGACGAGGGCGGGGACGTACGAGACGCGGGGTCCTCCCACCAGTGACACGCGCCTCCGCACAGCATGCACGGAGGCAGTGACAGGTCAGACCAGGGTCCATACATACAGGGGCTCGCAAGCCGATCCACACAAAGGAGGGGCAGGGCCAGCAAACCTCCAGCGTACTTCCCTAAGCAGGGCTGTACCATTCAGATAGGGAAAGAAAGGGTAGAGAAAAAAACACCAATTAAAGGAAAACAGTAAAGAAAAGAGAACTCCCACCCCAAACTGAAGCCAGATGAGTGCAAACATTGCACAGGAATCTCAATGCTCTGCCACACATTGATGCATAGAGATAAATACAAGATGCAGTCATTCAGAAGAATTTTTAAACTACAAAATGTACATACTTTAAACAAAATACATCAATAAAGAAATTTTTAAAAAATATTTTTGTTTTTTTACAAGCGCAGCATTTCATATGTTGCAACTAAGCAGCATTTATCAGTATAATTTTATTAATATAAATATTGAAGTCCATCTATCAGCGTTAAGATCTAATAATTAAGATTTATTGTATATGGATAAAGACGATCTGTCATAAATATATATCCTAGGGGAAAAAAAAAAAAAAAAAAAAAAAAGGAGGAGGAAAAACACAATCATGTATAGATGGATAGATCATGGTTGGGATTTTCAACGGAACCAGAGTACAGCTCATGTAGTGTACGTGGGGGTAATGCGAGAAAGAGGAGGAGAGGGGAGAGTAGTGTTCCTCAATATTTAAGTGATTTGCGTTATTAATGCATTTCCCTATGAGCGACGCACGGAACAATAAGGAAAATATATTATAGAAATTAAAAAAAGGAAAATGAAAAACAATCATAAATATAAAATTATTATTGTTCCATTCCCTTTTTCTCCCTTTATTACGAGAGTCAGGAGTGGAACTCAGTGTATTTGTATTGTAGTATAGTCGAAGTGCATTGTGAAAAAGGAAGGAATTTATAAGGTGAACTATAATGTAGTCAAGGCTGCACATATTTATATATACAGCTTGTCGCTCATAGTACATAGTGATGGTGCAAGAGTTTATCGTGTCATAAATAAATTGCTGTTAAATAGTGATTAACACATACATAGTGATCAATCCTCGATTTCACATAGGATAAAGCCGACATGAAACAGTATTAGATGCCTTGGAGTGACATAAGGGGGTGTCAAGGTAAAAATAACAATAAAAATAAAAAGTGTAAAACAACTTATATAATTGTTAACCGTGCGTCACATAGAGAAGTGCTCATGTGTGTTGAAGTTATTTGAATAAACCTAAAGGAAGGGTTTGTACGATTGTGTTTCGTTCAAACCCGGGGGTTGAGTTGCGTTAAGTCTCTCGATCCAGATAGTTTCCTATCTGGATCGAGAGACTTAACGCAACTCAACCCCCGGGTTTGAACGAAACACAATCGTACAAACCCTTCCTTTAGGTTTATTCAAATAACTTCAACACACATGAGCACTTCTCTATGTGACGCACGGTTAACAATTATATAAGTTGTTTTACACTTTTTATTTTTATTGTTATTTTTACCTTGACACCCCCTTATGTCACTCCAAGGCATCTAATACTGTTTCATGTCGGCTTTATCCTATGTGAAATCGAGGATTGATCACTATGTATGTGTTAATCACTATTTAACAGCAATTTATTTATGACACGATAAACTCTTGCACCATCACTATGTACTATGAGCGACAAGCTGTATATATAAATATGTGCAGCCTTGACTACATTATAGTTCACCTTATAAATTCCTTCCTTTTTCACAATGCACTTCGACTATACTACAATACAAATACACTGAGTTCCACTCCTGACTCTCGTAATAAAGGGAGAAAAAGGGAATGGAACAATAATAATTTTATATTTATGATTGTTTTTCATTTTCCTTTTTTTAATTTCTATAATATATTTTCCTTATTGTTCCGTGCGTCGCTCATAGGGAAATGCATTAATAACGCAAATCACTTAAATATTGAGGAACACTACTCTCCCCTCTCCTCCTCTTTCTCGCATTACCCCCACGTACACTACATGAGCTGTACTCTGGTTCCGTTGAAAATCCCAACCATGATCTATCCATCTATACATGATTGTGTTTTTCCTCCTCCTTTTTTTTTTTTTCCCCTAGGATATATATTTATGACAGATCGTCTTTATCCATATACAATAAATCTTAATTATTAGATCTTAACGCTGATAGATGGACTTCAATATTTATATTAATAAAATTATACTGATAAATGCTGCTTAGTTGCAACATATGAAATGCTGCGCTTGTAAAAAAACAAAAATATTTTTTAAAAATTTCTTTATTGATGTATTTTGTTTAAAGTATGTACATTTTGTAGTTTAAAAATTCTTCTGAATGACTGCATCTTGTATTTATCTCTATGCATCAATGTGTGGCAGAGCATTGAGATTCCTGTGCAATGTTTGCACTCATCTGGCTTCAGTTTGGGGTGGGAGTTCTCTTTTCTTTACTGTTTTCCTTTAATTGGCGTTTTTTTCTCTACCCTTTCTTTCCCTATCTGAATGGTACAGCCCTGCTTAGGGAAGTACGCTGGAGGTTTGCTGGCCCTGCCCCTCCTTTGTGTGGATCGGCTTGCGAGCCCCTGTATGTATGGACCCTGGTCTGACCTGTCACTGCCTCCGTGCATGCTGTGCGGAGGCGCGTGTCACTGGTGGGAGGACCCCGCGTCTCGTACGTCCCCGCCCTCGTCACTGCCCTACCCAGGGAGATGACGTTACGTCATGCCTTTCTGTGCACATGCACGCTACGGACGTGGCTGCGCACGCTCTGCAGACCTGGCTGACTGGTCAGTCGGGGTTATGCAGGGACACGGCTACATCGCCGTGATTTGGGCAATTTTAAATGACGTCATTATCGGTGCGACGGAGACGCCGACATGCAGGTGGGTCTCCTCCCACTCCACCTGTTACTAACCAGCCCTCATTGGACTATATATAGACCAGGTAAGCAGCTGTTCAGTGTACTGGCGCTACTCTGTTACCAGGGACACACTCAGCTATACAATATACTGCAACACTAAGGTAAGGCGATTTCCTAGGATATCTACAAGCTGTGGGCTAATGCTTTGCTACAGATTTGTAGTTTCTATATTTACCACCTCAACCTTTTTTTACCCCAGTCTTATTGTATTTTATACATATTTGTTTTGTATCCTTTAGGACTTTAACGCCTTTGCCTATTATCCTTTCCATACCCATGGACTAAGGTCAGTTAGGTAGGCGGTTATTTAGACAGATTTACCCATCTGTTTTTCTATGTCCGATTAATACACTGTATGCACTAGCTGGGTGTGTGAACATATACCTGGATCAGATTCATTGTTCGTTGCTTACCAGCAATCAACTGCCATACCACCGCATGCAATTTAGTTCTGCTTTTTCTTTATGGTAAGTCGTTTCCCCCCCCCCCCCCTCCCCCCCTCCTCCCGTTTCTACAAATCTGAAACTCCTGACTATGTTTCTATGAAATTATTTTTGATATTGGTATACTGAAAATTATGATTTATACCTTCACAATACCATCCACAGATTATACTCTCCTATCTGGTTGAAACAATTTCCTTGTGAATTACAATCAGTGATAGGCCAATAAAAGACCGTTCGTTGATTACCACCAACGCGGGATACCCCTTGTAAGTTATTTTCAACCTTTATAGGACTTTCCTGATTGTTCTATCACGCATTTTTATAGCCTATGCACATATCCTCAATATAAGAACCCCGACATGATATGATTCTTCCCCCCCCCCCTCCCCCTTTTTTTCCCCCCTTTTCTTGTTTTCTTTCTTTTCTTTTTCTTTTCTTTTTTCTTCCTTTTATGGAATTCCCCCCTTCTATATGGAAGTCTCAGGGGGAGGGCTCTCTCTCTGCGTGCTTCGTTGCGCATTGCTGCATTGAGATAACATGTTTATAGTTCTTTATCTGGCTGTCCACCATGCAATCTCTGCAGCATGGGTGGACATCTATATGTACTTCTGTTGTAATATATTTTTTATTGTTTTTCTTAAAATTTCCTAAAATGTAATGTTTTTCTGTTTTGTGATTTACATATACCTGTAGACTGATGCTGTTTCTTGTATATGTTTTATTAGAATGAAATATCTATGCTCCTGAGGAAGCGCTAATTCCATAAGCGCGCAACATGTCGAGCAAATCCTCCTAGTCCTCTGGACAACCATCTGGTCACTTGTGATATAACGTTTTTTATATTTATGCTTTTTATTTTAAGCTTTTTATGTTAGAACTATACAATGTATGTGAACCGTGTGTGGTAAACCAGTTGTCAATTGAACTTCACTTTGTGATTTTTTATTTATAACGGTTTCTATGATATTTCTATATCTATAATAAATTTTTCTAGTTTTCTACAACTTTTGTATCGTGTGCCTTCAAAGCCCAACTCACTAGTCCTTAGTTCAATTCTAGTCTATAAAAGCTGCAAACTGTTTGATAGGTTGCGACCACGAAAAACCATTATTGTGGATGCCTTATGCTTTGAAATAACAATAAAACACAAAATTAACCTTCAGGCTGGGTTCACACTTAATTTGGATGTGGCTCAGAGCATGGGTCTGGTGCGTCCCTGTTCTGTTTCAGGGACGAATCAGAGCCAAATTTTTGGTTGAATTCAGACCTGAAAACAGAGCCAAAGATGCATAGGACCCTTGTGCAATCCACTCTGCAGCCACCACGGAGATGTGTGAACTGACTCCATTGAGTGCCGGTCACAGTCTCCTGTCATGTGAATTGGATTCAGGGAAACCCGTTTCCAATTTGCATAAGTGTGAACACAGCCTAAGTCTACAAAAGATGGTCGTAAATAGCAGCAATGTATCCATTTTCATTGCAGTCTGATTAAAATGTAAGTCAGGGCTCGACAAATCCCAGACGCCAGGTCGCAATGGTGACTAGGAATTGCATCCTGGTGCCTGGGCTTTTGTCAGCCCATTCACTGCAGGGATGCGCAATTTATATAGCCCGACACTCGGGACATGTAGTTCTGTGCATTTCGTTTTTTTGTAACATTTAGCTTTACTGCGGGCAAGTAGCAGAGCTTACTTGTCAGGTGGAAGCTTTCGGGTGGCTGTGCTGCCAGGCGAATGCTTCCACACACCCCGGTAAAGTGCCCCTCCTCACGCATGCCTCCCTGCTATGTCCATCTGCATTTACGTTACGCCGCCGCAAGTTTTACGGGCAAGTGCTTGATTCACAAAGCACTTGCCTGTAAAGTTGCGGCGGCGTAGCGTAAATTCCCCGGCGCAAGCCCGCCTAATTCAAATGATCCAGGTAGGGGGCGTGGAGCATTTAAATTAGGCGCGTTCCCGCGCCGAACGTACTGCGCATGCGCCATCCCTAAAATTTCCCGACGTGCATTGCGCTAAATGACGTCGCAAGGACGTCATTGGTTTCGACCTGAACGTAATTGACGTCCAGCCCTATTCACGGACGAGTTACGCAAACTACGTTAAATTTCAAAATTTCAACGCGGGAACGACGGCCATACTTAACATAGGATACGCCACCTAGGGGGCATGTTTATCTTTACGCTGCGTATCTCTTACAGAAACGGCGTATCTTTACTGCGACGGGCAAGCGCACGTTCGTGAATCGGCGTAACTACTCATTAGCATATTCTACGCCGACCTCAATGGACGCGCCACCTAGCGGCCAACGTAAATATTGCACCCTAAGATACGACGGCGCAGGCCGTTGTATCTTAGGCATGTTTAAGTGTATCTCAGTTTGAGAATACATTTAGACATACGACAGGCTTAGATTCGGAGTTACGTCGGCGTATCTACTGATACGCCGGCGTAACTCTTTGTGAATCTGGCCCCACGGGTGATGCTGGGTAGAGAGGAGGGAGGAGATCAGACACACATCTGCTCTCCTCTTCATCTTGTTCCTGACCCGGAAGCGACATGTAAGATGTCACTTCTGGGTCCCCATTGTCAGTGTCCCCAGCCATCGAGGCCGGGAAAGAATGTAATGTTATGCGATTAAAAAATGTTGTTTTTTAAATAAAAAAACACATTTAAGTTACACCGAAACACATAAACCCCCCCCCCCCCAATTTTTTTGAGACCCCCTCACGTATACGCACAGAAGTCAATTATTTATTTGATTTCTGCCAAAGAGACATGTTGGAATCATTTCCGACATTTAGCAGCTGCAGCTAATAAAAAAAAACTAACTAACTGTGTATGGCAAGCCTATGACTAATTTGTCTACATAAATAATTTTTACATTGTTTTCTTTTTTTAGGACATATATTAGGACATTTATTTGTTTATAAATTTAATATACCTGGCTTAAATAAAATTTTAGGAACATACAAAAAATTTGAATAATTCTAAGTACGGTACATTGAAGAATGTTAACCATACATACAAGTCACAAAGTACAAGTTTTATTTTGGACTTACAAATGGAGAAACAAAGTTTTATTTAAAAAAATATTTGAAACCTGTATTTGATTTTTTAAGGAAACGCTGTAATATCTCCATTAGCCTGCATTCACACCTGAGTATGACATTATCCTAGTTTTTTTTTTTTTCTGGGCATTATACACGTGTTTTTTTACAAGCTTTATTTAAGTGTTTTTGCACTTGTATGAGGCCGCGTACACACGATCGGTTAAACCGATGAGAACGATCTGATGGACCGTTTTCATCGGTCCAAACCGATCGTGTGTGGGCGCCATCGGTTATTTATCCATCGGTTAAAAAAAAGCCAACTTGTTTTAAATTTAACCGATGGATTCCTAACCGATAGAAAAAAAACGATCGTTAGTAGGCACAACCATCGGTTAAAAATCCACGCATGCTCAGAATCAAGTCGACACATGCTTGGAAGCATTGAACTTCGTTTTTTTTCTGCACGTCGTTGTGTTTTACGTCACCGCGTTCTGACACGATCGTTTTTTTAATGGTACGCAGGCACGACTGACCATCAGTCAGCTTCATCGGTTAACCGATGAAAACGGTCCATCAGACCGTTCTTATCGGATGGACCGATCGTGCGTACAGGGCTTTAAGCATTAGGCATTTGTTTCCTTAGCTGGGCAAGGGACGAAGAGCCGTTCCAGAGGAAAAGAGAACCTGTAAACACATTTATAGGTGCACCCTCGTCACCCCCCCATTCCTAACCTGCCAGGCTGCATGCTCGCATAAGGGCCGGTTATGTCTTTTTTTTGCCGTGAGTTTTCCCCTTAAAATCCATACCAGATTCTTGGGGGGGGGGACCCCATGACATTTTTTTTTACATTTTGATGTGGAGTTTCCCTTCAGGATCCTCAGAGCACAAGTTGCACAACAATTCACATCACAACGATCCAACTTGGATGCGATTTCCATTCAAATCAATGTGCTGAAAGTCAGATCAGTGAAGACGGCTCTCATAGGGAACTACTGATTTTAATACATAAAAAAACAAAAACGATTGATCCTAAAGGGTCACTAAAGGCAAAAATGTTTTTGTTTAAAAATAACAAACATGTTATACTTACCTCCACTGTGCAGCTCGTTTTTCACAGAGTGTCCCCTAATCCAGTCTTCTGGGCTCCTCGCAAGAGTTTTCTACCTTAATGCGAGCGAGCTTGAATGGTGGAAAGCTTTTGCGAGCGCGCTCCCGTGATACAGCGGCGGGCATAGTCGCTGACTGTATCACTCGGCCCCGCCCCCCCATGGCGATTGACAGCAGCGCCAGCCAATGGCTGTGCTGCTATCAATCCGTCCAGCCTAGCCAATCAACGGCCAGGCTGGGAACCGAAGACCATCACATGGACGCGCGCGGGACTTTTGAGGGGTCAGGTCACAGACATCTCCCCACTGTAATCCACAGACATCTCCCCCACTGTAATATCCACAGACATCTCCCCCACTGTAATATGGTCCACATCTCCCCCACTGTATAGGAAGATTAGTGCTTGTTTAGTCTTACCAGAAAAGCCGGCCGAACATCCAAAAAATGGGGTCATGGGGTCCCCCCCAAGAGTCTGGTATGGATTTTAAGGGGAAAACTCATGGCAAAAAAAAGGCATACCAAGCCCATATGCGAGCATGCATCCTGGCAGGTTAGGAATGGGGGGGGTGACGAGGGTGCACCTATAAATGTGTTTACAGGTTCTCTTTTCCTCTGGAACGGCTCTTCTTCCCTTGCCCAGCCAAGGAAACAAATACCTAATGCATGGGAGTCAGTAGGGCTTCACCTAGGAGAGAGAGGTGGGAGCCAGTGTAGCATGAGGCTACTTGCTGTATGCACGTCCGGTCTACATATGCGTTTACATATGTGGGCGGGACTTACACGTGCGATCGCTTCTAAAATAGAGCTACCGGGGACAGGGGAGTTTTTAAAAAAAAAAATTTTTTTTTTTGATTACCTTTATTCTTATTACAAGGAATGTAAACATCCCTTGTAATAGCAATAGTGTGTGACAGGTCCTCTTTATGGAGAGATGCGGAGTCAATAAGACCCCACATCTGTCCTCCAGGCTGGAAAGCATGAGATTGTGAAATAAATTCACCGATCTCATGCTTACTAGCCGCAATCGCTACTGGGAACCTGGGCGTGACGTCATCACATCATGCCCGGGCCTCCGACAGTCATAGAGATGACTGGTGACCATCTGGTCACCAGTCATCTCTATGCTTGTCATCCGGCGCTGGACGATTCTTTCTCCGGGCCCCCGATGGCACGGGAAAGCCCAGAGAAGTGCCAAGGGGAGAAGAAGGGGATGTCCCCTCTGGCCGCCTATAAGAACGATCAAGTGGCGGAACTGCCGCTATGATCATTCTTATTGTGCACAGAATTGCCGCCGGCAAATAATGATATCTGAATGATGCCTCTAGCTGCAGGCATCATTCAGATATCCCCCCACAAAGCCCAGGATGTCATATGACATCCACCCAGGATGGGAGATCCCATCTGTGGACATCATATGACTATGGGCGGGTATTGAAGTGGTTAAGCCTCCAGCCAACCTCATAAGAAAAGAACTGAAAATTGTATTACCTTTAAATTCACATTTATTCCAATCCTAGATTAAAAACACTCACATTGTAAAGGTTCTAATTCGCACCAAACAATTATAACCACATGCAGCAGTAGAGCTTTTCAATACACCAACATGTAGTAGTACCCCATGCGTAAAAAACGTCATTCAAACTTCATCCCTACATGTTTCCTCACAGGGTCACATGACTTTATCAGGGGAAAAGGATTGGATGACTGCCACATTATATAAACTTATTTCATTAGCGCCATTTTGTTGTAAACTGTGCCAAACTATGATTGGTTAAAAGAGGAAATATTGGCACGTTTTGTTTGTAACCCTGGATGTCCGTGCTCAGCGGGTCCACAATTGGAGTTATCAGCTGAAGAAGCCACCTCGGTCGCAGATGTATGACCTCATCCATTTGGCTAAGAAATGGCTGCAGCCAGAAACTCTGCCCGGACCAAAAATTTTGGAGCGAGTAGTCATGGACAAATTTCTTAGGTCTCTTCCTATCACCCTGCAGAAATGGGTGAACCATGGTGGTCCGGAAACCGCAGACAAACTTGTAGACCTGGTCGAAAGATACCTAACTACAGAGAATTTGTCCTCTTCCACCAGAGACGCACAGACTTTCCACTCCAAGACCAGACCCTCCCCACCTATGGGTAAGACTGCATCAAGGGATGGGGGTGGAGAGAGGGACCAAGGAGCAACTAAAGGAATTATCGGGACTACTGCTAATGTTTGGCGAGAGCGGCCTGGAAGACCCATCCCACAGGAGAAGACCAGAAGGTTGATTTGTTACCGTGAAGAGGGACATGTAGCAGCGATTTGCCCAGCGGGTGATGAACCCATGCAGTGTGACTTTCTGACAGAGAGACGACAGTCCCTTTTTGCAACCACATGCACTGCAGTAAAGGGAAATGAGAAACCTTTATATAGAATGTGCTTAGATGGTAAAGATGTTGTGGTATTGTTGGATTCAGGTAGCCTGGTCACCTTAGTGAAAAGTGATCTTGTGGTGGGAAAAACCTTACATCCTAGGAAAATGGCTGTAGTTTGTGTACATGGGGACACACGGTTTCCTTTGAAACTTCCCTCGGTAACTTGTGTCACCAGGTGGGTTTAGTTCCCAAACTGCCACATGACGCCATGGTGGGAAGAGATTTCCCAAAGTTCTGGGAACTCTAGGACTGCCCAGATTCCCCAGTAGGTGGTTCTTCTGAGCCTGAAACATCGACTCCAGAAACCTATAACTGTGAGGATTCTCCTGAGTTTCCATTCTCAGTCTTAACAGGGGAAACACCAGTCCCTAGGGAGGAGCATGCTCACTCAGAAGAGGAACAGCGGCCGATAGGGTTTGATGACCTCGAGGTGCACAGAGAAAATTTCATCACTGAGCAATTGAGGGACCCCACATTGCTAAGAGCCCGGGAGAATGTAGTGAAGATAGATGGGGAGTTAGTTAACCCTGACGAGAGGGTTGCCCTCCCTTACTTCATTATTGAAAGGGACCTGTTATATCGCGTGTCACAGAGGATAGAGGACACCATTGAGCAACTGGTAGTGCCTAAACCGTACCGCAAGATGGTTTTGGAACTGGCCCATGGGCACATTCTTGGGGGACATTTGGGAGCAGAAAAAACCCAGGAGAGGATCACCCAGAGGTTTTATTGGCCTGGGATCACTAAGGAAGTGGAATTGTACTGCTCTTCCTGTCCAGTGTGTCAGATTACTGCACCCATGCCACATTTCCGCAGTCCGTTGGTACCCCTGACCATTATCGAGGTCCCTTTTGAGAGGATCGCCATGGACTTGGTTGGCCCCTTACTGAAGTCCACTAGAGGGCACCAGCACATCTTGGTTATAATGGACTATGCCACCCGTTACCCAGAAGCGATTCCTCTCCGAAACACCTCTGCTAAAACCATTGCCAAAGAGTTATTTCAGGTTTTCAGCCGTGTGGGTCTTCCCAAGGAAGCCTTAACTGACCAGGGCATCCCGTTTATGTCTAGGGTGACCAAAGAACTTTGTAAACTCTTGAAAGTGACCCAATTACGTACATCAGTATATCACCCGCAAACAGACGGGTTAGTGGAAAGGTTTATTAAAACCTTAAAACAAATGTTAAGGAAGGTGGTGGATAAAGACGGAAAGAATTGGGATTATCTGCTCCCTTATCTGATGTTTGCCATAAGAGAGGTTCCCCAATCGTCCACAGGGTTCTCTCCGTTTGAGCTACTGTATGGGAGGCACCCCCGGGGCCTACTGGACATTGACAGGGAAACATGGGAGAGTGAGAGTTCCCCTCAACGAAGTGTGATTGAACATGTGGCCCAAATGCAAGATAGAATTGCCCAAGTGATGCCGATTGCGAAAGAACATTTAGCCCAAGCCCAATTGGCTCAACAAAGGATTTACAATCGTGGGGCCCAGGTCCGTTCCTTTGCACCTGGTGATAGGGTGTTGGTGTTGGTCCCCACGGTCTAAAGTAAATTCCTAGCCAAATGGCAGGGTCCCTATGAAGTGTTGGAGAAAATGGGGGTGGTGAATTATAAAATTAGCCAACCGGGAAGACGAAAACCTGAGCAGCTCTATCACGTGAACTTGCTGAAACCCTGGAAGGATAGAGAGTCCATGGTCGCTAAGACTACCCGATTTTCTGCTCCATTTAACCTGGCTGTCCCTGAAGTTGGGATAGCGGAGACTCTATCCAAAACTCAGCAATAGGAGGTTAAAGAATTTGTGCTCCGTAATAAGGAGAAGTTTTCAGACCTAACAGGTTGGGTCTCCGGAGTTGAACATTACATTCTCACCACACCAGGGGATAAGGTCAAGTTGAAGCCTTATAGAATTCCAGAAGCCCGGCGAGAGGCAATTCGCCAGGATAGCTTGAGCTGGGGGTGATAGAAGAGTCAAATAGTGATTGGTCCAGTCCCATTGTCTTAGTGCCCAAACCAGATGGAAGTTGGCGGTTTTGTAATGACTTTCGCCACCTGAATCAAATCACTAAGTTTGACACCTATCCTATGCCCCGCATAGATGAACTGATTGATCGCCTAGGTACTGCCCGGTACATGACGACGTTAGACCTGACCAAGGGTTATTGGCAAATTCCTCTCTCTGAGTCAGCCAGGGAAAAAACAGCATTTGTAACTCCAGACGCATCTTTTCAATATCGGAGGATGACTTTTGGGTTACAGAATGTTCCCGCCACATTTCAACGCACCATGGATAAGACCCTTCGGCATCATCGAGCCTATACTGCTGCATACCTCGATGACATTGTCATCCACAGTAAGGATTGGGACTCACACTTACCAAAAGTTCAGGCTGTGTTGGATTCCATCTGGAAAGCCGGGTTTACAGCCAATCCAAAAAAAATGTACCCTTGGGCTAGAAGAGGCAAAGTATCTGGGGTATACCATTGGAAGAGGTCTAATCAAGCCCCAAATAAACAAAGTTGAGGCTATTCAGGATTGGCCATGTCCCACCAACAAGAAACAGGTTCATGCATTTTTGGGGATCGTGGACTATTATCGCAGCTTTATCCCCCATTTTGCCTCACAGGCTGCTCCCCTGACCAATTTGACCAAAGGGAAGGAGTCTGTCATGACCAAATGGACTCCCGAAGCAGAAACAGCTTTTCAGGCTTTAAAACAGGCCTTGTGTAGTCAGCCAGTTTTAAATTCGCCTGATTTCTCACGGGTCTTCGTGGTTCAGACAGATGCGTCAAATGTGGGGTTAGGAGCTGTACTGTCCCAGATTATCAAGGGGGAGGAACACCCTGTTATGTACCTCAGCCGAAAGTTGAAGGCCCATGAGGAGAATTATGCCACCATTGAGAAAGAGTGCTTGGCGGTGAAATGGGCTTTGGATTCTCTCCGGTACTACCTCGTGGGTAGACAGTTTGAACTGGTGACGGATCATGCCCCATTGAAGTGGATGGCACAAAACAAAGAGACCAATAGGAGAATAAATAGGTGGTTCCTGGCCCTCCAGGAATTTAGTTTTGTTGTAACGCATCGCCCCGGTGCTAAAATGGGGAATGCAGATGGGTTGTCCCGAGTGAGTGCCTGCCTGGCAACCTGTGTCCCAACCCTTGGGTTGAAACAAGAGGGGGGGTATGTGACAGGAAGTCAGGTAAATCTGTGGGTGTTGTCACAGACGGGAGAAACATTTCTGCCTTGTTTAGACAATACACCAATAATTATCGGGTGTCGGCTGCAGAAGTAGCCAGAAAGGTTTAAGGGCGTTGGAAAACTTCAGCTGTTCAGAATGAGGCAATTAAGGCCTCTATAAGTAATCCAAAGGATTACTACTGATTGCTGCATCCTAAGGCTTTTTGAGTGAAGGAGAGCAGTGAACAGAAATACTTCTGAAGAGGTGAGGTGCTGTTGATTTTTCTGTGTGATAAAAATCAAAAAGACAAGGGGCTAGATTCAGCAATGATTTACGCCAGCGTATCCATAGATACGCCGCGTAAATTCAAAGCTGTGCTGGCGTATCTGCTTTCTGTATTCAGAAAGCAAAATACGCCGACATTAGCCTAAGATCCGACTGGCGTAATTCTCTTACGCCGTTGTATCTTAGGGTGCATTCTCACGCTGGCCGCTAGGTGGCGCTTCTGTCGTTTTCGGCGTAGAGTATGCAAATTACCTAGTTACGCCGATTCACAAACGTACGTGCGCCCGGCGGTAGTTTTTTACGTCGTTTGCGTAAGGCTTGTTCGGCGTAACGTTGCTCCTGCTTCTATGAGACGCACGCAATGTTAAGTATTTCCCGCTTCGATTTTTGTATTTTTTACGTCGTTTGCTTAAGTCGTTCGCGAATAGGGCTGGACGTAATTTACGTTCACGTCGAAACCAATACGTCGTTGCGGCGTACTCTGGAGCAATGCACACTGGGATATGTACATGGACGGCGCATGCGCCGTTCGTAAAAAACGTCAATCACGTCAGGTCATCACACATTAACATAAAACACGCCCCCCTTCCACATTTGAATTACGCAGGCTTACGCTGGCCCCATTTACGCTACGCCGCCACAACTTACGGAGCAAGTGCTTTGTGAATACTGCACTTGCTCCTGTAAGTTGCAGCGGCGTAGCGTAAATGCGATACGCTGCGCCGCCGTAACATCCAGCGCAGCTACTTGAATCTAGCCCTATTTGTTTTTCTGCTGTATGACCAGCAGTGTCTGCCCAGCACTAGGCTGTGCCAGACTCCATAGATAGGTTCCTGTGTGGTGAAGGTAGACGCCCCAAGTGGCCAGGGTTTATTTTATGTTTGATTTTGTTTATGCTGTTTGGATACTTGCACTTGTTTCCAGCAAGATGGAAAAATAAACCAAATTCTTTGTTTTCAACCGTCTTCGGCTGTTTCTCTGTATCGTTCAGTGTGTAGTGAACCCATCCAGGGGGTCACACACCCCCGCTACCAAGCTAATCCCTTACAATATATATAAAAAAAATGTTTTTCCTCAGTTTTGGCCGATACGTACTCTTCAACATATTTTTGTTAAAAAAAAAAAAAACGCAATTAGCGTATATTGATTGGTTTGCGCAAAGGTTATAGCGGCTACAAAATAGGGGATAGATTCATAGCATTTTTTTTTTATTTACTATTAATGGCGGCGATCAGTGATTTTTTTTGTGACTGCGATATTGCGGCGGACATATCGGACACTTTTGACACTATTTTGGGACCATTCACATTTATACAGCGAACAGTGCTATAAATATGCACTGATTACTGTGTAAATGTGACTGGCAGGGAAGGGGTTAACACTAGGGGGCGATCAAGGGGTTAAATGTGTTCTCTATTGAGTGATTCTAACTGTAGGGGGAGGGGAATGACTGGGGGAGGTGACTGATCGGTGCCCCTTTGTACTAGGGACACACCATCTGACAGGACGTGGATCTGTGTGTTTACACACACAGATCCATGGTCCTGCTCAGTTACTGGGCAATTGCGGGGCATGCGCATCGGGTCCCCAGTGACGCAGCAGGTGTGCCTGCGCGTGCCCCCTAGTGGCTCAGGGAGGCGAAGACGTCATATGACGTCCTCCCAGAACGAGAGGCTTATCGTCCTGCCGTCATATTACGCTGGGCGGTAAGCTAATAGTTAAATAATGACCAGACCAAGGCTCTAGACTCCCAGTTGGAGATGGCTCCACCCTGCAGACAGGAGGTTTGGGCATGGGAGTCAGTAGGGCTTCACCTAGGAGAGAGAGGTGGGAGCCAGTGTAGCATGAGGCTACTTGCTGTATGCACGGAGGTGCTAAGCTTCCGGTCTGTGGGAGACAGAACAAGGCCCTAAAGCATAAGGCCTGTATTGCAATGTTATTTACAAAATGTTAAGGGCGGATAAAAAAAATATCAAAAATAAATAATAATAGACTTAAAAATTGCTGTTCACAGACACTCTCCATCCAATCTGACAGAGCGTGAGCTATTTTGCAAAGAAAAATGGGCAAAAATGTCACTCTCTAGTTATACAAAGCTGATAGAGACATCTCCAAAAAGACTTTCAGCTGTAATTGCAGCGAAAGGTGGTTCTCCAAAGTATTGACTAGTATTGCACAGATGCCACTTTTTTAAGACCGAGTACAAGTACACGCCAATACCAATTACCAATACTTTTTTTTCATGTTATGTGACAGTGGCACTAATAAGCAGCACTGATGACGCGTGGACTGTGCCAGGAGTTTTTTATTTTTACTTTATTTTTTTATAATTAAATTTTTTTACAATTTATTTTATTTTATTATGTTTTACATTTTTTTTTTTTTTACAATGCCTTTTTTTTTGGGGGGAGGGGGGCGAACGGACAGAACAGTGGACGGTGTCAGTGTTTTTTTTTAAACAGTCTAAACTGACATCTCTCGTTTGAGACAGAGAAAAGGACTAAGGACAGAGATTCCCCAGTCCCTTTCTCTGCAGCCCCAGCTGCACTGAAGGAGACAGAGGCTCATGTTCATTCATAAACTGAAGCACAGCATCATAAACACAGTTTGCGATGCTCTATTAAGAATGCACATATTCAGTGATCACTGACTCATTCAGAAAAGGAAGGAGCGGGTAAATTACATATTTTATTAGAAAATCAAACGAATGTTCATAAAACAAAAATTTTAGAAGGAAAAATATATTTGTGCATGGCCAGCATAAGCTTGTATCAAGCCACTTACCTATGACAAGGGAGTCTGTCATGCATAATATTATATTAGCCCTTAAATTTTCCACTCGCCTACTGGAGTGGAAAATGAATGCTATCGAGGAGCTGGGTTTTCTGGGAGCGGGGGGTCGAGCACCGCCGGCTGGCGGGGTTGATCAGGAGCCGTTCTTCCAGCGATTACCTCGGGGGAAAAGAGCACGGAGGAAGAGGAGAGGCGCGGGATCACAGAGCGGGATAGCCCACTGTTACAGCTTACATTACAACTGCCTTTGCTCTGCTCGCCATCATACACAGCCCTGCCTCCTCCTGACCCAGGCGTCTGTGATAGACAGAACACATCCCAGCATTGAACCGGTGTGCTGTCTATCACAGGCTCTGAGTCAGGGGGAGGCGGGGCCGTGTATGATGGCGAGCAGAGCAAAGGCATTTGTAATGTAATCCATTCAGACATGGAGCTGCGGCCCGGCCCTGCCCCCTCTCTCCTCATTGGCTCACTGGCTTTGAATGACAGTAGCAAAAGCCAATGGCGCTTCACTACTGTCTCAGCCAATGGGGAGGGAGAGTTCAGACAGGCTCCCGCTGCTGTCAATCAAATCCAATGACACGGGAGTCAGGGCCAAGTCAATGGGCGCAGCGCAAGGACTCATGCCCGCACAAGTGCACCCCATGGAAAGCAGCTCTCTGTGGGCGCATTCGATAAGAGGAGGGGCCCCGGAACTCAGTGGGGGTGGGGTTCCCAGAAAAGGAGGATCAGGGCTGCTCTGTGCAAAACCCTTGCACATAGGTGGTAACATGTTTGTTATTAAAAAAAAAAAGGAAAAAAAACGAAGCATTACAATCACTTGAGTGCAGACAGGAACAAGGCATCTCACACAATGGAACTGTCAGATGCTGCAGGCTCTTGGAAGCATCGGCCACTCAGGTAAGTATTAAAGGAGAACTATAGCCAAAGCTTGCTTGGCTGTACTTCTCCTATGGATCACAGGAGTGCAGTCTGTGAACTGTTTTCAGCTGACAACAGACTGAAGCCTGCTGTCGGCTGACATCACAGAGCCGTTCCAGGCTGGGGAAAGATCGCAATATGGTCTGAATCCACCCAAAAGCCTGGACTGGCACCTTGACTTTGTATATAACTCCTATCCCTTTTTGTAGGACCTCTGACATCCATAGGATGCCACAAAAGTGGAGCCAAGTGCTAGGATAATACAAGACCGCATATTCGGGGGAAATGCATCATCGATCCATGTCCAGAGACCAAAGGAAGAAGTATCACAGTAGATGGAATTTGGACTAAGGAGAGAACAGAGTAAAGTAAGCGGCAAGTCTGCCTTAAAAGAAAAGTATGGGTTAAAAAAAATATTTTTTTTAGATTCATACTTACCTCGGTGGATGGAGCATCAGACCGATGCTCCATCTGCCCCCCGCCGCCTGTACACTGTGAACCGAGCCACCGAACATCGCCGATAGCTCGATTCTCAAAGATCCCCGAGAGGAAAGCCGCTGACTGTCAGTCAGCGTCTTTCCTCTCTGCTTCTCCACGCTCATTGGAGCACCGAGCAGTGGAGGGGCAGGGAGAGGCTGAGCTGCTGAGACTGCCATCAATCAGGGCAGCTGGCGAATCCTGACTTGGAAGTTGTGATGACGCGATGCCCCGACTGATGGCAGTGACGTCAGCGGAGAGCGGACATCAGACCGCTCTCCGCTGAAAACAGGTCACAGGAGTGAAAAACTAATTGCACTCCTGTGACCCTGAGGAGAAGTCCAGCCTAAAAAGCTCAGGCTGGACTTCTCCTTTAGGCCCCTTTCACACTGGAGTGTTTTTCGAGCGTTATTCAAGCGTTTTTCGAGCACAGCCTCATCTGCAATCCCAATGTGCTGGTAAAGCACCGCTAAGACCCTAACGTTTTAGGGCGTTTTTGCAGTGCCTCAGTGTGAAAGGGTAAGGTGTTTTTACAGCGCTTTCAATTCATTTCAATGGAGAGGGGCAATTTTTGGAGCGTTTTTTTCAGTGCCCAAAAGCTGCTCCAAAGATGCTGCTTGCAGGACTCAGTGTGAAAGGGTCCATTGAGATGCATGGAGAGTGTTTTATGAGCGTTTTAATTGCGCTATTTTTAACGCTAAAACGCTGTAAAAATGCTTCAGTGTGAAAGGGGTCTTAATGTGCTGTGAATGGACATTATGACAAGTACACCGTGGCCCCATTGCATCACATGTGAGAAAACAGAAGTGGACTTTTACCTCTCGGGGAAAGCTTTCTATGTAATTACATATGGAAACTAATAAATCTACTTAGAACTACAGTAAGGCATGGAAGCATACAGCAGCAAGAAGCAGATGACTGGTTAACACAAGGTGTGGCGCTATTTATCTCAATGTCATAAGAAAAATGATTGTTTCCTTTGTCCCTCATAAAGATGGAGTCTGATCACCATGTATGGATGTGTATATCTAAGGTAAAATTACTGTTGTTGGATATTACATTGGTCCTCTTCAAAATGGTGCCAAAATGGCACGGGCTACAACAAAATGGCGCTAATGAAATAAGTTTATATAGTGTAATAATTTCCCCCTGATAAAGTCATGTGACCCTGTGAGGAAACATGTAGGGATGAAGTCTGAATGATGTTTTTTACGCACGGTGGGCTACTACATGTTGGTGTATTGAAAAGCTCTACTGCTGCATGTGGTTATAATTGTTTGGTGCGACTTAGAACCTTCACAATGTGAGTATTTTTAATCTAGGAATGGAATAAATGTGAATTTAAAGGTAATATAATTTTCAGTTCTTTTCTTATGAGGTTGGCTGGAGGCTTAAAAGGGACAGTGTCTGGAAAATTGGATGAGCAGGAAGACTTTACTGCAAAGAAGTGTATCCAGCTTAAGGATGCTAGTAGGAGCTGAGGAATATTTGAGGATCCTTACAAAGGGGACACACATGCTTTTTTGATCTTACATTCAGTTGGGGGGGTCAAAGCTGTTAAGTGAGAGTACATCCGGTAAAGGGCAGCACTGTGGTGTATAAAGTCGATGCATGCACAGCATTGGTGGTTGGGAGAAGCATAAAAGGAACTATTTAAGAGACAATTGACAGTTGTTTAATATAGAATTTTATGATTTCAGTTGTTTTATTGTTTGGATCGATCAATCACATATTTGCAAATCATGTAAATGCATACACATTGGCCCAGATTCAAGTAGAATCGCGCAATATTTGCGTGGGCAAAGAGCAAATTTTTTTCTCTGCGCCCACGCAAATATTGCGCTTTGCCCGCGATTCACGGAGCAGTTGCTCCGTAAATTGCGCGGGCAATATGCTAAATAGCCCTGCGTAAGGGCGCCTAATGTAAATGATCCCGCCGGGGGCGGGAATCATTTAAATTAGGCGCGCTCCCGCGCCGAGCGAACAACGCATGCTCCGTCGGGAAACTTTCCCGACGTGCATTGCGGCAAATGACGTCGCAAGGACGTCATTTGCTTGTAAGTGAACGTGAATGGCGTCCAGCGCCATTCACGGTTCACTTACGTAAACGACGTGAAATTCGAATGTCGCGAGCGGGAGGCGCAGCTATACTTTAGCATTGGCTGCGCCTGCTATTAGCAGGAGCAACCTTATGCTAAAGGCGCCGTACGGAAACTCCGTACCTTGCGTGAGAAGGGCCCGTGCAACTTTTGTGAATCGGTGGTAGTATGCAATTTGCATACTACACGCCGATCACAAAGGCCGCGCCCCCTAGCGGCCAACGCAAGAATGCAGCCTGGGATGTGAAGGCATAAGGAGGCTTATGTTTGTCAGATCCTAGGCTGCAGTCGGTGTAACGAGGTTCCTGAATCAGGAGCACTCGTTACACCGGAGCAAGTAAGCACTTGCGCCGCGCAACTATGGTTGCGCGGGCGCAAGTGCTTCTTGAATCTGGGCCATTATTGGTGGTTGGAAGAAGTTTAAGAAGCACTTTTGAAGACGATTTGGATATTTTCCTTGATGGAGATGTAGCGCACCCTTACTTTCAGTATGGGCACTACGCTAAAGTTAGTGGGGAATGGGAGAGTTATTTTGCTCCCATTCATAATTTGTTAAATTTGGGCTGCTGTCATTCCTGAACTGTCCTGTGGGTCAGTCTGCGCTCCAGGGCGACAGTTGGCGCTAGAGGGGTTCTGGCAGAGCAATCTTCCCCAGCAGCCAATTAGAGGAGTTTTCCCTCGCGGGGCATGCTGGGGGAGAGTATATCTGTGGCAGACGCCATGGTTGTTGGTTCTTCGCGGGTTCCAGTTGCGGCACCCACCTTCAGGGTGTGCGCATCCAATGGACCCTGGCGATATGGCCTACCAGGCCGGGGTCGCATGCTACGCGGAGCTTCATGTTGCTGAAAGGGGCCCCAGTTCCTTGCTGGGTCCCCGGTTCTATTGAAGAGATCCCAAGCTATGTGCTGTTCTGTTGGGGGTCAGCTTGAGGAGAACCCGGAGGCAGGTTGTCCAATAGGGCTTGAACGAACCATCGGGGATCTGGTGACCGGGACATTGACAGGTACACTTCAACTGTCACCCGGTGACCCTGACTTAATTTACTGGGAGGATTCGCTCAATCCATTCAGCTCATCCAAGTACTAGGCCTGTGGCAGAGGTCCCTAGAGCCAGGTCTGTGGCAGAGGCCTGTTCCTCCCAGCAACCTAAAGTGACACTTCGGCTGCCAGGCTCGTGCAGGAGTCTGTCCGGGGGCACTTCACCCACTCTGGCTAGAGTGGCGACGAACTGTATCTACTACTACTGAGAGCAGGATTGCTTTTTCTCATATCCAAGCCTGATACTGCAAAGTTCTCTTGCTTCATCAACCTTTCTCTCTACCTCATGTTGATATTGGTCATGTTGGGCTGAGAATAAAGCATTTAGAAAACCTTAATTTATTGACTGGACATTCGCTCACTAATCTACTCATCAACTTCACCCCTAGACAACGGTAAGAGGTAACTTAATATGCCGATCCAAACAACAATCAGCGGCTCCTGAGGGGGTAGCGCTACAGAGACAATTATGAGTTTATTCGATTGTTTTCCTTCGATGTTGGTTTGATTGATTGCTCACAAATTTTTGTAATTTCATTTTTATTTATATAATTGATGTAAATGTTGGTTTGATTTTACACTAGATTATAAATAGCGCCACAACTTGTGTTAATCAGTTTTAAGTGAACACATATGACAGTGTTTGTAGGTGGGGGCTGCTTAGCGGTTTTAAAATGATACATCAGCATAGCAAGACTCTTGTTTTCAGACTTAGGGATGGGTGGAGAGGTAGCAATGCAGGAGGCAGGGAGCAGACGAGTAGGATGTAGAGCATAGAGGGTCAGGAAATACAGAAGAAAGGGGCAGGAGGTAGAGCAGAAGGTCGGGAGGCAGAGAGACGGGTGCTAGAGCAGAGAATCAAGAGGTAGAGTGTAGGGACGGGTTGTAGAGCAGAGGGTCAGGAGGTAAAACAGAGGGTCGGGAGGTAGAGCGTAGGGCAGTGTTGCCAACCTACCAGATTGAAATTTACTGACATGACACCCAAAATTTACTGGCACAGATATTATGTCAAAAAACATATTTCTTATTTTATTTTCGATGTAGTAAGTAGCTCAGGGACAGGACTCAGGAGGACAAGAAATTAGAATGGGCAGGCACAGACACATGAAACTGACTCTCACAGTGACACTAACGGCAGTATGCAGCAGTACAGATAATGATGAAACCTCAACGACACGACACGTCCGCTCATGAGTCATAGTGACAGTATCTCTCCATGCCAGTCCCACTCCTGGCTTGCCTTGCTCCCGCCTCGCAGACCTGCACACAAGGCTCTGGCTGCTCCACTCGGCTCCCTTTATACTATTACATCACACGCCACGCTCAGGCACCGCCTCATGCGCTGTTCTGAGCTGTGCGTCACAGCCATAATTTTTTTACCGGCAACCTTTTTCTGTCACTGGCAGGAGAAAAGTGCCAATTTTTTCTGTCTGCCTGTCAGAAAAGACGTTTCTGCAATCTCCCCAGCAATAGGGGTATCAGAAGAATGCCCATGCGCAATAGCGGCACTTAGGCGGGTGGGAACGCGCATGCACAATATCGGCACTTGGGCGCGCGCACCTAATGACAGCACTTGATGCTAAAAAAGCCTATTTAAAGAGAAATGTTGCTTTGCCGCCTTGCTGTCCGGTCTACAGTGTTTCCTGAGACCCCTGCTACTTGTGATTCTGATTGCTGACCTGTTATCTGATCCGGCTCTCCCCTGACTCCTGCTTGCTGCCCGTCTCTGATCCCGGCTTGTCCCAACTTTGCTTCTGCTTCTCCTCCAAACCTGATTGCTGCCCGCCTGATGAACTGACCTGAACTTTGACCATTCTCTGGATTCTGCTTCTGTACCTGATCTGCCCGCCTGTGTTTGACCCGGCCTGTCTTCACCTACCAGCGTCCTGATCCACAAGCACCTCTCCACTGTTTGCAGTCCTCAGCCTGCTGCTTGCATCCTGCTTCTGGACTACAGAGCACCTCCCTGCTGCTGCATCCAGCCCTCTACATCAGCTTTCCTGTCTGGCACTTGTGCTTCTTTGCACTCTCGAGCTCCTGTCTGCTCTACCAGGGGTTGCTGAGTCAGAGGTATACGAGAGGCTGCTCCCTGCACATTGGGCTCTACCACCAGGTACGTGACACTGCCAGTAAAAATACTGATGGTTGGCAACACTGGTGTAGGGTCAGGTGGTAGAGCGGAGGGGTCAGATAGAGGCAGAGGGTCAGGAAGCAGGGAAGAAGATCAGGTTGAAGCGAAAATAATTAGAAAGGTAGGGCAGAGGCTAGAGGTGCTGGAACAGAGGGTCAGGAGGTAGCTAGGAGGGTCGGAAAGGTAGAGCAGAGAATCAGGAGGTGAAACAGAGGGTCGGGAGGTGGAATAGATGAAATGGAGAGTCTGGTGGTGGAGCAGAGAGTCAGGCGTTGGAACTGAGGGTCAGGAGTTGGATGGGAGGGTTGGTCAAAAAGCGGAGCAGGGGGAGGGTCAGGAGTAGAAACGGAGGGTCAGGGGTTGGAACGGAGGGTCAGGCATTGGAACGGAGGGTCAGGGATTGGAACGGAGGGTCAGGGATTTGAACGGAGGGTCAGGGATTTGAACGGAGGGTCAGGGGTTGGAACGGAGGGTCAGGGGTTGGAACGGAGGGTCAGGGGTTGGAACGGAGGGTCAGGGGTTGGAACGGAGGACCAGGGGTTGGAACAGAGGGTCAGGAGTTGGAACGGAGGGCCAGGGGTTGGAACGGGGGGTCAGGAGTTGGAACGAGGGGGCAGGGGTTGGAACGGAGGTGGGGGGGGGTCAGGGGTTGGAACAGGGGGGGTTAGGGGTTGGAACGGAGGGTCAGGAGTTGGAACGGAGGGTCAGGAGTTGGAACGGAGGGTCAGGGGTTGGAACGGGGGGTCAGGAGTTGGAACGGAGGGTCAGGAGTTGGAACGGGGGGTCAGGAGTTGGAACGGGGGGTCAGGGGTTGGAGCGGAGGGTCAGAAGTTGAAACGGGGGGGGGGGGGAGTCAGGATGTAGAACAGAGGGTCCCACCTGCGCAGCATGGCGAAGTTCTGCCTCTTGTAATAATCCAGCAGTAGTGCGGTCCTCTCTCTGCACCTCCTACCATCCACCTCGAAGCCTTCTCCATGCAGGGCTGTGCTCATCCTCTCCGCCACCGCTGCCCACACCTGGCCGAACTCCCGCACCCAGAAGGGATTGTGGTGGATGACCTCCCGCAGCAGGATGATATCATGATGGGCTGCAAAACGGATGTGCCGCTTCCTAGTGGATCCAGGGGGAGAATAAGCTCCGAAGTCTGCCCGGACTGATCAGAAGAAAGGAAGAGTTTATTAGACTACCTGTGCCAGCAGATTAATGCATGAATGCTGCTCTGTGTACAATACAATGTAACACTATTAATCATCATCAGTTCATGGAAATGACAGATCACACATGACCATTCTATAGAGAGGATTATCTAATATAAGATTATATTGTAGCTACCCATCTGCTTCCACTCTCACCAGCAGCAGCACTGCTCTGGACTTGTCCCGGAGACTCCATCCGTCTGACCCCGACGTCCCCACTGTGATTCCGGCACAGGAAGCAAATCACAACGTGACATTCTTCAATCAGCCACTAGGTGGGGCCAGAGAACAGAGACATTTCCCTGGCTGTGTGTTATAGGAAACATGTAAGAAGAGCAAAGAAATAACTCATATCCAGAATGCATCTTAGTCCATCTTGTGAGTGGATCAAATGGTGGCATATATATATATATATATATATATATATATATAGGTGTAACAGGTACATTAACCATACCTTCAAAATGTGAGAAACACCTTTACAATTTACTATGTAAAATATTTAGGGAAAATACTCTTATACTCTTGTCACTTAGACTATGAGACATTTTAACCCTTTCATGCCTAAGCCTATTTCTGACATTTTGAGCCAGATTCACAAAGAGTTACGCCGGCGTATCAGTAGATACGCCGACGTAACTCCGAATCTAAGCCCGTCGTATGTTTAAATGTATTCTCAAACTGAGATACACTTAAACATGCCTAAGATACGACGGCCTGCGCCGTCATATCTTATGGTGCAATATTTACACTGGCCGCTAGGTGGCGCTTCCATTGAGGTCGGCGTAGAATATGCAAATGAGTCGTTACGCCGATTCATGAACGTACGCTTGCCCGTCGCAGTAAATTTACGCCGTTTCCGTAAGAGATACGCGGCGTAAAGATAAACATGCCCCCTAGGTTGCGTATCCAATGTTAAGTATGGCCGTCGTTCCCAAGTCGCAATTTGAAAATTTTACGTCGTTCGCGTAACACGTTCGTGAATGGGGCTGGACGCCATTTACGTTCACGTCGAAACCAATGACGTCCTTGCGACGTCATTTAGCGCAATGCACGTCTGGAAATTTTAGGGATGGCGCATGCGCAGTACGTTCGGCGCGAGAACGCACCTAATTTAAATGTTCTACGCCACCTACCTGGCTCATTTGAATTACGCGGGCTTGCGCCGGGGGATTTACGCTACGCCGCCGCAACTTTACAGGCAAGTTCTTTGAGAATAAAGCACTTGCCTGTAAAACTTGCGGCGGCGTAACGTAAATGAGCCTCATTTAAAGTCCCACCTCTCTTCGTTTGCAATAGATTCCAAACATGTCACGCTTTATAATTGCACGCACTCGTGGAATGGCGACAAACTACGGTACCTAAAAATCTCCATAGGCGACGCTTTAAACTTTTTTTACGGTTACCAGGTTAGAGTTATAGAGGAGGTCTAGTGCTAGAATTATTGCTCTCGGTCCGACGATCACGGCGATACCTCACATGTGTGATTTGAACACCATTTTCATATGCGGGCGCGACTTCCGTATGCGTTTTCTTTGTTGCGCAAGCTCGCAGGGAGGGAAGCGCTTTAATAAAAAAATTCTTATTTATTTTTATAATATAAAAATTCTGCTTTTACCTTTCAATTTTTTTACATTTTGATCACTTTTATTGCTGTCACAAGGAAGTTAAACATCCCTTGTGACAGTAATAGGTGGTGACAGGTACTCTTTATGGAGGGATCGGGGGTCTAAAAGACCCCCGATCCCTCTTTTGCACTTCAAAGTATTTAGATCACCGAAAACGGCGATTCTGAATACAGTGTATTTTTTAAAATCCGGCACCATTGGCAGCCGAGAAACCCGGAAGTGACGTTATGACGTTGCTTCCGTGTTTACATTGCAGAGACTGAATCGAAGCCGTTTACGGCTTCGTTTCACTCTGCGCCTGGACACCGGAGGTGCCGGATCAAGGATCGGGTCTCCCGGTGGGACGGAAGGCCCGGTCATAGCGGTGAGCGGCGGCAGGAGGGGGGGGATGTCCCCTCCCGCTCCTCCGGCATAACAACCGAGCGGCTCATGAAGTGAGAGGAGCACTGCACTGAAGCGGCCATGGCATGCAGGGAGGGACAGAGACTGATGAGCTCTGTCCACCATCATATAAATTCTCCTCCACATCCTCCTGTGCCCCTTTCACCTCTCCACAGGTCAGAACAGCTCTGACCTGTGGAGAGGTGAAAGGGGCACAGGAGGACAGCATACTGCTGATGTGGAGTAGAAGTTATATGATGGTGGACAGAGCACATCAGTCTCTGCCCCTCCCCTGCATGCCTAGGCCGCTTCAGTGCAGTGCTCCTCTCACTTCATATCCCCCCCTGTTTTACTCCCCCCTCCTCCTCCTCTTACCTGCTCGGCCGAGTCCTACTATGGCACTATTATGCACTACACGAGCCACTGTTGTGACCGCACTCCCGTCCCGATCGTCTATTCAAAAATGGGGCTGGGTGGCGCCATTACGTTACTGCGCATGCGCCGCCCGGCCGAACGGCGCATTCGCAGTTGCATGGTCGGCTCTCGGACATCTTTTTTACAGGCACCCGTGCCCATAACGGACTTTCACGAACACCAAGAACGGTTGGCAAGGCTGCAATCTGCCTCAGTGGGGCGGGCGGAACGGTGATGGTGGGCGGCAATTTGCCGCCCCCCCCAAAAGTGCCGCCTGGTACATTGGTACCATCTGGTCCCATGGTAGGGCCGGCCCTGTGCCTTTGACAGCTGATTCTAAATGTTTGGATGATAAAACCAAAAGGTACAAGCTAGAAAATGTTTATGGTGCGTGAAAACAGCGTCCAATTTTCACTCAATGTGTACAGTAATCGTATGGAAATACAGTAAAACCTTGGTTAGAGAGAAATTTGGTTTGAGAGTGTTTTGCAAGACAAGCAAAATGTTTTAATACATTTTGCCTTGATATACAAGCGATGTCTTGATATAATAGTAGCGTCATGTCACAACTGAGTATAAAAGAGAAGAGAGGAGCCTCTAAGGCCCCGTACTCACGACCAAACATGTCTGCTGAAACTGGTCCGCAGGCCAGTTTCAGCAGACATGTTTGGTCGTGTGTGGGCGCGAGCGGGCCGAATTCCAGCAAACATTTGCCCGCCGGGCCTTTTCCCAGCGGACAAATATTCCTGGACTTGTTTTAAAACAGTCCGCTGGAATCCTGCCCGCTCGGACATGTACGGTCGTCAGTACAGACCTACCGTACATGTCCAGGCGCCCGCCGTCCCTCGCATGCGTCGAATGACTTCGACGCATGCGTGGAAGCATTTTAAAGGCGGGCCGCCCACGTCGCTGCGTCATTGTCGCGGCGACACCGCGTCATCGACGCGGCGACACCGCGTCATCGACGCGGCGACACCGCGGACACGCCCCGCGTATTGTTTACGCGCGGACTTCTGTACGATGGTGTGTACAACCATCGTACAGAAGCCCTCTGGCAGACATGTATGGTGAAAACGGTCCGACGGACCGCTTTCACCATACATGTTTGGTCGTGAGTACCCGGCCTCAGAGTAGCAATATGGTTACATTTAATTAAGGTACAACGTTTAGCAACTTATTGCTACACTTAGAGGCGCCTCTCTTCTCTTTTATACCCTGTTAAAAAAATGCTTTGATATACAAGTACTTTGGATTACAAGCATGTTTCTGGAACAAATTATGCTTTCAAACCAAGGTTTTACTGTAATCGAAAAAAAAGGGGGGGGGGGGTTTGGGACTTTGAATAAGAAATATGTAAACATATGTCTCCATCACTGTTATATGTAGAAAAAAAAAAGAGGGGGATTGGGGACTTTTAGCCTAGGTTCACATTGGAGCGATTTGTCATGCAATTTGAGAGATTAAATCGCATGACAAGTCGCAGCCTATTGGCGGCAATGGCACTGTTCCAATCGGTGCGACGCCGATTTTGTGGCGCTGCACCGATTTGCAAAAGTAGTTCCTGCACTACTTTTGCCGATTTCAGGTGCAATTTCTATAGACATCTGCGTATGAAGCCACACAAATGTCTATCAAGTAGCACCTGAAATCGCGCTGACCTTGCTACTTTGAAATCGCGCTACTTCAAGTAAAGTAGCACGATTTCAAAGTAGCATCAGTGTGAACCAGGGCTAAATGAGGTATGCATGAGAGGACTCAAAGATAGACAGTGTAATATGGATGCGTTTATTTGTCTAAAACACATAGCAGAGCATGCGATTTCGAATGTATACATAATAGTAAACATACGTGAGGGCATAGTGCCCACCCTGTTGAAACAAGGTATAATCAAACCCATCCTAAAGAAGCCCACCCTTGACCCCAAGGACCCTGAACATCGTCGTCCCATAACAGGCCTGAACGTCTTCTCTAAGGTAATGGAGAAAGTGGTGGTACAACAGCTGCAACAGCATTTAGACACCCATAATTTGCTCAATCCTTTTCAATCGGGTTTCCGTCCAGGACACGGGACGGAAACAGCATTACTCAAAATATGGGATGATGCTCTCGAGGCCGCAGACGAAGGAGAATCTTGTCTTCTAGTACTGTTGGACCTCAGCGCAGCTTTTGACACGGTAGACCACAAACTATTGCTGACTCGGCTAGTTGAAGTAGCCAAAGTCGCAGAATGTGACTTATCCTGGTTCTCCTCCCTTTTGGAAAACCGATCACAAGTAGTGAAACTGGGACCGTTCACTTCTGAAAAACGCACGGTGTCATGCGGAGTCCCTCAAGGATCCCCTCTGTCCCCGGTGCTGTATAATATCTATCTTCGCCCCCTTTTTGAAATCATTAGCAGCCAAAAGCTGCTCTACCATTCTTATGCGGATGACACACAATTGTACTTTCGCATCTGCAACAAAAAGGATCATCATCTTGCTCTAGAGAAATGCCTCTCTTTGATAGAGAACTGGATGACAAAGAGTTATCTTAAACTCAACGGATCCAAAACAGAACTTCTTCTGTTTCACGCTAATTGAAAGAATCAACCGGCAACAACCTGGACACCTCCTCCCATTCTGGGCAAAATCATCACCCCTAGCACCAAAGTCAAAAGTCTTGGGGTCATTTTTGACACCTACATGACAATGGATGCACAAATAGGGTCAGTGGTCAGCGGATCACACCATCTGCTGCGCCTACTACGCAGACTTATTCCATTTATTCCCAAAGAGGACATAGCAGTCGTGGTGGGAACAATTGTTAACTCCAGACTCGACTATGCAAATGCCCTTTACCTCGGACTCCCAAAGTACCAAATCACTCGCCTGCAGGTCGTTCAAAATACTGCCGCGCGACTTTTGACTGGGAAAAAACCTTGGGAATCAATCTCGCCTTCACAGAGAAGCCTTCACTGGCCGCCAGTAAAAGATAGAATCACTTTCAAAGCGATTTGTCTGACGCACAAATGTATTTTGGGAAATGCCCCCAAGTATTTGTGCGAAAAACTAAAGGCTTACAACCCCAATCGCGTTCTGCGATCCTCAAACCCAAATTTACTCCAAATCCCCAAAACCAGATAGAAGTCCAAAGGAGAAAGAAGATTTGCTGTCCTGGGCCCTCGACTTTGGAACACTTTACCAACCTCCATTCGGTTGGAGGAGAACTACTTGGCCTTTAGGAGAAAGATCAAAACCCATCTCTCTTGAGGTCAAAGGAGAAATGGTCAACAAACGCCCAGAGGCGATTCAGTTCGCATGTGCAGCGCTATATAAGTTTTTCACTCACTCACTCACTTACATGGCAATAAGCATATAAAAAGCATGATGCAAAAACCATAAACATTGTATAACAACTTGTTCCTCGCATTATTAAAAAAATCCTCATAAAATAGAATCATTAAACCCAAGGTCGGTCTTACAACTGAAACACCTGTGTAAGCCCGGAGACGCCTTTCATGGCATTATTGCCAATCTTCAGGGGCGGATGCGTAGTGGGGTAAAGTCTGCAGAAGGACACAAGTATAATATGTAAGTTTTAGCATAACACCCAAATAATGGCAGACAGTGAGAGAGATGGGAAAAGGGCCATGTCCAAAAAATGTACTAATTTCCAGTATGTGAGGATGTGCAAACTGGAACGCACGGGTCGCTCTGCTATGTGTTTTAGACAAATAAACGCATCCATATTACACTGTTATCTTTGAGTACTCTCATGCATACCTCATTTAAAGTCCCAATCCCCCTCTTTTTTTTCTACTGTAATGGAATAGAAAGAAATGTGCATGATCAGAAAAAAAAAGGTGGCAATGTAAATAGAAATCGTACACAAAAAATGTTTTTTGCCTACGTCGGCTAAGAACACCATTCGCAGCTACATCATAATTCTAACCTTAATAGAAAATTGGACAATCATTCATCCGATTTTCTTATAGTGTGTACTAGGCTTAAAGCGGGGGGTTCACCTGCAAAACATTT
The DNA here is from genome assembly GCF_905171775.1 of Rana temporaria. NCBI lineage: Eukaryota > Metazoa > Chordata > Amphibia > Anura > Ranidae > Rana > Rana temporaria. The sequence continues at coordinate 105,923,108 of NC_053500.1, forward strand.
TTTTAAAAGCCAGTAGCTACAAATACAGCAGCTGCTGACTTTTAAAAAATTAACACTTACCTGTCCTTGCCTGATTGCGTAAAAATTTAAAGTTACATAGGGCCAGATTCACACAGATTTCCGTTACGCATCGGCGGCGTAACGTAATCCATTTACGTTACACCGCCGCAAGTTTGCAGCGTAAGTGCCTGGTTCACAAAGCACTTACCTGTAAACTTGCGGCGGTGTAACGTAAATGCGCTTGGCGCAAGCCCGCCTAATTCAAATGGGGCGGGCACCATTTAAATTAGGCGCGTTCCCGCGCCGAACGTACTGCGCATGCTCCGTCGGGAAAATTACCCGACGTGAATTGCGCTTAATGACGTCGCACGGGCGTCATTTGCTTAGACGTTAACGTAAATGGCGTCCAGCGCCATTCACGGACGACTTACGCAAACAACGTCATTTTCAAATTTCGACACGGGAACGACGGCCATACTTAACATTGGCTAGTCCATCTAGAGGGCAGCCTTAGTTTTACGCGGCGCATCTCGACGTAAACGACGTAAAGTTACAGCGTCAGGTAACGCGGACGTTCGTGAATCGCCGTAAGTAGTCATTTGCATATTCTACGCCGACCGCAATGGAAGTGCCACCTAGCGGCCGGCCTAGAATTCAATTACACCTGTCGGATCTTAGGGCTATCTATGCGGAACTGATGCGTTGTATCTCTGCTGTGTATCTGGCCCATAGTTACATAGTAGGTGAGGTTGAAAAAAGACACAAGTCCATCAAGTCTAACCTATGAAGTGTTTAGTTTTGACCTCATGTTATATGGTTTTGGTAAATCTAAAGGAGAAAATCTAAAGAAAGTTGTATAGTGTGTATCCAGCTTTAGAGAGCGCTTCTGCAAAGCTCCCCAACTGTCCCTGATTTGGAGCAATGTCCCTCTGTCCCTTATTCCTCCTCATTTGTCCCTCATTTTGATCTGATCGATATAGATGTATATAAAATGCACTTTTTATCAATCAAAAAGTGTTTCCCTGTGCTAAACCTTTCATCTGATTTCTAAATTGCTGCATTTGTAAATCCCAAAAGCCAATATAAAGAAATAGTAGTGGTAAAAAAAAAGCACTTGTGGGTTTAACCAATCTTGTTATTTTTGTACATTTCTCTTTTAACCACTTATCCACCACCCGCAGTCAAACCCTATTGTTCTGGGTAATGTTGCGCCCTTTCAAGCCACTAGGGGGCGCGCGCGCCGTGTCACTGGGGACCCGATGCACGTGCCCGGTAACTGAGCAGGACCGTGGATCTGTGTGTGTAAACACACAGATCCACGTCCTGTCAGGGAGAGGAGACCGATGCTGTGTCCCTTGTACATATTGACAACCATTGGTCACCTCCCCCAGTCACTCCCCTCCCCCCACAGTAAGAATCACTCCCTAGGGAATATATTAACCCCTTGATCGCCCCCTAGTGTTAACCCCTTCCCTGACAGTCACATTTATACAGTAATCAATGCATTTTTATAGCAGAGATCGCTGTATAAATGTGATTGGTCCCAAAAATGTGTCAAAAGTGTCCGATGTGTCTGCCGCAATATCACAGTTACAATAAAAATCGCTAATCGCTGCCATTAATAGAAAAATAATAAAATTAATAAAAAAAACATAATAATAAAAATGCTATAAATCTATCCCCTATTTTGTAGACTCTATGGGGCAGATTCACGTACAGCCGCGTAAAATTGTGCGGGCGTAACGTATCTGATTTACGTTACGCCGCCGCAACTTACACGGGCAAGTGCTGTATTCTCAAAGCACTTGCTCCGTAAGTTGCGGCGGCGTAGCGTAAATCGGTCGGCGTAAGCCCGCCTAATTTAAATGTGGAAGGGGGGGCGTGTTTTATGTTAAACTACTGTGACCCGACGTGATTGACGTTTTTGCGGAACGGTGCATGCGCCGTCTGTGGAATTTCCCAGTGTGCATTGCTCCAAAGTACGCCGCAAGGACGTCATTGGTTTCGACGTGAACGTAAATGACGTCCAGCCCCATTCACGGACAACTTACGCAAACGACGTAACTTTTTCAAATTTCGACGCGGGAACGACGGCCATACTTAACATTGGCTGCGCCTCATATAGCAGGGGCAACTATACACTGGCAAAAGCCTAACGTAAACGTTGTAACTTTACTGCGTTGGCCGCGCGTATGTTCGGGAATTCGCGTATCTAGCTAATTTGCATACTCGACGCGGAATTCGACGGAAGCGCCACCTAGCGGGCAAAAAAAAATGCAGTTTAGATCCGACGGCGTAAGAGACTTACGCCTGTCGGATCTAATGGATATCTATGCGTAACTGATTCTAAGAAACAGATGCATAGATACGACGGGTCGGATTAGGACTTACGACGGCGCACAAGTCCTGGGCCTATAACTTTTGCGCAAACCAATCAATATACGCTTATTGCGTTTTTTTTTTACCAAAAATATGTAGAATAATACATATCGGCCTAAACTGAGAAAAAAAATGTTTAAAAAAAATTGATATTTATAGCAAAAAGTAAAATTTTTTTTTTTTTCAAACTTGTCCCTCTTCTTTTGTTTATAGCGCAAGAAATAAAAACCGCAGAGGTGATAAAATACCACCAAAAGAAAGCTCTATTTGTGGGGGAAAAATCGAAAAAAAAAATCATTTGGGTACAGTGTTGCATGACTGCGCAATTGTCATTCAAAGTGTGACAGCGCTGAAAGCTGAAAAATGGCCTGGGCAGGAAGGGGGTGAAAGTGCCCTGTAGGCAAGTAGTTAAGGGGCATGGCAAGTGGTGTGTCCTATGCCTGTGTACTTTTGCTGATAGGTGTCCCTTATTCCCATCTCAAAAAGTTGGGAGGTATACTTCTGATCACATGCACGTGTAGATTTTATTTGGGTGCAGCCTGATGTTTGACCAGTAGAGGGCAGTAGGAAGCAGAGGGTGCTGGGTGCTACAAACTCCTACAGAGTCACAGAGGCAGTTCAAATGTGAACTGACAAGCGGAGAAGCAGCTTGTGCTCCATTTCTCTCTCAACCTGCTTCATGTAGTATCTGTCTCCTCTGTAATACTTCTCCTTCTTGCTGTGTCAGGAGCTCACTCCCTCCCTTTTTTCTTTCTTGTATTTGGTTCTACACTTTTTATTTGTCTCCTGCACTTCTGACCTGAGGCTTACCAAGGACCAGACATGGGTGATGCCCATGGGTCATCCGTTGGCCCAGTCGACCTTCTCCTTTGTGACACCTTCACCCAAGTTCCAGGAGATGGGATTCTCCTCTCGCTGCTCCTGACCCAGAAAGAACTGAAAATAGAGAGCCTGAGTGCCACCTCGTCGCCCCCTCACCCATCGTTCAATCTAACCGACTGCGTCAGCTGTCACTCCTTCAAGGGTAAAGACCCCAAAGACATCGGCGGCTATTTCACAGTCGTGTTTTACCCTCTCAGGGGGATGTTAGGATCTACAAACCACAGGCAACGAATTTCTAGAACGTTTCGGACAGAAGCGTCAAGGGACGCGGAGCAGAACATGAAAGTCGCCAGGGCCTGGACGGAGAAGATACGGCAGCTGTCCATGGAGCAAGGTAAAGGGGGTTATTACCAATTGGGGGAAATGATCGGCTTCTAAAAAGTTTTGTCAAATATTTCACATGCTACTCCAGGTAAGATCAGGCTCCACAATCACATCTCAGGTGCCGGCTCAGCTTGTCACCATCGAAGCGATCAACTGTACCAAAAAAAGCAATGAAGGCTCCGCACTATACAATCACATCTCAGGAGTCGTTCAGCTCAACTCCAAAGCACTCCAATGTTCAGTGCGAGTTCCTGTTGCTGGGCTAAACGTTTTTTGGTTGTACATAGTTACATATAGGTAGATTCAGGTACAAGAGCCTACAGTTACGGCGGCGTAGCTTAGCGTGTTTAGGCTACGCCGCCGTAAGTTAGCTAGGCAAGTACATGATTCACAATGTACTTGCCTGCTAAGTTACGACGGCGTAGCCTAAATCGGCGGGCGTAAGGGCGCCTAATTCAAATGTGTTGGAGGGGGGCGTGTTTTATGTTAATGAGGCTTGACCTCACGTTATTTACATTTTTTTATACTGCGCATGCGCCGGGCGCCTACATTTCCCAGTGTGCATTGCGGCTAAGTACGCCGCACGGGCCTATTGATTTCAAAGTGGACGTAAACAACGTAAATCCCGATTCGCAGACGACTTACGCAACCGACGTAAAAAATTTGAATCTCGCAGCGGGAACGGCGGCCATACTTTAACATTGTTATTCCACCTAATAGATGGAATAACTTTAGGCCTGAAAATGCCTTACGGAAACGGCGTAAATCTACTGCGGCGGCCGGGCGTACGTTCGTGAATCGGCGTATCAACTAATTTACATATTCTACGCCGACCGCAATGGAAGCATCACCTAGCGGCCATCCAAAAAATTGCAACCTAAGATAGGACAGCGCAAGCCGTCCTATCTAAGATATGTTTAAGCGCATCTCTGTTTGAGCATACGCTTAAACATAAGTCGGCGTAGATTCTGAGTTAGGTCGGCTTATCTACTGATAAGCCGGCCTAACTCTTACTGAATCTACCTAATAGTTAGTCAGGTTGAAAAAAGACACAAGTCCATCCAGTCCAACCACAAAAAAAAAAATAGTTGTAGCAACTCTGTAGACGGTAACACACTTTGCATGATGAAGTAGTTGCCTGTCAACAAATGCCTTGCTCAACAAACTTTACTAGTGTTGTATAGGTGGCGGTTATATAGTAGACACCTATAGTAGGTAAAAAAAAAAAAAATATATAGAAATTAAATTAAAGTCAAATCTTTTTCTCTAGTTTTGGATAGAGAGGAGAGGGATTGTCAGTTTTTATTGCTGTCTGTGCCCCTGTTACGGAGACCCCCCCTTCTCTAATTGTCCTATTTACCATTATCATTGAAAGTAAAAGAAAATCCCAAATTTTGGGTTGTCCCCAGAAAAGTAATAGTGGGGAAATCTTCCAATGAGAACACCAGTCCTGCTGACCTGGGGGATTCCCCTTATTTGCAGGGATCTCCCCTCACTTCCTGTTTGGCTATGGGACAGGAAGTGAAGAGAAATCTACGCAATGGGACACAGATGGTGGGGAAAAAACTGCAGATAGAGGTTATAACCCTCACTTGCTCTATCCAAAATGAGAAAAAAAAATTGCCTATAGCTCTATTTTAAAGAGGAAGTAAACCCTGATGGGTTTTACTTCCTCTATGTCTCCCTGCAAAGATAAAGCATAATAGGCTACTATAATAGGCTAATAGGCCTATTATGTGACACTTACCTGTAGTAGAAGCCCGCAAGGTCACCATCTTCCAAGCTGGCAGCGAGCATCCATCTTCACCCCTCTTCTTCCGGGAGCCGCAAACTCCGGCTCTCTGACTGGCCGGAGTTGCGTGACGTCACTCCCGCGCATGCGTATGGGAGCCGCTTTTCATGGCATGACCCCGGCTTGAAACGGCACAGCGTGCACTTTCAAGACGGTGCATGCGCAGTTGAAGTCATTGGGGGAAATTGCAAATATCTCCGAGGCCGTGTAGGTCTCTGAGATATTGCAAGCACCTATAGGTAAGCCTTCGACCCCTTTCACACTGAGGAGTTTTTCAGGCGGTACAGCGCTAAAAATAGCGCTGCTATACCGCCTGAAAAACTCCTGCACTGCATACTCAATGTGAAAGCCCGAGGGCTTTCATACTGAGGCGATGCGCTGGCGGGAGAGAAAAAAATCTCCTGCCAGCAGCATCTTTGAAGCGGTGAGAGGAGCGGCGTGTATACCGCTCCTTCCCATTTAAAACAATGGGAAACCGCGTCAATACCGAGCAGAGGCGCTTTGTGGGCGGTATTAACCCTTTATCGGCCGCTAGCGGGGGTTAATACCACACCGCTAGCGGTCGAATCCCGCGGCAAATCCGACGGTATAGTGCCGCTATTTTTAGCGGCGCTATACCGCCACCGCGTCTCCCGCCCCAGTGTGAAAGGGGCCTTGATCTAGGCTTACCTGTAGGTCTAACTTCCAGAGGGTTTACAACCACTTTAAGGCCCCTTTCACACTGAGGCGTTTCTAAACTGCCAGTAAAACACTGGGCGCTTTTGAAGAGCTTTCCATTCATTTCAATGGAGAGGGAAGTTTTTTTTTACCGCTCTGCCAGCGCAGTGCGCCAGTGTGAAAGCATTTGATTGCAATAGAAATAGGTTTTCGTGAGCTTTTTCAGGCACTTTTTTTAAGCTTGAAAGCGCCTGAAAAGCGACTCTGTGTGAAAGGGGTCTAAGTTGACTTTATGAAAGTGTAACACAATCGCCTATATTTGTTAAAATTCTGTTACTTGCTAGCAGTAATTAAAAGTTCATCAGGAATTATGAAAATGTTTCCAACTTCAGCTGTTGCACTTTTAATTTTATATGCCTTGTAAAGCTAGGCGTACACACATATTTTTTTTTTTTTTTCTTTTTAACCAGCAAGTTGAACGAGAAAAACCTGACAGATCTCTGAATCCTGTATCAGCACAAACAATGTGTATGTGGGCATCTCTCCCCCTGTGCTATTCTTTTCTATCAGCAGGGACCACCTCACAATTAGAATACACAGATCAGCGTCAAAGCCATTGGCTGTAAGCGCTGATTCTATGCTGGTTTTCAAGCATGTCCGTTTGATAGAATTCAATTGTTACCCATGTACCGAAAGTCGGTCAGTTCATGCTGTACCGGACAACTTTCCCTTCTTGTATATCCAGTTTTAGGATACATTCACACAGGCGGCTATGTCTACAGACAGACTAGCTCAGTGGTTCTCAAGTCCAGTCCTCAAGGGGCCTCAACATGTCATGTTTTCAGGATTTCCCTCAGATGAAGCGGCTGTGGTAATTACTAAGGCAGTGAAACTGATCAAATCACCTGTGCAAAATAATGGAAAGCCTGAAAACCTGACCTGTTGGGACGCCCTGATGACTGAAGTTGAGAAACACTGGACTAGCTAGTTAGCTGTGAGCTAAACTCCACAGAAACATCAACAGTGTGGGGCAGATCCAAAATTCCCGCGTCGTATCTTTGTTTTGAATCCTCAAAACAAGATACGACTGCATCTCGGCTATATCCGACAGGCGTACGTCTTCGTACGCCATCGGATCCAAGTTGCAATTTTTCGGCGGCCGCTAGGTGGCGTTCCCGGCGAAATCCGCGTCGAGTATGCAAATTAGCTATTTACGGCGATCCGCGAACGTACGTCGGCCCGGCGCATTTTTTTTCCGTCGTTTGCGTTCGGCTTTTTCCGGCGTATAGTTAAAGCTGCTATACTGAGGCGTACTCGATGTTAAGTATGGCCGTCCTTCCCGCGTACAATTTAGAATTTTTTACGAATAGGAATTGGCGTAGAATGACGTCACCGTCGTAAGCATCGGTGGGTTCCGGTTTAATTTCGAACATGCGCACTGGGATACCCCAGGGACGGCGCATGCGCCGTTCCAAAAAAAACGTTGTTTACGTCGGGTCACAACGTTTTAACAAAAAACACGCCCCCATCACAGCCATTTGAATTCCGCGCCCTTACGCCGCGATAGATACACTACGCCGCCGTAACTTATGGCGCGGATTAGTTGTGGATTCCATTTAAAAAAGATAAGTTACAGCGGCGTAGCGTATCTTAGATACACTGCGCCCAGCGCAGATGTCTGTGGATCTGCCCCTGTGTGTCCAGGGTCTTTCGGAGGCTCTATTGCATGTAACATCTCATCTGACATCACAGTGCTGGTCATTGACTTGTACCAATCTGACAGCTGCTGCTAATCGTACACTTTGGGGGATCGTTACTAAAACACACGGTAGCCAATCCGCTTCTTACTTCAGCCTGTTCAATTAAGCTTTGACAATAAAACCTGGAAGCTGATTGGTTTCTATGCAAAGCTGCACCAGATTTATATATATATTATGAATAGTGAAAAAGTCTTGTGAATCCAAATCAAAAAGACAGTTCTTATTGAAGAGTGCAAAAACAATATGTGTACAGTGGAACCTCGGTATAAGAGTAACTTGGTTTGAGAGCGTTTTCATTTGCAAGCAACTTTTTTTTTTTTTTTTTTTTTTTTATTCTGACTCAGTTTGCAAGTGTTGACAAGACGAGCAGAATTCAAGCTAAATAGGCCTGCAGTACCTCATTTGGCCTGATGTACGGGGGCGCAGGAGTCGAGCCGAAAATAGGCCTGCAGTACCTCATTTGGCCTAAGGTACGGAGGCGCAGGAGCCGAGAAAAGCCGAACATTGGCCTGCAGTACCTCATTTGGCCTGAGGTATGGAGGCGCAGGAGCCGAGAAAAGCCGAACATTGGCCTGCAGTACCTCATTTGGCCTGAGGTATGGAGGCGCAGGAGCCGAGAAAAGCTGAACATTGGCCTGCAGTACCTCATTTGGCCTGAGGTATGGAGGCGCAGGAGCCGAGAAAAGCTGAACATTGGCCTGCAGTACCTCATTTGACCTGAGGTAAGGGGGTGCAGGAGCCGAGCCGAAGTGTCTTCTGGCCTTTTCGGCCATTTTCGGCGCTCTCTAGCGCCCCCCACCTTTGGCTGCATTCGGTATTGCATCCCATTGAAGTCAATGCGGGACAAATTATTTTAGTTTCCATTGACTTCAATGGGAAAACTCGCTTTGATATGCGAATACTTTGGATTACGAGCCTACTCCTGGAACGGATTATGCTTGAACGCCATTATACGCTCGTTCCCGCTAATCACCGCAAATGTACGTCAGCTGCTTTAAGAGCCATAGCAGGCACACATGCAACCGCTGCACGGCGGGGGACACGATGAACTTGGCCGGCGGCCGCGATGCCCGCTGTCCACCCGCAATCGTGGGCATGGGAGCCAGAACGGGGATCTGTGTATGTAAACACACAAATCCCCTTTCTGACAGGGGAGGAGAGACAGATCTGCCGTTCCTAGTAATTGGGAACAGTGATCTGTCTCCTCCTAGTCAGTCCCACCCCCCCACAGTTAAAAACACACATGAGGAGGGAACACAGTTAACCCCTTGATCGCCCCCTAGTGTTAACCCCTTCCCTGCCAGTGACATTTGCATAGTAATCAGTGCGTTTTTATAGCACCGATCGCTGTATAAATGTCAATGGTCCCTTAACCACTTAAGGACCCCTTCACGCCGATATACGTCGGCAGAATGGCACAGCTGGGCACATCAACGTATGGGTACGTTGTCCTTTAAGACCAGCCGTGGGGTCGCGGGCGCTTCGTGACCGCGGGACTCGCGGACCCGATCGCCGCTGGAGTCCCACGATCGGTCCCCGGAGATGAAGAAGGGGGAGAGCCGTGTGTAAACATGGCTTCCCCGTTCTTCACCGATCGTGTCATCCCTTTTATAGGGGGACCCAATCGAAGATGTCACACCTACAGCCACACCCGCCTACAGTTGTAAACACACTTCAGGTCACACATAACCCCATCAGCACCCCCTGTGGTTAGCTCCCAAACTGCAATTGTTATTTTCACAATAAACAATGCATTTTAAATGCATTTTTTGCCGTGAAAATTACAATGGTCCCAAAAATGTGTGAATACGTATCGGCCTAAACTGAGCAAAATTGTCACTCTCTTTTGTTTATAGCGCAAACAATAAAAACCGCAGAGGTGATCAAATACCACCAAAAGAAAGCTCTATTTGTGGGAAAAAAAGGATGCCAATTTTGTTTGGGAGCCACGTCGTACGACCGCGCAATTGTCAGTTAAAGCGACGCAGTGCCCAATCGCAAAAAGGGGTAAGGTCCTTTAGCTGCATTTTGGTCCGGGTCTTAAGTGGTTAAAAGAGTTTCCGATCTGTCCGCTGCAATGTGGCAGTCCTACTAAAAACCGCAGATTGCCGTCATTACTAGTAAAAAAAAAAGAAAGATCTATCCCCTATTTTGTAGACGCTATAACTTTTGCGCAAACCAATCCAATATACTCTTAGGGCAAATTATTTTATTTATTTTTACCAAAAAATATGTAGAAGATTACATATTGGCCTAAACTGATGAAGAAATATTTATTTTTTACATTTATTCTTTGGGATATTTATTATAGCAAAAAGTAAAAAAATTAAATATATTTTTAAAATTGTCACCCTTTTTTTGTTTATAGCGCAAAAAATAAAAACCGCAGAGGTGATCAAATACCACCAACGAAAGCTCTATTTGTGGGAGAAAAGGACATCAATTTTGTTTGAGTACAGCGTTGCACGACCGCGCAATTGTCAGTTAAAGCGGCGCAGTGCCGTATCAGAAAAAAATGGCCTAGTCATTAAGGGGGCAAATCCTTCCGGTCCTTAAGTGGTTAAGAATCCATCTTTTACTGGTCAAAGTAAAGCTAGTTATACACTAAACAGATACAATCTAATCATAGCCTTTCTGTACCATCTCCTTTAGGGTCCTTTCACACGGGCGTTCTGTATGTCTGTTTTTCCTCCATCTGTTGGCAGATGAAAAATAGACATACATGTATGTCGATGGGCCAGCAGACGTTAAGTGCCGCCTATCAGTGCCAACCACCTGTCAGTGCCAGCCACCTATCAGTGCCCATAACTGCGGCCTATCAGTGTCAGTGCCCATAAGTGCCGCCTATCAATGCCAGCCACCTGTCAGTGCCACCTGTCAATGCCAGCCACCTGTCAGTGCCCACTGCCCATAACTGCCGCCTATCAGTGCCAGCCACTTGTCAGTGCCACCAGTGCCCATAACTGCCGCCTATCAGTACCATCAGTGCCACCTGTCAGTGCCGCCCATTAGTGCTGCAATTGATGTGTTTTTTTTTTCCTTGCCTGCCACCATAAATTTGGAGCACCAGCCGCCACTGAGCAGGACAGAACACTGTGGCAGGCTAGTGTGGGGTGACACCAAGTTTTACCGCACCAGGTGACACCAACCCTAGTAACACCACTGTTTACATCTGCCACTCCTTGGTGAATGGAGGGCCCGATTGGGTCAGACTGATTGTGTGAAGGGGGCCTAAGGCTGCTTTCACACTGATGCACTGTTGTTTACCCACACCAGGGTTGCAGCACACTTCACCTGTGGCTTTCCTGCAGGTTAGCTGCACTTTGCCATAGGCTTCTATTATATGCTGTAGGTTTGGTGCACTTTCAGAAAGCACACAAAACTTGCAGGTTAAAACAGAATTCTATGGCTCAGTGCAGTTAACCCGCAGGCGCACTTCTCTGCACCTGCAGATCAGTTTGAAAGCAGCCCAGTAACCATTGCAGAACAGATATGCCCATATATACACTGTGGCCCGGATTCACAAAGGAGTTACGACGGCGTATCTCCAGATACGCCGTCGTAACTCCAAATGCGGGCCGTCGCAACTCGGCGCCTGATTAATAGAATCAGATACGCCTCACAGTTGCCTAGATACGAGCGGCGTAAGTCTCCTACGCCGTCGTATCTTAGGGTGGATATTTACGCTACGTAAAAAAAGCGTAATTTACGTGGGGTCATGATTAGTTTACATAAAACACGCCCACCTCTTCCTCATTTGATTTAGGCGCGCTTACGCCGGCACATTTACGCTACGCCGCCGTAACATAGGACGCAAGTGCTTTGTGAATACTGCACTTGCCTCTCTAAGTTGCGGCGGCGTAAATACGATTCGCTACACCTAGCGCTAGGTGGTGCTTCCGTAGATTTCCCGCATAGAATATGCAAATTAGCTAGATACGCCGATTCACGAACGTACGTACGCCCGGCATATCAAGATACGTTGTTTACGTAAGACATACGCCAGCGTAAAGTTACCCCTCATAAAGCAGGGGTAAGTCATGTTAGGTATGGACGTCGGAAACGTACGAACAGCGTCGTATTTTACGTTGTTTGCGTGAGTCGTTCGTGAATGGGGCTGGGCGTAGGTTGCGTTCACGTCGACTAAGCATTGAGCGGGCGCAATTTACTTTGAAAATTTGACATGATAGTGAGCATGCGTCGTTCGTAAAAAGCGTCATTTACGTGGGGTCATGACTAGTTTACCGTATTTATCGGCGTATATCGCGCACTTTTTTGCCCTGAAAATCAGGGCAAAATCGTGGGTGCGCGATATACGCCGATACCCGCTTTCCCGCACCGAGTTTTGAATACTGCGCCGACATATACCGAGCGCAGTACACTCGGGTATATTCGGCCATTCTCGGCTTCTTCCGCGGTCACGTCCTGGATGTACAGGACGTGAGCGCGACAGTTGCCGCCGAAGAGGACACCGGACCCACCACAGAAGGACACCGAAGCTGCAGAAGGACGCCGGACCCGACGAGGCCGCCGGACCCGACACCAAAACTGTAAGTACAAAAATAACTTTTTTTCCACAGGATTGGGGGTCACTTTAGGGCTGCGCGGTATACGCGGGAGCGCGTTATACCGCGATAAATACGGTACATAAAACACGCCCACCTCTTCCTCATTTGATTTAGGCGCGCTTACGCCGGCACATTTACGCTACGCCGCCGTAACATAGGACGCAAGTGCTTTGTGAATACTGCACTTGCCTCTCTAAGTTGCGCCGGCGTAGCGTAAATACGATACGCTACGCCCGCTTAAAGTTACGCCGCCCTACGTGAATCTGGGCCTGTGATTTTAGTAATAAGCTTACCTTTAATAACAGTATTCCATTCCATCCCATCCCAGAGCAGGAGGTCGTGGGCCACATCGGAGGGCTCCGTGAGCCACTGGTTGGGCACCGCTGGCCTAGGCAGTGATTATGTGGGCCTTCTCTCTTGAGTGATCGGGGGGGGGACTGAATATTTGCCCTGGGTGAAAGAATGTCTAGCTTCGCCACTGAACTGCCGTACCTGTTGAAAAACTGGTTTAACTGTACTTGCAAAGTACACAGTCTATTTCACTTTAGTAAATCATCAACTCCTGTTGCACAGAGGTTTACACATAGATTCAGCTTATTGTACAGGCCTTCAGTTGTATATGGATAGGAGCACTTGTAACGTAGCCAAGTAGAATTTGTATAGGAGCGGTTGTAACGTAGCCAAGTAGAATTTGTATAGGAGCGGTTGTAACGTAGCCAAGTAACAGATGAGTAAGTGTAATTATTTATCTGATTGAACTCTGAAGGCTATGTTCATTTTGTCATTGCTAGGCTGTTCCCATGTGTTTACTGATTTACCTTAGTTCCACTTAGTCATTGACCTGTATGTTCAGATCATTTGCTCTATGCTGAAGCAAAGCCAGGCGTATCCAGTATGATGTGGACAACACAGACGAGACAGGTTAGGACACATTCCAAGCACGTTTTGATATTCCTACGCTATAGTTTTCAGTGTTCCAGTTCTGTGTACAATGCTTGGTCATAATACGCCCACATTTGTACACAGCCCATATGAGTGCATCACCTAGACTAGCCTTTCTCAACCTTTTTTTCACAAAGGAACCGCTTCATCAGTGGTTAAGCCCTGGTTCACATTGCAGCGACTTGGCATGCGATTGATGCCAAATTGGAGGCTATTGCCGGCAATGGCGCCGTCTGCATCGGTCCTGCACCGCACTGATTCCCCAAAAGTCGTTTGTGTACTACTTTTGGCAACTTCGGGGTGCACTTTCAATAGACATCTGTGCAGAAACCCGCACAGATGTCTCTGAAATTGCCCCCAAAGTCGGGACTGACATGCGGCAAATTACATGAAATTGTGCGAGTTCAGCTGCAATGCCCTTGTCTTATCTAGTGACAAAAGAGAGAAGTGCAGCAATTACAGAACTAGGGTGAAATCAATTGACCTCCTATCAATTGGCCAAGGCAACTATCACTTGGGAAATACATTTTAACCACTTCCATACAGGGCACTTATACACCTTCCTGCCCAGACCAATTTTTAGCTTTCAGTGCTGTTGCACTTTGAATGACAATTGCGCGGTGATGCTACACTGTACCCAAACAACATTTTTATCATTTTGTACCCACAAATAGAGCTTTCTTTTGGTGGTATTTGATCACCTCTGGGATATTTATTTTCTACAAAAAAAATAAAAAAATGACCGAAAATTTAGAAAAAAATAGTTTTTTTTGTTTCTGTTATAAAACATTGTAAATAAGTAAGTTTTCTCCTTCACTGATGGGCACTGATGGTACTGCACTGACAGGCACTGATAAGGTGGCACTGATGGGCACCGATGAGGTGGCACTGATGTGGTGGCATTGATGGGCACTAATATGGGCGGCACGGATGGGCACTGATGGGCGGCACGGATGGTCACTGATAGGCGGCACAGATAGGCGGCATGGATGGGCACGGATAGGTGGCACGGACGGGCATGGATAGGTGGCACGGACGGGCACGGATAGGTGGCACGGATAGGCGGCACGGACGGGCACTGATAGGCGGCATGGATGGGCACTGATAGGTGGCACGGATGGGCATAGATGGGCACTATTGTATGTGTTGTACTAATGGATGCCAAACAATGCCTGCCAATCAGTGATGCCCATTGTGGGCACTGATTGGCATTCATTGCGGCACTGATTGGCATCCATTTTCTGTGCCCTCCTCATCCCTGGTGGTCTAGGGTGGCATCCTTTATTTTTTTATTTTTTTATTTCTGGCTGTCTATATGGCCATCCCTGGTGGTCCAGTGGGCATCCTCGGGGGGGTTGTGCTGATGATCGATCAGCACAAACCCCCCCTGTCACAGGAGCAGCCGATCGGCTCTCCTTTACTCGCGTCTGACAGATTACCGGCTTTTCCTATTTACATTGTGATCAGCCGTGATTGGACACGGCTGATCACGTGGTAAAGAGTCTCCGTGAGAGACTCTTTACGGTGTTGCGGGGTGTTTTAGACTGACACCCTGCAACAACGATCGCCGCGATGCGCGCCCCCGGGGGAGCGCAGCGGCTCAGAATCCTGAGGACGTCATATGACGTCCAGTCAGAATTCTACAACCACTTTTCCGCCGTCAATCTGTCATTGGCGGGCGGCAAGTGGTTAATAGCAACCCTTTTTTAATTCAATACTTTTTTTTATTGTTTCCATACAAATGCAAAAAATAAAAATGTACATGTACATTTTTTTTTTTTTATATCCTTAGTACATTTTATGTGCATACAAAAAATTAATTGCAAAGATTTAAAATGTCCATTCATCTCCTTCCCGCCCTCCCCCCCTCCCTCCTATCTTACTTTTAAAAGTGCATACACGTTTTTAGTTCCATTCTTTTCCTTATATTATTTTCTACCTATCTTTGCTTGATTTAAAGTGAGCGGCCTATTTTACGTAGCCAGTGCTCCCATATTGCATTAAATTTTTTAAGATTACCCCTTCTAGTCCATGTTCCCCTTTCCTTCCCAATTGTGCTATTCATTACATTCAACCATTCCTCTACTGTGGGTGGGTTTTGTGCTTGCCATTTTAGTGCTATTAGTTTCCTTGCCTGAAACAGGCATCTTATAACTGCTTCTAATGTATCCCTCTGCCCCATTCCCTCCTCAATGCATCCTAATAGACAGACCCTAGCTTCAAGTTCCAGAGTTGTACTAAAAATTTCATTTATAGTGTCCAGGATTTTAACCCAGTATCTATGCAATTTTGGGGTTAATAGCAACCCTGCCTGAACATCAGGGTGCTACAATTACAAAGAAAAAGGGGGTAAGGGCCCAGAGGGCCTTAACCAACAACATAAGAGATGAAAAGTATATTGCATTGGATGGGAAGCATTCCCGAGAACATTATACATCACAACTTGTCATTGACAGTAACAATACGTGAACAAAGCATGCATAGGATAACAGCATATACACCACATGAGAACCAAGAATGTGAAACTATGACCCCCTTGTTTCTTTCTTTCTTTTATTTTCACCTGGGGATCTAGTCAGTAAGTCTCTTGTTTTTCAAGCTCTTCTGCAGATGTAGCAGCTAGTGGGTTGAGAAAACCGGAATAAAACTGTTCCTGTAACTGTAGTGCCCTCTACCATAGGTAGGTGCTAGAGGTAAGGTGTTTTGGGTAATAGCTGCCAGGCAGGTAAATTTAGGGAGGCCTATGCTGCATACTAGGCCCGCTTGTTTTGATCTGGGGGACAGGGAGTGGTTAGTGTAGCAGTGGGTGCGACCACCTGTCTTTCAGTCCTTGGGTGCCTCCCCTGCTTCCAGGGAGAATATCTGGAAGAGGGGCAGGGCTGGCAATTGGAGTGACAGGGAGTTCATGTGAGGAGCCCTGACCAATTGCCAACTAGGATTGATTGGCAGGGGGCAGGTCTCCTACATAAACTCAGGTCCAGCCCACTGGAGGGGAGTTGTCAGCTGGGTGAATTGAAGAATGGAGTGTTAGGCTGCAGCATGTGGCTTCCCCCCTATCTGGGGGGGTGTAGGCCTCGGCGGAGGAGCTCGGGAACTGGGAGGGAACCTCTCCTTACACGGTCATGAAGAGGTGTCCAGGAACAGGAGCTGGAGAGAAGCAGTCAGTACGCATGGTCCGGGTAAATTCTTCAAGAAGGACTCGGGCAGGAGAAGTTCGGTGAGTGAGCCACAGTGGATATCTGAAAGAGGCATGCCAGGGGAGCTGGGTGCAAGGCCAGATGAGAGACTGTGGGGTTCTGTGACATATCGTTGTGGCCTGAGGGCACAGGATTTGCAGCAGGACTGGTATCTGCTCCTTTGTACAAGGAGGAACAGGATGAGCACTGCCAGAGCCCTACAAAATGACCTCCAGCAGGCCACTGGTGTGAATGTCTCTGATGAAATAATCAGAAACAGACTTCATAGGGGTGGCCTGAGGGCCTGACGTCCTCTAGTGTGATCTGTGCTCACTGCCGGACACTGTGGAGCTCGATTGGCATTTTCCATTGAA
This sequence comes from Rana temporaria, assembly GCF_905171775.1. NCBI lineage: Eukaryota > Metazoa > Chordata > Amphibia > Anura > Ranidae > Rana > Rana temporaria. The sequence goes on from NC_053500.1 coordinate 105,939,962, forward strand.
CACCAGAATTGGCAGGTCCGCCACTTGTGCCCTATGCTTTTCACAGATGAGAGCAGGTTCACCCTGAGCATATGTGACAGACGTGAAACGGTCTGGAGAAGCCGCTGAGAACTTTATGCTGTCTGTAACATCGTTCAGCATGACCGGTTTGGTGGTGGGTCAGTGATGGTCTGGGGAGGCATATCCATGGAGGGACGCACAGACCTCTACAGGCTACACCATTAAAAGTACAAAAAAGTACAAAACGCAGTCAGTTACCCGTAGGCCTCGATGCGCCGAGAACAACAATAAAAACCTTGGACCCATTGTCAGACCCTACGCCGGTGCAGTGGGTCCTGGGTTCCTCCTGGTGCACAACCATGCCCGGCCTCATGTGGCGAGAGCATGCAGCCAGTTCCTGGAGGATGAAGAAGTTAAAGCGGTCCTCCACCCTAAAGTGGAGTCCCGCTGATCGGAACCCTCCCCCCCTCCTGTGTCACATTTGACACCTTTCAGGGGGGAGGGGGGTGCAGACACCTGTCTAAAGACAGGTATTTGCACCCACTTCCGGCCACACGCTACGGGCGAAAGACGGGCATTCCGTCACATCCCGTCTGTCGCCCGTTGTGTGCTGGGAACACTCGGCTCCCAGCACACAGCGTGTGAGCCAATCGGCGGGCGCAGCGCGACTCGCGCATGCGCCGTAGGGAACCGGGCAGTGAAGCCGCAGCGCTTCACTTCCTGGTTCCCTCACCGTGGATGGAGGGGGGAGCAGCAGGGTGACGAGCGATCGGCTCATCCTCTGCTGCGATCACCGCTGGACTCCAGGACAGGTAAGTGTCCTTATATTAAAAGTCAGCAGCTGCAGTATTTGTAGCTGCTAGATTTTAATATATTGTTTTAGTGGCACATCCGCTTTAATACCATTGAATGGCCCCCTCTCTCACCTGACCTAAATCCAAAAGAACACCTCTGGGACATTATGTTTCGGTCCATCTGGTGCCGCCAGGTTGCACATCAGTCTGTTCAGGACCAGAGGTCCAGATCTGGGAGGAAATACCCCAGGACCCATCCGTTGTCTCAGTGGCGTCACTAGGGTTGGTGTTACCCGGTGCGGTAAAACATGGTGTCGCCCCCCCCCCCCCCTCTGTCTAGGCTGCCCAGCACCAAGCAGGCAGCGCACGGGGCGCACCCCAAACCAGCCCCTGTAAATGATAGTATAGGGCAGTATAGTGGCAGGTTAGGGTAGTATAGAGTGGTATAGTGGCAGGTTGGTGTAGTGGGGTGGTATAGGACAGGTTAAGGTGGTATAGGGCATGTTGGGGTGATATAGGGTAGTTTGGGGTGGTATAGGGCAAGTTAGGGTTGCATAGGGCAGGTTGGGGTGGTATAGGGAAAGTTAGGGTGGTACAGGGCAGGTTGGGGTGGTATAGTGCAAGTTAGGGTGGCATAGGGCAAGTTGGGATGGCATGGGAAAGGTTGGGGTGGTACAGGGCAAGTTAGGGTGGCATTGGGCAGGTTGGGGTGGTATAGGGCAAGTTAGGGTGGCACAGGGCAAGTTGGGGTGGCATGGGAAACTTTGGGGTGGTAAAGGGCAGGCTAGGGTGGTACAGGGCAGGCTGTGGTGGCACAGGGCAGGCTGGGGTGGTACAGGGCTGTTTGGTGGGGTACAGGGCTGTTTGGGGTGGTATAGGGCTGTTTGGGGTGGTACAGGGCAGGCTGGGGTGGTACAGGGCAGGCTGGGTGATACGGGGCAGGCTGGGGTGGTACAGGGCAGGCTGGGGTGGTACAGGGCAGGCTGGGGTGGTACAGGGCAGGCTGGGAATGCACAGGGCAGGCTGGGCATGTCAGCTAAAAAAAAAAATGACAAAAAAAAAACGGGATGGTGTCACCCCTCTAGCGGGTGTCACCCGGTGCGGACCGCACCCCCTAGCAACGCCTCTGCGTTGTCTCATTAAGAGCATGCCCTGATGTTGCCAGGCATGCATACAAGCACTTGGGGGCCATACAAACTACTGAGGACCATTTTGAGTTGTTGCAATGAAATTTCAGCAAAATGGAATAGCTTGCTGCATAATTTTTTCACTTTGATTTTCGGGGTGTCTTTAAATTCAGCCCGGTGGATAATTTTAATTTCCATCAACTGATGTGCCATCCTTTCATTCCTAACACATTACCCAGTCCATATCAGTATAGATATCCAGCATGAGATTTTTGAGCAGTGTATATTCTTCTACTTCTTTTTGGTAAAAAAATCATAATAATTGTATATTGATTGGTTTGCGCAAAAGTTATAGCGTCTACAAAATATGGGATAGATATATAGCATTTTTTATTATTGTTATTTTTTGTTAGTAGCTTTTTTTTTCTTTGCGGGACTGCAGAATTGCGGCAGACAGATCGGACACCTTTTTGGGACCATTGACATTGATCAGTGCTATAAAAATCACTGATTATTGTATAAATGTCACTGGCAGGGAAGGGGTTAACACTAGGGGGCGATCGATGGGGTTAAATGTCTTACCTCACGAGTGTTTCTAATTGTGGGGGGATGGGACTCACTGGAGAAGGAGACATATCGCTGTTCCTAATTACTAGGAACAGACGATCTGTCTCTTCTCCCATCAAAATGGGGATGTGTGTGTGTGTTTACACACTGTATCAGTGTCCCAGCTGTGCAGCGGCTATGCCCGCTATCGCCCTTAAAGGTGCTGATTGAACATTCTCGGCAATTCGAGGGATCGTGCTCTCCAATTAGGCACATTAGGCGGTCGCCTTAGGCCTCGCCCCCACAGGGGCCTCGCGGCCGCCTAATTTTCCTATACCATGATTCGCCGGGACCATGCTGCAAACAATATGTTCCATTCTCGAGCCGAAGTCAGAGTGCCGCAATGCCTGCGGCTTGTGCGGGGTGTCTCCTTTCCCGCAAGCTCCGGTCCACTCCACTGTGAATTGCAGCCCATCCGGCATCTCTCCTTTTCACAAGCAAAAAGTCCACTTGGAGTAATTGGGGGGAGAGGATATCCACCCATCCCCCTCCATACCATCCCGGGCTAATCCATCCCCCCGATCCAATCCCTGTTCCATCCATGCCCCCATACAATACCAGCTCCATCCATCCATCCATCCACCCCAATCTCATCCCTGCTCCATCCATCCCCCATACCATTCCAGCTCCATCCACCCCACCCAAATCCCATCCCGACTCCATCTATCCCCCCCATACCATCCCAGCTCTATGCCCTCCATCCCATACCAACTCCATTCCCCCCAATCCCATCCCGGCTCCATCCATTCCCCCCGATCCCATCCCGGCTCCATCCCTTCCCCCCCTGATCCCATCCCGGCTTCATCTATTCCCCCCCAATCCCATCCTGGCTCCATCCCTTCCCCCCTGATCCCATCCTGGCTTCATCCATTCCCACCGATCCCATCCCGGATTCATCCATTCTCACCGAACCCATTCCGGCTTCATCCATTCTCACCGATCCCATCCCGGCTTCATCCATTCCCACCGATCCCATCCCGGCTTCATCCATTCCCACCGATCCCATCCCGGCTTCATCCATTCTCACCGATCACATCTCTGCTTTATCCATTCTCACCGATCCCATCCCTGCTTTATCCATTCTCACCGATCCCATCCCTGCTTCATCCATTCTCACCGATCCTATCCCAGCTTCATCCATTCTCACCGATCCCATCCCGGCTTCATCCATTCTCACGATCCCGGCTCCATCCATGTCCCCCGATCCCATCCCGGCTCCATCCATTCCCCCAATCCTATCCCAGCTCATCTACCACTCCGATACCATCCCAGCTCTGTCCATCCCCTGATCCCGTTCCAGCTCTATCCCCCCCCCCCCCTCAATCCCATCCCTGGTCCATCCATTGTGGCAGGTTAAGGGGGTTTGGATATGAAATCCACCCCATCAGCACATGTTTTCTCCCCAAAGCCCCCCTAGCACATATCCCCCCCCCCAATCAAACAGATGCTGTCTGCCACAAAAGGGATGGCTCTAGGCACTCCACAAGAGATGTGGATAAATGCTCCCACTGCCCAAACGAGTGCCCCCCACCAGGCAAGTTAGTGGAGCAAAGTCACATGTAACCCGAGTGCAGTGTAATTTCAGCCCATTCATGTCTGCAGTCTGTGGCCATCTCTTGCAGTGGCAGCCCATCCATTAGCCTGGGTTCACACTGATGCAGGAACCAGCATGATTACAGCGCTGGTTCCTGCACCGCATCTCTCCCACAGGCAGTTCACACTGCCTTCTGCAAACCGCTGGGGGTGTCAATACATTGTTAATGACACCTGCAGATCAGTTCACAGATTGCAGTAAGAACTCTAATCGCATAGGTGAGAACATCCATGTGATCTGATTCCAGTGCAGGGAAAAAAGTCCCTGCACTTTTTTTTCCTGTAAATCTAATGCGAGTTCAGACATACAACTGTAAGGCTGAACTCACATCTCACAGACATTGCATGTGATTGCCACCGCAGGTACGAATCCCATGCAATGTCTGCGATTGCACTAGTGTAAACCTGTGCTCAAGGGTGCACTGCCCCCGCCCCCTCTATCGTGCCACCCCCTATATGCATACTGGATAGATTCATGCATAGCATGAATCTATCCACGGCCGCCGCTGCCACCCCCTATTTATGCATCCATCCCCTTTTAGGACGCCGGGTGCCTGATTTGCGGAGGCGGGGGTATTTTTTTTAAGCACCTGATTAGAGCCATAGGCTCTAACCGGCTTCAAAATAGGGTGTACTCGGAGTGCAGAGCATTGCATTCGAAGCCCACCCATATGTGCTAGAAAAACAAATGAATATTTATTTTCTAACACTGACCTGCCTCTCCGCCAATCAGGAAGCACAGGTCTGATACCCATTACCTGATTGTCTGAAAGCACAGGAAAACCTACTGAATGCCTAGCAGGAGGAAATAAGAGGCGCACGGTGGAAGCATGGAGGACACAGCTCGCCGCCATCACCCGCTGCCTGACCTGTCACCAAGATGGGGTAAGTGCCGGTCAGACAACGAGCGGGCAAGGGGGGTGCTAGTTTAATGAGGCACAGTGGCTGCGCTTGATGGGCACAGTGGCTGCATTTGATGTTTTTTTAACTAGCACCCCCCCTGCCTGCTCGATGACTCACCTGCAAACCCTGTGTTTACATGTAAATATCCGTCATTCATATGCAAACAGGAGCATTCATATGTAAATAGTGGCTGTAACCTCTGGCAACCAGTCAGTAAGCGATAATGATATGCTGTAACCTCTAGCAACCAGTCAGTAAGTGGTAATGATATGCTGTAACCTCTGGCAACCACAGTACAGTAAACTGATTTTAAGTCTAGCTGATATTTATTGTATGTCTCAGAGCAGGTGGAGAGGCAAATTGCATGGGGGGGGGGCAATCGTTTTTTTGCCCAGGGTCCAATCAGCATTAAAGACATCCCTGGATGTAATACCTACGTGTTAACAATTTATAATTGGATTCCTGTATTTTCGTACACATAGATGATTTTAGCGATAAGTGTATGATATTCTGATGCTGAGCTAGTGTAAAGATCTTGTTGAGATTTCTTTCCCATTTACTCAGACTTGGCATTATAAAATCATCTGGGGGTGATATCAACATTGCGTACATCCTAGAGATAGTACGGAAGAGGGGTTCCTTTTCCTCACAATATAGTTCAAATTTTGTACACGGATAGCTTTCCGGGGATCACAGAGTATCAAGGTAACGGCGTACCTGTAACGCCTGCCAAAAATGTATTTCAAATTGTCCTCCTTGCTGCATTAAAGAGTCTATGGTGGGTCACGTGTCGGAGATCAAAAAATGTGAAACTTGAAAGCAGCCCTTCTCTCTAAGGTTCTCAAACGCTCATGGCTCTAAGCCTGGCGGAAACTCCAGGTTTCCCAATTTAGGAAACAAGGGTGAGTGTATAGTGTATAGTGGAGAACCTAGGGTTCTGGATGATCTTATAACCTATATGCACTGTGGGGCCTATGGTAGGGTGTGATTTGAGGGAGGCTGGAAGAGTTGCATAACACCATATAGCTCTATTCAAGGGCACTGTTCCAGACTGTTCAATAGTCGCCCAAAGTTTATACTCTCCATGCCTACACCAGTCAATTATTCTGCCCAGATGTGCTGCTTGATAATATTTAAATATATCTGGAACTGCCACTCCGCCTGCACTCTTGGGCAATGTAAAAAGGTCCCTACTAATCCTTGGGCGTTTGCTTGCCCATATGAATTTGGTAAACATGGTATGGATTTGGCTAAAGTAGGCCATATGGGATTCTAGGCAGGATGCCTGGACACACCAAATAACTTGACACTACACCAATGTATATTTATGAACAATAAACACATCTTTATTAAATATAAATATTATTTATATATAATACTATATATAATTTACTTAAAATGTATTTTTATTTTTGATAAAAATTTGGCCGCGGCATAACTATTGGATTAATTACTATACCTTTTAACTTACACACAACTGTACCTTACTCAACCAATAGTTCAACCAACATACACAACTCAGTCACTACGACTCGAGCTGTAATAAAAAAGACTTTAAAAACCATCCCCTTTGTTACCACAAAGAGATTTATCCACATAGTTTTTTGCCGCGACAAGGGAGGGTGGGTGGGAAGCTCTGCTGAAAGGTCCTCCTCAGGAACGGCTGGCCCCGGACCCCTTCCAACCGCTCCTTATATAGGCCTGCTCACAGCTTCTAGAATGTTCCTACCTGTCATCTGACCTTAGCTGACCTATCAGGTACCCTAAAATTCCTGAATTTTCCCCAGTAACCTGGCTAACTAGACCAATCCCTGCCTTTCCGGCCTAAGGGCCCTACCAGCCAATCCTAGCTTTAGTTTTTTCCCCTAGCAACAGCTTACCAAAACCAATCCCTGCTGTTCCCGCTCAAACTATCCCCAGAAACCTTGAAACTTCCCCTTCCAGGAATCCCATAAGGAAAAGGGGGGCCTTAAAACAGTCCTTTTCCCCTCAGGAATAGCAATAGGTACTGCCTGAAAAAGGTACAAAAATTTAGGCACGATGTTCATCTTAAAGCGGTAGTTCACCCACAATCCCATGATTTTACCATCGAGACAGGCATTGTAGCGCGAGCTACAGTATGCCTGTCCCGATTTTTTTAACCCCATACTCACCTTGTAGTCGTCCATCGTAGATTTCGTCTCCCGCGGGGAATGGGCGTGCCTATGGAGAGGGAGGATGATTGACGGCCGGCTCTGGCGCGTCACTCTCCCCGAAGACAGCCGGAGTAGGTCTCGGCTCTTCACGGCGCCTGCGCACAGGCTATGCGCACGCGTCGTGAAGACCAAGCCTATTTCGGCTATTTCCGGAGAAGCGTGACGCGCCAGAGCCGGCCGTCAATCATCCTCCGTCTCCAGAGGCACGCCCATTCCCCGGTATCTTCGATGGACGACTACAAGGTGAGTATGGGGGGAAAAAATTCGGGACAGGCATACTGTAGCTCGCGCTACAATGCCTGATTTTAAGGTAAAATAAAAAAAAAAAAATTTTTTCCCGTCGATAGGGTGAACCCCCGCTTTAATGATGTTGCACCGGCCAAACCAAGAATGAATTTCTTTATGCCATTTATCTAACAGTGCTCTTACTGAGCTGAGTAGTGGTGGGAAAAAGTGTTTACCAAATTTGGTGGGATATGAGTGCCCAGGTACTTTTGCGTTGTTGACGTCCATCTACATTTTAAATTAAGCTGTAAAATGCTACGCACAGATCTGGGCAATGCAACTCCCACAGCTTCCGATTTAGTGTAGTTTATTTTTAAATTTAATAAAGCTCCGTACCATTCTATTTCCCTCCTGATGCTGTGTACACACAATCATTTTTCGGGTTGTAAAAAAACAACGTTTTATAGGCTCTAGAAAAAAAGAATTTTTTTTCAACTTCATCATTAAAATGGCCATTGAGAAGAGTAGATCATCTGCCAAAGCTGACACTTTATAATTATGGCCTCCTATTTTAAATCCTGCAATTTTCAGCTTTCAGCGCTCTCGCACATTCAATGAGAATTGTGCGGTCATGCAACACTGTATCCAATTGACATTTTTTATCATTTTGTTCACACAAATAGAGCTTTTATTTTGGTGGTATTTATTCATTACTTTGTGTTTTCTTTTTTTTGCACTATAAGTAGGAAAAGAGCAAAAATTATGAAAAAAAAAAAAACAATATTTTCTACTTTCTATTTTAAATGAAACCCAATAAAATCAAATGTTGGCATAAATTTAAGCCAAAATGTATTCTGTTCCATGTCTTTGGTAAAAAAAATACTGATAAGTGTATAATAATTGGTTTGTGTGATCACGGACAGATGTACGCAGATAATCATGCACAGATGTGTGCAGATGTTCACGGACATAAGTGTGCAGATGATCATTGGGACATATGATTTTACTGGGACATATGTGGGAGACAGGTGTTTTTACTGTGGGGGGTGACACTGTTGTGGGGACACTATTTTAGGGACATTGTGTTATGGTGACACTGGGCCTGTAATTAGTGTGTAAAAAAAAAAAGCTGTAAAAAAAAAAAACGGCTCATACACACTGATCACTGGCCGGCTGCAGCGATCTGCTCTACCTCTCCTCACTGACAACTTCCATATAAAAGAGCTGATCGCCTAGCAACCGGTTCTCTAGCTACGTCATACGTCATATGATGGCTGTGATTGCACACAGCAATCGTGTGATCAGGAGGGCCAGTCACAGAGCCTTCCTGCCGATCTGAGATGCGCCGTGTTCAGGTGACACAAGCACATCGCGATTGCGCTGCTGCCCTGGAACGCAATCCCTCTCCTTCTGAAGCCCATTCCTGAATGTCCACTCAGTAGGAAACTGGGAGGTGGTTAATTACCACTGGGTTTTATAATTTTTTTTTTTTTTTAACAAGAATATGGTTTAAAACTTAATACCAAAAACTTAAAACAAAAAAAAAAGTTTTTCTTAGTTTTTGTTATACAATTATGCAAATAATTAATCTTTCTTCATAAATTTAGGCCAACATATATTCTGCTAAATTGTTTGGTAAATAATTAACCAGAATCAGTATATAATATTTAGTCTTTGTTAAATTTATAGAGTCTACAAACTATGGTTTATGTATTTGAAAATTAATACGTACTGATGGCCTATCTCAATTCTTGTGGCCCTAAAATTCCAGGGCAGTAAAATATCCCCCAAATTACCCCTTTTTGAAAGTAGGCAGTCCAATGTATTTATTAAGAGGCATACTGAGTTTTTTGAAGTTGCAATTTTTTGTCACAATATTTTGGAAATGTAAAAAATGAAATTAAACTTTACATTTTTTTTTTTTAACCACATCAATACAGGGCATTTCACCCCCTTCCTGCCCAGGCCAATTTTCAGCTTTCAGTGCTGTAATATTTTGAAAGACAACAGTGTACCCAAATGAATTACCCATTTTTTTTACCACAAATAGAGCTTTCTTTTGGTGGCATTTAATCACCTCTGCGTTTTTTTTTTTTTTTTTGTGCTATAAACAAAAAAAGAGCGACAATTTAGAAAAAAAAACACTATTTTCTATTTTTTTGCTATAATAAATATCCTACATTTTTTTTTCTTAATTTTTTTTTTCTCAGTTTAGGCCGATATGTATTCTACATATTTTTTGGTAAAAAAAACAAACAAAACGCCTCCTATAACGGCGGGAATCAGAGGACGTTATCGAGATCCCATATGCGGATATCATATGACTATGGGCGGTATTTAAGTGGTTAACAAAATTGTAATTTTAACAAGTTATTTCTCACACACAGCCAGACTTTCCATCGGGAAAAGCTCTGTCGGAATCTCCAACGGAAAAATAGAGAACCTGCTCTCTGTCTAAGTCCGTCAGAAATTCCGACGGAAAAAGTCGGATGGGGCATACACATGGCCGGAATATCCGACGAAAAGCTCCCATCTGACTTTTTCTGTCAAATTCTGACTGTGTGTACACGGCATAAGAATTACACCCCAAAAGACATTCTACCTCTCCTTCTGAGTATGATTAGAGATGAGCCGAACACCCCCCTGTTCTAACCCGAATGGCAAACCCCATTGAAGTCTATGGGAGCTGAACAGGAAAAATTGAAAGTGCCCATTTTGAAGGCTTATATGCAAGTAATTGGCCATAAAGGGGGTATAGGGGTCTGGGTACTGTCCTGGGTGACATGTATCAATACATTAAAAATAAAAATAAAAATTCAGGAGCAGTGATTTTAATGATGCTTAAAGTGCAACAATAAAAATGAAAAATTAATTTAAATATAGTGCTTGGGGGGTCCTCCTAGTCTGCCTGCAAAGTTACACATCTGTAGCACATATAGAACATGCTGCAGCAAAAATTAAATTTCTAAAGAAAAAAAGAAACCAACGTTAATTTTTTTTTTTTTTTAAATGGCATGGGGTCCCCCCCCAAAATCCATACCAGACTCTTATTAGGGCATGCAGCCTGGCAGGTCAGGAAAGAGGGGGGATGAGCAAGCACCCCGCTTCCTGAACCATACCAGGCCACATTGGGGGGGGCTCTGCCCCACAATAGGGGCCAGTGGTTGTGGGGGGTCTGGGGGCTTATGGGAATCTGGAAGCCCCCTCTAACCAGGGGGCCCCCAGATACCCCCCCCCCCATGTGAATGAGTATGGGATAAATAGTACCCCTACCCGTTCACCATAAAAAGTGTCAAAGTAATAAAAACACACACACACACAGAGTTTTTGACAATTCCTTTATTAAAAAATAAAAAAATTGTGTCCAACCGATGTAAAGTCATTGTCCAGCACACCTCACTCGAAAAATAAAAACATGTAAACTCTCCCGCCGACATGAAGGCTGGCTGCCTGCCTCCTGCAAGTTTGACCGTTCTTATATAGATAAGGAGCTACGTCACCTAGTGGCACCGCCCCCTTCTGACATCACGGACTGGTGCATGCTGAGACTGGTCCCTCTTTGGTCCATTCAGACATGGAGCAGCGGCTCGGCCCTGACCCTCTCTCTCCTCATTAGCGCCCGCTGTGTGTCTCAGCCATTAAGGAGGGAGAGTCCCAGACAGCCGTGTCTCTCTCGTGCAACATTGCTGGATCAAGATGGGGCTCAGGTACTGTAAGTATAAGGGGATCTGCTGCACACAGGAGGTTTTGCATTAAGAGAAAAAAAAAATTCTGCCTTTAGAACGACTTTAAACAAATGCTCGTGAGCACAAAGGTTCTAAAAAACTTTTCATAGCGCCTGTACTTTACAGTAAGTATTATTTTTGTCTCTACCAAAAAGAGCTAACTAGTTGGTTGGATTTGGACTCCATGACAATAAAGATACGCCCCATCGTAACCAACATCACGATAAACCTTCTAATCCTCTTCATTGGCTTACCTTTAAATAGGCTATCACCCCTTCAGTCCATCATGAACATTGCTGCCAGGCTCATCCACCTTACAAATCGCTCAGCGTCCGATACCCCTGTTTGCCAATCCCTCCATTGGCTGCCACTCAACCAACAAATAAATTCAATACTAACCATGACTTGCAAAACCATCCATAACTTGGCCCCCAGCTACATCACTAACCTGGTCTCAAAATATCAACCAAATAGTTCTCTTTGTTCCTCCCAGACCCCCTGCTCTCTAGCTCCCTTGTCAGCTCATTCCATGCTCGCCACCAGGACTTCTCCCGAGCCTCTCCTATCCTCCGGAATGCGCTACCCCAGTCTGTCCAACTATCTCCTACTTTGTCCACTTTCAGACGATCCCTGAAAACACATCTCTTCAGAGAAGCCTATCTGGTCCTCACCTAACAACTTCCCATTTATTTTCTCCATCACCCCCCCCCCCCCCACCGTTATTACCTATTGTATCACTTGACCAGGGCCGCCATCAGGAATTATGGGGCCCCTTACACAGCTTCAGGCATGGGCCCCCTGGAGCAAAGAACCGGGGGGGTGCTGCTGCCTCAAATTGAGAAGCGGGGGGGTGCTGCCGCTAATTGAGAACCGGGGGGCGTGAATTGAGAAATGGGGGGGTTGCCCTGGGGACCTCTGGGCCCCTGACAAAAATAATAATAAAAAAATATATATATATATATATATATATTTATATAAAAAAGGGGGGGTAGCCATCTGGGGACCTCTGGGCCCTTTAATAAAAATAAAAAAGAATAAAAAAAAGGGGGGTTGCCATCCGGGCCCCTGGGGACCTCTGGGCCCCTTACAGGTGTACTGCCTGTACCCCCCTGATGGCAGCCCTACACTTGACACTCCATCTTATATTGTAAGCTCTAACAAGCAGGGCTCTCTGATTCCCACTGTTTTAAGTGTATTGTAGTTGTACTGTCTACCCTCAAGTTGTAAAACGCTGCGTAAACTGTCTGCGCTATAGAAATCCTGTATAATAATAAATGACAAAAGTTCCCAGTCCTCCCCAACCATAATTGCATTGTCCCAGTCTCACACGCTCACTTATACCACTGACAGTCCATCAAAACAGGAGATGTAGTAAAGTATTTTTCCTATTTTTTTCCCTCTGGACATGAAGTTTGAAAATCAGTGTTTTGCTTTCCAGGTTTATGCAGGTATCCATGGTTAATGATCTATCTAGTTTACCGGTCCAGGTACAAATTAACCTACAATGCATTTGCTACTAAATTCTGCTGTTCAATAGTAGAGTAGATATGTAGCGGCACCCTGTAGGAGCTGCTGAATATTGTGGTCCACCTGTGTCACCCTGCCCAGCCCAACAGGCCCTCTGCCTGTAGTAAAGCAAAGAAAGAATAAAAGGCGCAAGCAGTGGCATAGCGTGGGTTGTCAGTGCCTGGGGCGAGGCAAGTAATTTGCACCACCCTGACCCATGGACTTACCTATTTTCAGCTAGCTCCAATCTGGTCACATGGTCCACTGTGTGAGACAGCGGTGGCTGTAGGGAAGAGGAGAGTGTGCTTGATAATGACTGGTAAAGCCTGGAGTGGTGACATCATGCATATGTTCCTATGTTCCATCTGTTGTTGGTGCTCCCTCCTCTTCACACTTGTGACAGCGCCCCTCTAAATTTTGCGCCCGGGGCAGTGGTCCCCCTGTCACCCCCCACGCTACGCCCCTGGGCGCAAGGCCAAGTGCATTATCCTTGGTAAAAAGTTTATCTAAAAAACAGAAGTGTAGTACTCACATTTGGTATCTGGAATAACACCACATCAAACATCTAAAAAGTCATATGACAGTGCTCATATCCTGTGGGGTACTAGGGTAGAGTGATCGGCTGATGCATCTCGAAGATTTTTCCTCCTTCTTAGAGCCTAATGGAACCAAGTCTGGTCTGCATGTTAATACATAGTGGACTGAATGGATTGTATCATTTTGGGGGAATAGTCCTCCTTCGCTGATGGGATGATCTTTACTCATCACAGCCCACCAATATATGGTGATAAAGTGGCCCTTCTACCACATCCTGTCCTGTTGATAGACATCCAGGAGTGGGCTAAGCTGGCTTTGTGGTGCCTTAGGGTCCCCTGGGCGGATGTTGTGTGGAATGCACAGTAGTGCTTAGATGGTAAGGTTCCCAATCCAAATCCCGCAAGCGATGTACTAAAAAGGGACTAAATGGCTGAATATAGTGACAGGGCGCCACGTGTGTCTGTCTGATGGTGTGTGCTCTCGGAAGAGAGAGAAAGTGAAGAGTTCAGCATCCTCTCAAGAGACTGACCCGTGATGTGTTGGGTCAGAGCACCAAAGAAGTTATCCTCACCCCTCAAGGAACTCTTGCAGAGCCTGACCTTACCACATATTCGGTGAAGGGCAACCTTAACTCACCCCCTGGCACAACTAGCTGGGCCATTCCAATTAAGGTGGCCTGTAGGCAGGACAACCTTCCTTCCAATGTTTATTGATGGGAGGTTCCTCTGCCAGGTCCTTATGAAAATGCAAGTTGTTTGTTTTTCTATGTACACTAACCTGATTTTTTTTCTCAGCATGTATTTGAAAGCATGTACCAGGTCAAGGACTGTTACTTCCTTTGGGGACCAAAGGTTCTTTGGTGGGGAGAGTGTGTATCAGGTGCCCTGCATATTCCGCTGCCTGGCCAAGATTCTTCTGTGAGGGAGAAAGTGCCTGTCAGTTTCAGAGGGGGTTATTTCCCCCCTCCCCCTTTTTTCTTTTCTCCTCACACAAACACACAGGGCTGGTCACTCTGCATCCTCCCCTGTGTCCCTATTGGCAGGAGGAGGAGAGCCAAATACAGGAGCAAATCAGAAGGGCTTTAACAAGCAGCAGCTTCAAAGGATTCTGGGATATGTAGTCAGTCACAATCTAAAATGGCCCCATAGCTTTCTATGGAGACAGAACTACAATAGCCAGTCTGCTCTGGGGGCAAAGGAACTCAAGACTTCATCTTGCTGATCTTAGAAAATTTCTCAGACTACACGAAGCAGAGGAAGATATTAGACCTAGGGGAGAGGTGCTGCCTCCTAGGTCAGTCCACTGCGTGATTTCACGCATCCACAGCCAGTCAGGACATCTAGCCTGAGAGAAGGGGATCTCAGGTGGATAACCATATGCACCTGCACTGACGGTGTGAAGCATTCCAGTGTGAGGTGACCTATCAGGTCCCTAGAAGAGCCTGCCTGTTCCAGGGCGTTCGTTTTGGGTTTTTGCCGCAGGATTGGGTGAGAGGGCTTTCATTTGCAGGAAACAAGGACACTGCACACAGACAGAGTTAAATGGACACTGTAAACAGACATCATTGCTGTTATCTTGCTGACACTTGTAGTACCACAGGGCTAAAGGATAATGCCATCCATTCACAGAGACACTGTATACAGACACCATTGTTCTTTCACCTTGCTAAGGAAGATCCTTTATTCTTTACTTGATAATCCGGGCCAGTTGTGTTGTTTGGCCCTGGTTATGTCAGTGTGTACTGACACATACACACACTCACGTAGTTCTGGGTATGTGTCAGGTAGGTCACCCTGCACCACTCCACCGGCCGCGCCCGCAACCCCACCCCCCCCCCCCCATGTTTGCATAGTGTTCCTGACTGTTTTCTTTAAACTGTTTCAACCAAGTCCTGGGTACTTACACAGGTCCTGGCTGACTAATGTTAACCTGAATTTTACTTTTCTTCAAGTAAACTACAAGAAGAACTGTGTTGTGTATTCCTGCTGAGTTATTCCATTAATCACATTGCTAGGTGTGCCAGAGGGGCTGGGACAGTTCATTGGCAGAGTAACGGACTGAACAAACAAAATCAGCTCCCTCGGGGGTTTGCTACATAATGCAAACTCCACAACCATTTATTCATAAGTCCTTCAGTTTATTGTACATATAAAAAGATTATAGCAATGTGACCAGGTTGTGTAACCATAAAATGTCCACTCACAAAATCCCCCCCAGTAGCATCGTTTTCCTTCAGTTCTCACTGCTTCATTTAGACACTGGGAGCGGAGTTAGAGAAGTATAGCCAAAGCTATTTTAGCTATACTTCTCCGATAGGTCACAAGAGTGCAGTTGGTTCTTCGCTCCTGTGTCCAGATGCCTGGACCGACAGCTGGATCAACCTCTCAGCAAGCTGCTGGAAGACTGACCCCGCTGCTCCTGCTCACTCCACAGCTCAGCACTCCAGTGAGCGCTGGAGGGGCACATCAGAGAGCTGAAGGATGAAAAACCGACAGATGGTTCAGCCATGTGAAAGGGGCCTAACTCTTAACTCCTTCGCTGCTGAAGCAGTTTTATTTTCCATCGTTTACATGCATGCTTAAAAAGCTGGAGGGGAAAAAAATCTATTATTCTCTATGGAGATGGGTCACATTTTCACTCCAAAACGGCTGGAGCCAAAAGTTCCAAAACGCCTGAAGCTCAAACAAGTTCTGGGACTTTTTTTTTAGGCGGATTTGGGCGTTTTTCTGCTTTTAACATTGGTGACCATTTCAGACCTGTCCAAAATCGCGGCAAAACGTGGTAAAAAATGCCGCAAAAATCGCGGAAAACGCTACGCTCAGTTGTGAATGCAGCCTTATGGTATTTGCACGGAAGGTCCTTTATAACCTCTTCCTGCCATGCCACACATACAGTATCTCACAAAAGTGAGTACACCCCTCACATTTTTGTAAATATTTTATTATAGCCTTTCATGTGATAAAACTGAAGAAATTACACTGCTACAATGTAAAGTAGTAAGTGTACAGCTTGTATAACAGTGTCCCCTCAAAATTACTCAACACACAGCCATTAATGTCCAAACCGCTGGAAAAAAAAGTGAGTACACCCCTAAGTTTAAATGTCCAAATTGGGCCCAAAGTGTCAATATTTTGTGTGGCCACCATTATTTTCCAGCACTGCCTTAACCCTCTTGGGCATGGAGTTCACCAGAGCTTCACAGGTTGCCACTAGAGTCCTCTTCCACTCCTCCATGATGACATCACAGAGCTGGTGGATGTTAGAGACCTTGCGCCCCCCCACCTTCCGTTTTGAGGATGCCCCACAGATGCTCAATAGGGTTTAGTTCTGGAGACATGCTTGGCCAGTCCATCACCTTTACCCTCAGCTTCTTTAGCAAGGCAGTGGTTGTCTTGGAGGTATGTTTGGGGTCGTTATCATGTTGGAATTCTGCCCTGCGGCCCAGTCTTCGAAAGGAGGGGATCATGCTCTGCTTCAGTATGTCACAGTACATGTTGGCATTCGTGGTTTCCTCAATGAACTGTAGCTCCCCAGTGCTGGCAGTTTATCTTGGTCTCAGACCACAGGACATGGTTCCAATAATCCATGTCCTTAGTCTGCTTGTCTTCAGCAAACTGTTTGCAGGGTCTCTTGTGCTTCATCTTTAGAAGAGGCTTCCTTCTGGGATGAAAGCCATGCAGACCAATTTAATGCAGTGTGTGGTGTATGGTCTGAGCACTGACAGGCTGACCCCCCCTCCCCCCTTCAACTTCTGCAGCAATGCTGGCAGCACTCATATGTCTATTTCCCCAAGACCACCTCTAAATATGATGCTGAGCACGTGCACTTAACCTCTTTGGTCGACCATGGCCTGTTCTGAGTGGAACCTGTCCTGTTAAACCGCTGTATGGTCTTGGCAAAAGTGTAAAAAAATATTTTAATAAAATGAACCCCTGTCCCTCCTATTTAAGTGTGGATCCTGCTGCACATGTATGTAAACAGCAATTGCACCACACATGGGAGGTAACAATGTGACCGTCAGAATGAGAGGAATACATTTTGAGGCCATAATTTATGATTAAACATACACTAATAACCTGTATAGTGTCATAAAAAATTCTAACAGCCTTGACTTTATTCTTCAGGGCCGCTGAAGTAATTGCCCCAGAAAGCAAGTGGTTAAAGGGGCATTGGCATGGGGATAACTTTTTGTCTCTGCTGGCTGTCATTTCTCAGTCAGGTTTCTGGGTAGGAAGTCAGCTGTTTGAAGAAATTATTAACCTAATAAGATCATTTTGATAAGCTGATAGCTAAACCATCTGCATAATAACTTCTATCCTAAGTTGTGCTAAAAGAAAAATAAAATTCAGTTTTTTATTAGCAGTTCCTGTGACTTTGTCCTCAAAGTAGCAGGCCATGAAAGTTGACTTCCTACTAGAAATACCATATCTATGTAAACAGAGATAGTTGTAGGTGGGGTTTCCCCATCTAAGTTTTCAGGGGCTGTGATCCTCCAGGCTGTGTGCTCCTGATAAGACCCATAACCAAAACAACAGATAACATGATCACTACTGACAATATTTAAATAAATACCAAATATATTCCCAATAATTTTGCTGATGGAGGTCAAACAACTGATATAATATATAAAATAAATCTATAGCAAAAAATGTTTTGCCTTTTCCAAATGGGGTTGTGAAATGATTATCTTTTCTTGAGATGGTGGTTGCTTAGACCTTAAATGCGGTCTTATGCCGTGTACACACAACCGTTTTTCGGCTTCTAAAAAATGACGTTTTTTTTATGTCATTAAAAACGATCGTGTGTGGGCTTCAGAGCATTTTTCGGGTTCTAAAAAATGGGAAATTTTTTTTTCGAACATGCTCTATCTTTTCACTACGTTTTTAACGTTGTCGTTTTTAAGGTTGTAAAAAAATGCTCGTGTGTACGCTTTAACGACGTGAAAAACCCGCACATGCTCAGAAGCAAGTTATGAGACGGGAGCGCTCGTTCTGGTAAAACTACCGTTTGTAATGGAGTAAGCACATTCATCACGCTGTAACAGACAGAAAAGCGTGAATCGTCTTTTACTAACACGAAATCGGCTAAAGCAGCAAAAAGGGTGGCGTCATCCGCATGGAACTTACCCTTTATAGTGCCGTCGTACGTGTTGTACGTCATCGCGCTTTGCTAGAGCATTTTTTTTTTTCACGAACGTGTGTAGGCAAGGCCGTTTTAATGATCGGGTTGAAAAAAACTTATTTTTCTAGACCCTTAAAAACTTCATTTTTTAGAACCCGAAAAATGGTCGTGTGTACGCGGCATTACGCTCTCGCCAAATTCTGATAGTGTCAGTGCTGTCACATGGGAAGAAGAATAAGTCATATAATCCCCATACTCCGTAGTACTGTGTAGTATCCTATTCTCACAATGGCAGAATAGAGGAGTGTAGGAAAGGTAAATATGTGCCGCTGAAGATGCCACCATTAAAGCAAACCTATGAAGACGATTCTTAAAAAATCTCAAATTAAAAATTTGAAAACGCATAGGTTTTTCTAACTTGAATATTTACCCATTATCTGATTATGTTCTGAATGTTGCTTTTTTTTATTTAATTTTTAAATTTTTCCCACTTTAACTCTATTTAGGCTTTGGCAGCCACTTTACGTCTCATTTCCTATATGCACGTCATCCGTGTAACCCAGTTGCTTCATCATTCTGGTTTTCCCCAGGAACATTCAGCAGAAACTTTACAAACAGATTGGTCAGTGACCTCCTGAGGGTCAGAAATAAAGGGTCAGTGACCACATCAGGGACAGACTCTTGCTCTCTGATCTCTGTTACTTTACTAGTGCTTTACCATATCCTAAACTCTTTTCACAGTACTGTATCTTCGAGAATAGTCTGGGCCTGGTTCATACATGGGCGACTGTTTTTATAGCTTCCAGTATCATCCCTATGGTGCCAGTGGGAGTAATAGTGCCCCATCGTTGGTACCAGTGGAAGTAATAGTGCCTCATTGTCAGTGCTAATGGGAGTAATAGTGCCCAATTGTCAGTGCCAGTGGGATTAATAGTGCCCCATCCTTAGTGCCAGTGGGAGTAATAATGCCCCATTGTTGGTACCAGTGGGAGAAATCGTGCACCATCGTTGGTGTTAGTGGAAATAATAATGCACCATCGTCGGTGTAAGTGGAAGTAATAGGGCCCCATCGCTGGTGTCAGTGGGAGTAATATGCCCCATCATTTGTATCAATAGGAAGAATACTGCCCATCATTGGGAGGAATATTGCACCATCATTGGTGTCAGTGGGAGTAATAATGCCCCATCATTGGTGTTAATAGGTGAAATTATGCTCCATTGTCCACAAGGACTAGGCAGTTTGAAGACCACTGCTTTATGCATATTTAAAAGCTTATTGGAGAAAGACACGCTATTCGTTTTCATTCACATTTCTAACCATTTAACTCATTAGCTGCAAATACTACATCATTTAAGGTATTCTATTGGCCAAGGTATACACGAGTCTTGAAGAACTGCTTTTTTGGCATGCAAAATGATAGACCATAAAAAATGCAATCTACCGCCGCCCCTAATACAACCCAATAGATACTTGCAGTTAATCAGGTAATCCTATATGAAAATATTGTGTATGATTTTTGAATATAAAAGGAATACTAATGCGCAAACCACAAGGGTGAAAAAAATAATAAACTAAAACTAGCCAAGTAGCTGCCAACAAAAAAGTGTTCTCACACTAAACATAAATGATAAAATAAGGGGATATGGCGCTTACTATACTTCAAAAAACGAATAATATATAAAATAGAGCAATATGACAATTGAATCAGTCCTGTGTGAATAAATAAAGTGCAAAACAATGTAATTATGCAAAAAATAGCAATAATAATAGATAAACAATTACTTTATTCCAAAGATTAGCAAATGAAAAATAAAGTGCAAATAACAATTAAGGACTTCCAATTAAGTGAATGTGCAAAAATTCTCTGTGCAAAATAAACTGTTCAATGTGTATGGAGTGATCACATACACAGTGCAATCCAATTGTGATTATGAATCCAAACGTGAACCAAAGTTCATCCAGCATAAAGTGCAAGCGCCACCATCCAGCAGATCTCCACCATCCAGTGTGCGTGAAAACATTTGCCCCAGCCACTCCTTGCCTCCCTGACAAGATCCACACTGGCCAACCGATCCCCTGGGTATTCAGGTACGACAGGGGCGGACTGACAACTCATGGGGCCCCCGGACAATAGGAGATTATGGGGCCTCCGAGCAATAGGAGATTATGGGGCCCCGGGCAATAGGAGGTAAATGGGCCCCAGGCAATAGGAGATTATGGGGCCCCCCGGGCAATAGATTATGGGGCCCCACAGTATACACACATACAGTATGCATACACAGTACACACACAGAATACACATACACACACTGAAAGGGTACTGGAGAGGCGGGGCAGCTATAATCTTGGGATTTTTAGACCAAAAGGATGTCGGTAAGGGACATTTCAGGGACAGATGTAAAAAAAAACAGATTTTTACATATTGTCCTTGGTTTTACTGAGGCTGGCAACCCTGATGGGGCCCCCTAGTGGCATGGGGCCCTTGGGCAAGGTCCGAATGGTCAGTCCGCCCCTGAGGTACGTTCAGGTTCTCAGGATAGTAACGCTCCTGTGTCAGACCAATATGCCTCACCACCAATCCACTCTAGCAGATCTAATCCCAGGTCGTTCAGGCGCTCAGAGTATTGGCACTCAGTGACATGTAAAATGTAAAGGAACAGGAGGGCTCCATGGTGCAGTATTTTGATAAATTATTTTAATAAAAATGTAATAACTTACATATGTAGTTAAAAATGAACAGTGTGTAAAGCATAAAGGACTTCCGATCTCGGCCACGACCGGAAGTAACTTCACCCGGATTTTTTAGCTGACGCGTTGCGTCACTGTCCACGTGATTTTCTCAAAGGGCAATATGATTTTTGAAACTGTCCTCATAAAGACCATAACATTTGGGATGTCTGGGGTAATTCAAAACTCACACTAAATAGATTGGGGAGAGTAAAGCCGGTCATACTCGGATCTACTAGCAGTAATCATTGTGTTCTGCTCCCCGCACACCCTGCCGGCAGAACACAATAGCACTGCGGAAGGCATTTCCCTATCAACACTAAATGTGTTGAAGGGGGAATCTAGCAACTTTCTTTCCTTTCATCCATGGTGGAAGGAAAGGAAACTGAATCCTGTATGGGCCTCAGAAGTATAAAGAACTATGATTAATTAATGGGCTAAGGCAGGCCATAGATTACTTGATTTTCTTTCCTTCCGAGAAGGAAAGAAGAAGTAGGGCAGGGGAGTAGAGTTGAGAATTGGACAGAAGTATCACAGAAGACATGGAGGCACCCTCTCGACATCAGATGAGGGGAGTTTCTTTTCATAAGTCTAATAGTCAGTGGTCAAAATCTGATAGCATAAAGCTGGAGACCCGCGGTTCTCAGGTTTTATGGAAATTGTGCAGTGTCTGTAAGTTTAGCTGTCAGCCAGGGCCGGTGCAAGGATTTCTGCCTACACAAGCGAAGCTCCATTTTGACGCCCCCCCCCCCCCCCCAATGGCCACCCACCTCCCTTGCAAAAATGTTTCTTTCAATCATTTTTTTATATAAAAAAACACACTAATTTGTGCTTTTGTTAAGTGCATTTTTATTAACGATTTAACAAAATAAGTTATACAGCTATAAAACACATGTTTTACCAATAAGTGCAGGAAATAGTGCAAACAGACTTGTAAAAGTGCAGGAAATAGTACTGCACACAAACAGTACAACACTAAAATGGCCTATTCAAGGCAAAATATTACCATTAAATTAACATACCCCCTGCTTCCATTATCCATCCCCCCTGCTTCCATTATCCATCCCCCTGCTTCCATTATCCATCCCCCCTGCTTCCATTATCCATCCCCCGCTTCCATTATCCATCCCCCTGCTTCCATTATCCATCCCCCTGCTTCCATTATCCATCCCCCCTGCATCCATTATCCACCCCCCCTGCTTCCATTATCCACCCCCGTTTCCATTACCCCCCTGCTTCCATTATCCATCCCCCCCCGCTCCTTCTTCCATTATCCCCCACTGCTTCCATTAACCCCCCCCCCCCACTCCTTCTTCCATTATGCCCTCCTGCTTTCATTATCAACCCAGTCTCCATTAACCCCCCTTGCTCCTTCTTCCATCATCCATCACCCATGGGCCCTGCTCTGCTTCCACCATTCCTCCCCCCCCCACTCCTTCTTCCATTAAGCACTCCTGCTTTATTAATTATCCACCCGACCCCGTCTCCATTAACCCCCCTTGCTCCTTCTTCCATGATCCATCATCCATCCCCCCTGGGGGGGGGGAGGAATGGCGGAAGCAGAGCAGGGCCCAGGGGGGATGGATGATGGATCATGGAAGAAGGAGCAAGGGGGGTTAATGGAGACGGGGTCGGGTGGATAATTAATAAAGCAGGAGGGCATAATGGAACTGGAAGAAGGAGTGGGGGCCCCACTCCTTCCAGTTCCATTATGCCCTCCTGCTTTATTAATTATCGACCCGACCCCGTCTCCATTAACCCCCCATACCCGGGACTGGGTGCTGTGTCACTCTGTACTACTGCTGCAGCCTCTGTGGCGCCAGCAGCGGAGGGCCGCCCCTTCAGTGACGTCAGACGTCCTCCTGCGCGGAGGAGGACGTCGTCACTGAAGTGCCGTCAGTAACTTAGGTAAGGCGTAAGGGAGTCGGGACTGGCTGCGCCCGGCCTGGGCCCACATCCAGTGACAGCAGCACTGCGGCGCATTAGCACACCGGAGCGGGACACCGGGCGGCGGCAACAATAAGGTATTAAAAAAAAAACGTAATTTTTCCGCCCCATCCCAGGCAGCGGACCTGCCCGCCCCAAGCGGCCGGTTGGTCCGCCTGGTGGTTGCGCCGGCCCTGCTGTCAGCATGTCATTAATGAGCATCCAATGCACCAGATATTACTGCTGTCAGGGAAAGGGAATCTGACAGCCAGATTCTAGTTATGATCTGCTTAGTAGCTGTAAAAATGCAGTTTGTCAGTCTGAACTGATATTTAAAAAACCCATCTGGTTTCTAGTTGGGCAGCGCCTCTACAGGTAACATTGGCATATCCTTTCATTTTCAAAGCTTAAAGTGGAGGTTCACCCAGAAATAATTTTTTTTACCCTTAGATTCTTCCTCATTTTGTCTAGGGGAATCGGCTAGTTGTTTTAAAATCGAAGCTGTACTTACCGTTGTATAGAGCGATCTTCTCCGCCGCTTCCGGGTATGGTCTTCGTGACTGGGCGTTCCTATTTTGATTGACAGTCTTCCGACAGGCTTCCGACGGTCGCATCCATCGCGTCACGATTTTCCGAAAGTAGCCTAACGTCGGTGCGCAGGCGCAGTATAGAGCCGCACCGACGTTCAACTTCTTTCGGCTACTCGTGACGCGATGGATGCGACCGTCGGAAGCCTGTCGGAAGACTGTCAATCAAAATAGGAACGCCCAGTCACGAAGACCATACCCGGAAGCGGCCGAGAAGATCGCTCTCTACAACGGTAAGTACAGCTTCGATTTTAAAACAACTAGCCGATTCCCCTAGACAAAATGAGCATCAATCTAAGGGTAAAACATTTTTTATGGGTGAACTCCCGCTTTAACTGAAGCAGAAGATAGAAGCTGATTGGTTGGCATACTGTGTCATGCTTGAGGCCACTTCCCACCTGGCCTGGGTAGACGTCTTATGACCTAGCTGCTACACAGCGAGTGGATTACAGATCGCTTTACCAGGTTGGTCCTGGTACCATGTGATTGCTGTGACCAATCACAGTGATCACATGTCAGTAGTATATAATGGCTTTCATTTATAGCCATTCATTGTGTACTATTGTGGTGATAGTGATCACATGGGGCCAATCACAGCCAACCTGTACCATTTGATAGCTGTAGACAATCACAGCTATCAACAATAGTAGACAATGGTACATGAATGGATGCTATTCATAAACAAGATTAATTATAACAGTGATCACTGTAATAAGCAATCATAGAAAAAAATCCTGATCACATCCCCAGAGCAGTACAGTGTTACTATGATGACACTGTACTGCTCTGGTCACAGTAAAAAAAATCCATACTGTGACCAGTTAGTGTCCCTGATCACCGCCACTCCAATCATATAACACTGTACTGCTCTGGTGACAGTATGTAAAAGATACACATAAAATACAAATTCATTTCTTAATTTTTCAAAAAATTTGGATCAAAAACTGCAACTTCAAAAAACTCACCATGCCTCTTCTTAAATGTGGAAAAAGGGAAAAATATTGCGCTTGTCTGAAAAATAAACAAATAAACGAAAGAAACAGCTGCTACACAACAATTATAAAGTGATGTGATTTTTTTTTTTTGCGCTAATGGTAAAGGAGAGACAGTGATGTCTCACTAAATAAATGTGTAATCACTGTACTGAACCAGTGATAATAATAACAACAACCAATATTAAGTGAATGAATGTGTTGATAAATCCATAAAAAAGAAAACAAAGAATAAGTCCATCAATGTAACTTGTGGTTAAAAGGTGAAGAAACCAAATGTGTGACCACGTAGATCCTCATAGGCAAACAGTCATTCCTTCCAACCAAATATAGATGTGAATGCGCTTACCAAAACCAATGGATCTACCTGTCAGCGACAGCATATCGTGTAGACATGGGGAGTCTCGGGGGAAATCAGCTCGGCTTCACTGAAGACTGTGCAGTTGGAACCACAAACTGGATGATTGGAAACCAAAGATTTTCAATGAAGGACCCTGGATGAACGGTGTCCTGGAACAGTATACCAAACCGAATCTCCCAAGATGTCCACCCTGAATCCAACGGACTTGTAGGGGTGGTGGTAAAGGACCCTTAAGGGAATATGGGCACAGCGGAACTGCTCCGAAAAAACAGTTTCCTTCTAACTAGAAGACTGGCAGCAACACCATCCAGCAGCAGATCTGCAGCAGATGGTGTTGCTGCCAGTCTTCTGGTTAGAAGGAAACTGTTTTTTCGGAGCAGTTCCGTTGTGCCCATATTCCCTTAAGGGTCCTTTACCACCACCCCTACCATCCGTTGGATTCAGGGTGGACATCTTGGGAGATTTGGTTTGGTATACTCTTCTTAAATACCTTGAACTTTCTACTTTCCAAAAAAGGATCATTTGGGAATTTTTACGTACTGTCCTGGCATTTTAGGGCCTCAAGAAATTAGATGAGGATGTCAGTACATCAGGATACATTTTCAAATATATATATATATATATATATATATATATATATATATATATATATATATATATATATATATATATATATATATATATATATATATATATATATATATATATATATATGTAAAATCTCTTTAACCACTTAAGGACCGCCTCCTGCACATATACGTCAGCAGAATGGCACGGCTGGGCACATCAACGTATATGTACGTTGATACTGAAGGAAATCACTGACTATTGACATTTGTTTCTTATTCCAGATTAACAGAGGACTGGTCTAGTTCAGTTAGGCTTCTTTCACGTGGGTAGCCAGAGGCAGTAAAAACAGGTGGTTGAGCCAAGGTTTTACTGCCCATTTAAAACCTAACACAGCGACAGAGGGGGCTGTTCTCCATGATGCAGCTGCAGCAAATCTAGTGTTGCGTTGACACCTCCTGTCAAATTCACCAATTAGAGTCAATAGGCTTGCAGTTGCAGCTAAAATAAAAAAAAAAAAAGCTCCATCAAGAGGCAGCCATGTTGCCTTTGAATGCCTAACAGCTGCTGCTTAATCTGCCACAGATCCTGGAGGACTTCCTGGAGTGTGAACCTAGCCTAAGGACAGTCATAGACGGAGCAAATTTCTTCCCTGCAATCACGGTGTTGACAGGGAAATCTCTCCCACGGAGCCATTGTGTTCTCCCGGCGGGGGAAGCCATCCCCACCGGGAGAACACAGTGATTGTTGTTATAATAGTAATAATAACAGTCACTGGCAATAATCGCATTAAAAATGCAGCAGGCTGATTTTACACAAGTTGGTCGACTTGGGTACATTCAGCCTGCCCAAACATGATTCAAGCGGTCTATAACTGGCTTAGCTGCTGCTATATAAATATATGACTGTGTTTTATTTTTTTTAAATACCAACTTGCCTGCTGTTTTACAGTAAATTATATTTCCACCCCTTATATACCTCCTGCATGGGAATCATTTGCTCACAAATTTTTCTTATTTAATCTGCAAGCCATTTTGGTAGGTTTCTATAGTAAAAAGACCCTAATAATTAGGACACCATTGGCTGCTTGAGGCCAAACGTTTGTCACTGATTAGGTCAAGGGAAAGGGGGAAGGGGATTTTGGGGGGGACTATTCACGGCACTGTTTGGACACGGTATAGTAAAAAATAACAAGTGTTTATTGAACATAAAACAGGTATCATAAAACAACATTTAAAGACAATCCCCACATTGCACATCAGTAAGTTATACACAAACTATGTCTGAATGTAAGGACTCGATCGCCTCGACCGGTTTCGCGGTAGTGTACCGCTTCTTCAGGAGGGGGTTTATCTACAAAATATGCATAAAACATATAAATATACAAGCAGGTTTATACGGTAGTTGTAAACATTGTATGACATAATCCAAGCGGCATGCCTTATAATGGAGTAAAAAACTCACCCAGACTGGTCAATTGATCGAGCCCGGAACCCAGTTGAAACCTTCTATGGCGCAAGGAGGGGGATATGTTTATTTAGAACGGGCTCTATTGAGGAATAAGATTGATGAATTTTATATGCAGCGAAGTGATCAATTAATTAATGGGATGGGGATCACCAGTGGGTGTGTGAAGGTGGTAGGTCTCAGTGACAACAGTTAATTAAGGAGAATGGGGAGATAGGAAGCGAAGGGGGAGGGGAAGGGAGGGGGTGAGGGGGAGAAAGGGGAAAGAGAAAGAGAAGGGAAGTGATTAAAGGTAAGATGAGAAAAGATATAAAGAATGACACTCAGATATAGTGGGAGTGGATGAAGAGAAAATATGGGGGAAAGGGGAGGGGGGGGGGGTTTGTAATAAAACAAAGGAGGGGAGAGGGAGGGAAAAAGGGGGGGGGGGAAAGGGGGGGGGGAGAGAGTAAAAATGAAAAATTAATTATTAGAAAAGACAGGAGCAGGGGGGGGGGGAAAGACAAGCCGGGGGAAGGGGGGGGGAAAGGGAAGAGGTGACGGAAAGTTGAGGGGAAAATGAGTGGAAAAGGGAGAGGCGGGGGAAAAAGGGGGAGGCGTCTAAAGGTGCAAAGAGAAGGAGGGGGGGGGAAAAAGGGGAGGGGAAGGGTAGGTGTGTATGGTGACGTGCTCGTGAAGGTGAAATGTGTTGGAGATGGTGGGATAAAAATAATTGTGTTGAGAAAGGTAGTGAAGGGAGGGGCAGGGAAAAGGGGGGCGGGGGGGTTTGGGGAGTAAAAAACAGGGGCTGGGGGGAAAAAGGAATGGAAGGGAAAGGAAGGATAAGGGGGGGGGAAGGGGATTAAGGTAATCCATTGGAAGTAAAGGGGGAAGAAAAAGGGGGGGGGAAGGAAGTGGGGAGGAGGGGGAAGTGAAGTGGAATAAAAAGGTTGAGGTGATAAGTAATTAATTTTTAGTTGTGAATACATGCAAGGTGACCGAGGTGAGCGTGGGACATATAGTGTTGTAAGGAAGTGCAAGGAATATCCAGGAAACCAAGAGTTAAGGAGACCGATCACCAAGCAAACTAATAAAAATTATATAGGTAGACCCTGATGGGTCCTTACCATTGCTGTATAAAAGATACTCGATTTTACTGGGGCACAAAAGGACAGTATCTGTCAGCCAATTGTATGGTGTGCTGAACTGCCAGGATATGGGCAGTGAGAAGCACTAATTCCAGCTGAGGAAGTTAGAAAGCAATAGGCCGGTTAGTCATGCAGCAAGGCAATCAGAACGGGGGCCGGGTAGATGGATAGCAGTCTGGCTTACCATGGCTGGTACTCGTCTACGTGTGTCCCCAGGGAGAGCGTCCGTGCTAACTCACAAAACCGGCTTTCTCAGCCGCTTTTGTAAGGATCCCTGGACGGCGTGTGACGTCATCAATTTGCGACGCCACCGCCGTCCAACGTCCCACCAACCCCTGCACGTGAGTGCGTGGGTGTGCAGCCGCAGACCCAATGGCATGACGCCAGGTCATAGGCTGCAAACAGGGAGCCGTCATTGGTGCTCCCTGCTGGGGACGACACTCCGTGCGCCAGTAATGAAGGAGGGGTTGGGCACCAGGCTGGATCAGCCAATCAGGGAGGTTAAACTCCGAAGGCATGCTAGAAATGGAAAATAAACATTGTACATAGACATTTAAATAAACAATTACAGCGATAAGAGTAAGGATTACTCAATACATATAATTGATGGGGGATTAATCCATCATATTGCCTAGAAAGCTGCATCAGAGCTCAGCATTCTGAAATCAAAACAGGGCACAGAGATTTATATAAAAAACAAAAAATATTGCATTGTCCCATCTATGTGATGGCTCAGAGGCCCGATAGCCCACACATCGGGCCATGGTTGCGGCCTATGGATGTGGGGAATACGGTTGGGAAATGGGAGAGAAGGAATTTCAATACACAGGGAGGGTAGGGGGGGGGGGGGGGGGGAGGGAGGGGAAGCAGAAAGGAATGGGTTGGTGCAGGGCCATTCTCTCAGAAGGTACATGTATTAATGTTCACGTAGAAATGGTTTGTAGGAATTGACTTCATTCATCTTTCTGTAGGATGGCCCTGTTCCAATCACCTCCCCGTTTAGTTTGGGGAATAACTTCCAAAACAAAAAAACGTATAACAGAAAGATCGTATCGATGGTATAATCCCACATGGCGTCCTACTGTGGTTAGTTTACCTACATCGGAATCGTATAGGTGATCACCCATCCGTTGCCGAAATTCTCTGAAAGTCTTCCCCACATAGAAGGCTCCACAGATACAACTCATAAGGTAAATAATGCCCTTAGTGCCACAATTGGCAGAGAAGGGGGGGTAAAATTCCCGACCATTCGGCAACAAAAATTGTTGTCCCTCCATCACCCAGGGGCATCTTGGGCAATTGCCACATTTGTAGGTGCCTCGGGGTGATGTATCGGTCGTATGTTCTGTGGTGTAGTGACTTTGAGTCAGTCGATCCCTCAATGAACTGGCTCGACGGAACACTATCTCAGGCTTTTGTTTAACATATTTCTTTAAGATGTTATCCTCGGCAATAATATGCCAATGGGTTTGTAGTATATTGCGCAATTCATTGTGAATGGCTGAATATGTTGTAATGAATCGTACTGACTCGTGAGAACATTTCTTTGTATGGCATACTTTGGCATACTTTACACGGACTTATATAGGAAACCTACAGCGGGTAACACCTTATTATACGCTTCTAGTGCCCACCCAAAACCGCTTATTCGAAGTATCCCCTTCGCCCAATACTTGCGGCTACGTAGAAATTGTACATTGTCAATAGATTTTAAGAGACAGGCAGATGAACTACGCGACCGTCTCCTAGCTCGTGGCTACACCCACACCAATTTAAAGAAGGCCTACAACAGGGCATGCCTTCGATCTAGGCATTCCTTGCTGTACGATCCTTCCAAAAATACAAAGAAATGTTCTCACGAGTCAGTACGATTCATTACAACATATTCAGCCAACCACAATGAATTGCGCAATATACTACAAACCCATTGGCATATTATTGCCGAGGATAACATCTTAAAGAAATATGTTAAACAAAAGCCTGAGATGGTGTTCCGTCGAGCCAGTTCATTGAGGGATCGACTGACTCAAAGTCACTACACCACAGAACATACGACCGATACATCACCCCGAGGCACCTACAAATGTGGCAATTGCCCAAGATGCCCCTGGGTGATGGAGGGACAACAATTTTTGTTGCCGAATGGTCGGGAATTTTACCCCCCCTTCTCTGCCAATTGTGGCACTAAGGGCATTATTTACCTTATGAGTTGTATCTGTGGAGCCTTCTATGTGGGGAAGACTTTCAGAGAATTTCGGCAACGGATGGGTGATCACCTATACGATTCCGATGTAGGTAAACTAACCACAGTAGGACGCCATGTGGGATTATACCATCGATACGATCTTTCTGTTATACGTTTTTTTGTTTTGGAAGTTATTCCCCAAACTAAACGGGGAGGTGATTGGAACAGGGCCATCCTACAGAAAGATGAATGAAGTCAATTCCTACAAACCATTTCTACGTGAACATTAATACATGTACCTTCTGAGAGAATGGCCCTGCACCAACCCATTCCTTTCTGCTTCCCCTCCCTCCCCCCCTACCCTCCCTGTGTATTGAAATTCCTTCTCTCCCATTTCCCAACCGTATTCCCCACATCCATAGGCCGCAACCATGGCCCGATGTGTGGGCTATCGGGCCTCTGAGCCATCACATAGATGGGACAATGCGATATTTTTTGTTTTTTATATAAATCTCTGTGCCCTGTTTTGATTTCAGAATGCTGAGCTCTGATGCAGCTTTCTAGGCAATATGATGGATTAATCCCCCATCAATTATATGTATTGAGTAATCCTTACTCTTATCGCTGTAATTGTTTATTTAAATGTCTATGTACAATGTTTATTTTCCATTTCTAGCATGCCTTCGGAGTTTAACCTCCCTGATTGGCTGGTCCAGCCTGGTGCCCAACCCCTCCTTCATTACTGGCGCACGGAGTGTCGTCCCCAGCAGGGAGCACCAATGACGGCTCCCTGTTTGCAGCCTATGACCTGGCGTCATGCCATTGGGTCTGCGGCTGCACACCCACGCACTCACGTGCAGGGGTTGGTGGGACGTTGGACGGCGGTGGCGTCGCAAATTGATGACGTCACACGCCGTCCAGGGATCCTTACAAAAGCGGCTGAGAAAGCCGGTTTTGTGAGTTAGCACGGACGCTCTCCCTGGGGACACACGTAGACGAGTACCAGCCATGGTAAGCCAGACTGCTATCCATCTACCCGGCCCCCGTTCTGATTGCCTTGCTGCATGACTAACCGGCCTATTGCTTTCTAACTTCCTCAGCTGGAATTAGTGCTTCTCACTGCCCATATCCTGGCAGTTCAGCACACCATACAATTGGCTGACAGATACTGTCCTTTTGTGCCCCATTAAAATCGAGTATCTTTTATACAGCAATGGTAAGGACCCATCAGGGTCTACCTATATAATTTTTATTAGTTTGCTTGGTGATCGGTCTCCTTAACTCTTGGTTTCCTGGATATTCCTTGCACTTCCTTACAACACTATATGTCCCTTGCTCACCTCGGTCACCTTGCATGTATTCACAACTAAAAATTAATTACTTATCACCTCAACCTTTTTATTCCACTTCACTTCCCCCTCCTCCCCACTTCCTTCCCCCCCCCTTTTTCTTCCCCCTTTACTTCCAATGGATTACCTTAATCCCCTTCCCCCCCCCCCCTTATCCTTCCTTTCCCTTCCATTCCTTTTTTCCCCCAGCCCCTGTTTTTTACTCCCCAAACCCCCCCCTGCCCCCCTTTTCCCTGCCCCTCCCTTCACTACCTTTCTCAACACAATTATTTTTATCCCACCATCTCCAACACATTTCACCTTCACGAGCACGTCACCATACACACCTACCCTTCCCCTCCCCTTTCCCCCCCCCCTCCTTCTCTTTGCACCTTTAGACGCCTCCCCCTTTTTCCCCCGCCTCTCCCTTTTCCACTCATTTTCCCCTCAACTTTCCGTCCCCTCTTCCCTTTCCCCCCCCCCCTTCCCCCGGCTTGTCTTTCCCCCCCCCCCCCTGCTCCTGTCTTTTCTAATAATTAATTTTTAATTTTTCATTTTTACTCTCTCCCCCCCTTTCCCCCCCCCCTTTTTCCCTCCCTCTCCCCTCCTTTGTTTTATTACAAACTCCACCCCCCCCCCCCCCTTTCCCCCATATTTTCTCTTCATCCACTCCCACTATATCTGAGTGTCATTCTTTATATCTTTTCTCATCTTACCTTTAATCACTTCCCTTCTCTTTCTCTTTCCCCTTTCTCCCCCTCACCCCCTCCCTTCCCCTCCCCCTTCGCTTCCTATCTCCCCATTCTCCTTAATTAACTGTTGTCACTGAGACCTACCACCTTCACACACCCACTGGTGATCCCCATCCCATTAATTAATTGATCACTTCGCTGCATATAAATTCATCAATCTTATTCCTCAATAGAGCCCGTTCTAAATAAACATATCCCCCTCCTTGCGCCATAGAAGGTTTCAACTGGGTTCCGGGCTCGATCAATTGACCAGTCTGGGTGAGTTTTTTACTCCATTATAAGGCATGCCGCTTGGATTATGTCATACAATGTTTACAACTACCGTATAAACCTGCTTGTATATTTATATGTTTTATGCATATTTTGTAGATAAACCCCCTCCTGAAGAAGCGGTACACTACCGCGAAACCGGTCGAGGCGATCGACTCCTTACATTCAGACATAGTTTGTGTATAACTTACTGATGTGCAATGTGGGGATTGTCTTTAAATGTTGTTTTATGATACCTGTTTTATGTTCAATAAACACTTGTTATTTTTTACTATACCGTGTCCAACCAGTGCCGTGAATAGTCCCCCCCAAAATCTCCTTCCCCCTTTCCCTTGACCTAATCAGTGACAAACGTTTGGCCTCAAGCAGCCAATGGTGTCCTAATTATTAGGGTCTTTTTATTTTACATACTAATTGGGATGTAGGCACCTGTTTATTTCATATACTCTCATTATAAAAGAGACCACACTCACCCTTTTTTCAATAGGTTTCTATAGTCATAAAATAAACAGTGGAGATATATAAATGTCCATAAATCAATCACAGGGTCTCCATAAGTGCATGTGTAAAAAGCACAAATCAGATGGGTGCAGTGATGAACACGAAAAGTAGACAGGCGATGATGATCCCTCCACCACAGATAAATTGTACTCTTACCTTATGGAATCGACCTGAAAAAGGTCACATAGCAGGGAACCCACACTTGGGGTAATAATCACAAATCCAGCACCCTAGATGGACTCCACATCATGTAAAAAACAAAGGAAACGATCTAGTGCTCCCTGCTTAAAATTTATTGCATAAAAATGGCAAGAAACCTACTTACAATGTGTAGCACTCTCTGCGAGTCCCGGCTTAAGGACGTGTAGTGGTTTCCAACCGTAAAGATGGCCGCGGGTGATGTCAGACGTAGCTCCTCCCCCATACACGTTTCGTCCGTGGGCGGGACTTCTTCAGCGCGGGGTTGGATGGTTTCTATAGTCGCATCTACTTATGGCCAAGCTTAGCCTGGCTGTTTCAGGCCGAAGTTGGGCTTTAAGACCTTTCTGACTGTATGAGCGTTTCAAGTCAGTGACTCCCTACGTAGTAAAGCTCGGATCGGCATAAAAACCCCAGAACATTTACCTTTTAAAGAGCATGAAGCCAGAGCATAAGAATGACAGCCAGATAGCTAGCCTTTTTATAAGGAAAGGTTACAAATGGATGCTTCTATATTGCTCTTTGGACAGATGTTGTGCTAAATGTAGAGTTCAGCTCCTTCTGTAATGTGTAGTGCACCAGGGTTATTCTCTAATTTCAGGAGATGTAAACCACCCTTTAACCTAAATCTGTATTTAATTATCTACATATCAAGCATTATGCCCAGTCCATTTAAAGAATTTGCAGCCTTCCAGGTTGTCCTTTTTTGGGGAACCCTGTCTTGAAGGCCCTTCCTGCAAACATTTGATAACAGACATCCACCATTACGTTTACACCATGGATGCTTACCTATTCCCCAAATCGAAATATGCTGCATACTTTAATTGGAAAGTTCTTTAGATTGTGAACTTGAACTAGACTGAGAGGATAGAGAGGAGTAATGCCAGTAAAATGCTTTGAAAATAAAAACTGTATAAAATCCTCTATCGTTGGTGCAGCACTGTTGAATTCCTTCACACAATTAATTCAATAATTCCCTCTATTTTCTGGAGATGGAATACCCATGGGGCGGACTGACCATTCGGGCACTCAGGCACTGCCCGAGGGCCCCATGCCACTAGGAGGCCCCATCGGGGTTGCCAGCCTCAGTAAAACCAGGGACAGTATGTAAAAATCTGTGTTTTAAAAAAAATCCTAAGATAATAGCTGCCCCGCCTCTCCAGTACCTTTTCAGTTTGTGTACAGTATGTGTATTCTGTGTGTATGTATACTGTGTGTGTGTGTGTATATTGTGTCTGTGTGTACTGTGTGTGTGTGTGTACTGTGTGGCCCCATAATCTATTGCCCGGGGGCCCCATAATCTCCTATTGCCCGGGGCCCCATGAGTTGTCAGTCCGCCCCTGGGAATACCCATATAGGTAGGTACCCTATACCACATATACTAGCAATACCCCAAAATATAACTTTTCCAGCAAACATTAAAATTCCTCTTAGACACATTCATTGGCAGTTTACTTCCCTCTAGGCTTACCCATAACCTAGATACTCCATTAAACGAATGAACCACTTTAATTGGTAAGGTAAAGGATAGGCCTATACTGTGACATATCATAGTGTAGAAGCTCTACGCGTTTCGTGGTTTGTACCACTCGTCAGGAGCAGATATGCAGTATGGGGGTATCTACAATAGAAAGAAAATGCCAATATAATAAAATGGTAATGAAACTATAAAACATATAATGCATAAAAGAAAGAGGGGGAGCAAACAAGGTCCCAAACACTCTTACCTATTGGTAGCATGATAATGTGATGATAGAATAATATCAATGGTAGGGGGCGGCTATGGACAGTATCTTCCCCGGGAGCTGAGATGGTTTAACCCAAGGGTCCAGCGGCTGCACCAGCAGAAGGTGAAAAACGTGGTAAATGATCGGTCGTCATCAGAAATGTATCAAATAATATAAACCATTCCCAGAGGTATCTGTGGAGATGGGTGGGTAAAAATGGTTGGTAATGTAGCTTGTGTTTTGGAAGAGAAATTCCAAGTGTAAAAGTAATAATAGTGCATAATTAGAAGAGCGCGGATAACCAAAAACAGGGAGGTGCCAGGGTAAAGGTGTAAGAAAAGTGGAGATGGTGACAAGTAAGTTAGCAAAAAATACCTGGTAGGGTATATGGAAGGGAATAATCCGAATAGGTGCAATTGTGTCATGAAAGGAAAATAATCCTAGAGTGTGTGAGCGGTGCAGCTGGAGAATAAATAGTGGCCGCGGACCAATGGTGACCATCAACGCCACGCAGCATCATTACAGAGGGAGGAGCGGCACCAGCGTCCAAACGGCATGACGCGCTCGGCGCCCAAGCCTCCCACATGACAGATGCAGATGGACAGACGTGGGAGCCCTGCGGCGTCACAGGTGACGCCGCACGCTAGCCACGTGGGCGTGGCGTCGACCCGCAGTGTGTGTCCGCCCCAACCCCCACGTGAGGAGGGGAGGGGGAGGTCTCAAAGCGGGTCGCAGCTCCCGGAAATGAAGACAAGCCAACCTAAACTGCATAAACTGGTCAATATAGCAGAACGAAGGGAAACATAGGCATATAGACAGATCACAATGGTAATAAGCATACCTATGGTAATAATGGGGCAGTGTGCTTCCATCCCCGATAAGTTGGAAGAATTGCTAAACTAAAGCTAAAGTGGGACTTTAAATGAGGCAAAACCTAGTATATACCTCCATCCCCGGTAAATTGAAGAAAGAATTACTAAATGTTGGGACTTTAAATGAAGCACACTGCTGAACTCAATGAATCAACTGAAGTAAATACATTTATTAGTATTGGCATTTTCTTTCTATTGTAGATACCCCCATACTGCATATCTGCTCCTGACGAGTGGTACAAACCACGAAACGCGTAGAGCTTCTACACTATGATATGTCACAGTATAGGCCTATCCTTTACCTTACCAATTATCTCCATGGATCAACTACCATATTATGTATTTACGTGTTACCAATACAGCTTTGGTCTTCACACGCCAGGTTTATTGTCATGCTTTGTTTTTATGAGATATTTTTACAATTATGTACTGTCTAATATATATTCAGTGTAACCTACAATTGTTATGCATTACCATGTACGCTTTTATTTTTAGGTACTACCATGCACTGTTTAGACTCTAATTTTTGTAACTCATTACTATTCTACCTACCTACTCCTTAGTGGCGTTTGTCATGCCCTATCTGTAACTAATAAATGTATTTACTTCAGTTGATTCATTGAGTTCAGCAGTGTGCTTCATTTAAAGTCCCAACTTTTAGTAATTCTTTCTTCAATTTACCGGGGATGGAGGTATATACTAGGTTTTGCCTCATTTAAAGTCCCACTTTAGCTTTAGTTTAGCAATTCTTCCAACTTATCGGGGATGGAAGCACACTGCCCCATTATTACCATAGGTATGCTTATTACCATTGTGATCTGTCTATATGCCTATGTTTCCCTTCGTTCTGCTATATTGACCAGTTTATGCAGTTTAGGTTGGCTTGTCTTCATTTCCGGGAGCTGCGACCCGCTTTGAGACCTCCCCCTCCCCTCCTCACGTGGGGGTTGGGGCGGACACACACTGCGGGTCGACGCCACGCCCACGTGGCTAGCGTGCGGCGTCACCTGTGACGCCGCAGGGCTCCCACGTCTGTCCATCTGCATCTGTCATGTGGGAGGCTTGGGCGCCGAGCGCGTCATGCCGTTTGGACGCTGGTGCCGCTCCTCCCTCTGTAATGACGCTGCGTGGCGTTGATGGTCACCATTGGTCCGCGGCCACTATTTATTCTCCAGCTGCACCGCTCACACACTCTAGGATTATTTTCCTTTCATGACACAATTGCACCTATTCGGATTATTCCCTTCCATATACCCTACCAGGTATTTTTTGCTAACTTACTTGTCACCATCTCCACTTTTCTTACACCTTTACCCTGGCACCTCCCTGTTTTTGGTTATCCGCGCTCTTCTAATTATGCACTATTATTACTTGTACACTTGGAATTTCTCTTCCAAAACACAAGCTACATTACCAACCATTTTTACCCACCCATCTCCACAGATACCTCTGGGAATGGTTTATATTATTTGATACATTTCTGATGACGACCGATCATTTACCACGTTTTTCACCTTCTGCTGGTGCAGCCGCTGGACCCTTGGGTTAAACCATCTCAGCTCCCGGGCAAGATACTGTCCATAGCCGCCCCCTACCATTGATATTATTCTATCATCACATTATCATGCTACCAATAGGTAAGAGTGTTTGGGACCTTGTTTGCTCCCCCTCTTTCTTTTATGCATTATATGTTTTATAGTTTCATTACCATTTTATTATATTGGCATTTTCTTTCTATTGTAGATACCCCCATACTGCATATCTGCTCCTGACGAGTGGTACAAACCACGAAACGCGTAGAGCTTCTACACTATGATATGTCACAGTATAGGCCTATCCTTTACCTTACCAATTATCTCCATGGATCAACTACCATATTATGTATTTACGTGTTACCAATACAGCTTTGGACTGATGCAAGATGTCAAATAGCACAGAAATGGAGCCATTTAGCTGCACCATCCAAATCGGATCTATCGTACAGTACGGCTACACAGCTCCATACACACCTAAGCCAAAACCTGGTCCCCATGGGAATCTTAGTTGACACCTTTCTAATCCACTTCTTTCAATATCTTCTATCTCTCATTGCTGATACCATTCTATACTTACCCATAGCCTCCAGATTGCTAGAGGATAATGGCACATTGTAGCCCACCCCTCACCCCCCAACCCTCCCTTCCCATCTAGACTATTATTTCAACAAATTTTTTCAGTTTAGTATTCTATATGTTGATATGGTGGTAAACATCTTTAACTGCTTGCTGACCGCGCACCACCGTTCTACGTCGGCAAGCTGGCTCTCCTGGGCGAGAGCACGTCATTCTACGTCGGCTCTTTCAGCCGCCACTAGGGGCGCGCGTGCTCGCCCCCGACTCCCGTGCGTGTGCCCGACTCCTGGTCCTGTCAGCGGGGGAAACGCTGATTTTCTGTTCATACAATGTATGAACAGAGGATCAGTGTTTCCCCTAGTGAGGCCACCCCCCCCACAGTAAGAACACACCCAGGCATACTTAACCCCTTCCCCGCCCCCTAGTGTTAACCACTTCACTGCCAGTGGCATTTTTATAGTAATCCAATGCATTTTTATAGCACTGATCGCTATAAAAATGCCAATGGTCCCAAAAATGTGTCAAAAGTGTCCGAAGTGTCCGCCATAATGTCGCAATACCGAAAAAAAATCGCTGATCGCCGCCATTGCTAGTAAAAAAAAAATATTAATAAAAATGACATAAAAATACCCCCTATTTTGTAAACGCTATAACTTTTGCGCAAACCAATCATAAACGCTTATTGCGATTTTTTTTTTTTACGAAAAATAGGTAGAAGAATACGTATCAGCCTAAACTGAGGAAAAAAATTGTTTTTTTATATATTTTTGGGGGATATTTATTATGGCAAAAAGTAAAAAATATTAATTTTTTTCAAAATTGTCGCTCTATTTTTGTTTATAGCGCAAAAAATTAAAACCGCAGAGGTGATCAAATACCACCAAAATAAAGCTCTATTTGTGGGAAAAAAAGGACGCCAATTTTGTTTGGGAGCCACGTCGCACGACCGCGCAATTGTCTGTTAAAGCGACGCAGTCCCGAATCTCAAAAAGTACTCTGGTCTTTGGGCAGCAATATGGTCCGGGGGTGAAGTGGTTAATGACCTCCTCTAAGGATACAAATACACCTATATGTACTTCACCACCACTTTGAAGATAGTTTTTTTTTTTATTATTGTGAAGCAAACAACAAATAGGACAAAATAACAGAAAAAGACTCTGGGCCAAATTCTCAAAAAAGCTGCCTAACTTAACTTTCAGCAGTTAAGTTACACTGACTTAAAATTTCTACCTAAGTGCCTGATCGTCAAAGCACTTACCTAGAAATTACACGCCGTGTAACTTAAGTGCCGCCGTCGTAAGGCGGTCCTCCTCTCCTGGGGGCGTTTAAAATTTAAATGAGGCGCGCTCCCGCGCCGGCCGTACTGCGCATGCGTGTGACGTCATTTTCCCGACGTGCAGCGCGCGAACGTAATTAACGCCGGGCGGCTTTGAGAATTTCGACGGGACACTAAAGTTGCGACGGGTGAAAAAAAAAAAGACGCGCCGGGAAAACAAATAATTTTTAAAAAAAATGACAGCGTCGCTCAGCATGCATTCCTGAGAGGGAGAACTCCATGCCAATTTTCTAAGAAAAAACCGGCATGGGTTCCCCCCCCCAGGAGCATACCAGGCCCTTAGGTCTGGTATGGGTTGTAAGGAGACCCCCCCTCCGCCGAAAAAGCGACGTAGGGGGTCCCCCTACAATCCATACCAGACCCGTATCCAAAGCACGCTACCCGGCCGGTCAGGAAAGGAGTGGGGACGAGCGAGCGCCCCCCCCCCCTGAGCCGTGCCAGGCCGCATGCCCTCAACATGGGGGGGTTGGGTGCTCTGGGGCAGGGGGGCGCACTGCGGGCCCCCCCACCCCAGAGCACCCTGTCCCCATGTTGATGAGGACAGGACCTCTTCCCGACAACCCTTGCCGTTGGTTGTCGGGGTCTGCGGGAGGGGGCTTATCGGAATCTGGGAGTCCCCTTTAATAAGGGGGCCCCCAGATACCGGCCCCCCACCCTAAGTGAATGGATATGGGGTACATCGTACCCCTATCCATTCACCTGGAGGCAAAAAGTACAAGTTAGTAAACACACAACACAAGGCTTTTTAAAATAATTTATTATTCTGCTCCGGATGCCCCCCCTGTCTTCTTTATTAGCTCTATTAGCAGGGGGGTCTTCTTCTTCCACTCTCCGGGGGTCTTCCACTCTCCGGGGGGGGTTTCTTCTTCCGCTCTCCGGGGGGGGGCTTCTCCGGACTCCGGGGGGCTTCTTCCATCTTCTCCCCTCTTCCGCTGTTGACTCGGCGAACCCCGGTTCTTCTGCAGATGTCCGGTGCCTTCTTCTTCAGCGCTGGCTGCCTGCTATGTTTGTGTGTTAGCTCAATTAGTAACAGGCAGCCGGCGCGGTCTTCTGTGACGTCAGGGTCTTCTCTTCTGTTCTTCTCCCCTCTTCCGATGTTGCCTCGTCGCCTGTTGTCACTGCAATGATGGAAGCGCGCCTTGCATCCCATTTATATAGGCATCACCGTCCCATCATGCTCCGGTAGGTACCCACGTGGTGGGTGCACGTGGGTAGGCACCCACCACGTGGGTACCTGCCGGAGCATGATGGGACAGTGATGCCTATATAAATGGGATGCAAGGCGCGCTTCCATCATTGCAGTGACAACAGGCGACGAGGCAAGAAGAGCGGAAGAAGAAACCCCCCCCGGAGAGTGGAAGACCCCCGGAGAGTGGAAGAAGAAGCCCCCCCTGCTAATAGAGCTAATAAAGAAGACAGGGGGGGCATCCGGAGCAGAATAATAAATTATTTTAAAAAGCCTTGTGTTGTGTGTTTACTAACTTGTACTTTTTGCCTCCAGGTGAATGGATAGGGGTACGATGTACCCCATATCCATTCACTTAGGGTGGGGGGCCGGTATCTGGGGGCCCCCTTATTAAAGGGGACTCCCAGATTCCGATAAGCCCCCTCCCGCAGACCCCGACAACCAACGGCAAGGGTTGACGGGAAGAGGTCCTGTCCTCATCAACATGGGGACAGGGTGCTCTGGGGTGGGGGGGCCCGCAGTGCGCCCCCCTGCCCCAGAGCACCCAACCCCCCCATGTTGAGGGCATGCGGCCTGGCACGGCTCAAGAGGGGGGGGGCGCTCGCTCGTCCCCACTCCTTTCCTGACCGGCCGGGTAGCGTGCTTTGGATACGGGTCTGGTATGGATTGTAGGGGGACCCCCTACGTCGCTTTTTCGGCGGAGGGGGGGTCTCCTTACAACCCATACCAGACCTAAGGGCCTGGTATGCTCCTGGGGGGGGAACCCATGCCGGTTTTGAATTTAAAAATTGCCGTGGAGTTCTCCCTCGGGAATGCATACCAAATGCCGTCGCTGGAATGGGCCTTTACAATGTGTGACTAACTTTACACATTATAAAACCAGCCCTAGTTTTGCGCAGGCAAATTCGGAAACTTAGGCAGAAATCACAGTGATGAAATGCTTTGAAAATCTGCTTAAGTCCTCATTTGCATACGCAAAGCTGCATTTCAATGAGAAATGCCCCCAGTGGCGGATGCGGTACTGCATCCTAAAATCTGACCGTGTAAGTCAGGGATATGCAATTAGCGGACCTCCAGATGTTGCCAAACTACAAGTCCCATGAGGCATAGCGAGACTCTGTAAGCATCAAGCATGCCACCCAGAGGCAGAGGCATGATGGGACTTGTAGTTTGGCAACAGCTGGAGGTCCGCTAATTGCTTATCCCTGGTGTAAGTGTCTTACACATGTCAGATTTTCTGCCTAACTTTGGAAAAAGCCTTTTGAGAATCGTTTCCAAAGTTAGGCACAGGGATACGCAGGCTGAACAGCAGTTAAGTCTGCGTATCTCTTTTGAGAATCAGGCCCAATATGCATAACTATTCACCCCCCTAGTCAATACTTTGTAGAGCAACCTTTTGTGGCTATCACGGCTCCAAGGCTCTATGAACTTGCCACATCTTACCACTGGGATTTTTGCCAGCTCCTTCAGGTTGGATGGTTTGCACTTGCGAACAGCAATCTTTAAGTCTGACCACAGATTTTCTATTGGATTGAGGTCTGGGCTTTGACTAGGCCATTCCGACACATTTACATGTTTCCCCTTAAACCACTCAAGTGTTGCTTTAGCAGTGTGTTTGGGGCCATTGTTCTGCTGGAAGGTAAACCTCTGTCCTAGCCTTAAATCACACAAAGTGTTACAGGTTTTGCCCAAGAATATCCTTGTATTTAGCACCATCCATCTTTCCCTCAACTCTGACCAGTTTCCCAGTCCTGACTGCTGATGGTGTTCTTTGGGTGATGTGATGTGTTGGGTTTACGCCAGACATAGCATTTTCTTTGAAGGCCATAAAGTAAAATTTTAGTCTCATCGGACCAGAGCACCTTCCTCCATACATTTTGGGAGTCTTCCGCATGCCTTTTCGCAAACTCAAAACGTGCCATTTTGTTTGTTGCTGAAATATAGCCCAACTCTATGGAGCGTACGGCTTATTGTCGTCCTATGTACAGATACTCCAGTCTCTGCTGTAGAACTGTACAGCTCCTTCAGGGTTACCTTAGGTCTCTGTGCTGCCTCTCTGATTAATGCCCTCCTTGCCCGTGGGTTTTGGTGTGTGGCCATCTCTTGGCAGGTTTGCTGTTGTGCCATGTTCTTTCCATTTGGTTATGATAGATTTGATGGTGCTCCTAAGGATCATCAAAGATTTGGATATTTTTTTATAACCTAACCATGACTTGTACTTCTCAGCAATATCGTCCCTTGTTTGGAGAGTT
This sequence comes from Rana temporaria, assembly GCF_905171775.1. Taxonomy (NCBI): domain Eukaryota; kingdom Metazoa; phylum Chordata; class Amphibia; order Anura; family Ranidae; genus Rana; species Rana temporaria. The sequence goes on from NC_053500.1 coordinate 105,982,767, forward strand.
CCTTGATCTTCATGGCAGTGTTTGGTTAGTGGTGCCTCTTGCTTAGGTGTTGCAGCCTCTGGGGCCTTTCAAAAAGGTGTGTATATCTAATGACAGATCATGTGACACGTAAAACAAATCAAAAAAATCCTTCAGGGTAGCGCTGTAACAAACAAAAACAGCAGCTGACAAACTTTGGATATCCTTCCCCATGATAAATCCATTCAATCCCATGGTTTTACATGTTGCTATGTGTTCATAATTGCTGCACTTTGTCTTTTTGGCGCTGTCTTTGTTTTGTTTGTCATGTGACATGTAGATTGCACACAGGTGGACATCATTTCACTAATTATGTGATTTCGGAAGATAATTGGTTGCACCAAAGCTTTTTATGGGCTTCATAACAAAGGGGGTGAATACATACGCACATGCCAATTATCATTTTTTTTTCTGAAAAATTTGTTTTATGTATATATTTTTCTAATTTTACTTCACCAATTTAGACGATTGTGTTCTGATCCGTCACATATAATTCAGATTAAAAAAAACATTGAACTAAAGGCTGTAATGTAACAAAATAGGTAAAAAAAACAAGGGGGTGGGTGGATACTTTTGCAAGGCACTGTAGATGCTCAATATTACAATGTACTACTTTGTCAACATTGAATGTAAATAATTTAGAAATTAAAAAAAGAAGATGAAAAAATGGCTGATGGATAAAATGTATCCAATTCAGGTTTCCTTTAAAGGGGTTGTAAAGGATCCCCCCCCCCAACTAGCTTCCTTTACCTTAGTGCAGTCCTCCTTCACTTACCTCATCCTTCCATTTTGCTTTTAAAAGTCATTTTTTCTTCTGAAAAATGCTCACTTCCTGTTCTTCTGTCTGTAACTACACACCGTAATGCGAGGCTTTCTCCCTGGTGTGGAAAAAGCCTCTTGAGGGGGCAAGCAGGAGGGTCAAGACGCTCTCTACTTTGCAGATAGAGAAAGGAGCTGTGTGTTTGTGGGCGTCCTGACACTCCTGCTTGCCCCCTCCCCCCTCAAGAGGCTTTCTCCACACCAGGAAGAAAGCCTTGCATTACGGTGTGTAGTTACAGACAGAAGAACAGGAAGTGAGGATTTCTCAGAAGAGATAAGGACATTTAAAAGCAAAATCGAAGGATGAGGTAAGTGAAGGAGGACTGCACTAAGGTAAAGGAAGCTAGTTAGGGGAAAAAAAATTCAGATACAACCCCTTTAGGGCTTCATTCTACTCAATAGAAGATATGTGGCTTAGTTCAGTGCTAAGAAAGGAAATTCAGTCATGGAATGAGGTCTATAGCGGAGAGTCCTTTTTGTATTGAATTCATAATATCTACCTTATCATTCACAGGACAGCCATGCCTCGTGCCATCAGGAGTCCGTGTTCTTGTGTTGTTAAACCCTTTTGGTGGAACAGGAAAGGCTCTCACTCTGTTTGAGACCCAAGTCATGCCTATGTTGACAGAAGCCAATGCCCATTTCACTTTGCTGGTTACAGGTATGTTGGGTCAGGGAGAATGAAAGGTGACACAGAGGCTAAAACTTTGTAGTTATGGAAAGAATCTCTTGAGGTCATGAGCAGTGACCAACAGCCAATATATTTACACAGAGAATAACCGGGTTTCTAAAGACATTTGGTACACACAAAGTGAATTTATATCCTTTGTGACTATTACAAAAATATATTTGAATAAATGTTTTTCTGCCTGAAGTTCCATTTTAAAATCAGAAAGTTCACTCAAAATACCCCAATATAAAATGACCAGTGATCAATAAAATAATGAAGAAATCCCAGCGCTAAAGATTATAGGGAGCCCACTGCCTGTGGAAAGGAAATTCCACATCCTAACCGCTCTTTAGTTTATGGTAAAACCGATTTTCTTCTCATTTTAGTGAATGGCCGCGTGTCTTATTAAATTTCCTTTTGCAGAAAAGTTTTATCCCTATTGTGGGGTCACCGGTATGGTATTTGTACATTGAAATTATATCGCCTTTCAAGCATCTCCTCTCCAGAGAGAACAAGTTCAGTGCTTGTAATCTTTCCTCATAACTAAGGTCCTCCAGTCCCTTTATTTGTTTTGTTTCCCTTCTCTGGACTCTCTCCAGTTTCCGCACATCCTTCCTGAGTACTGGAGCCCAGAACTGGAGGGCATACTCCAGGTGCGCCCGGACCAGAGTCTTGTAGAGTGGGAGAATTATCATTTCATCTCTGGAGTTAATCCCCTTTTTAATGCATGCCAAAATTCAGCTTTCTTTGCTTGCAGCAGCTTGGAATTGCATGCCATTGCTGAGCCCATCATCTACTAGGACCCCCAGGTCCTTTTCCATCCTAGATTCCCCCAGAAGTTCTCCCCCTGGTGAGTAGATTGCATTCATATTTTTGCCACCCAAATGCATAATTTAAAATTTTTCTACATTAAACCTCATTTGCCATGCAGTTGCCCACCCCATTAATTTGTTTTGTTGATCTTCTAGCAAGGTTTCCACACCCTGCAGAGAAGTTATTGCCCTGCTTAGCTTAGTATCGTCGGCAAATACAGAGATTGAGACTTACCCCATCCTCCAGGTTGTTTATGAATATATTAAATAGGATTGGTTCCAGGACAGAACCCTGAGGGACCCCACTTTCCACCCGGACTATTCCGAGTACTCCCCATGTATCACCACCCTCTTAACTGGCCCCTGTAGCCAGTTTTCAATCCATGCACTTACCCTATGGTCCTTCCCAAGGACCTTACTTTGTACAGTAAACCTTTTTTTGGGGGAACTGTAGCAAATGCTTTTGCAAAATCCAGATACTCCACGTCTACGGACCTTCCCGGGCCTACCAAGAACTAATTTATGTCTCCTAAATTGACAGAGAGGCCCAACCAGGCATATGAGGTGGTACGTGACCAGGATCTGTCTAGCTGGGATGTGATTGCAGTAATGTCGGGGGATGGACTTTTATATGAGGTATTCCTTTTAACATTTTCTTTACTATTAACTTCATTTGTCAGTTTGATGCCGCGTACACACGATCATTTTTCGGCATGAAAAAAAAACAACGTTTTCAGCATGTAGAAAAAACAAAGGGCCAGATCCACAGCCAGCCGCCGTAACTTATCTTTTCCCATTTAAGTTACACTGCCGGAAAATTTCTACCTAAGTGCCCGATCCACAAAGCACTTACCTAGAAATTTTCGGGTGTGTAACTTAAATTCCGCCGGCGCAAGGCGTTCCTATTCAAATGGGGGCGAGTCCCATTTAAATTAGGCGCGCTCCCGCGCCGGACGTACTGCGCATGCTCGTGACGTCATTTTCCCGACGTGCATAGCGCGAAATTACTTTACGCCGAGCTTCGTGAATCGCGCCGGGTCAAAAAAGTTGCATCGGAAAAAAAAAAGATACGGCGGGGAAAAAAATAACAGCGTCGCGGGTAAGAAGGGTCTACTGTTACAAGGTGTAAACAGTTTACACTTTGTAAAAGCAGCCCTAATTTTACACATGCAGCTTAATACTTACGGAGAAAAAAAGAAGCGTAAAAGCTTTGTGGATCTCCGTAAGTGCTAATTTGCATACCCGAAGCGGCATTTCGACTCGAAATGCCCCCAGCGGCGGATGCGGTACTGCATCCTAAGATCCGGCAGTGTAAGTCCCTTACACATGTCGGATCTTCTGCCTATCTTTTGGAAACTGATTCTGTGGATCAGTTCCAAAGATAAAAACAGGGATACGACGGCGTATCAGTAGATACGCCGGCGTATCCCTTTTGAGGATCTGGCCCAAAGTTTTTCCAACTTCATCATTAAAATGGCCTTGCCCACACACCATCATTTTAAAAAAATGCTCTAGAAAAGCATGGCAACGTACAACACGTACGACGCCACTATAAAGGGGAAGTTCCATGCGGATGACGCCACCCTTGGGGCTGCTTTAGCTGATTCCGTGTTAGTAAAAGACGATTCGCACTTTTCTGTCTGTTACAGCGTGATGAATGTGCTTACTCCATTATGAATGGTAGTTTTACCAGAACAAGCGCTCCCGTCTCATAACTTGCTTCTGAGCATGCGTGGGTTTTTCACGTCGTTAAAGCCCACACACGATCATTTTTTACAACCCGAAGAACAGCATAGTTTAAAACGTCATTAAAAAATGCAGCATGTTCGAATTTTTTTTTTGTCGTTTTTCCGAACCCGAAAAATGATGTGAAGCCCACACACGATCATTTTAAATTACATTTTTTCAAAACTACGTTTTTTTTCATGCCGAAAAATGATCGTGTGTACGCGGCATTAGTCTCATGCCTGAACTATGATTTTCACTCTCTCACCAGGTCATTAATGGGTTAATGGCACGACAGGATTGGGCGGATGCTATTAAAAAGCCCCTTGCTGTCCTTCCAGGCGGTTCAGGAAATGCTCTAGCTGCATCTATCAATTATTATTCTGGGTAAGTAGAATGGTCAAACTAGAAATTCACATATTTGATATAGGCTACCCATGCCAGTAATTTTTGACTCTGGGTTTTACCAGTGGTGGCCCGTCCATATGGGGCGCTGCCCCCCCTAATCCATGCGCTTTGGCCCTAATCTACACGCAGGGCGCCGGACGCATGGTTTCCAATGTTTTTTTTTTTAAAGCACATGATTAGAGCCTAAAATTCTAACTGGCCTAAAAAAAGGGTGGGCTCGGGGTGCAGAGCATTGCGCCCTGACTCCTCCCAGTTGTGTCACAATAGCGAATATTTATTCGCTATTGTCTTCCTGATTCGCCTCCCGACCAATCAGGAAGCAGGTCCTATTGGCCACCAAGGCGGAGGAGACGCAGGGTGAAGCTGCCACCCGGAGGAAGCGCTGCCCGTGACCTATATGGGGTAAGTGCGGGGCTGATGACCGACCGTAGGCCACTAGGTTTTGCCATGTACCCCTTGTAACATTTTGTGATTACTTGTTGACCCTGCCAGTAGAACCACTGGATAAACACTTTGACCAGATGACAACGTTCGTTCTTCTGCAGTAAAATCTCTGCAGTGCCACCCTTGCTGCTGCTGCTGTCTTCTTAGGTGTCAGCATCAGTGATGGCACTATCAGTCAATATCCATGCCTAGTTTGGCACACAGCCCTTTCGCTTAACAGTAGATTACTCTGATTGTAGGGGCTCTGGGGAAAAAAGTGTAAAAGCCATGCGTAGTCCCTTCCATCACCTCCTGTCTAGTAGGGTGCAGAAGAAATACAACTTTCCAGCTGTATTTACATTTCTTTAAAAAGAACCGTCCACCTTTCAGAACATGAGTCATGGTATAACCATATTTACAGTGTAACATGAAGGGGGGGGGGGGTTACAACTGAATGGTGCAGTGCATTTCCTTGCACACAGATATTTTTTGTTTTGAACTTGGCATGGCCATGCCCACTCAGCTGTGGTATTCATTAACAGATCAATTCAGAAGAATCTGTGAATGGAAAGACTAAAAGTCCCATCTGCTACGACAGCAAAGGAACATGTAGATCTCAATAAAGCACAAGTGTGGTGATATCGTCGTACCTGCAGTTTAGTGTTTATTTCCTCCTGCCCCATAATGGTAAGTCCATATGGACCTAAAGGCTGGGAGAATGTCTGCAGGAGCCTGTGCATTGCATCCATGATCGCTGTGGCACTGCGTATAGATCCCCAATTTCTCTATAAAGAATACCTGTCATCTGCCCAATGCTATCACATAGAGGGCTTGTGAAAGCAATAAACGTAACCACTTAAAGCGGAGGTTCACCCTAAAAACATGTATTTAACATTCCATTCAGCATAATTCCAACATTTACACTATGTCGTTTTTTGTTGGGTTTTTTTTGCTGTACATACCGTCTTATTGTTATTTTCCACCCGGCTTCCGGGTTCTCACTCCCGTGGGAGTAGGCGTTCCTATGCAGAGGCTAGATGATTGACGCCTTGTGAAAAACTTCCCCCCGGCGGATAAGGCGCGTCACCAGTTTTCCGAACGTAGCCGAACTGCTAGTCGGCTCTATACGGCGCTATACGGCACCTGCGCCTGCCGTGTAGAGCTGACTGCGCAGGCACCGTATAGAGCCGGCTACTTTCGGAAAACTGGTGACGCGCCTTATTTCCCCCGGGAGGAAGTTTTTCACAAGGCGTCAATCATCTAGCCTCTGCATAGGAACGCCTACTCCCGCGGGAGTAAGAACCCGGAAGCCGGGTGGAAAATAACAATAAGACGGTATGTACAGCAAAAAAAAAACGGCATAGTGTAAATGTTGGAATTATGCTGACTGGAATGTTAAATACATGTTTTTAGGATGAACCTCCGCTTTAAGGACCGCCTAACGCAAATATATGTCGTCAATAATGGCACGGCTGGGCACAATCACTTACCTGTACGTCACCTTTAAGAGCCCAGCCGGCGCGTTCTCTCGACCCGTTCCGAAGCTCCGTGACCGCGCCTGCGGACCCGATCGCCGCTGGTGTCCCGCAATCGGATCACAGGAGCTGAAGTACGCACCTTCCCTGTTCTTCTCTGAGGCAGTGTCACTGATCGTCTGTTCCCTGTTATAGGGAACGACGATCAGTGGCGTCACACCTACAGCCACGCCCCCTACAGTAAGAATCACTCCCTTAGGGCACCCTAGTGGTTAAGCCCTTCACTGCCATTGTCATTTTCACAGTAATCAGTGCATTTTTATAGCACTTTTCGCTGTGAAAATTACAATGGTCCCAAAAATGTGTCAAAAGTGTCCGCCATAATGTCGCAGTCACGAAAAAAATTGATGATCGCCGCCATTACTAGTAAAAAAAATGCCATAAAACTATCTCCTATTTTGTAAACGCTATAACTTTTGCGCAAACCATTCAATAAACGCTTATTGCGATTTTATTTTTACCAAAAATAAGTAGAAGAATACGTTTCGGCCTAAACTGAGGCAATTTTTTTTTTATATTTATATCTTTGGGGGATATTTATTATAGCAAAAAATATTGATTTTTTTTCAAAATTGTCACTCTATTTTTGTTTATAGCGCGGGAAAAAAGGACGCCAATATTGTTTGGGAGCCACGTCGCACGACCGCGCAATTGTCAGTTAAAGCGACGCAGTGCGGAATCGCAAAAAGGGGCAAGGTCCTTAACCTGCATATTGGTCCGGGGCTTAAGTGGTTAAATAAGGAAAGAAAAAAAATGATATAAAATAATGAAACAAAATTGCAGCACCCCCAAACCCACTGCAATTCAAATGTACCGCATCGGCATGCACATGTATGTAAACATAAATTTCACCACACATATGAGGTATTATCGCAAACATTGAAGTGAGAAAAATAATTCTTAGTGCCATAATTCATGGTTAACTCTAAGGCCCGAGGTCACCCTCACAGACTAGGGGACACTCTCAAGGGCCACCAACTGCCTCTTCAGCACTCCAACTCCATCTTGCACCCAACTGCCCCTGCTGGTATGGCTCATGTCTATTTATGAGGTAAGCTCTGACTTCTGCCGGCCCAAAGCTGGGGATTGGCTGAGGGCTCATGAAAATGCAGCCCCTCCTTACTTCTACCCTCTAGCTCTGGAAGCCTGGCCCTCAGCTAAGACAACATTTTCCTACACTAACAACTACTTCAAGCATACACTAGAGGGTGCTCCATAACTTCCTCAGTGCCAAGTGGAAGGACTTTCCTGGGCAGTTTAATAACAAAAAATCTCTCTACTCCTCCTACTGCACAGTGCCTACTGGGAACTGTAGTGTAAGGAGTCTATTTGCCCTATTATATGGCTGCCGTGTCAAAACTACAACTTCCAGGATATTCAGCACTCTGCATAGAAGTCTATGAGCTTTCTTAGCTTTAGCTCTCCCTCGCTGGCCGGGGGAGAATGGTGCAGCATATAGAGAGGCAAATAAAGAGCAATGTCTCCTTCTCCATGTTGTTGTAGACTAGTAACTGGCTACAAATGGCTACATTTGTAAGTTCCTACATACAGGCCGCATAAATAAATGTAGGCTTAGGCCTGTGAATAGGTTCCCAGAATGCAAAGCATTCTGTGATTGGGCAATGGAGAGGTGAAGCAATATTACAACTGCTGTGTAGGACACAGCTGTAGCTTGGGTGTCGGGGAGAGAGCTCCAGGAGGTGGCATACACAAGTACAGGATGTTCTTTTTTTCTGGAGTTCTTCTTTAAAAACCTAGATCCTTTGGTTCGGGGTACAGTAAATCGATAAGTAGTTTAACCACTTGCTTACTGGGCACATATACCCCCTTCCTGCCCAGGCGAAATGTCAGCTTTCAGCACTGTCACGCTTTGAATGACAATTGCGCGGTCGTGCAACGTGGCTCCCAAACAAAATTTACTTCTTTTTTTTCCCACAAATAGAGCTTTCTTTTGGTGGTATTTGATTACCTCTGCGGTTTTTATTTTTTGCGCTATAAACAAAAATAGAGCAACAATTTTGAAAAAAAAAAACTTTTTTTTCTTTAAATTTTTTCTATAATAAATATCCAATTAAATTTTTTTTTCTCAGTTTAGGCCGATGCGTATTCTTCTACATATTTTTTGTAAAAAAAATAAATAAAAGCGCAATGAGCGTATAGTGATTGGTTTGCGCAAACGTTATAGCGCCTACAAAATAGGGGATAGAATTATGAAATTTATTTTTATTTTTATTTTTTTACTAGTAATGGCAGCGATCTGCGATTTTTGTCAGGACTGCCATATTACGGCGGAAGCATCGGACACTTTTGACACATTTATGGGACCATTCATATTTATACAGCGAACAGTGCTATAAATATGAACTGATTCTTGTATAAATGTGACTGTGAGGGAAGGGGTTAACACTAGGGGGCGATCAAGGGGTTAATGTGTGCCCTGCTAGGTGATTCTTACTGTGGAGGGAGGGAACTGACTGGGGGAGGTGACCGAGGGTTGTCCCTATATACAAGGGACACACCATCGGTCTCCTCTCCCTGACAGGATGTGGATCTGTGTGTTTACACACAGAGATCTACATCCCTGTCTCTGTGACTGCCGATCGCGGGTGCCTGGCAGACATCGCGGCCGCCAGGCACGCGCATCGGCACCTCAGTGACGCAGCGGGCGCGCGCCCCCCAGCGGCGGGGGGCCGGAGGCCGTATATTGACGTCCTCCCGGGATTTTAGAGCCACCTTGTGGCCTTAAACACTTGGCGGGCGGATGGGAAGTGGTTAAAATTAATTTGTAAGAAACAAGGATAAACAGTGTAAATAATACATAATACAATAAGGCACCTGTGGGAAAAAACTGCAATATTGCGGCGGACACATCGGACACTTAAAACTATTTTGGGACCATTGTCATTTATGCAGCGATCAGTGCTATAAAATGCACCGATTACTGTGTAAATGACACTGGCAGGAAAGGGGTTAACCACTAGGGGGCGAGGAAGGGGTTAAGTGTGTCCTAGGGAGTGATTCTAACCGATGACAGGGAGCAGTAGAACAGTGTCCTGTCACAAGGCAAAACAGGGAAATGCCTTGTTTACATACTGTAGGCATCTCCCCGTTCTGCCGCTCTGTGACACACACGATTGCGTGACACCGGTGGACATCAAGTCCGCGGGTATCACGGGCACAGTCACAAAGCTCGTGGCAGGCGCCTCCTAGGCGGCAGATTTAAAGCAACGTACATGTATGTTGCTTTGCCTGCCCGTGCCATTATGCCAACGTATATCTACGTTAGGCAGTCGGCAAGTGGTTAAGCTGCAAAGCAAAAATTATACCCCCTTCAGATGAATAGCATCATGCTGGAACCACGTGCATTGCATATGGTTGTGGGGTGGTGGTGTGAGCTTATGGGGTTAAAACAGATGGGGAGGAGGCAGCATATCCCCTCCCAGCTGCCTGTCAAATGCTCTCTGAAAAGTGATCTAAGGCAGGCTGGTAAGGCAAGACTAAATATCATCAATTCTCCCAGGTGCATTTGCACACAGTTAGGCTAGGTTCACACTGCTGCGAATTCTTTTGCGAATTTGAGCCGTTGCGATTGCTCAAATTCGCAAAATAACAGTGTTTTCCATTAGTGCCATTCACATCAATGCGTTGCGAATATAAGCTGCGGGGAAAAAGGGTCCTGTGCGAGTTTGATCCATGTGCGATACAAATTCAGCTCTATAGACTGGCATTCCCTGAATTTGCGACCGCGAATCGCGGCAAAAATGCAGCCGCGAGATCGTGGTAAAATCACGATTTTACCGCGATTTTGAGTTCGCAGCAGTGTGAACCTAGCCTTAAAGATTGACAGGCAGTGCATGGAACAATTTTAGTTGCTAATGAACAACAAAAAACATCAAAGTTAAAATACAGTTAATTAGGGCCCATTCACACCATGTTGTAGCAGTAATTTCCTTGTTACCAAGTGCTCATCAGCAATGCACGTTACACGCATATGATGCCATTTAACTGAATGGCACTCCAACACATGTTATGATATGCATTGCACTTGCTTTGTGCACTGGTCCAAATCGTTTGGTGAAGAGGAATTATGGTGTGGGGTTGTTTTTCAGGGGTTGGGTTTGGCCCCTTAGTTCCATGGGGAACTGTGCATGAGGTCTGATATATACATTTTACTACATCCCTTTTTGTAAATTTTGTTAAATATATCTAACAAAAAACAATGGGGTGCATACAAGCATGTTTCCCATTGTTAATGTTCTTATCACTACCTAGAAGGATCTGTAGAGCTCTGTCAGTTTCCCCCGGGGCCATCTTAACAGCACATGATTCATGGGATGACCTATAAAGTGTTACCTCCCGCATGTCTGTGTATTGATGCACAGCCCATGCTCCTTCCTCCAGGGACATGATAATCAGTGACAGCAGATGGGTACCTATGTTTTGTGGTGTAAGGCTGTTGGTGAACTTCTGACCTTACCTCCTAGTTGGGTATTGTGCTGAAAATACACATGCATGGCTCGGAAATGACAGCACCCTTTTTTTTACCACTACTATTCCTTTATATTGGCTTTTGAAACTAACAAATGCAGCAATTTAGAATTTTTGGATGAAAGGTTTAACCACTTAAGGCCCCGGACCTTTAGGCAGCTAAATGCCCAGGCCAGGTTTTGCGATTCGGCACTGCGTCGCTTTAACAGACAATTGCGCGGTCGTGCGACGTGGCTCCCAAACAAAATTGGCGTCCTTTTTTCCCCACAAATAGAGCTTTCTTTTGGTGGTATTTGATCACCTCTGCGGTTTTTATTTTTTGCGCTATAAACAAAAATAGAGCGACATTTTTGAAAAAAATTCAATATTTTTTACTTTTTGCTATAATCATAATAATAATATTTTTTTTTCCTCAGTTTAGGGCGATACGCTTCTACCTACTTTTGGTAAAAAAATAGGGGATAGTTGTATTGCATTTTTATTTTCCAATAGTTTTTATTGAAAGAAAAATGATTATTACAACAACACAGAAGCATCGCCACAAAAGTGTTAACAAACGCCTAAGGTCTCCATCCCAATACATAACACCATATATTATTCGGCATCATCATCGTAACAAAAAGCATAATAAAATACTCCAGGGTAAAACACTGAGTGTGGTTCTCCCCAATTAATCGATGACCAAACCTTAGTAGGCCCAAGACCTGCCGGTCAAGAGACCTGGATCTGGAAACCCCAAATCCATTCTGTTGCCTCTATTACTATTCAAACGGGAGGACCCGCTTTGTAAAGCTTCTGTTGGAAAGATGGAGGTGTAAAAAATAAACATAAATAAGCAGTATCGTATATGGAAAAGAAAAGAAGAAAAAGAAAAGAGAAAGGAAAAGAAAAGATAAAGGGGGAGGGAACAGATAGGAGAGCAACCGACCAGCCCCTAGAAATCAATTAAATGGATCCATGACCGTAGCTCACACCTCCAGCGATCTTAGATCGCTAGCCAAGTAAGCCAGCCACGGGTCCCAAACCTTATGGAAAATCTCCAGCTTGTCCTGAATCAGTGCCGTCAGTCTCTCATTTAGCATTAACCATGACAGTTTCCGTTTAAGCTGTTCGAGCGGCAAGGAGGCGACGCGCCAATTTCTGGCTATCGTGATCTTAGCTGATATAAAGATAAACTTAAGCAATCGCCTTTGGGCTTTAGAGGCCTCCACCACCCTGTCGCCCAAAAGAGCCTGCTTTGCAGATTTAGTCATGTTCAACTGGGTCAATGAGTAGATAAAATTATATACCCTAATCCAAAATCTTCTGACCTTTGGACACGACCACCAGATGTGATAGGCAGTTCCCACCTGGCCACATCCCCGGAAGCAGTTGGGGGTGGCCCCCTGAACAAAGGTAGCGAGTCTGGCCGGCACCATATACCATCTAAGCAGCACTTTATAATTGGCTTCTATAATGGACGTGTTTATAAGTGACTTAGAAGCAGTCTCTGCCAGCTCACACCACTTATTTAGATCAAAGGTTTCCTGCAGGTCCTCCTCCCACCGGAGCATGTAATTCAGCTTAGTGGAAGACGACATCAGCATCGCATATAACTCAGAAATATGTCCCCGTAAACTGTCATAGCGAACGCAAAGATACTCCATGGGGGTATGAACCTCCAAGTCTCCCTGGCGGGCCAACATTTGTATAAAGTGACGTATCTGAACATATCTGTAACATTCTATCAATGGCATTTGATACTTCTCCCGCAAAACCTGCTCAGAGAGAACCTTCCCTTTGTCGCAAAGGTCCGCTATGCGCAGTAGTCCCTTATTCGTCCACCATTGGAAAGCAACTGGGTCGAGACCTGGGGTGAAAGCACGATTTCTCAACAGGGGGGCCAATGGGGAATGAGGCGATTTAAAAGCCTGTGTTCTAGAGACCCTATCCCAAATATCCAAGGAAAATGATAAAGATGGGCATAAAATGGTGGGTCTGTCTTTAGGCGGAAGCCACAATATATGGGAAATAGGAGACGGGCGACAAGCGTAGGATTCCATGATCATCCAGATCGCCTGTGACCGCTTTGAATGGAACCTGGAGAGTTGGGCTAACTGAGCCGCATAGAAATATTTCTGCAGGTTAGGTAGGCCCAATCCTCCCTTCCGTTTCAAGGTATACATAGTGCGTTTGTTCACCCTAGGCCTCTTGTCTCCCCAGATGAATTCAAGGATTTTTCTTTGTAACAACTCCAAGTCACTGCGCACCAAGGCTATCGGTAATGTACGAAATAAGTACAGTATCCTTGGCAAGATGTTCATCTTTATAGAGTGGAGTCTGCCAAACCATGATGGAGGGTGGATTCGCCACTTCGCCAGATCCTCGATCATTTTTTTAATTAAGGCTGGGTAATTCTTTTTATACAAGGTTTGGAGAGAAGAGGTCAGATTGACTCCCAAATAAGGAAGCATTTCAGATTCCCAATGGAACCGATGTGTTCTTTCGATCACTGACTGGACAGAACTAGACAAAGAGATATTGAGGGCCCTAGATTTACTATGGTTTATTTTCAAACCCGAGATATCTGAAAATGGCTTTAGAATATTATATAGATTGGGTAGGGATGTGATTGGTGAGGACATAGTCAGCAACAAATCATCGGCAAAAAATAAGCATTTATGCTCATAGCCACCACCAACGATCCCCCGAACATCCTGGCAGTCCCTGATTTTTATTGCTAACGGCTCTATAGCCAGGACAAACAGGAGCGGGGACAACGGGCATCCCTGTCTAGTGCCCCTTCTGATGTTTAGAGTTTGAGAGGGGTATCCTTTAATCATTAAGGAGGCCGTCGGTGTATCGTAAAGCGTACGAAGGAGAGCCAGGAAACGCTCACCAAATCCGTACCGATATAGCACGTCGAAGAGATAATCCCAGGAGAGGGAATCAAACGCTTTCTGGATGTCTAATGAAAGCAACATACCACCTCTAGGACCCTCCCCATCCCAGTTTGATTGAATCGCCGAGATCAAATTGATAATTCTGCGAGTTTGGTCTGACGCCTGTCTATTGGGAACGAAACCCGCCTGGTCCGGATGGACATAATGAGGGAGAAAAGTATTCAGTCTTAGAGCCAGGACTTTAGTTAATATTTTCAGGTCAGTATTAATTAACGAGATTGGGCGATAATTCGCACAATCTCCGTGGTCTTTGCCCGGTTTCGGTATGACATGAATGAAAGCCGCGTTGTCGTGTGTAGGGATTTTGCCGTCCCGGCGTAGATCATTAAAATATTTACATAAATGAGGGGTAAGAACGTCTCGATATTTCCGGTAGTAATGACCAGAGAAACCGTCCGGTCCAGGGGCCTTTGTGGGATTCAGACATTTAATGGCCGCCCCAATCTCAGCTTCAGTGATCGCATCATCCATCAGGTCCGCATGGTCTCGGGAAATTTTGGGCAATTTAAGGTCATGAAAAAATGCTTCGAGCTTAGCCCGGTCCAAACTGTCCCGCTGGAGATACAATGACGAGTAAAACTTATAGAATTCCCGAACGATCCGCTCAGGGTTTTGAGTGAAGTGGCCGGTCGGTAAACGCAACTTCGGCAGAGTCGGGGTGTACGGTCGAGGCACCAATTTCCTCGCTAACAACGTAGATGGTTTGTCCCCCATCGTATAAAACCGATGTTTGGACCAACTAATGTGTTTCTCAGCTTGCGTAGTCAGACTAAGATTCAGCGCCAAGCGTGCCTCGTCAATTTTAAAACTCAAATCTGTCTGGGGGTTCCTATGCTGTTCCAACATTAGGGCCTCCAAGTCGTCCTCTAACCGAGAAATTGTTTGCTCCCGCGTCCGCTTCAGTCTACTGGCTATTTGGATCACTTTGCCCCGTATCGTTGCTTTGTGGGCAGCCCAAGTTATCGCAGGGGAGGTGTCAGCTGATTTATTAACTTCAAAGTATGCCTGTATTTCCCTCTCGATTTCCCCATAGAGGACAGGGTCATTCAGTAAGCTAGCGTTGAGGCGCCACGGTGAGGGGGTGGCTTTAGTCCACAGCCCTCTGGTGGATAATTTTATCGGAGAATGATCTGACCAAGGGGTAGTTAAAATTTTTGCAGAAGTCACGTATGGGAGCAAAGAGGTACGGACCAAGAGATGATCAATCCTAGAGAAGGATCGATGCACCTGGGAATAGTAAGTAAAATCCCTCGTTGAGGGATTGCACTCCCGCCAAATATCAATCAGATCACACGAATTAAACAATCGTGCAACCTTGCAGCTACTCGCCGGGGGACGCCTCATGATTGATTTAGTCGGGTCCGATTTATCCATAGTCCTATCCAACGGAATATTACTATCCCCTCCCATGATCAGCTGTCCCTGAACCTTAGGCAATAGTATCCGAAACATATTTCGGAAAAATTCCAGCTGGCCCGTGTTTGGGGCGTAATACGTGATAAAGGAAACTAGCTGATCGTGGAGACGACCCACTGCCATCAGGTATCTCCCCTCCCTGTCTTTGACTATAGTTATAGGTGTGAAGGGAACTCTCTTAGAAAAACAAATAGCTACTCCCCCTTTCTTTTCCGGGCCACACGAGAGGAAATATTGTGGATACCTAGCATTGAGGTATCGAGGTGCCGAGGACCTGGCGAAATGGGTCTCCTGTAGCAGGAGAACGTCAGCCCTCTGCTTATGATAAAACTGAAAGGCTTTGGTTCTCTTGATAGGGGAGTTAAATCCGTGGACATTATGAGTAATGACTGCATAATCCGTTGAATAGGATCTAGCCATCGCGGCAGGGCAGAGCACTCTTACCTTGGGACATCAAGCGGGTTGGAGAAGTCACTGTGGAGACTGACGATCGCAGGACAGTCGCTGGAGATGCGAGGCGGACCGGGAGCTGGAACGGTGCCCTCAAGAGAAAAGAAGAAAGGATAAGAGAAAATAAAGCAAGAAACAAAAGGAATAACAGTAGGCCTAACGGCCAAGATCCTGAATGAACATATCTGTAATAACAGATCAAAATAGTATCCGAACGGGGGAAAGCCCCCACCGGGAATAACTCCCGGAACAAAGTGTGCAAGGGTACCATCCTCCTGGGAGGGTGAGTAGTCTTGCAATCGGGTGGCACATATAACCACTCCAACCCAAAAAATATAACACTCCTGTGCTGACAATCGGGGCATGAAAATTGCCTGGTCAGACAACATTCCTGCTAAGAGGGAAAAAACAGGTCAGTCAAACAACACGTATTTAAACATTTCTCAGCATATCTCACTGATCGCCCCCCCACCCTCCCCCCCAACCCCAGGCAGTCCACCGCGAGGAACAATATGTAATTGAGCTGGATTCCAACCTGTCCGGGCTCCAGCAATCAGGGGGGGGGGGAGGCCAGAGGGGCCCGAGGACCAGAAAAATACAAAACGGGTAAGAAAGCAAGTAAGAGTATAAAAATAAAAATTCAAAAATCTCAGAAGTACACAACCCCCCTCCGCACAAAAAGGCGCGGAAAGGGAGGCTATAGAGGGGAAGCTCCAACAAGACATCCGAGCTTCATCTTTGGCATCGGGACAATTGTGTCCCACCACAAATGAAAAGCCACCAAATTAGTCGGGTACTTAATCAGGTCTTTCGCTGCGACTGCCTGGTCTGGCGCTTCTTGACATCCTGCCATAGCGGGGAGATGGGACGATCCTCATCCCGTCGAGGCGACGGGGTCGGAGAGCCCCGAGCGATGATTCCCAATTCCAGGAGCAGATCCTCTCCCGCCTGGAATGTTGTGAACGAGTAAGAGCGGCCTTTATAAGCAAAAGACAGTTTAAACGGAAAAGACCATCTGTACTTTATCTGCTTGTTGATCATTTGCTGCAGTAAAGGCTTTAAATTCCTGCGTTTCATAACCGTTGATGGAGCCAGATCTGTGTAAAGCTGTATCGGGGACCCCCGCAGTGACAGGTCCGGTCTGTTTCGAGCCGTCAACATCAGTTTTTCCTTAATGCGATAGAAATGCGGCTTGGCTATTACGTCGCGCGGCAGACCGTCTGACCGAGGGGCTGTCAGGGCCCTATGGATACGATCGATCTCCATGTGGTGGTCAGCAATATCAGGTATCAATTCCTTCATAAGCTCTCCCATGGCCTCTTCCAGGTCCGTGCACGTCTCAGGAAGACCCCGTATGCGAACATTGTACCTGCGAGAGCGGTTCTCTAAATCTTCAATTTTATTATTTGCTTCCTCCAGCCTGGTTTGAAGGTCAGTGATCATGCTAGCATTCTGATTGACTTTTTTGACCGTACCATCCACTTTAGTCTCTATCCGGTCAAAGCGCTCTCCAAAGCTATGAATGTCCCTCTTAAGATCTGTTGTGATGAGGGTGCAGGCCTTGGACAGTTCCTGCTGCAGCATTGTGGAGAAGCGTGCCAGCAGCACAGCATCTGGGGAATACTGTGGGATCTGAGCCATCACAATGTCCTGTCCCTGCTGGCTAGCCTGGCTGGCCTGGCTGAACATGGCCTCAGCCAAATCCATCATGTTTCCCCCTAGGGATGAGGCTGGAGAGTCCACTGCCTCCTGTTGGGCCACATAGGGGCCCGGGGACGGGGGTTGTAAAGTTGACTCACCCCTCCTGCTGCAGGCCGCCGAGTCTTGGGAAGCAAACGGGTCCCCCACCAGCTCTGGGAAGCTGTCCTGGCTGGATGTCCGTGCCAGAGAGGCCCTGGAAGCAGCACCGCCTCGTGCGTCGCTCCGTCCCGACGCCATTTTAGGCTGCGGCCTAGCGTTCGGGGAAGGCCCTGTGCCGCCGGACGATCCGGCGTGTTTATTTTGTCCCCTCTTCGGCTGTCCTCTAGCCCTTCTGTTCATTCCCCTCTCGGGAACACTGCCGCGATGCTTGCGGCGCTCGATCCCCTCTGTCAGCGCTGTTTGTAGCCAGATTCAGGGCCGGAGCGAGCGGAGCTCAGCTAGAGCACGTCTGCTCCAGAAGTCCCGCACATGCGCGATGTATTGCATTTTTATAAAAAAAAATTATTTTACTACTAATGGCGGTGATCAGCGATTTTTTTCGTGACTGCGACATTATGGCAGACACTTCGGACAATTTTGACACATTTTTGGGACCATTGTCATTTTCACATTTTTTTGTCATTTTCACAGCAAAAAATGCATTTAAATTGCATTGTTTATTGTGAAAATGACAGCTGCAGTTTGGGAGTTAACCACAGGTGGCGCTGTAGGAGTTAGTGTTCACCTAGTGTGTGTTTACAACTGTAGGTGGGTGTGGCTGTAGGACTGACGTCATCGATCGAGTCTCCCTATAAAAGGGATCACTCGATCGATGCAGCCGCCACAGTGAAGTACGGGGAAGCCGTGTTTACATAAGGCTCTCCCCGTTCTTCAGCTCCGGGGAGCGATCGCGACGGAGCGGCTATAAACGAATAGCCGCGCCGTCGTCCCGGATCGCTCCCTTCGGGAATCCGACCGCCGCATGTAGCAGGGGGGGTCGATCGGACCCCCGACCCGCGGAAAGGCGGGGACGTACATGTACGCCCATCTGCCTGTACGTGCCATTCTATGGACGTACATATACATGCAGCGGTCGGGAAGTGGTTAACACTGGGAAACACTATTTGAAAGATAGCCAGTACATTTTATATACAATTTAATAGATTAGACCAAAATGAGGAACAAATGAGGAGGAAAGAGGGACTTTATTCCAAATCCGTGCCAGTCCCTTGAAATCAGGGACAGTTGGGAGCTATTGTCTTTATGTATTATGGTACCTATAGATGGCAAAGTGGAGGTGGAGGTGCAGGCAGGCCCGTTGCGACAAGGCAAGCAAACCAAGCAATTGCTTGGGGCACCAAACTGGCCTGGGGCCCCAAGCAGGGCCCTTGCCGTGCTTCCTATAAATGCTGCAGCCGCCTGGGAGCCTCAGGCGGCTGCAGCACTCTCTCGTCACTTCTTCCTCTTCCCTGTAGCGTGGCCAAGCTCCTCTTCCTCTTGTCAGTCCGGCTGGGTACCACTCGTACCAGAGATTCAGTTTCCTGACAGGAAGTGCACACTGAGTGCTCACTTCCTCTCAGTCTGGTCGGTAACAGGAAACTGAATCTCCGGTACGCACGGTACGGTGGGGGGGGGGGGTAAAAAAAAAAAAACATAGGGAGGGGGGAGTAAAAAAACATGGGGGGGGGGGGGAAAAAAAACATGGGAGGGGGGGAGTAAAAAGAACATAGGGGGAGGGGAGTAAGGACACAAGAAGGGGGAGGGGAGTAAGAAGGACACGGTGGTTGGGGGGCCTCCATGTCCATTTTGCTTGGGGCCCAAAAATTCCTTCAAACGGCCCTGGGAGCAGGCAATATCAAAGCAGCCCTTAGTTGCTCCAGTCCTCTAGCTCAGTATTTTTTCAAAGTTTTTTTCAGTCAAGGCACCCTTTAAAAATTATGGACACTCTTGAGGCACCCCATTCTAAACAGGGCTGGTGCAAGGATTTTTGACACCCTAGGCAAAATCTCATTTTGCTGCCTCCCCTGGCTCCACCCCTGACCCCACCCCCTTTGCCCTGTCCATGTATACTGCATCTTTTTGAAGAAGTACCAATCACTTGCAGCCTCACCAGTATCGATCAAATGCAGCCTCACCAGCGTCGATCAAATGCAGCCTCACCAGCATCCATCATATGCAGCCTCACCAGTGCCCATCATATGCAGCCTCACCAGCGCCCATCAATGAATGTTTGCTTGCTTCCATTGATTCAGAAGTCTGAACACAGACACAGTCCTCCGCCGCTGCGCCTCTGACACTATGTGCGAACGGAGTGGTGACTGCCTGCTGGTGCCGAGACTTAGTTGCTTGCTACAGAGGAAAAAAAGTAGGAACACCAGTGGCCGGGTGCCCCTAGTCAACAGACAATCCCCTTCTGATTTCCGTACCGTGTGTACGAGGCTTTAGGCTTCACGTACACGGGACGTTGTTTAGCCTCTCCTGAACGACTTAGGTCTCATGTCCACTCTGCTGGTAAACAGACGTTTAGGAGAAGTTGGGCATTTTTTTCAGCTGCTCCTGAACTCTCCTCTGTTATCTTCTAAGTACATGTACACAAGGGTCATTTCTAGTCTTTCTAGGCAGTTGAGCTTAGAAGCGTTTTTTAGAATGCAAAAAAATGGGTTCAGACGGATGTTCAGGGGCATTTGAAACGCCAAATGCCTGTAACAGCTTGTGAACGCTGCTGAAAGCAGTAACTCGCAATTAGAAGCGTTTAGTTTACAGACGTTTTTCTTTTCTACAAACGCATTTAGAGAGGGGAGGGGGGTGTGAATTGTGCACTTTACAGAAGCTGTGCATGTCTGCAAGCTATTGCACGAGATATGTAAATAACCTGTCACTCAAGTAATGACTTTGGTCTTTATCTGCAAGTCTGTTTTATTTCACTGAACAATAAAAAGAGGATTGCTCAGCGCTGGATTAACTCTGTGTGGCAAGACTGGGCGCAGATGATAGGAAATCGTATTCTCTACATTGTGACATCAAAAAAATATATATATATTTTTGGGTGTACATCCACTTTAAGAAGGTTGTAATGGTGCACAATGAAAACCTGTGGCTTTGTGTAAAGGCAGGCTTCATCCACACGGCGGCTTGTATACAGTTTTGGGTCAATTTATAGACATTTTGCCAAGGCACCCTGTTTGAAAAAGGCTGGACCAGCAGATTCATAAACTAGAATATTCAGCTTAGCCAAATGTTTCTGTTTGCTGGTAATTGGAGATGGTGGAAGGGACAGTTAATGTTGGAAATGTTTCTTTAAGGCCTAGTTTACACTTGCCGCTGTTGGCCCCCTTAAAAGACGAATTGCCATTACATTGTTTTGCCCCAAATAGGACAAAGTATATGTAGTGCTATAAACCATGTAGCAAGGTATTTCCCAAGTCCAACCTGCCCCCACAAATCCTACAACAGCTTGGAAAGAGACAGATCTGTCATACAGTGACTGCAGCTTGTCTCAGCTCAGAGCACTTTTCCATAACAAGAGGAATGTAGAGGGATAGGGGGATGTGTAAGGGCCGGTTCACTCCAGAACGTTCTGTGTGCATTTCTCGCACTGTGTTCAAAATGCACTTCATTTGTCATCTGCAGTAGGTGTGAATATTAAGTTAATGACCCCCCAAATGCACCAAGTATCATTTAAAATAAATGGGCTAAAATTGTACTGCACAGAACTGCATATGAATCCCACAGGAACTGCACAGCATTCTTGAGCGATTCACATGCAGTTCCTAGCGTGTATAGCAGGTGCTGCTGTAAATTTAGAGGGGGTCAGAGAGTTAGTTGCCTCTGACCATGTTTATTTGGCTAAATTTAAGGCCTCTGTTCCAGCTCTGGCTGTACTGTGTGCCCATGCTTGCTATCTGGGGACTCTCACCCCCCCCCAGACAGCAGGTGGCAGCAGTGAGGCCAGGGTCGTGTGGATGCTTCTTTTCTGCAGCCAATCAGGAGGGTTTATCGCCTCGCTGTGCATGCTGGGAGGAGGTATTTAGGGGGCAGATGCCATTGGTTTGGGTCGTCGTTCCCGCGCCATCCTCCTGGGCAGTCGTCCCACCACCCCTGTGTGTGGCCCTCCTGGCCGGGGTGTGTGTGTGTTGCAATGTTCCTGGCTCCGGGACTACGTTGGTCCGGAGCAACTAAACTACCTGTAGACCCGGTGGGTAGACTGAGTCTGCAATTTGCAAGTGGTCCTAGGCTTTCCATCCCATGGGAGGAAGCCGATCGACGGAGAACCTGTCTGGAGGATATCAAGCACGAGGCTGGTGTCTCAGGAGAGGCCTACCTGCTCATCGAAGGACACTTCGTATCTGAGAGGCTGGACGATGGTCGTCTATCAGTTCCTGACGTAACTAAAGCTGTTTGAAGGAGATCCGGGTGCTGAATCCAGTTGAGAAGGATTTTGGACCGAGATTATCTCCACCTTTAGGAGGGTCTGTGGCAGAGACTTCACCCTAAAGTTTCCAAGTGACACTCTGGCTGCTAGGCTGGTCAGAGAGGCCTATTCAGGTGCACTGTACCCACTCTGGCTAGAGTGGCAAAGAAAGTGGTCGTTGGAATCAGGACTGTTTCCAGTAACCACAGTTAACCCTGAATCCGCCATTTTCCATTTATTCTATCCATTCACCTATTACTACTTTTACTGTTTTACCCGGCTCAGTAATAAAAGCACAGAAAATATATCGACAGTGTGGACATTAACTTTATTGCAGCTTTAAAGCGGTTCTCCACCCTAAAGTGGAGTCCCGCTGATCGGAACCCTCCCCCCCTCCGGTGTCACATTTGACACCTTTCAGGGGGAGGGGAGTGCAGATACCTGTCTAAAGATAGGGGTAGAGGAATGGAGGGTCGGGGGGAAGGTGCAGGCACCCAATGCAGATCACTGGGGAGCTTTTAAGCTTCAAAAGTCACACTCGCCACTTTCCTTCGAGTGGGTATTGCTCACCCGGATAGGCCCCTCTCACCGGCCTAGCAGCCGGGGTGATGCACGAACAAAAATAAATAATAACAGTCTCTGCCACAGACTTTAGTGTGATGAAGTTGAACTGTAAAATAATCCTCTGCCACAGGATTTAGCATTCGGATATCCAGCCTTACAGTTTAGAGCCTTTAAGCTGACCAGGAACACTGTAAAGTAACATAGACTTCTGTGCATCCTCCAATAAAGTCACCAGGCCTTCCCCGAGATACCAGCCTTATGCTTGGTCCTCTCCAGGACAGGTTCTCCCCTGGTTTCCTCCATTGAGTGGCTTCCTCCCTCAGGACTGACGCGCAGGATCACCTCCAAAGTACAGGCCCCAGTCAGCACAACTGGGCCTGCGTGGCAGGGATGCAGCCTCGGGCCAACGTAGCCCCACAGCTGAAAATCAATCATACATACCTCGAGCCAGGAGGGCAAAGAGCCCCGAAAAATGGCATCTGCCCCCTTAAGTACCCTCCATTTGGCATGTAATTTTTTGGGGGGGGGAGTGGGGGCTTCAGGAGGAGTGGGACTTCCTGTCCCACTTCCTCCTTCCACCGAGGGGCTGGTAAGGCGATTAAGCTTAATCGCCTTTTGGCAGCCCCTCCATGTAGGCGATTGCCTAGGACACGTGACAGGTCCTAGGCGATCGCCTGTCCAATCAAACAGCGCCGGGCCAGGCCGCGCCGCATGCGCATGCGCAGTGGGTGCCCAGCCGTGAAGCCGAAAGCTGTCACGGCCGGTTGCCCACAGTGACAATGAAGACACCGGCCGGGGAGGGGGGGGAAAGGAGCGGAGCCCCGGCCGGCGCGTCGCTGGAACGCTGGAGCAGGTAAGTGTCTGTTTATTAAAAGCCAGCAGCTACACTTTTTGTAGCTGCTGACTTTTAATAAACATAAATATTGG
This sequence comes from Rana temporaria, assembly GCF_905171775.1. Taxonomy (NCBI): domain Eukaryota; kingdom Metazoa; phylum Chordata; class Amphibia; order Anura; family Ranidae; genus Rana; species Rana temporaria. The sequence goes on from NC_053500.1 coordinate 106,006,055, forward strand.
CTGGAACTCCCCTTTAAGATATGTGGACATATTTGCTCATATATGCATTAATTTTATTTTTTATTTTTTTACAGACACGAACAAGTTGCAGGTAAAAAACTCCTCACAAATTGTGCTTTTATCCTGTGTAAGGGCCAGCCTCTACCCCTGGACATTGTCTCCCTGACCACCTTGCCCGAAAAGAGGATCTTCTCCTTCCTCAGTGTGGCCTGGGGCCTAATTTCAGACATTGACATAGAAAGTGAGAAATACAGGTTTATGGGCCATGCCCGTTTCTCCGTAGGAACTTTTGTGCGGCTGACCGCACTGCGTACTTACTCAGGACGTCTCTCCTTTTTGCCAGCCAGCTCCTCAGCAACAGAAATGGACAGTGGAGATAGTCCTCCAGCAGGCAGCACAGTACTAGAAGATCATCTACTGGTACCGCTGGATCAGCCCATTCCAAGTAACTGGCATACTATTGAAGACCAGTTTGTCCTTGTTCTGGCACTCTACCAGTCTCACCTGGGGGCTGAACATTTTACTGCCCCTATGGTCAAAGGTCCGGGTGAAGGGTGTATCCACCTGTACTATGCCACCTCCGGAATCTCAAGGACAAGTATTATAAAACTGTTTATGGCTATGGAGAAGGGAACACATCTGGACCAGGATATTCCCTATTTGACTCACCTTCCTGTTCTGGCATTTCGAATAGAACCGTATGTAAGCACTGGTATCATGACAGTGGATGGAGAGGCCATTAAATGCAGTCCGATCCAGGGACAGATTCACAGGGGCTTGGGACGCGTGATATCAATTGCTTCAAAGTCCCAATGCAAACAGTAATGCTGCTTGAGTTTTAGAACCTACATGCGCTGAAAAGGAAATACTATTGTATTCATTAGAGTCTATTTTACAATGAAGCTTGCATCGCTATTACAGCTATGTAATTTAAAACATAAATAGCTCATGCATTTATTTCAGATATAGTGCCAAGGAAGTATAGTAAGACTGCATCAGTTAAAATAGCTGTGTGAGTAGGTGTTAATTTATACTTTGAGAAGGTGACTCAAGCACGCTATTTAGAACATCAGCGTAGTAAAAAAGTTCCACCCATATTAAGGGATTACTTTGTACTTTTATACAAATTTATTTTATTTATCGCGGTGAGGACTAAAACACATTTTAATTATTTTTTTGAAGTCACGTACATATGAACTATTGTACCTGAATGCAATTAAATATTTTAGGTTGCCCTTTTTGAGAAAGGAGGAGGGGCTGTAGCCTAATACTTATCTGTTTTATTTGTTTATAGAACTCAATAGCTCAAGTCTGCATGATAGCTCATCTCTCTTTCATTCAGAGAAATCCTTCCTCAAAGCGTACTGCTTTTGCTGTGCTGCCTCTTTACATAGCTCAACGTGCTCCAGGAATTATATATATATATACCGTATTTATTGGGGTATAGCGCACTCCCGCGTATAGCGCGCACCCCTAAAGTTGCCCGAAATTCCTGTGGAAAAAAGATTTTTTGTACTTACAGTTTTGGTGTCTTGCGCGGCGTCCATCGGCGGCCTCGTCGGGTCCGGCGTCCGTCTGCGGCTTTGGGTGTCCTCTTCGTCGGGTCCGGCGTCCTTCTGCGGCTTCGGGTGTCCTCTTCGTCGGGTCCAGCTTCCTTCTGCGGCTTCGGGTGTCCTCTTCGTCGGGTCCGTCGTCCTCGCCGCTCGTTTCCCGCGCCGAGTTTGAATACTGCGCTGACATATACAGAGCGCAGTACACTCGTGTATGGTCGGGCAGGCTCGGCTACTCTCGCGCTGACGTCCTGTACGTCCGAGCCGAGACTGTCCGACTATACACGAGTGTACTGCGCTCGGTATATGTCGGCGCAGTATTCAAACTCGGCGCGGGTATCGGCGTATATTGCGCACCCACGATTTTGCCCTGATTTTCAGGGCAAAAAAGTGTGCGGTATGCGCCGATACATACGGTATATATATATATATATATATATATATATATATATATATATATATATATATATATATATATATATATATATATATATTTATTTATATATCCCGTATTTTCCAGCATATAAGACCTTTTCTACTTAAAAATATGCCTCAAAAATCGGGAGTCGTCTTATACGCCGGAAGCAGAGTCGGTCAGACTGCGGGCGTCCATTGTTCAAAGGCCGCGCCTCCTCCTCCTCGTGCTGTTCCGTGATAGGCGGAACACTCAGTTTCCCAGCAGAGCCGGTGTTTAGTGTTCCACCTATCACAGACGTCCCGAGGACAAGAGGATTTCCGTGATAGGCGGAACACTGAATACAGGCTCTGCTGGGAATCTGAATGTTCCGCCTATCATGGAACAGGAGGAGGAGGAGGCGCAGCTTTTGAACAATGGATGCCCGCAGTCTGACTGACTCTGCTAGAGATAAGGTATGGAGATCGTTAAAGTAAGGCATGCAATGGCACAGTGAGGGGGGAAGGCGGGTATATGGCGGGTATATCCCAAAACCAACATTTTAGCTGGAAAATTAGGGGGTCGTCTTATACGCCCAGTCGCCTTATACCCCGGCAAATACGATATATATATATATAATACACACACAGTATCTCACAAATGTGAGTACACCCCTCACATTTTTGTAAATATTTTATTATATATTTTCATGTGACAACACTGAAGAAATTACACTTTGCTACAATGTAAAGTAGTGAGCTTGTATAACAGTGTACATTTTCTGTCCCCTCAAAATAACTCCACACACAACCATTAATGTTTAAACCGCAAGTCAAAAAGTCCAAATTGCGACAATTTGCCATTTTCCCTCCCCGGGGGCATGTGACTCGTTAGTGTAACAGGGTCTCAGGTGTGAATGGGGAGTAGGTGTGTTAAATTTGGTGTTATCTCTCTCACTCTCTCATACTGGTCACTGGAAGTTCAACATGGCACCTCATGGCAAAGAACTCTCTGAGGATCTAAAAAAAGAAAAAAGAATTGTTATTCTACATAAAGATGGTCAAGGATATAAGAATATTGCCAAGACCCTGAAACTAAGCTGCAGCATGGTGGCCAAGACCATACCGTGGTTTAACAGGACAGGTTCCACTCAGAACAGGCCTTGCCATGGTCGACCAAAGAAGTTGTGAAGCTCTGGTGAACTCCATGCCCAAGAGGGTTAAGGCAGAGCTGGAAAAAAATGGTGGTCACTCAGTGCACCAGTTTGGTATAAATAAATAGCGGAGACTGTGAGCCAGGCCTTCTCATCCAACATCAGAGCCTGACCTCACAAATGCGCTCCTGGAAGAATGGTCAAACCTTCCCATAGACACACTCCTAAACCTTGTGGACAGCCTTCCCAGAAGAGTTGAAGTTGTTATAGCTGCAAATGGTGGGCCAACTCAATATTGAACCCTACAGACTAAGACTGGGATGTCATTAATGTTTTTGTGCGTGTAAAAGCAGGTGCCCCAATACTTTTGACAATGTGTATTTGAAAAGCCTCTCCGATTCTGGTGCCAACTACATCATTTGGATATTCTATCACTTTCTATTTTTAATGAGTGATGACCAGCAGCCACTACATTTTTTACCAACCTAGTGAAGACACCCTCAACAATAAAAAAAACCTTGCAGATGTTCTGTTCCTTTCATACTCTAAAAAAAAAAAAAAAAAAAAGTTTTTGGCTTCAGAAATAATTTAAAATATCTGACATGAAATAGAGAAGTCTTTAACAGGATCCAAACTAATACCGCTATAACACTTGTACCTGGTCAGTGTAACTGATAGGGACTACAGCTGTTGATAACCTGCAGCTCTTTTAAACTGCCACACATAGATGTAAACCAGCCACATAGGAAAGAATGGGATTTCTATCAGACATGCAATTTTATGCAGCAAAATGCAAGAGTTTTTCTGGACAAAGTGGAAAAGTGTGAAAGTGAGAACAGACCCTAACCGTTTGCCAAATGTTTTAGCGTGTGTGCGCGATTCTTATTCTGCATTATGTGCCAAGCCAAGCCTAAAGCAATAAAGCAGGTGAGTGCTTACTGCCCTGCTGGATCACTGGTGTGTCTAAGGGCCTAGTCACCTTCTGGTTTTATTACTCTGAGTCACTGACCTGGAACAGTTATGCAAATCCAGAAAGTCAGGAGGCCTAATCTGCTCACTTGTTCTGGGTTAGTGACTCAAAAAATTGAAGCCAGAGGGTCAATGTGAAAGCCAGGTAATTATAATTTTCAGAGAGTGGTCAGTAATGGCAGTCTACATGTTTCCATATATACTTACTCTCTGTGCTGACCCCTCCCTACATAACCAATTGATATAGCTGCCGGGAAAGAAGTGAAGGGGAATATACTTAAAGAGTTTGTTAACCCCTAAATAAAAATAAAGATCCTGCTCCTTTAAAGCATTTTATACAGCACAAGCATTGTGCAGTGTCATTTGGCCCCCTGTATCACCTGTAATACTGTCTGATCCTGCCTGGTTTTGCCCTCCCCCTGTACGCTGACCACAATCAGGGCTGCTGAGCCCTGACACCTTGGTCAGTGTATGTGCCTCCTTCAGCCACAGCCCTGCTCTCTGCTATCCTGCGTTTCCCTCTATCCTGCGTTTCCCTCTGTCCACCTTCCCCTCCCAACCTGTCAGCCCTGTATCATGGCCATTTGTCATGTTACAACCAAAAATGTAAATGTATTTTATTGGAATTTTATGTGATAGAACAACACAAAGTGGCACATAATTGTAAAGTGGAAAGAAAATGATTAAAGGATCACTAAAGGAATTTTTTTTTTTAGCTAAATAGCTTCCTTTACCTTACTGCACTACTGGTTTCATGTCCTCATTGCTCGTTTTTGCTTTGATGTTGCTGTAAAACTGCTCTGATCTCCACACTTCCTGGTTGTCTGGCTCCTTATAACCACAGTACTGGGAGCTTTTCACGATGGTCTAAGCTGTCATTACTGTGTGTCTAAAACTTAACAGAACCAATCAGATTCATTTTAAAAACAAAACACTGCCCTGGATTTTTTTGTTTTTGTTCTGTGGGTCTCTTTACTTCACATAAACATGAAACCAGTTTAAAAACGAAAGTGAAACTGCAGGTACATTATATGATTGAATTTAATCTATTTTTAATCATTTTTAAAAGGAATCAGTTAACTTTTATGTCTCTATACCCTGTAAACAGTCATTTCAGCAAAACATTTGTTTTCCTTTAGTGATCCTTTAATTGTTTTCTCAATTTCTTACAAATAAATATGTGAAAAGTGTGGTGTGCATTTGTATTCAGCCCCCTTTACTCTGATACTCCACTCCATACTGACTGAAACATGGTGGTGGCAGAATCATGTTGTGGGGATGCTTTTCTTCAGCAGGGACAGGGAAGCTGGTAAGAGTTGATGGGAAGATGGATGGAGCCAAATACAGGGCAGTCTTAGAAAAAAAAAACTGTTAGAGTCAAAAGACTTGAGACTGGGGCAGAGGTTCACCTCCCAACAGGACAAGGACCCTAAACATACATCCAGAGCTACAATGGAATGGTTTAGATCAGGGGTCTCCAAACTTTTCAAACAAAGGGCCACTTTATCATCCTTCAGACTTTAGAGGGCCGGATTGGGGCCAGCAGGGGCAGAAAATGTCATGGGCCTGGCATCAGTGAGAATAAATATGGCCTATCAGTAAAAGTTATAGTGCCCCATTGTTGGTGTCAGTGGGAGAAATAGTGCCTCATGTCAGTGGAAGTAATTTTGCCCCAAGGGCCGCATAAAGGATGGCAAAGGGCCACATCTGGCCCTCGGGCCGCAGTTTGGAGACCCCTGGTTTAGATCATGGGTGCTCAACCTGTGGCTCTTTAGCTGTTACAGAACTACAAGTCCCATGAGGCATTGCAACCTGCTGACAGTTACAAGCATGACTCCCAAAACCAGAGGCATTATGGGACTTGTAGTTTCACAACCGCTGGAGGGCCACAGGTTGAGCACCCATGATTTAGATCAAAGCAAATTCATGTGTTAGAATAGCCAAGTCAAGGGCCAGACCTAAATCCAATTGAGAATCTGTGGACTTGAAAATTGCTGTTCACAGACTCTCTCCATCCAATCTGACAGAGCTTGAGCTATTTTGCAAAGAAGAATGGGCAGAAATGTCACTCTCTACATGTGCAAAGCTGGTAGAGACAACCCCAAAAAGACTTGTGGCTGTAATTGCAGCGAAAGAAGGTTCTACAAAGTATTAACGTAGGCGGCTGAATACAAATTCAAGTCACACTTTTCAGATGTTTATTTAAAAAAAATATTGAAAACCATTTCTCATTTTCATTCCACTTCACAATTATGTGCCACTTTGTGTTGGTCTATCCCATTAAATACATTTACATTTTTGGTTGTAACATGACAAAATGTGGAAAATTTCACCATAAAGGTAGTACTTTCTCCACTGACCACCAATGTAAAGGGGCACTACACTTTTCAATGTCTGTTTCTTTGTTGGTCATTGTTATTCATTTCATGATTATTACTGAATATATTTTTATTGTATAGAGCAAAGTGTTAAAAACCACACTAGGTATGCCACTGCACATACACTATACAGTTTGCATTTAAATGGTATATTCTATTTGTGCTTTAAAGGGGTTGTAAAGGAATTTTTTTTTTCATAATAAGCATCCTTTACCTGCAGGCATTCCTCTTTTCACTTCCTCATTGTTTGTTTTTGCTCAGAAGTTGCTCTATTTCTTCTCTGTTCTGTTCACTTCCTGCTTGTCTGATTGTTACTGACCACCGTGACGGGAGGCTTTACTGCGGTGGTCAGTAACGTGCTCACCCCCTCCTGGGAACTACATCTGTGCGGCAGGACGCTCTCTACATGTTAGAGACCTCAAGGAGGTGTGAATTACTGGGCGTGCCGCAATGCATACTGGGAAATGTAGTTCTTACATGAACGAGCGCCGCAAACCAGGAAGTGAATGAGAGAACAGAAACTAGAACGCCGGAGGTGATATAGATGAAGGAATTTAATAGGTATTTACTCGTTTTTTTTTTTACAGAATCATTACACTATTCTGTCTGTCTACCTTGCAGACATTCATTTTAGGCAACATTTTTTTTTCCTTTAAGCTCCTTGTCATCCTGCATTCTATTAGCACACTTCTAAGAGAAAAGTACGCCAGTACCTGGTACTTCATTGCACAGATTATGAAATGGGAATGACAAACATTCTACATCTGTCAGGTTATAGATCATTTGTTACACGTATATCTCTGAATGTTGCTGAAAACCATGTTGATTACCCTTTGGTTGTATAGAAAGGAGTACTGACACACAAGAGAACATCAATCAAATGGCAAAAAGAAATGTCTGCAGATTGAATTCATGAAGCTCCTGCATTATGTTGGTCATTTTCCAGCAGCATCTATAGGCATGAATGGTAAGAGCATATTCAGTCTTCAAGAAGAACTTTCCATTAAGTTGGTCAATGTTGGCTGCACAACAGCTAAAGTGCAAACATGCCTTTGAAGTATCCACTTGGATTGTAGCTCCCGAAACATGCAGCAAGCCTCCATATTGGCTTACCACTTGCTTACTGGGCACATATACCCCCTTCCTGACCAGAGGACTTTTTGCGATTCGGCATTGCGTCGCTTTAACTGACAATGCGACGTGGCTCCCAAATAAAATTGACGTCCTTTTTTTTCCCACAAATAGAGCTTTCTTTTGGTGGTATTTGATCACCTCTGAGGTTTTTATTTTTTGCGCTATAAACAAAACTAAAGCGACAATTTTGAAAAAACAATAATAATGTTTACTTTTTTTCTCAGTCTAGGCCGATACGTATTCTACATATTTTTGGTAAAAAAAAATCGCAATAAGCGACTGGTTTGCGCAAAAGTTTTATCGCCTACAAAATAGGGGACAGAATTATTATTTTTTTTTTTACTAGTAATGGCGGCGATCTGCGATTTTTATCGGTACTGCGACATTATGGCGGACATATCGGACACTTGACACATTTTTGGCACCATTCACATTTATACTGCGATCAGTGCTATAAATATGCACTAATTACTGTATAAATGTGACTGGCATTGAAGGGGTTAACACTAGGGGGGGAGGGAGGGGTTAAATGTGTACCTTAGTGAGTGTTACTAACTGTGGGGGAGGGGACTGACTGGGGGAGGTTTACACACACAGATCCATGTCCTTGTCTCTGTAACTGCCGATCGAGGGAGCCCGGCGGACATCGCGGCCGCCAGGCACGCGCACCGGCATCCCAGTGATGCGGCGGGCACGCGCGCGCCCCCCAGTGGCCAGGAGGAGCAGAGGCCGTAAAAACATGGCGGCTCAGAGAAGTAGAACCACCCTGCGACCGTATAAAGTCGTACGGCCGTTGGGAAGTGGTTAAAGTGGACCTTGCTTCATGTTTTTTCCATTGTTAACTAGTATAGAAGTGTAACACTTAGGTATTTGTTACCTCTCACAGAGTTCACAGTACCCTGAGAATGCCTTTTTCCGTTTCTCTTTTTAGGGTTCATTCACATGGGTATATGCGTATTTTCTGCACTAAACACAGATTCTTACTGGCAGAGCTAGCAGAACATCCTTGTATAAAATGTGCACTTAACCACTTAAGACCCGGACCATTAGGCAGGTTAAGGACCTGGACCCTTTTTGCGATTCGGCACTGCGTCGCTTTAACTGACAATTGCGCAGTCGTGCGACGCGTCTCCCAAACAAAATTGACGTCCTTTTCTTCCCACAAATAGAGCTTTCTTTTGGTGGTATTTGATCACCTCTGCGGTTTTTATTTTTTGCGCTATAAACAAAAATAGAGCGACAATTTAAAAAAAAAATCTATATTTTTTACTTTTTGCTATAATAAATATCCTCAAAAAATATATAAAAAAAAAACGTTTTTTTCCTCAGTTTAGGCCGATACGTATTCTTCAACATATTTTTGGTAAAAATAAATCGCAATAAGCGTTTATTGATTGGTTTGCGCAAAAGTTATAGCGTTTACAAAATACGGGATAGTTTTATGGCATTTCTTTTATTATTATTTTTTTTACTAGTAATGGCAGCGATCAGCGATTTGTTTCGTGATTATGGCGGACACATCGGACACATTTTTGGGACCATTGTCATTTTCACAGCAAAAAGTGCTATAAAAATGCACTGATTACTGGGAAAATGACAATGGAAGTGAAGGGGTTAACCACTAGGGGGTGCTGTAGGGGTTAAGTGTGACCTAATGTGTGTTTCTTACTGTAGGGGGGCGTAGCTAGATGTGTGACGTCACTGTTAGTCGTTCCCTATGACAGGGAACAGACGTTCACCGACACTGCCACAGAGAAGAACGGGGAAGGTCTGTTTACACTCACCGTTCCCCGTTCTTCAGCTCCTGTGACCTGATCGCGGGACACCGGCGGCGATCGGGTCCCACGGGCACGGTCAAGGAGTTTGTGCCCGGGTCGCGAGCGCGCAACCCACGGCTGGGTTCTTAAAGGGGACGTACATGTACGCCCTTGTGCCCAGCCGTGCTATTCTGCCGACGTATATCGTCGTGCGGCTGTCCCTGCAAAGGTAAAGCATAATGGGCTACTATGCATCGCATAATAGCCCATTATGTGTCACTTACCTGGAACCGAAGCCTGCGATGTCCCCGATTTCCTCGCCGGCTGGAAGTGTCCACGGACTTTGACTCTGTGACTGGCCAGAGTTGCGTGACGTCACTCCTGGGTGTCGCCAGTCACGGCATGACCTTTAATCGGAACAGCACGCGTGAGCTTTCTACAGTGCGCATGCGCCGAATACGTCGGCGCATGCACAGAAGAAAATCTCGTACGGGAAATTGTAATGATCTCCTAAACCGTGTAGGTCTAGGAGTTAATTACAGCACCTACAGGTAAGCCTTATTCTAGGCTTACCTGTAGGTGAAAGTGTGTTGTAAGGGTTTACAACCACTTTAAGGTACTGGCATTTATATGTGTTCAGATGTGTACAATTCTTCTTTCTTTCAAATGAATGGCTATATGTGAAAGCTCATGCACATTTAGGCACGTATGCTCATAAAACCTGCATATCTGTGCAGCCCTGGACCCAGAGGGCTCCTAGTTTTTTTTCACAGTGCAAATTTTCGCAACTGTGTGTAAGGGCTCATTGATTACTAGAGTGCTAGATTTAGATGTGCACAAAACTATAGAAACGCAGCAATGTTTCTGCCCATGTGCCTCTACAGTCAGTGGAAGAGATAGAAGTTGAACTGAATAAAACTTGCCCTGTGCCAGACTTGGGCGTCTTCCACACACGGGGGATCTGTCTGCTGACCCTTTATAAGCAGGGAGATGGCTGGTTCGTGTCTGCTCCGCTTACGCACAGCAGACAGACACAGCCCGCTCTTCTCTATGGGAGGTCGGATGTAAACAGGCTGCCTGTCCATTTTCCACATGACTGCCATCCGATCTAATCTGCCAGATGGATGGGGATCAGGATCAGATCCAGGGATGGACTGGCCATTGGGACTACAGGGAGTTTCCCGGTGGGCCGATGGCTCGGTGGGCCGGCTTCAGTGACAGCGGACCGCCGCCCCCCTCCTCTTCTCTCCTCTGTCTCTCCCTTCCCTCAGCGCTTACCTCCTCTCCCTCCTGCAGCACTCACCTGGGGGAACAGAGAAGCAGGGGGAGGACTAGAGAAGCAGGGGGAGGACTAGAGGAGCAGGGTGAGGACTAGAGGAGCAGGGTGAGGACTAGAGGAGCAGGGGGAGGACTAGAGGAGCAGGGGGAGGACTAGAGGAGCACGGGGGAGGGGACAGACAGCCGACTCAACAGCTATGGCCTGAGAGTTTCTGACTTCTGCCTAATCTTGTCCCATAAGGGGGGGCACCAAACTGATTCTTTGCCCCGGGTGAAATAATGTCTAGCTTCCCCACTGGTACTGCCTATAAAAGTACCAGTACCAGCCGTTCTACTAATAAAGTAGAATGGCTAGTAAAGGGGGAGAGGGGGTGCGGGTGGCTGGGGGGGGGGGGGGCGGGAGTTGTCCGGCCGCCATGGGAGAGACCTGTCAAAGTGGGCCAGTCAGGATGAAGTCCAGGGCCAAATTTCTTTTGGTGGCTGTCAACAGACACATGATCGTTGACACCCCATGCTCCATAGAGTAGTCTAGGGGGTCCGATCGGGTCTGTCTGAAAAACTGACAGGGGGACCCGATCAGTCAGCTAGTGTGAAAGGGGCCTTAGAGCAGTGTTTCTCAAATCCAGCCCATAGGCGTCCCAACAAGTCATGTTTTCAGGGTTTACCTCAGATGAAAACGGCTGTGGTAATTACTAAGGCAAGTGAAACTGTTCGAAACTGTGCAAAATAATGGAAAGCCTGAAACCATGAAAGCCTTGGAACTGGAGGGCGAGTAATCACCAAGTGAAAATCCCCACCTTGTCTCATAAGAGAACAGCACTGAAAACAAGAATGTATAAGTAATTCTTTCAAAATGAGAAATACAAACATAAAAACAGAAGTCATACTATTCCTTAAAATGCTGCAAAAATGAAGCCTGGTGGATTTTATAATGTTTGAACTGCAGCATACAGATACTTTGTTTACCGCCTTGTGTATGTGCGTGATAAGGGAGATTGACATGACGCTGCAAAGTTTATCAGCGATGCCTCATCTCTGAAAAAAAAAAAAGAAAGAAGAGCAGCCCTATGCAACAAACCAACCTGTGAACTGGAAAATCAGTGAACCACTAATTCGATCCAGGAAAAACTTTCATCTGTGTTAAAGTGAGACTGTCCACCAACTACTAGGGCAATGTCAGACAGGTAGCTTTTCTTCCACACATCACTTAAAGTGGAGGTGTACGTTAAAAAATATTTTTCTGGTGAACTCCCGCTTTAACATTAGATTGAGGCCAATTAGGCAAAGCAGAATTGGGTGTTTTTTTTTTTTTTAAATCAATGTAGTACTTACCGTTTTAGAGATAGATGTTCTCCGTGGCTTCCGGGTATGGTCTTCGGGACTGGGCGTTCCTATTTGATTGACAGCCTTCCGACAGTCGCATACAGCGCATCACGAGTTGCCGAACGTCGGTGCGGCTCTATACGGCGCCTGTGCACCGAACGTTCGGCTACTTTTGGGAACTCGTGACGCGCTGTATGCGACCGTCGGAAGGCTGTCAATCAAATAGGAACGCCCAGTCCCGCAGCCCATACCCGGAAGCGGCGGAGAAGATCTCTCTAAAACGGTAAGTACTGCATTGATTTAAAAAAAAAACACCCGATTCTGCTTCGCCTAATTTTGCTCAATCTAATGTTAAAAATTGATTTTTCGGGTGAACCTCCACTTTACGTAAATGTAACAAACCCTACCCTCCGTAGCCTATTCTAAACTGGAAACACCCTACTACAGCTACCTTGGGAAGACAGGATTTTTGTACTCACCTTAAAACCGAATTGAGGGGCACCTTCATTTATACTGGTGCGTACAAGAGAATTGGACACTGGCAAACAAAAATCCTAAGACACATGACTTTTTTTTCAGCTCTGCTCCTAATTTTTACTAGCATAGTTTTTCCTTCAATCAAGACTTTTCTACATTGCTGCTACAGCTAGTCTCTTGAATTGCAACTGTTAACCACTTAAGGACCGCCTCCTGCACATATACGTCGGCAGAATGGCACGGCTGGGCACAAGCACGTACCTGTACGTCCTCTAAGTGCCTAGCTGTGGGTCGCAGGCGCGCGTCCGCGACCCGGTCTGAAGCTCCGTGACCGATGCCCCGATCGCCGTTGGAGTCCCGCGATCGGTCCCCGGAGCTGAAGAACGAGGTGAGCTGTGTGTGAACACAGATTCCCCATTCTTCACTGTGGCGCGGTCATTGATCGCGTGTTCCCTGATATAGGGAAGCACGATGAATGATGTCACACGTCCAGCCCCGCCCCCCTACAGTTAGAAACACATATGAGGTCACACTTAACCCCTTCAGCGCCCCCTAATGGTTAACTCCCAAACTGCAATTGTCATTTTTACAGTAAACAATGCATTTTTATAGCATTTTTTGCTGTGAAAATGACTATTGTCCCAAAAATTTGTACAAATTGTCCGACGTGTCCGCCATAATGTCGCGGTCACGAAAAAATTCGCTGATCGCCACCATTAGTAGTAAAAAATGTTTTTAATAAAAATGCAAAAAAACTATCCCCTATTTTGTAAACACTATAAATTTTGCACAAACCAATCAATAAATGCTTATTGCGATTTTTTTTTTATCAAAAATAGGTATAAGAATACGTATCGGCCTAAACTGAGGGAAAAAAATGTTTTTTTATATATTTTTGGGGGATATTTAATATAGCAAAAAGGAAAAAATATTGCATTTTTTTCAAAATTGTCTCTCTATTCTTGTTTATAGCGCAAAAAATAAAAACCGCAGAGGTGATCAAATACCACCAAAAGAAAGCTCTATTTGTGGGGAAAAAAAGGACGCCAATTTTGTTTGGGAGTTAAATCGACGCAGTGCCGAATTGCAAAAACTGGCCGGGTCCTTTGCCTGCATTTTGGTCCGGGTCTTAAGTGGTTAAAGTGCCATGTTCTAAACCCACTGAACAGGACATTGCAGGACTAGCCTGGAAGTGATATTCTGGGCACTGGAATCTATGTAAGGTGCTTTTTTAGACCCAGTCTTGGCAACAAATTACCCGCAGAGAACTTTCCATTTCCGGACCTGTTGGCAAGGCCTCAACTCTTGCCCTGAACACTCACTCAGTAAGTAGGCTGATCTATAGAAGCTACCTCATTTGCTTGGATCAGTGGGAAGACCTTTAAAATTTACACTTTTAACAACTCCTACCAGAGGTTAATACTAAGCTATTGAGCTCTGACCTAATCTGCTAGGATGGGAACCCTGGTCTCTTTCATGCCATCCAGTGTCAATCAAGCATCTCCTTGCTGCTCTTGCATTGCACAAAGCAAAGTGGAACACCAGTCTTCGCTACCTTCCTATTGCACATCTACATTGATCTTTCAATACCCGCTGCCAGCTGTTTGGATTTCATGAGTACCCAAGGCTTGCCTTGTACCCACAACCCTACTTTGCTTAAAAGCCACATGGTCACAACATATCAGATTGCAGACACTGGGGTAGGGGGCAGTACTGCTGTAACAGTTGCCCCTAACTCACGCTACTAACAGCTTAGGTGCTGCTTGCAGCACACCCACTGATGGGGCAGACATCTACAGCCTCAAATAATGTCACCTCCTCTATCCCATCTTCAGAATATTCCATAGCTTATTTGGGCATAGCCCAATTTTCTGCCATCACTCCTGAAGCCCTTATCACAGTCTTGTGCGACTGCGAGGTCATAGGTTTGCTCAAGCACCCGCCCCTGAAGATTCTGTATGTGATCTGTCTGTTGTGTTTGAACCATTAGCCACTAAGATTGTGAGTCGTTCCAGTCCTTACATGACGAGTTTGCCTTTAAGGGGTTTCGGTCTTCTGCCATTTCTTCCTCTTTAGGCTCACATGAGGAGGACCAGTCTGTAGCTTATACCAGTGTTTTTCCCAGTCTTGGATACTTTAGTGCTTCTTAGGCCACAAACACTTTCCTAGTGCATCCACTGTTCCAGTACTTCCTCTATGGAGATTGGAAAGACCCTGTTAAGATCTTGGCTCCCAACCAACTCCTATTAGCCTTGTATCCATTTGAAAAAATAGTCTTCCCTTTGTGGATCTGGCAGTGTGCCAAATCAACCAACATTTTGGAAGAGGATGGATCTGTTTTTTCCATTCTTTTTATTGAGTTTTTGTGTTTCTAAAGTAGTTTTCACACCGGAGGTGTTTTTCAGGCACTTTAGCACTAAAAATAGCACCTGTAAAAAGCCCCAGCTGCAATCCCAGTGTAAAAAGCCTGAGTGCTTTCACACTAGGGAGTTGCGCTGGCAGGACCCCAAAAAAAAAAAGTCCTTCGTTGCAGTTCTTTATGAGCGCCCCTGCCCATTGAAATCAATGGGCAGCACCGCTGAACCGCCAGAAAAGTGCTGCTGCAGCCAGGGCCGGATTCCAGACAAGGCCAGGCCTCGGGGCGGCAGTGGGTGCAGGGGCGGCACTGCGGCTGAGAGGAGACTTTCACTTTCATATTGGGAGTTCCCCCCTGTCATGTGGATGGTGAGAGGAGAAAAAACAGAGGGAAGAGGCGATGAGATAGTTCTTGGCAGCAGCAACCCCCCTCCCGGTTCTCAATGTCATTTTCGGCAGCAGCACCCCCCAATGCTTAATGTCATTTTTGGTAGCAACCCCCCCCCCCCGCTTCTCAGTGTCCTGCCAAAAATGTCCCCCGGCGGATAATTTCCCCCACGTACTGCGCAGGCGGGGGCGGCATTGAAGGACCCAGCCTTGGGGTGGCAAAGGGAGTAAATCCGGGCCTGGCTGCAGCAGCACTTTGACCCCTTTTTCGGGCAATAGCAAAGTTTAAAAGCACCCGCAAGCATCCGAAAAGCACTGCAAAAACAATGGTAAAGCACCGCTAAAAAAAAGCAGCGCTTTACTGCTGACGCCCAGGCGCTGGCAGTGTGAAAGTGCCTTAAATCTACTTGCAGCCACATTCTAAGACTAACACATCTAGCCCTGTAAAGAAGAAATCGCAATGCATACCTTTTCTGAAGCCAGTCAGGTCCAGTCCCACGCTGAGATGTCAGCGGCAGCTTCCCTGTGTAGGCAGGTGCAGAACAGGCAGCCAACAACAGAAGCCCTATAGTAACTTTATGGGAGATGTCACTTCCCAGCCATTGTTGGCTCTCTCCTGCACACAGCTTCCACTGCTGGAGACCAGACTAGATCGGCTTCAGAAAAGGTATGTATAGCGATTTTGGCTTTACAGGATTAGATAGGTTAGAAAATTTAGATATAGTTAGTTTTAGGCTGAACATCCACTTTAAGGATCCAACCCATGGAAACCCTGTTCTCAGGGGCAGGTCCCGACTTTCATTCTATGTTAGCTGTGATCATTTGTAATCAGCCTAATGCCCCATTCAGACCTCACGTAGTGTTTTTTTTTTAAAGCGTGTCACACATAGGGCAGCTCACGATTTTTAACACTTGAATGGGCTGCCCTATGCGTGTTTGTCACCCAAAAGAAGCTCCTTTGTGGGCGACAAGCTTAGCTTGCGATTGCCTCAGATTCTGTCACTTGAGGGTCATGCAATGCAGGAGCTTTATAGACATGGGTACTGCAATCCAACGTTCTAACAACTTCAGCCCCAAGCCTCATTTTGAGATTGGGTGTTTACAAAATACGAACATTTTTTTTGCTAGAAAATTACTTGGAACCCCTAAACATTATATATTATTTTCCCAACACCCTAGAGAATAAAATGGCAGTGGTTTCAATACTTTCTGTCACACCGTACTTGCGCAGCGGTCTTACACTTTTTTGGGAAAAAATACTCTTTTTTTTAAATAAAATAAGACAACAGTAAAGTTACAAAACATAAGGAGCTGTGCTTATACATAGGATGAAAAATAAAAAAAGTCAATCGAATAAGATTAATCAAATAAATCCGATTTAATTGTGAAACAAATCAAAAACAATGGCAGCAAATAGGACCAATAATAAGTAAGAATTAATGATAAATGAATCTACAGTCCTTAAAAACTTCCAAGGAAGAAAATGTTTGTTGAAACACCATGCGATACAATCTTCAGTGACTTCTTATGAGACAACGTGAATCCACCACCACAGAGTGCAAGCTTACCAGCTGCACAAGCTGTCTGACCTTGTGGCAAATACCCAGCCAGGGCCTTTGATATTCCCAACAACTCCGGCTACCGATAAACCAAGCGTTTCTGGAGTATATCCAGCAGTCAGCAGCCAGCCACGAGAATGACCTCTGTGTAAGTATTATACCAGTAGAAAAAAAACATAAGAGAATCGCTAATCGGTAAAACCGGGTGGTATTTATTAAATTAAAAATCTGTCCTGACAAGCAGAGAATGCACAAATAAAGGTTTCATAAAAAAAGGTGGCCAGTAAGTAGTACAAACACGCTCGTACAAGCAGGACGTGAAACAGCGCGGTGTCGTCAGCACATCGCTCCTCCCTACGCATTTCATTACTAAACTGCCGTTGTCCTGGGGAACAGGTGGCATACTGGCGCACTGCTATAATTAGTCCACATGCCCACTCAAGCCTTGGTCTCAAGCGGCTGACGTTGATGACGCCATTTTGGTTAAGTGAAAACTAAAAAGGCAGAACCCATTCAAGGGACAGAATGGATGCTGACGGAAAAAAACAACCGCACACTTATTGCCATACCGTCACGTATGTCATGACTGTCATCATAATTCACTTAGTTACATAAATGCAATAAGTGTACAGTTGTCTTTTCCATCAGCATCCATTCGGTCCTTTGGCGAATGGGTTCTGTCTTTTTGGTTTTCCCTTAACCAAAGTGGCATCATCAAAGTCAGCCGCTCGAGGCTCAGACCGAGGCTTGAGCGGGCATGTGGACTATTTAGTACGCTGCCTGTGCCCCAGGACAATCAGTTTAGTGACGAAATGCGTGGGAGGAGCAACGTGCTGACGTCACCTCGTTGTTTCACGTCCAGCTTGTACAGGCGTGTTTGTACTACTTGCCGACCGGATTTTTTTATGAAACTTATTTGTGCATTCTCTGCTTGTCAGCACAGATTTTTAATTTAATAAATACCACCTGGTTTTACCGATGGCGATTCTCTTATGTTTTTTTCTACTGGTATAATACTCACACCGAGGTCATTCTCGTGGCTGGCTGCTGACTGCTGGATATACTCCAAGTCTCCAGGAACGTTTGGTTTATCGGTCACCGGAGGTGTTGGGAAGATCAAAGGCCCTGGCTGGGTATTAGCCACAAGGTCAGACAGCTTGTGCAGCTGGTAAGCTTGCACTATGTGGTGGTGGATTCCCGTTGTCTCAAAGGAAGTCACTGAAGATTGTATCACATGGTGTTAAAACAAACATTTTCTTCCTTGGAAGTTTTTAAGGACTGTAGATTAATTTATTATTAATTCTCACTTTTTATTGGTCCTATTTGCTGCCATTATTTTTGATTTGTTTCACAATTCAATCGAATACATTTGATTGACCTTATTCAATTGCACTTTTTTTTATTTTTCATTCTATGTATAAGCGCAGCTCCTTATGTTTTGTATCTTTACTGTTGTCTTATTTAAAAAAGTGTATTTTTTCCCAAAAAAGTGCGCTTGTAAGACTGCTGCGCAAGTACGGTGTGACAAAGTATTGAAACCACTGCCATTTTATTCTCTACGGTTTTAGAAAATATATATATAATATTTAGGGGTTCCAATTAATTTTCTAGCAAAGAAAATGTTATTAATTTGTAAACACCAAATCTCAAAATGAAGCTTGGGGCTGAAGTGGTTAGAACGTTGGATTGCAGTACCCATGTCTATAAAGCTCCTGCGCGGCATGACCCTCAAGGGGCAACATCTCTTTGCATCTATTTTGGATACCATTATCAAATACGCTACTGGTAGCAAGAGCACCCATCGCTCTCAGCATCAGAATCCTAGGATTCTGTGACTTAAAGCATTTTTTTTTAGGTAACAAAAGGACCCTGAGCATGAATAACACAGTGCTTGTGCTGTGTCATTTGGCCCCCTGTATCATCTAAAATATCTGGCTGATACTGCCTGGTTCTGCCCTTCCCTCTGCAAACTAACCACGGTTTATCATGTCTGCTGAGCCCCGACATTGTGGTCAGTTTATGTGCCTCCATCAATCTGCAGCTCTCCTCTGTCCCCGTTCCCCTCCCCCACCCCGTCAGCTGTATCGACATCCTTGACAACAGGCTATGGTATCGTCCTATCTTCAAAACACTGGTGACTAATTTTACTCAGGAATACTATGGTATTATCTTTAAGGCCTATCAGAATGGTATTATTGATCTACATGGAACTATCTAAATGTCAAGGAACCCAAAATACCTACCTTTTATTCTTTACCAAAAGTGCATAAATCTTTGGTTCACCCCTCGGGCCGTCCGATTGTCTCTGGCTGTCAGGGATTAACAGAAAATGCCAGTTCATTAGTTGATAAATACTTACACCCTCATGTTTCACTATCTTCGTATGTGAAGGATACCATTGATCTACTTCGCAGTATTGACGGAAAACAAATCCCACCGGGCACCTGGTTAGTGGCTCTGGATGTGGAAAGTCTATACAATTAGATTCCTCATCAAAAAGGTCTTGCTACCATTCTAACTCTGTTGAATGAACAAGGCTCATCTGCCACTGCTTATAGCTGGTTCGTCCTTCAGCTGCTTGAGTTCATCCTTCCACATAATGTTTTTTTATTTGGTAACTCCCACTTCCTCCAGGTGCAGGGTGTGGCTTTGGGGACCATATGCGCACCTGCATATGCCAACCTGTATCTGGGGGGGGTGGGAGAGGGAACTCTTTTCCAATGACCACTTGCTGCCTTTACTTCAACATGTAATTACTTGGTACAGATACATTGATGATATTTTGGTCTGGTACCAGGGATGAGCTTTTGCAGTTGATGGAAGAACTGGCTATAAATGATTACAATTTAAGTTTCACTATGGAGTGCAGTCCATCTTGTATCAACTTTCTTGATTTAAAAATTCATATTGACCAGGATGTTACACTCCATTCTTCTTTGTATCGTAAACCCTCTGCTGGCAATACTATACTGCACGCCACCAACGCACATCCTCAACCTCTTCTCAACAGTATACCATTTAGCCAATTCCTACGACTTAGGAGAAACTGTACATTGGATTCAGATTTTTATAAAGCTGCCAACGACTTACGTGACAGATTACTTGTTCGGGGTTACAGTCAATCCCTTTTAAAAAAAATAGTTTAACAGAGTTGTCAAACTCAATAGAAAAGATAATGATCCATTCTACTAAAATGCCCAAAACAGGATCAGTCTGTCCGTTTAATTACGAAATTTTCTAAACATGGTCAAATGAAACACATCCTACAAAAATATTGGCCTATTTTGTTGGCAGATAATACTATTAAAAAATACATGAAACCCTATCCAGAAATAACTTTCCGTCGTGCCCCTTCGATTAAGGATCAATTAGTGTCGAGTCACATTTGTCCTGATTCGAAGGGTTTGTCTACACAGACGGGGCACCTTCCCTTGTGGAAGGTGCGATGTCTTGTTTTCTAGCCAACTCTCATGATGTACCCCTTTCCAACTGGTTACAATCACCACATTAAACATCGTGTCACTTGTAAAACTATAGGGGTTGTCTATTTGGCCCTCTGTCAATGTGGCTGTTTTTATGTTGGCAAAACTAAAAGACCATTCTTCAAGAGAATCAGAGATCACATCTTGCCTCTTTATAAGAAACTTACCACCACCGCCCTAAATAGACATGTTGGTTGTCAACATGACTTTGATGCGACTTTATTACGATTCTACGCCCTTGAGCATGTGCCATTACATGTCTGAGGCAGCAGTATAGATGTTACCCTCCTGCAGCTTGAGACAGGATGGATACACAGCCTTGATGCTGTTAGATATCCTGGGCTTAATGAATACATTAGCTATACGTCTTTCTTGTAAGTTGATTTATTTTTATTTACTGCGGTTTCTGATTAGTTTTGGTTCATTGTTCCGTTGCACCCCGAATTGTTGTTTCATAACCTATTCCCATTCACTAATCCCTGTTCACATCTACGGATCCGCAGGAATGATTTTCTTCCTTTTCCCCCCCTAAAAATAGTTTTTTTTTTACTTATTTATATTTATTTGTTTATTTCTTTTATATCCTTACCTTATGTATTGTTTTGATTATACAACATTTGACTGTATTTTTACTTTCCCAAATATTATTTCAATATATTCATGTATCACCATTACAATATTGTTTGACTTATGTCTTTATTTACAGAGCGGCTGGACATCTGATTTGGGCCGATTTTGTCTGGGTCCTCCTGTATGTTGATCTCATGTAGCTGGGTGCCATGTATCCATCATGCCCCGGACGCACTGTCCTAGCCTGTTGTTGCTCCCGATTTCACGCTAGGACTCCGATCCGTGGCTGCATGGACACCCTAGGGCACTTTGTCTATAACAATCTGCCCGCCTCTGGCCCCGTCCTCTGCAGCCAAACCATCTCCCCTTTACGCCTCCCATATCTGCCGCTCTGTTGGCAGATTTGCATATGTCCCGATCGGCCGCGTCATGCTTTGATGACGTCTATACCGCTAGGCTGTATGGGACTTGTAGGCCTGTTCTGGGTGTGCGCATGCGCGGTGGCCACCCTCTGTCGCTCGGTGACGTCAGACGCCGAGCGGCCGGGGGGCTATTTAAACAGGCTGAGCTGGCTTAATTTGCCGGCTTGCCTTGATGGGGCGCATACATTTGAATTTTATATCCAGGTATCTGCTCAATCTTCCTTTCCAACATTTTTTTCACTTTCGCCAGTACTGACATCAATTGGCAGCAACCATGTCTCTAATTAGCTTATTGCTTTGATCTCATTTTTTTACAGAGTGTTTTTTTCCATTGCTGTCCTTTTTAATTCCAGACACACTCCGCGCCACAGGGTGGAAAACTCTCCTATCATTACCCTGCAGGCAATTGATATTTAGACCTTGTGTCTTCTATATATTAATTGGTAAATTCTTATGTATTAATGTTTTATTTATTTTTTATCTAAATTTTAATTTTAGATCCTTTAACTCTGCCGTTTACCAACGTTTTTACTACCTTGGCAATTCATTTTGTGCCCCATCATTTTTGAAAACGCAATATTACTCTTAACTAGGTAGGTATGGAGGCTATGTTTAGCCCAACTGGTTAGGGATAATTATTGGCTATGATCTTTTCTCATGGCAATTAATCCCTACCTATCATATTTTATATTTTTGCTTCCTAGTTTGGAATATAGCCCCCTGCAGCCACACTAGGGTTGCTGTCTCTACATCGTGACCTGTGGGCACCTTCTTTGGCTTGACCTTACTCTGAGGGTATGTTGGTTTTTGCACTCATCTCTGGGGTCTCGACATCATGGACCCCATTTTAGTTCGGTCATTCTCTGATCTCTAGCTGTTCTTTAATGAAATGTATGTTTATTGTTGTTTTCCTTGTAGAATGCATTATCACATTGTATGAATTACACTCCCCTGAAGAAGCCAAAGACTTGGCGAAACATGTCGGGAAACTGTTATATTCATCCCTTAATGTATACTCCTCGTCTTGTTTTGCGGTCTATCTTGATTGATTGCAATTAATAAACCATTGTCTTCTTTTATATTGTTTTGTATGTTTGGCACCGCTATAATCCCCTCAAAATTTTCCCTACTTTGTAACTACCGTATGAGATGAAGTTCAAGTTCACTATATGGACCCCTTATATATTTGTACATGTTGATCATAAGCCCCTTATTCTCCAGAGTGAATAAATTCAGTTCTTCTAATCTTTCCTCATAGCTGAGCTCCTCCATGCCTCTTATCAGTTTGGTTGCCCTTCTCTGCACTTTCTCCAGTTCCCCAATATCCTTTGAGAACTGGTGCACAAAACTGAACTGCATATTCCAGATGAGGTCTTACTAATGATTTGCACAGGGGCAAAATTATATCTCTTTCTCTGGAGTCCATACCTCTCAATACAAGAAAGCACTTTTCTTGTTTTGGAAATCGCAGCTTGGCATTGCATGCCATTATTGAGCTTATGATCTACCAAAACCTACAGATCCCCCCTAGTATGTATGATGCATGCATATTCTTAGCCCCCAAGTGCATAACTTTACATTTATTAACATTACAACCTCATCTGCCACATAGTCGCCCAATTATACAGAAGACATCCTGTCATCTGCAAAGACAAACAGTACTTTTAATCCCATACCCAATATCATTTATGAAGATATTAAAAAGTAAGGGTCCCAACACTGAACCTTAGGGTACACCACCAATAACCTTAGACCAGCTCTCCCTCTGTCTTATCTCACCAACTCTGCTGCTATCTTTATTACCATTGATTCGTATGGGTTTGTTTTTCTTTTTTTCTCAGAGATTACATTATTTTCAAAAAAAAATGTGAATCAGTACTGCTTGGACCTTGAAGAAAGGGACATACCCCGAAAGCTTGTCCTGAAAAATTGTATGTTAGTGTAAATAAAAAAAAGTATCATGGACAGTGCTCAATTTTCTCTGTCACAATTGCACTAATCCAGCTAAAATCACATCAAGTACCATTCAGAGTAAGAATCATTAACCACTACTGTCTGAATTTGGTCTTTTAGCCAGTTTTCTATCAATTTACAAACTGATATTTCCAATCCTGTAGACTTTACCTTACACATGAGCCGTGTGTGCGGAACTGTATCGAACGCTTTTGCAAAATCCAAGTATACCACGTCCACAGCCACCCCTCTATCCAAGGTTTCACTTACCTCTTCATAAAAAGAAATCAGATTTGCTTGACAACTTCTCTTTCATGAATCCATGCCGTCTGTTGCTTGAAATATTTTTTCCCAGCAAGAACTCATCTATGTGGTCTTATTAAATGCTCCAGTATCTTCCCGACTATAGAAGTTAAAACTAACAGGTCTATAGTTTATTTGTAAAGACTTTGTTCCCTTATTAAATTATAGGCACCACATTGGCCCTGCGCCAACCCAGTGGTACTATTCCCATGATTAATTAAACCCTAAAAATTAAAGCAATTGCGTTGAAATGACAGAGCTCAATTCTTTTAGAATCCGTGGGTGTAGGCCATCTGGTCCATGTACTTTATTCACCTTTATTCTGTGTAAATATTTCTGGACCATATCACTTTTGAGCCAATGTGGTATAACATCTTTGTTATTTTCTAAACAAGTCTTTACAATCACTAACGATTTACAACCATTTTAAGCAATTTTCTTTTCTTTATCCACAGGTAGAAGGAAAGCACAGCACATCTCCTGCTGTGCTATTGTATTCTGACAGTGGGAGGGTTTCCCTGCCATCAGAATACAGCAATTTCTGTCCGGCAGTAGTAACTTTATGGGGGGGGGGGGGGCAGAAGACGACAGGCTGTTTATACTAAAGTTGATCAGTAGATCGACTTAGTTAAAACCAACCTGCCCATACATGGATCAAAATTTTGTCCGATTCATCAATCCAATTATGGCCAGGTCTGGAAAGGGGAACTCTGCTGACTATACTTCCCTCCCCCACAGGCACACCCATAATTTGGGTTTCAAAAGGGTGCAGCCCTATAGCAAACAAATAGGATGTGCATTTTAGGGAGAACAGGGTTACAAATCAGAATGGGACCAAGTGTTATATTCACTTGGTTTTCAAAGGAGTTAACAACCAGATACTGTACTGTAAACCCTTAAATCTATCCAGGAAAGTGACAAGCCTCAGGTGATGCAGAGATGAAACAAGTTAACCTTACACAAGTTGTACCTACAGTGGGGATCGAAAGTTTAGGCACCCCAAGTAAAAATTTGTATTAATGTGCATAACGAAGCCAAGGAAAGATGGTAAAATCTCCAAAAGGCATCAAATTACAGATTAGACATTCTTATAATGTCAAAAAAAAGTTAGATTTTATTTCCATCATTTACACTTTCAAACTCTGCAAAAGTTTGGGCACCCTGCAGAGTTAATATCTTGTACTGCACCCTTTGGCAAGTATCACAGCTTGTAAACGCTTTTTGTAACCAGCCAAGAGTCTTTCAATTCTTGTTTGAGGTATCTTTGCCCATTCTTCCTTACAAAAGTCTTCCAGTTCTTTGAGACTTCTGGGCTGTCTGTCACGCACTGCTCTTTTAAGCTCTATCCATAGATTTTCAATTATGTTGAGGTCAGGAGATTGTGAAGGCCATGGCAAAACCTTCAGTTTACGCCTCTTGATGTAATCCCCCGTGGATTTTGAGGTGTGTTTAGGATCATTATCCATTTGTAGAAGTCATCCACTCTTTAAACTTCAGCTTTTTCACAGATGGCATCAAGTTACCATCCAAAATTTGCTGAAATTTTCCATTTCCATTTTTCCTTCTACTGAAATGTTCCCTGTGCCACTGGCTGCAATACAACCCCAAAGCATGATTGATCCACCCCCATGCTTAACAGTTGGACAGAGGTTCTTTTCATTAAATTCTGTGCCCTTTCTTCTCCAAACGTACCTTTGCTCATTCCGGACAAAAAGTTCTATTTTAACCTCATCGGTCCACAGAACTTGTTTCCAAAAATGCATCAGGCTTGTCTATATGTTCATTTGCAAAGTTCAAACGCTGATTTTTGTGTTGAGCACGTAGAAGAGGTTTTCTTCTGATGACTCTTCCATGAAGACCATATTTGTACAAGTATCTCCTTATAGTGTACCACAACTCCAGTGTCTGCCAGATCTTTCTGGAGGGATCGTGCAGTCAAACGTGGGTTTTGAATTGCTTTTCTCACAATCCTGCGAGCTGTTCTGTCTGATATTTTTCTTGGTCTTCCAGATCTTGCTTTAACTTCCACTGTTCCTGATGACTGCCATTTCTTAATTACATTCCGAACAGAGGATACTGACATCTGAAAACGCTTTGCTATCTTCTTATAGCCTTCTCCAGCTTTGTGAGCGTCAACTATTTTCAGTTTCAGTTTTCTAGACAACTGCTTAGAAGAACCCATGGTGCTGATTGTTAGGGCAAGGTCAGATGAGTCTGGGCATTTAAAACCTTTGAGATTGACATCACTTGGTCTTCCCAGACGATGATTGAGAACAATCCATGACACTGGCAGGTCTCAGCTTTGCAAAGGGGGCAGTGCATGCTATAAATCAGGGATATGCAATTAGCGGACCTCCAGCTGTTGCAGAACTACAAGTCCCATGAGGCATAGCAAGACTCTTGACAGCCACAAGCATGACACCCAAAGGCAGAGGCATGATGGGAATTGTAGTTTTGCAACATCTGGGGGTCCGCTAATTGCATATCCCTGCTATAAATTCTGCAGGGTGCCCAAACTTTTGCAGACGCCATTTTTTGTTTTCTGTAATTTTGAAAGTGTAAATGATGGAAATAAAATCTAACTTTTTTTGACATATTATAAGAATGTCTAATCTGTAATTTGATGCCTTTTGGAGATTTTTCCATCTTTCCTTGGCTTCGTTATGCACATTAAGACAAATTTTTACCTGGGGTGCCCAAACTTTCGATCCCCACTGTATCTATCTGCAGTCTTCTCTAGCGTTTTTTTTTTTTCCTTGCATGTCCACCTCGGATTTACAGTGACTGCAATTTCAAGTGCACTTGTAGTGCAAAGTGGATTTGCCTTTCGTAAATAACCCCCACAGTGTTCCCAATTGAGACACATATATAATATAGAGGGATATGCTTTGTTTATATTTTATGTCTGAGGTTTACAACCGCTTTAAAGAACGCCTGCATTTAATGAAAAGGTTAGTAAAAAATTCTGCATTGCAGAAACAATGTGCACATATGTAAATGCAGTATTAGGAGTAAATCTCTTGAATCCGCTGGTGCAGCCTCCTTTATCTAGTGATATAGACATAGTCCCTACCATTCACACAATGCATTACTGAAGGCTAAGCTAAAGCACCCAAGTATATGACTGATAGTTAGAACACTGCATTACGACTACAGGGATTCCCACACACGTTTTATTTAGCACTAAGTATAAAGGAACCTTAATGCTGGAGTTGGACTCTCAAAGCTCTAACAGTCTCATCCTGCCCCACCTGGCATCAACAAAGAGGCTTCTTTCTCAGGTCTCAGCATTGCCAGGCAAAGAGGCCAGAAACTAGGACAGTTCTGTGCACCCCTAAGCTACTGGGTATGGGCCCTTTCACACGTGCGGACCGTATGTCCGCATTTTCATCCGTCCGTTGCGGATGAAAACGGGACATACATGGGTCCCTATGTGATTACGGGTGTCAGCAGATGCCTATCCGCTGACACCCGTAATTTGTCCGCCTCCGCAAAGATCCGCAAAATCGTACGGAAGAAAGTCCTATTTTTCTTCCGTCTGCTGGATCGGATGAACACGGACATACGGTCCATGTTCGTCCGATCCCCCATAGGGGAGAGCGGAGGAAAGACAGGGCGGTCCCTGCACAGTGTGCGGGGACCGCCCTGTCACCTGCCAGCTCAGCAGGTATTTTACGGAGGATCCCCGCTGAGCTGTACGGACACACGGAGGCGGATCATTACTGATCCGCCCCGTGTGAAAGGGCCCTATATGTGGGATCTGCTGCAGAGGTAAGCAGGAAACAGCTCTTCAGGTGACACGGTCCCAGTGGGTGGCAAATAAACAGTGACCCACAAAGAATTTAACACATTTGCCACCAGGGGCTCGTAGTCTGATTTAGAACACTAGAATTGCTCGAAGACCCCTTTCACACTAGGGTGGCGAGTCTGCTAGCTGTAAGGCGCGCTGGTTTTAGCGGTGCTTTTCGGCCATTAGCGGGGCACCTTTAACCCCAGTTAGTGGCCAAATTAAGGGTTAAAACCACCTGTGTTGCAGCACTTCAGAAGTGACGCCTATTCGTTCCAAGGGGCAGGGTAGGAGCGCTGTATACAGCGCTCCTACACCATCCCAAAGATGCTGCTTGCAGGTCTTTTTTTTTGGCCCACAAGCACATCGCACGAGAGGCAGTTTTCAGGCGCTATTTTTAGTGGTAAAACCAGGGCTGTGGAGTCGGTAGATAAATGTTCCGACTCCTCAGTTTTATGTACTTCTGACTCCGACTCAACCTACCACAGGACTACTGGCAACCTACCACAGGACTACTGGCTGGGAAGCCAACAGTCTACTGTATTGCACAGTTTAAGCAAAAGACAAACACAATGAAAACAATCAAGTGACTGGATAGTAGCAGCAGGCATAAACATCAGGAACAGGATCTTTACCAGTTCAAAAATACAAACCACATTATTTGGTTGTTTTAGAACAAAAACAAAGCTTATCTATAATGAACCAAAAACAAAATCTGCAAAACCTAGAAATGGTTTATATTAATCTTGAAATGTAGTTCTAGGCTTAGCAAATGCAAATCAATTCAATGTAGAGTTCTAAGGAAGAGAATTGCCTCTGCCAGATCTTCTTTCATAGAGGCTCTTAAGTCAGACTTTATTATTTTTAGGGCTGAAAATAATCTTTCGACACTGACTTGGGTGGGTGGCATTGCAGTAACTATTCTGGCCACATCACTAACGATCTCTGGATAAACAAGGATGGCTTCTTCAACAGTAATTTTTGATGAGCGATCATACTTTTCAACTTCTTTTAGTGCTTTATAAAACTCCTGTTGGATTTTTTTTTATTTGGACACTTACTGGTTCTCTAACATGCGTTCCCTGTAAAAGCAGAACACAACACTATGGAAAGTATAAGTATTGCAGCTCCTAATTGTGCGTTGCGTGCCATATAGTGAAGCACATGAAAAGCATGCTTCTTCACGGTCACTTAACGTGTTCGTTTTGCGGTTACGTGAGGCACTGCGTGCATTGGTCTTTATTCTTACAGTAGAGAAGTCATTAATTATAACTTTTTGTGAATTGGGACATTTAAACTTGCTTTTTTTTTTTTTTTTATTCCAATCTAAATTTAGTAGGAGTCGGTGCATTGTTTTCCGACTCCAGGTACCCAAAATTTCCCCCGACTCCTACTCCTCGACTCCGACTCCACAGCCCTGGGTAAAACACCTGAAAACTGCCTCAGTGTCAATGGAGTCTTAGACTACTTTATTATGGTAAACTGGTGACCGATTCTTTATTGCATTCCATAATACAACACACCGCAGTTAGATTTAAAGGATTTATACAGGACTTGGTGGATTGCATGGTCTACTCAGCCACCCATGTTTGAGAACAGAAGAGGATAGGAGTTTTTTTTTTTTTAAGCCTTAGATTTAGGGCCCTTATACCTGCAACATCTGAGAACTTTAACAAAAATAAAAAAAAACTCCTCATCCACCAAAAGTTGCAAGAAATGCTGTAAAATAGAAATGGTTTTAAAAAGCTTTTAAATTTTTTATTCTTAAATTTACAAAATGCAAAGTGAGCAGAAGAAAAAGCTAAATCAAATATTTGGTGCGACTACCCTTTGGCTTCAAACTGGTGTCAATTTTTACACTTGTACAGTCAACTATTTGGAGGATGATAATCAGGTGTATGATTACCTAGTTATACCAAGCTGGTGCCAATGATTACCGTATTTATCGGCGTATAACACGCACCCTAACTTTAAGAGGGAAGTTTCAGGAAAAACCCTTCCACAGCCCCCTGCGTATAACACGCAGGCACAATTTACCCTCTATTTTCTGGGTAAAAAGTGAGTGTTCTACCCCTTATAAATACAGTAATTTCTTGTGTGGGATAAAACAGCCATTAACTGAAACAGGGTTAGAAACAGCCAAACTCTGCTACTAAGATGAGGTTATGGATGACAGTTTAATTTCAATAGCCAGGCACCATGGCAAGACTGAGCACAACAAGACACAATCAAAGCCTCTCCCAGGCAAAAACGTCAAAGCAGACTGGGGTTTCAAGATGTTCTGTTAAAGTTCTTTTGAATAAGCACAAAGAAACGGGCAACATTGAGGACCTTAGGTGCAGTGATCGGCTTAGGAAACAGTGCAGTAGATGAAAGACACATGTTTACCTCCCTTCAACATCAGTAGATGCCCAGCCGTACTATCAGCACAGAACTGACGGAAACCAGTGAGACAACTACTGTGGAGAAGTCTGGCCAGGAGTGGTCTTCATGAAGAATCAACGCCAAAAAGCCATACCTCTGATGTTGAAACAAGGCTAAACGACTCAGCTATGCACAAAAACAAAGGACCTGGGGTGCAGAAAAATGGCAGCAGGTGCTCTGGACTCCGAAGTAAAAATTTAATATTTTAGGCTGTAGCAGGAGGCAGTTTGTTCTGCAAAGGCTGGGGAGTGGTCCAATGAGTGTCTGCATGGGGCTGCATTCCTGGAACTGTAGTTGGAGGTTTGGTCAGGCTCAATGGTGTCCTCAATTCTGATAAATACAGGCTGATATTTATCCATCATGCCATACCATCAGGGAGGTGTGTGACTGGCTTCAAATTTATTCTGCAGCAGAACAACCACACCAAACATACAGCAGTCATCAAGAACCACCTTCAGTGTAAAGAATAAGGAGTCATGTAAGTGATGGTTTGTCCCTCATAGCTCTGATCTGAACATCAAGTCTGTCTGGGATTACATTAAAGAGGCAGCCTACATCCACAGAAGATCTGTGGTTCGTTTTCAAAGATGTTTGGAACAACCTACAGGCACAATTCCCAAAAACTGTATGCAAATATACCTAGAAGAACTGATGACGTTTCGAAGCCAAAGGCTAGCCACACCAATTACTGATTTAATTTAGATTTTTCTTCTGTTCGCTCCCTTCTAATAGTTGTATTTTATTTTGATCAGTATAAACAATTAAAACATTGAAACTTTCTTTTTTTTTTTAACAGCATTTCTTCAAACCAGCCTAAAACAGTAGTGCGAGTGTCAATAATTTGTACTTGTGACAATAAACCAGAGACTCCTCAAAATTCTTAAGCAGAGGCATCTTTAATTAAACAATCCTGCATTTTTTTTTCCAAACATTAAATTAGCAAAAAAAAAAAAATAATTGTAAAAAAATTGTCTCACAGCACTATACACACACATCAGAAGCACCAGCACTCAATTTTACAGCATTTTGGTTTAGAATTATCCGTTGCCAGCATTTAAATACTGTACATCTGCCAGAAGCAGGGTGTATAGGTTCATTCATTAGAATTTGTATCCCCTTCGGCCCTGAGATCAATGTCACCATGCCCAGGATATGCAGATAGGCAACAATGCCATCAGGAAAATGTATCAGGTATTGTCTGATATAGTGCACAATAACCCCAGGAAAGGATTCCGTGCTGAAGACAATTTGACACAGAGGATCTCTCAAATGAGGTGAAATTATAGAAGAGCTCCACATAGAACAGCATTGTATGGAGAGTGATTAGGGAAGCGTAGTGTTTAACTCCTTGGTGGCTAAATTGTGCATATTTCTTACATAATTACAGGTGGTACAACAGTATGTTTAATTGAAAAAGTCAACATGTCCATCATTGTAGCAGCAGGTATAAGAGGTCTGCGATTATCTTTGCAAGAGAAGTTTGAATTGTTGACAGATTTACTGCAAACTCACTAAACCCCCCAATGTAACCATGCAGACCAACAGCTAATAGGCCAAGGGAGTTACTACATACTTTCTCCGTCAGTGCCAATCTGAGCCCTCTCAGATCTGCTATACATATAGTGACTTGGTAAATGTTACTATCTGCATAAGAACAGGTGAATAACTCCCCAATGTAAGCATGACCAGACCTGCTGATTGGTTGTTCAGGCAATGGGCATGGTATTGTGCAATGGGGTGGGTAAGTGCGACTTCTCCACTACACAGATCTATTGGAACTTCAGGAGAGGTCTGGGTGGCACTGTGGCCACAAATAAACACTCATCGTTGGAGTTTAATGTTCATCCACTGATGTTGCTGCTGCCTGTTGGCATTAAAAATGTCTCCTCCTACAGAAACATTTAATACACTGATATTTGCAGCAGTAGGAGCAACAAAAAGGACCAACTGGGAAAGGGCAAGGGGCCAATTTTGCAGTAAAACTCGGCTGGCAAGTAAAGCACCACATACAAAAGGTTCCCTAATCACATTCCATCCAAAACTATTAGTATTTGACAGAGTTCTCGATCAAAGGGTCAGTCCACTCAAAACAGATATTTCACTTCTGAGCAGAGACCAACAAGTTGATTCGCCGGCTCGTTGCATACATCTCGAGGACCCCAGAGGAAAGATCTCTGTACCCGACTTGACATCCACACCTATATTTTGGCCATTATAAGCCAGTTACATTGGGTAGTGCAGACACAGGAACTAAAGCAGGCAGTTCTTTCCGACAGAGTACCACAGAAATGTAAAGGGACCAATGCGATTTTTCCCTGTATTCCATATAATAGTACCTGCATATAAAGGCTGTTGTCACCTCTACTCCCTTACTTCCATCACACTGAAAACTCAGTGTAAGAAAATCAACTTTACCTTCAAATGTCCGATTTCCAGGCTTTTTGCATTTGGTCCGCCTGGATGCAATGACATATCTTCGTTCCCAACTGGCTGGAATTTTATTTTTTGGCCAAGCTCAGCCAAGAGATTTTTACATAGGGATTTTACAGCCAGTATTCAGGGATTGCTAAAGAGTGGTGATACGAGTGAGGGAACAATAAATCACTTACAACAGCCTTCATGCACAAGCAGTGTTAGATGGAATATCAAGAGGAATGGCACAAGTCTCTTTAAGGCAGCGTTTCTCAATTTCAGTCCGCAAGGCGCACCAACAATTCATGTTTTTAGGCATTCCATTATTTTGCACAGGTGATTTGATCAGTTTCACTGCCTTAGTAATTACCACAGCCATTTCATCTGAGGGAAATCCTGAAAACATGGTCTGTTGGTGCGCCTTGAGGACTGGAATTGAGAAACTCTGCTTTAAGGAGATGATATGCAATACAACCCATTAGCATCTACCCAAAACTGAAACATGTGGATAAATGGCGCCTCAGGGGGGAGAGGGGGTTAAAAATGCGGCTAAAAATAAAAATGCAGCGCATTCTATACATGTATTAAATAACATCACACAGCCCATGTCTAAAAGGCTCATATATTTACTCATGCTCACCTTTTTGCACCTGTTTTGTGTAATCTAGACCCTTAAGTGTTACAGACACAAGGATAAATAATGAATCATAAGAAAACAAAGGAAAGCGGCAGCAGCAAATCCCTCTAATATAAAGATTCACATTTGAAAGGAAAATAAGGGGATGTAAACATGCCTAAATGTAAGGCAGACCATAATAAAGGGCAGGCAAGAGTTAAGGACACACTGGCCTGCACTGTCTCCATTGTTCATGGCAGTGTTATATTCATAAATGCAGTTACAGTTTGCTTCATGTAGCGATCGTCTATAGTCCTTAGCTATGTCATTGATAGACCAGATGTAGCTCCCAAGTCCAAATATAACATAATAGACTGTCTTTTAAAATATTTAACAGAGCGGTGCCCATTGATCAACTTCGAAGACATGAGGATACAGAACAGGCTAATGTGCCAAACTAAGTATTTAAAACTGAAGCATTTAACCATTCACTAACAGGCACGTTGCCCAATTTTGCAAAGGATAAAAGGGTTAATTTTACTTTATAATATATTACTGCTAGTATATCAAACCTTAAAAGAGCAGTTTAGTTCTTGGAGACATTATATGGGTTTACAATTATCAGTACAAGAGAACAAAGCTTATTCACTGAAAATTGTCTTTACAATGCTCGCCATTGACAAAGTGATTCTCAGTAAGCTTAGACATTCATTCTCGCAATCGCTAGTACAGGTTCTTCAAGACACACTTGCGATAATGAAATTACATCATCTATTTGAGATGCAAAAAGAACAATGCAAGATTCTCATTCACTGAAGTTGCATGCCCAGATAACACTTCTTCAGAAGAGCTAGAACCATCCATATCTGTCCCGACGACTAGCACAGTTGTTTCAATGAAAGGGCTTAACCTTCCAATCAAAATACCTTTAAATAAGGGTAGATAAAAGAGTGGCTACACTGCTAATTTTGCAACTCTTGAATGATCTGGGTCGAAGACATTTTGCAGGAGGTAAGGGATCGTTTTTCATGAGCAATAAATTATACAATACAATTCTCTGCCCTGTAGCAGCTAGGCAGCCCCAGACATTATGCCAGGAGCAGATAAACTGGGCAGAATAAATTAAGGGAACAGCAGAGCATACAGCATAATGTCAGCCATTATTTATTCGGGTACAATCTTGTTTGGTCTCACAGCAGACACTGTGGTTAAGAAGTCTTGGGTTACTCCAGACTTTAGTATTATTGGCCTCGCCAGGCAATGAAAGATGGGGAAAGAGAATGTGTAGGAAGAAGTGTGTGGGGGAGTTGAAGAAAGCCCCACAATGCACCTGGTCTCTACAACGGTAATGTAAGCCTGGCCCCACGGGGCTCCAAGATGCCGGCTTCCAAGAGAGCAGCTTTGTATTGCGCTAGAACACCTTGGATGCTTTTCACAAAGCCCTTAGACAAGGGAAACAACGGGAAGCCAATGTCAGGGTATCCTCGTTTGTCAGGCAGAAAACTACGATAGCTCTTCCTGCGTTTCTTTGGTTTTACACTTGGCTGCACCCCTCCAGTTGCTCCTCGTGGTTCCTCAGCAG
Organism: Rana temporaria; assembly: GCF_905171775.1. Taxonomy (NCBI): domain Eukaryota; kingdom Metazoa; phylum Chordata; class Amphibia; order Anura; family Ranidae; genus Rana; species Rana temporaria. The sequence continues at coordinate 106,040,320 of NC_053500.1, forward strand.
GGCTACAGGTGTTACTTGAGGCCCCCTTACCCATGCTCTCCAAGTCAGAACACTGAGGAGCCTCTCCAGGTGACAGGGTGGAGGCTCCGCATCCAGAGTCATCCAAATCCTTAGAACTTGGGGAAGGCTCTGGTGTGATTTCTTGCTCAGAGGGGCTGTACGGTACAATGCAAGGGTGCTCCTGGCCATTAGACAACTCGCCACCCTTTTCTACCATAGAATTGGTTTCTAGCCAGGTCTCTATCCTGTGAACTAAACGCCAGCCATTGCTTTGAAAGTGCTCCATGATCTCCTGTTGGAAGACTTCCACAGGTCTCCTCAGCAATTGTATCATAGATTGTACAACTCTGATCAGAGCCATCTCATTGTAGCAACGACTGTTCTCATAACCTTCTTGCAGCCCTCTGTCATTGTCAAAGCCAGCCTCATTGTAATAAGGCTCATTTACCAGTATAAGGCCTAGAGAGAAAAAGAAAAAAAAACACAAGAAGCCAAAATTAAAGAAAAACATATTGAGGAAAAAGGTAATGGTTGCCATTGGTGGTCTTGTCCTACAAACTCAAGTTGTTTAGTTGTCTTCTGCTCCTTACCTTCTAACTGAACAGAGCAAGCATGCATTTATTGATGTCAGAATGCCAGATTGGCTTACATGCCCTTAGAAATCTTTGAAATCAGTGGATCAGAATTAACATTACAATGATGGGGAACTAGCATGTTTGAAATGAGAATCCTTACGTATTTTCTCAGTGGTAGTAAACCACTTAAGCCCCGGACCAATATGCTGCTAAATGCCCAAAGGCGTTTTTACAATTCGGCACTGCGTCGTTTTAACAGACAATTGCGCTCGTGTGACGTGGCTCCCAAACAAAATTGGCGTCCTTTTTTCCCCACAAATAGAGCTTTCTTTTGGTGGTATTTGATCACCTCTGCGGTTTTTATTTTTTGCGCTATAAACAAAAATAGAGCGACAATTTTGAAAAAAAAAAGCAATGTTTTTTACTTTTTGCTGTAATAAATATCCTCCAAAAACATATAAAAATTTATGTTTTCCTCAGTTTAGGCCGATACGTATTCTTCTACCTATTTTTGGTATAAAAAAAAAAATAAAAAAAAAATCGCAATAAGCGTTTATCGGTTGGTTTGCGCAAAATTTATAGCGTTTTGTAAATAGGGGAGTTTTATTGCATTTTTATTCATTTTTATTTTTTACTACTATTGGCGGCGATCAGCGATTTTTTTCGTGACTGCGACATTATGCGGACACTTCGGACAATTTTGACACATTTTTGGGACCATTGTCATTTTCACAGCAAAAAATGCATTTAAATGGCATTGTTTATTGTGAAAATGACAGTTGCAGTTTGGGAGTTAACCACAGGGGGCGCTGTAGGAGTTAGGGTTCACCTAGTGTGTGTTTACAACTGTAGGGGGGTGTGGCTGTAGGACTGACGTCATCGATCGAGTCTCCCTATAAAAGGGATGACTCGATCGATGCAGCCGCCACAGTGAAGCACGGGGAAGCCGTGTTTACATACGGCTCTCCCCGTTCTTCAGCTCCGGGGAGCGATCGCGACTATAAACGAATAGCCGCGCCGTCGTCCCGGATCGCTCCCCGCGGGAATCCGACCGCCGCATGTAGCGGGGGGGTCCCGATCGGACCCCCGACCCGCGGAAAGGCAAGGACGTACACCTGTACGCCCATTTGCCTGTATGTGCCATTCTGTGGACGTACATATACATACAGCGGTCGGGAAGTGGTTAAAAAGCAAAACCCAAGGCTACGAAAGCAGTTTTTCAGTCAAGTTCTGAGGTTTACTGTGCTCAGCCTTTTATGGCAGGAGAGGGGACCTGATCTGTCTCTGCAGTTTCCCATTCACTTACAGATTTCCTCCACACCCCAACCCTGTGACTGGACAGCAGACAGATAACCCATCTCCGTACAGCTCTGCTCTCTATCCGCAAACTTTGCGCTGAAGCACACCTGAAAGGTGCCTTGTGCTGCTCACCCGCCCACTCTGTGCTCTGCCATAAAGGGACTACAAGAGGCCGATACCAGTTCAAACTCAGGTACCCCACACTGCCTGCATTTTACAGAATACGTTTAATGATGTTTTAATGTTAACGGAGCAGCATTAACCTGTGCATTTTCTATCTGTCTGGCGTTCAGCTTTAAAGCACAATGTGGCAAAATGTTTTAATCTCGCTGCAAAAAAGAAGACACATCAAGGAGACTCACCTTGTATGGATATTAGTACCTGGAGAAGGCTAGATTTGCTTGTCCATCTCTCAGTTCCCTAAAGATAAAAATTAATAATGCAGATCAGATTCAGTTTTACCAAAGGATGTATTCAATTAACCACTTAAGCCCCGGACCAATACGCTGTCTAAAGACCCAAGGTGTTTTTACAATTTGGCAATGCGCTGCTTTAACTGGTAATTGCGCGGTCATGCAATGTTGTACCGAAACGAAACTTGCGTCCTTTTCTTCCCACAAATAGAGCTTTATTTTGATGGTATTTGATCGCCTCTGCGATTTTTATTTTTTGCGATATAAACGCAAAAAGACCGTAAATTTTGAAAAAAAATGATTTTTCTTATAACAAAAAGTAAAAAATATCGAATAAACTAAATTTTAGTCAAACATTTAGGCCAAAATGTATTCAGCCACATGTCTTTAGTAAAAAAAAAATCGCAATAAGCGTATATTTATTGGTTTTCGCAAAAGTTATAGCGTCTACAAACTAGGGTACATTTTCTGGAATTTACACAGCTTTTATTTTATGACTGCCTATCTCATTTCTTGAGGTGCTAAAATGGCAGGGCAGTACAAAACCCCCCCAAATGACCCCATTTTGGAAAGTAGACACCCCAAGGAAACTGCTGAGAGGCATGTTGAGTCCATTGAATATTTAATTTTTTTGTCCCAAGTGATTGAATAATGACGAAAAAAAAAAAAAAAAAAATGTTTACAAAAAGTTGTCACTAAATGATATATTTCTCACACATGCCATGGTTATATGTGGAATTGCACCCCAAAATACATTCTGCTGCTTCTCCTGAGTACGGGGATACCACATGTGTGGGACTTTTTGGGAGCCTAGCCGCATACGGGGCCCCAAAACCCAAGCACCGCCTTCAGCATTTCTAAGGGCACAAATTTTTGATTTCACTCCTCACTACCTATCAAGGTTTCGAAGGCCATAAAATGCCAAAATAGCAAAAAAAAAAAAACAAATGACCCCATTTTGGAAAGTAGACACCCTAAGCTATTTGCTGAGAGGCATGTCGAGTCCATGGAATATTTTATATTTTGACACAAGTTGCGGGAATATGACAAACTGATTTTTTTTTGCACAAAGTTGTCACTAAATGATATATTGCTCACACATGCCATAGTTATATGTGGAATTGCACCCCAAAATACATTCTGCTGCTTCTCCCGAGTACGGGGATACCACATATGTGGGACTTTTTGTGAGCCTAGCCGCGTACGGGACCCCGAAAACAAAGCACCGCCTTCAAGATTTCTAAGGGCATACATTTTTGATTTCACTCCTCACTACCTATCACTACCTATCACAGTTTTGAAGGCCATAAAATGCCAAGATGTCACACAACCCCCCCAAATGACCCCATTTTGGAAAGAAGACACCCCAAGCTATTTGCTGAGAGGCATGTTGAGTCCATGGAATATTTAATTTTATGGCCCCAAGTGATTGAATAATGACCAAAAAAAAAAAATTTTACAAAACGTTGTCACTAAATGATATATTTCTCACATATGCCATGGGCATATGTGGAATTGCACCCCAAAATACATTCTGCTGCTTCTCCTGAGTACGGGGATACCACATGTGTGGGACTTTTTGGGAGCCTAGCCGCGTACGGGACCCCGAAAACCAATCACCGCCTTCAGGATTTCTAAGGGCATAAATTTTTGATTTCACTCCTCACTACCTATCACAGTTTCGAAGGCAATAAAATGCCAAAACAGCACAAACCCCCCCCAAATGACCCAATTTTGGAAAGTAGACACCCCAAGCTATTTGCTGAGAGGGATGTTGAGTCCATGGAATATTTAATTTTTTTGCCACAAGTCACTGAATAATGACCAAAAAAAAAAAATTACAAAACGTTGTCACTAAATGATATATTTCTCACATATGCCACGGTTATATGTGGAATTGCACCCCAAAATACATTCTGCTGCTTCTCCTGAGTACGGGGATACCACATGTGTGGGACTTTTTGGGAGCCTAGCCGCGTACGGGGCCCCGAAAACCAAGCACTGCCTTCAAGATTTGTGTGAGTGAAATCAAAAATTTATGTCCTTAGAAATCTTGAAGGCGGTGCTTGGTTTTCGGGGTCTCATACGCGGCTAGGCTCCCAAAAAGTCCCACACATGTGGTATCCCCGTACTCAGGAGAAGCAGCAGAATGTATTTTGGGGTGCAATTCCACATATAACCATGGCATGTGTGAGAAATATATCATTTAGTGACAATGTTTTGTACATTTTTTTTTTTTAATTTTTTTTGGTCATGATTCAATCACTTGGGGCAAAAAAATTAAATATTCCATGGACTCAACATGCCTCTCAGCAAATAGCTTGGGGTGTCTACTTTCCAAAATGGGGTCATTTGGGGGGGTTTTGTGCTATTTTGGCATTTTATGGCCTTCGAAACTGTGATAGGTAGTGAGGAGTGAAATCAAAAATTTGCGCACTTAGAAATGCTAAAGGCGGTGCTTGGTTTTCGGGGTCCCGTACGCGGCTAGGCTCCCAAAAAGTCCCAAACATGTGGTATCCCCGTACTCAGGAGAAGCAGCAGAATGTATTTTAGGGTGCAACTCCACATATAACCATGGCATGTGTGAGCAATATATCATTTAGTGACAATTTTTTTTTTTTTTTTTTTTTTCTCATTATTCAATCACTTTGGACAAAAAAAAATAAAAAATCAATGGACTCAACATGCCTCTCAGCAGTTTCCTTGGGGTGTCTTCTTTCCAAAATGGGGTCATTTGGGTTTTTTTTGTGCTATTTTGGCATTTTATGGCCTTCGAAACTGTGATAGGTAGTGAGGAGTGAAATCAAAAATTTACACCCTTAGAAAGCCTGAAGGCGGTGATTGGTTTTTGGGGTCCCGTACGCGGCTAGGCTCCCAAAAAGTCTCACACATGTGGTATCCCCGTACTCAGGAGAAGCAGCAGAATGCATTTTGGGGTGTAATTCCACATATGCCCATGGCATGTTTGAGCAATATATCATTTAGTGACAACTTTGCACAAAAAAAAAAAAATATATATATATAATATATATATATATATATATATATATATATATATATATATATATATATATATATATATATATATATATATATTTATTTATATTTCCCGCAACTCAAAATCTAAAATATTCCATGGACTTAAGATGCCTCTCAGCAAATAGCTTGGGGTGTCTACTTTCCAAAATGGGGTCATTTGGGGGGGTTTTCAATTGTCCTGGCATTTTATGCACAACAATTAGAAGCTTATGTCACACATCACCCACTCTTCTAACCACTTGAAGAAAAAGCCCTTTCTGACACTGTTTGTTTACATAAAAACATATTTTTTTGCAAGAAAGTTAAGTTGAACCCCCAAACATTATATATTTTTTTAAAGCAAAGGCCCTACAGATTAAAATGGTGGGTGTTGCAAAATTTTTTTCCACACAGTATTTGCGCAGCGTTTTTTCAAACGCATTTTTTGGGGAAAAAATAAACTTTTTTTTATTTTAAAGCACTAAAACACACTATATTGCCCAAATTATTGATGAAATAAAAATTATGATCTTAGGCCGAGTACATGGATACCAAACACGACATACTTTAAAATTGCGCACAAACGCGCAGTGGCGACAAACTACATACATTTTTAAAAGCCTTTAAAAGCCTTTACAGGTTACCACATTAGATTTACAGAGTAGGTCTACTGCTAAAATGACTGCCCTCGATCTGCCCTTCGCGGTGATACCTCACATGCATGGTGCAATTGCTGTTTACATATGACTCCAGACCGACGCTTGCGTTCGCCTTTGCGCAAGAGCAGGGGGGGACAGGGATGCTTTTTTTTATTTTTTTATATATTTATTTCGCTTTTTTTATTTTATTTGTTAACTGTTCCTTCCATTTATTTATTTTTTTACCATTTTTATTGTTATCTCAGGGAATGTAAATATCCCTTATGATAGCAATAGTTAGTGACAGGTACTCTTTTTTTTTTTAAATGGGGTCTATTAGACCCTAGATCTTTCCTCTGCCCTCAAAGCATCTGACCACACCAAGATTGGTGTGATAAAATGCTTTCCCATATTCTCAATGGCGCCGTTTATATCTGGGGGGGGGGACATTCCCTCCCACTGAATGTAAAAGCAGTCTAGAGGCTAATTAGCCGCTAGGACTGCTTTTACATGAAAGCCGACCGCTGGCTGAAAAGAATGATACCAAGATGCCTAAACCCGCAGGCATCATTCTGGTATAACCATTCAAAGTCCAGCAACATACCAGTACGTTGATGGTTCTTGTTGGACATGTATTGTAATCTTTTTTTTTTTTCATGCAGCCTGTTGGCTGAACAAAAAAAAGATTGATCGGTGGGTATGCCCACCATTAGAATACCTCCCTTCATCCACCCACTTCTAATGATGGGCATACATGCACCATTTATATATGCCGAAGCATGGGGGCATCCTCCCGCAAAAAAGTTATGCCGCGTACGGTCGGACTTTTCTATGCCGCGTACACACGGTCGGACTTTTCTATGCCGTGTACACATGGTCAGACTTTTCCACAGGAAAGCCTCCGTAGGAATGTCAACCGTATGTACGCGGCATTAGGAGCAAAAATCGCTCCTCCGCCCCTAATGCCCCCATGCTCCGGCATATATGCTCTTTTTTGAACTGTAGTGGTGAAATCACCTCCTACAGCATTGGAGTCGCGGCTTTATATATCGTGGGAGCAAACGCTGTTGCTGTCACGCTAAATAAATCCGCACTGCAACTGAATGGCGTACCTGCTAAGCAAATGATGGTTAACATTAAAACAAAGTAACATTCCAGTATAACAGTAAGATCATACCATACCTGCAAAGCAAATACCTATAAAAAAACATAGTAAAAAATAAAACATTTTTTAACGCAACCTGTGCCTAAAATATATATATGCCGAAGCATAGGGGCATCCTCCCGCAAAAAAGTTATGCCGCGTACGGTCGGACTTTTCTATGCCGCGTACACACGGTCGGACTTTTCTATGCAGTGTACACATGGTCAGACTTTTCCACGGGAAAGCCTCCGTAGGAATGTCAACCGTATGTACGCGGCATTAGGAGCAAAATCGCTCCTCCGCCCCTGCTGCCCCCATGCTTCGGCATATATGCTCTTTTTTTTAACTGTGGTGGTGAAATCACCTCCTACAGCACTGGAGTCGCGGCTTTATATATCGTGGGAGCAAACGCTGTTGCTGTCAAGATAAATAAGTCCGCGCAACAGCTGAATGGCGTACCTGAAAACAGTAAAATAAATTACATACCTGAAAAGCAAGCATGAAAAAACATAACAATAAAACTTTGCAGAATAGAATACAGTAAAAAAGAGCAGAACAATAGAGAGAGAATAGAGAGGGAGAGAACAATAAAACGACAACTATTTTTGGTTTTTTTATTTTATATTTTTTTGTGCGTTTTTATTTTTTACTTTTTTTTTTTTTTTTTTTAACACTTTTTTTTGTAACTGTGAACTGTAACTTCAACTTTTCGGTTCCAGGTTTGGGTCTCTCAAAATGCGATGGCATCTTGGGAGACCCTGTGTAAGTGAGCCTAGCCTGTGAAATGTTTCACCCTACACTAATAATTAACTCGTGTGTGGAAGCGTTCAAAACATTCACCAATACAAAGACCAGGATTGGCAGGACATTTGGGACAAAAATAACGGGTGTCACGCCTAAATCCGCGCTTGGTACAGACACGACATTTTCTTTGGGGGGTTCGTTGGGTAGGGGTACTTGGGAGGACATAAGAAAAATGCCTCTCATGCAGTCGGCTTACTGCATTTGGTAGGAGATGGTGAGGTACAATACCGCCTGGATACAGGAGTTCTGTGATGATATCCCTCTGGAATTGAAGGAAGGATTCATTCCGTCCTGAAGCTCTGTATACGACATGAGCATTCAGTAGAGCCAATTGAAATAAATGTAGAGACACTTTTTTGTACCAGCGTCTCGTCTTACGGGCAATATGATACGGCGCCATTAACTGGTCGTTGAGGTCCACCCCTCCCATATTAAGGTTATATTCGTGGACACAGAGGGGTTTCTCCACAACACCAGTCGCCGTATGAATTTGGACTGTCGTGTCTGCGTGAAGGGTGGTAAGAACGAAAACATTCCTATTGTCCCGCCACTTCACAGCGAGCAAATTTTTACATCTGCAGCAGGCTCTCGCCCCCGGCCTAATACGGGCATCTACAAGCCGCTGGGGGAAGCCCCGGCGATTAGGTCGCACGGTGCCACATGCTCCAATCTGTTGATCAAATAAGTGGCTAAAAAGTGGCACGCTGCTGTAAAAATTGTCCACATACAAATGGTACCCCTTTCCGAATAAGGGTGACACCAAGTCCCAAACAATCTTGCCAGCGCTCCCCATGTAATCTGGGCATCCTTCCGGCTCTACCTGACTATCTTTTCCCTCGTAAACCCTAAAGCTCCATGTGTAGCCTGTGGCCCTGTCACAGAGCTTATAGAGCTTGACCCCGTATCTGGCACGCTTGCTGGGAAGGTACTGTTTGAAAGACAAGCGGCCAGCAAATTTAATCAGGGACTCATCAACGCATACAACCTGCTGGGGATTAAACAAGGCTGCAAAACGTTCGTTGAAATGGTTTACGAGGGGCCGAATTTTGTAGAGCCGGTCAAATTCAGGGTCTCCACGTGGACGACAAAGTGCATTGTCACTGAAATGCAGGAACCGCAGGATCGCCTCGTATCGTTTCCTGGCCATGTGAGCAGAGAAAACGGGCATATGGTCGATGGGATGTGTGGACCAATACATCCGCAATGACGGAAATTTGTGTATGCCCATGTTGAGGGTAAGGCCCAGAAAGGTCTTAAATTCGGAAACCTCGAGGTTTCCATTCTTTGGCAAGGCGAGACTGGGGGTTAGCGGCGATGTAGGTACCAGCATATAAATTAGTCTGGTCCACAATAGATCTATAGAGATCTTCCGTGAAATACAGCGAATAAAAATCAAGTGACGTAAAGTTCGCTGTATCCACCTGAATACCGGGTTGGCCAGTGAATGGGGGAAGTACAGGTGCTGTAGAAGTGGTGGGGACCCAATCAGGATAGGCAAATTCTACAGGAAGGGCACTATGGGCACGACGGGCCTGTCTGTCTTCTTCTTGGTGGCAGCGGGACACTACTTGTGCTTGCCACATCGCCAGCTTGAACTGCACTTATGGGACTCGCCACGTCACCAAGTGTTACTGCAGTGCTGGATAAACGACCAGGGTGTACTAGGCCGCTGGTGCTTGCCAATCCACCAGAAGGAATAGCGGCGCTAGTACTGGATCTCTGCTCCATACGAGGGTCCTGCGGTTCTTGCTGCTCAACAACATCAGAATGGGATCGGGTACGCCTGGCCTTAGCAGGGACCTCAACTTCGTCGTGCGAGCTATCTGACATGGAGCCGCTGTCGTAAATGGGTTCATATTCTGAGCCAGAATCTGTCAGATGCGTGACCTCCTCCTCTTCACTATCTGACATGCACATGAACTCCAAGGCCTGCTTATCATTGTACCTTCGGTTTGCCATTTTGGACTCTAAATTTAGTGGTACAATGGTAAGGATTCACAGGTAAAAAAAGCACCTGACTATAGAAAAGCAAATGTAGAAAACGCTTCAAAAAAAAACTGTAAGCGATCGCAGGGATCAGGCCTGTCTCTGCGAACGCTGCAGTTATGTGTCTTGTGTTTTGTAAGTGACAGTGATCGATCGATACTGCACTTGGGTGGGTTGGGCTGGGCAGAGGGGGAAAACGCAGGTGCTAGCGGGTATCTGGGCTGATTCCGCTAACAATGCGTTTTTGGGTACCCTAAACTGCTGGGTACGCTAGTATAGATCTGATCAGATCAGGTATCGATCCGTTCAGATCCTATACCACTAAGGGGGGTGTATGCTTAGCGAGTGGGTGTAAGCGGTACTGGCTCTAACCTAACGCTGCCTGGGGCGACGCAGACCCTGACTGGCGCTAAAATTAAATTTATATCACCCGCCGGGTGATCAGGGGGTTAAACCTATTGGGTTATATACGGCGGGTGCTCTGATGCTATAAACAGCAAACTAACCAACCAGCGTCAACCGTAACACTTATACAGTGATCACTGGTGAAAGGGTTAACTAGGGGGCAATCAGGGGGTTAAAACCTTTATTCGGTAATATATGGGGGTACCTAACGCTTTCTAAAAACCTGGTGGCGAACCTAAAATAACTAAATAACTAACTGGCTAACCACGTCACCAGTGACACTTATACAGTGATCAGTGGTGAAAGGGTTAACTCTAGGGGCAATCAGGGGTTAACACCTTTATTTATGGGGGTACCTAACGCTATATAAACCTGGCGGCGAACCTCAAAAAAAACTAACTGCCTAGCGGCAACAGTGACACTAATACAGCGATCAGAAACCGATCGCTTAGTGACACTGGCAATAGGGGTGAAAGGGTTAACTCTAGGGGCAATCAGGGGTTAAAACCTTTATTTATGGGGGTACCTAACGCTATATAAACCTGGCGGCGAACCTCAAAAAAAACTAACTGCCTAGCGGCAACAGTGACACTAATACAGCGATCAGAAACCGATCGCTTAGTGACACTGGCAATAGGGGTGAAAGGGTTAACTCTAGGGGCAATCAGGGGTTAAACCTTTATTGGGGGGGGGTAGGGGGCTACCCTGGACCTAAAGGGGCCTAAACCTAACTGCCCTGACACTTTTTTCTGTCACACTGACACTAAAAGCAGTGATCAGAAAATAAATGATCACTGCAATCAGTGACACTGTGACAGGGGGTGATCTGGGGGTGCTGGGGGGGTGATCGGGGGGGGTTATGTGCCTATGTGTGCTGTGTCAGTGTGCTGTTGGTGCAACTCACAGTACTGACGTCTTCTCTCCTCTGGAACCGGACGAAAAGACCGCCAGAGGGGAGAAAACGTCACTTCCTCCCTGCCTGTGTTTACAGTTACACAGGCAGGGAGGGCTCAGGTGGAAGCTCATTCGCGGAGGGAGATCGAGAGGGGACGGCTGGAAACCAATAGCCGCCCCCTCCTCCCGGACCTCCCGTACACCGTTCCCGGCCCTCGCATGTACCGGAGGGGGTCCCGATCGGACCCCCGAACCCGGGTAAGGCGGGGACGTACCTGTACGCCCATGTGCCTGTACGTGCCATATTGTGGACGTATATGTACATGCGGGGGTCGGGAACTGGTTAAAGCGGTTGTATAGTACCATAGCAAATTTTTCTTTTAGGGTCACCCGTAAGGCAAAAGGCATAATGAGCTAGTAGGCATACTAGCTCATTACGAAATACTTACCTTAGAACGAGGCGTCGGTAACTTACCTGGTCCACGCCGAGGTAGCCGACATGTTGCCTCGGTGTGTCTTTCGGGTATCGCAGCTCCAGCGCTGTGAGTGGGTGAAGCCGCACGGGAGACTTCTTTCTGGCAAGGTCCGGCGTCTGCCGGGACTTAAGCCGAGAATCCCCTGTGCGCATGCTCATTGCAAGGAGAATATCTCCTAATCCGTAAAGGTTTAGGAGATTTTTTTTACCTACAGGTAAGCCTTATTATAGGCTTACCTGCAGGTAAAAGTGGAAAAAAATTACTATAAAACCACTTTAAAAAAGTGGCTGTATAGTAATTATAGGATTTTACCCTAATGCATGCTCTGCATTAGGGTATTTAAAAAAAAAAAAAAATTGCCCCCCTTCTTAATATTTACCTAAACCTGATCTCAATACAGATCTGTGTCCAAGAGCAGATTTGCTGCCTCGCTCCTCATTGGCTCCCGCTGCTGTAAATCACAGCCTGTGAGGAGAGAGTGGGGGTGACCTCAATTTCTGTGTCTTCAGACACATGCAATGCAGCTCAGGATCAGGCCCGCAGGTGTCCAACCATAAAAAGCAGCTTCACACTGAGAAGATGGAGGTGCCAGGACCACCAGGAAGAGGAGGATCGGGGCTGCTCTGTGTAAAACCACTGCACAGAGCACACAACCATAAGCCGTTTTGGCAATCAAAAAAATTGCCTTTACATTCACTTTAAGGGTAAATGCAAAGCCGATTACTCAGTTCTGGGTGTAAGTCTGATGCTTTGAATACATGCAGCCATGTTAAAAAATTCTGAGACCCATACATATTCTGGACTTCTTAGTTTCTGTCAGCATCAATGCTAGCTCACCAGTTGCTACAAATGTTTGTAATGACAGTACAGCTTTCTGGAACAGTAGGGCCAATTGGAAGGGGGTAGACGGGCCTTGCAGTGCTAGAACCTAAACACATTTATTAAATACGGGCTATAATTTATTATATGGTAATGACTGAAGACTCATTATGGCAGCCAATAAAAGCTTGTTTAAACCAGCAACATAAGGTGGTGGAAAAGAAAAACTGAACTGGCAACCATACTGTGTAGGTAGGAAATTCAAACCCTTTATATTTCTAACACAAAGTTCATACATAAGGAGGAATCCCATGTAGAACATTTTGGCAGTTGAACCAGCAATTTTTGAAAACAGTAACCAAGGCCAGAGGGATCCATCAAAGCCAATAAAGCAAGGGTGACCACTGCGCTTCGCTAAAACCAAGAAATATAAAGGTGATCAGTAAAATTTCAACAATGTGATGAAATGGAAGCCTGGGCTTCATTGCCTATGTATGTAGCAGGATAGCTCGTATTTATAACTTGCAACCAGTAGGTAGAATGGTCCAAACAAGAGCATGAGCTTTCTGGTGTTTAATAAGGAGGCATCTGCTTCTCCTCTTAGAAGACACTGGCTTAGTTATTCATACACAAGTATGCAAAACATGCTGAGCTATGCTATTTTTAAAGTGTCATAGATGCATCTTGGATATAGGTTTATTATAAACTAAAATATTACTTAAATCATTGTATGTAAATGTGGAAACTATCTAAATCAAATTAATAAGATCAGACAAAAAATAAAGAAAATTACACACAGTATTCGTCCTCCAACTCTAGAGTTGTAAAGAAAAATGTTTTTTCACCTTAATGCAATCTATGCATTAAGGTGAAAAAACTTCAGTGTATACCATGCCCCCCCGAGCCCCCGTTCTACTTACCCGAGGAAAGTCCCGAGATCATCTTCGGCGCTCAGCCTGGCCGCTGATTGGCTAGAGCGGATGGATTGAGAGCAGCGCAGCCATTGGCTGGCCCTACTGACAATCACATCCAGTGACGCGGCGCACCGAGTGATACAGCAAGCGGCCAAAGCCGCTCACTGTATCACGGGAGCGCGCCCGCAATTACTCACCGCCATGCGAGCTCTCTCGCATGACTGTGGTCAGTACTTGCGAGGAGGACCAGAGACAGCCGCCGAGGGACCCCAGAAGACTTGGATCGGGGGCCACTCTGGGCAAAACTAACGGCACAGTGGAGGTAAGTATAACATGTTTGTTTTTTTTCCTTTACTAACACTTTAAAGCACATATAAATGGTAAAAAGTGAACACTCATGAAAGTGGATATAATTACCTTTCCTATCCAGGTGCCCAGCAGACTGACACACAGCTTCCCATTATCATATAGGTTTGGGTTGAGTCTCCCACTGCACTGAGAAAGGTAGCGGAAGAGCGGAGGCACAGCTGGGTAGATATTGGGCAGCTGAATATCAAATAGAAATAAGCCATCCTCATACGGAGTACGTGTGGGTCCTTTAATAAATGCTGAGAAGAGGTCCTAAAAAAGAACAAAGAAACCGGGTGCTTCACGATTCGCTCTAATCAAAATAAAAAAAGCTACACACAGAAACTTTCACCAAGAGAATGACAATATTCACCAATCCATGCAGAGAGAATATATATATATATATATATATATATATATAATATTCTGGTGGTTTACCTGAAGTAAGAGTAAGTTTAGGTTTAGCGAGCAGCACAGCGTTTGAGGTCAGTGTTACATTCCCTCAGACGTACTTTATGTTAAATTTGTAATGGAATATATTAGATACTCCAGGATTCAGGTGAGCTACAAGTATGTTTTGCATTGGAAACAATTCCTTTCCTATTAATTTATTAAATTTAAAGGACAACTTGCTGTTCGGCATATACAGTATCTCACAAAAGTGAGTACACCCCACACATTTTTGTAAATATTTTATTATATCTTTTCATGTAACACTGAAGAAATTACACTTTGCTACCATGTAAATTAGTGAGCGTACAGCTTGTATAACAGTGTACATTTGCTGTCCCCTCAAAATGATTCAACGCACAGCCATAAATGTCTAAACCACTGGCAACAAAAGTGAGTACACCCCAAAGTGAAAACGTCCAAATTGGGCCCAAAGTGTCAATATTTTGTGTGGCCACCATTACTTTCCAGCACTGCCTTAACCCTCTTGGGCATGAAGTTCACCAGCGCGTTAAAGCTTGCCACTGGAGTCCTCTTCCACTCCTTCATGACGCCATCATGGAGCTGGTGGATGTTAGAGACCTTGCGCTCCTCCACCTTCCGTTTTGAAGATGTCCCACAGATGCCCAATAGGGTTTTAGGTCTGGAGACATGCTTGGCCAGTCCATCACCTTTACCCTCAGCTTTTTTAGCAAGGCAGAGATTGTCTTGGAGGTGTTTGGGGTCATTATGTTGAAACACTGCCCTGAGGCCCAGTCTCTGGAGGGAGGGGATCATGCTCTGCTTCAGTATGTCACAGTGCATGTTGGTATTCATGGTTCCCTCAATGAACTGAAGCTTCCCAGTGATAGCAGCACTCATGCAGCCCCAGACCATGACACCCCCACCACCATGCTTGACCGTAGACAAGACACACTCGTCTTTGTACTCCTCACCTGGTTGCCACCACACACGCTTGACACCATATTTACAAAAATGTGAGGGGTGTACTCACTTTGGTGAGATACTGTAATTTTTACATTTAGGACAGAGTGTCTACATTAACAAAAGACAGTACTTTGTTCATTTGAGGAAATACAACAGATTCACATAAGGGCAGGAAAGTTAAAGTGTCTGTAACCATAATAAAAAACGAAAAATAAAAATGTATCCTTTTCCTTTAACCACTTAAGGACCGCCTAACGCCGATATACGTTGGCAGAATGGCACGGCTGGGCACAATCACATACCCGTATGCGATTCATTAAAGCGGATGTGCCAGTAAAAAAAAATATTAAAAGCCAGCAGCTACAAATACTGCAGCTGCTGACTTTTAATATTAGGACACTTACCTGTCCTGGAGTCCAGCGCCGTCCGCAGCAGAGGACGAGCGATCGCTCGTCTCTCTGCTGCTCCCCCCGCCATCCTCAGTGAGGGAACCAGGAAGTGAAGCGCTCCGGCTTCACTACCCGGTTCCCTATGGCGCATGCGCGAGTCGCGCTGCGCCCGCCGATTGGCTCACACGCTGTGTGCTGGGAGCCGAGTGTTCGCAGCACACAACGGGGGACAGACGGGAAGTCAGAAAAAACACGTCTTTTGCCCGTGACGTGTGGCCGGAAGTGGGTGCAAATATCTGTCTTTAGACAGGTATCTGCACCCCCCACCCCCCTCCCCCCTGAAAGGTGTCAAATGTGACACCGGAGGGGGGGCGGGTTCCGATCAGCGCGAGTTCCACTTTAGGGTGGAGCTCCGCTTTAAGCCCAGCCGTGGGGTCGCAAGCGCACCGCCGGCGGCGCGCTCGCGACCCCGGTCCGAAGCTCCGTGACCTGGTCACCGGAGCTGAAGAACAGGGAGAGGTGTGTGTAAACACACCGTCCCTGTTCTTCGTTGTGGCAGTGTCATTGATTGTCTGTTCCCTGATATAGGGAAGGACGTTCAATGACGTTACACATCCAGCCCCCGTACAGTTAGAAACATATATGAGGTCACACTTAACCACTAGGGGGCGCTGTAGGGGTTAACTCCTAAACTGCAATTGTCATTCTCACAGTAAACAATGCATTTTTATAGCACATTCTGCTGTGAAAATGACAATGGTCCCAAAAATGTGTCTAAATTGTCCGATGTGTTCGCCATAATGTCGCAGTCCCGAAAAAAAAAAAAAAAAAAAAAAGCTGATCGCTGCCATTAGTAGTAAAAAAATAAAATAAATAAAAATTATTAATAAAAATGCAATAAAACTATCCCCTATTTTGTAAAAACTATAAATTTTTCGCAAACCAAATCGATAAACGCGTATTGCGATTTTTTTTTACCAAAAATAGGTAGAAGAATACGTATCGGCCTAAACTGAGGAATTTTTAATTTTTTTTTATATATTTTTGGGGGATATTTATTATAGCAAAAAGGAAAAAATATTGCATATTTTTCAAAATTGTCACACTATTTGTTTATAGCGCAAAAAATTAAAACCGCAGGAGGTGATCAAATACCACCAAAAGAAAGCTCTATTTGTGGGGAAAAAAAGGACGCCAATTTTGTTTGGGAGCCACGTCGCACGACCGCGCAATTGTCAGTTAAAGCGACACAGCGCCGAATCTCAAAAAGGGGCCTGGTCCTTTACCTGCATATTGCTCCGGGTCTTAAGTGGTTAAATAATGTTATACAGCACAGTGCTTGTGCTGTGTAATTTGGCCCCCTGTATCACCTGAAATACCTGGCTGATTCTGCCTGGTTCTTCCCTCCCCCTGTAAACTAAACACAGTTTACCATGTCTGCTGAACCCAGACACTGGTCAGTTTATGTGCCTCCCTCAGCCCTGTTCTGTCCTCTCTACCCTGTCCTCAGCCCCCCCCCCCCCCCTGTCAGCTAGTGCCCTGGCCGACCGCTTCCTTCCTGCAAAAATAATTGATTTCTCGCTATTATCCCCTCTGTTCTATTACATTAGGTGCCCCGTGCAACATTTTTATCAAAAATATGGCGCTCCCATGACCACCCACAGCTCTCCTTCCTGCCTCCCGAGTATGATCAGCTCCGCCCACTGTAGACAGCAGCGGGCAGTCATGTGAGCGCTGCTCTGAAATTGAGTATGAAGGGACAATTTTTCAAAAACATGCATGGAGGGGAATAATGGAATAGAAAAGAGGGGATTGTAAGAAGAACAAACGTGGCTTAACAGCCACTTTAGTAGATGGCGGAGCCCATGAAAGGCAAGTATTGTCGATTTCCTTTACCATCCCTGCTCTTAAGCCAACAAAATGCTTTTTCCCCCCTTGTAATTTTTGATAGACTTGGGAAGAGTAAATAATTTTGATCAAGTTCACTTTGCCGTGACCTCACTTGGAAGATTCCAACTTCTTCCTGTCCAAACTGACAGCTTGAAAAGGACAGGATGGTTTGCCAAAAGAACACACAAAAATTATAGTTTCTAACACTTACCCATTTTAGTTGATTTATAAAGAAAAAGAAAAGAAAATAAAAAAAAAAAAAAAAAAAAAAAAGGGGGAGGAGGAAAGTTCACCAATGGGCAGCAAAAACAGGTCATGAAGAAAAGTATACTGGTAACAAATGAAAAGGACTTACCATTCTATCTTCAAACGTTTTCACCATGATACCATCAGGGAGGGATGTGGCGAGCAGAGCCATCTCCTTACGGACAGTGCTAAAGAACTTCTTAGCTTCAGGGGCCTGGAATTCTAGTTTCTTAAAACTATGGCTCTCTGGGGGAAAGCAGAGATATACATCAGACACTTCGATTTCCAAATCATTAACTCTAGTGCCCTTAATTTCAGATACTAGATTCCATAACATGATAAACATGAACCAGAACTTGTGTCGGAAAACAGAGTGACTTGCGGTACCATGTCCATCCCACTAAAACCCTATGGCCCCTTTCACACTGGGGCGGGGGTAAAGCGGCGCTATTCGGCCGCTAGTGAGGCACTTTTACCCCCCGCTAGCAGCCGAGAAAGGGTTAAAACCACCGCAAAGCGCCTCTCCATAGCCGTGGTGCCCCATTGATTTCAATAGGCAACAGCGGTATACAACCGCTGCTTCACCGCTCCAAAGATGCTGCTAGCAGGACTTTTACCATCCTGCTAGCGCACCGCTCCAGTGTGAGAGCCCTCGGGGCTTTCACACTGGACAGCAGCGGCTGTTTCAGGTTGCTTTGCATGCACCATTTTTAGCGTTAGTGCCAGTGTGAAAGGGGTCTTAAGAACTGCAGCAACAAATGAAAATTCAAGAACGTGGATGCATGTATAAGGATTTTCGCTCTGAAAAAACGTTCAAGTTCCAGGTCAGAGTAGAGCTGCTGACGATCTGGTTTACCTTTCGATACTCCACAGCCTATATTAATGTTCCCAGGTCCTAATGCACCGCTTTCTTCCCAAGAAGCCCTGCTGAAGTGTGTGTGCGCATTGGCTCCACAAACATGGCGACTTTGTGTAAATTTTTTAAAATTAAAATAAGCTTTTATCTGGACTTTGTCATCACAATGTTTCAATTCCAGCTCTACTCAATCGAGGTACAGCCCAAAATGATTATGGAATCCTCTCAAGCACAGAAGCGGCCAAGCCCATCTTTCAGACATTACTTATATGGAAACTTTTAAAGGTTCCAGCACTATTCATCCACTCATCAAAGTTCCATCTCTAGGTTAATGGAAGCTGCACATTCAGTGCAATAGGGAATCCCATGGGGTGTATCCTAAAAGGGTCTCTTTATAAATATATTTTGCTGTACATCCATTTAAAGACCCCATGTAAAAAAAAAAACAAAGGAAGGAAGATGCACTTATCAACTTATTTCTTGTTGTGGGCTGACAGGTCAGTCCTACCCAGTTGTCTTTTGCTTAAGTAAAAAGTTCATCCCATTGTCCTCATGGCCATGACAAAGAGGCCAATTGTTTTGTAGTCTAAAATCAGCATTAGTAGGTCCAATTACTCTCTTCAACATAACAGAGAAGCTTGGTCTTTTTCTGAAAATAATTAACAGGTATTCTTGTTTGCACTTACTGAACAGATAAAACACTTAGGCCCCTTTCACACGGTCGGACCGTTCAGGTCCACCTGTCAGTTTTGACGGCAGACCTGAAGGGCCGCTCCATGCATGCCTATGGAGCATCAGATGTCAGCCGAAACATGTCCGCTGACATAGATCCCGATCCGCCAAAATCAGACGGATGGCGATACGTCCCCATCCGTACATAGCGGATCAGGCGAGATCTGATGAAAACGGACAGCGTGTCTGTTTATAGCGGATCAGGTGAGATCTGATGAAAACGGACAGCATGTCCGTTTTCATCAGATCTCTCCATAGGAGACAGCGACAATGCAAAAGCCCCTCCCGGCTCAGTGAGCAGAGAGGGACTTGTCATCCGCCAGCTCAGCGGAGACCAGCGGAGAGATCTCCCACTGAACTGGCGGGAGCTAGTGGACTCCGTAGCGACGGCGTTCGCCACATGTGGAAAAGGCCTTAGGCTTCATGTACACTGCTGTTGGTAAACAGACATTTAGGAGCAGTTGGGTGTTTTTTATTTTCCCGCTGCCCCTGAACTCCTCTATGTTATCTTATCAG
This sequence comes from Rana temporaria, assembly GCF_905171775.1. Taxonomy (NCBI): domain Eukaryota; kingdom Metazoa; phylum Chordata; class Amphibia; order Anura; family Ranidae; genus Rana; species Rana temporaria. The sequence goes on from NC_053500.1 coordinate 106,060,059, forward strand.
TACACTGGGTCGTTTATAGTAGTTTCTAGGCAGTTGAGTTTAGAAGCATTTTTTTGGAAAGCAAAAAACGGATGTTCAAAAGCATTTGAAACGCCTGTAACAGCCTGTAACAGCCTGTTAACCTCCTGGGCGGTGTTCCCGAGTCTGACTCGGGGTGAGATTTTTGGGCTAGGATCGGTAACCCCGAGTCAGACTCGGGCTCGCCTCGCTGGATGTACAGGGAGTTTTACTTACCTTGTCCCTGGATCCAGCGATGCCACCGCGCTGTGTGAGCGAGCAGGACCTCGCTCGATTCACACAGTGCCTCCGTGTGACGCCGATCTCCGTTCCCTGCGACGTTACGACGCACGGGGACGGAGAACGGCGCCAAATTCAAAAAAGTAAACAAACACTATACATACAGTATACTGTAATCTTATAGATTACAGTACTGTATGTAAAAAAAACACACCCCCCCTGTCCCTAGTGGTCTGTCCTGTGTCATGCATGTCATTTTATATAATAAAAACGTTTCTTTCTCCCTGCAAACTGTAGATTGTCCATAGCAACCAAAAGTGTCCCTTTATGTCAAAAATAGTTTTAGATCAGCTAAAAAACAGCGATAATAAATTATAATCACTTGCAGAATTGTGCGATAGCGATTTGTGGGGAAATTCGTCATAAAAAAATAAAAATAATGACAGCAACAATTCTGCAACTGAGCAAATTTCAGTGATTTTGATTTGATTACATTATTGAATAATTTTTATTATAATTATATTATTATTTGTTATAATTATTTATAATTATTTATTATATTATAATTTATAATTTTGTTTTTAAAAAAATGTCATACCCGGGATGCCTATTAGAAGCTTGTTTGGTCAGATTTAAGTGAGTTATTTCTAAAAATGACAGACCTACAATATAAAACGCCAAATTTCCTTGCAAATAATGGTACCGCTTTCAGCATGTTTTTTCTGAAAGAATCATACCGCCAGGGAGGTTAAAGCAGTAACTCGCATTTAGTTTAAAAGGCATTTTTTTTTTGGCCATTTAAAAAAAAAAAAAAAAAAAAAAAAAAGCTGGTCTCTTTGGCAGAAAAAAAATGCTCAGTTTGTTTTTGTACAAAGTTTAGACGTTCTGCGTTTTTTTCTGGCTGTAAGCTCCAATCAGAAGCACAAACCATTTTTTTTTTCTGCCTCTAAACGTTGAGCTTAAGATATGCCTGTAATCGTCATAATGTGCATGGACACATAGGATAACATTGAGCTGCTCCTGCAGGCAGAACACAAAACTCTTGCCGAAGCAGCGATCTTTAAGCCAGTGTGCATGGAGCCTTAGGGTCCTTTCACATGGAGCGGACCGTTTGTGTCCGCTCCGTGTGTCCGCCAAAGCTCAGCGGGGATTCCCGCTGAGCTGTCGGCGGATAGGGCGGCCCCGCACACAGTGCAGAGACCGCCCTGTGTCTGCTCCGCTCTCCCCTATGGGGGATCGGATGCAGACGGACCGTCTGTCCGTCTGCATCCGATCCGTTCCGCCGAACAGAAGAAAAATGGGGTTTCTTCCGTTCGCAAAAGCGGATCCTGACGGACGCGGACGCTAGCGGATGCTCCATCCGCTAACGGACGCGATCCCATAGGGATTCATTACAAGTCCGTTAATGGACTTGTAATGAACGGACGAACGGTCCGCTCATGTGAAAGGACCCTTAGGGTTTACATTTACTTTAAAGTGGAGGTTCCCCTAAAAATAAACTTTCAACATTGCATTTCCCACATTAATGACAATTAGAATTGGCTGGTTTTATTTTAAAAAAACGTCCGTACGTACCGTTTGCTATATGCGTTCTCACCGCCACTTCCGGGTACAATGGTGGGGCTGGGCGTTCCTAATTGATGGACAGGCATCCGACTGACGCATACATCGCGTCACAAGATGCCGAAAGAAGCCAAACGTCGGTGCGGCTCTATACGGCGCATGCGCACCGAAGTTCGGCTTCTTTCGGCATCTCGTGACGCGATGTATGAGTCGGTCGGATGCCTGTCCATCAATTAGGAACGCCCAGCCCCACCATCGTACCCGGAAGCGGCGGTGAGAACGCATATAGCAAACGGTACGTACGGACGTTTTTTTTTAAAATAAAACCAGCCAATTCTAATTGTCATTAATGTGGGAAATGCAATGTTAAGTTTATTTTTAGGGGAACCGCCCCTTTAACAAGTAATGTAAAATAAAGGTCACAATAAGGTTACCAGCTCAAGGAGATAAGTACAAAACACCAAACAAAAACACTTACCTGGTGCAGTGTCCAGCACAGAGAAAACCTCTCCTTTAGCGCTAGTGAATATGACTCCAGGTTTGCCACCACACTGCTGGCACAGTACAGGGGTGTCACTTGGCCACTCAGAACGGACTGGGGTCTGCGCTTCCTTGTCCTCTTTATCAGCATCTGGAGCAGACTCCATCTTTTCTTCCTCTGCAATTGCCACATTATCAAGTGTCTTCTTGAGATTCTCCTGCAGTTTCTTGATATCATCGAGGAATTTCTTTTCTCTAGTGAATTTTTCTGGCTCAGCAATTGGTGATGTTGGAGAACCAGTCAGAAGCTGCTCCACGGTCATGTTTTTCAGGCTCTCAAGAATCTTAATAGCCTCCTTAAGTTCTTTAAAGCTCTTGACAATCCCTTCTTTCTCATTCACTTTGGCCACAAGACCTGAAGCCCCCAATGCAGCTGCAGAAGCACCTGGCTCTGCATCTTCTACTTCTGCTTGTGTCGTGGGCTCGGAAGCAGCAGTTTGGTTTTGGAGGTGCTCAATTGCCTCTGCCCCAAGCCGTGCGTTTTCATCCTCTGTTAAGCCATTGTCTGTCTCCCAGCTGTCACTGTCATCTTCCCATTCATCGGAGGAGGCACCGCTGGAGCTGCTGCCTACAGAGTCATAAAGGGATTCTTCAATCTCTGACTCCACATTGTACAATTGCTGAGAAGAAACATAAAAAAGGCGATCAGGAAGGAATTTGCAATATGGTGTACGAGTTAAAGTATATCTTTTAGCTTTAGATTCGGAAGAAAAAGCATAGAATCCCTTTAAAGGTTTTAAGAGCTGTCTGCTGGCAAGACTCCCCCTCTCTATTTGCCCCGGTGACCACTATCTTCAGAACAGAAAACAATGGGAAATAATGATTATAGTAGTCATCAGAACAGGAAGAGCAAAAGTTTTAATAGAAACATCTCCCTCAGTGACAGCTTAGAGGCCATATCCTTTTACTTTATAGAGATGGCTGCTCATTTTCGGTTGAATCTAATGCCGCGTACACACGATCATTTTTCGACATGAACAAAAAAACGTTTTTCAGCCTGTCCAAAAAAAAGACGTTTTTCCAACTTGATCATTAAAAACGATGTTGCCCACACACCATCGTTTTTGAAAAATGATGAACAAAGCACGGTGACGTACAACACGTACGACGGCACTCTAAAGGGGAAGTTCTATTCGCCTTTGGGTTGCTTTTAGCGGATTCCTTGTTAGTAAAAGACGATTTGCGCTTTTTTGTCTGTTACAGCGTGATGAATGTGCTTACTCCATTATGAATGGTAGTTTTACCTGAACAAGCGCTCCCGTTTCATAACTTTAAAACGTTATTTTTGCCCACACGCGATCATTTTTAACACGAAAAATGTCAAAAACGAAAAACGACATTGTAAAAAAACGACGTGAAAAAATACAGCATGTTCGAATTTGTCGTTTTTCAGAAGCCGGAAAATCAATGTGAAGCCCACACACGATCATTTTAAATGACATTTTTCAAAAATGATCGTGTGTACGCAGCATTAGAGACAGGAAGTGAAAATAAATGTTCACAACCGGACAGAAAAATAAAAATATACGGTGCCTTGAAAAAGTATTCATGGCCCTTAAAATTTTCCACATGTTGTCATGTTACAACCAAAAACGTAAATGTATTTTATTGGGATTTTATGCGACAGACCAACAAAGTGGCACATAATTGTGAAGTGGAAGGAAAAACTATCAATGGTTTTAATTTTTTTTTACAAATAAAAATATCTGGAAAAAAAAGTAGCGTGCATTTGTATTCAGCCCCCTTTACGCCCAAATAAAATTTTGTGGAATGAATTGCTTTCAGAAGTCACGTAATTAGTTTCAATCTAGTTTTATTGAAATTATTTCCACACAAATTTATACAAAAAAGTAGAGCTGCACAATTAATCATTAAGAATTGTTATCGTGATCTTTTTCCGTTGCAAAACTTGACACAGGGTTTCACGATCTTTGACAAGAAAATAATTCTTTCTGCACTTTGGTATGCAAAGAATTTCCTGTCTGCTCTCAGCCAAAAGTCAAAGTCTGGGCAGCCTGCCAAGTTTTGAAAACATTCTTTATCAGTGGAAAGTTAAGTCTAAACATTGACTTTTACATCAAAGGAATAAACTTCTGTATGTAAATTAGGAACGTTTAACCACTTAAACACCAAACCTTTTTCTGACAGCTCTTTTCAAGTTAAAATCATTTTTTTTGTTAGAAAATTACTTAGAACCCCCAAACATATATTTTTTTAGTAGAGACCCTAGAGAATAAAACGGCGGTTGTTGCAATAGTTTAGGTTGCACTGTATAGCCAGTAAAGTTAGCCCATTTTTTTTTTTTGGTATAAATGTAAAAGATTTTACGCCGTGCGAATCGTGATCTTCATTCTAAGCAAAAAAATCGTGATTCTCATTTTGGCCAGAATCGTGCAGCTCTACAAAAAAAGGGATATTATCCATGTACCACAAACAGAGAAAACATTCAAGCATTATAATAATGAACATAGCATAAAACATGTTACATATAGACGTGTGTGTGTGCACATCCCACAAACCCTTATCCAAAAAATTGCATTAAACCAAATTTCGATACTATTGGGGAAAGTCTACCAAAATAAAAAAACTCCTATTGCAAGGAAAAATAAGCGGTTTACCAAACTACACCAAAACTAGACCCCTGGAACGCCTCCCTCAACCCAACGTGGTTGTAGTCTATAGTTTGCTACTTCCCATCTTCAAACTCCCACAAGGGTATGGACACATCACACAAATCACCCGAGACGACGAAATGCACAGAAAAAAAAAAAAAAAAAAGAGGGGCGACACAAAAAGGCAAAAGAGGAAAATAAAAAATAATAATATTATTATTATTAAGTAATGTAACCAGGATTGGACACCCGGACAGACATTGAATTATTTGTTTCAACTCAGGACCAAGGTCCAATCTTGTAGCAGACACACACACACGTATATATATATATATATATATATATATATATATATATATATATATATATATATATATATATATAAAAAAAAGCCATTCTTGGGCATTGGTCGACAACAAAAGTGTTGTGGACTTTCACAAGGAGTGGACTGAGGCTGGAGTCAGTGCATCAAGAGCCACCACACAGAGACTGATCCTGGACATGGGCTTCAAATGTCGTATTCCTCTTGTCAAGCCTCCTGAACAACAAACATCAGAAGCGTCTTACCTGGGCTAAAGAAAAACACACTTGGTCTGTTGCTCAGTGGTCCAAAGTCCTCTTTTCTGATGGGAGCAAATTTTGCATCTCATTTGGAAACCAAGGAGCCGTAGTATGGAGGAAGAATGGAGAGGCGCACACTGCAAGATGCTTGAAGTCCAGTGTGAGGTTCCCACAGTCTGTGATGATTTGGGGAGCCATGTCATCTGCTGGTGTTGGTCCACTGTGCTTCATTAAGTCCGGGGTCACCGCAGCCGTCTACCAGGAGATTTTGGAGCATTTCATGCTTCCTTCCATAGACTAGCTCTATGGGCATGCTGACTTCATTTTCCCAGCAAGACTTGGCACCTGCCCACACTGCCAAAAGCACCAAAACCTGGTTCAATGACCGTGGGATTACTTTCCTTTATTGGCCAGCAAACTCACCTGACCTGAACCCCATAGAGAATATATGGGGCATTGCCAAGAGAAAGATGAGACATGAGACCGAACAATGCAGAAGAGCTGAAGGCCGCTACTGAAGCATCCTAGAACTGGAGAAAGTGCAGAGAAGGGCAACCAAACTGATAAGAGGCATGGAGGAGCTCAGCTATGAGGAAAGATTAGAGGAACTGAATTTAGGGGGGATATGATCAACATGTACAAATATATAAGTGAACTTGGTGTTGAGTTATTAGTTTTACGGTCAACACAAAGGACAAGGGGGCACTCTTTACATCTAGGAGGAAAAATATTTAAATTTCCAAAATATGGAAAGAGCTGTGAAAAATTTGGAATATAGAAGGGGGTTCTGGCCAGCTTAGTAGATTGCTTTAAGGCCTAGGTTCTTTCCTAAATGTACATAATATAACAGAGTACTAACATTTATAGGTAAAGTTGATCCAGGGAAAATCTGATTGCCTATCGGAGGATTAGGAAGGAATTTTTCCAGCTGTAGCAAATATGATCATGCCCTGCTGGGGCTTTTTGTCTTCCTCTGGACCAACTGTGGGTACAGAACTGGGTATATGGGATTGTAGATTATATATTTTTATTTTCTATGGTTGAACTGGACGGACTTGTGTCTTTTTTCAACCTAACTATGCAACTATGTATGTAGTATTCCATAACACCTCAGCAGTGCCACAGGCTGATGGCTTCCATGCCATGCGGCATTAATTGCTGCAAAAAGGGCCCAAACCAAGTACTGAGTACATATGCATGCTTATACTTTTCAGTTTCGGTCCGATAATGTTCTATGTACAATCCTTGTTTCATTGATTGCATGTAATATTCAAATTTTATGAGATTGTGGATTTGGGGTTTTCATGAGCTATAAGCCATATTCATCACAATTATGACAAATCACAGCTTGAACTATCTTGCTTTACATGTAATGAGTCCATCTCATATCAGTTTCACCTTTTAAGTTGCATTCGTGAAATAAACTTTTGCACAATATTATTTTTCGAGTTTCACCTGTAGAGCGGGCCCCTATTCACTCACAAACCGAACTGAGCAGTGTGCCCCCAGAGAGCAGAGGAGAGTGTCACAGTGCCCACCACAAATCTATCAGTACAGTTGTGTATCCTCTTCATACAGCAATAGGAAAACATCAGTCTTTGCATTCATCCAAACGCCCTTCCACTGGCTGGTGTCCAACCTATAGAGAACAGTCCATAAGTGGGATGGTGATTCACAGACACGAATAGCTGCAGCTCTCTAGATTTCCTCTAGGTGGCAGGAACAATACAAAAAGAGGGTGTGCAGACAGCAGACACATTATGTCTAAGATGGTGTCTCGCCACGAGGAGAAGAATCGCGGTTCCCTGGAGCTGAATGGCTGCTCTTTGGCATCTGGCCACGGTTCTTTAGCACACAGTACCTGGCCGGGGATCCCTGGCACCGGGCCATGGTTTCTCAGTGGCCTAGGCTTCCCAAGTACCTGGTGATGGGTATCCGGTTCCCAGCTGTGGGTCCCCAGCACCCGATCGCGGCTTTTCAACACCCGGCCGAGGCCCACTGACACCTTGGCAGAACTCCAATAGCCGGGGACGGCTCTCCAGTTTCCAGCCATGGACATCCAATGCCTTGCAATGGCTCTCCAGTTCCTGGCCATATGCTGGGTAGCCAGCATGCACAGAATCCAGGAAGAAGGACACTGCGGCTTCAGATGACAACACTGGAGATTGGGGCACTGTGCAGGAACTTCAAAGAAAAATGATGCAGCACAAATAGAAAACTGTGCATAGTATACAGCATACATGAGTATTCTAGAGGTATTTTTATTTTAAAAGTCATATTTCAGCCAGAACTCCGCTTGAAGTTTGTGGATCCCATCACCAAGAGTGCTGTCATTTTCCATTTTAGCTTTGGGATTTAAAAAAAAAAAAAAAAAAAAAAAAAAAAAAAAAGATAGGGGAAACCTCCTTTGCTCTATGAAACAGACATATTTGGGAAAAACAAAAGATTGTGTCCTCAATATTACCCTCAATGTACATCTTTGCCAGCACATCATGGATCAAGTACTGTCCAAACGTTGTATTGTAGAATGATCACATCGCAATGTGCAACGTTTCAGAGCCATGCATCATCAGGCATTAGAGGAGTGCATACAGTGGTGCAGAAAGATTTAAATGTACCATCCAGCAATAATAAAATAAAAAAAAAAAATCGGAGAAAAAAAAAAAGTGATACAGCCGCCCTCTGATGTAATATGACATCATAGATCCACCAAAACAGCACAGTATGCAGTTAAAAAAAACAGACCTCAGGATGCACCTGCAATCAGAGAAGTAATGACAACTCAAACTCAAAACTACTTAATCAGTGCTATGGGGGCAGTCCCTCTGGTAGACAAGTAGTGTGTGAAGGTACCCGGACAACTGATAAAGAAAAGCCATCAGCGTCGCTAGGTGGCCCAACCTCACATCCAATCAGGCAAGCATACATTGGCCGAGAATGCGATATGCGGCCGACCATATCTTGGCAACATGGACGCTGGCCAAAATTGCTCCCACTTCTATCAATCTGCCCAGTGAGGAGTGAGAGAGACCAGAGAGTTGCTTCTCTTGGGCACAGCGCTGGATCGAGATTGGGTTCAGGCAAGTATAAAGTGGGGCTGAAGGTACCAATAGCACAGGTTTTTACCTCAATGCAGAAAATGCAAAATAAAATAAAGCAAAATATACTTTAGAACTAATTATATATATATATATCAGATAAGCCAAATAGATTATGCTGGTGCATCAGCCAAGCTTTAACCCACAGCCATTATAACACAGGAATTGATTGACTAAAATGTTATTCCCAGGTGAGCCTCCTCTTAAGTTCCCTTATTGCCAACATTCTTGCTCCTACATCTTCCATAAATACTTTAAAACAAGCCCATGCTGACTTTCTTGTTTTAAAGCTCATTTACTGCTGGCTTAACATTTAGAAATACATAACCGTTTACAATCAGGTCACAGATTCACTTTAGGTTATGTGTAGGACAACGGGAAAAAAATAGTTTTTACTTGTACATGAAATGTATTGTTCTGTTGCAGCATTACTTTAGCGGCCTTAGAATGTTCTCTTTATACAAAACCTTTTTCATCATAGATTATTAATGGGAGGTTGCCATCAAGGAACATTCCACTTCTGTTTTTGTACGCATATGTAAAAAAATAAAATATATCTGGAGATCCTACCAGAAAGGCACGCCAAACTGATGGGTAACATACTTCAAAACGTTGTTGGTTGACAACACTTCCTCTGCTGCACTAAAATCCTGAACAGGCATATCTGGTTGGACTGTGGCCTAGTCCGACCATTTTGGTCCACGATTTTTTTAGGCGCATTATGAGATCTATGGAGTCCATCTCTCCGTCCCCCACTCAGTCTAGCTCATCTCGAGACTCTGGAAGTTCACATCTTCACCTTCCCTAGCCTGCTGGGTTGATATAATTAACAACTCCATGCTGATGGAAGAAATGCAGGCGTGAGAGTTCGACTCTTTGGATAATGGTACCAATTGTAGTATATTTGGATGCATTATTCTGCTTCCGAAAAACTGCATAATAGGCTTGCCATTGAGCTACTTTTTTCCTTTGTTCTCGCCTGGCCTGGGTTTCCTCCCTTGGAGCGGGCGGTTGCTATTCGTCTTTTGGGGCTACACCCTGTTTTTCCTGTATGTATTTTTCTTCCCATCAACCACTTGTTTTGTATATTTTATGTAGGGGTCTCGCCATCATTCCTTCTCTACGAGGATACATTGCAGTTAACTCCAGGGAAGCTTGGGTCTCCACTTTCTATTTCCCGAACCCCCCCCCCTTTTTTTTCCTGGTTGCTTTACCTCTTTTTATTATTTCCTTAATCGGGCACATACCTGCTACCCATTGTCACTTGAGCGCCCTGTGAGCTCCTAGTCTTGTTTCAGTCATTTGGATCATAAGCTTATCCCCTTTAGGGTTTCCTCTACACCTCAAAAGGATATTGTTAGATTATGGTTTGTCCCTATGGACATATATGGAGCCTCATGTCTTATGTAGAGTTCTCCAATGATTCTCGGTTTGTGTTTTTCTTACAAAATGTTAATAAAAACATATTCAACCATAAAATCCCAAGCAAATAATTTCGGGTTTCAGAGCCATTAGCTAACTGAGCACAATCTGTGCTTGTAAACTGCTTTGGAAGGCAGAGGAGACATCAGGTGTCTCCATAAAGAGTACCTGTCACCTGCCCAAAGCCATCACAAAGGGGTTTGTCGCCCCCCTTGTGATAGTAATAAAGTTAAATAAAAGTGTAAATAAAAACAACATTTTAAGTGGTCGCAAACCTCAGACAGGAAATCTGAAATAAGCTCATCCTTCTATACTGTGTACTTGTCCCTCTCCAAAGCTTTGAGTGTAATTTTGCTCTGCTTGACAGTTCTGGCAGCCTTTCCGGAAACCAAGAGTTAAAAGGGTGATGGAGGAGGGAGGTGCAGCACTGGCTGAAATCCACAACTGTGCTTTTTCTCCATACAGTGTGATAGGTGTGCCCCTTCCCTCCAATCAGGGCTCAGAGCTACAGGCTGTGTAAATACTTCAGATCCCCAACACCCTTGCTTATAGATCAAAAAGATAAATACTTTCTTCTGTGTGTTTTCAGAATAATCTTTACCGCAGATACACAGCTACAACTTATGTAGGAGGATGCGTTTTATCTTTGTGTATCACCTACTTCTAGTCACTTCACTGGGTACATGTGAGGGTTTACAACCACTTTAAATTACAAAAAATGCAGACTCATGCATATAAATAGTGACTGCTTGCAACACAAAGTATTGCCACGAATGTTGGAGTGGATGCAATAACTTTGTAATTCACAATCTACTCTAAACTGATAACCTGTAAAGGCTTTTAAAGCACCACCTATGGACAATTGTAAGCACTGCAGTTTGTTGCATGTGCAACATTTTAAATCTCAACATGTTTGGGATCTATTTGACCCAACACCATCTTTTATAATTTTACTAAGAATTGGGTATTATATTTTGTTTGTGTGCACTAAAACCCATTTAAAGTGGATGTAAACCCGAATTTTATTTATTTTTTTGATGTCACAATGTACAGCATAAGATTTCCCATCATCTGTGCCCAGTCTTGCCACACAGAGTTAATCCAGCTCTGAGCAATCCTCTTTCATTGTTCAGTGAAATAAAACGGACTTGCAGAGAAAAACCTTAGTCCGTTCCGCTCCCTTGCTGTGACAGGTTATTTACATATCTCATGCACTAACCTGGAGACAGGCATTATTTTTTAATTCCCACCCCCACTCGTTTTCTGAAGTCAAGTGGTTACGTTTCTGGATTTTGACTGGATGTTAGTGATCATAGCAGAAATTAGTGTAAGGAATACACAAGAAAAAATGCATGTCGACAAGGGGAGTGTAAATGTGGGCGGGGAGTCTACTGACATCACAACTCCACCCACAGAGCTCTAGACAACAGATCCACCCACAGAATCTGCAGCTTTTCAGTTTTTATAACAGACATAGGGGAGACATTTGACAGGCAAGGATACATGCAGGAGGCATCTATATCCTTATAGATCAGCACTATGACAGTAGTTTATATCCACTAAGTATATTTAAAAAAAATTGCAACAGCTACCATTTCACTCTCCAGGTCCCCTGTTTCCAGAAAATGTATGTTTGGGGGTTCCGAAAAGTAGATTTTTAACACGTATGTGAAAAATAAGAATTGCCCTGAACACCAGGAGGTTATAGACAAAACATCGGAATATGCATTAATTAATTTTGTGTATGTAAAAACAAAATGAAAAGTGTAATATATATTGTATCTCACTAGTCCTTATGTGGTGCCTGCATTCGTTTTTCACTAGGTAATCCTGCAAATAACACACTTCCTGTCCCTGGGTGGCTGTATCACTTTCCCCCTACCATTATAAAGAGAAGGAGACCCGATTGTTACCCTAGGCTACCCAGATATGGATCACAAACGTGTCCAAATCTCCTCACCTTCATTACATGGGGAGCAGGGAAACGGGTAGTTTACCAAAAGATAGTCAAGACATTTTTTGGTGCAGCTCACAGGAAGTGACAAGAACACATTTCTAAAACAGGGCCTTACACATACTATAATAATATATATATATATATATATATATATATATATATATATATATACACACATACACATATATATACATATATATATACATATACATATACACACACATATATACATATATATATATACACACACACACACACACACACACACACACATATATACATATATATACACACACACATATATACATATATACACACACACACACACACACACACACATATATATACACACACATCTATATAAAAACTGAAATTAATCAAGCCTCCACAGAATAAGCATTCATACACTGCGTTTTTGTTCTCGTGTTTAGTTATCTCCCATACACAGTCCTGTCTACACCAGCTGGCTTGACAATAATCAACTAAAAAAATCAGAGGAGCCGGTGGAACATTAACAGCCAAACAGTGGCTGGATTCAAATAGGTGCAGTCACTGTTCAGGTATTTAGAAAGCCAAGTATGCCAAATAGTCTGCAGGGGAGACTCCTCCTACCAAGCTATTTAACGTGGATGGAGAAACCTATGCTTGTAAGGCTAGCCTAAAATTATTACTTATTTTTTTTTAATACATAAATTGCAACTAAACAGAGAAATCCCTGCATAAAGATTAAGCAGTGACGTTCAACATTCTTACCGTTGGAAGAAGAATTGACCTAGAGTTGTTAGTCCAAATAACTTGTATCTTGCTATCGGTGTTTACACGAGCCACTTGTCCCACCGAGGGCTAGAGGTCAGCCGCAACAGAGAGAATATATATTAGATAGAATAACGGTTTTGTGACAATTTTATTTTAAACTTTAACACATGCAAGTAAAAAAAAAATAGAAAATACATTTTTAGTTTAGGATAGAGTAGGGAAGTTCAGTTTACTTTGTGTGTGTTCTGTCAAGGAAATTAGACAAATGAGGAGAATTCCCACTTTAATAACTGGCCCTGGAAAATTTGCCCTCATCTTAACACTAGAGGCTAAAAAAAAAGGGTCCGGGACTTTTTTTCAGGCGGCAGGCGTACGGCGTCTATGAGATGTGAACCATCTCCATAGACAGCAATGGGAATTCTCCCCTCTAGCGGCACAAGCGTCCGGCGTTTTGTCGCCTAGATGTGAATGGGCTCTAAGCCTGGTTATTACGCATACAACCTTATTTATTTATACCTACTGTTTGCATTTAAACGCATGTCATTTAAAGTCCCAAACCCTTCTCTTTCTCGGCATTCTAATGCATCATAATATACAGGCATCTACATAAGCAAGAATGGTATATTTACCGCTAGAGTAGAATTGGAAAAATGTTCTATAACCAGAAATTTTAAAGTTTAGTGATCCAGAGGCTTCCATGAGCCGTCCCATCTCCCCAAGGCGGAATCCAGCTCCAAAGAGCTTACAAGAAGCTACATTCTTGGGCCACTAGAAAAGGAGAAGACAGCTCCTGCGATGCAGTTCCCAATTAATAACAATAAGTATTAGATGGACATAACAAAAAACGAGGGTGAGAAATGGAACCCTCCACATAGCTTGCGTGGGCTCCGGGACTGCCGCACACGTTCCTGTAAACAAAATTACGAAGAGCAGCCAAACACACCGCCTCCAAAAAAGTTCCAGCATTGGATTTAGAGCCCGTGAACCACCACTGAACTGTCACCAGCATTGCAGCCCAATAGTAAATTTGAAAATTGGGTAAAGCCAACCCACCAAGATGGGCTGGAAGCCACAGGGTGAATCGTGCCAACCTAGGGACCGCTCTTCATTTATGGTTATGAATTGGGAACTGCATTGCAGGAGCAGTTTGTCTTCTCCTTTTCTAGAGGTACAAGAACGTGGTCTCTTTTAAGCTCTTTGGAGCTGGATCCTGCCTTGGGGGGATGGGGGGCTCATGGAGGCCCCTGGATCACTAAACTTCTTTACAATTTCTGGTTATAGGACACTCCCCCCCCCCCCCCAATTCTACCCTCAAGCAGTAAATATACCATTATTACATATGTAGATGCCTGTATATTATGATATGTTAGAAGTGAGTTTGATATGTCTTTCTAGAATGAAAATCGCCCTGAAGACCACGACTACATGGGTCGAAACGCATTGGAGTATTAATGTGGCTGGCATTCTGTAATGTAATGTTTTGCTCCACTGTGATACTATCGCTATGTATGATGGAACATGTGCTTTAATGTGTAACCAGAGCTCATATTTCTAAACAAACTCATGAATTTGAATTACATGTTGGCATTTAAAAAAAAAAAAAAAAAACCCTTAGGGGAACCATTCCATATATTGTAATTAAGCTGCAGTGGAAAAAAAAAATAAAAAAAAATGTTATCGGAAGAAAAAAAAAAATAGCTTTTGAAGCGATCGTACAATAAATCGGATCATTGGTACAGAGCATTTGAGAGCCGATCACAACAGTTTATCCCAGCGTTTCTCAACTCCAGTCCTCAAGGCGCCCCAACAGGTCATGTTTTCAGGATTTCCCTCAGATGAAGCGGCTGTGGTAATTACCAAGGCAGTGAAACTGATCAAATCACCTGTGCAAAATAATGGAAAGCCTGAAAACATGACCTGTTGGGGCGCCTCGAGGACTGGAGTTGAGAAACACTGGTTTATCCAATCAAACACAATTTTTTTCCCCCATATGATACCAGATCGTACGATTTTCGTTTATTTGGTACAGTTGTCCGAAAATACACTACAACACGTGACATCAATTCCGATTTTTCGTGTGAGAATTTTTGTATCTTGAGTAACTGAACCGTTTTTGATATGCAAAAAAAAAAAAAAAACCCAGGGACGATCTGTCATTCAATTTTCAGATCGTATGCATGGGCCATAAAAGTCTCCTCAGACTTTTATTGCCGTCTTGGTCCCCATAAGAAATAGGCTCCTTCTGTTCTTTGTTGGATGAAGGATTTGCCTCTCATCACAAGAATCAACTTACAATCATTGAGGGGCAGCCAGACAGTCGAAAAACTACACCTGCTCTCTTTAGCCAAGCTTTGTGCTCTGGCATGTACTAAATGTTCATATTATAAAAGAAAGAAGAATGTATATATCATGGTTATACATACAATTTAAGGCAGTTGCTTCAAGAGAGTCACAAACTCTCAATAAGACCAGATTGTTTGAACTGTATTATATTTCAGAAGCAGCAAGTTACTTTGCATCTCCCTACCAACAGAACCACCTGTAATTAGTCATAACACTAGATGAGGAAGCTGGCTCCAAAAGCTTTTTTTTTTTTTTCACATAGCAAAATGCCAGTAAGGGCTCTTTCACACGGAGCGGACCGTTTCTGGGTCCGCTCCGTGTGCCCGCTCAGCTGTCGGCGGATAGGGCGGTCCCCGCACACCGTGCAGGGACCGCCCTGTCTCTGCTCCGCTGGCCCCTATGGGGGACTGGATGCAGACGGACCGTCTGTCCGTCTGCATCCGGTCCGTTCCGCCGAACGGAAGAAAAATAGGGTTTCTTCCGTTCGGAAAAGCGGATCCCGACTGACGCGGACGCTAGCGGATGCTCCATCCGCTAACGGACGCGTTCCCATAGGGATTCATTACAAGTCCGTTAACAGACTTGTAATGAGCGGACGAACGGTCCGCTAGTGTGAAAGGACCCTAAAAACGCTGGTCCTTGCATGAAACCACCGATTTAAGTGCCGACAAGGACAGAGCTCGTCCGAGGTCTAGACCACCAATGGAGAAGGGAAACATCCAGGAAGTCGCATATTTTTCACAAAAAAACGCTTATGCTCAAAGAAGCTCAATAAAAAAAAAAAACACGCACACACACACACAAAAAGCTTCAAGCTTTTAGGCAGGGAATTATGTCTGCAAAAGCATTTTTTTTGACCTGCAGTATGCATGAGCCCTAATAGAACACTGCAACTGCTAAATTTAAATTCAGACAGTGCAGTTTGCTAAATCTTTGTATAATTCTCAGTAATAGAATGTAAAGTTGGTCAAATATACATATGAGCTACCCACCTCCCTGTCCCTGTGTAAGGTTAACAACATGCAGCAATAGGCTGCACCCAACTCCACCAAAACAAACAGGTTACCTGGGTGCCATCCGGAAGAACGTCGATCTCTGTGCCCCCAAGTCGTATCACAATGTCTGTAGTTCGAAAACGAAAGTCTGGGTGATCAGCTATGTCATATACGCTGACATCCTCCTCTTCTCCCACAACCTGTAAAACCAATGGGTCATCTTTATTACAGCCACGATTCAGGCAAGCCACTAAACAAGTCACAGTCAAAATATATTTTTGCTACATTTGCATAAACTGTCTTACTAGCCTAAGAATGTGTCTTTCTGTTCAGATTTTCTTAGGATACAAGTATTCATGTCACATGCATAGCCAAGATCAACACCTCACAGCAGTAAAGCAACACAACCAGGCCTAGGACCCAGTCTGTGACTGGATAATAAAAAGGAGCATTAGTACATTGATGAGGTCATTTTATTGCTCTAACCTACTAAAACCATGATTACTGTGCAAAGAAATAGAGCACTGGTTGACTGTGCTCCCCCTCTCTTTAAAGGGTAAAAGCTGCTGAATGGGGAGGGGGCGGGGGTTACAGGAGACCAGTATCGAGAAAGATTTTAGGTACTTGCACCGATTATATGCATTTAAAGTGGTTGGAAAAATAAATACATTTTTACCTTAATGCAGTATCACCCCCTAAAGACTTACCCGAGTCCTTCCTCGATCCAGTGCTGTGCCTGTGTGTAGCTGCTCTTTCCTCTCTTCATACATTCACAGAACAGAGGGGGGGAAACAGTGGAAGCCATTGGCTCCTGCTGCTGTGAATCAAATCCTGTGAGGAGGGAGTGGGGACGAGACGCACTGTGTGCATCTATGGATGCACAAAACCCGGCTCGGGATTGAGCCCACACGACTGCCCCTCTAGCAAACAGCTTGCTAGGGGGGGCACACAGAGGAGAGGAGGAGCCAAGATCACCAGTGTGGGACCCAAGAAGCAGAGGCTTGGGGCTGCTTTGTACAATTTGCATAGAGCAGATAAGTATAATATATTGTTATTTTTAAAGCAGAGTTCCACCGAAAAAAAAAAAATGTAAAGTCAGCAGCTACAAAAAGTGTAGCCACTGACTTAATAATCAGACACTCACCTGTCCCACGGTCCAGTGATGTGGGCGTACGAAGCCCCGCTCCTCTTCTCCACGGCGCCTGCAACCTTAGCTATGACTAAGCACTAGTTTCAGTGCGAAACGCATCAGCGGTCGGGTTTTATTTTATTTTGCCATGACTTGTAGTGCTGTCCTTTTAATAAAGGCTACAATTTGTTCAGAGTGCGGCTGTTTACCTGTAGGTAAAAAAAAAAATATCTCCTAAACCTGTACGGTTTTGGAGATATTCCCCTTGCAATGCACCGCTGACTTCAGCGGCGCATCAGGGATTCTCGGCTGAAAGCCTGGCAGATGCCGGACCACTCACAGCGCTGGAGCCGCGATACCCGGAAGACACGCCGAGGGAAAATGTCATCTCCCTCGGCGTGGACCGGCAGAGATACAGACGCTTAGTTCTAAGGTAAGTATTTCATAATGAGCTAGTATGCGGTGCATTTTAGCTCATTATGCCTTTTGCCTTACAGGTGGCCCAAAAAAAAAAAAATCTGTCAGCAGGTATACAACCGCTTTAAGTTTTGCGACCGTGCTTGGGCATAGCGATAGATTGTAAGCTCAAGCGTTGTATTAGGGAGTACACCATTGTACCCATAACCAAAAGCCCCTGATATTGTGCAATGGCATCCATAGAAATGAGAATTAAAGAGGAGAGCCGTTATGGCGAGAAGGCATTTTGGGGGGAGGGTTAAACTTTAAAAAGATCCTGCCACTTTACTCAGAATGGACATGGTGACAGGGTCCCTAGTCCCGATACGTCACTTGAGCCAGCAAAAGCCAACCGAAAAGAACAGTTGGTGCTCATAACCACTCAAACTGCATTGACCACCCTTACTTACCTCAACATCATCTTCAGCATTCAGCTTGACCCATTTCACCACACACGTACGCCCTGTATGGTCGCCAGACTGGACCACACCATACACACTGGTATCATGCAGAGGGTTGGCTATTTGATAAAAAAGAAAGAAAAAGCGAATAAGTAAACCGTGTTATATAAGTATTTCTTGAAAGAATTGTATTTATGTATTCATTAACCTCTTTTATCCACCACAAAATCCCCTGGACAAAACTCATTATTATCCAAATGCTGAATGGGAAGCAGTTCATTAGACCTTATGTTAGTTTCTAAAGTGCCATCCTGCCACAGAACATCTGCAGTGGTCTCTGTAGTGATCACTTCAACTGCCACCCTAAAAAAAAAGGGATGGAGAGACATGAAAAACATTAGCCATTACAGATATTACAGTTTCCATCTTCAGTACCGAAGACCATTAAAAGACTAATGAAGTAACTAGGCTGACACTTTTTTATTAGTAGTACCGATCATACTGGGGACATAAAATCTCAATACACAATTCTTCCGGATTGGACCATGCATCTGTGCCCCATCCACTTGCAATGTGCGCCTCTACTGGTTGTGGACGCATGGATGGCAGGATGTGTGGAAGATAAATAAATTACATACAAGCACATCTGGTGTCTGTTTTTAGGTTCCTTAGATCACTTTAGCCAGCCATAGACAGTTCAAATCTCAGCCGGTTCAGCAGGGATCGGTCACGATTTGAACCATCTATGGGCAGGCCAATTGTACCAATGTCAATCAATGCATTGGTCGGCTTTGGTACAACCAGCATGCTGGATTTTTACATGCAATTGTCAGCGGCTATAGCCACTGGCAATAATCACTGTTTTTTTTTTTTCCAATCAATTTTTATTGGTATTTAAAATGATTTACAGAAAATAATAAATTAGAGTACAACATATTATATCAAATAATAATATTGTAAAGCTTTGCATATAAATGCTAGAATGTTGTCACAATGTATTAATAAATCAAAACAAAGATATGAATGTGAATAAATAAACAAATGGATGGGTCCTATTGTACAAGTAATAATACTAGTGGATTGTTACAGAAATCTAATGGAAGTATTTAAAAAAGTAAAAGATACTTCTAATCGCTGTGTTCTCCCAGCAGGGATGGATCACCACGCTACCATCACTGAGAGAACACAACAGCTCTGTGGGAGGGATGCCCCATCAACACGGTGTGTGTGTTGATGGGGGAACCAAGCAATTTGCTTTCCTGCAACCTTTGGTTTCAGGAAAGAAAATTAAATCGCTTCATGTATGGCCTGCCTTGCTCCATTCAGCCACTGGAAGGGTCATATCTCACAAATCCATGTAACCCGTGAGTTATATCTCAGAGCAATATGGACTCTCCCATGCCTGTGCTGTCCCATAGTCAGCCAAGACGCATTTCCCCATACCAAGAAATACTGGGTATTTTCTTTGGCTCCCAGATCTGAATGGAGTGGCTGGAAAGTGAAGAAAAAGCAAGTTAATGTTGCTGGTCTTGGTCAAGACAGGGGCAAAAAAACAGGTTGGTACAAAATGAAAAATTTGAGTAAATGAGCACCTTAACGCCGAGTGGAAGAGATGTACAGGTGACACACTTGGACATGAAAATTATAATATATATATATATATATATATATATATATATATATATATATATATATATATATATATATATATATATATATATATATATATATATATATACACGATCCAGCTCTTCTGGGTAGAGGGCGCACATACGCGCCTTGCTCCTGCTGCAATTATACTCGATGTCAGCCGACACCCGTTAATCATTTGTTACACAGGCAGAATGGCAGTCTGCCTATGGTAAACAATATGCACAGTCACTGTACTGACACTGGATGGCTAGGGGTTAACATCAGGGGCAAGCAAAGGGGTTAACTGTGCGCCTAGCTAGTGTTTGTGTACTATGGGAGATGCTTTTACTAGGGAAAGACATGGATCCATAAGGATCAATGCCTTCCCTACTGACAAAGGCATCACTATACTCCCAGTGCTCTAACAGAAGTGATGCTGCCTTTTCACACAGCTGCCGCTCTGCCTGCCTATCCCCTCCACTGTCCATTCACATAAGGCTTTGTATTTTATAAACAGATCCACTTACCATTATCGCCGAAAGTAAAAGTAAATCCAGAATTTTGGGTGGTCCACCGAAAAATAAAAGCAGAGAAATCTCCAATAGGGACAATTCTAGTGACTTGGGGTGGCCCCCAATGGATTCCCTAAATTTTCAGGGATTTCCCCAGGCTTCCTGTTTTGGCTAGGATATAGGATGCAAAAAAAAGGTAAATCCCCAATGGGAGAAAGAAAGAAAGAAAGAAAGAAAGAAAGAAAGAAAGAAAGAAAGAAAGAAAGAAAGAAAGAAAGAAAGAAAGAAAGAAAGAAAGAAAGAAAGAAAGAAAGAAAGAAAGAAAGAAAGAAAGAAAAGAAAGAAAGAAAGAAAGAAAGAAAGAAAGAAAGAAAAGAAGAAAAGAAAGAAAGAAAGAAAGAAAGAAAGAAAGAAAGAAAGAAAAGAAAGAAAAGAAAGAAAAGAAAGAAAAGAAAGAAAAGAAAGAAAAGAAAGAAAAGAAAGAAAAGAAAGATTATATAACCCTCCCCTACTCTATCCAAAATTAGGAAAAAGTTAATAAAAACGTTTTGCCTATAGTTACACCTTAATGCAGGGAATGCATTAGGGTAAAACAAGGTTTTGTCTGTAGAACCAGTTGAACCCCCATATAAGCCAGCTAATTTTAAAAGTATTTTTTAGGGTTTAATATGCTTTTTTTTTGCCAACAGTAGCTGGCCAGTAATAAGCCTAGAGTCCCCATGTAGAGATCGGAAACGCCATCATTAGATTTGGTGGTTGCATTAGTTTTCTCATTTTGTTTTCTCCTGGTGATAAGCCCCTTCTACACCGCTCCTCCTGTGTTCACATTTATTATCAACATTAACGGTTTAAGATAACCGCATTTGCAGCGCAGCTTTTTATATATTTTATTATTATTACATTCCTATGTTTGTGTGCATCTCACATGGTTAGTTGCAGCAGCAGTCACGTTCATTTGCATTTATTTTATTTTTGACTATATCACACTGAGACAGCGCAGTATTCATTCCACATACATATACTAAATACATCTATCCCTACACAACAGAAACACTGGAGAAGACATTCTGAAGACCAGTCAAAAGCTTTGGGGTTCCCCCACTTACAAACCTGTCCCCTGGCTTAAACTCTCTGTACACCTTGCCCTTTTTCTTCTTTTTGTGTTTCCTCTTTAAGTTCCGTATGGACAGAGGAATGCTCTTTTTACGGCCAGCCCCACTGCCGCTTTTTGAGGAGGTGGTCGAGCTGGCAGAAGAAGTCACAGAGCTTGTGTCATCGGTGTCCTCAGCAGCCTCATCATCTGCATCCTGTTCATTGACCTGAAGGGGGAAGTCCTGGAACATCTCCTGGATGTTGTCCAGCAGTTGGTCCTGTACAGAGGACTCCTCAGAGGCTGGAGCCTTTGGTACTTCTTTACCATTGGTGGCATCGTTCTGTTTACTGCCTCTCTCAGCCACTTCAGATGCTGGAGTGTTAGAGTATCTCCTGAATAGCTCTGCTGGGTTTGAGGATGCTTGTGTACATGCGATGATTTTTACCATTTGCTTTTCCGGCATCTTGTCCCCTTGCTGAAAGGAAAACCAAAATTATAAGCAAGTTTTTCTTAAGACTTCATTCATCATGCATCAACATGGACATACTTTATCATTTACTTTTGTATAGAGTTTTAGGTGGCATGCACACCGGGGCGTTTTTAATCGTGGGCAGAATCTCTGCGATTCTGTCCACGATTTCAAAACGCTCTACTAAAATGACAAATCGCACAACATGAATTTCAGATGCCATTCATTTTAGTGGCACCTAAAAACGTGGTGCGATTCTGGCACGATAAATCACGCTGTAATTTCGTCAAACTGCATCATCCTACTCTTGTCGCTGTAAATAAGCTCCTGTTCTTTTTGGGTGACACGCTGCATGTGGTTTGCAGTAAAATTCATCATGCGACAATCGAAGCAGAACCGCACCGCATTTTTAGGTGCCATTTAACCTCTTGGGACCCGCGCTATAGTCAAATGACGGCTACAGCGCGGATCCCAAAATCCAACTAGACGTCAATTGACGTCCGCCCCTTTGGGCGTTCCCCGCGTGCGCTCCAGAGCGCGCTGCGGGGAAACTCTGTGTTGGCCGTGTCCCTTGGACACAGCCAATTACAGATCGCCGCGAACGGCCAATCAGAGTGGCCGTTTGCGATGCGATCTGTGCGGCCAATGAGAGATGATCTCATATGTAAACATATGAGATCATCTCTCATTGCCGTTTTACACAGAGACAGCGTCCTGTCTCTGGAGAGGAGACCGATCTGTGTCTCTTGTACATAGAGACACAGATCGGTCACCCCCTCTCCACCTACAGTTAGAACACTCCAAGGCTACACATTTAACCCCTTCCCTGCCCCCTAGTGTTAACCCCTTCAATGCCAGTCACATTTTTACTGTAATTGGTGCATATTTATAGCACTGATTGCAGTATAAATGTGAATGGCGCCAAAAATGTGTCAAAAATGTCCGATGTGTCCGCCATAACGTCACAGTCCCAATAAAAATCGCAGATCGCCGCCATTTCTAGTAAAAAAAACGAATAAAAAATAATAATTCTGTCCCTTATTTTGTAGGCGCTATAACTTTTGCGCAAACCAGTCGCTTATTGCGATTTTTTTTTTTTTACCAAAAATATGTAGAAGAATACGTATCGGCCTAAACTGAGAAAAAAAAATGTGTTTTGTTTTTAAATTGGGATATTTATTATAGCAACAAGTAAAAAATATTGTATTTTTTTCAAAATTGTCGCTCTTTTTTGTTTATAGCGCAAAAAATAAAAACCGCACAGGCGATCAAATACCATCAAAAGAAAGCTCTATTTGTGGGGAAAAAAAGAACGTCAATTTTGTTTGGGAGCCACATCGCACAATTGTTAGTTAAAGCGACGCAGTGCCGGAAGCTGAAATTTCACCTGGGCAGGAGGGGGGTATATGTGCCCAGTAAGCAAGTGGTTAAATGAATGCCATCAGAAAATCATTGTGCGATTTGTCATTTTAGCAGAGAGTTTCCCCTCAGATTTCCCCTCAGATCAGTAGACAACTTTTTAATCAAACAGTAAGGCTGCATTCACATCTGGGCGTTTGAAATCATGGGAAGAAAGGCTGCTAATCTGCCCGTTATTTCAAAACGTTGTGGTTAAAATGACAAAAAAAAAAAAAAAAAATCGCACAACACGATTTTCAGATGCCTTTTTAGGTGCCATTGAGATGCATGGCATCTGAAATGCGGTGTGGTTTTGCCGCGATCAATTGTGCTGCAATTGCAGCAAACCAAATCACACGACGTTAGTCGCCCAAAAAAAGTTTTGTTTTTATTTAACAGGTAATTTTTAAACATTTTTTTTGAAAAATTAAGGCACTTTCATAAAACAGGGAAGAAAAAAAAAAAAAAACATACCAGGTAAACAAAAAAGAAAGCATAATTACAAACATCTTGCAACCCACAGATCAAGCCATTCCTCTTGTGCGAGACCTTTCAATAAAACGATGGATTTTCCATACAAAAATGTTTCCAGGTTTACCAATTTTAAATCAGGACAGTGAGCTACACATTTATCATAATAACCCAGCATATATTACAATCAGGTACATAAAGAACCCATTGATAGAGATCTCTATGTGAGATAGATAGATAGATAGATAGATAGATAGATAGATAGATATCTATCTCTATCTCTCTATCTATCTATCTATCTATCTATATAGATATCTATATATATATATAGATATATATAGATATCTCTCAAGGGCGCTCCGCATGTCAGGACCTAGCAAATAAAGTGTTTTGGAATGGATAGGCATCCTCAAACACTTCAGGCCGCACTCAGAGAGACAAAGCGTTCTCTAATGATAAACGGAAAAACAAACAAAGGCCTCTAAGTGCAGAAATAACAATTTTAATATCCCCAAGAGGATTAAAAAACACTTACAAGATGAGATGAGCATGTGGTAAGTGTATCCAGGTGATGTTCCGATGGCAGGAAGGTCCAAGTATTTAATACTTCCAGTAAGATCCAGGAAACAGCCGGTGGACGCTGCAGGCTCTGGAAACACAATAGCGCTGTCTGGGCCAGTGTGGAGTATGGAGCTTGGAAATGTCAGCGGGACAAAAACCAGCATGGACGCGTTTCGGAACTGCTAATTGGTTCCCTCTTCAGCCAATTCATTGGCTGAAGAAGGAACCAATTAGCAGTTTCGAAATGCGTCCCTTTCTGATGACACTTCCTGTTTGTGTTCCATGCTGGTTTTCATTTACTACATGCGCCTTCTCATCTTCTATCTTGTAAGTGTTTTTTAATCCTCTTGGGGATATTAAAAAGTTTTTTTTTCTGCACTTAGAGGCGCCTTTGTTTGTTTTTCTGTTTATTATAAAGAACCTATTGGCAGTTGGTTCCTTTAGCTGCCCGGGTCATCCCTCTGCGACTGAGTAGTTTTTGTTTGATACTATATATTTTTTGTGCATTTTCTTACATGCTAGCTATGAGTAAGCACTGATTGTAGTGCGACAAGCTTGCCATGATTTATGCGACAATAATGGCAGAACGTCACCACGTTTCTAGGTGCCATTAAGGTGAATGGCATCTGTAATTCGAGTTGTGCGATATGGCATTTTACCAGAGTGTTCGCTGCGATTCTGCCCGCTATTCCAGATGCCCAGGTTCGAATGCAGCCCAAGTGATGGAAAATAACCAGACAATATAAAATTCTGACACCACTCTGTATAGGAGAGAAATAATAGCATACCTTTCTGGTGCTGGATACTTCTCCCAGTAAGCAGTTCTTCTCCAGACTCTCACACAGGATTCTAGGAGGTTCCACCATGGTTGGGATGATGTACAAGCACCTCTCTCCCATCTGCTTCTGGGCGTGATCAAACGGGCCAAGCCTCTGTACTCTAAAACATCAAACATTACTTGGCATAAGACTTTCACATTTTGCATGATTGCTTTGCCATATAATTGTCATTATACTTAAAGTGGATGTAAACCCAAAACTTTTTTTTTTTTTTTTTGATGTCACAATGTAGAGAATAAGATTTCCTATCATCTGTGCCCAGTCTTGCCACCCAGAGTTAATCCAGCGCTGAGCAATCCTCTTTATTGTTCAGTGAAATAAAACAGACTTCCAGATAAAGACCAAAGTCCTTGCTTGAGTGACAGGTTATTTACATATCTCGTGCACTAGCTTGCAGACATGCACAGCTTCTGTAAAGTGCACAATTCACATCCCCCTCCCCTCTCCTCCTCTCCCGTCCAGCTCTCCCAGGATTGGCTGTCTTTCCTGTGTTTTGATTAAATGTTTTCAAAATATGGGGTGATCCACAGTTCAGTGTAAACAGCCATCAGAATAGACAAGAAGCTGTGCATGTCTGCAAGTTAGTGCACGAGATATGTAAATAACCTGTAACTCAAGCAAAGACTTTGGTCTTTATCTGGAAGTCTGTTTGATTTCACTGAACAATAAAAAGATGGATTAACTCTGTGTGGCAAGACTGGTTTACATCCACTTTAATATTGATGTTATACATTAGCCAAAAGGAGCGTTGGCTGGTTTAATACAATCACCCTTCAATAACAGCAGTTGAGATATGATCAGTCGGACAATGCACCATGTTCAATGAGTCACCCCTCTGGGAGAAGGAGTAAGGCTACTTTCACACCAAGGTACTTTACAGGCGTTTTAGCGCTAAAAATAGTGGCTCTCCCGTCACTCCAGTGTGAAAGCCAGAGAGCTTTCACACTGGAGCGGTGCGCTTGTGGGGCGTTAAAAAAAAGTGCTGAAAGCAGCATCTTTGGGGCGGTCTAGGAGTGGTGTATACGCCGCTCCTTAAAGGCCCCTGCCCGTTAAAAATGAAAGGGCACTGCTGCCGAATCACCTGCAAAGTGCTTTGGCAGCGGCGCTACACAGGGGTTAAAAACGCTCCGCTACGGGGCAAAAAGCACCGCTAAAAACGACAGTAAATCGCCACTAAAACTAGTGGCGCTTTACCGCCCCAGTGTGCAACTGCCCTAACAAAAGTAAAAGCTTTGTTTGTTTATTAAAAACAGATCAGCCGTGATCTCTGGTGTGTTTCGGTTTATGTTCATGTTCTCGGCTTCTCATCACAGTACACAACCATTCTCTCACGAACGGCCAGTTTATGAAATCGAGATCTGAAGATCTAACAGCCGTTACTCCCAGAGGAGGAGAATCGTGTGTGCATTCCCAGGGACATCCTCCCAGAATAACTTGACCTCGCTGTAGCAGTATTTTTGCTATAGCGCAGTCAGCAACAGGTTAAACTTCAATTTCACTTTTTGAACTTGGCTGCACCGTAACCTCACATTATCTCACGAGATTACAGGCAGCCCACCCACTTTTACACTGATTTTGGCCGTTTTCAGGAGGAAACACTTTGTTCTCAGTGTTATAAACCGGCTGCAGGGGAGATGTTTTTTCTCGGTGCAGTTCTCGGAGGAAAACTGTCAGTTTAGTAAAGAACGGGAAGATCTCTGGTGTCTACAAAAAAAGGCAAAGCTAGTCACCAGTACCACTTGTTTTATCCCTGCAGCTGACCATTTCCCCATTACAGACCTATCATGCCTTGTTCAGCGCACGGTTTGTTTGGAGGTGGACATTACCTTTTTACTGGACCACCAAAAAAAAAAAAAAGAATCTACTGGCCTCTTTATTGTCTGTGTAATAATCCGTACCGATAAGAGACTCTGTCCATTAATAACTGAAGCATAGTAAATGGTTTACTATGCTCCACGTTGGAAACAGCCCCTGTCTCCTATTCATTAATTTAGGTGGGGCTGCACGATTCTGGCTATAATGAGAATCACTATTTTTTTTTGCTTGAAGATAGATCACGATTCTCCCAGCGCAACATCATCTTTCACATTAACCACTTAAGACCTGGACCATTATGCAGGTAAAAGGACCTGGCCCCTTTTTGCGATTCCGCACTGCGTCACTGGCTCCCAAACAAAATTGGCGTCCTTTTTCCCCCACAAATGGAGCTTTCTTTTGGTGGTATTTGATCACCTCTGATTTTAATTTTTGCTATATTTTTTGCTATAATAAATATCCAAAAAAACAAAAACAAATATAAAACATTTTTTCCTCAGTTTAGTCCAATAAGTATTCTTCTACAAATTTTTGGTAAAAAAAGAAAGAAAAGTCGCAATAGACATTTGATTGGTTTGCGCAAAAGTTATATCGTTTAAAAAATAGGGGATAGTTTTATGGCATTTTTATACTAGTAATGGCGGCGATCAGCGATTTTTTTCGTGACTGACATGGCGAACACTTGACACATTTTTGGGACCATTGTCCTTTTCACAGCGAAAAGTGCTATGCACGGATTACTGTGAAAATGACAATGGCAGTGAAGGGGTTAACCACTAGGGTCCGCTGAGTGGTCAAGTGTGCCCTAAGGGAGGGATTCTTACTGTAGGGGGGTGTGGCTGGGCGTGCGACGTCACTGATCGTCGTTCCCTATAACAGGGAACAGACGATCAGTGACAAGCCACAGAGAAGAACGGGGAAGGTGTGTTTACACTCATCTCTCCCCGTTCTTCAGCTCCTGTGACCTGATCGCGGGACACCGGCGGCGATCGGGTCCGCGGTCACGGAGCTTAGGACAGGGTCACGAGCACGGCGGCGCACGCACGACCCACGGCTGGACACTTAAAATGTGTGTGTCCAGCCCTTCTGCAGACGTATATATTGGCGTTAGGCGGTCCTTAAGTGGTTAAACAAAATAATTGGGCTAACTTTACGTTTTTTTTTCTTATTCTTTGAAGTGCATTTTTCCCCCGAAAATTGCGTTTGAAAGACCACTGTGCAAATACAGTGACAAAATATCGCCATTTTCTTCCCTAGGGTCTCTGCTAAAATTATATATATATATATATATATATATATATATATATATATATATATATATATATATATATATATATATATATATATATATATATATATATATATATATATATATATATATATATATATATATATATATATATATATATATATATATATATATATATATTTTTTTTTTTGGTTAAAATCGGTATATTTTGCTAGAAAATTACCCCCAAACATTATATATATATATATATATATATATATATATATATTTTATTAGGGCTGTTACTGATCAAAATATTTCTGTTCGACTAATCATTTTTTTTTTTTTAATGAACTCATTTCGATTAATTATAAACGCACATACAGATCCAACTACTTTTAGCTGATCTCCTTGCAGGCCGATTCCCAGTGCAGCTACCAACCACTGGAAAAATGGATAGCAGGATATAAAAAAACACACAAAAGGCAGCGCTTGCTGGGAATAGCATTAAAAAACTTTTATAGTCTTCAAGTAGGTAACAAAATAAATATTGCACTGGAGATAAAATCGATGTAGCTACATAAACTGTAAAAATGGTGTGAGTAATACCAAACAGTACCAAAAGCAGTCATTAAAACATGTAGCGAAGTAGGATACTGGTATAAAAATGTGTACAACGATACCACTGCTGAATCCAGATGAGGAGAGGTTAACATCAGTCCATCGGGATGTAGATGTCCCATAAAGGGAACTATCACAACTCCCAGTGGATGGTTGTAGAATCCCAGGTTGATAGAGGGAAGTGATAGGAAGTGTAACAGCCCTTGCATGTGGCAGATAGTAAGGTCCCGCCGGCATGCAGATATGAAGGCACAGCAAAGGAGCCCTTCAGATGGACACGGCAAGCCCCGCCGGTGTCCGTGACGTCACTGGATCTCCGACAGAACTCCCTGAAGGCCCAGAAGCTGGCGGAGAGGTGAGTACCAATCAAGAATTTTAAAATCGATCAAAAAGATTTGCGGAAATTACCCTTACAACCCCTTTAAGTCTGGCCAGGATACCTCCTCTACCAGCCTATCAAGGGAGAACAGCAGCAACTGGAAAGTTTAGAAAACTCTTGTTCAAAGCCAGTTCCTGCCAATAAAGCGTCAACCAGCAACATCTGTAATAAAAGGACTGATGCACTGCTTATAAGGAATGTTTAGTAGAGCAATGCCAGAAGAATTCAAGGTGCTCTCGCATTTCTCAGTTGTATTTTACAAGGTTTGACGTTAAAGCAATTAGAAGAAGTCAGGAAAATGAAACACTAGAGAAATGCCGGAGATGCTATGAGAATGCAAGAAAGATCAATCCATTCCAACCTCTGCCTTAGTGGTCTTGCAAAGCAATTAATCAAATCTAAAATGTCTTGGAGCGACAGGCTGGAAAAAAATTAGATGAAGACCTGCTGCAAACAGATACATGTGCCGCAGCTTGGAAAATATTCAGAGCTGGATCATCCAAAAGGACACCTAGGCAGGAGCCTACAGCCTGCATGTCCAGGGGGCCCCATGTTGCCTTAAAGCTGCATTAAGCCAAAAACAAAAAGTATTATTGAAGATTAGCAATTATTCGATGTGGCAGCAACATTTGTTTTCTCCTCTTTGGCTTTATCCCGGTGATTTGGCCAGTAACACACCTCCTGTATTGGTGAGACCACTCTGGAGGAATAAGCATAGGGAGTACAGCAGCATAGTCAGTCTAGGGGAGGGTAGTCTTACAATTCTTAGCAGATTTAAAGGGGTTGAAAAGGTACAATTTTTTTTTCCTAAATAGTTTCCTTTACCTTAGTGCAGTCCTCCTTCACTTACCTCATCCTTCAATTTTGCTTTTAAATGTCCAATTTTGCTTTTAAATGTCCTTATTTCTTCTGAGAAAGCCTCACTTCCTGTTCTTCTGTCTGTAACTCCACACAGTAATGCAAGGCTTTCTCCCTGGTGTGGAGTGTCGTGCTCGCCCCCTCCCTTGGACTACAGGAAAGTCAGGACTCTCTACGTTGCAGATAAAGGGAGCCGTGTGTTAGTGGGCATCCCAACTCTCCTGTAGTCCAAGGGAGGGGGTAAGCACGACCAGGGCCACCATCAGGAGTAATGGGGCCCCTTACACAGCTTTAGGCATTGGCCCCCTGGAGCAGAGAACCAGGGGGGGGGGATGCTGCCACCGCTAATTGAGAAAAGCGGGCCCCCCCCCCTTTTTTTTTTTTAAAAGGGGGGGGTAGCCATGCAGGACCATGGGGACCTCCAGACCCCTGGGCCCTTTAATGAAAAATAATATATGGCAGCATCCCCCCCCCCCTGGTTCTCTGCTCCAGGGGGCCAATGCCTAAAGCTGTGTAAGGGGCCCCATTACTCCTGATGGCGGCCCTGGTCGTGCTTACCCCCTCCCTTGGACTACAGGAGAGTTGGGACGCCCACTAACACACGGCTCCCTTTATCTGCAACGTAGAGAGTCCTGACTCTCCTGTAGTCCAAGGGAGGGGGCGAGCACGACACTCCACACCAGGGAGTTACAGACAGAAGAACAGGAAGTGAGCATTTCTCAGAAGAAATAAGGACATTTAAAAGCAAAATGGAAGGATGAGGTAAGTGAAGGAGGACTGCACTAAGGTAAAGGAAGCTATTTAGGGGAAAAAAAAAAAAAAAAAAAAAAAAAAAAAAAAGAAGTTGTACCTTTACAACCACTTACAAATTGAAAGCAAACTCCAGCTCACACTTCATAATCAGTTTTTTCCCTCCTTTCGGGATAAAGGTTTTGCATGAATAAATAAAAGCTATTAATTTTAAATCATAACTGCCAGTGTTAGTGGTTTGTCTGCAGATGAAGAATAGCCATATTAACCACTTAAGCCCTGGACCAATATGCTGCTAAATGCCCAGAGGCGTTTTTACAATTCGGCACTGCGTCGCTTTGACAATTGCGCGATCGTGCGACGTGGCTCCCAAATAAAATTTGCGTCCTTTTCTTCCCACAAAGCTTTTTTTTTTTTTTATGGTATTTGATTGCCTCTGCGATTTTAATTTTTTGCGCTATAAACAAAAATAGAGCGACATTTTTGAAAAAAAAAATCAATATTTTTTACTTTTTGTTACAAGAAAAATTGAATAAACTAAATTTTAGTCAAACATTTAGGCCAAAATTTATTTAGCCACATGTCTTTAGTAAAAAAAAAATCCCAATAAAAAAAAAAAAATTTGCTTCCTAGCGGCAACAGTGACACTAATACAGCGATCAGAAAAATGATCGCTTAGTGACACTGGCAATAGGGTGTGAAAGGGTTAACTAGGGCGGCAATCAAGGGGTTAAAACTTTATTAGGGGGGGGGTACGGGGCTACCCTGGACCTAACACTAACTGGCTGTCACACTAACTGTCACACTGACACTAAATGCAGTGATCAGTACATATTCGATCACTGCATTCAGTGACAGTGTGACAGGAGGGGGTGATCGGAAGGGGTTAAGTGTGCCTATGTGTGTGGTGTCAGTGTAGTGTTGGTGCGACTTACTGTGTGAGTCTTCTCATCTCGGCGGTTTGAAAATACCGCCGAGATGAGAGCTGCATCACTTCCTCTGCCTAGGTTTACATTTTACAGGCAGAGGAAGTGACACGGCGGAGGCTCGCGGGATTGGCTGGGAGCGATCACGAGGAGGCAGACAGAAACAAACAGCCGCCCCCTCGAGTCGGATCGCTCCCGCAGGTAAGCCGCCCGCCGCGGAGGGGGTCCCGATCGGACCCCCGACCCGCTAGAAGGCAAGGACGTATATATATATATATATATACACACACGCCCTTCTGCCTGTACGTGCCATTCTGTGGACGGAAATAGTCGTGCGGCGGGCGTTAAGCGGTTAAATAGACGGTTACACACCTGAAGATTTGGGGAAGGAAATAATCCTACTAGTTCTGATTTTCACTCTAAGAACACTTACTTGTGCACATTCTCCTGGGTAATAACACTAGATGGAGGGTCCATAGATTCTGTACACCCCAGACAAAAGCTTTTCGTCATCCACTTCACTCTCACCTCAGTCACTTGTACCTGAAAAGAATAGAGGACAGAGTTAGCAGACAGAACTATTGAGATAGAGAATTATTCCACTGAACAGATACAAAGCAAGCAATATAATGCACCATGAATAGCAGATGTATTTTAGATGTAGGCGGACAGGAAAACTAGTTCTAGCGCTCACCTCTTCCACGCTCACACGGAATTTGCTCTTGGCACTCAGGACTGGTTTCACGCCAGACAACCACTGGACATTAGAAAAGACTTTGGAAGGGCCAATAAGCACTTGGCCAGGATAGAACCCATAAGAGTCATCAAAAAACACACCCTAAAAACAAAATAGGATTTAGAGATTGCCAACAATGGAAACAAAACTATGACATTGAAGTAGATCTAAATGACACTTCATTTTCTAAAATTACTTTGCATCACTTAATAAAAATTGAGAAAAATCGCAAGAAAAAAATCTCCAGAGTACAGGATTCCAGAAGTGCCTGACCTCTGTCGTTAGGCAGGAAAAAACTGAGGCTGCTAGAGCAGGGTGTGAGTTATACCTGGGGGGGCCACGCCCCCTGGGAGGAGCTGCACTGAGGAATGTGATGTTAACACTTAGGCCGGAATCACACTAGTGCGGTGCGAATTTCAGCTCTCTTATCTCTGCAGAGAGATAAGAGAAGTGTTCAGCAGATTAGCAACGTTTTAGATACGAATTTGGAGACCTGGGAGAAGTTCCAGGTGAGAGGAGAGTGGGGGAGAAGTGCATTGAGCTGAATGAGAGAAATTCCTGAAGAGAACTGAACACATCTGCGAATTAGATGCGTACCCATAAAAGATAATGGGACTGAATTCGCACCTGAGCAGCACCGCAAGACATAAAAACCGCACGCGGTTTGGAGGCAATACGCAGTGCGAATGCATCGCACATATGTGAACCAGCCTCATTGAAAACAATGTATTTTGAAATGTCCTGCGAATTGGATGCAGTTTAAGCCGCACTCAATTCGCATAGGTGTGAACCTGGCCTTAAAGTGCCTTTTTTCTGCCTAAACTCTCCTAAAGGAAGCGGATATAACCCTACTGTCAAAGGATGCTGTGTCCGTCCATCATCGGAAGAGAAAATCATTTTCACTTTTTATCCTCATACTTCTAGCATTTTGGTGCTGCCGACCTTCTCCAGTCACTTCCTGTCTACAGGCCCCTTCAGAGTCACATCATTGCTATGGATCGGCTTCATGATAGCGACAACCGTGGATCATGCCTGCACAAATACGTGTTTCCCCAAAAATAAAACCTACCCCGATAATAAGACCCATCGTCATTTTCCAGGAGGGCTGCAATATAAGCCCTACCCCGAAAATAAGCCCTAGTTTAAAATGCTTGTAAAACCCTATAAGCCACTCCATTATAGTAGGATATAATGTACAATGTGTGCGTTTCTGTAATATAATTGCGGGGAAGAGAGCTCCGGCGGGTCAAAAAAGCACAGAGCGGCGATATAATGAAGGTATTTGGCACAATTATATTACAGAAACACACACACACACATTGTACATTATATACACACTTACTGTAATAGAGTAGATTATACAAGCATTTTGACTCAGTTCACACTTCACAGTGGGGATTCCCGTCAGGCAGGGGGAGAGAAGACCACACATTTCATGGCAAGGCCTACCCCGAAAATAAGCCCTACTGTTTCTTTTGTTGCCAAAATTAATTTAAGACCTGGGCTTATTTTCGGGGAAACACGACAGTCTCAGAATGGCTTCTTGTCGTCGACACCAGAGCAGCTTATGACAGGGTGACAACCAGGGCTCAAGTCCTGCGGGAACGCGTGGGAACGGAGTTCCTGCACTTTTTTTTTACAGCAGGAACGCAGTTCCCTTTGCAGGACTAGAGCAGCCGAGAGCAGCCGGGCCGCCCGAGCCAATCCTTCACTAAGCGGCGATGACCAGCTCGAGTCACTGTCAGGGGCAGGCGAACCTTAGTAATATTTTATGTTACTGGCCACTTCCTGTATATGGATTCATCGGGTAGTGTGCGGGTATTCCGTCACTTCCTTGATGCCGCAATGTCTCATGGGAGCTTTTGTCATTGTTCCCAGGAGACATTGCGTAGGTCTGTCGCGAGTTATCACGGGATTTAGTAAGAACTTGCTTACGGCATCGAGGAAGTGATGGAATACCCGCACATTACCTGATGAATCCATATACAGGAAGCGGCCAGTAACAAATGTAGCGCCCCCTTACTTTCAGTATGGGCACTACGCTAAAGTTAGTAGGGAATGGGAGAGTTATTTTGCTCCCATTCACAATTTGCTAAATTTTGGGCTGCTGTCATTCCTGAACTGTCCTGTAGGTCAGTCTGCGCTCCAGGGGTGTCGTTTCCACCCCTGGGTGACAGGTGGCGCTAGAGGGGTTCTGCCGGAGCCGCTTTTCCCCAGCAGCCAATTGGAGGAGTTTTTCATTGCGGGGCATGCTGGGGGAGGGTATATCTGTGGCAGACGCCATTTTGTGTGGTTTTTCCGCGGGTTCCAGGGTGGATCTTGGGTGGGAGTTCCCACACTTTTTTCCCCAGGACTTGACCCCTGGTGACAACACAAGAGCACAAATGAGAGACAGTTGCCACCCCATAACAGGAAGTGACTGAACAGGTAACCTTTATGGCAGGATCACTAAAATTATTATGTTAGTCCAAGCTGCAGAATTAAAAAACACTGAAAACAGATTTTGAGATTAACATCTCAGTAACCACATTTATATTTAGGCAGATATAGAACACACGTGTTGCAGTTCTGTATTCAGCAAATATAGCATTACAAAAAAAAATATGTATACTCCTATGGTACCTACCAATTCACTTGCTTGGGGACAAACATCATATAATTTAGAAGCATCTTCTGTGCTCATTGAACATCTGCAACAGAAGGGGGAAGGAAATGAACACGTAATCAATAGAAATACAATATACAAGCATGGATATCATGAAACCCAACCATTTATATAGAAAATACACCATTACATGACTATAGTGCTTTTCAAGCATATGGCAGTACCTGGCTCCATTTGACAGCTTTAAGACAACTTGATTCTTCAGATCAAAAACCTTTCCCAACCAGCAGTTGTAGGCAATGTAATCTCCATACATTATAGGCTAAAGAAAGGGAAAACTCAAAGTTAGACTTGAATTCACCAAGACACCTACCTGACCGCCATCACCTCCGAGTACAAGAAAGCACTTCAACGCATACATTTAAGCAAACAGTAATGGGAACTCAAAAGCAAGAACCCATAATGAACAGTTTGGACCATTTTAGTCACATGAGCAAAAGATTAAATCCTATTGGCTGCTATTAATATTGATTTTGTTTCTCCTATTTGCAAAAAATTCACCATGTCAATTCCAATGAGCCGCCATAAAACACTATTGTAACATGACATGAAAACAGAAAGAATGCGCCAAAGTATAGCAGACTTGCAACGTACAGTACTTGGCTACCAGCAAGGAGTGCTAGGCGGATGATGCTGCCAAAACGTATGGCACAGGGGTAAGCTGGTCAGATCTAAAGTACCAGTACGGATGGATAGGCTAGAGCTGGCCAAGTTATATGCTCCTAGTATGTGAGTTAACAGTGTACCAGTGACACAAGGTATACTTTCACTTGCCATGTTTTATTGGAATAACCAAAAAACACACAAAGCGAACAATTATGCCCCTTTCACACTGAGGCGGGAGGTGCGCTGGCAGTAAAGCGCCAGTATTTTTAGCGGCGCTTTACCGTCAGAATTGGAGGTATTCGGCCACTAGCGGTGTGGTTTTACCCCCCCTAACGGCCCAAAAGGGGTTAATACCGCCCGCAATGTGCCTCGCTGTCGGTATAGCCGCGGTTTCCCATTGATTTCAATGGGAAGAAGCGGTGGAGGAGCTCCAAAGATAAGGCTAGCAGGACTGGAGTGGTCCTGCTAGCGTACCGACCCAGTGTGAAAGCCTTCTGGCTTTCACACTGGAGAAACAGCAGCCGCTGTTTCAGGTTTGCAGCGCTATTTTTAGCGCCTGCAAACCACCCCAGTGTGAAAGGGGCCTTAGAGTTAGACTGTCACAAAGAAGAAGGGCAAACTGTTGTAGGTAAAAGTGGTGTAACTAGGTTTACAACCACTTTAATACCTGCAGGTAAGCCCATAATAAGGCTTACTTGTAGGTACTGGAAACCTCTCCTAAACATGCATGGTTTAGGAGATATTTACCATATATGCTTGTGCCGACGTCATCGGCGCATGTGCGGGAGTGACGTCACGCGACTCCGGACAGTCACAGAGTCTGAGTCCATGGCCCTGGAAGGAAGAGGGGTGAAGATGGATGTGGCCACCAGCAGTAACATTGTGGCTTCGTTTGCAGGTAAGCAAAACATAATGGGCTAGTATGCGATGCTTTTACTTTGCAGGGGGGGGGGGGGGGGGGGAGGATAAAGAAAGGAGGAAGAAAAACCCATCAGGGGAAAGGCTGGAGATTCGAGTATGACAAAAAAAGTTTGGGAGGCTGTTGCATATATGGGTCCCTTTAGGCGCCTACCTATCCTGTATTATCTCGAATAAAAATTGTGTGAAAAAAATAAATAAAATAAGAAATAATAAGTGTTGCTCATATGGTTGTGCAGGGTGTTGAATGTGTGTAAATCATTGGCGGTCGACAATTCAAAATCATTTTGGCAGGTAAAACTTGCTTCAGTTTGCTTTTAATGCAATAGTGCTTTCTTCAAACTACAATATTACTTTTTAATTTTGCCCGGAGTTCTACTTTATTTGCTAATACGGCTCATATGCAAATAAGTGTGTATACCAATACAGTACAATAATCGTTGGTCCACTTTTTGTACCCATCTGTTGCACGTTTTTTTTACTGCAAGTTGCATGCTGATCAACATCTTACCCAAATGTGTTTTAGATCTCTGCTGTTGACGGTGTGTAGGAAGCAGTTGGTCCCCACCAGTTTCACCATACATTCTATATTTACGTCCACAACTGTGCCACATTGACTGTCCTAGGAAAGAACAGCAATCAAAGTTAGGGTTTTGCTTCAACAGAAAGAAAAGAAAGAAGGCAGAGTTACAGACACAAGTGGGGTTATTTGTGCAGGCAAATAAAGCACTCTACCCTAGAAGGGCTCACACCCATCTGTCAAATATAGTGCTTGTTTTCTTTAATCCTACCGGTTCCCTTTTCTTGAATCTCAGCATTTTCTCAAATGGTATTTTACTGTCATGGTGAAGGGTGTCCCTTTTGTGGAAATTAGAATATTTTCTATTTTGTAATAAATACACTGCAGCGTGTTTCTCCTTGGAGTTACTTTTTCTTGGTATTCCTATATCCAAATCCATCCTCTCTTTCAAGTTATGGCTTGTTACCCGTGTGTCTCCATTCCGTCATATGCCCTGGAGCGGCCTTGCCAGCTATTAGCAGGAATCCATTAAAAGGAGGAGTCCAGCCTGAGATTTTTAGGCTGGGCTTCTCCGAGTCACAGGAGTGCAATCTGTTTTGCACTCCTGTGACCTGTTTTCAGCGGAGAGCTGTCTGAAATCCGCTCTCCGCTGGCGTCACTGCCATCAGTCGGGGCAGCGCGTCATCACGACTTCCCAAGTCGGGATCTGCCAGCTGCCCTGATTGATGGCAGTCTCAGAGGCTCAGCCTCTCATTGCCCCTCCACTGCTCGGCGCTCCAATGAGTGTGGAGAAGCAGAGAGGAAAGACGCTGACTAACAGTCAGCGGCTTTCCTCTCGGGGATCTGTGATAACCGAGCCAGCGGCGATGTTCGGTGGCTCGGTTCTCAGTGCACAGACTGCAGGGGACAGATGGAGCATCGGTCTGATGCTCCATCCACCGAGGCAAGTATGAATCTGAAAAAAAAAAAAAAAAAAAAAAAAAACTGGAAACCAATACTTCTCTTTTCAGTAGCAATGGAGCTGGTGTGCCTGTGCTTTCCATGTATATACTGCCCGATTGTTGCGGCTGATTGCACTTACATGTTGTAATGGCAGTCTGTACGGTTTTGCTTTTTTTTTTTTTAAGAAACAAAAAGAAAAAAAAAAAGTAGCAATGGAGCTGTAAGGACACAGATTGACAAAAAAAAGTCAAAAAAGTGCTGGTAGAGAGCTCCCTCTGCTGACGGAGGAAGGAGAAACACCACATTTTCTACAGCTGCAAGGCTGAACAATGTGTCCTGTTATAATAGAGAAGCTATTCACAGGACAATATTGGGATGGGGAAAAGGGAATTCTAATTGCATGCAAAGAATGAATGTGACCAAAGATAAACGCATTATGCAGAATCCATTGATGCGAGTTCAGGTGACATCTTATAAAAATCATGGTTCAGGTAAACCATGTAATAGAAAGTACAGATGTAGCCATTACTGAACTCTTTCTGAAAATGCTAGTCAACTGGCTGTAAGCAGAGCCTCTGACTTTAATATAAAAAAGTCGAACTAAAAAAAAAATATTTTTTTTTTAGTTTTGGATGAGTGGAGAGGGATTAAAACACCCGACAGTTTTTATTGCAGTCTGTGCCCCCGTTAGAGGAGATTTGCCCTCTATTTTTTCTGAAGCTCGCTTCGCAGTGCCCAAAACAAAAAATAGGCCTACAGTTCCAATACAAAGAAGGGTTCCCCCACAAAAGCAATAGGTCAAGTTTGTGTGGAAGACCTTTGTCCCTCTAAAAAGTGATTCACAGTGGTTAATTTTTCAGAGGCGCTTGACAGGCAGTGAGATTGTAATGTGTTGCCTCCTCAGCACATGCTTTAGATACCCAACATGTCAAACCTTACAAAAAAACACACACACACACACACACACACACACACACACACACACACACTTAGCACCCAAACTTGTCCATAGTTGAGTTTTAAATGCAAAAAAAAATGAAAAGGAACACTAAAGGCAAACTTTTTTTTTTTTTTTAAATAACAAACATGTTATACTTGCCTCCACTGTGCAGCTCATTTTGCACAGAGTGTCCCCGAATCCTGTCTTCTGGGGTCCCTCGGCGGCTCCTCCTCGCAAAAGCTTTCCACCTTCATGCGAGCGAGCTTGTATGGTGGAAAGCTTTTGTGAGCGCGCTCCCATGATACAGCGGCGGGCATAGCCGCCGACTGTATCAACCGTACCCGGCACGCCGCATCATCCGCTGTGATTGACGGCAGTGCCAGCCAATGGCTGCGCTGCTATCAATCCGTCCAGCCTAGCCAATCCACGGCCAGGCTGGGAACCGAAGAGGATCATGTGGATGCACGCGGGACTTTTGAGGGGTCAGGTAAGAACATGTTCGGGGGGGCCGGTACTATCGGATGTTTTTTCACCTTAATGCATAGGATGCAATAAGGTGAAAAAACATTTACCTTTACAACCCCTTAAAGAGTCAGCAGCTACAAATACTGCAGCTGCTGACTTAATATAGGGACACTTACCTGTCCAGGGTGTCCGCGATGTCAGCAGCCAAAGCCAATCTGTCCCTCGGGGGCTGCCGCCATCTCCAGTAAGGGAATGAGGAAGCCTTGGGGCTTCACTTCCTAGTTCCCTACTGCGCATGTCGCTCTGCGCTCTCCCACTGGTTCCTGCTGTCTTCTGGGACTTGTGCGTCTCCCAGAAGACAGCAAGGGATGGACGGAGTAGGCGCCAGACGTGGCATAGGTCACTGCGGTGATCTATGCCCGGAAGTGGGAGCAAATACCTAGGATTACACAGGTATCTGCTCCCTCCTCCCCCTGAAAGGTGCCAAATGTGACAGGTGGGGGGGGGGGGGATTCCAAAAAGCGGAAGTTCAATTTTAGGGTGGAACTTCACTTTGACTGTTTGTTCAATTGAAGTTTTTGTATGTAGACACCAAGCCTAAGTGCAGCCAAAATGTGATGGTGGTTATTACAACCAATGTATGAATACCCTTGTGGCTATAAAATGTGACAGTCAGCACTTCCCAAACAGGAACTGAAGTGTTATTTAAAAGCTTCAGCAAAGCTGCTTGAAGTGTGCTAAAAAGCTTTGCACATACCTTTCAAAAGCTTGCCATACACACTGATCAGCCTTAACATTATGACCAATGCTTGTTAAAGTGAAAAACATTTACTATCTTGCATCAATGGCTGGAAAAGTGGGTGGGATATATTAGACGGCAAGTAAACATGTTTTCCCTATAGTTAAAAAGTAAGAAGCATCTTTCAAAAAAAAAAAAAAAAAAAAAGGGTGAGGGGTTGGACCGCAGCAGTAAAGATTTGAGTGACTTTGACAAGGGTCAAATAGTAATGGCTAGAGGACTTGTTCAGAGCCATCCCAAAACTGCAATTCAATAGTGGCCAACACTCTCTGATGAACATGGGGAACGAGGACTGGCCTGTGTGGTCTGATGCCATAAATGAGCTACTGTAGCTCAAATTTCTGAAAAAGTTGGTTCTAATAAAAAGCTGTCTAAAACACAAAGTGCATCTCAGTTTGTTGCGTATGGGGCTGTGTAGCCGCAGACTGGTCAGGGTTCCAATGCTGACCCGTGTCCACAGGCTAAAGTGCCTACAATGGGCATGTGAGTATCAGAAGTGCACCATGGAAGAAGGTGGCCTGGTCCGATTCATCATGTTTTTGCTTTTACATCATGTGGCTGGCTGGGGGTGTGTGTGTTGCTTACTTGGGGGGGGGGGGGGGGGGGGGAAGAGATGCACTACAAAGAAAGCAAGACAGCAGAGGCAGTGGGATCCTTTGTTTACTAGAGATGATGCCTCAATGGGTTATTACTATTTTGATGGAAAAAAGGGGGACCTATTCAATACTAGGCGGATGGTCATAATGGTATGGCTAAGCGGTGTACCAGCTGTAGACCTGTGGGGAAGCCTAATGCCGTACATACGAACGGAATTTCCAATAAAAAAAAAAAAAAAAGAAAAAAAAATCAGGCAGAATTTTTTCATCGCATATTCCGACCGTGTGTGGGCCTTATCCGAGGCTTTCTTCCGTCGGAGTTTAGAAATAGAATAGGATTTTTTTTCTTATCGGAAATTCATATCATCTGTGTGGAGCTTCAACGGAGGAAAAAACATGCATGCTCAGAATCAAGTCGACGCATGCTTGGAAACATTGAACTTCATTTTTCTCGGCTCGTCGTAGTCTTTTACGTCACCGCGTTTTGGACGGTCGGAATTTGGTCTGACAGTGTGTATGCAAGACAGCTTGAACGGAATTCCAACTGAAAATTCCATCGGATCTTATCCCCATTGGAAATCGTGATCGTGTGTACAGGGCATAAGAGTAACATAAACCAAATATCTTTTTTTTTTTACAAGGATATAAGAAAGTCGGATGTACATTGTTATGTGCTTGGTGGACAATGGAAATGCAGCATTTCTGTGTATATTTCCAGTTTCATAAACAATCCCTAGATGAGCCTTTTTCAACCAGGGTGCCCAGGCCTGGGGTGCCTTGGCAAAATGCCTAAAAATTTACCAAAAGTTGTATACAAGCCAGTGGGGTGGATCAAGACTTCCTTTAGTTACATAAAGCCACAGGTTCACCGTCCACCATTACAACCTTCTAGTCACTAGGTTAACAACCAATGACATTGGTTGATAAGGAGGTCAGGGCACCTGCATAGGGTCATTGTTTATCCTTTCCCTGCTCCATTTCTTCAGCACTGGAGTCACATTAGCTGAGCAAGGAAGATAAATTGGAGTAGAAGAGAAAAATTGGAATATTAGTACCAGTGTGCAAGGATGTATTTGTTTTGGAAAAATAAATAAACCTACAATTTTGGGTGTCCTATCCGTGTGGTTTTTGCTGCATTATGTAAAACTTTTAGAATAGGTTTTTTTACATTTTAAAATGGGGTTGCCTCGAGGCTGTCCATAATTTAAAGGGGATGTAAAGATACAATTTTTTTCCCCTAAATAGCTTCCTTTACCTTAGTGCAGTCCTCCTTCACTTACCTCATCCTTCCATTTTGCTTTTAAATGTCATTATTTCTTCTGAGAAATCCTCACTTCCTGTTCTTCTGTCTGTAACTACACACCGTAATGCAAGGCTTTATTCCTGGTGTGGAGTGTCGTGATCGCCCCTCCCTTGGACTACAGGAGAGTCAGGATGCCCACTAACACACAGCTCCTTTATCTGCAACGTAGAGAGCGTCCTCACTCTGCTGTAATCCAAGGGAGGGGGCGAGCACGACACTCCACACCAGGGAGAAAGCCTTGCATTACTGTGTGGAGTTAGACAGAACAGGGAATGGAGGATTTGTCAGAAGAAATAAAGGACATTAAAAAAGCAAAATTGAAGGAAGGATGAGGCGAGTGAAGGAGGACGGCACTAAAAAGATAAAAGGAAGCTATTTAGCGGGGAAAAAATTGTTTTACCTTTACAACCCCTTTAAAAGGGTGACTTGACAAAAAAATAAAAGAAGGTTGGGAAACACTGCCCTAGATAATGCATATATTAAAAAAAAAAAAAAAAAAAAAAAAGAGAAGACACACACCTCTAAAAGCTTATGCCCTGTAAAATGTTAACGAGGAAGTAAACATGTGTAATTTGTACCTATAGGTAATGTAAATATCTCCTAAATTTGCGCCAGAAAGATATTTACTGTACCGATGTAATCGGCGCATGCACTCTGAAGAAATGACCGCTCGTGCCGTTCCGTCAGGCGCGTGTGCCGTGAACGGCGGCTCCCGAGCGCAATGTGTGGGAGTGACGTCGCGTGGCTCTGGCCAGTCAGTGGGAGTCCACGGCCCCCGAAAGGAAAAACGGGCGAAGATGGATGCGGCCTCCAGCGATGCCTACTAGCACATTATGCCTTTACTTTGCAGTTAAGAAGGGAAGAAAAACCCATCAGGGTTTACTTCCTCTTTAAGGAAGGATGTCCAAGGCACACATTATCATCCATCACAGAGCACATGTTACCTTTATTCCAAGTCGGTGTACAACATCTCTGGGCACCAAAGAGCGATCTTGCAGGTTCAGCTGGAAAATGAAAATAAAGGAAACGGTTAATAAAAAATAAAAAAACACGATAAATGTTCACTACAATTCTCCTTTCCTGAAATGGCACTATGTCTGGGAAAAATTATAGCGTGTCTGCTCTTTCACCTCTAGAAGGCAGGACACAAATGCACCTCAAATGGGCTGGTGCCAT
Organism: Rana temporaria; assembly: GCF_905171775.1. Classification (NCBI taxonomy): domain Eukaryota; kingdom Metazoa; phylum Chordata; class Amphibia; order Anura; family Ranidae; genus Rana; species Rana temporaria. Next base: position 106,103,347 of record NC_053500.1, read on the forward strand.
TTTTCTGTGATGCCAATGACGGAATGTAAATCCTACACCCGGACTATAAAGCCTTCGGCTCTAAATTGTATGCATCACTGGTGGTAAAAAAATGCAAAAATGGGAATGACGTGCTTACAATCCACATGCAGAAGGCTTATCCAGTCAATGTTCTGCTCCAGGCTACATTTACTTCCACAATTACAATGTACACTTTCAATGCTACAGTTTGGGTGCTCTGTGCATTCCACTCTGTATGCTCAGTTTTACCACCTGCCACCCACTGAGACGGTTTTATTAGGCCCTTTTTCAACACAGACGCCTTCCATTTTGATCAACAGGGATATATCCAGACCCCCTGCTGATCAGAGCAGGCAGATGATCGGTATGTGTATGCTCAGTTTATGCAGAGTAGACATGGACAGCTCTATGGATGGCTAAGTGTAAACGCACACGAAACTGTACGGAACGGCGTCTGGTGTGAACTGGCCCTTAAACTGTAATCTTGGCCACCCTCACGCTGATATTTCTCCAACATGCCAATTAAATCATTCTAGGACTAATGATAGGCAATTCATGCCCAGCTGTTCTAGCTTTTATTTCTACTATAACTATCATGCAGAAAGTAATGCACTGTTACAAGCTTTATATTATACACTATTAGATTTTTATACGATTGGCTTTATTGTTAAATAAAGTCTTAAAGAAAGCATCCCCTGCAGCCTTGCACACATTCTCATTTTGTATCTCTGCCAACTGGGACCAAACTGTAGCCTGAGACTTCAGATTTGTACCCCATGCTTCAATACATCCCTAGGATATTACACCAAGCCCTAGTTCACACCATTACAGCTTTGAAATCATGCCATTTCAGCGTGATTTCAAAGCTGCACATCAGTGTTTGCACTGCCGATTTCTTTGCCGCTTCATTTAAACAGAAGTCTTTAAAAGTCACAATGACATCAGTAAAATGTAGTACAGAAACCTGTTTGCCCCCCCCCCCCAAAATGTTGAGCAAGAGACGCCACTAAATCAAAAGACTTGAAGTCGAAAGTGTTCATGCACTGTTGTAAAAAAAAAAAAAAAAAAAAAGAAGTAAAAAAAAAAAATTTAAATTTATATATACATGTGTGTTTTTATACGCAGTCACATGTAAACTTGTAAAATTATTAAAAACAAATATCGGTCTTCTGGTCTTGCCACATCTTACAGCCCCTTCTGGACAGAGGTGCATCGCATTGTTCAGAAGTTTATGGATCGGGAGGTACTGGCAGCCCCCGAGTTCTTCCTTCTGCATCACCACGGGATCCCGAGCAAGAGCTATAGATCTTTGTTGCCGCTCTTGATCACTGCAGCAAAAAGTTGCATCCCCCTATTCTGGAAGCAGACCAAGCCCACAGTCAATGGCCGTTTGGTTAAAGAAAGTAGCGGACATTCATGCAATGGAGGACTTGGTGGCCACGGAAAAAGGCCTAAATGAGAAATTCTCCAAAAAATGGTTTCACTGGCAGGAGTTCATGTGGTGGCTTGTGGTGGAAATTGCTATTGTTTGTAGACAGATGTCCCCCAGTGTCGGTTTTGCTGTAATACGCTCATGTGAGCGCATACAGAAGTCGGTGGAAGACTATCGGCGCGAAAACCTTCCTGTGGACACAGCAGATATGTTTGCTCTTTTAGGGATGTTCATTTATGCCTCACCAAGAGGCTGACCACTTCTTGGCGACTGAATTTAATGACTCGGAGCAAACAGATCTGCGTACATGGGAACTATAGCAGAACTATACGAAAAATTATGACCCACTGAGCCATGAGAGCACGGTTCGCGTCATTGGAAGCAGTTAGTTGGTTTGCACACGGTCTTGTACAGAGCAATCTTTGTAGTGTTCGAATTGTGAGATATCCATCTCACAGAAAGCATGGCTCTGCACCTGACTGTTTGAACACATCACTGCTAGCATTCGATTTGAATATATACATGTCTGATTGGTTGTCTGTGAAGTCACCACCTTCTTTTGTTACTCATGTTGTTGGTCACATCCTTATATGGTCATTTCCTGTGTGGAGGTCACATCCTTTGATGTCACTTCCCATGGAGGAAGTGACGTTACATCCTGTGATGTCACTTCCCATGGAGGAAGTGATTGGCTGCTGGAGCCATCACTTCCAGTTTGTGAAAGCTCCCCAGACAGAGTGGGTATGACTGGTACTACCCCCCCCCCCCACCTTTTTGTTTTCTCTTACCCTCGTTTCCTTCTCCATCCATTTCCTCTTTTTTCTTCCCTCTGTTTTCCACAGTGTCAGCATGGGAGTGCTGCGACTGTGGTGCCGGTTGGTACCGGGCTTCAATTCTCACTCTTTAAAACGGCATGGGCCGTTAAACAAAAAACAAACAAAAAAAAGCGCATGCAGGGTGCAGAAGACAAATTATGCAGCAAGAACAGTGAGGTTAAAATTTAAAGCGGGTTTCACCCTAATATATCTATATACTGTTATATCCAGCATACTGCTGACATCAACAGTATGCTGGATTTATTTTTTTCAGGCTGTACTTACGTTTTTTCGTTGTTTTCACCCGGCTTCCGGGTTCTCGCTCCCCCGGGGAGTAGGCATTCCTAAGACGACGCATAGATGATTGACGTGCGGGTAAAGCGCGTCATCGCCTTCCGAAAATATCCGAGGGGGACTCGGCACTTTACGGCACCTGCGCAGTCAGCTCTACACATCAGGCGCCGTATAGCACCGTAAAGAGCCGAGTCCCCGTTGGATATTTTCGGAAGGCGATGACGCGCTTTACCCGCACGTCAACCGTCTCCTGGGAGGATCAACACTCACTCCCAGGAGACATTGCGCAGAGCTTCCCGTCGGGGAAAAGGAGCGACACGCCCACTCCCCGCAAGGAAGAAGACCCAGAAGTGAGGCTGAAGACAGGCAAGTGTACACATTGAAAAAAAAAATGACAACACTACAAGCCTTTATTAAGGCTGCAGATAGGTTAGCAAAAAAGTTAATTTTGAGGGTGAACCTCCGCTTTGAAAGCAGTTTATTGCACACTTAAAAAAATTTTGAAAAAAAAAATAAAGGCATGTGAACCTCAAGCAGTGTTTCTAGGAATAAAAATACACACAACAAGCCTATCACTGTGAAAGCAGCAATGCAGGGGAATTCTACAATGTGCCATTCCTGGGGTCAGTCAATAGTATGGAATATAAAAAGAGCCAACCACGTAAAAACGGATTTGGATCACAATACCCCCTTAGGGAAAGGACCCCGAGGGCCGCGTTGGTGTAGCAACCTCTCTAGAGATCACAAATGCTATATTTACTGCCACCAACTAATGTGACCTATGCTACTGCACAGACAATAGGTTCAATGAAAACTATTTGTGCGTTTTAACAAAAAGTGAATCGTCTTTCTTCGGCTGGTTCTCTCTGGAACTGCTGACTGCATCAGCAATGGAATCAATTCCTGTGGTGTAAAAAGGTTTGTGCTGCTGTAGCTGAACATGTGGGCTGCCTGCCAGAACTTTCCTAGGATACAATGCAGACATACTGCATCAGTCTACTCCCTATCCCCGTCTGTAGCGAGCCGTCACCTGCCTTTGGCAGGACATTGCAGAATCTCCTAGAAAACTCTGATAAAAGAGCATACAATTACAGCCAGCAATGCACACATTGGTGACAAAAAGAGACATTTTATGCCATCTGCATTAAACTAGATGTAAACCCCAACAGAATGCCATTTAAAAGGGTTCATTCACACGTATGCAAAATGAGGCGCGACAATACGCAGGCAAAAATTGCTTCATGTAATGTGTAGTGTACAGGGACATTAACGCTGCTAGGGCTGACAATATCAGAACATAAATTGGTGCAGATTACGACCTGTTGGTCTAGTCTATGGCCCTCGCACACAATGGTCCTCGGCAGTCATCCATGGATGAAACACGCACTGCATTAAAGGCTCAATCAAACCAAGAGTGTGCAAGAACACATTGTTATTGACATTTCAGCAGTGACCAATAAGGCCCTCGCTCATTGCCCCTATGTACATGTCAGCATAAAAATGTACATGCGTACCGGTTATATTTCATCCAAAATGAAAGCCCTGGATGCAGCCGTGTCCCATTTTAAATTTTTAATGCTGTTCTATGCAGAGGAACATTTCCACCATACCTCCTAACTTTCTGAGATGGGAACAAGGGACACCCATCAGCAAAAGTATACAGGCATAGGACACACACCCTGCTACGCCCCCTTAAAGCGGAGTTCCACCCTAAAACCCGTGACCGCAGGACCCGATCGCCGCTGGAGTCCCGCGATCGGTCCCCGGAGCTGAAGAACGAGGAGAGCTGTGTGTCTGCTGGTTTCCTGTGGTCGTGTCACAGAGAGATGCCTTTGTAAACAAGGCATTTCCCTGTTCTGCCTAGTGACAGGACACTGGTCTACTGCTCCCTGTAAATCAGGAGCAGTGATAACTGTTGTGTCACTAGCAGCCCAGCCCCCTCAGTTAGAATCACTCCCTAGGACACACTTAAACCTCTTCCTCGCCCCCTACTGGTTAACCCCTTCACTGCCATTTACACAATAACCAGTGCATTTTTATAGCACCGATCGCTGTATAAATGACAATGGTCCCAAAATAATAAAGTGTCAAAAATGTCCGATATGTTTTCCGCAATATCGCAGTCACAATAATAAATCGCCACCATTACCAGATAATTTTTTATTTTTATATAAAAAACTATCCCCTATTTTGTAGACGCTATAACAGGAGAGGAGGAGGAGAGGATGTCCATTACAGCCCGGAGTCCTGAGTAGCTGGACTGGCACTATATGTCCCAGCATATGCTGCACCTACATTACAGCCTGTGATAGAACTGCAATTCCCAGCATGTGCTGCATGTTCATTACAGCCTGTGATAGAAGTCCCAACATGCACTGCACCTCCATTAACACCATGGGATCCTGGGCATCTGGGCTGGGACTACAAGCCCCAGCATGCACTGCAGAGCTGCTTCTGTCATCCAGGGGAAGAAACCAGGAACACAGGTAGCGGTAAAATTCATAATATATTATAATGGATAGTGGTTGCCGGTATTTTAAAGTTCACTCATCACATGCCCCACTTTAATAGCCTGACAGATGTTTTTGAGAATCGTGATCTTCATTCTAAGCAAAAGAATCGCGATTCTCATTTTTCCTAGAATCTTGCAGCTCTAACCAACAGTAAGGCCTCATGAACACTGGACCTTATAAAAAAAGCCAACAGAGTTAGCTGTAGAATGAGTTTTCAGTAGCGTCCTTTTAGGAAAAATAAATAAATCTTTTGGCTCAAAAATGCAGAAAAGCCAAGTTTTTCTGAATTTTTAAGCTTTTATCAGAGTTATAGCGTTTTTTAAAGCTGAAAAACTCCTCTTAAACCCACTAGTTTTTGTTTTTTTTCCCCAGCCATAAAATTCCCCTGACAAAATCCTGCTGATAACAGCCTATAGGATAACATAATGGGGAGTTTATTGGCTACAGGGAAAAAATAAAAAGCCTCAAGCCAAAAACAGCAGCTGTACATCCAAACATCCAGTGTGCACGAGGCCTCAAAGTAGTTGAAAAGGCTCAAGGTTTTTTTTTTTGGTTTACCTTCATGCATTTTATACACAAAAGTAAAAAAAAAAAAAAAAAAAAAAAAAACACTTTTCTATGCAGCAGTGCCCAAAGAGAGCCGATCGGCTGCTCTCCTGGCAAGGGGGGGGGGGGGTCTGTGCTGATTGTTTATCAGTGCAGCCCCCTTCTCAGATGCCCACCCAGGACCACCAGAATGCTTCCGGGACCACCAGGGAGGGCCAGCACACTGGACCACCAGGTATGCCCTCCTATACCACTAGGGAAATGCCAGTGCCCAACCACAATGCCTACCAGTGCCAGCAGGAATGCCCATCAGAGCTGCCCCATCGGTGGGGAGGGAGAAAAAAAAAAAAAACACACCCCCGTTTGGGTACAGTGTAGCAAGACCGTGCAATTGTCATTTAAACAGCGACAGCGCAGAAAGCTGAAAATTGGCTTGGGCAGGAAGGGGGTGCAAGTGCCTGGTAGTGAAGTGGTCAAAGACACATTTCTAAGCTCCCCTAAATTGAACCGTAAAATTCGAAATGTTGGGATGTCAATCCAACAATTTCTAATGCTGAAGTCTGGGCGCAACAACTTTCATTTAAATATAATTCTCACTAGCCACAGAAAGGATATAAATCCATGTTGTGTTCATCAAATACCACAACACGCCCAGATACTACTTTCACAAGGCACTAGCAACATCGCTGTGCTGTATATAGTCTGTGCAGACAGTAGCGCAGTGGGAGGGGCCCAGCAGGCTCCACCTACTAAATGCTGCTTACAGAAAACCACAGGAGGGTGCAGAGACAAGACCAGTAACCCCACACGAGAAGAGAGAGCAGCAGTGAGCAGTCATTATTACAGGAAGCTTCTGCACAGAGGCAAGATTTTACACCGAATTACTGCACAGAAGTAGAAGAAACACAAAATACACCAAGAGTCGAGTAACAATACCAATTCTCTTGTAGTATTGAGGTCAGCTTTAAGGACTTTCAAATGGAACATTCAACGATGGCATCACCATAGTTCAATGATGGCATCACCATGGGATGTAGGAAAGAAAGTCGCTCGATTCCCCAAACACAGTCAGTAAGTGTTGATGGGTGGAATCCCTCCCGCAAAGTCATTGTGTCCTCCTGGCAGGGGAAGCCGTCCCCGCTGGGAAAGCACAGGGATTACTACTTAAAGGGTGCTTCCAGATTTTGATAAGCCCCCCGCCCGCAGACCCCGACAACCAACAGCCAATGTTGTCGGGAAGAGGCCCTTGTCCTCAACATGGGGACAAGGTGTGTTGAGGGCATGTGGCCTGGTATGGTCTAGGAGGGGGGCGCGCTCGCCCGCCCCCTTTCCTGACCTGCCGGGATGCATGCTCGGATAAGGGTCTGGTACGGATCCTGGGGGAACCCCCACGCCGTTTTTTTTTTTTGGTGTGGGGGATTCCCCTTAAGATCCATACCAGACCGAAGGGTCTGGTATCATCCTGGGTTGAACCTCATGCCAATTTTAATTTTTTATCATTTTCGCAGGGTTCCCCTTTAAGATTCTCCGCACAAGAGGGCCCCCCTGCAAGTCGGATCATCTTGATCCGACTTCTGGTGCGACCTCTATTCAAATCAAAAGGGATTCCATAGGGAACCATTGATTTTGAATAGAGAAAGAAACGCCAGACAAGCTTAACACAGAGTTAAGCCTCAATAAATCGCATTGAACACCCGTTGCCAGCGTCAGACGTCTTTACGTCTCCAATGCTGGAGCTTCAGAACGCACTGGTCCTGGGTTTTTTTTAAGCTTAAAAACAGCTCAGCCATTTACAGCTCAAAAACGTCATGGTGGGCACGAGGCCATAGGCGAACATGGAGACGTTTTTAAGCTGCAAAAAAATAAATAAAAGTGGCTGTAAGAACGTCCGTGGGCATGAGGCCTAATAGATTTAACCTGCCCATACATGATTCGAAACCCAGTTGGTTCCTGCTGAACCGAGCTTTTAACAGTCTATGGCCAGCTTTAGTGTACGATTAGCAATGATGCAGCATATGTAGTCTAGCTATAAAAAGAAATACACAATGCAGATTAACATTCCCAAACAGTGCGACAAAGCACTTCACTCGCTGTATCTTGAGAAAAATATATTACAGTATTTCTAGCCATTACAACATGCTGCTATTTGTGGATTTATCAATTTTTTATTATCTGCCATTAGAGATTTAAAAGAGGTTGGGTACGCGAGTACCACGTGAAAGTGGGGGATGCCAATGAAAAAGCAAAGGTTCAAACAAATGCAAATCAATTACATGTTGATGTGTGATCTAATGCAACAACAAGTACCATTACTAATACTGCAGTAGATTTAATTTCTTCCAGCGAGATAAAGCTTGTAATCTTCTATAAAAGTCATTTTAATCAGCGTGCAATTGTCTGACCTTCTTGTAACCTCAGATTATCACAGCGACTACACAGCTGATAAGATATTTACAACATCTGCAATGGAGTACAGACAGGAAAGTGATGAGACATGCGATGGAATGTGAGACTATTACTCTCATATTAATGGGGTGATTTCTGCACACTCATGTGAACATGCCAAGTACTGCCATGTCCCGCACCCACATAGTATTACCCATTTCATTCCTGGAACAGATAACAGGCAAGTGGCTTCAAAATCTACGATCACAAATGTAGGTGGATCCATCACCATCAGTTTCGTTTTTATAAACACCACACCCCGAAAAAATATACTCCTCGTTATTATATAATGATTATGAAGTCCCTTATCACACATTCCCTGCATCATCCATCTTTAATAAACCGTGCAAGAACCAAAAAGAAAAGAAAAATCAGAGAAGCAAGCACTCAAAATCTACTCTTTAACCACTTGCTTACTGGGCACTTAAACCCCCCCTCCTGCCCAGACCAATTTTCAGCGCCGATGCAATTTGAATAAAATTTTGCGGTCATACAATGCTGTACCCAATTTTTTCCCCACACAAAGAGCTTTCTTTTGGTGCCATTTGATCACCTCTGGGTTGTTTTTTTTTTGCTAAACAAAAAAAATGATGGAAAATTGAGAAAAAACAAAACATGTTTTATTATTTTTTTTGGCAAACATGTAATTTTTCTCCTTCATTGATAAGCGCTGATGAGGCGGCACTGATGGGCACTTGTAGGTGACAATGACAGGCAGCACCGTTTGAGGCACTAATTAGTGACTTAGATTTTGCACTGTGGGCATTATAGGCGGCACAGATGAGCTGTCTGCAGCTCTCCCTGATCGGGACCGATGTCCGGCTGTCTTCTGCCGGAGAAAAAATAGCCGATTACGGCTCGGTTTACATCACATGATCATCTGTCATTGGCTGACAGCCAATCACGTGGTAAGGGGTTGGGACCTGTGATCCAGCGAGTCTCAGACGCAGGCCGCTCGAGCATGGGTGGAAGTCTATTGACGTCCTCACGGAAATTCAGGTCCACGCTGTAGCCAGAATGGCTATAGCGTGGACGGCAAGAGGTTAAAGCTTTAATCTACAGCTGAACTCCAGGCAAATACAGATATAAAAAAATAAATAGAAATAATTCGGTGTGCGTGTGTTTTTTTTTTTTAATATACCGTATATACTCAAGTATAAGCCGACCCGAATATAAGCCAAGGCACCTAATTTTACCACAAAAAACTGAGAAAACGTATTGGGTGTCCATCTGCATGCCTCACTGTGCCCATGACTAAACTTACGTTTAACATGAGTATATAGAAGGGGTGCCTGGCTTTGAGAATAAAAAAAAAAAAATATCGGTGCTCCCCGGCCGTAGGTCCCCCAGACAGCACACTTGTAGAGGAAAACTGGGGTTACATGTGTGCCAAGTTTGGGATCCAGGGGGACCTACGGACGGTAAATTTATCAGAGAAATTGCCGTTTAACATGGGAGTCTATGGAAGGGGTGCCCAACTTTGAAAAACCAGTGATCCCCGGCCGTAGGTCCCCTGGACAACAAACTTTGCACACTTGTAGAGGGAGAGTGGGGTTATATGTTTGCCAATGTGGTCCAGGGGACCTATGGCCGGCACCGCGTCCCCAAATTCTGGGAGATCAGGCGCAAAAAGGTGACTCGAGTATAAGCCGAGGGGGGCATTTTTAGCACAAAAAAAAAGTGCTGAAACACTCGAGAGAATATATATTACACACATACAGTAGGGGGGGGGGGGGGGGAGCATTTGATTCCCTGCCGATTCTGTACATTTGCCCACTGACAAAGAAATGATCATTCCAATTTCAAGGTTAGGTTTATTTTAACATTGAGGCTGCATTCACACCTTAGAGCGGCGTTTTGTACCGCGATTTTTCCTGGAGGGGTGATTTACACATTGTCAGCTATGCCGAACGCCGAAGCCGCCTGAAAAAAAAGGGTCAGGGACTAAAAAGCCAAGCATGCTGGGCAGAGGGCAGTCATGCTGATGGAGCCGAGATGCAAGCTTTGGTGATGTCTGTTTACTTGGGGATATATGGGAAATAGAGTGCTAGGTAAGATGCATTATATCATTAGACGAAACGTGTGCTTATTAGCACAGGAGATATGGTGTGCACATAGCATACAGCCTTTTCTCCTTGACAGACCTAGAAGCAAGTGTAGGTCCCTGTAATACTGATGTATACTACAGTGATTTTCAGCTTCTAAGGGCCTTGGCCAGATATGGTGTATACATCGTTACATAGGTAAAATTAGTCCAACTTGGACCTTTGTAGAAAATATCCATACCTGGAGTTCATCTTTAAAGAAAACCTGTTACTACCGAATAGGGATGAGCTTTATGTTAAACTCGAACATTGGCTGTTCGCCCGTTCGAACAATTTGGGGTGTTCGGGGCAAATTCGAAAAGCCGTGGAACACCGGTAAAAGTCTATGGGAGAATAAAAAAAATAAAATAAATAAGAGAAGTGTTAATTTTAAAGGTTACTATGCAAGTTATTGTCATAAAAAGTGTTTGGGGACCTGGGTCCTGCCCCAGGGGACATGTATCAATGCAAAAAAAAAAAAAAAAGGCTGTTTTTCGGGAGCAGTGATTTTAATAATGCTCAAAGTGAAACAATAAAAGTGAAATATTCCTTAAAATGTTGTACCTGGGGTGTGTGTATAGTATGCCTGTAAATAGCCCATGTTTCCTGTGTCTAGAACGGTCCCTGCACAAAATGTAATTTCTAAAAGGAAAAAAAAGTAATTTAAAACTAGAGATAGACCGATATGGGTTTTTCTCTGGCCGATGCCGATATTTGGAAATCGGGGCGGCTGATGGCCGATGTGTGGCCGATGTGTGGCCGATTTTTGCGGCCAATATTTTAGGCCGATTTTTTTATTTTTTTCCCCTCATCTCAAAAAACCTAGGGTGGAGAGGAGATAATTGTTTAGGGTGGAGAGGTGGGGTGCACCCTGTCAGTGTCTCATTAGTGCCCACCAGTGCCACCTCATTAGTGCCTACCAGTGCAGCCTATCAGTGTCCATCAGTGCCACCTCAGTGCCCAACAGTGCAGCCCATCAGTGCCACCTCATCAATGCCCACCAATTCACCAGTGCATCCCATCATTGCCCACCAGTGCTTCTCACCAGCGCATCGCCACATCAGTGCCAACCAGCGCATCGCCACATCAGTGCCAACCAGTACAGCATAATGTCATTTACTACCACAGTGCCACCTCATCAATGCCCACCAGCGGAGCACTTCAGCCTCCAGGCATCTCCTAGCACAAGAAAGCTCCATTGTCCCTGGCCCTGAGTGCTGCCCCGCCTCTGCCTACAATCCCCAGAATGCAGAGCGGGCCTGTAACAGCCAATCGGAGGCGGCCGCTGCCGACATCCTCACTCTGAAAAAAAAGGTCCCCTGACGTGCTGCGCGCTGCATTCTGGGCTCTGTAGGCAAAGGCAGGGCGCACGGGACGTTTTTTTTTTTTTTTACAGTGGAGGATGTCGGCGGCGGCCGCCAATTTGCTGTTACGGGCCTTCTGGTTGGCTGCCGAGCTGGGTGTACCAAGATGGCCGCGGCTCCGGAGCTAGGCCGAAGCCGCGGCCTTTCCTGATGCTGTGACCGCCACGGTCACAGCATCAGGAAAGGCCAGGGCTTCGGCCTAGCTCCGGAGCCGTGGCACCGCTAACGGCCATGTTAAATATCGGCCGATGCAGATTTCTCCAAAACGGCCAAATATCGGCCGATATATCGGTCTGCCTCTATTTTAAACTACTCGCGGCTATTAATGAATTACATTAAACGGCAGCCCCCCCCCCCCAGTCCATTACCAGGCCTTTTGGGTCTGGTATGAATATTAAGGGGAACCCCCGAACCAAAAAAAAAAAAAAAAAAGCATTGGGTTCCATACCAGGCCCAGTATGGATAGCAAGGGCAACCACGCACTGTTTTTTTTTTTTTTTTAAATGGAGTGGGTTTCCCCCCAAAAATCCATACCAGACCCTTATCTGAGCACGCAACCTGGCAAGCCGCCGGGAAGAGATGGGGGTGAGAGAGCGCCCCCCTCCTGAACTATACCAGGCCACATGCCCTCAACATGGGGAGGATGTCCCCATGTTGATGGGGACAAGGGCCTCATCCCCACAACCCTTGCCCAGTGGTTGTGGGGGTCTGCGGGGAGCTTATCAAAATCTGGAAGCCCCCTTTAACAAAGGCGAACTCCAGATCCCACCCCCCATGTGAATTGTACCCCTACCATTTCAAAGTGTAAAAATGTGTTAGACAGACACAGCTGGACAAGTCCTTTATTTAACCCCTTCCATACAGGCCATTTTCACCCCCTTCCTGCCCAGACCAATTTTTAGTTTTCAGCGCTGTTGCACTTTGAATGACAATTGCGTGGTCATGCAACACTGTACCCAAACTAAATCTTTTTTTCCCCCCCCCCCCCCCCACAAATAGATCTTTCGTTTGGTGGTATTTGATCATCTCTGCGATTTTAATTTTTTGCACTATAAACAAAAGAGCGACAATTTAAAAAAAAAAAAAAAAAAAAAAAAAAAAATATAATCGTATATTGATTGGTTTGCGCAAAAGTTATAGCGTCTACAAAATAGGCGATAGATTTATGGCATTTTTATTTTATTTTTTTTTTTACTGGTAATGGCGGCGATCTGCGATTTTTTATTGTGACCGTGACATTGCGGCGAACACATCGGACACGTTTTTGGGACCAATTACATTTATACAGCGATTAGTGCTATAAATATGCACCGATTACTGTGTAAATGTGACTGGCAGGGAAGGGGTTAACGCTAGGGGGCGCTGAAGGGGTTAAAATGTTTTTTAAAGTGTGTTCTAACTGTAGGGGGGAGGGGACTCGCAATGGGAGGAGACCGATGTGTGTTCCTTTGTCCTGGGAACACAGCATTGGTCTCCTCACCGCTGACAGGAGGTGGATCTCTGCGTTTACACACACAGATCCACACTCCTGCCATAATCACCGGCAATCGCGGCCGCCAGGCACACGCGCCGAGTCCCGAGCGTCGCCGCTCGCGCGCCCTAGATTGCCGGGAACAAAGGACGTAAAATGAAGTCCACCCGGATGGAGGGCTCCTACCGGCGTCATTTTACAATGCACCGGTAAGGAAGGGGTTAAAAAATAAAATTCCAGCAGTGTAATCCCGTCATCGATGGAGAATGGATCATCGTTGTACATCGACGTGAATACATCGCTGGAATTTATTTATTTAAATAAAGAACTTGCCCAGCTGTGTCTATTTTTTACAATTGTTTTACATTTTCTTTGTGAAATGGTAGAGGTACAATGTACCCCGTTACCAATTCACATAGGGGGGGGGGGCACTCTTTCACCCCCCCTCTTGTCCTGTGGCCTGCCAGGTTGCGTGCTCGGATAAGGGTCCGGTATGGATTTTTGGGGGAACCCCATGCCATTTTTTTTTGGTGCGGAGTTCCCCTTAAAATCCATACCGGACCCAAAGGGCCTGGTTGTTGATTTGGGGGCTGTCGGTTTTTTCAATGACTTTGATCTGTATTGCCGGGACCCGACAATTCATTAATAGCCGCAAGTATTTTTAGATTACTTTTTTTACCCCTTTAGAAATTACATTTTGTGCAGGGACAGTTCTAAACACGGAAACTACTTTACAGGCATACTATACATACACACGCCCCAGGTACGAAATTGAAAGTAATATTTAACTTTTATTGTTTCACTTTAAGCATTATTAAAAGCACTGCTCCCGAACAAACGTCCGTTTTTAACACTTTTTTTTGCATTGATACATGTCCCCTGGGGCAGGACCCAGGTCCCCAAACACTTTATAACAATAACTTGCATATTAACCTTTAAAATTAGGACTTTTGATTTTTCATGTTCGTGTCCCATAGACTTTCACGGTATTCTAATGAATTTTTTGCCTGTTCTGGTGTGAATCGAACAGGGGGGTGTTTGGCTCATCCCTACTACCGAAACCTTAAAAAGGAGGCATTACAGCCTGGGGGGAAAAAAATAAAAATAAAAATTTAAAGTCAGCAGCTACAAATGCTGTAGCTGCTGACTTAATATCGGGACACTTACCTGTGCAGGGAGCCTGCGATGTCCGCACCCCAGTAGATCTTTGGATCAGCTGCTGCCATCTCCACTAAGGGGAACCGGCATAGAAGCCTTTCCGCTTCAGATGGTTCCCTACTGCACATGAGCGCTGCTCCGATTGCGGCGGAGGCCACCAAAATTCCAGAGGGGCGGTGCAGTCTCCTATAAGTGGGGACAGTGACCCGTCAAAAACAGGTATCCCCCCACCCCCTGAAAGGTGCCAAACATGGCACCGAGAGGAAGGGGGGGGGGGGGGGCAGAGCAAATAAACAGAAGTTCCACTTTTGGGTTTAACTCTGCTTTAAAGTGGTTGTAAATCCTGTACAACCACTTTTCCCTACAGGTAAGCCTATAATAAGGCTTACCTGTAGGTACTGGAAATATCTCCTAAACCTGTACGGTTTAGGAGATATTCGACATATACGCTGGCATCCGTGCCACGCGGGAGTGATGTCACACAACTCCGGCCAATAGCAGAGCCGGAGTCCACGGCCCCAGAAGGAAGAGGGGATGAAGATGGACACGATTACACAAGGGTGACATTGTGGGCTTCTTCTGCTTGTAAGTGGTACATAATGGGCTACTATACAATGCATAGTAGCCCATTATGCTTTTACTTTGAACAAAGAGAAAAGTAAAACCCTTCAGGGTTTACTTCCTCTTTAAAAGTTGTTAGTGTGGACCTCTCTCTATACAAAAAGTTACTTGCCATGCCGTCATACTGGCCCTCTGGCTTCAATGTTTTCTAAGACAAAAGTAAAAAACAATTCTGCAGATGAAAACTGACTTTCCCGATCTCCATGCTTTGCTTTAGGTTAGCAACATTACAAAATTACAAGTAGGCAATGGCAAACCCAGCATTCCCTATTACACCTTAGGCCCCTTTCACGCGTGCGGACCGTATGTCCGCTTTTTCATCTATCCGTTTGCGGATGAAAAAGGGACATACATTGGTCCCTATGAGATTGCGGGTGTCAGCGCAAAGATGCGATTTTGCAGACAGAAGAAAACCCTATTTTTCCTTCCGTCTGCGGATCGGATGAACACGGACATACGGTCCGTGTTCATTCGATCCCCCCCATAGGGGAGACGGGAGAAAAGACAGGGCGGTCCCTGCACAGTGTGCGGGGACCGCCCTTTCATCCGCCAGCTCAGCAGGGATCAACAGAGCGATCCCCGCTAAACATACGGAGGCGGATCATTACGTTTGTGTCGTATGTTCCTGCAATGTTGGATTAGTGGCATGATGCAATGTTATGCCAAAAGTACTACCAGAATTCTGTAACCAGTAGTGCTTCAACACATCGTTCAAACACACCGCACACAATAAAAAGGTACTCATACAGCTTTTAGTACATGTAATAAAGTACTACAAGTATAAAGGGGCCTAAGGGTTACATCATGTCCTCACTCTTTGTACTGCCATTTCAAATGCAGAAGAGTAAAGTGCCTTGAAAAAGTATTCACACCCCCCTTGACATTTTTTAAATGTTGTCATGTCAAAATTGGCTATTCCTTTAAAGCGGTGGTTCCCCCTTAAAAACAACTTTTTTTTATTCCACTGCCCCCCCACATTCCATCACGATTAAGGCACATATTTTTTTTTTCCTGCTGTACATACCTTACTACAGCATATTCACCCGTGCATCCGGGTTGCGAGTCCCGCGGGAGTGGGCGTTCCTCACATGCTGTTGATTGACGTTTTGCCCAAAAACGAGCTCTCCCCCGTCGCGTAAGCCGCGTCACGATTGGCGAAAGTAGCCGAACGTCTATGCGCATGCGCAGTATAGCGCCGACTCGCCGTTCGGCTCCTTTCGCCAACCGCGACGCGGCTTACGCGATGGGGGGAGAGCTTGTTTTTGGAAAAAAATATGTGCCTTAATCGTGATGGAATGTGGGGGGGGGCAGTGGAATAAAAAAAAAGTTTTTAAGGGGGAACCACCGCTTTAAGCTCTGAGATTTGTTAGAGAACCCTAGGCCCCTTTCACACAGGGGCGTTTTGGCGTTTACATGCTTTTTTTTTAAAGCGCCTGAAAGAAGCCTCATCTGCAATCCCAATGTGAAAGCCTGAGTGCTTTCAGAGCCCTTTCACACTGCCAGCCCCGAAAAATGCTGGTAAAGCGCCAAGACCCCTTTCACACGGGCGTTTTTCAGGCGCTTTGACGTTAAAAAAAAAAGCTCCCTCAATGGGAAGGGGGCTTTAGAAGCCGTGTATTCACCGCTCCTAAAGCTCTGCAAAGAAGCTGCTTGCAGGACTTTGACACCCTGCAGCGCCTCAGTGTGAAAGCACTCTGGCTTTCACATTGGGATTGCAGATGCAGCTTCTTTCAGATGCTTTTTTTTTTTTTAATGCTAAATCGCCTGAAAAATTCCCCAGTGTGAAAGGGGTCTTAGTGAACAAACAGCATTATGAAGGCCAAAGAAACACACCAGACAGTTCATGGACAAAGCTGCGGAGAAGTTTAAGGCTGGGATCTCCGCATGCAATTCGCCATAACAGGAGATTTTGACCGGATCTCTATGAAGCCGGTTCATTTCTCTCTGCTGCAGCTCTGGTACGTGTTTGCACAGGAGCCATGTGCGTCATTTGGTCAGTTTCAGGTCTGAACGCCTATCAGCACTCTGCCATTGGCAGAGAGTGCTGATCGGGAGTCGGTTAGCTACTGGTTTTCCTGCATGCACGTTCTTTAACCACTTGCCGACCCGCGTATTGTAAATGTACGTCCTCTTTTTAAAGATGGATATCTCAGTAACGGCAGCAGCTGCTGCCACAACTGAGATATCCATCTTTTCAGCGGGCGGCCGTGTAAACGATAACGGCGGTCTCCGTGGCAGATTCGCCGCGAGATCGCCGTTATCGTGGCGGGAGAGGGGCCCCCCCCCCTCCCGCCGCTCTTCCGCGCCCTCCGCCACTTACCGTAGCGGCGGAGGAGATCGGATGCTGCAGCCTGAGCGGTGAGGACTTGAGTGAGGGCAAGATGGCTCCCACCCGTCCTCATAGCTTTGCTGGGCGGAAGTGACGTCAAAACGTCAGTCCCGCCCAGCGTCTTAAAGAGACAGTTTTTTTTTTGTCATTTGAACAAAATGACAGTTTCAATTTTTTTTTTTTTTTTTCCTTGCATTGAAGTCTAAATATGAGATCTGAGGTCTTTTTGACCCCAGATCTCATATTTAAGAGGACCTGTCATGCTTTTTTCTATTACAAGGGATGTTTACATTCCTTATAATAGGAATAAAAGTGATCAATTTTTTTTTTTTTATTTCAGTGTAAAAAGTAATAAAATAAAAATAAATAAGAAAACAAAAAAAAAAAAAAAAAAATTTTAAAGCGCCCCGACGAGCTCGCGCGCAGAAGCGAACGCATACGCGAGTAGTGCCCGCATATGAAAACGGTGTTCAAATCACACAAGTGAGGTATCGCCGCGATCGTTAGAGCGAGAGCAATAATTCTAGCCCTAGAGATACTCTGTAGCTCAAAAAAAATGCAACCTATAGAATTTTTTAAACGTCGCCTATCGAGATTTTTAAGGGTAAAAGTTTGACGCCATGCCACGAGCGGGCGCAATTTTTAAGCGTGACATGTTGGGTATCATTTTACTCGGCGTAACATTATCTTTCACAATATATAAAAAAATTGGGCCAAATTTATTGTTGTCTAATTTTTTTTAATTAAAAAAAGTGAATTTTTCCCCAAAAAAGTGCGCTTGTAAGACCGCTGCGCAAATACGGTGCGACAAAAAGTATTGCAATAACCACTATTTTATTCTCTAGGGTGTTCGAAAAAAATATATATATAATGTTTGGGGGTTTTAAGTAATTTTCTAGCAGAAAAAACTGTTTTAGTCTTGCAAACACCAAATCTGAAAAACACCCAAGGTCTTTAAGTGGTTAACCAGCCGTCGTCTCCCGAGTGCTTTCACACTGGGGGCTGCGCTGCAACAGTCGCCTGACAAGTTGGGTCCCGCTCTGTTCAATAGAACTGTTGTAATAGGAGCGACGCAAGTACGAATTTGGGGGCGACTTGCATTGATTTCTATACAGAAGTCATTTTGCAAGTCACCTCACAAGTCGTCTTCAGGTCGCCTTGCCGAGTCGCATCCAAAGTCGGGCCGCCGTGTGAATGGGCTCTAAAAAAAGATGACTATTCAGTTATGTTTGGCTTGCCGTACCCTAGTGCTGGTAATTCTTGTTTTAGTTGAACACATGATCAAAATTCTCAGTACATTTGATGACTTTACAAATGTAATTAAAAATTTGCTTTAACCATTCCATTTTGGAACAAATGGATTTTACCAAATAACCACACTGTTGGAAAATGTTTGTCGATTTTCCATCATGCTCCTTCAAAATTTTCGACTGAAAAACCAAAATGTCAATTTGGCCTTCCTAAGGATTAGAAAACCGAATGTTCTTGAAATTAAAAATTTTCAACAAAAATTCTAGTCGTCTATGGCCACATTTATCGAATTTCTGGTTACTCCTCTTAACTGCCTCCCCCCTAGCTTATAGACGAATGAAAGCTGAGCGGGAGGCAGGAGCTCTGTTGACGTCCTCCCAAGATCAAGCTGATCTGTGGCACGATCTGTCACTTGCTGGACGGCAGATCAGTGTACCAGGTCTCTGCTCCAGGGCTGTGGAGTCGGTAGATAAATGTTCCAACTCCTCAGTTCTATGTACTTCCGACTCAGACTCCGACTCCTCTGTATTAATATGCGAATGTATTTTATACATTCCTTGAGGGAAAGAAACGCAACCTACCACAGGACTACTGGCTGGGAAGCCAACAGTCTACTGTATTGTACAGTTTAAGCAAAAGACAAACACAATGAAAACAAAGTTTTATAAAAAAAACATCAGGAACAGGATTTTTACCAGTTCAAAAATACAAACCACATTATTTGGTTGTTTTAGAACAAAAAACAAAGCTTATCTATAATGAACCAAAAACAAAATCTGTAAAACCTAGAAATGGTTTATATTAATCTTGAAATGTAGTTATAGGCTTAGCAAATGCAAATCAATTCAATGTAGAGTTCTAAGGAAGAGAATTGCCTCTGCCAGATGCTCTTTCATAGAGGCTCTTAAAGCGGTGGTTCACCCTCCTTCACATCAGTCTAGCATTACATTCGGCATCGTAGCACGAGCTACAGTATGCCGGTCTTACATTTTTTATCTCCGTACTCACAGTGCTATTGCACATTGAAGATTCCGACTCCCGCGGGGAATGGGCGTGCCTATGGAGAGGGAGGATGATTGACGGCCGGCTCTGGCACGTCACGCTCCCCGAAGACAGCCGGAGTAGGTCTCGGCTCTTCACGGCGCCTGCGCACAGGCGCCGTGAAGAGCCAAGCCTATTTCGGCTATTTCCGGAGAAGCGTGACGTGCCAGGGCCGGCCGTCAATCACCTTCTCTCACCATAGGAACGCCCATTCCCCGGAATCTTCAATGTAGAATAGCACAGTGAGTACGGGGATAAAAAATGTAAGACCGGCATACTGTAGCTCGCGCTACGATGCCGAATGTAATGCTAGAATAAAAAAATTTTTTTTTTTTTTTTTAATAGGGTGAACCCCCGCTTTAAGTCAGACTTTATTATTTTTAGGGCTGAAAATAATCTTTCGACACTGACTTGGGTGGGTGGCATTGCAGTAACTATTCTGGCCACATCACTAATGATCTCTGGATAAACAAGGATGGCTTCTTCAACAGTAAGTTTTGATGAACGATCATACTTTTCAACTTCTTTTAGTGCTTTATAAAACTCCTGTTGGAATTTTTTTATTTGGGCACTTACTGGTTCTCTAACATGCGTTCCCTGTAAAAGCAGGACACAACACTATGGAAAGTATAAGTATTGCAGCTCCTAATTGTGCGTTGCGTGCCATATAGTGAAGCACATGAAAAGCATGCTTCTTCATGGTCACTTAACGTGTTCGTTTTGCGGTTACGTGAGGCACTGCATGCATTGGTCTTTATTCTTACAGTAGAGAAGTCATTAATTATAACTTTTTGTGAATTGGGACATTTAAACTTGCTTTTTTTTTTTAATTCCAATCTAAATTTAGTAGGAGTCGGAGTCGGTGCATTGTTTGCCGACTCCAGGTACCCAAAATTTCCCCCGACTCCGACTCCACAGCCCTGCTCTGCTCTGCTCACTGAGCAAAAACAGCAGATCACATGACAATTGTACACAATGGATAGCTTTCAGTGATTCCACTAGATGTGTACTAGTGTGTAAATCTCTGTGATTGGCCCTGTCTGTACCATGTGATCACGGTGACCAATCAGTACCATTAACTGGGGCACACCACTGTCCCACCTAAAATCCATACCAGACCCTTATCCAAGCATAAAGCCCAGCAAGTCAGGAAAAAAAGAAAACACACGAGCGCCCCCCTTTCTAAACCACACCAAGCCCCATGCCCCCCCCAAAGCACCTTGTCCCCATGTTGATGGGGAGAAGGCCCTCTTCCCCACAAACCTGGCCTGGGGTGGCCTTATTGTTATCTGGAAGCCCCCTTAACAAGGGCCCCCCCCCCAGATACCCCCAACTGAATAAGTATGGGATACATTGTGTCTACTTACTTTTACACTTTACACACTAAGGACTTATTTAAAAAAAAAAAAAAAAAAGGGGGGGGGGGGGGGACATCCCCCAGTGTAGATCCATCGTCAATCACGACGTCAGCACCCTAGCATGCACCGTTTTAATGACATCACAGGGGGCGGTGCCATCAGGTGAAGTTGCCGGGTGGCCCTGCCCCTTGGCGATTTAAGAACGGTCAGACTGCAGAGCAGGCAGATGGCGGGAGTCTTCACGAGCAGAGATTCTTTTATCCCTTGCCTTTTTTGTGGGGTCGGCAGTGACGGCGTGATTGACAATGGATTTTCTTTAGGGGGACCTTTAAAAAAAATAAAATAGGGACTTGTCAAAAACTGGCTACTGTCATTTTTACACTACACTTTTTTTTGGTGAAAAGATAGGCCCTTCGCCAGCAGACCCCCCACAACCACCGGCCAGGGTTGTGGGGAGGAGGCCCTTGTTCCTGAAATTTTTTGTTAAATTTTAGTTATTTTGAGTGGACAGCAAATTTACACTTTTACACAACCTGTACACTCACTACTTTACATTGTGGCATTTCTTCAGTGTTGTCACATGAAGATAGAATAAAATATTTACAAAAATGTGAGGGGTCTACTCACTTTTGTGAAATACTGTATACCATAGTTTGTAGACGCTATAACTTTCACAAAAACCAATATAAAACTTTTTTTAACCAAAGACATGTAGCAGTATATAAAGTATATATTAAAAAAAAAAAAAAAAAGATACAAATGTCATATGGGTAAAGTGTTGCATGATTGCGCAATTGTCAAAGTGTTACAGCGCTGAAAGCTGAAAATTGGCCTGGGCAGAAGGGGGGTGAAGGTGTCCAGTAATGAAGTGGTAAAATAAAACCAATACCAACAATGTAAGAAGCCTATTCCAAACATTAACAATGTTATCTGGCTGCAAGTTCCACCACTGTACTTTGGGTGAGGCATACCACCCCGGCCTCCCAAAAATTGTGTGGCGTACCCAATTGACCTATTAACAGGTCTGAGCACCATCATGCAGAGAGATCCACCTAGTTCTACACGAATGACAACTTTCAGAAAGTTAGTACTTGCACAGGATGTTTGGGTATCTATTTTTGTGTGCGTTATCTGCCTCAAATTCACCCTAGCCCCACCCACAGTGGTAACAAAGCATTTAATGACAGCCAAAAGGTCAAACGGTGTTACAGTTCCATCTGCCAAGGATCAAATGCATTTTTGTAAAAAAGAAACTCATTAATTTTATCTTTCGTAATCCATCATTGTTACCAATAAAGCAGAAAACGTACCAAAAACAGCAATCTTAGTGTCAGCTAGAGCTGCACGATTCTGGCCAAAATGAGAATTACGATTTTTTTCTATTAGAAGATCACGATTCTCGTGGTGCAACATCTTCATTCACAATATACAAAAAAATTAAATAAAAAAAATTGTGCCAACTTTACGGTTTATTTTTTTATTCATTAAAGTGTATTTTTTTTTAATTGCGTTTGAAAAAACGGTGCGCAAATACAGTGTGACATAAAATATTGCAACAACCACCATTTTATTCTCTAGGGTCACTGCTAAAAAATATAGATCTCATGTTCGGGTGTTCCATGTAATTTTCTAGCAGCAAATAATGATTTTTACTTGTAAGCAAATCTCAGAAAAGGTTTGGTCTTTAAATTGTTAAACTTCCTTCATCTACACGCCGTAGTTCTTTCCTTTGATAATAGATTGAAAAGATACTTTGTTTCTACTTATTCACTTGTAATAAAACTTGGCAGGCTGCACGGATTTTGTTTTTTCAGCTATGAGAACTCTGCACTTGTTCGAGAGAAGCGCGACATGCCGTTTTGAAAAACGTCAAGGGGAAAAAGATCGCCATTTCGATTCTTACCGATTAATCGTGCGGCTCTAGTGTCAGCACATCTCACAAAATGACCAAGACATCGCCATGGCATGGGGGAGGTCTTTGTTCATTAACCATCCAGAAGTCAAAAGGTGACATTTTAGGGAGACAGAGGCCACCCAAGGGAATTTCTCATTCCTTGCTAATGGCATCCTAAAATCCCTGCAAATGTCCCAAGCAGAAGGGATCCCTGCTGTCCGGATGTGCGTCAGATTTATTGATCAACCTTTGTTTCTCTAGAGGAAACAGATCATAAATGTAATATAAAGATTATAAATGTTACTTCATAAGATACAGAAACCCGCATAATATTCAGCTATAGAAAATTAAAGCGAGAAAAAAAAAAAAAAAGGGAAGAATGGCGCGGACAAGAACTATGATATGGTATCTTGGAGAAGTGGAAAAAGATGACGCCATAGTTATGTTTATTGATGGAAGTACACAGTAATCCACAAAGCCCTGGTGGATGCATAATTGAAACGAAAGCTAGAAGAAAGGTAATAAAAGTCAAACAGAATAAGATCTGCACAGAGGACCATTTTGTGCTTCAACATCAGACACTGAGGGAATCCAAGAGAAAATCAGGGATTGTGTTATTTCTATGATAATCGTCATACTGCAGATCAAAAGAAAATACGATGACACTGCAAAAATACACTTTCCACATGGTGGATAATCACATTGTATTAAAGCCTTGAGACATCCTGAGACAACAGATGGCGTGCTTCTGATTGATCCCCAAAAAAGTCTGTCTGTCTCAATCATACCCACCATAGCAATGCTGTTTCTGTGCATTTACAAAGACAAACAAAAGACTTGTAATAAATTCTGATTCTTTTAATACCCAAGATCACTGTTCATCCCCTATGGCCGGGATCACACAGGGGTCCCCATTTATCCCCTATGGCCGGGGATCACACCGGGGTCCCCATTCATCCCATATGACCAGAGTCCCCATTCATTCCCTATGGCCGGGGTCCCCATTCATCCCCCATGACCAGAGTCCCCATTCATCTCTTATGGCCGCCGGAATCACACCAGGGTCCCCATCCATCCCCTATGGCCAGGATCACACGGGGGTCCCCATCCATCCCCTATGGCCGGGGGTCCTTATCCATCCCCTATGGCCCGGGTCCCCATTCATCCCCTATGGCCAAGGATCACACCGGGGTCACCATTCATCCCCTATGACCAGAGTCCCCATTCATTCCCTAGACCCCATTCATCCCTTATGGCTGCCGGAATCACACCAGGGTCCTTATCCATCCCCTATGGCCGGGGGTCCTTATCCATCCCCTATGGCCGGGGGTCCTTATCCATCCCCTATGGCCGGGGGTCCTTATCCATCCCAAACGGCCGGGGGTCCCCATCCATCCCATAGGGCCAGGAGTCCCCATCCATCCCATAGGGCCAGGATCCCGCCGGGGGTCCCCATCCATCCCATAGGGCCAGGATCCCGCCGGGGGTCCCCATCCATCCCATAGGGCCAGGATCCCGCCGGGGGTCCCCATCCATCCCATAGGGCCAGGATCCCGCCGGGGGTCCCCATCCATCCCATAGGGCCAGGATCCCGCCGGGGGTCCCCATCCATCCCATAGGGCCAGGATCCCACCGGGGGTCCCCATCCATCCCCTATGGCCAGGATCCCGCCGGGGGTCCCCATCCATCCCCTATGGCCAGGATCCCACCGGGGGTCCCCATCCATCCCCTATGGCCAGGATCCCACCGGGGTCCCCCATCCATCCCCTATGGCCAGGATCCCACCGGGGGTCCCCATCCATCCCCTATGGCCAGGATCCCACCGGGGTCCCCATCCATCTCCTATGGCCAGGATCCCACCGGGGTCCCCATCCATCCCCTATGGCCAGGATCCCACCGGGGTCCCCATCCATCCCCTATGGCCAGGATCACACCGGGGTCCCCATGCATCCCCTATGGCCAGGATCACACCGGGGTCCCCATCCATCCCCTATGGCCAGGATCCCGCCGGGGGTCCCCATCCATCCCCTATGGCCAGGATCCCACCGGGGTCCCCATCCATCCCCTATGGCCAGGATCACACCGGGGTCCCCATGCATCCCCTATGGCCAGGATCACACCGGGGTCCCCATCCATCCCCTATGGCCAGGATCACACACCCCATATGGCCATCATTTCATATCACAATGGGTGTTGCAGCTGCTGCAATGACTACCTTGGTCTCCTTCACATCCTGCCGGACGCCCTCGGGGTACCACTGGACCCGCACATAGCCTCTCTTCAGGGGCCCGAACCTGCTGGCCTCACCGGCGGTGTCCGTGCCGGGACTCTCCTGTACACCACCTTCTACTCCGCCGTCCCTTCTTCTCAAGCCCCCCGCGGCATCATCTTCTTCCGCCGTTACCACCACCACCTCCTCCTCATCTTCCTCGCTTTCCGATTCCTCCCCGTGCATGAGCCTGACCAGGGCGAAGCGGCTCTGGCCCCGGTAAGTACCGTACACCAGGTCGTGCGAGAAGAGAAGCCGCTGAGAGCCATTGCTGCCGGACAGGGGAGGCGAGTCTCCGGTAACGGGAGAAGACAGACTATCCGCCATTGTTGTTGTCCGGAAGAGAACACAAGCTCTGCCGCTGGCCTGGGCGGTTACCAAGGAAAAGTCAGCGTACGGGCGAGCTGACATCACCACGCTGCACGTCGTTGTTAAGGCGCAGGGATGCTGTTGCTAGGGAAACCATGAGCTCTCTGTTGTCAGGGGACCTGTAGAGAGGACATGTGGACTGTGGCTGGTCTCTGCATTACAGCACTGAGTATAGGGAGAGCCTTGGATTAGTGCAAATACAGGACTGCACACAATCCTTAAAATACATCTCTTTTATTAAAATAATTATATATATATATATATATATATATATATATATATATATATATATATATATATATATATATATATATATATATATATATAAACAGCAAAACAGCATGTATATTTTTACTTTGATGCTATTAAAAATTACTATTCCACTTCTATCTGTAAGCATTCTCATTTCTCTTCCGTTCATGGACGGACACAGCATCCTTTGACAGTAGGGTTATGCACCTTCCTTCCAGGAGAGTTTAGGCAGAATTTACAGCACTTAGGCTGTATTCACACCTGAACGCGGCGTATTGTACCGCGATTTGCTGCAACGTATTTCAGGCTGCAATAGCGTCGGGCGCCGGGCGTAAAAACGCCTAGGTGTGAATGGAGCCTTAAAGCTTTAACAACCTTTCCTTAGTGCAGCTCCTCCCAGAGGGCGTGGCTCCCTGGGCATAACCCACACCCTGCTCTAGCAGCCTCAGTTTTTTTCTGCCTAACGACAGGAGAGGTCAGGCACTCTGGAGTCCTGTACTCTGGAGATTTTTATTATTTTGTTCCTGCATTTTTGAATCCTGTGATTCTTCTATCAACAGCCAACTGGGTGACAGGCTGGGTCTTGACTCTTGTAGCCCCCCCATGTTCGGCCATCGAGCGTGTGCCGGCCCTCAGCTCAGCTTTGGGACGTCCACGACAGGCTCCGTTGCTCCAGGGGCGGCCGGGGAACATTTTGTTCTAGGGCACACGTATGACCGGTCTTTTATGGCTTTGTCACAGTGTGTATGGCCGACAGCCATGCCATTTAGCGGACGTTGGTTCTGTCTGGGATACCTCCAGCCGGTGGTCGCAGGACGGGTAAGTAGTGGCCCCTTGCTCAGGCAAGGGGGTATGGCTGGAATTTTCCCCTGGGAGGTCGACTGAGGGCTTGCCCTGCTTTCCTCTCTCCCTTATTTCCTCTCCCATTTGGGTAGCGGCTGTGATGGGGGGGTTTTCTGGGGTCTCCTATACACCTGGACCTGTGTGCGTAGCGGGGGCTGTGTGTGTTCACTGCAGGGGGCTGTGTGTGTTTACTACAGGGCCTTTTTGTGTGCTGGGATGTGAATTTTGTGCTGTGCTGTTTTGCTGTGTCACTGTCTTTTTAAATGCGCAATGGCCGCCATTTTGCCGAAGTCGCGCTTTATATAGCTCGGCGGCCATTTTCTTGTGGTCCTATGCTGTTTTTTTACACTTTCAGGCGGCCTTCTTGGAATTTGTTTGGCCTTGTGTGACCGTTTTAGCGCTGCAAAAAAGACCGCAAAATCTGCCTGAGGGGACAGACAAGCGCAGCCGGCTTCTCAGCACACTTTGTCCTTCTAAGACCGCGCTGCACCGGGAGGGGTATTGAGTTCCCAGGGGCCCCCACACTCTGTAGTAGCAGCCAGGAGGTGACCAGTGGTTTTTTTTTTCTGCCTTGCAGTAAGGGTGACACAGCACTGGGGCATTATGGAGCCTGAACCAGGGACTTCTTCCCCAGCAATGCCTGAGTTAACTCTTGACGCCCTTCCCCCTGCCGCATCTCTTGAGGCAATGTCGGCTGTCCTGGAGTGTTTTCTCGCCAGGTTTGAAGCGGCCAGTGCCCAGAAGGGGGGTAAAAAGCGCCCCCTCCCTGAGCCTGCTTCTGGGGATGTCTCTGACGCAGAGTCGGACCATGCTATTGCTGCTTCTGTAGTGTCAGAGGATGCGAGCTTAACCCACGAGGACAGTGAAGATGACTCTGCTTCAGGGTCAGTCGCTGACAAGGAATGTGTTGGAGCTCTTATTTCTGCGGTGCGTGATACTCTGAAACTTGGAGATGTGGCGGAGGCACCTGAAGTGCCAGTCCCTTTTGGGTTCCGCAAACCGCCACGCACCGCTAAAGTGTTTCCTTGTGTTCCTTATTTGGACAGTATGTTGTACAAGGAATGGGATACACCGCAAAAAGTTTTTGCCGTTCCAAAAAACTTTGCAACCCGTTACCCCCTTGAGGAGGACTTTTTGAAAAAGTGGGTCTCTCCTCCGTCAGTGGACCCTCCCGTGTCCAGACTGAGCAAGGCCACCACGTTGCCTGTGGAAGGGGCTCCTGCATTTAAGGACCCTGCTGATAGGAGAGTGGAGGCTGTGGCCTGCTCCCTATTTACTGTTGTGTGTTCGGCGGTGAGGCTGGCTCTGGCCGGGACCCTGGTGTCACAGACTCTGACTGAAAGGGCGAAGCTCCTGCTACAGGAGCTGGAGGAACAGGACGCTTCCGAGTCCTGTAGGGACCTGGCTGAACAATTGGTTCAGGGTCTAAAATTTGTCTGTGAGTCGGCCATGGATATGATCTCTTTGCTTTCCAGGGCTTCCGCCTATGCGGTGGTATTGCGCCACCTTGTGTGGCTGAAATTCTGGACAGCAGACCAGTCCTCTAAGAAGGCTTTGGTGGATTTGCCCTTTAAGGGTGAACGGCTTTTTGGGGCATCCCTGGATGACATCATTAAGGATGCCACGGGTGGTAAGAGCACGCTGCTCCCACAGTCTGGGAAGGGTAAGGAGCCTCGCCGCAAGCAAGGGCCCTCTTTTACTACCCCAAAGTGTCCCTGGTACCGCAAGCCCAACAAGCCTGCGGACAAACCTGCTTCCGCATGAAGGTCTGCCCCCGCCCGGGTCTCGGGTGGGGGGCCGGCTTCGCAAATTTGCGGCTCGGTGGAGGTCTCTTCTGTCCGACCGTTGGGTTTGCAAAGTGGTTGCCTCGGGGTACAAGATAGAGTTTCTCTCTTGTCCTCCAAACTGATTTTTTCCTTCCAACCTCCAACTTCCTCCAGTTCGCCGGCAGGCCCTGTCAGGGGCTGTCCAGGATCTTCTGGACAGGGGGGTGATTGTGCCGGTTCCCTCGCAGGAACGGTTTCAGGGGTTTTACTCCAATCTGTTCGTGCTCCCCAAGAAGGAAGGGGTCCGCCCTATCCTGGACCTCAAGGCCCTCAATTGCTTTGTCAAGGTACAAAAGTTCAGGATGGAGTCGATTCGCTCGGTGATAGCGGCACTCCATCAAGGGGACTTCATGGCGTCCCTGGATATCATGGACGCATACCTACATGTTCCCATATGCACAAAGCACCAGAGGTTTCTGCGATTTGCGATCGGAGAGGATCACTTTCAATTTGTGGCCCTCCCGTTCGGCTTGGCTTCGGCACCGCGGGTTTTCACCAAGGTGCTCGCCCTGATACTAGGCCTGCTGAGGCAGCGAGGGATCGCTATCGTGGGATATCTGGACGACCTTCTCCTGAGAGCTTCCTCGGGCTCAGAGTTAGAGGAGGATGTGTCTATCACGTGTCAGACTCTCCAAGAGTTCGGCTGGCTTCTGAATCTCCAGAAGTCAGTGTTAGTTCCATCCCAGAGGCTGGAATACCTGGGACTAGTCCTGGACTCGGTGGAGGCGAGAGTGTTCCTCCCATCGGAGAAACTGAAGACCCTGCAATCTATAGTGAGGCAGTTGTCGACCCAGAAGTGGTCGTCTCTTCGCTTCTGCATGAGAGTTCTGGGTCTGATGGTGGCCTCCTTCGAGGCGGTCCCGTATTCCCAATTCCACACCAGGGAACTACAGAAGGAGATTCTGTCACGTTGGGACAAGCTCCCGTCTTCTCTGGATTACCAGATTCAGTTGAGCCATCTGGTCAAGTCTTCCCTGGTGTGGTGGCTGACGTCTCCGGTGCTTCGGACCGGGAAGTCGTTTCTGCCGTCCTGCTGGACAGTGGTCATGACGGATGCCAGCCTCTCCGGCTGGGGGGGTGTTTGGTGCACTCAGTCAGCCCAGGGGCGCTGGACTCAGGGAGAGTCCCGCCTGCCGATCAATATTCTGGAGCTCCGAGCAATCAAGCTGTGCCTTGCCAGGTGGTCCCTGGAGCTGCAGGGCCGACGGGTCAGGATCCAGTCCGACAACGCCACGGCCGTGGCGTGCGTCAATCATCAGGGAGGCACACGGAGCTCAGCGGCAGCGATGGAGGTCGCGCACATCCTTCGGTGGGCCAAAAGGTCCGTTCCGGCTCTGTCGGCCGTGTATATTCCGGGAGTTCAGAATTGGCAAGCCGACTTCATAAGTCGCACAACTCTGGATCAAGAGGAGTGGTCTCTTCACCCGGAGGTGTTTCAGGGTCTGTGCCGAAAATGGGGCACTCCAGAGACCCGTGGGCGGACGCGTCAGACGCATTGGTGACTCCCTGGGGTTACTATCGCCTATTTTTTGCCTTCCCTCCTCTGAAGCTTCTTCCCCGCCTGCTCCGCAGAGTGGAAGCCGAAGGGATTCCAACAATCCTGATTGCCCCAGATTGGCCGCGCCGCTCCTGGTACGCGGACCTGGTGCGTCTGGTGGCAGACGCCCCCTGGCGTCTACCCCTGAGAGAAGATCTTCTGTCGCAGGGTCCGATCTTCCATCCTGCTTTACAGTCGCTGGCTTTAACGGCGTGGCTGTTGAGAGCCAGGTACTGAAGGACCGGGGCCTGTCGGGCTCGGTGATCTCTACCATGCTGCGCGCACGAAAGTCTACTTCACGAAAGATTTACCATCGTACGTGGAAAGCCTACATCTCTATGTGTGAGGAGATGAAGTGGCACCCTCGTACGTACATACATGGTGTCCCGGATTCTGCTGTTCTTACAGCGGGGAGTGGATCAGGCTCTCGCCTTGAGCACGGTCAAGAGCCAGATATCTGCTCTGGCTGTTTACTTTTAGCGTCCCTTGGCAGCGCACTCCTTGATACGCATGTTTGTGCAGGGGGTCCGCCATGTGGTTTCTCCGGTGCGCCCTCCACTGCCCACGTGGGGTTTTGAATTTGGTCCTCTCGGTGCTTCAGCAAACTCCCTTTGAGGACATTCGGAAGATCCCTTTGTTGACTCTGTCACAAAAGGTGTTTTTTCTGGTAGCTATTACCTCAATCAGATGGGTGTCTGAATTGGCGGCCTTGTCCTGCAAGGCCCCCTACTTGGTCATCCATCAGGATAAGGCGGTGCTGCGTCCGCAGCCCACTTTTCTTCCAAAGGTCGTTTCGGCCTTTCACATTAATGAGGACATTGTTCTTCCATCCTTATGTCCTCAGCCGAAGAACCCGAAGGAGGTCATTTTACATTCCCTGGATGTGGTTCGGGCCCTTCGAGTTTACTTATCGGCGACGGCTCCGTTCCGGAAGTCGGACTCACTGTTTGTGTCGGTGTCTGGTCCCAGAAAGGGCCTGGCAGTCTGGTCGGCCACCATTTCCAGGTGGATCCGACAGGTTGTGCTTCAGGCCTATGCCCTGAAGGGGCGGGCGCCCCCTTTTCGGGTCACGGCGCATTCAACCAGGGCGATTGGTGCCTCTTGGGCTTTCCGACATCAAGCCTCTGTGTTACAGGTGTGTAAGGCAGCGACCTGGTCGTCGGTCCACACTTTTTCAAAGTTTTACAAGGTGGATGTGAGTGCATCTTCTGATGCCTCCTTCGGCCGAAGGGTGTTACAGGCGGCAGTTTAAGGTTGAAGTTCCTCCGTTGAGTAACTCCGGTTTTGTTTGGGGTGAAGCTTGGTTTGCTGTGTTGGTTTTCCCACCCCTCAAAATTTTTTGACACTGCTTGGGGACGTCCCTACTGTCAAAGGATGCTGTGTCCGTCCATGAACGGAAGAGAAAATAGGATTTTTGTACTCACCGTAAAATCCATTTCTCTGAGTTCATGGACGGACACAGCACCCACCCCTCCTTTGTTTGTACTGCTTGTTACGAACTGAGGCTGCTAGAGCAGGGTGTGGGTTATGCCCGGGGAGCCACGCCCCCTGGGAGGAGCTGCACTAAGGAAAGGTTGTTAACGCCTTAAGTGCTGTAAATTCTGCCTTAACTCTCCTGGAAGGAAGGTGCATAACCCTACTGTCAAAGGATGCTGTGTCCGTCCCATTTTCTCCTCTTCTTATTTCATAGGTATTAAGAATTACATTTTCCTTTTTTGTAACCAGGTCCGCCATCAGGCATGGGCCCCCTGGAGCAGAGAACCCGGGGGGGGGGGGGGGTTACAAAAAAAAGGGGGGTTGCCATCCGGGACCTCTGAGCCCTTTAATAAGAAATAAATAAAAAAATCTATAAAAAAATAAATAAACATTTATAAAAAAAAAATTGGCCTTTTAATAAAAAATAAAATAAAAATATATTAAAAAATAATTTTTTTTTAATAAAAAAAAAAGGAGGGGTTGCCATCCGGGGCCCTGGGGGCCCTTGGGGACCTCCGGACCTCTAAAAAAAAAAAAAAATTGGCCCTTTAATAAAAAAATAAATACAAATATATTAAAAAAAATATATATTTTTTTTTATAATAAAAAAAAGGGGGGTTGCCATCTGGGGCCCTGGGGACCTCCGGACCCCTAAAAATAAGGGGGTCACCATCCGGTCCCCTGGGGACCTCCAGGCCCCTTACAGGTGTACTTCCTGTACCCCCCTGCCTGTTTGTAACTTTAAACCATCGATTTAACGGTTTCCCAAAACAGTTACAATCAAGGTATGTCCTGAATGATAGCATTCAGGCTGGGTTCACACCTATGCCAATTGGATGCGGCTTATGCCGCGTACAGACGGTCGTTTTATGCGATGTAAAAAAATGACGTTTTTAAAAACGTCAATTTAATTGACCGTGTGTGGGCGAAAACCGAAAACGTTGTTTTATGTCTTCTGAAAAACGACCAAAAAAATTGAAGCATGCTTCAATTTTATGTGTCGTTTTTCAAAACGTCGTTTTTTACTTCACAGAAGTTGACCGTGTGTAGCAAAAAACGATGTTTCAAACGACGTTTTTACACCCGCGCATGCCCAGAAGCTAGTTATGAAGCGAGCTTCAATGGAAAAACGTGGTGAACGTAACCTCGCTTTGCTAGAGCACTGTGAAAAAACGATGGTGTGTAGGCAACATCGTTTTTGAAAATTGAAGTTTAAAAAACGTTGTTTTTTACTTCACAGAAAACGTCGTTTTTTTACATCACATAAAACGACCGTCTGTACACGGCATAACACCGCATCCATTTTGCAGGACATTTTAAAAGACATTCTTTTGAATGGGCTAATTCACATATCTGCGGTGCATTCGCACTCCGCATTTCCCAAAAAAGTGTGCGTTTTCTAGACAGTGTGGCTGGCTCAGGTGGGAATTCAGGCCCATTATCGTCTATGGGAATGCATCTGATTCACAGATGCGTTCTGCTGTGAACAGGCATTCTCTCCCCCTGCTCACAACACCCCCTCCCTCTCACCCTCCTCAGCTGATCCGCATCTAAAACACAGAGGAACCGCTGAACAATTGATTTTTCTCTTTGCAGGGAAACTGGAGCTTCAATTCGCACCGCGAGTGTGTGAACCCAGCCTAACAGTTGCTTGTGCTCTTAACTGAACTGCCAAGTCATCAAATGTCTGGTGTCATAGCTGATCACATGTGCAGCACCATGGCCACTCCAGATCAGAGGCTAAGATGGCAGCTTCCTTGGCTGTGAAGGATAGGAAGGTTTAGTTGCGCTTTAATTTTATTTATTTTGATGAGGAAACAAAAATAAATAAATAAAATAGTAAAAAGCAAAGTAATGTACAAAGAATAATGTCACACACCTGGGATTACAATTTTACATGTAATTAAAACATTATTAAAACCCAACTCCAGGCAATAAAAAAAAAATCCTTGCAGCAGGGCTGTGCCTGGGATAAGTGCTCATTTTGGTCAAGGGCAGGGGTCCCCAAACTAAAGGGCCAGTTTCCTGCCTTTCAGACAGTGCACCATTGTTGGTGTCAGTAGGAAGAATACGGCCTCATCATTGGTGTCAGTAGGAGGAATAGTGCCCCATCATTGGTATTAGTTGAAAGAAAAGTGCCCCATCATTGGTATCAGTGGAAGGAATAGTGGCCCATCATTGGTGTCAGTAGAAGGAATGATGCCCTATCATTGGTATCAGTGGAAGGAATAGTGCCCCATCATTGGTATCCGTTGGAGGAATAGTGTCCCATCATTGGCATCAATGGGAGGAATGATGCCCCATCATTGGTATCAGTGGGAGGAATAGTCCCCACTGTTGGAGTCAGTGGGAATAATTGTACCCCATCATTGGTATCAGTGGGAGGAATAATGCCCCATCATTGGTATCAGTTGGAGGAATGATGCCCCATCATTGCTATCAATTGGAGGAATAGTGTCCCATTATTGGTATCAATGAGAGGAATAATACCCAATCATTGGTATTAGTGGGAGGAATAATGCCCCCTCATTGGTATCAGTGGGAGTAATAGTCCCCACTGTTGATGTCAGTTGGAAGAATAGTGCCCCATCATTGGTATTAGTGAAAGGTAAAGTGCCCCATCATTGGTATCAATGAAAGGAATGGTGCCCCATCATTGGCATCAATGGGAGGAATGATGCCCCATCATTGGTATGAGTGGGAGGAATAGTTCCCACTGTTGGTGTCAGTGGAAAGAATAGTGCCCCATCATTGGTGTCAGTGGGAGGAAGAAGTGCCGCATCATTGGTATTAGTGGGAGGCATAGTGCCCCATCATTGGTATCAGTGGGAGGAATGATGACCTGCGTTCTGTG
This sequence comes from Rana temporaria, assembly GCF_905171775.1. Taxonomy (NCBI): domain Eukaryota; kingdom Metazoa; phylum Chordata; class Amphibia; order Anura; family Ranidae; genus Rana; species Rana temporaria. The sequence continues at coordinate 106,137,389 of NC_053500.1, forward strand.
TGTCCTAGCAGTGACCTGCGTTCTGTGTGTCCTAGCAGCGATCTGCGTTCTGTGTATCCTAGCAGTGATCTGCGTTCTGTGTATCCTAGCAGTGATCTGCGTTCTGTGTATCCTAGCAGTGATCTGCGTTCTGTGTATCCTAGCAGTGATCTGCGTTCTGTGTGTCCTAGCAGTGATCTGCGTTCTGTGTATCCTAGCAGTGACCTGCGTTCTGTGTATCCTAGCAGTGATCTGCGTTCTGTGTATCCTAGCAGTGATCTGCGTTCTGTGTGTCCTAGCAGTGATCTGCGTTCTGTGTATCCTAGCAGTGACCTGCGTTCTGTGTATCCTAGCAGTGATCTGCGTTCTGTGTATCCTAGCAGTGATCTGCGTTCTGTGTGTCCTAGCAGTGATCTGTGTTCTGTGTGTCCTAGCAGTGATCTGCGTTCTGTGTATCCTAGCAGTGATCTGCGTTCTGTGTGTCCTAGCAGTGATCTGCGTTCTGTGTATCCTAGCAGCGATCTGCGTTCTGTGTGTCCTAGCAGTGATCTGCGTTCTGTGTGTCCTAGCAGTGATCTGCGTTCTGTGTATCCTAGCAGTGATCTGCTTTCTGTGTATCCTAGCAGTGATCTGCGTTCTGTGTATCCTAGCAGTGATCTGCGTTCTGTGTATCCTAGCAGTGATCTGCGTTCTGTGTATCCTAGCAGTGATCTGCGTTCTGTGTATCCTAGCAGTGATCTGCGTTCTGTGTATCCTAGCAGTGATCTGCGTTCTGTGTGTCCTAGCAGTGATCTGCGTTCTGTGTGTCCTAGCAGTGATCTGCGTTATGTGTGTCCTAGCAGTGATCTGCGTTCTGTGTATCCTAGCAGCGATCTGCGTTCTGTGTGTCCTAGCAGCGATCTGCGTTCTGTGTGTCCTAGCAGTGATCTGCGTTCTGTGTGTCCTAGCAGTGATCTGCGTTCTGTGTATCCTAGCAGTGATCTGCGTTCTGTGTGTCCTAGCAGTGATCTGCGTTCTGTGTGTCCTAGCAGTGATCTGCGTTCTGTGTGTCCTAGCAGTGATCTGCGTTCTGTGTGTCCTAGCAGTGATCTGTGTTCTGTGTGTCCTAGCAGTGATCTGCGTTCTGTGTGTCCTAGCAGTGATCTGTGTTCTGTGTGTCCTAGCAGTGACCTGCATTCATCCAGTGCGGTAAATGCAGGTCACTCCACTACCATGTTTCCCCCGAAAATAAGACCTACCCCAACAATAAACCATACTGTAATTTTCGGGGAGGGCTGCAATGTAAGCCCTACCCTGAAAATAGTCCCTAGTTTAAAGTGGTTGTAAAATCTTAAAATGCACTGTATTACAGTAGTATATAATGTAAACTATAAAAAAGTATCAAGACCTGGAACAAAAAATAGTCTAAATGATGAAACAGCGCTGAAATTGGATAAATGTCCAACTACACATAAAGCATTTGAATGATGACGTTGCAACAATAATTTCTAACGTGATGAGTGCTTCTAGTAATTGGTCAGTGACGCATCCTACACCTGCTCCCAATCCTCACCACAAGTGAGGCACTCTCCCCTCTGGGGTACAACCTCATCAGAAAAATGAATAATATGGGCCTTATGCAATGTCAAGAACTCTCAGGCCTTGTACACACGACCGAACATGTCCGCTGAAACTGGTCCGTCGGAGGGCCTACCAGACAGTTTTCCGGCCTAGCGGACAGGTTTCCAGCGGACAAAAGTTTCTTAGCATGCTAAGAAACTTGTCCGATGGAAGCCTGTCCGTCGGACATGTCCGATGGTCAGTACGACTCATCGGACATGTCCGCTGGCCCGAAATCCCGTGCATGCGTCGAAGTGATTCGACACATGCGTGGAAGCATTGAACTTCTGTGTTCGCTCACGTCGCCGCGTCATCGTCGCCGCCACGTCGCCACCACGTCACCGTGTATTCTGTCGGGGGTCCGATCGGACCCCCTCCCGGTACATGCGACGGTCCGTTAGCCTGTGGGAGCGATCCGGGATAAGGGGGCGGCCATTGGTTTCTAGGCCACCCTCTCGCGATCGCTCCCAGCGAATCACCGCTAGGTAGCCAGTTATTTTTTTAGGTTCGCCGCCAGGTTTTTATAGCGTCAGGTACCCCCATACATTTTCTAATAAAGGTTTTAACCCCCTGATTGCCCCTAGAGTTAACCCTTTCACCAGTGATCACCGTATAAGTGTCACTGGTGACGCTGGTTAGCCGGTTAGTTATTTAGTTATTTAGGTTCGCCGCCAGGTTTTTATATAGCGTCAGGTACCCCCATATATTACCTAATAAAGGTTTTAATCCCCTGATTGCCCCCTAGTTAACCCTTTCACCAGTGATAACTGTATAAGTGTTACAGGTGACGCTGGTTAGTTAGTTTGCTGTTTATAGCATCAGGGCACCCGCCGTATATAACCCAATAAAGATTTAACCCCCTGATCGCCCGGCAGGTGATATCAATAACATTTTAGCATCAGTCAGGGTCTGCGTCGCCCCAGGCAGCGTCAGGTTAGTGCCAGTAACGCTTACACCCACGCGCAAAGCATACACACCCCTTATGCCGGGTACACACAAGAGGATTTATCCGCGGAAACGGTCCTCCGGACCGTATCCGCGGATAAATCCTCTGGCGGATTTTGATCTCCTGGTTGTACTAACCAGGAGATCAAAATCCCCGCGGAATTCCGTCCGCGGTGACGTGTCGCGCCGTCGCTGCGATGATGACGCGGCGACGTGCGCGACGCTGTCATATAAGGATATCCACGCATGCGTCGAATCATTACGACGCATGCGAGGAATAGGTTTGGACGGATCGATCCGGTGAGTCTGTACAGACCACCGGATCGATCCGCTGGAGCCGATTCCAGCTGATAGATTTCTTAGCATGCTAAGAAATTTTTATCCGCTGGAAATCGGTCGGCCCGAAATATATCCGCGGATAAATATCCGCCGGATCGTACACACCAGCGGATCTATCGGCTGAAACCGAAATTTCAGCGGATCGATCCTCTCGTGTGTACGGGGCCTTAGTGGTATAGTATCTGAACAGATCAATATCTGATCTGATCTATACTAGCGTACCCAGCAGTTAAGGGTTCCCAAAAACGCATTGTTAGTGGAATCAGCCCAGATACCCGCTAACGACTGCGTTTTTCCCCTCCGCCCAGCCCACCCAAGTGCAGTATCGATCGATCACTGTCACTTACAAAACACAACACACATAACTGCAGCGTTCGCATAGACAAGCCTGATCCCTGCGATCACTAAGGCCGGGTACACACGAACAAACATGTATGGTGAAAGCGGTCCGTCGGACCGTTTTCACCATACATGTCTGCCAGAGGGCTTCTGTACGATGGTTGTACACACCATCGTACAGAAGTCCGCGCGTAAACAATACGCGGGGCGTGTCCGCGGTGTCGCCGCGTCGATGACGCGGTGTCGCCGCGACAATGACGCAGCGACGTGGGCGGCCCGCCTTTAAAATGCTTCCACGCATGCGTCGAAGTCATTCAACGCATGCGAGGGACGGCGGGCGCCTGGACATGTACGGTAGGTCTGTACTGACGACCGTACATGTCCGAGCGGGCAGGATTCCAGCGGACGGTTTTAAAACACGTCCAGGAATATTTGTCTGCTGGGAAAAGGCCCGGCGGGCAAATGTTTGCTGGAATTCGGCCCACTCGCGCCCACACACGACCGAACATGTCTGCTGAAACTGGCCCGCGGACCAGTTTCAGCAGACATGTTTGGTCGTGAGTATGGGGCCTAACAGTTTTTTTGGAAGCGTTTTCTACATTTGCTGACAGGCCAGGTGCTTTTTTACCTGTGAATCATTACTAGTGTTCCACTAAATTTAGAGCCCAAAATGGCAAAGCGAATGTACACTAGTAAAGAGGCCTACGAGTTTCTGAGCCTGACAGATAGTGAAGAGGAGGTCACGCATCTGTCAGATTCTGGCTCAGAATACAACCCCTGTAGAAGACAGCGGCTCCATGTCAGATAGCTCTGACGACGAAGTTGTGGTCCCTGCTAAGGCCAGGCGTACCGGACCCCATTCTGATGTTGTTGAGGAGCAAGAACCGCAGGACCCTTGTATGGAGCAGAGAGCCAGTACTAGTGCCGCTATTCCATCTGGTGAACTGGCAAGCACCAGCGGCCTAGTACACCCTTGTCGTTCATCCAGCACTGCAGTATCACGTGGTGATGTGGCGAGTCCCATAGGTGCAGTTCAAGCTGGCGAGGTGGCAAGAACAAGTAGTGTCACGCTGCCACCAAGAAGAAGACAAAGACAGGCCCATCGTGCCCATAGTGCCCTTCCTGCAGAATTCACCTATCCTGATTGGGTCCCCACCACTTCTGCAGAACCCGTACTTCCCCCATTCACTGGCCAACCCGGTATTCAGGTAGAAACAGCTGATTTTACGTCACTTGATTTTTATTCGCTGTTTTTCACGGAAGATCTCTATAGATCTATTGTGGACCAGAGTCATTTATATGCTGGTAATTACATCGCCGCTAATCCCCAGTCCATCCTTGCCAGAGAATGGAAACCACTTACGGTTTCCGAATTTAAAACCTTTCTGGGCCTTTGCCTCAACATGGGCATACACCAATTTCCTAAGTTGTGGATGTGATACATTTGCCTATATGTCTCAGTTTACTGCTCCCTGCTAGCCATATGGGTAGATGTAGAAAGGAATTTCATGTGTGATTCATTCCTCTGACAGGTTATTGACGTGCTAATGTCCCCTCACTATTCTAAACGTTAATTGATCTATTGTGTTGTGTGAAGAAGATCTGTGTTTACCCTTAAAAGATGTGTATTGTATCATCAGGCTAAATGATTAGAGAAGTAGTATGTTAATTATTCTGATTGCTTCAGTGTATTAATTAACTCCACTGATGTCTTTATCTAAAGAAACGTGTCTGCATGGTCGGCTCCGACTTGTCTCCTATAATCTGTATGGGAAACCCCACTGTGTGAGGGGGGCGTTCCTAACAGGCTGTAACCACATATAAGCTGAGTTTTTGTGTCATTAAAGTGTCTTGTTCTAGCAGTAAGCTTGTCTCATGTGTGGCTTTCTGGGCGATTCCAGGGATATCCCTCCTCGTGGAATATTGGGGTGATTTTCGTTATGGGAAGAAGGGAACGTTGACGGGGATATCATACCGATACCGTCACAATTGGTTGGTAGCAGTGGGATTTTCCCTTCTATTCCCCTTCACACCCGGATTCCAAGCAGACACTGGAAGAACTACTGGAAGTTCGTGGAAGGATTGCTAGCAACAAAACCAAGCGGGTCATCATAGCAGAATTAATGGCCAGCGGTACAAGAGATGGAGACACCAGTGATTCAGGAGGAGTCACCAACCAACAAGCTAATGAGAGAGAAGCTAGCGTGGTTCGGCCCGAACCCAACGCCGGATGTGGTGCTGAAAGTGATGGACATGTTAGTAAACGCAGAGCTACAGAAGGCTAAAGAAATAAGAGACGCAGAGCTACAGAAGGATAAACAAATAAGAGACGCAGAACTACAGAAGGCTAAAGAAATAAGAGACGCAGAGCTACAGAAGGATAAACAAATAAGAGACGCAGAACTACAGAAGGATAAACAAATAAGAGACGCAGAGCTACAGTTAAAACTGGCAGCAGTCCAACAAGCAGCCGCACCTTCTCCGAACAGTGAGTACAGCACAGCAGACGAAAGGAAGATTCCGTTTAGCGCTTTTAAAGCTTTGATGAAAAGGACTGTGAGATTGATAACTACCTGGCAGACTTTGAGCGACAATGTAACCTGCACCGAATAGCTAGAGGAGACTGGGTTGCAATATTGTCAGGCAAACTGTCAGGCAAAGCTTCTGATGCTTTCCGGACTGTGCCAGATCAGGATATCCATAGCTACGCCCGAGTTAAAGAAGCGCTCCTGGCTCGTTATGCAGTAACCCCAGAGTCCCACCGACAGAAGTTCAGGGACTCACGCAAAACCATGAAAGACTCTTACGCGGAATGGGCATGCCAGTTGTCCCTGTCGGCCTCTAACTGGGTTAACAGCAGCCAGGCCACCACCGCAGAGGACATTTTGCAACTAATGCTCCTGGAGCAATTTTACAATCACATCCAGACGGATGTCAAAGATTGGGTGAGAGATCGCAGGCCCATGACTCTACCAGAGGCCGCGAAGTTGGCGGATGAATATGCGGATACTCGCAAGACGAACCAGGTCACACCACGGGTACAACCTCCACGACCAACGGCGCCCTCACACCCACCAGCCGCTAGATACCAACCTCCTAACAGACCGATGACATCTAGCCCTCGCTATCCACGCCAGGAGGACAACGAACAACGCTGCTTCCGGTGCAAACAGCTGGGTCACTTCAAGCAGAATTGCCCCATGAGTGACAACACCAGGTCAAATTGGTCTCAACCTGGGTACCGCCCACCAGCAGCAGCCCATTGTGTAGACTCGGCTTGGGATCTCCAGGAGCTGGGTCCGGAAGAACCATCGGACACCGTTTACGAAGTCCTCACGGTACAATCTGGTATTACGGACAACAGGGAACACCATTGTCAGCTGGTCATGGGCGACAGCCATGAGACGGAGGGGCCCTGGAGGGAGCTGGGCAGAAAGAGGCACCGCCAGCTACCCCCCAAGAAGAAGAGGTCCTGGAAGCCGTATAACAAGCTGACCTGGGAGGAGAAGAAGCGACTGGAGGAGAGGGAGTCGCAGCGGGCATCCCAGATGCGGGCCGAGATGTTCACCAAGGGCCCACCGGTGGCCCCTTACACCACCACCCAGTTCCTGATGATGAAGGACCACGTGGAGAGCCTGCAGGACATGAGCAAGCAGGAGCTGATCCGTGAGTACATAGAGCTGGAGGAATGCATAAGCCGCATGGAGGAGGAGAACAACCACCTGAGGTCACAGCAGGCTGACCCCCCCAGGCTCCATGAACTGGAGATGGAGCTGGAGAAGCTCCAAGAGGAGAACCGGCGGCTGCGGAGGGAGCAGGGGGTGGCTGATCTTATGGGGCTCTGATTCCCCTCCCCCCCCTCCCCGGACTCTGAGCACCAGTGCTACAGCATTTCAACAAATATAACTTTTTCTTTTTATGAATCTCCTGTGATTGTCACTTCAGAGCCATAACCTGCCCCCTCCCATAGCGGGACACCTAGACGGCGGCGCACAGACCCATTCGCTGTCTTCACACTGACTTCTGGTGACTTTGCAGATCGCACAAAGACTTGGGGACTGACCGGCGTGGGATCTGACGACCCGGTGACATACCTGAGTCTGAAGCAGTTGTCAAGGGAGGTCAGTCATGCCAAACGGAGTTAACCTCGGACTAAAAGCTCTGAACCCGTCAACCCTACTGGACCAGGGAAGGTCCAACCGGGTTTGCCGGAGCAGGGAGCAAAAGGGGGGCCATTGTGATACATTTGCCTATATGTCTCAGTTTACTGCTCCCTGCTAGCCATATGGGTAGAGGTAGAAAGGAATTTCATGTGTGATTCATTCCTCTGACAGGTTATTGACGTGCTAATGTCCCCTCACTATTCTAAACGTTAATTGATCTATTGTGTTGTGTGAAGAAGATCTGTGTTTACCCTTAAAAGATGTGTATTGTATCATCAGGCTAAATGATTAGAGAAGTAGTATGTTAATTATTCTGATTGCTTCAGTGTATTAATTAACTCCACTGATGTCTTTATCTAAAGAAACGTGTCTGCATGGTCGGCTCCGACTTGTCTCCTATAATCTGTATGGGAAACCCCACTGTGTGAGGGGGGCGTTCCTAACAGGCTGTAACCACATATAAGCTGAGTTTTTGTGTCATTAAAGTGTCTTGTTCTAGCAGTAAGCTTGTCTCATGTGTGGCTTTCTGGGCGATTCCAGGGATATCCCTCCTCGTGGAATATTGGGGTGATTTTCGTTATGGGAAGAAGGGAACGTTGACGGGGATATCATACCGATACCGTCACAGTGGACTTATTGGTCCACAAGTCCATATGACCATTTGCCAGTGTTCTCTGCCTTCATGGCCAGGAAACAATACGAGGCGATCCTGCGGTTCTTGCATTTCAATGACAATGAACTCTGTCGTCCACGTGGAGACCCTGAATACAACCGGCTCTACAAAATTCGGCCCCTCATAAACCACTTCAACGAACGTTTTGCAGCCTTGTATACTCCCCATCAAGTTGTCTGCGTTGATGAGTCCCTAATTAAATTTTCTGCCCGCTTGTCTTTCAAGCAGTACCTTTCCAGCAAGTGTGCCAGATACGGGGTCAAGCTCTATAAGCTCTGTGACAGGGCAACAGGCTATACATGGAGTTTTATGGTTTATGAGGGCAAAGATAGTCAGGTAGAGCCAGACTGCCCAGATTACATAGGGAGCCCTGGCAAGATTGTGTGGGACTTGGTGTCACCCTTATTCGGAAAGGGGTACCACTTGCATGTGGACAATTATTACACGAGCGTGCCACTTTTTAGTCACTTGTTTGATCATCAGATTGGAGCATGTGGCACCGTGCGACCTAATCGCCGGGGCTTTCCCCAGCGGCTTGTAGATTCCCGTCTTAGGCTGGGAGAGAGAGCCTGCTCAAGGTGTAATAATTTGTTTTCGTTCTTACCAACCTTCACGCAGACACGACAGTACAAATTCGTACGGCGGCTGGTGTTGTGGAGAAACCCCTCTGTGTCCACCAATATAACAAAAATATGGGAGGGGTGGACCTCAACGACCAGTTGTTGGCGCCGTATCATATTGCCCGTAAGGCGAGATGCTGGTACAAAAAAGTGTCTCTGTACTTATTTCAATTGGCTTTACTGAATGCTCATGTCATATACAGATCTTCAGGACGGACTGGATCCTTCCTTCAATTCCAGGATGAGATCATCTTAGAACTTCTGTATCCAGGCGGTTCTGCACCTCACCATTCCCAACCAAATGCAGTAAGCCGACTACATGCGAGGCATTTTCCGTATGTCCTCCTGAGTACCCCTACCCAATGAGCCCCCCAAAGAAGATGTCGTGTCTGTACCAAGCGCGGTTATAGACGTGACACCTGTTATTATTGTCCCCACTGTCCTGACAATCCTGGTCTTTGCATTGGTGAATGTTTTGAACGCTTCCACACACGAGTGAAGTTTTAGCGTAGGGTAAAACATTTCACAGGCTAGGCACACTTACACAGGGTCTCCCAAGATGCCATCGCATTTTGAGAGACCAAACCTGGAACCGAAAAGTTGAACAGTTACAGTTACAAAAAAAGTGTAAAAAAATAAATAAAAAAAATAGTTGTCATTTTATTGTTCTCTCCCTCTCTATTCTCTCTCTATTGTTCTGCTCTTTTTTACTGTATTCTATTCTGCAATGTTTTATTGTTATTATGTTTTATCATGCTTGCTTTTCAGTTATGTAATTTACTTTACTGTATTCAGGTACGCCATTCAGCTGTTGCGCGGATTTATTTATCTTGACAGCTACAGCGTTTGCTCCCACGATATATAAAGCTGTGACTCCAGTGCTGTAGGAGGTGATTTCACCACCACAGTTAAAAAAAAGAGCATATATGCCAAAGCATGGGGGCATTAAGGGCGGAGGAGCGATTTTGCTCCTAATGCCGCATACATACAGTCGACATTCCGACGGAGGCTTGCCCGTGGAAAAGTCCAACCATGTGTACGCGGCATTACTTTTTATGCCGCGTACATACGGTCGAAATTCCGACGGAGGCTTGCCCGTTGAAAAGTCAGACCGTGTGTACGCGGCATAACTTTTTTGCGGGAGCAACCCGCTGACTGCACGTATTGAAGCAGTACCATGCTGTCAAGGCTCTCCCCCCACTGTGCCTGCTGTGCTGAAATCGCATATGTACCGACTTGACGTCCCATGTTGCTCCGGACCCTTTTCTAATGACGATATGTCCTACAGTATGCTCCTTTAAGTTTTCAATACCAAAGAGTGCTATCCCCCCATCACTGGTTGGAACCTGCTTTGTCCCCTTCCCCACCACCCTGTCTATACCTCCAGTCTCTTGATTGGTAGAGGTCCACGCGGGACTATGCTGCACCCCCCCTCCTCACGCTAATTGCTATCTGGTTCCCCTCAGGAGATTCTGGTCAATTGTCACGCCGGGCTGCCGCCGTGTTACCCACCCGAGTGCAGCATGACCTACTCTGCTATTAATTTCTCAAAGCGACCTCAATAACACCACCTGGACTACGCCGCCAAGAGGACTTCTTCTCTCATCCTGCTAAAAGAGACGTTCGAATTGCACTTAATTTCAGTCATGCTTAAAAACGTACTCTCCTCCAATATCTCCAGAGGTGAGATGGTACTATTTATACTGTTTTTTCTCTTGCCATAAGTACTGCTGATTGTATATCCTTCTCCCCTACCCTCCTGCTCTTACTCTCTATTCCCTTTACTCTCCTGCTCCCCGGGCCATGCTATTACTACTTTTCGCTTTTCACATGTCATATTTTATCCTGACTCTAGCCGGCGGTGCTTCCCTAAACGAGCGGATATGTCAGACTCCTGTAACTCAGCTTGTTCACCTTTTGATCTGCTCGTCTACCATCCTCTACCGCCATCTACTGATTGCTTATACAGCCTTTTAAAGTCAAGCCACATGACTGGGAAGTTAGAATTGCTTCCTACATCTCACATTCCAACTGTCTAAGTTTTGCTCCACTGCTCGATGAACCCCCTCCTACCCCTACTTTTATTCTCCCGCACCTCGTAACGATTGTGGCACACTGACACACGAACTGTCTGTCCTGTACTACTTACAAATCACTCGTTCTTCCTCGCTCTGTCATTTGGACACCTCCTATGGGTCAGTAACTTATCTGACACTCTCTCCCTGCCTTTACTTTGCTACCCGTTTTCTCCCCTGTTCTCCCCCCCCCCCCTTTTTTTTGTGGTCTCCCAAAACTCATTTAGGCCTGGGTCTCACATTGTTACAACTGTTTATGTATTTTATTCAGTATGGTTACACTGTTATACGGTTCTGTTGTTGCTCCCCTTAGATACTGCTCTATATGATGCCTACACACTTACTCCCAAGAAGTTTATCTTCTAAACTACTATTCCCCACACTGCGTGTGAGGACCGCTCTGGTACAATGCGGCCTCACGTGCCTTTTAACATAAATTTCTCCTTAGCCGTCTCTGCTCCCCACACCCATTGACGCACTTTGTTCCCCTAAAACTATTTCTTCTAGCCCGCTATGGCTGATGGTCTGTCAGCCCTCCTGACTCCTTAGTTCTCTCACGACAAACCACCCCCCACACGGTGGTCATCCACTTGGCTACCCCCTATCCGCTAAAAACTCTCTAACACACCACTGACTTCATCCGGCTACTCCGCGACTGTGGATATTTCCATACCTGGACGGGTGAGTGACTTCTCACCTGTCTCTGGATTTTTCCTCCCCCCCCCCCCCCCCCCCCCCCGGCTTTCTACTCCTGGACTACACGCACAAATACACTTCTTTCCTGTATCTTACTCCTCCCTGTCACCCCCACCCAGCCTCACAGCTTTTGTACTGACCTGTCGCTTTAGGCCTTTCATTCGGATCTCACCCTCACTTTCGCCACAGCTCTCGGAAACCTCCTTTTACCGCAGCCTAGAAGTCTTACGCTACCCCGACAATGGCTACTAATCCAACCACTGCTGACAAACTTCCTGTCAAGATAATCTCCCTCAAAGCACGGGGCCTTAACATACCTGAGCGTCGCTCTCAACTACTTCTCACCATGCACCGCAATAGGGCAGATATCGTTTTCGTTCAGGAAACCCATTTCCGCACCGATGCAACACCTAAATTACAAAATTACCATTATCCCGACTGCATTTCATGCAACCACCCCAACATCCAAATCAAAGGGAGTCTCAATATTAGTGGCGAAAACCTGCCCCTTTCAACATGTAGACACACTAGCTGATGTAGAGGGCCGATACCTTTTTATTAAGGGGACTCTGTTCGGTTGCACAGTCACACTGGCTAATATCTATGCTCAGTGCCGGCCCAAGACATTGTGCTGCCTGGTACCAAAAATGAAAAGCTGCCCCCCCCCAAAAAAAAATCACGCCCACCAAAATGCCCCCACATCCATTATTTTATATCATGATAACTAAAGTGGACCTGTCATGGCTCTATACATGTATATAGGAGTAGAAAGAGGACCTGTTATGGTTGTTTACATGTATAGAAGTATAAAAAAGACCTGTTATAGCTCTATTCATGTATGTAGGAGTATAAAGAGGACCAGTCCACACGTCTGTTTCTTCCTGTAACCCCCATCCCGGCGCTCCCACTCTTGACTCATTTCTAGGACCCCCTTAAGGACTACAGACATGATAAAAGACAGGAGATGGTCAGAGGCTGCGGACACGATACAGGAGGTGGACAGAGGCTGCGGTCTGCGGACATGACACAGGAGGTGGACAGAGGCTGCGGACATGACACAGGAGGGGGACAGAGGCTGTGGACATGACACATGAGAGGGACAGAGGCTGCGGACATGACACAGGAGAGGGACAGAGGCTGCAGACATGACACATGAGGGGGACAGAAGCTGCAGACATGACACGAGGGGGACAGAGGCTGCGGACATGACACATGAGGTGGACAGAGGCTGCGGACATGAGACAGGAGGGGGACAGAGGCTGCGGACATCACACAGGAGGGGGACAGAGGCTGCGGACATGACACAGGAGAGGGACAGAGGCTGCGGACATGACACATGAGGGGGACAGAGGCTGCGGACATGACACATGAGGGGGACAGAGGCTGCGGACATGACACATGAGGGGGACAGAGGCTGCGGACATGACACAGGAGAGGGACAGAGGCTGCGGACATGACACATGAGGGGGACAGAGGCTGCGGACATGACACAGGAGGGGGACAGAGGCTATGGACATGACCCAGGAGAGGGACAGAGGCTGCGGACATGACACATGACACAGGAGGGGGACAGAGGCTGCAGACATAACAAAGGAGGGGGACAGAGGCTGCGTACATAACACATGAAGGGGACAGAGGCTGCGAACATAACACAGGAGGGGGACAGGTGCTTCTGACATGACACAGGAGAGGGACAGAGGCTGCGGACATGACACATGGGGGGGAACAGAGGCTGCGGACATGACACATGAGGGGGACAGGGGCTGCGGACATAACACATGAGGGGGACAGAGGCTGCGGACATGACACAGGAGATAGACAGAGACTGCGGACATGATACATGAGGGGGACAGAGGCTGCGGACATGACACGGGGGGGACAGAGGCAGCGGACATGACACGGGGGGGGACAGAGGCTGCGGACATGACACAGGAGGGGGACAGAGGCTGCGGACATTAAACGGGGGGGGGGGGCAGAGGCTGCGGACATAACACATGAGGGGGACAGAGGCTGCAAATAGGATAGTGTCCTCCTCCTCTGTCCACCATCATATAAATTCTCCTCAACATCATCAGTTTGCTGTGTCCTCCTCCTGTGCCCCTTTCACCTATCCACAGGTCTGAACAGCTCTGACCTGTGGAGAGGTGAAAGGTGCACAGGAGGACAGCATACTGCTGATGTGGAGTAGAAGTTATATGATGGTGGACAGAGCACATCAGTCTCTGTCCCTCCCCTGCATGCCATGGCCGCTTCAGTGCAGTCCTCCTCTCATATCCCCCCCCCCAGTTTTACTTCCCCCTCCTCCTCCTCCTCCTCCTACCTGCTAGGCCCGAGTCCTACTGTGGCACTACACGAGCCACTGTTGTGACCGCACTTCCGTCCCGATCGTCTATTCAAAAATAGCGCTGGGTGGCACCATTACGTTACTGCGCATGCGCCGCCCGGCCCGAACGGCGCATGCGCAATTGCATGGTCGGGCTCGTGGCCATCTTTTTTACGGGCACCCGTGCCCATAAACGGACTTTCACGAACACCAAGTGTAACGGACATATGCATGCTGCCGGGACAGTTATAATCTTCATGCAGGAAGGACTACAAGGAACTGCATGGCTTGTCACAATTGGATGTACCACATTGTATTCTGAGCTCAAAGGGTTAATTGGACAAGTCTCTTTCATTGCTGAATGCTAATGTTTCCTTTGCATAGCTAATGAACTCTCTCTTGTGTAGGTAACAGCCCCCCTGTGAGGTGTATGCTGATGGGGATTATGTGTGAGTGATAATTGTTTTAAAGGTTAATTGAATTCTATTGAGAAAGGAATGTGCCTGGCCAGAAAATGTTAAGTGGTTTGCGGTGCCGAAGCGTCTAGAGACTGGTCAAGTGATTAATTCAAGGAGATGTCATTGTTTCAGGGGGTCTGTGTTGAAGCCCCCTACTGGGTGAAGGGGGGGGGCGGAAACTGTCATTGTTCTTGTAACAGTTGTAAGCAGATATAAGCAGGTGAAATATGCCAAATAAAGTTAGTCTGCTTGGCCCTTCAAACGTAGCCCGTCTCGTCTCTTGGAAGGGCGTTCGATGGGATATACCGGCGGTACTGGCATATCGCAGCTTGCCAGGGAAAAGGACGTCTCCAACGGCTGAGACCCTCTCACCAGTGGGTAGGGGTGTAACGGATCGTCACCGATCCGTGATCCGAACGGGCCACCCCGTTCGGATCGGCACACCACACGATCCGCGGATCGCTCCGGAGCCTCGGCCGTAGGAAAGTCCCCGGCTTCGGCCTAGCTCCGGAGCTGGCGGCCATCTTGCTCCAGCCCAGTGGAGAGCGTGTGCTTGCCAGTGACCCTTCACAGCATGGGACTGAATTCCCCTGGCTGCTCCGACAGAAGCGATGGATGTCACCGACTCACCCACTCACCCGTGATTACACAGTAATCTGTAAGTGTCTGGAAGGGGGAACGGCCAGCCTCTGCTCTGCAGATAAGATAATGTTAGGTGAGGGATCGGGAACAAGTGCACTGTATAGAGAGGTGAGAAACTAAGCCAGCAGTGTGTGTTCAGCTTGTTACTTCCTCTCACTCACTTTCTCCTCTCCCTAACCTGCCTGCTTGGAATGCCGTGCTGGAACAATCACACCGGGCTGTGAGGGGATCATGAGAGTCCTTAGGAGGGGTGGAGAGGGCTTAACCTGTCAGTGTGTGCTTGTACATCGCTACTGTCTGTGTGTGTGCTACACTGAGACACTTCCCCCACTGTATACACAGCATGTCACAGTACACCGTTCCTTTGCTTCACACACTGTGTATGGCATTGTCCAGGTCCCTGTTTAACCACTTCAGCCTCTGAAGATTTACCCCCCCCCCCTTCCTGACCAGAGCATTTTTTTGCGATACGGTACTGTGTCGCTCATATATTTAGGCCAATATGTACTCTGATAAATGTTTTTTGGTAAAAAAACAAATAGTTTTTTTTGTGAATAGCTGCGTTTAATGGCACCTTACATGCTTGCTAATGTGACAGAACTTCTCTGATATTAATATTTAACTTAATGTGAAAATCGGAGGTGTTCTGTCACATTAGCACGCATGTAAGGTTTGCTGCAGATTTTAAAATGTAACATGTAAACAGTCCGTCAGATTTACATATTCTGTATTTAAGCTCCGTTTTGTGTTGAAAATAACTGAATCTAAAACTCTGTTGGGTGTAACAAGTTTAGTATTTTTTTTTGCTGATCCGAAAAATGATCCGATCCGTGACTCCTGATCCGAGGATCGATCCGATCCGTGAGTTTTCTGATCCGTTACACCCCTACCAGTGGGTAGCCGTTACATTGGTTGGCAGCAGTGGGATGGTCCTTTTATCCAAAGAGCAAGTGCTGAATGGAGTCGCAGTACGCCAGGCTGAAAAGATCCACACTGAAAGATTTATTAGAGAGTGGTGGGAGGAGCGCCAGCAACAGACAACGGAGGGAGCTGATAGCTGAACTGCTGGAGCTGGACGAAATGGATGGATCCATGCAAGGAACGGAGCCCCTTGCACCGGTCAGCGAAGAAGATGTAATTACTGGGATTGTACAGCGGAGATTATCCTTGTATCCAGAAACGTCCGTGGAACTAATCAACCAGCTGTTTCGGGAAGCAAGGGAAGAGATACAAACGAAGAGGGGACAAGAACTGGAACTGGTAAGAGCGAGACAGCCCATTACACCTGCAGTTCCTACCCCCCCCACCTGCTGCTACAGGAAAGAAAATACTGTTCACTGCATTTAAAGCTTTTGTAGAAAGTGAGGAGGAAATAGATGGATATTTGGCGGACTTTGAGAGGCAGTGCTCACTACACCAGGTACCACCAGACCAATGGGTCACTATTTTGTCGGGGAAATTGTCGGGCAAAGCCAATGAAGCCTTTCGGGCTCTCGCTCCAGAGGATATTTTACAATATCAGCAAGTTAAAAAGGCGCTGCTAACCCGATATGCCGTAACGCCAGAAGCCTACCGCCGGCGCTTCCGGGAGTCCAAGAAAATGGCTGTGGACTCCCACATTGAATGGGCCAACCAGTTACAAAGGGTGGCATCCCTTTGGGTCCAAGGGTGCAAGGCCAACACCAGGGAGGAAGTATTGCAGCTGTTCCTAATGGAACATTTCTTCCAAGACCTGGCCACAGACATACAAGACTGGGTACGAGATCGCCGTCCCGCTAACTTAAACGAGGCGGCTCGGCTAGCAGATGAGTACGCGGAGACAAGGAAAGTAAGCCAGGGTACTATGCGGCTGGCTCAGAAGGTAGAACCGCGTACTCCAACCGTCACCCCACGCCCAGAGTTTCGGGCTCCAGTCCCACCACGTCCTCAGGGGCCTAGCAACTACCCCCGGGATTCGCCTAGGGTGACGTGCCATCACTGCAGCGACACGGGACATATTGCTCGTTATTGCCCTTTGAGAGCTACAAATAACAATTGGAGACGCACAACACCCAACACAGAGGTCACTCCATCACGTCCCTCTGCGGCCCACTGCCTGGAGACCGAGGGGGGGCCCTGAGGAATGTCTGGGAATTTGGTATGAGGCAGACCCAATACAAGCGGCCTCTCCGGATAACCGTCAGCATCACCGTCAGGAGGTACGAGTGAATGGACAAGTAGCACAAGGCCTAAGAGATTCCGGGACTACTATCACTCTGATTCAAAAACATCTGGTAAAGCCAGAGAACGTGTCCACTCGCACAGTTGCCGTCCGGGTCGCAGGGGGTGCTGTATTTCGCGTACCCACCACCCGGGTGCACTTAGACTGGGGGGCCGGGTCAGGAAAGACCACAGTTGGTATCATGGACAACCTACCTGCCGAGGTGGTGCTGGGCAACGACATTGGCCCTCTGACTTTGGCTTATTTACCTACACCTGCTGCTGCTTGTCCCGTGACCACCCGCGTTGCTGGAATCAACCCGCTTGCTGCTGAGAACCGGGTAAGACTACCTTCCCCGACATGTACTGTAGATCCGGCACAATATCACAGTCTAAAATGGGAATGTGACAAGTTGGCCAGTGAGAAATCAGAGATGCAACGACACTATGTCATGTATTATGAGATGTCCCGTGGCTTAAACATTGAAATGCACAAACAGGCGGAAATTGTCAAGAGATTAAATGGGATTTGCATCCAGGTGGTGCCGTATCTGTCCCAAGAGCATCAGCAACAGGTTTTGGGAGCCATTGAGAGAGCAAAGCAAGTGACTGTTCCAGAATTGAATTCTATTCTTCACCGTCACCATCAGCTACCGACCTGGTAAGCCAATGGGAAGGCCGACGGACTGTCCAGGCAAACGGAACTTTTACCCTAACAGCAGACCGGACATCCCCAAGTTGATCCGAAAAGGATCAATCCGGGTCTGCCGGAGTGTTCCACAAAAGGGGAGTAGTGTAACGGACATATGCATGCTGCCGGGACAGTTATAATCTTCATGCAGGAAGGACTACAAGGAACTGCATGGCTTGTCACAATTGGATGTACCACATTGTATTCTGAGCTCAAAGGGTTAATTGGACAAGTCTCTTTCATTGCTGAATGCTAATGTTCCCTTCGCATAGCTAATGAACTCTCTCTTGTGTAGGTAACAGCCCCCCTGTGAGGTGTATGCTGATGGGGATTATGTGTGAGTGATAATTGTTTTAAAGGTTAATTGAATTCTATTGAGAAAGGAATGTGCCTGGCCAGAAAATGTTAAGTGGTTTGCGGTGCCGAAGCGTCTAGAGACTGGTGAAGTGATTAATTCAAGGAGATGTCATTGTTTCAGGGGGTCTGTGTTGAAGCCCCCTACTGGGTGAAGGGGGGGGGCGGAAACTGTCATTGTTCTTGTAACAGTTGTAAGCAGATATAAGCAGGTGAAATATGCCAAATAAAGTCAGTCTGCTTGGCCCTTCAAACGTAGCCCGTCTCGTTTCTTGGAAGGGCGTTCGATGGGATATACCGGCGGTACTGGCATATCGCAGCTTGCCAGGGAAAAGGACGTCTCCAACGGCTGAGACCCTCTCACCAGTGGGTAGCCGTTACACCAAGGACGGTTGGCAAGGCTGCAATTTGCCTCAGTGGGGCGGGCGGAACGGTGATGGCGGGCGGCAATTTGCCGCCCCCCCAAATATGCCGCCTGGTACATTGGTACCATCTAGTCCCATGGTAGGGTCGGCCCTGTCTATGCTCCAAACTCTCACCAAGTTACCTTCTTTCAGGACATCACTACTAGTCTAGCTGCATTCCAGGAAGGTATGCTCATTCTGGGCGGCGCCTTTAACGTCCCTCTTGACCCATTACAGGATACCTCCACGGGCACATCCTCTCTCACGTACGCGGCCCTCCGATCGATCAAGGCCCAACTCCAGACCCTACTGCTACATGATACTTGGCGCACCCTTAACCCTAATGGCAGGGACTTCACTTTTTTCTCCACGCCACACAATAAGTATTCCAGGATCGACTACCTCCTTTTATCCCAACATGACCTCCCCATCCTACACCATGCCTCCATTGATCCTATGTTTCTTTCTGACCACCACCCAATATCTTTGACACTAGCTTTTCCGGAAAAACGTCCTTACTCACAATCATGGAAGCTAGATCCCTCTCTACTCACGGACCCGACTATCGCGGCGGACGTCAAGCTCCGCCTTAAACAGTACTTTGAAGAGAATAAGCCTTCTGACATTTCCTCGCTTATCACTTGGGAGGCTCACAAATGTGTAATACGGGGCACCCTAATGGCAGCTGCAGCAAAACGCAACCGTGAGAAACGTAAACGTTTCCTGGACCTTACTACCCGAATTCGTCAAATAGAGAAAACACATAAACGTTCCCAAGCCTTTAATATCCTCCAATCTCTCCTGCATGCTATAACCAAACTATTAAAACTCCTGGGTAAACAACTTAGGCGTAAATATATACTCTCCCAAAGAGTCTTCTATGAATACAGTAACAAAGCGGGGCGACTATTGGCTAGAGCTTTACAAGCCAAGAAAGCTTCCACGACAGTTCACTTCCTGGCGGACTCAACGGGTCGTAAACTTAACTCAGCCCCTGATATAGCTAGGCAATTTGTTACATACTATTAGCAACTATACAACCTCCACCCCGCTGACTCACCTGCAAACTCACTCCCCAGAAAACAGGCGATCAGAGACTTTTTGACGCAGTACTGTCCAACACCAATTTCAGACTCCATGACCCAGGATTTAAACACCCCATTGACTAATGAGGAAGCGACTTTCGCGTTGAAACAAATGAAACCTGGAAAAAGCCTGGGCCCGGATGGACTGACAGTTGGATACTATAAGGCTTATGCCCACCTCCTCACCCCCTTCTTCACCTCAACCTTCAATTCTTTTGCCACTCCCATTACTCCCCCACAAGACTTGCTCGCTGCCCATATAGCTGTAATACCGAAACCAGGTAAAGATCCCTCTATGGTTACAAATTACAGGCCCATTTCCCTGCTGAATGTGGACCTCAAGTGGTACGCCAAAATGCTTGCGAATCGACTCCTACCCAAACTTATAGACTTAGACCAGGTCGGTCTTATCCCTGGCAGAGAAGCAAGGGATAACACCCTCAAAACCATCACCATCCACCACTGGCTCACAACCACTCGAAAATAAGGATTCATGCTCTCTCTTGACGCAGAGAAGGCATTCGATAGGGTGGCTTGGGACTATATGTCGGAAACCTTGCAATTCCTAGGCCTCCCTCAACGTATGCTCCACTTTATTATTGCACTCCATGCCAACCCCACTGCCAGGGTTCGTGTCAATGGCCACCTATCGGATGCCTTCTCAATTTCCAACGGAACCCGTCAGGGATGCCCCCTTTCTCCACTCATCTTCGTCCTTACACTTGAGCCACTCCTGAGACGCCTCAGGGACAAAGGGATTGATATCAATAACAACAACTACAAAGTAGCGGCTTTCGCCAACGATATTCTTCTTTTCCTGACAGAGCCTATCACAACTCTCCCAAACCTACTTGCAGATCTCAAAACTTTCAATCACTTGACTAGTTTGCAAATCAATTATTCAAAATCTAATGCCCTCAATATCTCTCTCCCCCCCGACATATGCTCACAATGTCAGGCTAATTTTCCCTTCAAATGGAACATTCACTCACTTACATACCTGGGTATTCAGCTCCCATCCTCCCTGACAGATCTTTACTCTGTTAATTATCTCCCGCTACTACAAACCATATTGAAAGACCTTAAAAACTGGTCCACGGGGCTCTTCTCTTGGTTTGGCAGAGCAGCGGCAATCAAGATGAATGTCCTACCCCGAATCCTTTACCTACTACAAACAATCCCGATCAAGCTCCCACAAGCCTTCTTTTCGACGTATCGAAAGGTATGTACTGACTTCATTTGGGGCGGACTTCGACCCAGACTGAGTTACGCCAGGCTCACCATCCCTAAACTCAAAGGGGGCATTGGCCTCCCAGACCTCCGCAAATATCAACAAGCCTGTCACCTGGCTAGGATTGTTGATTGGAACGCACACCACGCCACTAAAGCATGGGTCCGACTAGAACATTCTTTGTCACCTATCCCACTCTCCCAAACCCCTTGGATTAAACCGAGCCAAATCCCCCCCCCCCCATACCAGGCTCACCCTCTGATTCTTCCAACACTGGCCTCTTTCCGTGAGACATGCGCTAAATATCGAATTTCCTCAACTCTAGGCCCGATGACCCCACTTAGACACAATCCAGACTTTGCTCCAGGGCTGTCTTCCTCCTTTCTGTTGGATATTTGGCCCCACACGCATGTTCGTGCGAAACTTTTTTGAAAACGACCATCTCATTTCCCAAGAGAATTTAGCGACCAAAATGGTGAACGGATCATTTCCCCTCTGGACTTATGTTCAAATTAGACATTTCTTCAAAAGGTCCAACCCAAGACCTGACTGGTCCCGACAACACACCCCCTTCGAGACACTCTGCTTGAGCCCTGAACCTCTAACCCATTTGATCTCATCTATATATGCAATGCTATTCCTAGATCAACGTCCAAAACTCAACTGGGCCAGCCATAAATTGGAGACAGAACTCTCCGTTGACCTAACAGATCGCGACTGGGAAGCCATATACTCCTGCATACATAAGAGAACAGTGAATGTACATGTACAAGAAAACGCTTTTAAAATATTCTCAAGATGGTAAAGGACCCCCCTTAGGTTACATAACATCTATCCCTCTGTTTCCCCGCAATGTTGGAGATGTGGAGCTGAGACTGGTTCACTCTTATACATCTGGTGGTCTTGCTCTAAACTGCAACCTTTTTGCAAGGAAGTCCACCGACTCACTAACCTTATTACCACCTACAACCTTGACTTCTCACCAGCACAGTTTCTGCTCCACCATTCCAACATACCTCCAAAGACCTACATTCGGTCCCTAGCCATGCACCTAGTCAACGCAGCGAATCTCTGTATCCCTGCAAAATGGAAATCACCAGACCCCCCAACCTTATCTGACTGGTTCAAACGCATACATAAGACGGCAGACATGGAGGAACTGATACATCAGGCACATGACACACCGTCTAAGTATACCGAAATCTGGGCTTGCTGGCTACATTTTACCACAACAGACGAATACAAAGCTCCTACCTCATAATCATTTTCCGAGAGCTGTGGTGAGTCACCAAGCGATCCCCTTTCCTGTTTACTTTATTTACCCCTTCTGGAATACTCCTCACTGCTCCCTCCCCTTTACCACCCCTCACCCTAATGTGTTAACCTACTACACACTTACAGGTGGTGACACCTATCCAAGAAATCCTACCATACCTACTCCTCCCCCTGACCAGTCCACAGACATTCTCCCATGCAACCCCATGCAACCCTCCCACTCTCCTGGTTATTTAACCCTATTCTTATCGATAGACCTTTTGCCTTACTGTTCCCTTGTGCATTGGATAACCGAAAGATGACCCCTAGGTCACTTCCTTTAGAATTTTCTTTTTCTTTGCCGTGTCACTTAACATAAGCATGTTTTCCTATGAGAGTTCTGACCCTCTTATGCCTCGCAGATTTTAGGCTGCATTCTTGCGGGGGCCGCTAGGGGGTGCTCCCATTGTGTATCAGCGTGTAGTATGCAAATTGCATACTACCACTGATTCACAAGCTTGCGCGGGCCCCACGCAAGCCAGGTACGGAGTTTCCGTACGGCTACTTTTAGCGCAAGGCTGCCCGTTCTAATAGTAGGGGCAGCCAATGCTAAAGTATAGCCGGCCTTCCCGCGCCGTGAAATTTGAATTTCACGGCGTTTGCGTAAGTGAAACGTGAATGGCGCTGGACGCCATTCACGTTCACTTAGAAGCAAATGACGTCCTTGCGACGTCATTTGCCGCAATGCACGTCGGGAAAGTTTCCCGATGGAGCATGCGCTGTACGCTCGGCGCGGGAGCGCACCTAATTTAAATGATTCCCGCCCCCGGCAGGATCATTTAACTTGCGCGCGCTTACGCCGGGCAAATTTGCCGGCGCGCCCTCGCAATTCACGGAGCTACTGCTCCGTGAATCGAGGGCAGCGCAAAATATTTGCGGGGGCGCAGGGCAAAATCGTTGCCCTGCTCCCCCGCAAATATCGCGCAATTCTACTTGAATCTGGGCCACTGTATTATTTACACAGCAGCTGCGCCCGCAACTATGCATTTTATCGACTAATGTTTATGCATTTTACTCCCTGTTCTGTAACCATTCTCTTCAATAAAAAAATTTGAAACAAATTTTTTTTTATTTTTTACTATGTTTTTTTTGGTATTTGCTTTGCAGGTATGGTATGATCTTACTGTTATACTGTAATGTTACTTTGTTTTAATGTTAACCATCATTTGCTTAGCAGGTACGCCATTCAGTTGCAGCGCGGATTTATTTAGCTTGACAGCAACAGCGTTTGCTCCCACGATACACAAAGCCGCGACTCCAATGCTGTAGGAGGTGATTTCACCACCACAGTTAAAAAAAGAGCATATATGGCGAAGCATGGGGACATTAGGGGCGGAGGAGCGATTTTTGCTCCTAATGCCGCGTACATACGGTCGAAGGGCCTTGAGAGGTAAGGAAGTCTTCCTCTTCCTCCCTCTGTTTTGCCTCAAGTGCCCTGTCCATTATTCCATGCAGCGTGTGCTCCAACAGGTGGATAAGAGGGACAGTGTCACTGATGCATACACTGTCACTGCTCATCATCCTCATGGCTTCCTTAAATGGTGACAGGACAGTGCATGCATCCCTAATCATGGCCCACTGACGTGGGAAAAAAAACAAGCTCCCCTGACCCTGTCCTGGTGCCATATTGGCACAGATACTCATTGATGGCCCTCTGCTGCGTGTGCAGCCGCTGCAGCTTGGCCAACCTAGAGTTCCACCTGGTGGGCATGTCACAGATTAGGCGGTTCTTGGGCAGGCTGTATTCCTTTCGGAGGTCAGCCAGCCGAGCACTGGCATTATATGACTGTCAGAAATGCACACATAGTTTCCTGGCCTGCTTCAGGACATCCTGTAAGCCTGGGTACCTGCCCAATAACCGCAGAACCACCAAGTTAAGGACGTGAGCAAAACAGGGCGCATGGGTCAGTTGTCCCTGTCGGAGGGCGGAGAGGAGATTGGTGCCATTGTCGCAAACCACCATTCCTGGCTTAAGCTGGCGTGGTGTCAACCGCCTCTGAGCCTGCCCCTGCAGAGCTGACAGAACCTTTGCCCCAGTATGGCTCCTGTCCCCCAAGCACACCAGCTCAAGCACCGCATGGCATCTTCTTGCCTGCTTACCTGCATAGACCCTTGAACGCCTACAGAGCACCGCTGGTTCCAAGGAGGAAGAAGAGGAGGAGGAGGTGGAGGAGAGAGGTGTGTCACAATCACCAGTAGTAGAATTTTGGAGGCGTGGTGGCAGAACAACCTCCAACACTACTGTACCTTGTCCTGCATTCTTCCCAGCTGCCAGCAGAGTCACCCAATGCGCCGTGAAATATAGGTAACATCCCTGTCCAAGCCTGATGGACCATGAGTCAGCAGTAATATGCACCTTACCACTGACCATCCTGTCCAGCGAGGCATGGACATTGCCTTCCACATGCCAGTAGAGAGCCAGAATCGCCTTTCGTGAGAAAAGTGGCATTTGGGAACCTGCCACTGAGGTACCGAACATTCCACAAACTCACGACAGGGGGCAGAGTCTACCAACTGAAAAGGCAGCAGTTGACGTGCTAGCAATTTAGCCAAGCTAGCATTCAACCGCTGGGCATGTGGATGGCTGGGAGCCAACATCTTTTGAAGCTGCAGCAGCTGGGGCAGGGAAATTTGCCTGGTACAATCTGACGTTGGTGTACCAATAGCAGATTGCCCGCAAGTACTTGGCTATGACACACCTAATTCTACACCTTCATTCCTCTCAGTGCAGGCTTCAGAGAGGACTGAAGGTATAGTGGAGTTGGAGATCCCAGCTGATGAGGAGCAAGGAGAGGTCCGCTTTGTTCTTTGGTGTGGGTCTTTTAGGTACGCTTGCCAACGAACTGCATGGCAGGTCGACATATATCTGGTCAAGCATGTGGTGCCCAACCGGGTTTTTGCCACGTGAGATACGCTTGCGACATATGTTGCAAATAGCAGCGGTGCGATCTGATGCACTAGTATCAAAAAAGGTCCACATCAAAGAACTTTTGGAATAACTCAGATGGACAGCAGTGCCCTGCACATGCGGAGCTCTGCAGTGTGATGCAGTCGGTGTGCTGCCCTTAAGCTGGCCCCTGGAGGGCATCCTGCCTCGTTGGACATGTGCCTCCTCCTCCTCTCTCCTATCAGGCACCCACGTAGAGTCAGTGACCTCATTATCCCCTCCCTCCTCATCACTGTAGAAAACCTGCCAGTATGCTGCAGCTGGGGGGAACATGACTGCCAGATTGCTGTCCTTCTTGGGCACCCCCTCTCTCTGGGCTCACGTTACTGCCTTCCTCTAGCTGGGTACCATCATCAGAGCCTTCATAACGATGCGCATCCTCCTGCAGCATGTACCCAACACTGTGGTCATACAGTTCGGGGGACTCATCAGGAGGACATGGTGGGGCTAGGGAAGGAGTGACTGATGCCATTGAGCAGAGGGAAGAGGCCGCAATGGAATCTGCTTTGCCAGACAAAGTAACCTGAGCCTGGGTGAGAGAGGATGAGAAGGATGAGGATGGCTTGGTCATCCACTCTACCAAGTCTTCGGCATGTTGCGGCTCAACACGGCCAGCTGTCGAAAAAAAGGACGAGCAAGTCCCACTGCCACGTGCTGATGAGGATGCACCGTGTCCACGACCAGCACTGTTGCCTCTAGACGCAGAACCTGCTTGACCTCTTTTATCGGCTTGTGACTCTCTGCCTCTCCTTGTTGTCCTTCCAGACATACTAATGGCCTGCAGGAAGATGTAGCTGCACAAAGCTGGGATGTATTTTTATACTGATTATACTGCAGCTAGCAGAATCAACTGCCTGCCTGAAGTATTATTATTAAGAGACCACCAGCAATTGTCTTCAGTTAGCTTTAGGTGCACACTGTGCAGAGGACACAGTACACCAAGTGAAAATACTTGCAGATCCCTGCCTGTGGTATTAGTATGAGAACACCAGAAATTGTATTCAGGTAGGTTTAGGTGCACACTGTGCAAAGGACACTAATAGCTAGATTCAGGTAGATGGGCGCATTTTTGTGCCGGCGTACGCAAAGTATATGCGATACGCCGGCATAAGTCGGAGAGCAAAATAGATGATTCACAAAGCACTTGCTCTCCTATTTGCGCCGGCCGAACCTAAATTTGAAGGCGTAAGCCGGTGTAAGTGGGTGTGAACTTATGCAAATGATTGTCTGAGCGTGGTGCAGTGGCTTACGCCAGGCTTATCTTCAACGGAGCATGCGCAGTGATGTCTAAGTCGGATCGCTTCCTTGTGCGCATGCGCGCAACTAGGTCAGCCGAACTTTCCGTTGTACGCCGGACTATTGACTTGCGCCGAGCGCATAAATACGCCCAGACATGCGTCCGTCCGACGCAAAGATACATCCAGCTTTTCCCCCCCCTGAGCAAGGTAATTTTGCTGGTGGCTTGTTTTTTCTGGATGATGTCTGCTCCCGTCAGCAAACGGAAAAATAACTTTACTGCACAGGAGAGGGCAATAATTATTTCTGGCATGAAGCAGTTTGATCGGTTCCTCCATGGTGCGGAGAGTAGGGATACCACCCGTGCCAGGAAACAAGAGATCCTGGACATTATTGCCACTCAGGTGAATGCCCTTGGCAATGTCCCCCACAGCGGAAAGGACATTAATAAAAAAATTATTGACCTGCGGCTCCGTGTGCGGGAGAAGCTTGCTAAAATTATGAAGCACCAGACTGGCACTGGGGATGGACCACCCTGCGATATAGAACTGACCCCGGAGGATGAGAGGGTCGCCCAGTGTCTGCATAGGGAGCAGGTGGAGGGAGTTGAGGGGTTTGATTCCCGGGATGATGCCTCGAGGACAGGTAAGTGTGTTTTATATTCCCTATCTGGTGTGTAGCATGTGTGGGGGTGGTTGGGAACATGTGACAAGTGTGTGGGTCCCCCAACATGTGACTGCTTTATGTCGTCCACAGATGTGCAGGAGGGAGCGGGCCCATCTGGTGTCGGTGGCCGTCCCACCACATCTTCCGAGGAGCAGCCTCAGGAAGACCCCCAAGATGCTGCGGTGGTGGGGAGTGTCCACACTTCTCCTTTTGAGGAGGTGGTGGAGGAGTCTGTGGACCTTGGCCAGATCGGCCTCATTATAGAGGAGGCCATTTTGATGGCTGGGCCCTCTCATACATCCACCCCCATCAGGGGAAGCCCCTCTGTTTCTCCCACCGCGGGGGAACCACCTCAAGGGGCTCACCCTACACCCGCTCAATCGCCTCTTCTGCCCCAAGAAAGGCGACCAGGAAGGCCTCGCACAGACGGGCAAACATGTACGATGAAAACGGTCCACCGGACCGTTTTCAGCGGACATGCCCGCCCGGAGATTTCTGTATGATGGCTGTACACACGACCATACAGAAATCCGCGCGTACACGATACGCGGCGACGAGGCCGCGCCGCGACGATGACGCGGCGAAGTGCGCGGCCCTGGCAGTTCAATGCTTACACGCATGCGTCAAAGTCATTCGACGCATGCGAGGGATGGCGGCCGCTCGGACATGTACGGTAAGTCTGTACAGATGACCGAACATGTCCGACGGACAGGATTCCAGCGGGCATGTTTCTAAGCAAGTTTAGAAACATCCCCCCCCACCCCAGGCTCCCCCAGGCAGCTGAGGAGCCAGAGAGGTGCCGGCAGGCGCCGTCAGGCAAGATAATTGCCTTTTTTTCATTACTTTTTTTTACTATACTCAGGTCATGAGTTTATTTTTGTTTACTATACTCAGGTCATGAGTTTATTTTTGTTTACTTTACTCAGGTCATGAGTTTATTTTTTTTTTAATATGCTCAGGTGATGCATTTTTCTAATTTTGAAAGCACACGGTGAGGAGTGCTGCTACAGTGTGACTGGTGTGTGAATGTGGGGGGTGACACTCCTGCCAGTAAGGTTTGTCACCCTCAGTCGTTGGGGAGAAGTGATCCCCATGACCCATGTGAATGGTGTATGACTGTACAGTGACATAATTGGAGCCTTGGCGTGGCGTTGCTGCTCCCAAGTACCGTGCGGTGTACTTTGGTCTAATCCAATTTCATGAGGATGTGGGGTGTGTGTGCTAGGGACCACAGTGGTGTGCATGCGTGCATTCTCCTTGTGCCATGATGAATGTGTGTGTTAAACGTGCAAACATGCGTCTTCTGACTGGTGCTCCCACAGCAGACGGGGTATCCTCGGTTAGGGGGGATTGCGTGGTTCGGGGGTCAGGTCATCACGTATGTCAATCTCCAGGCCCTTTCTCATGGCGTAGTTGTGCAGAATGCAACATGCCCCGATGATCTGGCACACAAAGTTTGGGGAATACAACAGGGTACCCCCAGACTTATCCAGGCATCGGAAACGGGACTTCAGGAGGCCAAAGGTGCGTTCCACCACTCCACGGGTACGTGTGTGTGCAGCATTGTATCTTTGTTCTCCTGGGGTTTGGGGAGTCCGGTATGGAGTCATGAGATGAGGTCCAAGTGCATATGCAGAGTCACCTGGAAGGGAAAAGACAGGAGGATGTTAGTCATGCATGTGCCCCTCGTGATGTCTGCATCATGGGGTTGGACAGTCATGCCTGACACCCATGTCACTCACCAACCAGCCAGCTGTCCCTGTACACGTTCTGTTCGAATTATGTTGGGATGTTGCTTTGACGGAATATGTAGCTGTCGTGGCTGGCCCCTGGGTGTTTGGCACGGACGTGCCATATGAGGCACTGGGCATCGGCTATCACCTGTACGTTGATGGAATGCCAATGCTTCCGATTGCGGTATATGTGCTCTGTCTCACGGGGGGGGGGGGAATCCGGCAATTCTGTAGAAATCCTCCATTGCCTTCAGCCGCAGATGCTCCTGGGTGGGTCTGATGAAGTGGTGGGACATGCGTCTGAGGATTGCGGGGATAACCTGGTGCACACATCTGCTCATGCTGGTTTGTGACATCCCAGACATGACTCCACTTGTACGCTGAAAAGATCCACTGGCGAGGAAATGCAGTGTTGCCAGTACCTTGACCAGTGGCTGAACTGCATGTGCATGATGTGTCTTGCTGGTGATGTCATCATGCAGGGTTCTGGCTATTTCCTGGATGGCATCAGGGCTGAATCTGAAGATGCGATACACCTCTGAATCACCCATGCCAAAGATGTTCATGAGCGTTCGGTATATGCTCTCCTGTGCCCTCCTACGAGTCGGTGGACCCATTAGTAGTGCTAGGAGCACGCCTGCCCCTGGCATGTTGGCACACAGATGTGTTGTCCTGCAAGTGTGGGTGCTCAGCTTGCTCAGCTCGTCTGTAACGCTGCTGCAGCTGCTCTCCAGCTGACCTGTGTCCGTCTGGTGCAAAGTTATTCCACCTTTTTGATGGAATAACTTTAGGCCTGACGTACGACTTGCGCGCACCAGGCTTAGCCTGCGTCGGGCGCACTTACATGCGAGAATCGGCGTATCTCCTTCATTTGCATATTTGAGTAGGAAATCAATGCGAGCGGAAAATGCGTTGCGCCTAAATATACGCCCAAGTTAGGCCGGCGTAGAAAAGTTGCGTCGGTCGGAGGAAGCCCATTTTCAGGCGTATCTTGTTCTGTGGGTACGGAATAAAAATGCGCCGGCGCATATTTACACTTACTGGCCCAGATTCACGAAGCTCAGCGCATCAATAGGCGGGCGTATCGCAATGCAGATACACTAGACCGTCGAAACTTAGAGAGGCAAGCAGCCTATTCAGCAAGCAAATGCGCGCTGCGATGCGCCATCGTAATGTAATTTTGATGGCGTAACCCGACGTAATTCAAATTGGGAAGGAGGTGGGCGTGATCCATTTAAATGAATCGTGACCCCATGCAAATTAAGGTCCGAACGAACGGCGCATGCGCCGTCACGTGATCGCATCCCCCGCGTCCCACTGCGCATGCGCCCCAATTCGCCGATCGTATTCCCCCCCACGATAACCCAGCCCACCGTTTCCGCCCAGGGCATAAATCCGCACGGACATGCGCCAGTCAAGTGCAAAAGTACACCTGCTGGTTTTGGTCGTTTGGTGTGGCTACTTTTGCTTTGTTCAGATCAAAAAAGATGTCTGAGGCTGGCACGAAAGATAGGAGGGAAAAAAACTTTCTTATTGAGGAGAAGGCGGTGATTATTGATGCCATGAGGAAGTATAACAAGTTCCTCCACGGCAAGGAAAGTGGCTCGACCAGCAAGGTCCGTAAGGATCAAATCTTGGCACAGATTGCAGCGGAGGTGAGTGCCCTTGGCTATGCCAACCGGACCCCAGACAAGATCGCCAAGAAGATCAACGACCTGCGGCGTCTTGTGAAGGAGAAGGTGGCCAAGATAAAAAAACACAGTAGGGGCACCGGAGGTGGACCAGCCCTGAAACTAAGACTGACACCTGATGAGGAGGTCATTGCCAGGTGCCTGGAGAAGGAGCAGGTGGAGGGCCTGGAGGGCTTCGAGTCAGTTGATCAGCCCTTGAGAACAGGTGAGTGTGTTTTTTCTTTAATCTGGTGTATAGCATGTGGGGGGGGGTAGTGAATATGTGACAAGTGTGTGGGTCCACCAACATATTACTGTTTTGTGTCATCCACAGATATGCAGGATGAAGCGGGCCCATCCTCGGCTGCTGGCCAACCAAGCCCATCCCAGGATACCAGTGTCCACACCTCTCCATTAGAGGAAGTGGAGGAGGAGCACGGGCACCTGGATGATGGCATATATCTGGGGGATGAGACCACCGTCGCTGGACCCTCCCATACCTCCATAGGGGATACCCCCCCAAGGGACTCAAACTTTATTGTAACCCCCCCAAGGGCCTCCACCCTTTTGGGAAGCCCCCTAAGGGCCTCCGACCTTTTGGGAAGCCCATCCTCCCTAAGGGAAGTTCCCTCAGGGTCCTCCCCATACATTCGTCCCCAAGCCTCACCTGCACCCAGGAAGGCAATTAGGAAGACGAGGGGTGATCCTGATGCCTTA
Source organism: Rana temporaria (assembly GCF_905171775.1). Taxonomy (NCBI): domain Eukaryota; kingdom Metazoa; phylum Chordata; class Amphibia; order Anura; family Ranidae; genus Rana; species Rana temporaria. The sequence continues at coordinate 106,168,487 of NC_053500.1, forward strand.
GAAGCCACTTTGGCTATGGACCTGGCCAGGCAGACCCAACATGTGGGTTCTGTTGCATGTGATATGCGCCGGGTGGCAGCCAGCCTGGCCTCCATGCAGCAGACCCAGGCTGCTTTCACTGCCACCATTAGTGAAAATGTGCAGGAGGTCAGTGCCAACAGCACTGCGTTGGTGACCTGCGTTAGGGACCTGGATGACACTAATTCAGGCCTTGTGGCAGAGGTCAGGAGTCTGGGAGTGGCCATACAGGCCAATACAGCAGCCATTGAGGCGGTGGGGAATCAGACCACTGCGGTCCTCACCCGCATAGCCCTGGCTTTAGAGGGTATCCAGGCAGCCAGGGAGAGACCGGGGGATGTTCCTCCTCCCAATGACCCACCCCCCCCACCCGCGGCTGCCCCCAGGCAACAGAGGGCACGGAGCCTTGGCACTAGGCGTAGTACACGTCGGGCCAGATGAGTGCCATTTAGAATATTTTATTTTTATATTCTATTTGATTTTTGGTTATTAATTGATACTCATGATATGAGTGATATTTTGTTATTATGATACTCGATTGGAGTTGTATTTATTTTATTATTATTTGGGATATATATATTGACAAATATTTTCTGAAAAACATACAGCAACATAATTGGAGCCTTGACGTGGCGTTGCTGCTCCCAAGTACCGCACGGTGTACTTCGGTCTAATCCAATTTATTGGTGTTTGGGGGGGGGGGTGTGTTAGGGACCACAGTGGGGTGCATGCGTGCATTAGCATTGTGACATGTTTGATGTGCGTGTTGCACGTGAAAATAAGCCTACCACGAGGCATCTCCTGACTGCTCTTCCCTCAGCAGACGGGGGACCCTCGGGTGGGGGGGGAATGTCTGGTTCGGGGGTCAGGTCATGACGGACTTCAATCTGCAGGCCCCTTCTCATTGCGAAATTGTGCAAAATGCAACATGCACCGATAATCTGGCACACAAAGTCTGGGGCATACAACAGTGTACCCCCAGACCTATCTAGGCATCGGAAACGTGACTTCAGGAGGCCAAACGTGCGCTCCACCACTCCCCGGGTACGTATATGAGCCTCATTGTAGCTTCTTTCTCCTGGGGTTTGTGGGTTCCGGAATGGGGTCATCAGGTGGGGTCCCAGGGCATATCCAGAGTCACCTGTAAGGGAAAAGACAGGAGGATGTTAGTCATGCATGTGCCCCTCGTGATGTCTGCATCATGGGGGGGGGACAGTCATACCTGACACCCATGTCACTCACCAACCAGCCAGCTGTCCCCATACACGTTCTCTTCAAATTGTCTTGGGATGTCGCTTTGCCGGTAGATAAAGCTGTCATGGGTGGCCCCAGGGTGTTTAGCACAGACGTGCCATATGAGGCCTTGAGCATCGGTTATTACTTGTACATTAATGGAATGCCAATTCTTCCTGTTACGGTACATATGCTCAGTGTCACGGGGGGGCTGGAGTGCCACATGAGAACAATCAATGGCCCCCACAGTGCGTGGAAATCTGGCTATTTTATAGAAATCGGTTCTTGCCTTTGCCTGCTGGACCTCCTGGGTGGGTCTCACAATGTGGTGGGACATCCGTCTCAGGATAGCGGGTACAACTTGGTGCACGCACCTACTCATTGTGGATTGGGACATCCCAGCCAAATTTCCACTGGTTCTTTGAAATGATCCACTGGCAAAAAAATGCAGGGTTGCCATGACCTTGAGCAGTGGCGGCACTGCTTGTGATCGATGTGTTGGGTTGGTGAGGTCATCCTGCAGGGATCGTACTATTTCCATGATGGCTTCAGTGTCAAATCTCAACAAGCGAAACACCTCCGATTCAACCATGCCAAAGAGGTCCATGCGATCTCGGGGTACCCTCTCCTGTGCCCTCCTCCTCCTGCGTGCGCGTAGACGCCGTAGTACTATGACCACGGCTGCCCCTGACATGTTGGCACACAGATGTGTTGTCCTGCAAGTGTTGTTGCTCAGCTCCTCTGTCACGCTGCTGCTGTTGCTGCTCTCCAGCTGACCTGTGCAAGTCCGTTGCAAAGTTACCCCTGCTTTTATGAAGGGTAACTTTAGATCGGGCTAGCAGCTTACGCGCACCGCGCGTAGCCTACGACGGACAATCGTACGCATGTGAATCGGCATTTCGCCCTCATTTGCATATTTGAATAGCTAATCAATGGGAACGAAGAATACGCCTAGCCTAAATATGCGCCTAAGTTTCGCCGGCGGAAGACAGTTGCGTTGGACGGATGAAGCCTAAGTTCACGTGTATGTGCTTCTGTGGGTACCGCGCATCGATACGACGGCGCACATCTACACTTACGCCGCGTATCTCGAGATACACCGTCGTATCTGCTTCGTGAATCTGGGCCACTCTGCGTATCTGTAGATAAGCCAGCCTTAGGCCCCATACACACGATAGAATCCATCCGTGGATAAATCCGTGCAAATGGGTTTCAGCGGATAGATCCTATGGTGTGTACACTCCAGCGGATAATTATCCGCGGATATTTTTCCGTCGAATCGCTTTTCAGCAGATCAAATATTTGCTGACATGCTTAACAAATATATCCGCTGTGAAGCTATCCGACGGATAGATCCGTTGGTTAGTACACAATATCCGCGGATAAAAATCCCGCGCATGCTCAGACGAAATAAGGGGATGGGAGCACTCGTTCAGGTAAAACTCTTGTTTGTTTGTGATATGGCACATTCGTCCTTTTAAAGCTCTATTGTGTTGTTTCTTGCCTCTTTTTTTTTCTGCATTCTCTTGCTAGAATAAACCCGTTGCTGATGCTATCTATCCAGATGTTGTAACTTTATTTTAGTCCTCCACATGTCTATGTTTGTTGGTTTTTTGTTAAATGGAATTTTTTTTTATTGTGTTTCTTTTTTTTTTTTTCTTTGTGCAATTTATGGCACCATTTTTTTTTCTTGCACATTTTTTTAAAATATTTTTTTTTGTGCAATTTATGGCACCATTTTTTTTTCTTGCACATTTTTTTAAAATATTTTTTTTTGTGCAATTTATGGCACCATTTTTTTTTCTTGCACATTTTTTTAAAATATTTTTTTTTGTGCAATTTATGGCACCATTTTTTTTCTTGCACATTTTTTTAAAATATTTTTTTTTTTGTGCAATTTATGGCACCATTTTTTTTTCGTGCACATTTCTTTATAATATTTTTTGGGTGAGGTTATGTCACCATTTTTGTTATGTGTTTTTCCTTTTTGGTTTCACCAAGTTGGTACACCAAATGTCCCCCCCCCCCAAGGAGTTGGTGTCCTTTCTAAATGACACATATTACCAAAAATGTTTCATGCCTAATCAACACAGTCTAAAAACACAATAGACAAGGTATTTCTGAAAATAAAATCACCATTTATTTTAAACCTAATTGACCAAAAAAATAACTAGAAGGGCAGCACTTGATGAGATAGCAACATACATGCAGACTTGTGTTCCAGACTGCACAGGCAACATAGTCAAGGACAAAATGGCAAACCTTGAGGACTGCATACCGACAACTAAAGAGAACAACCACAAAAAACAAAAACCAGGAGCAGCAGCAAGTGAGCCAATGGAGCCCAGGCTGTGGTAGTCCAAAAAGATAAATGTTTTTGGGGGATCAAATGGAAGGCCGGGAATCATCTTCTCCTGTTCCTTGTAACCCTCCTTGCAGCAGATCTTCCACGGATCCGTACACGGCCTCTTGCAGATGGGGAGGATGTGGCAGCAGGAGGAGGTAACAGATGTTGGGCAGGATGGGCCGGGTCACTGAGCTCGGTGTCATCGGTCAGCCAGCCCCTCTGCATCCATAGAATCACCTTATTAAAGAGGTTCCTGGCACGCCTCTGATCTTCCTCCCCCCCTGTTGATAGTTCGTGTGCCACATAGGCACTGTAGGCCTCAGTGCGGGTCAGGGGGGCCCTCATTATGGCGCTCGCCTCTCTGATCATCTCTAGGCTCCTATCCTCAACTTCCCTCCTGCGCCTCATTAGGCCTGCTTGCCTGACCTGGGGGGGAGGGACATGCATGCTTGTGCTAGCCCTGGGCCTGGGGCCCTCCTGACTTGTGCTTGGCCCGGCCTCCTCCTCCTGGCTGCCAATGACCCCTTCCTCCTGGCTGGCATGCATCTCGGCCACAGTAGCCATCAAATCCTGGCTGGTCACTTCTTCCTGTGGCAAAAAAAGTGACATGTTTAACAATTTGACACCAGCAAATCACACACATTTTCATGCTCTAGACTGGTTTGTTTTATCTTACTTTAATCTTGAATATACTCTCCTTCTGATCCCTGCACTTGTCATCCAGGACCCCTATTTTTATGCCCACGACTTTTCTAGGCCATTTTTTCTTTTGGGATTACAATATCAACTCAATAATTAAACCATAATTAGCAGCACAAAAATTTTGGGGAAAATACTCTACCTCAGAAGAAGTGGACAGTCGAACATTTGGATGCCTGCCAGCCAGCCCCTCACTGTTCTCCTCCTGGCTACGGTGATCCGTGGAAGGTCTGCTGCACTGCTGTCTGGAAGGAAGGCTTGACATTGATGGCCGGCCATCCATTTGATCCCCCAAAAACTCCAGCTCCTGGTAGTACCACAGACTGGGCTCCGTGGACTCGCTTGCTGCTGCTCCTGATCGTTGCTCCCGTAGTTGTTTTCTTTTGGTGCGGAATGCGGCCCTCAGGTTGTTCATTTTGTTCTTGACTATGTGGCCTGTGCAGCCGGGAACCCATGTCTGCATATATGTTGCAATCTGAGCAAGTGCTGTCCTTCGTTGCGCCCGATTTTTATACAGGGGGTGTCTGCTATCCCAAAGTAGGGGCGTCTCACGATACTTAGCAATAAGGCTACTTATAGCTTCTTGGCCCACAATCTGGTCCATTTATTTATTTAATGTTTTTTTTCCAAACACAAAATTAACACACTGTAAAAAATAAATAAAAGAAGCATTAAAAAATGCACAGCATTCACATTGTAATAATATGTGGCCCCAGATTTATAAAGTACTATGCAAACACAGTGTCTCCTGCAGCTAAAATGCTGCCCAGCTCTGCCCCATTTTTGTGACCAACAATTATTTCACATGCAGACCATTTTGGAATAAAGTTTGTTAAATACGTGTCATCTCTAACCATCCTCCATTTTTGATATTTTGACCATTCCTCAAGGCACTATTTCATGTGTACCTAGCATGCCCCTCATCATTCCTGACATATAAATACACTTCATAATAACCTCTGGCCAACCAACACAGAACAATACTTGCATGATCACAATACACCTGGCAAAAACTACAAATACGTAGAGCATTCTTCACATCTAGATTTAAGTGATGTGTGAAAGCATTGTGAGAATGAAATACCGTTTTGGGGACACAAGAAACATAAGTAGCGTTAAAAGGGTGCAAACAACAGACCAAACCCCAATCCCATGGCTCTATAGTTTTTAGGCCTCTGCTGATCCCATGTTCCAAATTTCTTACCTTATTATCTCTAGCTCCTCGTGAAGCACCTTGAAATAATCTCCGCGTAACGTACGTAACCACGTAGGTTCCCTTTTATACACTCCGCGTATGCGTGACACCCCGCCTTCATCACCTTTGCCATGCCCCCTAATCAATGTTAACTTAAAAAATATGGCGTTAACTGTGTAACTTCTGTCAAATGTTATAATCATCTCCGCGTAACGTACGTAACCACGTGGCTTCCCTTCTATACACTCCGCGTGTGCGTGACACCCCGCCTTCGTCACCTTTGCCATGCCCCCTAATCAATGTTAACTCAAAAAATATGGCGTGAACTATGTAACTTCTGTGAAACGAGAGAATAATCTCCGCGTAACCTACGTAATTACGTCTTATTTATTCTCTACACTCCGCATATGCATGAACCGCCGCCCTCGTACCCGCCCATGACGGGACATTTCCTGTTTTCCACGCCCCTAATTTCTGTGGGAAGGAAAGATGGCGATGTCAGGCGAGCATGCACGGAGCTCTCAGGCCAGAAGTGAGGGGACAGAGGCAGGAATAAGACGGTATAAGGCCACTAATATGGCTTTTGAGGAAATGATTGAGCTTGTGGATATAATGCGGAGGAAGGACTATGATGGCAAATATGGGCCATACAAGACCCCCAACCGCAGAAAGGGGAACATTATGGAGAAGGTGGCAAGAAGAATGAAGAGAATGTTTGGGATCACCAGGTCCAAGGAGCAGCTACGGAAGCGGTGGTCCGATTTGAAACTGAGGGAGCCACATCAGTACAAGAAGATCAAAAAAATATTAAAGAAAAGTAAGTTATTTATATTAGTTGGGGGGGGGGGAACCTTTTAAGATTTGAAGCTTGGTCAGGTACATTTCTACATCTGTCTCCTTGGCCTGGTTGTACTTCTGAGCTCATGTTGAAATAGAAGGTGTTTTTCACAAACATTTTGCTTGGGAAACGACTGTTAATAGTAAACATCGTTCACATCAGCTTCTTTCTCCCAAATACGATGTTGGCCCAGGAACAAAACACCTGGACATGCCTCTCTGGCCAAAAACATGGGGCCTGATTCTCAAAAGAGATACGCAGACTTAACTGCTGTTCAGCCTGCGTATCCCTGTGCCTAACTTTGGAAACGATTCTCAAAAGGCTTTTTCCAAAGTTAGGCAGAAAATCTGACATGTGTAAGACACTTACACGGTCAGATTTTAGGATGCAGTACCGCATCCGCCACTGGGGGCATTTCTCATTGAAATGCAGCTTTGCGTATGCAAATGAGGACTTAAGCAGATTTTCAAAGCATTTCAGCACTTTGATTTCTGCGTAAGTTCCGAATTTGCCTGCGCAAAACTAGGGCTGGTTTTATAATGTGGAAAGTTAGTCACACATTGTAAAGGCCCATTCCAGCGACGGCATTTGGTATGCATTCCTGAGGGAGAACTCCACGGCAATTTTTAAATTCAAAACCGCCATGGGTTCCCCCCCAGGAGCATACCAGGCCCTTAGGTCTGGTATGGGTTGTAAGGAGACCCCCCCACGCCGAAAATTCGACGTAGGGGGTCCCCCTACAATCCATACCAGACCCGTATCCAAAGCACGCTACCCGGCCGGTCAGGAATGGGAGTGGGGACGAGCGAGCGTCCCCCCCCCTCCTGAGCCGTGCCAGGCCGCATGCCCTCAACATGGGGGGGTTGGGTGCTCTGGGGCAGGGGGGCGCACTGCGGGCCCCCCCACCCCAGAGCACCCTGTCCCCATGTTGATGAGGACAGGACCTCTTCCCGACAACCCTTGCCATTGGTTGTCGGGGTCTGCGGGCGGGGGCTTATCGGAATCTGGGAGTCCCCTTTAATAAGGGGGCCCCCAGATACCGGCCCCCCACCCTAAGTGAATGGATATGGGGTACATCGTACCCCTATCCATTCACCTGGAGGCAAAAAGTTAGTTAGTAAACACACAACACAAGGCTTTTTAAAATATTTTATTATTCTGCTCCGGATGCCCCCCCTGTCTTCGTTATTAGCTCAATTAGCAGGGGGGGCTTCTTCTTCCACTCTCCGGGGGTCTTCCGCTCTCCGGGGGTCTTCTCCGCTCTCCGGGGGGGGGCTTCTCCGGACTCCGGGGGGCTTCTTCCATCTTCTCCCCTCTTCCGCTGTTGACTCGGCGAACCCCGGTTCTTCTGCAGCTCTCCGGTGCCTTCTTCTTCAGCGCTGGCTGCCTGCTATGTTTGTGTGTTAGCTCGATTTCAAACAGGCAGCCGGCGCGGTCTTCTGTGACGTCAGGGTCTTGTCTTCTGTTCTTCCGATGTTGACTCGTCGCCTGTTGTCGCTGTAATGATGGAAGCGCGCCTTGCATCACATTTATATAGGCATTTCCGTCCCATCATGCTCCGGTAGGTACCCACGCTTGCCACCTCATCCCTTTAATCACAAACACATATCGATTACACATGTTCTGTGGCTAGTGTAATGCTGATATGGCACCAGATGAGTTTAATTACCACCTTAATCAGCCACAGAACCTGTTAAATTAATATGTGTTCTGGTTTAAAGGGATGAGGTGGCAACCCTATATAGATGTAGATAGGCTTTTTCTAATTTTTTTCTTTTTTGGCTTCATTTTGTAGGGGATGAAGATGTTGTTCATCATTTTTCAGCCGCAAGTGCTGGAATAATTATCTAGCAAGTGATGGAGTGCAGCAGTGAGATGGACACTATGCGACAAAGACTGCTTCTCATGGAACAGAATGTAAAATCATACTTTTTAGAGTGCTGCACCGAGCTGGAAACTATGCGGCAAAAAATGATCGGTATAGAACAGAACTATAAAAACATCATTGACATGATGGGCCGGGTCAAAGACTGAACACCCCCCCCCCCCCCCCCCCCCCCAACCAGTTTTATTTTGGGACTCAGCAATATGCCAAAATTTGAAGATGCACACACAGTGTGGCAACATGTGCTATCTGCCATCACAGAATATTGATTATCTGTGCTTTGTGGGTACAAACCCCTCCTCGATTCTCAATTAGTTTTTGAGGAAGGGTTTGCTCCCACATAACACAGACATTGATCACTCATGATGGCAGATAGCACATGTCGCCCTTTGTCGGTGTTTCTATCTTGTAGAACTGACATTTGGCGATTTGCACTGAATGTGTGCATCTTCAAATTTTGGCGTGTTCAGGTGTGAACTCACACCATGACTGTGATGTTAAAGTGACACATTTGTCTTTTATATTTGTTTTACATTTTCTAGGTTTTCCAAAAAAAAAAAGGCTTAAATCAACAAGCCAGAAAAATCATTAAAAAAATAAAAAAATTATATAAAAACAACAAAAATTAAAAAATGCTAAAATTGGTAACAAATCTAGAACAAAAATGTAACCAATTTTTGCGATGAAAAAATTATTTTAACAAAAATATAAAAAATAATTGTAAAAATTTTTCCAAAAAATATTAATTTTTTTTAAAAAAATTTATAAAAAAATGATAGAAATAATTTTAAAAATTTAAAAACAAATATTAAAAAAAATTGAAAAATTTTAAACAAAATTGTTAAAAAAAATTAGAAAAATTTAAAAAATTTTTTTAGAAAAATAATTACACATTAAATCAAAAATTGGCGAAAATAGAAGATTTTTTATTAAAAACATTTCAAAATATTCTAAGTTTCCCTAAAAAAATTGGGTGAGAAATATGTCAAATAAATGTTACCAAGATTTGTGCAATAATAACAAAACTATAAAAAAAAATGCTTGGAAAAAAAAAAAAAATTAAATATTGGTTTAAAAAATTAACCCAAAATAATTCTGTTAAGTTTACATTTGTGAAATATTCTATTTGTGTGAAAAATGTTACAATTGTAATACATTGTTGGTGAACACCAAAAATTTATGACAATAATGATTGTAAAAAATAGTAAAATTAGACAAATAAAAAATATACCAAAAAATAAAAGCCTTGCAAAAAATCAAAGTTGACATGTTTGTTACCAAAAATATTTTGAGTAATCCAGGAAAATGAAAAAGCTCAAAATAAAAAAAGCTTTTCCAAAATCCAATCAATGAGTGGCTTTCTTCTTTTATATGCTGGATACCCAGTTTGGAGATGAGTGAATAATGTTGAATTGTGTTTATTTACTAAAACCTGAACCCTACATTTGGCACTAGAAGTGCACTATTTTTGGTGCAAACCAGGAAGACAGATAAAAAGAGAAAAAGCAGTAATGACAAACAACTGTATAAAGTCCAATGGTCTAATTATTTAATAGTTCTGTGAATATTCCTTTCTTTTGGGGGCCGAATTAGAAAGAAATATGATCTGGCATACTAATGGCCCCCCCGACCCATGAAGTACTCAACATATTTGTCGCGTACCTCACGAGCAGATGGGGTGCCAATGCCAGCGCGACCAGTGTCCAGCCCAGGGAGAGGATCTGAGAGTAGTCTTGCCTCAGAAACGCTGTCGGGTAGGTACGTCTGGGAATGCCTGCGTAAAAAGTTGTGCAAAATGCAGCAGGCAAATACAACGGTGTTCAATTTATATTCCGCCAGATGTATAGCTGTCAGGAACAGGCGGAACCGGTTGGTGAGAATCCCAAAGGCATTCTCGACTACCCTCCGAGCTCTGGACAACCGATAATTGAACACCCTCCTCTCGTAGGTGAGAGTCCTATGGGGAAAAGGCCGCATTAGGTGAGGTCCAAGCCCGAAAGCTTCGTCCGCTAGGAACACAAACGGAAGTCCTTCTACATTAGCTTCATCTGGTGGCAATGCCAGACCACCAGCTTGTAGACGATCGTAGAATTCAGTCCGTGAGAACACTCCCCCATCTGACAGCCGGCCGTTCTTCCCCACGTCCACATAGAGAAACTCATACTGTGCCGACACCACCACCATCAACACGATACTATGAAAACCCTTGTAGTTAAAATAGTAGGACCCCGAGTGGGGTGGGGGCACAATGCGGACGTGCTTCCCATCTATTGCTCCACCGCAGTTTGGAAAATCACAACGCTGGGCAAATTGGGAAGCCACAGACTGCCATTCCTGTGGTGTGGAGGGTAGCTGTGGGGACAAACAAATAAAGAGATTTAGTACTTTGGCACATAAACATTGCAAACAAAATACAAAAACCATCATTGTGCAACATCAACAACAGGATTCACATTTCCTACAAGCACATCCCTCGGATGATAGAGCAATAAACTAATTTGGGGGGGAGGAGGGGGGGGGGGCAGAGCTACAATTGATTAGCCAAAAATAAAAAATAGGCTAGGTGGGTTTGGGCCTAGGAAAGCATGCTGGACAGGTTTATGGTGGGTAAGGACAAAATATGCAGGTAGGCCCAAAAAAAAAAATTGTAAAAGGTTAACAACATGCATGGGGAGAAAAGGGAACATCCCACACACAGCAGATTACAATCTCATGGTTATTAGGGAATAAAAAAATATTAGAGTTTCGCACACATTTAAAAAAAAAAACATTGTGATGTTAAAATTTGGGAACTTACCTTAATATACTCCTCCTGCAGAACATGTATGATGGCAGTACACGTCTCCGGTATGATGACCCCAAGTGACTGGGGAGAGATGCCTGTCGAGAACTTGAGGTCCTGCAGGCTCCTCCCAGTCGCCAGGTACCGCAACGTGGCAATAAGCCTCTGCTCGGCCGTGATGGCTTCGCGCATCACAGTGTCCTGCCTCGTGATATAGGGGGACAGAAGTTCCAGCAGACGGTTGAATACGGGGTCCGTCATGCGGAGAAAATTCCTAAAATCATCAGGATTATTCTCCTGGAAATCCCTAAGCAGAGGCATATGAGAAAAATGGTCACGCTGGCACAACCAATTCTTGGTCCAGAAACGCCTCCTCCCAGTGTTCCTGCCCAAACAACTGATTCGCTGAGCCTGTCCATAAGCAAACCCATAAACACCACCAATTCGCGAGAATCGACGATGCTGCTCCATCATGGATTCAAACCGGCCGGCTGGTCAGTCAAGAACACACTCCAACAGAAAGCACCCCCAAATCCAGCACAACCTGCTAAGCCCGCACGACACACAGATACGAGCGCACAGTACGCGGAAACGTGCTGAAAGCCTGTGCCCGAATGCCAACTGCAAACCCGCAAGCACACGCACTGAACCAAAGAATACCACCTGTCAAAATGCGGAGACTGAAAAGCACGAATCGGCTCTAACCAAACCTTCACTAGCACTGTAACACGGAACTAGAAAAGCGGAACAGAGGGCGGCGCCGTTGACTTTGGTCTTCCCCTTTATAGTGACGTCTTACGTGGTTTACGTTGCATACGTTCTGGTTCGCGGGGATTTTTATACGCTAGTGTGTACGTGTCAGCGGACCAACAGATAAATCCGCCGATCCGCTGAAACCGATCCGCGGATAAATTCAAGCGCATGGATTCTATCGTGTGTATGGGGCCTTACTCTTTCTGAATCTAGCTATAAAACTGAATACTGGAGGTCCCTGCCTGTATTTGTATAAGAACACCAGCAATTGTATTCAGGTAAAGTTTAGGTGCACACTGTGCAAAGGATACTAAAACTGGATAATGGAGGTCCCTGCCTGTATTTGTATTAGAACACCAGCAATTGTATTTAGGTAAGCTTTAGGTGCATACTGTGCAAAGGACACAGTACACTAAGTGAAAATACTGCAGCTAGCACAATCACCTGCCTGCCTGTCAGTATATTAGGAAGAGAATACAGGAACAGATCTAGCTAAACTGAATACAGTGTATAAATATATATACAACACCTGGAATGCATATATATCCTCTTAACACTGTAACTGCAGCCAGGGCCGACCCTAGGTGTTCAAGCGCCCTGTGCGAACAAATCCTGTGGCACCCCCCCATCTTCACCCCTGGCCCCCTGGTCACCTAAACATACACAAAGAGGAAAAAAATATTTGTTTTAATAACAGTTCATTTAAGTGCATGTGCAAACAATTACTAAAATGGTAAAAAATTGGGATTTTTAAAAAGGTTTTGGGGGGAATGTTATATAGCAGAAAGTGAAAAATATTGTTTTTTTTCAAAATTGTTGCTTCTTTTTTTTTTGTTTTCTAGCACAAAAAAAAAAAAAAAATGCACAGGTGATCAAATACCACCAAAATAAAGCTCTATTTGTGGGAAAAAATGCAGTGCTGAATCGCAAAGTAGGGCCTGGTCATTAAGCAGCAACATCTTCCGGTCCAGAAGTGGTTAACATAAGACAAATAACAAAGGAGTAAAATACAATAAAATACATAGACTTATCTGAAAAAAACCTTTAATAATGTAAACATAAAGCTCTAGTTTACACTTACTGATTGCTCCAGGCTCACTAATTGGTTGCTAGAGGTTACTGCACATTATTACAGCTCACTGATGGATTGCTAGAGGTTACTGCACCTTTACTACCGCTCACTGATGGGTTGTTAGGTGTTCCTGCATCTCATTACTGCTTACTCATTGGTTGCTAGAGGTTACTGCACATGATTACAGCTCACTGGTAGGTTGCTAGAGGTTACTGCACATTATTACTGCTCATTGATTTGTTGTTATGGGTTACTGCTTATCATTATCACTCGCTGTTTGCTCACTGGGTGACAGGGCAGTATTATGGTGTGTGTGATGCAACTGTTGGGGTACAGTTGGTTGGATGACAGGATGCAGTTTGGGGTGATAGTGGCAGAATTGGTGAGAGGCTGAGAGCATATCTCCGCTATAATGATAAGGGGTAGGGTAATAGGATGCCAGAGATGGGGTACAGGAGGGATGAGGATGATAATGACAGGAGGTAGGGTGGTAGTATGCCAGAGGTGGGGTACAGGGGGATGATGATAACAGGGGGTAGGGTGGTAGGATGCCAGAGGTGGGGTAGAGCGGGATGATGGGGATGTTGATGACAATAGGTGTGGTGGTAGGATGTCAGCAGTGGGGTACAGGGGGAATGATGATGAGGTGGGGTGGTAGGCAGCTGACAGTGGGGCACAGGGGGATTAAGATAATGATGATGATGATAATGGAGGTAGGGTGATGCGTTGATGCTAGAGGTGGGGATGATGATGACAGGAGGCAGGGTGGTAGGATGTCAGAGGTAGGGTACGGGGGAAGGGTGATCACATGGGGTAAGGTGGTAGGATGTTGGCAGAGGGGTACAGGGGGGTGAAGATGATAGGGGGTGGGGTGGTATGAACCAAGCACAGGGGAATTATGATAAGGATAGAGATGATGATGATGACGGGGGTAGGTTGGTAGAAAGCTGAGAGTGGGGTACAGGGGGATAAAAATAAGGATGATAATGGGGTAGGGTGGTGGATGCTAGAGGTGGGGTACATGGGGATGATGATGACAGGAGGCAGGGTGGTAGGATGTCAGGGTTGGGGTACGGTGGGGGATGATGACAGCAGGGGGTGGGATGGTAGGAAGCTGGCAGTGGAGTACCTGGAGGGATTAAGATAAGAAGGATGACAGGGGGTGGGGCGGGAGGATGCCAGAGGTGGGATACAGTGGAATGATGGGGATGTTGATGAGTGGGATGTCGGCAGTTGGATACAGGGGGGGTGATGATGACATGGGGTGGTAGGCAGCTGACATTGGGGTACAGGGGGGGTTGATGATTACATGGGGTGGTAGGCAGCTGACATTGGGGTGCAGGGGGGGTTGATGATGACATGGGGTGGTAGGCAGCTGACAGTGGGGTACAGGGGGGGGTGAGGATGATGTAGGGTGGTAGGCAGCTGACAGTGGGGTACAGGGGGGTTGATGATGACATGGGGTGGTAGGCAGCTGAAAGGGGGGAGTTGATGATGACATGGGGTGGTAGGCAACTGACAGTGGGGTACAGGGGGGGATGATGATGATGTGGGGTGGTAGGCAGCTGACAGTGGGGATGAAGATAAGGATAACAGGGGTAGGGTGGTGGATGCTAGAGGTGGGGTACATGGCGATGATGATGACAGGAGGCAGGGTGGTAGGATGTCAGATGTGGGGAAGGGGATGATGATGACGGGGTGAGGTGGTAGGCAGCTGGCAGTGGGGTACAGCAAAGATGATGGTAGGGTGGTGGGATGCCAGGAACAGGGGGATTAGGATGAGGATGGAGATGATGACAGGGGTAAGTTGGTAGGAAGCTGACAATGGGAAGTATTACAAGAGGTAGGATGCCAGGAACAGGGAAATGAGGAGGATAATGATGATGGCATGGGGACAGTAGGTGGCATCATATTCCCGGATAGCATGCATATCATCACTCAGGGCTGTGTGTTTCAGGCACCGGCAGGACAGTTTTACTGTACCTTTGAGGGTGTTAGCAGACTGGCTCCTGGATGATCGCCGGGCATCAGCTGTGATGACAGGTCCGTCCTCCATTTCAGATCGTCAACCCTGCAGAGGAGATTGGGGAGCCGGGGGAGCTGCTCAGCCACTGCAGGCATTATTCAAGCTCTGCACATAGCCGGAGTGAGAAATCTGCGGTGCACGCTAGGGGGGAGGAACCGGGGGAGAGGAGTACATGGTGCCACCCACTGACCCTCCGACCTTGGGAAGTGGTCAGTGACAGTCCGCTCCTGGGTGGGGAAAACGAGTTGCGGCCCCGGACGCAAGACAGGGACATGACTAGAGATATTGACAGAACACCAGGGAACATTCCCTGCAACTCTTACACACGCAGCACAGCACCCCTGTTGCCCAAGGCGCCCTGTGCGGTCGCACAGCTCGCACACCCCGCACACCCCAAAGGCCGGCCTTGACTGCAGCTAACTGACTCGCCTGCCTTCCTGCTCTAACTCAATTGAAATGACACTGTCTCTCTCTCTCGCTGTCTGTCTTTCACCAACGCCGCAACACACTACACAAGGCCGACTTCCAGGCGGCCTTATATATTGTGGGGCGTGTACCTTGAGGCATAATTGGCCAAAGTCACCCTGGCTTTGGCCAATTACGGCTCTCTGTACAGACGGCACTGTGATTGGGCAAGCATGCAGGTCATAGTGCATGCTTGTCCAATCATCAGCCAGCAATGCACTGCGATGCCAGAGTGAATTTTGGGCCGTGACGCGCCACTCGAATTTGGCGCGAACGGCCAATAACGTTCGCAATTCGATGAACGATCGAACATACGATGTTCGAGTCGAACTCATCCCTACTCGAGACTCTAACTTTGGAGCAAAAGCAACACTGGAGCAAGCACATAGCGGCTATTGTGCATGCTTATAACAGCACTGCAAATGATGCCACAGGATACTCTCCCTATCGCTTGATGTTTGGGGGAGGCCGGCTGCCAATAGATCTAGCTTTTGGCACATCCACAGACCACACCTCAGCGACTTCCCACAGAGGGTATGTGGACCGACTGCGGAGAAGCCTGTGGACTGCCTATCATAAGGCCCAAGCTGTTTCAGATGCCCAAGGTCAAAGGAACAAAAGATATTTCGACCTCAGGGTGCGAGTACAGGACTTACAACCAGGTGATAGAGTGCTACTGAGAAATCTAGGTATACCTGGGAAACACAAATTGGCTGATCGTTGGAAGTCACAGCCCTATATTATCTGCAAACAACTCCCAGGACTGCCAGTGTACCAGATATGGCCCACTAAAGACTTGGCATCGCAATCATCTCTTGCCCCTGGTGGAGGCAGTTTGTGTACCACCGCAGCAAGATTTACCGTCCACATCCACCACCTCTCAGAGATCCCAACCAGTGACTAAATCTCAGTCTATGCCTCTTGCTGAAGATGATGAGGACAGCGAAATGAAGAGATGGAAATAGACTGGTTGTGGCCATCTCACACGCCAGAGACTGCTACCATTCCCTTTTCTCATCCCACGGTGACAGACAGTGGGATTCTCCGACCAGAAGCCCCCCGAGTTTGTGCCAAATGAGAAACCTCAGGAAGATTTGGAAGGCCCTCAATCTTCCTTGATAGAAGCAGACTCTGAGGATTCTTCTTCATTCCTTAAGGCTGAAATGCAAGAAGCTGTAATGCAAGAAGCTGAAGTGGATGTAAAGGAGGAAGAAGTGGCCATGGATGAAGATGACACCAGTGTGCCTGTAACACCGGAACCTAAAGAACAGCGAAGAGAATTATTCACCCACCCAAGAGACTAACCTATGACACTCTGGTTGAAAGCTCAGAGGAGATTTGTCTTACTTCAAAAAGGACTCCTAAAGTGCCTGGTCCTTCCATTTAGTGGAGGACAGTCCCATCTCACCCCCTGGCACATGTATGCAGGACACTTTGGTGTCAGTAGCAAGTGGACAGAACAGCCTCCCTTCTTATGAAAATTGGTGGAAGGCTCTTCTGTCAGCTTTGTGTTATGATATGAGCTGTTTGAGTTTGAACTCTTCCTTGGAAAATGAAACTAGTTTATTGTCATGTGTGCATTAACCTGTTTTCCTCCGCGTGTATTCTAAAAGCATGTAACAGGTCACAAACTTTTACTGTCTTTGGGGACCAAAGATTTCAAGTAGGGGGAGTGTGTGGCACAGGTCTACTACCAAAAGTTATCATTCAAGAAATGTATTGTTTCTTTAGAAAAGGGTTTGGCTCCCTCTTGTGGCCCTTGAAACTTTATCAGGATATTTAACAGTTACGCATTGTGGGATATATAGGACAATGAGGAAGCACTCATGTTGTTAAATCAGGCTGGGAACTACAAACACACAATGCCAAGTCACAGCACAGCCTGCTGGGTAAGCAGATAAAAGGACAGGCATGGCCTGCTTTCTCTCTCTCTGGACGCCATTCAACAACCAGCAAGAGGCCTGTGTGTGTGCCCAGGGCTGGGAGAGCCTGCGGCCTACAGCAGAGAGAGCAGATCGCCTGCCTCAGAGGGATCCCTGTGAGCAGCCCTGCAGATCGAGCAGGAGAACCAGTCAGCGCTTCAGAGCTTTTGAAGCCACCTGCCTTCCAGCATACCAGGAGGAGCACCACAGCGCACAGTTGCTATCTATACAGACGGAATCCACGGCCAGCTGGGATCCAGGGTGGTGAGAAGGCATTTGCCTATACACGTAGTGACTGTACTTTTGATAAGTGATTGCCTGCTATACAGACTGCCACTTAGACCTGTAGTCCCACGGCTGTGGATCTATTGCACCTGAATATTCTATAGCTGGATCCTGGGGTTTTCTGTTTCCCTTTCCCCCATGCTGCAAGGTCAGCACTGTACTGTTGACTCACAGAAGGAACTACAAGTGGGGATAGTTTGCAGCTAAGTAATCAATCTCACCATATTCTACAGTTACTGTTCCCTTTGCTATTTTGGATTACAAATACAGGGGGTCCCCGACTTACGAACGCCCCAGTTACGAACTTCTCCTACATAACAACCGGATGCTGCGGGGACCCTCTGCCATTTTCGGCGGACCGTCTGCTGTTCTGCGCATGCGCGGGCAATCGGAGCCTTGGGAAATGTAGGAAATGTCCGTAATTGGCCGCGTATGCGCAGAACGGCATTCGACGGAACATTGGAAAACATCGGAAATGTCTGTAATTGCCGGTCTGCGCATGCACGGCCGATTTACAAACATTTACGATCTACAAACAGGAGGAAAGTCCCTAACGAGTTTGTACCACCTCACACTGCAGTATAATTAAGCTAGCTGAAGACAAGGAAACTGGAAATAGAGGAACTTTCAATACTTAATTTTTTCACAAGGCTTTACTGCTATACAATTCTGTATCACTCTGAACTGTACTCTAGGGGGAGCCATTTAGCAACATACAGTTGGAACTTGTACTTTTATTATTGTGTTCACTGTTGTGTATTCTGTGTGCAGTGGTCTGTGTGCTGAGGCTTCAGTGGGGAGGTGCTTTAATACAGGTATTAAAGTATTGAGGATCTATTCCCCTGTACACCGGTTCACATATACCCTTATCAGGTTGCTATTGTATACAGCGGTGTGACGTTATTGCTTTGAACAAATATCTCTGCCAATCAATACTTGTGTTATTTATCTGTTATTCACATAATTTCTTTATGTTATTCTTCACTATTTTCATCATAGTAAATGTGTACAAGTTGTTCATTGATATCTTGTGGGAGTCTCTATTTACTGCCACAACTGATGAAGGGACAGAACCCAGGGTTCAGGTAAATATACTACAGTATATGCTCTTTCATTATTGTGTCACTTTCTGTTGCTGAGTTCTACACTAACATTGTTAGACAGGTGTGCCAGAGGGGTTGAGACAGTTCTTGGGGTTGTGTGGCAGAGTGCAGAACCAAACAAATATTAAGCGGCTCCTACGGGAGTAGCGTTACATAAATATCCCAATTTAAGAAAAAAAACATTTCCTGAGTTTAGGCCGATATGTAATCTTCGACAAAAATTGCAATAAGCGTATATTGATTGGTTTGCGCAAAAGTAATATTGTCTACAAAATAGGGGATAGATTTATGGAATTTTTATTATTTTTTACTAGTAATGGTGGCAATCAGTGATTTTTATCCGGACTGCGATACTGCAGCGGACAAATTGACACATTTTTGCGACAATTGACATTTATACAGTGATCAGTGCTATAAAAATGCACTGATGCTGTATAAATGTCACTGGCAGGGAAGGGGTTAACACTAGGGAGAAATCAAGGGGATAACTGTGTTCTCTAGGAGTGTTCTAACTGTGGGGGGATTGGACTGACTAGGGGAGGAGATCGAAATGTGGTAATACTTAGTATGAACACATGATCGGTCTCCTCTCTCCTGAGAGAACCAGGATTTGTGCGTTTTCTGTCAAGAGCGATCGCAGGTGGCCGGCAATCATCGCGCCCGCCGGGCACTCGCATCGGCTCCGGGGACACTCTGCGGGTGTGCGCGCAACTCCTACAGCGTCTTAAAGGGTCAACGTACAGCTATGACAGCTCTCCCAGGGGAGCCATCCTGCTGCAGTATAGCTGCGGCGGCCGGTCGGGAGACCTTAAAAAATGCCTTTTTATTAAAACGTATTAAAAGCACTCACATTATTCAAGTGTCAACCCGACACTAGGGAACAAATGCGTGATGGTTGTATATGCCTAGCGGCTTTTGTTACTGCAGCAGCTTTCGTTATTGGCAGGGGGTTCTCTGGAGCCAAAAAGGTATATCAAGTGTTCCTACATGTTAAAAAGTTTGAAAAAAAGGCTGTCCAAGAGTAAACAAAGGTGAGGGTATACAAAAACTTTTAATTACTACTGCTTTTCCATACTCTAATGCCGCGTACACACGGTCGTTTTCTGCGATGTAATAAAAAAAAACGTTTTTAAAAACGTCAATTTAATTGACCGTGTGTGGGAGAAAACGACGTTTTATGTCTTCTGAAAAACGACCAAAAAAAATTGAAGCATGCTTCAATTTTATGTGTCGTTTTTCAAAACGTTGTTTTTGACTTCACAGAAATTTACCGTGTGTGGCAAAAAACGACGTTTCAAACGACGTTTTTACACCCGCACATGCCCAGAAGCTAGTTATGAAGCGAGCTTCAATGGAAAAACGTGGTGAACGCTTTGCTAGAGCACTGTGAAAAAACGATGGTGTGTAGGCAACATCGTTTTTGAAAAGTGTCGTTTTAAAAACGTTGTTTTTTACTTCACAGAAAACGTCGTTTTTTTACATCGCAGAAAACGACCGTGTGTACGCGGCATTAGCCCTTATTTACATGGGACAATCTAATGCCCTGTACACACGATCGGTCCATCCGATGAAAACGCTCTGATGGATTTTTCCATCAGTTAACCGATGAAGCCGACTGATGGTCAGTCGTGCCTACACACCATCAGTTAAAAAAATGATCGTGTCAGAACGCTGTGACATAAAACACAACGACGTGCTAAAAAAACAAAGTTCAATGCTTCCAAGCATGCGTCGACTTGATTCTGAGCATGCGTGGATTTTTAACCGATGGACGTGCCTACAAACGATCGTTTTTTTTCTATCGGTTAGGTATCCATCGGTTAATTTTAAAACAAGTTTCAATTTTTTTAACCGATGGATAAATAACCGATGGGGCCCACACACGATCGGTTTGGTCTGATGAAAACGGTCCATGTTATGCCCCTCACTACACGTGACTGATGTGTATTCGGGCACACTGATAACTCTTCTCATACTAATGCATTCCAGTAGGCGCAGAATCCTTATGAACTTTTATTAGCACAAGACAGAGTAAAACTGTAATAGATACAAACAGATTACAATTAATAAACAATAATACAATTAGAGCCTCCCTATCTATCTATCTAGAGAGACAAAGTTGCACGTACCGTAGATGCATCGATATGGCTGACGTGAGAAAGAACTCAGCAGACATGTGCTTGCTTGGAAGGAAAAATGGAAAAGAAGGCTGTGGAGGTGCTGCAAAGCCTCATGGGATAGAAATACGGAAGCTTGCATGGACCAAATTAATGAACTATTCTAGCTGACTATATTAACATAGAACAGGTGCAATTAAACAGAAAGTCCACTAGATGGCAGCATTGATTTAATTCAAACTAAAGTCAAAACTATGAAGACGATGAGCCTTATGAATGAAGGCATGACACTCCTCGCCTGGTTTCCCACGGATACCACACATCATGGCACTCCGGAGGAGAGTAACAAAACAAGTTCGGAAACAGGTCTGAGGAAAAGTTTAGGCTGGCCTTGCCTAATGACTTTGAGTTCAACTTTCCTGACGTGTCCATCTTCACTGGGAAACACTTGGGTTATCAGACCCAAAGGCCACTCGTTTCTCCTTGATTGAGAGTCTTTCATGAGAACAATGGCACCAGGCTCTAAGTTGGGCTTGCTGTCTTGCCATTTGTTCCTGGTCTGTAGATTAGACAAGTATTGTTTCTTCCATTTGTTCCAAAAGGTGTCAGCTAACACTTGTACTCTTTTCCATTGACATCTGTATAAGTCCTTTGGGTCGAGATTGACTGAAGGAGCTGTGATCACCTCGACTTTCTGAGTGAGCAAAGTGGAAGGTGTAAGCAAGAAAGGATCTTCAGGATCGTTGGGTATAGATGTCAAGGGTCTGGCATTCATTATAGCTGATACTTCAGCCATGAAGGTTGTCAGAGTCTCATGTGTGAGTTTTGAAGTTCCCAATTGTAGAAACATTGAATCTAGGATTCTTCGAGCTATACCAATCATACGCTCCCAGGCACCTCCCATGTGAGAAGAGTGTGGGGGGTTAAATGTCCATGTACAACCCTGTTCTGAAAGGTATCTCTCAACATATTCTGTGTCAAGGTTTGAAGTGATATTCAATTCTTTGCAAGCTCCAACAAAGTTGGTTCCTCTATCAGAGCGTATGTGCTTGACAGGGCCTCTAATAGAGATGAAACGTCTCAGGGCATTGATGAAGCTGGATGTGTCTAAGGACTCAATTACTTCTATGTGTACAGCTCTGATGCACATGCAAGTAAACATGACAGCCCAGCGTTTGCTGTTGGCACTGCCTCCTCTGGTTTGACGTGTGATGACAGCCCAAGGCCCAAACACATCAAGACCGACGTTTGTGAAAGGGGGTTCTGTACTGAGACGGTCTGCAGGAAGGTTGGCCATTTTCTGGGTTTGGAAAATACCACGAAGCTTACGACAGGTGATACATTTGAAAATGGTTTTACTCACAAGTCTCTTGGCTCCCACTATCCAGAGTCCAGCCACACGCAAAGCTCCTTCCGTGAACAAACGTCCTTGATGTTTTGTCTGTGTGTGGTAGTGTTCCACAAGTAAAGAAGCAACATGGTTATTTGGTATTATGACAGGATTGCTTTCACCAGTATCAAGTCCTGCATTTGAAATGCGCCCTCCAACTCTTAACAGTCCTTCATTGTCTATAAAGGGGTTGAATTTCCTTAGAGGACAGTTCTTTGGAATGCTCTTGTTATATTGAAGACATTCTAGTGTTAGTGCATAAGTCTCTTGTTGGATACAGCGGATGATTACATTTTTTGCTTCTGTGAGCTCATCTACTGTATATGGTTTGTGGCAATAATGCCAACCTTTGCAACAACTTGGTCTTGTAGGGGTGCCTTTAAAGGATCTGGCTATGTGAACCAAGCAAGCTGTAGCTCTTTGTAAGGATTTCCAAGTGGAGAACTTATCGAAGCGCTTGGATCTCAACAGTTGGTTAGAAATTGTTGTATGTAGTGTGGAAACCTGAGGACGGATGTCTGAGTCAGATTCAGGTTCTAACAGTTCATAAGTCTCCCTTTGTGGAGTGGTAGGCACTGACTTGTACAGAAAGGGTGGTCCTGTGAGCCATGTAGTGTCTTTGAGACGGGATGCTGGCACAGACCTTGTGGCATGATCTGCTGGGTTATGATCAGTTGAGACATAACGCCACTGGGTGGGCTGTGTAGACTTCTTGATCCTTAGGACTCTGTTGTGCACATAGACATAGAATCTCCTACTTTCGTTGTAAATGTAGCCCAACACTACCTTGCTGTCTGTGTAAAACTCTGTATCCTCGAGTTCTATATCCATCTCAGATGTAATAAGTTCTGCTAGTTCTACTGCTAATACAGCAGCACACAGTTCCAATCTTGGAATGGTGGTTTCAGGACATGGTGCTAGCTTGGCCTTGCCCATAACGAACCCAATATGAATTTGGCCCTCGATGTCTACTGACTTGAGGTAGGTTACTGCTCCTATTGCTTTGACTGAAGCATCGCAGAATACACATAACTTTCTAGACTGAACCCTTTCAGGAGGAAAGTGGGTGTATGGTCTATGTATGTGTAGGTCAGATAAAGTCTTTAAAGAGTCTCTCCATGTTACCCATAATGTCTCTTTCTCAGGAGGTAGTGGAGAATCCCAATCAATGTCTGCAGTAAGCTCTCTAAGCATAATCTTACCTTGGACGGTCACCGGTGCTGCGAACCCGAGTGGATCATACAGGCTGTTGATGGTGGATAGGACACCTCGCCGAGTGAAGGGTTTTGGCTCTTGGTCGACCTGAAAGGTAAGGGTGTCAGTCTTGAGGTCCCAGTTGAGTCCTAGGCTGCGTTGCATAGGAAGGGAGTCTGTAGCTAAGTCCAGATCTTTGAAGTCACTGGCATAATCTTGAGAAGGGAAGGCCTCCATGACGACCTTGCTGTTTGATGCTATCTTATGCAGTCTAAGATTTGAAAAGGCAAGTGTGCTTTGAGTCCTCTTGAGTAGACTTATTGCAGCTTCAGGTGAAGAAAGTGATTTCAGACCATCATCTACATAAAAGTCTCTTTCAATAAACTGTGTAACGTCTTTCTCTCCTTCTTGAGCGGATAGCTTAAGTCCGTAGATGGCAACAGCAGGGGATGGACTGTTACCAAAAACGTGCACTTTCATGCGGTATTCTGTAATGTCTTTAGTAGGGTCATTGTCTTTGAACCATAGGAATCTCAAGAAGTTCCTGTGTTCTTCCTTGACTTGGAAGCTGTGAAACATTTGCTGTATGTCTGCAACTATGGCAACTGCTTCCTTGCGGAACCTGATGAGAACACCAAGAAGTGTGTTGTTGAGATCTGGTCCCTTTAGGAGGACATCATTTAGTGAGACCCCTTCGTGCTGAGAGCTGGAGTCAAACACTACCCGGATTTTACCTGGCTTCTTGGGGTGGTAGACACCGAAGATTGGTAGGTACCAGCACTCTTCTTTGTCTTTTAAAGGTGGGGCTATCTCAGCATGGTCATCCTCAAACATCTTACTCATGAATGAGAAGAAATGCCCTTTCATTTCTGGCTTTCTTTGAAGATTGCGTTTAAGGGAAGAAAAGCGCTTTAAAGCTTGTTCTCTGTTGTTAGCAAGGCAGGGTCTCTGTGCTTTGAAAGGCAGGGGTGCTACCCAGCTGTTTTCATTGTTTTTGTGGAATCCCTGTCTCATTATTTCCAAGAAGATATGATCTTCAATTGATAGGGCAAGTTTGTGATCTTCTTTAGTCCCTTGGAAAACTGAGCATCCTAAATGATCTCTGTCTTCATCACAAAGAAGATTAGCGGTGTAAGGGTTGGAATGAATTACACTGGCAGGCTTCTCTCTTACGAGGAATCTGTTGGTACAAGGCTGAAATAAGGATGGACGCCCACCCTCTAGTGTCTTTGTAAAGAGAGAGTTCACGCTGGTTGGTTTGTGAACACTCCCTAGGCATACGTTGCCTATGATGACCCATCCGAGATCTAGCTTCTGGGCATAGGGGGAGTTGTGGGGACCATTGATTTGTTTTCTCACCTTGTGAACTCTGATGATGTCCCTCCCAAGGAGAAGTGCTATCTCAGCCTGGGGATCCAGTTCAGGGATGAGGTGTGCTATGCCCTTCAGATGTCTGTGATGAAGTGCCACCTCTGGTGTAGGGATCTCCTCTCTTTCAGTTGGGAACTGATTGCACTCGATTAGAGTTGGCAGAGGCAGGGTTGTCTGACCATCAAAGGATTCGATTTGGTAACCGATGGCTCTTCTCCCAGTTTCTTCACTTACCCCTGTACAAGTCTTGAGTAAGTATGAAGAGTTTGCTTCCTTGATTTTGAAGGTGTCAAAGAAGGTTGAGCTGGCGAGTGATCTGTTGCTTTGATCGTCCAGGATCACGTATAGCTTCACTGCTTTTTCTCTGTGGCCTGTGGGGTAAACTGTAACAAGACAAATCTTGGAGCAGGATTTGTTAGACGAACCTTCTCCACATACTTGGGTGCACTGGGGTGTAACTACAGGAGGTACTGTGTCTTGTTGCTCCTCGCCGTGCTCTTCCACCTGGAGTGAGGGGGTAAGAGTCCATGGCGCTGGCCCTGGATGTAGAGCTGTGTTGTGTTCTGTGCTGTTACACTCAGAGCAGTTGATGCTCACCTTACAGTCTTTACCGATGTATGAAGTTGATGCGCAGCACCTGTAACAAATTCTGTTTTCTCTGAGGAAGGTTCTGCGATCTTGGAGAGTCATTTCTCTAAAACCTCTGCACTTTGACAATGAATGAGGCTTCTTGTGAAGAGGGCACTCTCTGCTTGGATTCTCAGCTGGAGATACACTTGTTTTGCGTACTGCAACAGGTGTGACTTTGAAGTTGCGGGTTAGAGCAGGCTTACTTGGCCTAGGGAGAGCAGAGTCAGATGATGAGATGTCAAAACTAGGATCATTTTTAACCTTTGCTTGATGGCGAATAAAGTCCACAAAATAAGAGAATGGTGGGAAGGGAACGTTGTGCCTTTGCTTGTAGTTGGAGCCTCGTGTAATCCAGGCTTCTTGAAGGCTGTAAGGTAGCTTCTGCACTATAGGGTTAACACCACGGGCTGTGTCCAGAAAGGCAAGGCCTGGCAAGTCTCCTTCTGATTTGGCTATTTGGAGTTCTGTCACTAGGTCACTCAATTCTCTCAGCTTCTGGTAGCCTTTGTTAGAAATCTTGGGAAAGTCCTCTATTCTTTTAAAAAGAGAGTTTTCTAGAACTTCTGGGGAACCGTAACATTCATCAATCCTCTCCCATATCATGCTCAGCCCTTTGGTTGGGTAATTAATGTTAATGTCTCTGATTCTCCTTGCATGCTCTGATGACTCATTCCCCAGTGATTGGACTAAGAGATCGGCTTCCTCACTTGCTTTAAAACCAAGATCCCTAATTGCATTTCTGAAGGACGAACGCCATGCTCTATAACTTTCAGGGCGATCGTTAAACTTTGCAAGTCCTTTTGCTAACAGTTCACGTCGTGCTAAGAGCTTGAAGAAATCTGACATACCTTGATCGTTGTGTGAGTAGCCAGGGGGCGCTTTGTTGTGCCAGGAACTTGTGGAGTAGATGCGGTCATCAGAGATGCTGTCGCTGGGTCTTTTAACCTGTTGTTCTTCATTTTCGACTTGGTCAACTGTGGCGTAGTGCTTTGATAGCCTGGATGCAGAATGTGCTGAAAACTGACTAAGTGCAGGTTTACTTTCTTGCTTGATATAAGGCGTGTGAATGGCGGGAGTTGATTCCGCTCTTGGCGCTGTAAGCGGGCAGTTGTCTGGTTTGGCGTGTCGCCGCACATATTCTGAGGTACGCTCTGTACTGTCATGAGGAACGGATTCTTCCCCTAGCACGTTGCTGTGCCGCTCACTGGTGGGCTTTGCAAGTTCTTCTAGGATGTCTGCCTCGGCTGCAGCAGCCGCTGACTCCTTCTCTGCAGCTAGTTTCTCTAATGCAGTTTCCATGCGTAACTTCTCTAATGCAGTTTCCATGCGTAACTTCTCAGATTCAGTTTCCATGCGTAACTTATCTAATTTGATTTGCATCTCTTTTTCAGCAAACCTAGCCTTTACTTCGGCCTCTTTTGCTGCAAAGTCAGCTTTAACCTTGGCAGATTCTGCCTTTGCACGGGCAATGGCGATTGTTTCGCTTTTCACTGACCTCCTTGAGCTCGTGGAGTAAACTTCTGACCTTGTCACGAGGTGCTCTGACTTTGTCTGCGACATGATGTCTAGCTGTATATGGGAGCTGCTAACTCTGATGTCTCTTTGGCGTTCTATGTGGTAGCTGTGCTTAGAAGCCTTGGTTTCTATGGCGTTCTGTATGCTGGCCGTGCTTAGAAACCTTTGTTTTGCTGGAAGTTCTGTATGCTAGCCATGTTTAGAAGCCTACGTTTTACTGTTATGCCCCTCACTACACGTGACTGATGTGTATTCGGGCACACTGATAACTCTTCTCATACTAATGCATTCCAGTAGGCGCAGAATCCTTATGAACTTTTATTAGCACAAGACAGAGTAAAACTGTAATAGATACAAACAGATTACAATTAATAAACAATAATACAATTAGAGCCTCCCTATCTATCTATCTAGAGAGACAAAGTTGCACGTACCGTAGATGCATCGATATGGCTGACGTGAGAAAGAACTCAGCAGACATGTGCTTGCTTGGAAGGAAAAATGGAAAAGAAGGCTGTGGAGGTGCTGCAAAGCCTCATGGGATAGAAATACGGAAGCTTGCATGGACCAAATTAATGAACTATTCTAGCTGACTATATTAACATAGAACAGGTGCAATTAAACAGAAAGTCCACTAGATGGCAGCATTGATTTAATTCAAACTAAAGTCAAAACTATGAAGACGATGAGCCTTATGAAGGAAGGCATGACAGTCCATCAGACCGTTCTCATCGGATTGACCGATCGTGTGTATGCGGCATAAATCTCAACATAAAGATACATTCTGATTACTGGGCCTCAACTCTTGCCATTGCACTTTATACTGTTTTATATAAAACCATTAGATTTCAAAATAGATATCTACTGTACAGTAGACTACCTACACAGCAGCATGTTTTAAATAACTTTGTCCTCAAGGTGGCTCCCTTGTACTATAAGATGTGCTTTATTTTTACAACAGCCAGCACATCCATTTATGTATATAACAACAGACAAATACATAGCTTTGCAGTTTGTGAACATTTTATTCATGGCATTTACCAGTTTATTTCAGCATATGTTAATATTAACTATGCTTGCCAACAATCCAATTTCAGGACATGTGAATAAGGAAGTTTAAAGCTGAAATTGTTCAGGGGAATCTTATGCTCATACTATAATGAAGAAGAACTACAGGCAAAACATTTTCATCTATTTTGCATAGAGTAAGGGATGGTTACAACTTTTTTTACTTCCTGTCCCAGCTTGATGTGCCCGCCTTCCAGCCTGGTGTCCCGGTTCATGCCTTCCAGCCTGATGTGCCTGCCTTCCAGCCTGGTGTCCCAGTTCGTGCCTTCCAGCCTGATGTACCGCCTTCCAGCCTGATGTGCCTACCTTCCAGCCTGATGTGCCTGCCTTCCAGCCTGATGTGCCTGCCTTCCAGCCTGGTGTCTCGGTTCATGCCTTCCAGCCTGATGTGCCTGCCTTCCAGCTTGATGTGCCTGCCTTCCAGCCTGATGTGCTCGCTTCCTAGCCTGATGTGCTCGCTTCCTAGCCTGATGTGCTCGCTTTCCAGCCTGATGTGCTCGCTTTCCAGCCTGGTGTGCCCGCTGTTTGCCCGGATGTGCCCGCTGTCTGTCCGGATGTGCCCGCTGTCTGCCCGGATGTGCCCGCTGTCTGCCCGGATATGCCAGTACCCGCTGCTCAGCTCAAGCCTCTTTTTACCCAGTTTGTCACCATGGACCTTCCCGGGCAACAGACAGTTGGAGCGTCCGGAGGCCGCTCCTTTGAGGGGGGGTACTGTCAGGAAAGGTTCCATCTGCTGGTGCTATTTATTACCTGGCTCGCAGTATTGCGTCTCACCAGCAGGTGTCTCGTGACAGTTCCAAACTGTCAGGAAAACTTCTTCCTGCTGGTGTTATATCACCCTTGGGACGCAGTACCGGTCTCCACCAGCGGATGGACCCTGACAGTATGGACATACGGCCCTTCCTGCGCTCAGGTGTGACCTAAACTTAATTGCCACACCTTTATATACCCGGTGAGTTCAAGCATACCTAGCCCTGGTATCTTTCTACTAACCTGATCCTGAGCCTGCTATCCGGACCCTGAGCCTGCTTTTTTTTTATAATTGCTTCTTTTCTTTATTTTCCAAGTTGCATCACATACATAAAAACAAATTACAATAACAAGAAAAAGTACAAAAAAATAAATAAAATAAAAATACCTACCTACATTGCATTACCATGGGCACCATCGGCCTCCCCCTCCCTCTCCTCCAATTCCCCCCGTCCCACTCCCCCCCTACAAGAGGCGGGGAGGAACGCCAGGGAGAGAGAGAAAGAGGAGGAGGGGAAAGGAGAGACGAAACCCCCCCTCCTCCCTCGTGACCCCCTAGACCCCATCACCTTATGACCTCCCTACGGCACAAAAAGGAGGAGCTCAGTACCACCCTAAAAAAAAAGGGGATTTTGTGCAGGGCTTAATAGTCCTTAATTTGATGACTTTAGTGAAAAAAAAAAAAAAAAAAAAAAAAGGATCTTTGTTTCGTGCCTCATTGACTCCCCATCACCTTATCTCCCCCCCCCCTACCATGCGAAGGGGAGAAGTTTCAAAACCACCTCAAAAAAGAGGAAAAATAAATAAATAAATAAATAAATAAAAAGAAAAAAAAAAACACTATTGGGTGTGTCCTTCTCCTTTTCCTTATTAGTGGTCTTTCTTTTGTGACTATAACCTTTCTTTAAAACCCCTGTTCCCATTCTTATGACTCCCAAATAAAATTCCTTAAGGGGAGCCTCTATACTTATCCTCCTATGTTGACTTAATTAATTAATTATTCCCTCCTCTTTAGTGATCCAAATTAGTGCTGTGAAGAGGAAGAGAAAAAAATAAATAATAATAATAATAATAAAAAGGTGAAAAATAGGAGGGGGGGTGGCCGCGCCTCCCCCCTCCCACCTCCTCCCCCTCCGGTGCCCACAAGGTAGGGAGAAAAAAATTGAAAAAAAAAAAAAACTAAGACAACAAACCCTGAGCCTGCTAACCTGATCGTGCTATCTGGACCCTGAGCCTGCTATCCCGACCCTGAGCCTGCTAACCTGATCCTGAGCCTGCTATCTGGACCCTGAGCCTGCTATCCCGACCCTGAGCCTGCTATCCCGACCCTGAGCCTGCTATCCCTATCCTGGACTTGCCCTTCCTGTATTCCCCTGTTCCTGCTTATTTCCCGTCCTCAATCCATCGTATGACCTCCCTGTGTATGACCTCAGCCTGGCTTTGTTTACGATTACAGTAACACCTTTTTTATTTCACTACATACATTGTTGGTCTCCTCTGTACTGGTCTACCTGATTCTCTGACACCTGCATTCTAGAAGGTGCTGCATGGAGAAAAAAGAAAAATGATAATGGTTGTATTTCATCATGGCACATTTTTTCTAGTGTAGTATGTATGTAAATATGTGCAGCTAATGTTTCTAATAAACAGATTGCTGGGGAAAATAAAACACATTTGCAAGCAGGGCCGGATTCCAGACAAGGCCAACAAGGCCAGGCCTCGGGCGGCAGTGGGTGCAGGGGCGGCACTGTGGCAGCACCCCCCAATGCTCAATGTCATTTTTGGCAGCAATACCCCCCCCCCCCCGCCTCTCAATGTCATATTCGGCAGCAGCACCTCCCACAGGCGGGGGCGGCATTGAAGGCCCGGCCTTGGGGCGGCAAAGGGAGTAAATCCAGCCCTGTTTGCAAGGAATCTTTAGTTTGCCTGCAGACTACCTTCTGGATAAAATAGGAAACTATAGCATACCTGTGACATCACATGGTGTCTGATACAAATTCTGCTGAGAGACTATGAAGTACTTTGCTTTAGTTGCTTGTCATCTGTTGATAGAAAACACAAGGGCCTTGGCATGAGATTGTCAATCAGATAAACGCAAACCTGGAGATCCCCCCCCCCGTATTGGAAACCCTATTCATTAGCTTTTTTACAGGTGTCTTTGGTCTGCTGACATTGTTGTGAAGTCATTCAGAAAAATATTAACCACTTCAGCCCTGAACCATTTTGCAGCTAATGGACCAGGCCTCTTTTTGCGATTCGGCACTGTGTTGCTTTAACTGACAAATGCGTGGTCGTGCGACGTGGCTCCCAAAAAAAATTGACGTCCTATTTTTTCCCACAAATAGAGCTTTCTTTTGGTGGTATTTGATCACCTCTGCGTTTTTTTTTTTTTGCGCTATAAACAAAAAAAGAGCGACAATTTTGAAAAAAAAGCAATATTTTTACTTTTTGCTATAATAAATATCCACAAAAAATATACAAAAAAACTTTTATTTTCCTCAGTTTAGGCCGATACGTATTCTTGTACATATTTTTGGTAAAAGAAATAGCGTCTACAAAATAGGGATAGTTTTATGGCATTTTTATTAATGTAGCGCCTGTGTACTTTTAGTACAGGTGCGATGTCAAATTTAATGGGGGATGAGAGAGTTACATTGCTCTCATCCATGTTGATTTGTTTAAATTGGGCTGTTGCCAGCCCCGGACTGTCCTGTGGGTCATTCTGTGCTCCACAGATGTAGTTCCATCTCTGGATGGCAGGTGGCACCAGAGAAGTCCAGGCGGAGGCACCTTTCTCCAGCAGCCAATCAGAGGAGTGTTTCCCTCACGGGGCATGCTGGGGGAGGGTATTTCTGGGGCGGACGCCATTTTGTGGGGTCTTCGCGCGTTCCTGGTTTCAGGTGCGGCACCCACCTTTAGGGTGTGCGCACATCACGGGCCCCCGGCGATATGGCCTACCAGGACGGGGCGGACGTGCTACGCTGAGTTCCTGACTCTGGGACCTCATGGCCCGGAGCAACTAATGCTGCAAGGGGGCCACAGTGACTTACTTGGTCCCCACACTTCAAAAGGAAGATCCCAAGCTGGTTATGCTGTTCGGTGGGGAGTCGGTCTGAGGTGAGCCCGGAGGCAGGTGATCCAATAGGGCTCAGACAAACCATCGAGGATCTGGGTGACCGGACACTGACAGGTTGTATGCTGCAAACTGTTAGTCGGTGACCCCAAATATAGAAAATCTACCTGGGGGAGATTCAGGCAAATTATTGACTGAGAGGATTCGCTCTACTATCCATGTTCCTGAGTACTGGGCCTGTGGCAGAGGTCTTTTACTAACCCTAATTCTATTAGAGCCAAGTCGGTGGCAGAGACTTGTTCCTTCTCAGTGGTTCCGAGTGACACCCTGGCTGCCAGGCCTGTGAAAGGGATCTGTCCAGGGGCACTATACCCACTCTGGCTGGAGTGGCGACGAAGCAAGAATAATCATTGGAGGCAGGACTGCTTCTCTTATCCATAGCCTGAATCTGCAAAGTTCTCTTTTCACCAACCTTTCTCTATCTACCTCATGTTGACTGTTGGTCATGTTGGAACCAAAATAAAAGCACAGAAAACGTCACCCAATTGTCTGGACATTCCATCATTGCTCTCATCATCCCTAGACATATCACAGAGGTAACATAATCACGCCGTCCCAATCTAACCAGCGGCTCCAGAGGGGGTAGCGCTACATTAATATTTTTATTTTTTACTAGTAATGGTGGCGATCAGCGATTTTTATTGTGACTGCGACATTATGGCGGACACATCGGACACTTTTGGCACATTTTTGGGACCATTGTCAATTTTACAGCGATCAGGGAACAAAACAGGAAGCGCCACCTAAGTGCAATATGTTAGTCACAATTTATTGAGTTAAAAAGGAAATGCACTTACAAACATGTATAAAAACCGGTCTCATCTGTGTGCTGTAATCACAGTGCGGTCCGGTCTCAGGTGCATTCAGGCTCACGGGTAGGCAGGAGAGTGTAGAAATCCATCCTGTAGTAATCAGGAAGCCAGCCAGAACCAGCGTGGAACACAGACGATGATGTCACAGGAAGCGGAACCAGAGAGAGCACCAGGGGAAGGACAGTATGAGGCAAACCACTGAGAATATAGGCTGGCTTCCTGATTACTACAGGATGAATTTCTACACTCTCCTGTCTACCCGTGAGCCTGGATGCACCTGAGACCAGCTTGCACTGCGATTACAGCACACAGATGAGCCCGTTTTTTATTCATGTCCTTTTTACCTCAATAAATTGTGACTAACATATTGCACTTAGGTGGCGCTTCCTGTTTTGTTCCCCTGTCTTCCCCTTACAGAGCTGGCTTTCTCTGAGGACAGCTGCCGCCTACCATCCTCCTATCCCTCTCCTCTCCTCCTTTAAAGGATTGATTATTACCACATATTAGAATATGGACAAAAGAACTGTGACTGTTTTTTAGATCTATCCGCTGTCCATATCTATTTACATTTGTCATGCACTAGTCTTTTGCGCTGACAGTTGATCTTATTGTTTTAATTTTACAGCGATCAGTGCTATAAAAATAACTTACTGTAGGGGGGGGTGGGCTGTGTGTCACATGACACTGATCTCCGCTCCGAGTACAAGGAGTGGAGATCAGTGTCATTGTCACTAGACAGAGCAAGGAGATGCTTGTTTACACAAGCATCTCCCCGCTCCATACCTCCATGAGACGATCGCGGGGAAGCCAACCGTCAGTATTTTTACTGGCAGCCAGGGAAAAACAGGCAATTTTCTCCTGCCAGTAAATGCCAGTAAAAGTAAAATGTTGCCAGTAAAACATATGGCTGTGACTCTCAGCTTGGTCCGGAGCTGGCTGAGACCATCCGAGTGCCAGCTACAGTGTGATCAGACGACTCTGGCAGAGGCAGTGCCTGAGCATGTCGTGTGATGTCATGGTGCAATGGAGCCAAGCAGAGTGGCCAGATATGTTTTTTGCCTTATTATCTACCTTAAATCATATTGCTAATTGCATATTGTATTTGTAGCCTAAATACTGTAATTTTGTAACTTTTCGAAATGGCAGTAAAAACTTGGCTGTGCCAGTAAATTTTGGGTGTTGTGTCAGTAAACTTCAATATGGTAGGTTGGCAACACTGTGCCCGCGGCAATCGAGTCCGCGGGACCCACGGTCTGACTCACGGGGAAGGCAGCATGCTCGCGACCACACAACAGCATCTTAAAGGCGACGTACCTGTACGTGCCTTTGCCTGTCCATGCCATTCTGCCGACGTATATCTAAAGGGGCCAGTCTATATCTAAAGTGGTTAATAATAATACATTTAATATTTACTGGCAGAGATGTGTGATACCAGTAGGCATCAAAAATAAATTGAACCATTTCTCTTGGAACCAGTTAAAACCAGAGTGGTGGACTAAAGGACTAAAGGACTTTGTGACCTCACATGTTTTCCAATGTTCAGTGGATTCGCCATCTGTAACTTTTTACAAGCCTGTTTTGAGACTTCGGGAACAATAACAGCTATCTCACCAAACAAAAAGTTGGTGATCTGATCTTTGCTGGATACACAGTAGTGACAAATACAGCCACCGAGACTAAAATTTATACAGTTTGCTATCATATAGAACAAACCCCTTGTCCAGAAAACCCATTGTTTGAAAGACTAGAACTATGCATACAGCTGTATTCTGTCTAAACATCTATTGGACTGCTCAAAGTCCATCCTAACTCATGTTAGAAAGATGTGATCCACTGGCTGTTTGCTTTTCACTGGAAATCCCCCACAGTTCCATTAGATCAATTGAAAACGAGAATTACCAATATAAACCTTATGGAAAAAATCTATCACATTGTTCAAAATTCGATCCATATATATAATAAAAAATGGGACCCATGGTTTGAACATTCTGCTACTTTCTTTAATCCCATCTAAATCGCATAATTCCTTTTGCTGATCTGTTTATCCTAATAACACTTATGGTTTTATATCTACTTTTTGACCCTCATCTTAATTCTCTACTCTTTAGAACTATGT
This sequence comes from Rana temporaria, assembly GCF_905171775.1. NCBI lineage: Eukaryota > Metazoa > Chordata > Amphibia > Anura > Ranidae > Rana > Rana temporaria. The sequence continues at coordinate 106,203,206 of NC_053500.1, forward strand.
TTTATTAATGTTACATAAGATTTGTATAGTTTACTATTGTCTATTTTTTGACTCTTAGACATTTTCTTATATGTACTCTTTTTTTGTATACCATTTTGCTTTTTGTACCACCATTTTGTACCAAATAAAAAAGTTTGTAAACAAAAAGAAAGATGTGAATGTTTATGCAAGTCAGAGACATTTTAAAATACCTACATATCGTTGGTAAATTCATTCAAATTATGTGATATTGTAGGTCAAAAAGATGATAATAATTTTAGTATCTGTTGATCTGAGAACTTTGCTATAAGAAAGAAATATATATTAAAGAGTGATTTTATCAGTAGAAATGTTTTGAAAAGCTAATTAGCATTATAACCATATCAGAATTTAGCCTATGTGATATTCATTCGATAGATCAGATTCATGTATCCATATAGATAATCATTTTGTGTGATATTGATTGATATATATAACCTGTGCCCTGCTTAGGAAAACCAGTTTAAAGATATACACAAAAAACATTTTATGTTATGTAAATGAATCAAAAGTATACTAATCGTATTTTATGTAATTACAGTTACCAAAATATTCAAAGAGACATATTCCTCACCCCATTATATAAACGTATACTCATTATAAACATAGAACATATTAATTAAAGGGATAAACTCAAAACACATGTGAGACACCTGGTGGTTGAAGGTGATATTACCTCAAACTGGGCTCCCTGGTGAGTAAATGGTTAAGTCTTGCCAACCAATGAATTAGGAACACATACCTTTTGGGCAGAGCTTATAATTTCTATTATCTCATTGCCTGAGATAGTATTTAGGATAAGAAAAATGAGATGACAGGGACACTGAGGGATCCACACTGATTAACACACACTCAGGGACACACCCTGAGGGGGAAGAGAGGGGGAGATGCAGCCACACACTCCCAGACAGACTGACTCTCTCAGATACTGAGACACACATGTACCATGCATGAAGACATAGCTTTACATTCAGGAAGATTCCTAAACACCTGATACCTGAAAGCCACGGCAGCCATCTTAACTCTGGGAACCAGCCAGTAGGAATGATAGCCATTTTGGAATGTTGCTTTTTATCTTGTATTCATTTGTGTTCTCTAAAATATTGATGTATTGAATATTCTGCAATTGATGATTTATGTTCTCCCGTATCAATAACCACCTGGTCGATTTTTCTCTAAAGATTTAATTATTCATTATATTTTTCTTTTTGCATAGTTGCCACTTTTATTGACAAAACAAACGTCTAATTTATTTCACATTGTTAACCACCTACTTACCTGTCAAAGGGACTGCACGCCTATTTTTGCAAGTGTTTTTATTGATTTTCAAGTCGTTCATGTAACGCAATCAGTATTTAAATTTTATGTAAAGATTTGTTTTTTGTCAACCAATAAATGTAACTATTTCATATGATCACATGTCTCCATGAATACGTTTCATATGTATAGACTGTGGTATATAGATTGATTTTGTATCTTAAAGATATCCTCGTTAAAAATAATTAATAATACATACTGTGTGGGAAAACTGTCCCAAAAAAGCACTACATATAAATGGAGGCACTAAGCTGAGATAACGTCGATATTTTGTACAAGATCATAGTTATGGTGGTGACATAAATAATATTTTGCATGAAATTATTCATATTTGAATAATTTGTATTGCCTAAAAAAAAAGTCTGGTCAAACTGAATTTTATGTTGATGTGGATTATCAAGATTCAGCCCTTAGTGGTAGTATGAGTACTCAGAGAAAATTGGTACAGGTACAGGAAATGTTGGAAATGATTTCTAAAATTGAAATGGCGGATCATGTCAGAAAAAGTTTGTCTAATGAGACTGATCTAGAAGCATACCGGTACATTAAAAACCTTAAAAGCCTCGTCAGTCATTTGGTAAAAGACGTGTGGAACGCGGAAAGGTCAAATCTATGAACTCACAGACAGCTTCTCAGAGACAAAGGAAATAAAAAGGCTTGATCACATTCTTTTGGAACTATGCATTATCCTGATGTATCGTTATAGAGAGTTTAAACGTCAAAATACCCAACACGAAAGTGACAGGAAGGCGCTGGTGCTGGTGCCACAAAACTGCAACCCCACACAGATACTCTAGTTGAGCGCAGGAACAAGCCCTGCTGCAAAATATTACAGCAAAAATTGTAATTACACGCCCCTGTTAAACAGGGGCAGAAAAATGGGCCTGTCCGACAGTACAAACATTTTGGAAAGAAATATATACATATGTCTTCAAAATGTTTAATGTAACCCTCCAACCCAATCCTTATTTATTTATTTTTTTAATCAAAAAGGTTTTTATTGCTCACACAACACATTGACATGTAAAGGATGACATTTTACACTTTGTAAATAAAGATGCATAACGACAGATTTACAGTTCAAGCCATTTGAACAGATGCACTTCTTCCCACCATATTATTCCGTTATTGTACTCACACAGGAAACCTGAACCCCATCCCCGAGCTCCCATCTCCCCCCCCATCCATTTCTTCTCCCCCCTCTCGGTCTCCAAAGCTACTAAACCACGAGCCTTGCTGGTACTTCTTTTTTTTTTCCCCCCTACCTCTCCATCCCCCCAAGTAACCTTGCTTGAACTAGCTCCAAGGGGCTTAAACCGGGCGTTGCGAGCCATGGCTCCCAGAGTTTCAGGAATTTCCCTGCGTTCCCCCTGTGCTGGTAAATGTACTTCTCCATAAGCATTGTCCTACCCACATGTTGTATCCAGGTCTGAACCGAAGGGGGCCCCCTTGATTTCCAGTGTATGAGAATGAGTTTCCTCGCCTGGAACAGTGCCCTGGTGAACGCTGCCCTAGTGGCTTCTTCCTCTACCACTCCCTCCAGAATGCCCAGCAGGCAGCAAAGGGGGTCCAATGGGACATTGGTCTGAAACACAGAGTTTAGGGTCGCCAGAACCCCCGCCCAGTATCTATGCAGCTTGGGACAGCGCCAAAGCAGGTGGACCAAATCCCCCTGTGCCGCCCTGCACCGCCCACAAAGTGGGTCCGGAGCCCGGCCCATCCTGAAGAGTCTCTCCGGAGTGTAGTGCACCCGAAGTAGAATGTAGAGCTGGGATACCTTTTGTGATACGTTTAGTGAGCAGGTATTCACCGCCTGTAGAGCCTCCTCCCACATTTCCCCCTCAATAGGCCCCAAATCTGCCTCCCACCGGTCCGCCACCCTCATGGGATGTCCTTCCAGGAATGAAGATAGGAGCATGTTGTAGCAGTGTGAGATCATGCCCTTGGTGTCCTGCGCCTGACACAGTGCCCGGAAAATCGGTGTGGGGGACTGAACCCAGTCAACTGCTGCCCCCTGAGCCCTTACTGCATGTTGCAACTGCATGTAATAAAACTGCATGGTTCGGGGTAGGTTAAATCTGATTTGTAATTCACTGAAAGGTAACAGGGTCCCCCCCCTAAAGAGATGTTTAAGATGCGTGATCCCAAAAGCACTCCACCTGTGACCCTGTTCAATTTTGGCCAACTCCTCATAGCAATCGTTCCCCCAAATTGGGCTAAATTCAGTGAAGCCCCCAACATCCTGTAGCTGTCTGGCCTTATTCCACACCTTTTGAACAAGAGCATAAGTGGGCATGCATTTATTGGGTTTGTGGAACTTACGAGCCTCCAGCCCCTCAGGTATCGTGGCTACCCCCGCTCCCTTCAACATCAGCCTGGCCGCCGAAGTCCCAGGTTGCGACCCTGTGGCCCCTATCAAGTGTTGGAGCTGGGCAGCCAGGTAGTATATCCAGGGATTGGGTAGAGCCAGCCCTCCCCCCTCCTTTGGGCGCTGCGACTGTTCTAGTTTAATCCTGGGGGTTCTGCCATGCCACAACAACTGTCTGAAAAGAGAATTGACCACTTGGAATATTTTAAGGGTAATCACCATGGGCGCATTGTGCAGGAAATATAGCAATTGGGGCATTAGTATCATCTTGATGAGGTTGGTTCTACCCGCTAGTGACAACCCAATCCTTATTACTTAATCTCAAACCAGAGTCTGACTCATGCCCAATTTAAACTTTTTATATTTTTGCTTACAGCAGCAAAACAAACTGTGGCGAGAGTTTGGAGAACTCCCTCTTTGGCATTGGCTGAGACAAAACAAAGAATGAACAACATTATGATACATGCCAAAATGGCGGCTATTGAACAAAACCAAATTCCTTAATTCCGTAAATTATGGCAACCTTGGATAGAACATTTCTTGCCGACAACATTTAATGACTCTTTTTTTAATGCCATGGTAGATGATTTGAAGTTATACTGTTCATTCTGGTCTGACTGTGACTTCTAAATCGACCCGGTGGACAGCTCCCCACTACTTATTCTTTACCTTTTGTTTTCTACTCTGTCTCTCCTTACATCTTATGATTTTAAAGTTCCATAGGTTACGAATATAGTACCAGTTTAGAAAAACAATCCACTAACCCAAGTTTGCTCAGGAAATCTTTATTCAGTTACTCATAGCTATTAGAATCATTTACTATTTGGATTTCTATATCGCCTTAGGTTGAACACATAATTGTTAATTAATTTCTTTAACTTTTCACACTTCTTTATATCCTAATCAATACTATATTTGTAACCACATATGAATATTATATAATAATTCTAAATTGTGTATAATGTACAGTACTTAATTTATTGTATTTAACTTACTGTACTTAATAAAATATTTTTGACCAGGAAGATACCTGCAACAAAGGAAAAAAAACACAATCCTCACGCTAACACGCTATCTATCTGTACATTCTGTCAGCTGGGCGTTATAAGCCTGCTGACAGAAACAAAGGGCAAAAATGTTTTTTTTTCTCTTTCTCAAAGAAGCCCCTCCACAATACAACAGCATACTAGGCCTTACCACTGATATCTTCTGCAACAGTCCTCCTTCTTTCAAGGATAGGTGGTAAAGTCTGGCCTAGTCCATTCAACAGGGGGAGGGAAAGTATATCAGCTGCCCTTCTTCAGGCTGGATTCCTATAACAGTACAAGCAAATGGCCACTGCCCCCACCTATAACTGGCCTTAGTGGCAAGGAGAACATGGAAAGGCGAAGCATGTAAAATAAAACCAAACAAAATTCCCTGCTCAACTTGTCAGCCAGCCTGCAACCAACCAAATTAACCTGTCTAACAGTTTCCGTTAAAAACAGGGGTTTAGTTTGCACACATTTGTCATCCAGCCCTGAACTCTAGTAAGCCCTGACTCAATTAGGACGGACAGCTTTGAGCATGAGTTAAGCCTTGTACACACGGTCTGACTTTTTGCCAAACAAACGTCAAAATCCGACCGCGTGTACGCTCCAACGGACAAACTTTTTCGGTTTTCATCGGACAAAGTTTGCTCTGCAAACGGACAAACTTTTCGGCAACAAAAGTTTGATGGTGCAAAGTCCGACCGTGTGTACAAAAATCCATCGGAAAGTACAATTACGCATGCCCAGAACCAATTAAAATCAACCAACAATAGCAGAAGTTGACCAAAGGGTGGCGGTAAAGAGCAGAAAAACCATGTGATGTTGGGAAAGATTTGGGAAAGTTTGCAGAAAAGTCCTGCCATGTGTATGCTATGGGTGTGCCCGGCCAACTCCCTTCGGACAAAAATCCACGGAAAAGTTTGTTTAAAGTCCGACCGTGTGTACGAGGCTTAAGAGTAAATTCTCCTACACTACCACTACTATTACCACGCACTAGAGGGTGCTACACCATATTGCTAGGGCAAACTATTTTTAGCATTTCCTCTGCTAAAAAAACACTATCTCTTGGTGTTCACCAGAGTGACCTACCTCTGGGAGTGGGTCACTGAATTAGACTTCATCTCTCACATGGAGCTCTGCCTGACTCAGAAAATGATCATAATTTCTGTTTCAGAATTTCAGATGTGGGCCACTTGGACTGTGCTCCAGAATTCCCAGGAATCCTGCTACTGTTTATTAACCACTTAGATCTATGCATCTTTTGTTTGAGTGTGGTAATAGTTGTAAGGAGGCTCCTAACACCCACTCTTATTTCCTAATACCTTGTTTTCTGCACCCTCCACTACCTCATCCCCCTTAAAATATCAGTTTCCTTGACCCCCTTCTCCTTTTTGCCTACTTTCTTTCCTCTTTTCTACTACCTCAACCCATGGTAGCTTTTCAAGTCCTATTCCCTGTCTACATATTTTGTAGACACTATGGGCCAGATTCTCGTAGAATTGCGGCCGCAAGTTTTCAGTGTAAGTGCCCGATCCACAAAGCACTTACCTGTAAACTTGCGGCGGTGTATCGTAAACACGTCCGGCGCAAGCCCGCCCAATTCAAATGGGGCGGGTACCATTTAAATTAGGCGCGCTCCCGCGCCGGACGTACTGCGCATGCTCAGTTTTGAAATTCCCGCCGTGCTTTGCGCGATGTGACGTCATTTTTTAGAACGGCGACGTGCGTAGCGTCCATTCGTATTCCCGGACGTCTTACGCGAAAACAAAAAAAAATTGAAATTCGACCCGGGAACGACGGCCATACTTTAACATGGCTCGACTAAAGTTAAGCCATGTTAAAGCAGGTGTAAATTTGCGATGGGAAAAAATTACTAGCGACGACGTAACGACGGGAAAACCTTTGTGGATCGTCGTAAATCCTCATTTGCATACCCGACGCTGGAATACGACGCGAACTCCCCCCAGCGGCGGCCGAAGTATTGCATCCTAAGATCCGACGGTGTAAGTCAATTACACCTGTCGAATCTTAGGGCTATCTATGCGGAACTGATTCTATGAATCAGCTGCATAGATACGACAGGAGATACGACGGTGCATACCCGAAGCGGCATTTCGACGAGAAATGCCCCCAGCGGCGGCTGCGGTACTGCATCCTAAGATCCGACAGTGTAAGTCCCTTACACATGTCTGATCTTCTGCCTAACTATGGGAAACTGATTCTGTGGATCAGTTCCATAGATAGAAACAGGGATACGACGGCGTATCAGTAGATACGCCGGCGTATCCCTTTTGTGGATTAGGCCCTTAGGGCCAAATCCTCAAAAGAGATACGACGGAGTAACTGCTGTTACTCCGTCGTATCCCTGGTCCTAACTATGGAACTGATCCACAGAATCAGTTTCCCATAGTTAGGACGAAGATCCGACATGTGTAATTGAATTGAAGGACTTACGGAGATCCACGAAGCTTTTCAGCTTCGTTTTTTCTCTGTAAGTTTTATTTTGCAAACGCAAAATTAGGGCTGCTTTTACAAGGCCTAAACTGTTTACACCTTGTAAAAACAGATCTTTCTTGCTCGCGACGCGATTTTTTTTAAATTTAAAAAAAATTTTTTGGCGCTGTATCTTTTTTTTTACCCGACGCAACTTTATTGTCCCGTCGCAATCCACAAAGCCCGACGTAACGTAATTTCGCGCTATGCACGTCGGAAAAATGACGTCACAAGCATGCGCAGTACGGCCGGCGCGGGAGCGCGCCTCATTTAAATGGTAATCGCCCCCTGGAGAAGAGGAACGCCTTGCGCCAGCTGGATTTAAGTTACACCGCTCAAAATTTCTAGGTAAGTGCTTTGTGGATCGGGCACTTAGTTAGAGATTTTGCGGCGGTGTAACTTAAATGGAAAAAGTTACGTTGCGCCAGGTTTTTGAGGATTAGGCCCTTAATGCCTATGTTCTTGCTACAGATATGTGATTCTTATACAATCTATTTCATACAACCCCTTCCCTTCTTTTCTACATTCGGCATACCTTAGGGCTCATTTAGGTGGGCACTGACGCCTGTATTTCATGCTGAGCTGCTGTCTTTTGCGTCTGCATCCACCTTGGAGCTACGCACAGACATTCTATAGAAGTGGATGCAGATGCTGGTGTTGAAACAACCACTTGTAGACTCCAGTTGAAGTCCATGTGAAAGGTTGACAACGCAGAGAATTGGATACACAAGATCGGAATTTCGAAAGTTCTTGTCGGAAAAATTGAGAAGCAGCTCTCAAACATTTGTTGTCGGAAATTCCAACAGCAAATGTCCGATGGAGCCTACACACGGTCATAATATCCGACCAAAAGCTCACATCAAACATTTGTTGTCGGAAATTCCGATCGTGTGTACACGGCATAGGATTCCATTGCCATAGTATATATACAGTTTACATTTTATTTTTATTGGTTGAACTAGATGAACTTATGTCTTTTTCAACCAGACTTACTATTTAACTATGTACATACTCTTTAAATGATAACTCATAAATGCAATAGCCAGTAGTAACCAATCAGAGTTCATTCTTTTGAAGTCTGACTAGAAAAAATAAAATAAAATCTGATTAGTTGCTTTAGGTCAAATAATTGTATAATTAGCATATAAAGGAATAAAGGGGGTTATCCACAAAGATCCGGCGTAACTTAATTTTTTCCATTTAAGTTACACTGCCTTAAAATTTCTACCTAAGTGCCGATCCACAAAGCACTTACCTAGAAATTTTGGGCTGTGTAACTTAAATTCCGCCGGCGCAAGGCGTTCCTATTGTAATGGGGGCGATTCCCATTTAAATTAGGCGCGCTTCCGCGCCGGCCGTACTGCGCATGCTCGTGACGTCATTTTACCGACGTGCATAGCGCGAAATTACATTACGCCGAGCTTTGTGGATTGCGACGGGTCAATAAAGTTGCGCCGGGAAAAAAAAAGATACGGCGCGAAAAAAAAATTTTTAAATTAAAAAAAAATCGCGTCGCTGGACAGAAAGGTCTGTTTTTACAAGGTGTAAACAGTTTACACTTTGTAAAAGCAGCCCTAATTTTGCGTTTGCAAACTAAAACTTACGGAGAAAAAACGAAGCTGAAAAGCTTCGTGGATCTCCGTAAGTGCTAATTTGCATACCCGAGGCGGCATTTCGACACGAAATGCCCCCAGCGGCGAATGCGGTACTGCATCCTAAGATCCGGCAGTGTAAGTCCCTTACACATGCCGGATCTTCTGCCTAACTATGGAAAACTGATTCTGTGGATCAGTTCCATAGTTAGGAACAGGGATACGATGGCGTAACAGCAGTTACGCCGGCATATCCCTTTTGAGGATATGGCCCAAAGATCTCTGGAAGCTGTACCCAAAAAAAGGCAGAAAGAGGGCAAAGGACTAGTCATCAGTATTGCCTGTGGTTTCCTTACATTCTGATATTTTCCCATTACTGGCTTACCTTGTTCTGCACTGTGTTTCTATGTGAAGGTAGCAGAGGTGGATAGAGGCAGAGCTTTTAAAACCTTATGTCAGAGCCTCCAGCAAGAAAACCCATGAGCAGCACAGTAGTGACATCACACCAATTCTCACTCTAAATCGTCTGAGATTGTCTTTGTGTAAAGGTGGCCATTTTGGTAAAGGCAGGGCTTTCCATTTTCATGTCAGAGCTTCCAATGGGCAGCACTCTAGTGACATCCCCAAACCTCACTTCAATTCCCCTGAAACTAGCAGTTGCATGCACCAGTGGCTTAGATCTCACACTGCAGTTATACAGCTACGAGGGTGGAGGCACACTCACGAATTTAGAAGTGCACTGCTCATATTTTCAAAAAAGGTACATATTTCATGGTGCTGTTTAGGTACAATTAACTTTTCTGAATGTTCCAGATCAAATCTTTACTTTACAATTCAGGTCAACTTTAAGAATAAGAATTCTTTATTGCATAAGGCCAATGTGGCTTTTCATGTGTTTCATACAGGTATGGTGCCTTAAAGCGGGCGTTCATCATAAAAAAAATTCTAATATTACATTGAGCTGACTTCTGACACTGACAGTATGCTGATCTTTTTTGCCGTACATACCGTTTTATCGCTATTTTCCACCCCGGCTTCGGGTAGTGAATCCCTCAGGAGTGGGCGTTTCTATTCACAGACTAAGTGATTGACGTGATGACAAAACCTTCCCACCGGCACATACGGCGCGCCACGAGTTGCCGAAAGAAGCCAGACTGCGAGTCAGCTCTATACGGCGCTCTACGGCGCCTGCGCACCGACGTTCGGCTTCTTTCGGCAACTCGTGATGCGCCGTATGCGCCGGTGGGAAGCTTTTGTCATCACGTCAATCACTTAGCCTGTGAATAGGAACGCCCACTCCCCGGAAGCCGGGGGACGCCCACTCCCGCGGGAGCCACTACCCGGAAGTCGGGGGGAAAATAGCGATAAAACGGTATGCACAGCAAAAAAAAAAAAAAAAAAGATCAGCATTCTGTCATTGTCAGAAGTCAGCTCAATGTAATGTTAGAATTTTTTTTTAGGGTGAACCCCCGCTTTAAGTACAAAATGTGAGAGAATTGGGGAAATTATTGCGCTAAACCACTATGAGTGAAGCTGCTAACACTAAAACAAAGTTCAACGTACATATAAAAATAAAGTGTAGCACTAAGATTTCATAAACCAATATGACATTGTTAAATGAAAAATAATATATGAATATGTAATGTGTGAGCACAACAGCAACATATATAAAATAAAATCATCAAGGTCAAAAACCAAATGAGGACACTAATATAGTAAACCTCGATAGGTAAGTGTCCAAAAACCAAATGAGGACACTAATATAGTAAACCTCGATGGGTAAGTGTCCAAAAACCAAATGAGGACACTAATATAGTAAACCTCGATAGGTAAGTGTCCAAAAACCAAATGAGGACACCAATATAGTGAACCTCAGTAGATAAGTGTCCAACAACAAAGCTGGCTCAGAATCCTCTGGGAGAATCATCATGATAGGTGGAATAAAAGTGTAGGCTGTGAAGTGTAGCTATCACAAAACAAGGTGTTCTTCTACCAGAGAGATAAGGATATATACTCTTATGCCTTGCACACACGATCGGATTATCGGATGAAAAAAGTCAGGCGGAATTTTTTCAACAGATATTCCGACCGTGTGTGGACCCCATTGGACTTTTTTACGTCGGAGTTTAGAAATAAAACATGTTTTATTTTTTTCTAAAGGAAAAAAATCCCATCAGAAATTCTGATCGTCTGTGTGGAACTCCGACGGAGAAAAAAAACACACATGCTCAGAATCAAGTCGACACATGCTTGGAAGCATTAAACTTCATTTTTCTCGGCTCTTTTGTAGTGTTTTACGTCACCGCGTTTTGGACGGTCGGAATTTGGTCTGACAGTGTGTATGCAAGACAGCTTGAACGGAATTCCGACGTAAAATTCCATTGGATTTTATCCCATCGGAAATTCCGATCGTGTGTACAGGGCATTACCAGACCAGGTGGACACACATGCCAAATAGCAGTGAGTCAATCGAGCTCGTATTGGCCGCAAGCCTGAAGATCCAGTACTGTGCCAACCAGGATGGGACTGGAATCCGGAGGAGGGTCAATCCAGGGACGGTGGACCCATTTATCAATGTAGATGGCCTAATGCAGCTTATATGCCTTAAGTACAAGAATTACTAAATATGTGTATATACAATAATTTTTACTTTAGGTTTACTGGCCATTGCATTTGGCTTATGAATTAATGAGCAAATAAAGTCATGGCAATAAGAGACTAAAGGTGCCAAATACATTCATTTGGAGGGCTTTTTGATTTCTTTATTCCCATCTAACCATAACTATAGTTTTTTATATTTGCTAGTTCTCAAGCCTCACTCCATGGAAGTTGAAATTTCCTTATACTGCACTGATGATGGCTAAAAAGTCTTGAATAACTGTATGCAGTTTATAATAAATGGCTCTATATTAGCACTATAAACTAATGGTTCTGGATGTGCATTTGACCATTGGGGTATAAAGGAATGATTTACATGGTTCAGCCTACTGCCCTGAAATAAACAATAATCCTCTTATTTTTGGAATAAAGGATAGAATGAGACATATGAATACATTGGGCCAGATCCACGTAGATAGGCGTAAAATTAAGCGGGCGTAGTGTATCGTAGTTACGCTACACCGCTGCAACTTTGAGGGGCAAGTGCTGTATTCACAAAGCACTTGCATCTAAAGTTACGGCGGCGTAGCGTAAATGTTCCGGCGTAAGCACGCCTAAATCAAATGAGGAACAGGGGGGGGCGTGTTTTTTGTAAACTAAGCATGACCCCGCGTAAATGACGCTTTTTTCGAACGGCGCGCGCATGCTCGGTATCACGTCGAATTTTCAAATTAAATTACGCCCGCTCAATGCCTAGACGACGTGAACGTAATTTACGCAAAGCCCTATTCGCGAACATTTTATGCAAACAACGTGAACGACAGAAAATTCTACGCTGGCCCGACGTCCATACTTAACATTGCGTACGTCTCATAGAGCAGGGGTAACTATACGCTGGAAAAAGCCTTACGCAAACGACGTAAAAAAATGCGCCGGGCGGACGTACGTTCTGAGAATCGGCGTATCTAGCTAATTTGCATACTCTATGCCATAGGTGGCAAACACAAGGCCCGCAGGCCAAATCTGGCCCTCCAGGCTATTCCATGTGGCCCTCGCACCTCTCCTGCAGACCTCCTCTGGTCCTACTCCAGGCCCTCAATTTCTGCTTTCAAGCAATGCATCCAGCTTCTTCCCAGCAGCAGCATAAGGAAAGGGGGGTACACTGTGATGTAAGGGAGAATGGGGGACTCAACTTCTGATGGTGGGGGGACTCTTGACATCTAATGTAAGGGGAGGGGATGCGCTGGACATCTAATCTTAACCTTTTGAGGGCAATCATAATGCTGATGCGGCCCACAATGAAATTGAGTTCGACACCCCTGCTCTACGCGGAAATCAACGGAAGCGCCACCTAGCGGCCAGCGTAAATATGCACCTATGATCCGACGGCGTACTAAGACGTCGGATCTAGCCCACATTCAGGCGTATCTTATTTTGTGAATACAAAACAAAGATACGCCGGCGCATCGTAGAACTTACGCGGCGTATCAATAGATACGCTGCCGTAAGTTCTTCGTAGATCTGGGCCCTTGTGTTCTAAGAAGGTTTAATCTGCTGTGCCACTGATAAATTAAAGAAGAGTTGAGAGTGTTTGGACAAAGAAGGATATCTGTTTTCTTTTATTGTTTTTTGCTGGTATTATGCAAAGTGAATATTTTACTTTAATATTACAATTTAATATCTTTTTACTTTTATGATTTCAAAAGTATGTCAATCTACTTTTTTTAATCTAAAGTGGAACTTTTTTTAAGTTTATTTTCTGTTTGGGGATTTCCACTCACTTCTTGTCCTAATGACACCTGGAGAAAGGGACACTACAGGGGTTCTATCCCATTCTCATTCTACAGTACTAACAGAAAAAAAAAAATTGTTGCTATATGTGTATTCATTGCCACAAAAGGAAGTGATGAGTAGAAATGTTTCTCATACAGGCAGCAATAAAACCCAACAAAGCTTCTATAATCGTCTTGCTCTATAAAAAAAAAACACAAAAAGAAGTGATTAGTAAAAATGTTACTAATACAGGCAGCAATAAAACCTGGCAGATCTTCTATAACCTCCTTGCTCTATAAAAAAAAAAAAAAAAACACAAAAGGAAGTGATTAGTAGAAATGTTACTAATACAGGCAGCAATAAAACCCGACAAAGCTTCTATAACCTCCTTGCTCTCTATATATATTTATATATATATATATATATATATATTTTTATATATATATATATATATATATATATATATATATATATATATATATATATATATATATATATATATATATATATATATATATATAAAAACAGGTTTAGCATTTAACCAACATTTAAATCTAACAATCTAGACAGATCTATACCATTAATTTATCAAAACTGATTATTGAAAAGGATTTAATACTTACTAGTAAATAAGTTAATGAAAAGTTCTGAATCCACAGTGAAATGCTAGCAACTGGGAAGTTAAGGTAACTTCAAACCAATCCAAAAAGCATAGGCAGAGAAGAGATGTGCTACCTTATTCTGTCTGTCTGTCTGTCACCTGTGAAAACTTAAACCCTTCATGGGAGTCACGTGAGTGATAAATAACTTAATTCAGAAGATGTCATAAGCAGGCAGCTCAGGAGATCAGTGAACACAAGGGACACCTATTCAACTGTCAGCTCCAGACTGCCTTAGCTGCTACCTGGCCCCACTTAGGAGCTGTCCGTTCAAGGTCAGTGCTGAACCCAGGTAAGCAATGTTATGGGGAAGAGGTACAAATGCAACTAAACGGTTCTAAATAATAATAAAAAAGAAATCTAGCTTATCTCTATTTATCATTCTATACCCCTTAGTGCTAATACAACAAATATGTCTAATCTTGATAAGATCTAATCAGTATTATTTGAATTATTTGACTGTCTGGATGCAATTAGAATGCCCTCAGCATCAGCTTAATTACTCATATTAACCATATATAATTTCATACCTATATATTATTAAAATGGGAACATCTGTACATCACATATGTCTTCATATATTACTTATTCAGTAGAAAATTCTTAAAAATACAATCTTGTCTTATACTTTAATAGTTTGCTAAATTGCTTGTTTCAAAAAAAAACTGAAGTACTGTATATCTATAACTTTTGGAATGGGCACAAATACGTTTCAGAAAAAACAGATATTCAATCATATACTTGTGATGGTAATGTAAAGCTATGCATCTGTAAGTTACTTAAAATACCCTGACAAATTGTAGAAGTGCTTTAAGAGTGCTTTATAATAAGAAAGAGTGTTAGGAAATACCGACTTACAAAAGTTTACAAAATGCTTTTCGTATGTACAAGATAATAGTAATTTTCATAATCCCTTTTTCTCACTTGTCTTAGTAATGCAAAGATGTTTTCAAATTTATTTTACTTTTACGCAAATTTATTCTTTAGGACAGGAATCCTTTTGCGCTTTGATGTGTCATGCTTTTTAACAATTTTGTTTTCCATAAAGCTTTGGCAAAACGTTTTTAGCTAAGCATTTTTTCCTTTACAATTGTTCTCTTATAAACCAATCCTCTACATAGCAATTTTATTAATAACAGTACCTCAATCCTGACGTATGTTTGGGATATAAACTGTATGCCACAATTAGCACCAAGGATAGGTTGCAGGAAATCACTTCAGATGCTGATGTGCTTATTTTTTCCCGTGTAGCAAATGTTATTCTAAAACAAAAGCTGCACTCATCTCCGGTAAATGTTTTATGCATGAGACCAATATAGGAAATTCATAATTTTAGCTGAATACTAAATGTACTGGGGGAATTATGTTCCTTAGCTATTTGCTTTATAATAGGCTCTGCAGTAGTTTTGCGTTTTGCTTGGTTTTCACAGAGTGGTTTTATGTTTGGTTAGGCTAAAAGGTATGCAGAGTATTCAAAGTCAATATCAAGTCAATGCCACAAAATATATAAAGAAACATAATAAAACACACCACAGTGAACAATGGTAGACATTTGTATTTAAACATTAACATCTGTAATATTGACTCAAATAAGAACTGTGTGAATTGCCCAAAAGTAATCAAGCAAAATCACCGTAAAACTGAAATGGCAGACATTTGTATTTAAAGGTTAATATCTGTAATATTAGGTCAAGTAAAGGCTGTGTGAATTTCCCAATAGTAATTGGTCTAGATTGTGAGTAAAGCAGCTGTAATGTTTTAAGCAAGTTGCAAATTTAGTCTAATTCCTGCTGAACCAGCCAAGATTCGAACCATCTATGGCAGGCCTAGGTCTAAAAAAATTGCTACAATATGCCTTTTTTGGTTTGTAAGCAGAAAAAAAAATATATATACATGTGTATATATATATATATATATATATATATATATATATATATATATATATATATATATATATATTTATTTATTGAGAATTGTAACAAGATCAAGTTCAGATTTTTCTTTCTATCAGGCAGAAATATGGATTATGCTCAGAACATAATTTAAATCCCCACTGTTAATCATTATAGTTTATTAGGCTTAGCAATGCTTTTTTATGGCAAATATTTTGGCACCTGAAATTTCAGCACCAATACTCCATTACATTTATGTCACTGAACTTTACAAATTTCCGACCTCAAGGTCACCCATAATCCTTTCTTTGACGGAAATAGCACAGTAAATGTCAAATTGAAAAGCCAATCCTATCACTAGTAAGCCTGGATTCTATGCATTTTAGTGCTTTTTGCATTTTTCAGATTTGCACTACAGAACGTCTTCCATAGGAAACCATGCTAAGTGGACTGTAGTATAAATCTGCAAAATGGAAAAAGCACTAAAAATGCATAGGTGTAAATCCAGCCTAATACTGTACCTGAAGATTTTAGCCATCAAATGTGTGTCATGAAAAATCAACAACAATACAATACAATTACACTTTCACTTCTGAAATTAAAATGCACATTTTACTGCTGAAATACATTGAGGTTGATTTAATAAAACTCGAGGTTGCATAATCGGGTGAAGATCTGCATAGAGACCAATCAGCTTAATTGAACAAGCTGTAGTTAGAAGCCGATTGGCTGTCATACACCAGATTTTGCATTCGCCAGTCTTAGTAAATCAACCCTATTACGTTTATGGTGCTGCAAAAACATATGTTGAGATAATCACATTGATTGTATGATTATGAAGGAAGACAAATTACATCCTACACTTTAAAGTGACCCATACTAGATAACAAACACAGAAAAACACATAATACTTACCTGTCCCAGCACCTGCACTGCCATTCACCTTTTCCACCTTACCTGCAGATTCTTCAACATCCGGCACACTTCTGGGAGTGTTGATCTTTTGTTCCCCTCTGCATTCTCTGGTTCCTTCCAATAGCCCCTAGGTCACAACTTTAGTGATGTAGGGGTCAGTGGGAGGAACCATAGAGCACAGAAGGAGGGGGGGTCCAAGCATCCGACACACCTGGAAGTTTCAGATACACACTAAATGCAATGATGTCACTTCCCCTTTCCAGCACATTTCACCATTACAGATTCATTAGGAGTTTGATACAGATAAACCAGGGGATATTTAAATAAGCACCCACTCTAGAGCAGATATAGGGGCTCCCAAGGTTATGGTCTGATTTTCATTCATTTCCTATATGTCCTCAACTGACTTTGAGTTAATACAGTTAAATCTGAATGATAACATATCTGAGAATTTATGCTAAGAATGATTGACTAAGCTGGTGTCAAAGGATTTAAAACTTATATTCTATTTATAATCTCCCACAGTGCTGTTAAACCAACATGAACCCCAGACCTTAGCATGTCCCTGACTGCCAATGCATGTTGGGATATTTGGTTAACCAGAATTTGGAGAAACCAAATCACCCAGATTTATTACTTTTTAACACCCAAATATGTATACAGTCTAGGTTAACAGTTATTGCTTCTTCTAAGAAGATTGTCTTAATCTACTTTTCTGGTGTCATGGTATTATCTGACTAGATGCATTTAATAGCACTTAATACTGAGATACAGTTTTTGTTATTGCTGTTAATTTTATTGAGTTTGCTTAATGCTTTTAAATGTGCAAGAGTACTACATGTGTTTTTTTAAAATGCAGAAAGCTACATTGCATACCTTAAGATCCAGCCATATAGGAACTAATATGTTTTCAACTGGAATAGCAAGCGCTTAATTATATGTTTTTATGGCAGGCGAACTAAAAAGTGTGTACAGGCCCTGAAGACATCAACCAAGAATCAGGTAGGAATGTTTTGACTCCCATAGTTGTACATTGTGCATCCAAAGCCCATGTTGCTTTTTTTTTTTATTCACTTATGTGTTTTTGTGTTTTGTAAAAGAAAATCATTAAAGGGTTAGTTTACCTTAATTGAACAACTGTCTATGCAGGTAAGTGGTGCCTGTAAATGAAAACAAACTGTGCAGCTTTGATTAAAGCTGGATCATTTCCTTACTATAGGTGTAGGCCATTTACGTTGCTCCTGAAGCTTGACTGAGATGGTATCATCCCATCCTACCTTGTTGCTAGGCTGTTGCTAAGACACTTCCAACTAATTCAAACCCCCTTGCACATGTTCTCTCTCCCCTGTCGCAGCAGCGATGCTGTGAGGCAGGAGATAGTGGACTATACATGTGTGGGGTTTGTGCACTCGCTCCTGTGATAGTGGGGGTGAGCAGTAATGTTTGGGAGTGTCTTAGCAGCATCCCAGCAACAAGGCAGGATGGGTTGATGCCGTCTGTGGAAGTTTTTCAGCCAGGCTTTGGGAGCAGAAGCAAGGGCGCGATCCAACTTTAGTCAAAGCTGCACAGTTTGTTTTTATCTACAGATGCCCCTTACCTGCATAGGCAGTTTTTTGGTAAAAGTAAACTAACCCTTTAACCACTTGCTTACTGGGCACATATACCCCCTTCCTGCCCAGGTGAAATTTCAGCTTCCGGCACTGCGTCGCTTTAACTGACAATTGCGCGGTCGTGCGACGTGGCTCCCAAACAAAATTGACGTCCTGTTTTTCCCACAAATAGAGCTTTCTTTTGGTGGTATTTGATCACCTCTGCGGTTTTTATTTTTTGCGCTATAAACAAAAAAGGAGCGTCAATTTTGAAAAAAAAAATAATATTTTTTACTTGTTGCTATAACAAACAGCCCAATTAAAAAAAAAAAAAAAAAATAATCTCAGTCTAGGCCGATACGTATTCTACATATTTTTGGCAAATAAAAAAAGTTTTGGCAAAAGTTATAGCGCCTACAAAATAGGGGACCGAATTATTATTATTATTATTTTTTTTTTACTAGTAATGGCGGCGATCTGCGATTTTTTTTTTTGGGACTGCGACATTATGGCGGACACATCGGACACTTTTGACACAATTTTGGCACCATTCACATTTATACTGCGATCAGTGCTATAAATATGCACTAATTACTGTATAAATGTGACTGGCATAAAAGGGGTTAACACTAGGGGGTGAGGGAGGGGTTAAATGTATTTCCTGGGTGTGTTCTAACTCTGGGGGAAGGGGACTGACTGGGGGAGGTGACTGATGCTGTGTCCCTATGTACAAGAGACACAGATCGGTCTCCTCTCTCCCTGACAGGACATGGATCTGTGTGTTTACACACACAGATCCACGTCCTTGTCTCTGTAACCGCCGATCGCGGGTGCCTGGCGGACATCGCGGCCACCAGGCACGCGCATCGGCATCTTAGTGATGCGGCGGGCGCTCGCGCGCCCCCCCAGTGGCGCGGAGGAGCGAAGGCCGTACAAAGACAGCGGGTCAGTTATTTAGAGCCACCCTGCAGCCGTACAAAGTCACACGGTCGTCAGGAAGTGGTTAAACAATAAAATAAGGCCTCGTACACACGATAGGTTAACCAGAGGACAACGGTCTGAAGGACCGTTTTCATCGGTCCAAACCGATCGTGTGTAGGCCCCAAAGGTTATTTAACCATTGGATAAAAAAATGTCAACTTGCTTTAAAATGTAACTGATGGATTGCTAACCGATAGGTCAAAACCGACCGTTAGTACGCACAACCATCGGTCAAAAATCCACGCATGCTCAGAATCAAGTCGACTCATGCTTGGAAGCATTGAACTTCGTTTTTTTCAGCACGTCGTTGTGTTTTACGTCACCGCGTTCTGACACGATCGGTTTTTTAACTGATGGTGTGTACGCACGACGGACCATCAGTCAGCTTCATAGGTTAACCTAGGACAACGGTTCTTCAGAACGTTGTCCTCTGGTTAACCTATCGTGTGTACGAGGCCTTATATTCTTATGAGTCCAAGTGTCCATTTTGTGGTCTGTTGAACTGGATTTCTATTTTACGTTTAGATTCACTGGGCCAGATTCATGAAGCACTTACACCGTTTTTTTGGTAGATGCGCGGCGTAAGTGCAGATTTGCACCGGCGGATCGCTGCGCTGTACCCAGAGAACCAGATTACGCCTCCAAATAGACTTCACCGCCTCGGTGTAACCTTTCCACGCCGGCACGGCGTTGGCGCAGATTTACGCTGGTCTGATCTGGCGCGGCCATGGTTTTTGTGTTTTAAATATGCAAATGAGGTTTTTGGGCCAATTCATCAACTTAAGCTTGACCGGCGCAGGCTACTCCCGGTGCGCGGAGCTGAAATTTCCGGCGCCAAGTTACACCTCATAAAAGCAGGGGTAACTTTGCACCAAACTTGCAGAGGTCAGCTGGAGAGCAGCTAAAGCAGCAGCGTTACAAACGAACTGAGCAACAACACTTGCTGGACAACACATCTGTGTGCCAACATGCCAGGGGCAGCCACTCTGTGGCCCATAGAGGCAGTCCCCATGTTGGGAGAGGCCCTCAATAATTACAGCCCTCTCCTCTGGGCTGAAATTGGTCATCCGCCCACCTGAGGATTCCTCATCAGCCATAACTGCCCCACCACAATGCAAACGACCTAGCTTGGAAAAAAAAAGCTTCAGTACATTTGCACCTGTAGGGCGGAAGTCTGGGCTGATTTATGGACTGGGTGTCGGTAGTGGGCCGGCGGAGCTCAGGGCTCACGCCGGGGCGCAGTTCTGAGCATGTGCAGATTGGGGCATTTACCCCTGGATGTCACTGAGCATGTGCGGTCTAAAATGCGCCCCGGCGTGACCCCTGCACCATGGTCGGCACTTCATTAGCATAGGGTGACTTCCATTTGGCCTTACCCCGCCTTACGCCGTCTAAAATCCGCCCCGCTGGGGCATCGTAGACAAAAAAGTTTCTTGAATCACCTAACTGCCGCTCCGCGCTAGACCGGTGTAGTCTAAAAATGATGCACCACGCCGGTGCAAATCTGCACCATTGTACATGAATCTGGCCCCCTCTTTTTAAATAAAATGAAACAAAACAGTTGAGTATGATCCGTGGTACATTTTTAATTTGCACTAAGTTCATTTTTTTTAGGACCAGCTTTTGGGGGTCTACCCCTTTCTTCTAGGTCCAAGCAGAGAGATTTAGAAAAATGTTAGGACTAATCTGATAACAATCTAAAAAGACAACAATCTATAAAACATATCACACACACAGGTAAAAGGAGTGAGAATACTAATCTGAGCCACAAAGGTGAGAATAGTCATAAACATTTTTGATAGTAATTTAGACATTTGGGGGCAGATCCACAGTGAGAGTACGCCGGCGTATCTACTGATACGCCGGCGTACTCTCAAATTTCCCGCGTCGTATCTTTAGTTTGAATCGAAATTTGAATTTTTTGTATTTTTTTGCGTAAGTCGTCCGTGAATAGGGATGGACGTAAGTCACGTCTAAGTTTAAAAAATGACGTCGTTGCGACGTCATTTCGCGCAAAGCACGGCGGGAAATTTCGAAATGGAGCATGCGCAGTTCAATCGGCGCGGGGACGCGCTTCATTTAAATGAATCACGCCCCCTAATCGCCGATTTGAATTCCGCCGCCAGAAATACACTACGCCGCCGTAACTTACGGCGCAAAAACTTCCTGGATTCGACTTAAAGCCAGGTAAGATACGGTGGCGTAGCGTATCTCTGATACGCTGCGCCTATCCATTTCTATGTGGATCTGGCCCTTGAAGTCCACATTTAATTTGGCACTTCTTGTATTAAAAAGAATTATAATTCCTAGTTCCAAGTTTTTTCCCTTCCTAAGTATTTGATAGTTCCATTTGAACCCCAAACTTTTGTGTCTTCCATAGGGTTGTCTAGTTGTGAGAAACGATGCCCCACAGTTTTCCATTAATCATCGTTTTCAATTTTGTTTGGACTAAAGACTGGTGCACATGGGCTGAATATAGGCCAGTATCGACCGGTTTAACAGAAACTGGCAAACATTCGGTCAGTCTGTACAGCAGCCTGTCCGACAGAAGCCAGTTTAACAACCGGCTTCTGTCGAATGGGCATGCTGGAAAACCATTGGCTGCCAGCGCTGATCAGTGTGTTCTGCCGGAGGGGCAGTCTCCTTGTCAGAACACAATATCACAACGGGAGAGATCTCCACACCAATATCACTTAGTGCAGCGACCTCTCCGTTTTTTTTTTGTTCAGCCGGCTGGGTTGAATGAGAAAAACTTCTAGTGTGTACCTACCTTAATTCACATCAGCCACTACTTTAAAATGCAGCAGCTGGTGTGGGATGCGGTGCAGTGGGATGTCAGCAATGCAGTTACACTGACTTTATTGAAATGTCACTGTGAAATTTCATAACATTGAATTAATCATTGCGCAGTGTGAAGCATTGGATTGACTGAGATGAAAAAAATACAGCCTTTTTTTTTGAGGGGGGGGGGGGGGGGGGGACAAATGGTTTGTTTACAAATGGCTTTTTAACCACTTAAAGTGGTTATATACCCTCTGATACTACTTGCACCTACAGGTAAACCTACATTAAGGCTTACCTATAGGTGCTTGCAATATCCCCTTAACCTACGTGGTTAAGGAGATATTTGCATAAAATCGTGCACCGATGTCTACGGTGCATGCACGCCGTAGACAACGGCACAGACGCACTGAGCGTGCCGGGTCTTGAATGGGAAAGTGCCGAAAAGTAGCGGTTCCGCGCGCATGCGCAGGGATCGTGCCAGTTCCACGTGCATGCGCGGGAGTGACGTCATCGCCGCTCCAGCTAGTCACAGAGCCGGAGCGGCGACACTCGGAAGTCACTCCGAGGATCATGGCGGCGGAGGAGAGAAACGAGGGTCACTGCGGTGGCTTCGATCTAAGGTAAGTAATTCATAACGAGCTAGTATGCTAGACTGGAGGAGGAGAGAGATCGCTATTCCTGATCACTAGGAACAGCAGATCTCTCTCTAGTCCCCTGACAGAACAGGCATTTGTCTGTTTACATTGACAGATCCCCGCTCTGGCTCTCTGAGGAGCAATTGCGTGTGGCCGGTGGACAGCGTGGCCGGCGGACAGTGTGGCTGCCAGCCACGTGCATCGGCTCTGGCGACACACACCGTGTTCCCTATCTCTCTTAAAGCGGCTGACGTACACCTACGATTCACGCAGCCGTGCCAACCTGTTGCAGTATAATGACGTTGGCTGGTCGGCAAGCGGTTAAAGCCCTTTGTGTTGGGGCCGGGGTCTGTAGAAAAAGCAGACCTTCTGTTTGCCATGGAAGGTCCAGGTTAAAGGTTGCTTTGGTGTATGACACTTTTTGATGGATTGATGTGGTTGAACAGTTTGTATTTTTCATCGTTATGTTGTAACTGTAAGGTTTTGTTGTAGGTGCACTAAGACAGCTACAATCACTTAATTAAATCATTTTAGAATAAGTAACACGAGTTTGTCGTATGTTTTCGTCTTGTACATAAAATCATACAGTTGGCTTACAAGCAAAGATAAAGTAGTTCTTAAGTCAGTTAGCTAATCCCTGATGACACAGCCATCTATTCACTTTCCTAGCTTAATATAATATGTTAGTAGGATTTACTCTGAAGAGATGATGAGATAAGGATTTTTAAACCAACAGCAGGCAAAACATATAATTCAACTAACTAAAACCATGAAACATGCTAATGATCTATATGTACAGAATTCTAAAAAAAATATATAGCATTTCTGTTTCAAAATATATAATGATCATTATTTATATTGCCATGACTAAAATAAAATTATATCTTTACAATTAAAGAGAGGCTGCTATTAACCTCCCTGGCGGTATTCCCGAGTCTGACTCGGGTGGAATTTCAGTACTAATAGCGGTAACCCCGGAGCCTGACTCGGGATCGCATCGCAGTATCCAGGCAGAGTTACTTACTTTGTCCCCTGGAACCTGCGATGTGTCCCCGCTGTGTGAGCGAGCTGTCTCCTCGCTCGATTCACACAGTGCCCCGAGTGCCGCCGAGCTACGTTCCCTGCGACGTTACAACGCACGTGGGCGGAGATCGGCGCCAAATTCAAAAAAGTAAAAACACAGTACACAACAGTATACTGTAATCTTACTGTATAAAATAATTACACACCCCCTTTGTCCCTAGTGGTCTGTCCAGTGACCTGCATGCACTTTTATATTATAAATACATTTTTTTCTGCCTGGAAACTGTAGATTGTCCATAGCAACCAAAAAGCGTCCCTTTATGTCAAAAGTGGTTCTAGAAAGTTCTCCAGCTAGAAAACAGCGATAATAAATTAGAATCACTTGCAGAATAGAGCGATAGCGGTTTGTGGGGAAATTCGTCATCAAACACTGAAAGTAATGACAGCGACAATTCTGCAACTGAGCAAATTTCAGTGTTTTTGATTTGATTACATTATTGAATAATTTTTATTATAATTATATTATTATTTGTTATAATTATTTATAGCTATTTATTATATTATAATTTATGATTTTGTGTTTCAAACTTTATCATACCCGGGATGTCTACTAGACTCTTGTTTGGACAGATTTAAGTGAGTTATTCCTAAGGCCCCATACACACGGGAGGATTTATCCGCGGATACGGTCCAGCGGAACGTTTCCGCGGATAAATCCTCTCGAGGATTTCAGCAGATTTTAATGCGATGGAGTGTACTCACCATCGCATTGAAATCCGCGCCGAAATCCTCTGGCGATGACGTGTCGCGCCGTCGCCGCGATTATGACGCGGCGATGGGGGCGACGCTGTCATATAAGGAATTCCACGCATGCGTTGAATCATTGCGACGCATGCGGGGGATCCCTTTGGACGGATGGATTCGGTGAGTCTGTACAGACCAGCGGATCCATCCGTTGGGATGGATTCCAGCAGATGGATTTGTTGAGCATGTCAGCAAATATTCATCTGCTGGAAATCCATCCCAGGGGAGATTTATCCGCGGATAAAGATCCGCTGGCGTGTACACACCATAGGATCTATCCGCTGAAACCCATTTGCTGGGATTTATCTGCGGATGGATTCTATGGTGTGTATGGGGCCTAAGAATTACAGGCCTACAATATAAAATGCCAAATTTCCATGCAAAACAATTGTACCGCTTTCAGCACCAAAAAGCTGAAAGAATCAAGAGGAATGCTTAAAGTGGAACTTCCCCTTTTGAGCGAAAAATAGGTGCAGGGAGAGGGAAGGGAAGGCTCTCCCTGCACCTATTTTTTTTAAACTCCTTAAAGTGGAGCTTCGCTCAAAAGTAACGTTTCACTTTAAGCACCCCCCCCCTCCTATGCCACATTTGGCTGACTTTTAATAAACGCAAAAAAATTACTGGAGCTCCCCTTTAAATGCATACCTTAGAGCTGAACTCCAGGAATGATCCTTTATTTAAACGTTGCCTTTTTTAAACTTGGCCTATTAGATGCAACCCAGCTTGAAGGGGATAGGAGAGGAGAGTGGGGGGGGGGGGTAGTTTTAGGTGGAAGGGAGCTGTGGGAGGTGGAGAGGCTGGGGACAGGGAAGCGGCGGCATGGAGGGGGGGGCGTCACATTAGGGGTTAATAACTTTGATTAGATGGTTGTAATCCACTGATCAGAGTTATAGAATTGTTCAACAGAGTCTGCTGAACAATTCTGATATAAGCTTATGGTCATTGAAGTGACCATAAGCTTATAGGAGAGGGAGATAAGAGATCCGTACGCCGTATTGACCTGGCCACCTGCAGGCCCTTTTGTTGTTCCGTACGGCGTAGAGACTTGGCAGTGAAAGGGTTAAAGCCCAACTCCACGTACCTGATCCTCCGCTCCCCCCTGCTAGACTGGTCCCTTCAGCAGTTGCACCCCCACACTCCACTGGTCTAGATTCCATACTTCATCAAGACCAGAGCAGGGTTCATAGCCCTGCTCTGGATGTGAGGATGCAGAGGGATAGTCCACAGTTGAATCATGGGGGGGGGGGGGTGTCACCTGCTGGGAGAGCAGAGGATCAGGTAAGTAAAACTGTTTCTTCTCTCCACTGGACAAAACAAGCAATTGTCCCTTGCACAACACCAGTGCAATGGGCAATTTTTTATTTCCCCGGAGTTGGGCTTTAATATGCTTAAATCTGTAGGATTGTGAAGGATGCATACATTTACTGTAGTAGCCTGTACTACATACAGTCAGCATTGGTATCTTCCTGATGCTGCGCAAATTTCTTTCCTTCTACTGTATATACTGAACACAAGGGATGGCTCGCTCCGACATTCAGAGCAGGTCTTGTATCTCTTTCAATAAACATAAGATGCTCTCTGATTGGATGAGGAAAAGAGGAGGGGCAGAGGATGTCACGATCTCCGCCTCATCCTATCTGTGCACGCTCATTGAGCTTGGTAAATAAAAGGTGAAACTATGTTTGTTTTTATTTACAAATCATGTGCAATGCAAAAAAAAAAATCCTGCACATGACTGGATAGTTAAAGTCAGTACAGCTACATCTTGATTACTAGACTCTCTAAATATTCAGTTTTCAAAGTTATAATTGACATTTAGGGGAATGGCCTTTAGTCCTTTAGCAAATCAACCCAAATACCTGAACTTACAGAGCCGGATTCAGAAAGCAGTTACGACAGCGTATCTCCGTCGCAACTCGGCGCATGATTCATAGAATCAGATACGCCTCACAGTTGCCTAGATACGAGCGGCGTAAGTCTCCTACGCCGTCGTATCTTAGGGTGCAATATTTACGTTGACCGCTAGGGGCGCTTCCCAAGACTTCCGCGTCAAATATGCAAATTAGGTAGATACGCTGATTCAGAAACGTACGTCCGCTCGGCGCATTTTTTTACGTCGTTTACGTAAGGCTTTTTCCGGCGTAAAGTTACCCCTGCTATATGAGGCGTAGCCAATGTTAAGTATGGACGTCGGGCCAGTGTCGAATTTTCCGTCGATTACGTCGTTTGCGTAAGTCGTTCGCGAATAGGGCTTTGCGTAAGTTACGTTCACGTCGAAACCAATGAGACTTTGCGGCGTAATTTGGAGCATGCGCACTGGGATACGTCCACGGACGGCGCATGCGCCGTTGGTAAAAAGCGTCATTTACGTGGGGTCACGAGTAATTAACATAAAACACGCCCACCTCCACATTTGAATTAGGCGGGCTTACGCCGGCCCAGTTACACTACGCCGCGGTAACTTACAGCGCAAGTTCTTTCTGAATACGGGACCTGCCGCTGTAAGTTACAGCGGCATAGTGTATAATGTATCTGAGATACGCTACGCCCGCCGAAAGATAAGCAAATGTATCTGAATCCGGGCCACAGTGTTTTTTCTAAGATCAATAAGAAAGGGGGGGGGGGATGTGGGACTTTAAACGAGACGTGGGGAAGCCTATATCTCCATCCCTAATGACATGTAAATATGCAACAGATTGGAACTTTAAATGAAGCATAATTAAGACCTACCCGAAAACAAGACCTTCTGTGATTTTCGGGAAGGGCTGCAATATGAGCCCTACCCCAAAAATAAGCCCTAGTTTAAAGTGGTTGTAAAATCCTAGAATGCAGTATTATATAATGTAAACTGCGTATGTTTCTGTAATCTATTTGTGCCAAATATCTTTGGTACAGCGCCGCTCAGCGCTCAGCTGACCTGCTGCTCTCCTCCTCTTCTCCCAGTTGTCAGCGGGGGCAGATCTTGGCCCCCTCCCTCTGCAGTGCTCAGAGCAGGGAAGGTATTTGGCACAAATAGATTACGGAAACATACACAGTTTACATTATATAATAATGTAATTCAGTGCATTCTAGTATTTTACAGGCACTTTTAATCGATTCCACTGGCCACTGGGGGTTCCTGACAGGCAGGGAAGGAGATGGGGAGAGAAGACAGCACATGACAAGACCTACCTCGAAAAAAAGCCCTACTGTGTCTTTTGTTGCCAAAATTAATATAAGACCCAGGCTTATTTTCAGGGGAACATGGTATATGTATTTATTATCTGGATGGTAAAAAAATCTCATATTGAATACAGCAATTAATAAACATACAAAACAAATTATATTAAAGACCATTATCCAAGAAATAGATCATAGCATAAAAGTACACTGCACAATCCCCAATCTGCCCGTATGGCAGCACCTCTCTTACACACCTTGTATCTGTTATTGGATTACGGTTCTCCCTGTTATGTCAATAGAAATGGAGCCCAAATTATTTACCAATTGTGTTGCTATGATCTATTTCTAGGATAATGGTCTTTAACCGCTTGCCTACTGCCGCCTGTAGATATACGTCTGCAGAATGTACCTGTATGTTGCTTTGAATGTGCTGCGTGAACCTTGCCCCGCGGGACCCGCAGACTCGATGTCTGCCGGTGTCCCGCGATCATGTCACGAAGCTGCAGAACAGGGAGATGTAAACAAGGCATTTTCCTGTTCTGCCTAGTGACAGGACAGTGATATACTGCTCAGTGTCATCGGGAGCAGTAATTACTGTCGTGTCACTTGTAGCCCAGCCCCCTCACAGTTAGAATCACTCCCTAGGACACACTTAACCTCTTCATCGCCCCCTAGTGTTTAACCACTTCCCTGCCAGTGTCATTTACACAATAATCAGTGCATTTTTATAGCACTGATTGCTGTATAAATGACAATGGTCCCAAAATAGTGTCAAAAGTGTATGATGTGTTCGCCATAATGTCGCAGTCATGATAAAAATCGCTGATCGCCGCCATTACTAATAAAAAATGTTTTTGAATAAAAATGCCATAAAACTATCCCCTATTTTGTAGACGCTATAACTTTTGCGCAAACCAATCAATATTAACTTATTGCTATTTTTTTTACCAAAAATATGTAGAACAATACATATCGACCTAAACTGAGAAAGAAATTCGTTTTTTTTTTATACATTTTTGGGGGATATTTATTATAGCAAAAAGTAAATAATATAGCTTTTTTTCAATTTTTTTTTGTTTATATAAAAAAATAAAAACCACAGGAGGTGATAAATGGCACCAAAAATTTGTAGGAAAAAAAGGACGTCAATTTTGTTTGGGTACCACGTCGCACGACTGCGCAATTGTCAGTTAAAGCGATGCAGTGCTGAATCGCAAAAAGTGCTCTGGTCAGGAAGGGGGTAAATTCTTCCGGGATAAATTCTTCCGGGGCTGAATTGGTTATATATATTTGTTGTGTGTTTCTCAATTGCTGTATTCAATATACGTTTTTTACCGTTCAGGAAATTAATACATATATATTTTTTATTATTGACTCATTTTTTTGGGGCATATTGAACATGCCTAATTTAAAGTCCAAATCTGTTTTATAGGATCACTTGTAGGCTGTCAAACAAAACTACTAATATTTACAAAATGTCTATAAAAATAAATATCTGTAAATTTGTAAGTATGTGCAATCGGAGAGAAGAAGTGGATTGATAGATAGATAGATAGATAGATAGATAGATAGATAGATAGATAGATAGATAGATAGATAGATAGATAGATAGATAGATAGACAGACAGATATAGACAGAAAAATAGATAAATAGATAATTCCAAGTCATATCTCTACTTTAACATGATAAAATTTGCTTTCACAAATAGAAACTCACCAAATATACTTGTTACAGGAAAGGTGTCCATCTGGGTTCCAAAATATATAATATTCAAAAATATTATATTATAGCATTATGCATGCTGATAGAATCCTTACGAAACAGGACAAAATATACCCGCACTTTAAAATTATAGGTTGGAAATATATTTGAATATTCATAAGCTACAATGGATTTTTAAATGGATATGGCAAATGAATCTTCTGACACTGTTAGTGCCCTCTGGAGCGTGAGTCATGGAGTCACTGTTTATATAGCATGTTCGAGGCAAGGTGCTTGCCCATTTCCAACATTTTTTTCCCTTGATACAGGGTCTGAAAGAGAAAGAGAGCGGGCCATCGAGCAAGAACCATATCCTGCCATGTCCGTCCTTAATGCAGTACCGTTCATGAAACCAATCCACATTCGGTCACCTCGCCAGCAGAGACGACACACACTGCCTGCCAGTGAATTCCGATGCCTTTCTCCAGAAGACGCAATCAGTGTTTTTGAAATCGAGAGAGAAGGTAAGTGATGCAAATGTGGAAAAATTGCTGTTTGATAAAAGCCATTTTTTTGCAACCGAATAAAAATCTCCAGCCCTCTGCTCAGGGAGCACTGAGAACTGAGCGATCCGTAGTGTTTGATCGCTTAGTTCTTAGTGTTAGAGCCAGCGGGGCACAGATGCAGCATCGGACCGGTAAGTATGATTAAAGAAAAAAAAACTTACTTCTCTTTTAAAGAGGTTGTAAACCTCCATGAGAAAGTTGTAAATATAGGTGAGCCTAGTATGAGGCTTAACAATAGGTACTGTAAATATCTCCTAAATCTGTGCCGATGACATCATGCTCTAAAGGAACAGCCGCCCGTGCTGTTTCTTCAGGCGAGTTTGCCGTGACCGGCGGTGACATCACACGGCTTTGCCAGTCACAGAGTCGGAGTCCATGGCCCTGGAAGGAAGACGGGCAAAGATAGATGCGGCACACAGTTGCCAAAACTGAGTGACCTCGCCACTGCCCGGCCAATGAAAGCCTCCCGGCAATCGAGACCCTGAAGCTGGCCAGCCTATCAAGACCCGGAAGATGTCAGTGGCCAGCAGGGAGCAAGTTAAAAATACATTTTAATTTTCTTGTTAACAAAAAAATAAAAATACATTTTCATTACACCAGAATATTTAGCACAAAATGTAATCACCAGGCACAAATTAATAAAAAAAATGGGTTACAACAAGATAGATTAACATGTACCAAACATATACATACATTGAAAATGTTACTATTAAGTAACAATTTGCACCTAAAAGCATGCTTACGTTGTGAAAAAATACCTGGAGCCAGCTAAGTGCCGGTTCACGCTACAGCGACATGAAAGTCGGCACGACTTTGTGAGGCAACTTATAGGCAACTTCAAGTCGCCTCCAGGACAGGCAACTTTGCCAGTGGCCAATCAAACAATACTCAGCTCTGTGGGAGGGAGGGGTTTGCCTGAAAAAACGATTTTTTCTTCCTGTAAAGTTGCTTCAGTTAAGACACTGATCTGACTTTGGAGGCAACTTCCATTGAAATCAATGGGTACAAGTCGCCTAGAAGTCGCCTTGAAGTAGTACAGGAACCTTTTCTGAAGTCGGAGCGACTTCAGTAGTGTGCATTAAGACGGCTCTCATTCACTTTAATGTAATTTCTCATGTCGCGCGACTTGGGGCGACACAAGTCGGATCCCAAGTCGCGGTGGTGTGAACGGGCACTTAGAGAATTTGAAAAAATGGCTTTGTGTCCTGCATCATTGTTCTAAATCGTAGAGAATATGAATGCTGCTATTTAAGTGTTCGAAGTCTGAAAGGTACATCATCAAAATTTATAAATATTTTCACCAGCATTGAAAAAACCTGCAATTTTTTATTTCACACTTCCTTAGTAGGGATGAGTCAAACACCCCCCCCCCCCGTTCGGTTCGCACCAGAACCTTCGAACGGACCGAACGTTCGCGCGAACATTTAGAACCCCATTGAAGTCTATGGGACTCGAACGTTCGAATTCAAAAGTGCTAATTTTAAAGCCTAATATGCAAGTTATTGTCGTAAAACGAGTTTGAAAACCCGGGTCTTGCCCCAGGGAACATGTATCAATGTAAAAAAAAAGTTTTAAAAACGGTCGTTTTTTCTGGAGCAGTGATTTTAATGATGTTTAAAGCGGAGGTTCACCCTAAAACAATTATATATCGTTACATCCAGCATACTGCTGACATCTACAGTATGCTGGTATTTATTTTTTTCCGCTGTACATACCTTTTTATAGTTCTTTTCACCCGGCTTCCGGGTTCTCACTGCCCCAGGGAGTAGGCGTTTCTATGAAGATGCGTAGATGATTGACGTGCAGGTAAGGCGCGTCACGCGTTCCGAAAATAGACGAACTGCAGCTCGGCTTTATACGGGGCCTGCGCAGTCAGCTCTACACGGCAGGCGCAGGCGCCGTATAGAGTCGAGTCCTAGTTCGTCTATTTTCGGAACGCGTGACGCGCCTTACCCGCACGTCAATCATCTACGCCTCTTCATAGGAACGCCTACTCCCCGCGGGAGTGAGAACTCGGAGTCGGGTGAAAAGAACTTTTAAGACGGTAAGTACAGCGAGAAAAAAAAAAAATACCAGCATACTGTATGATGGATGTAATGGTATATAGATGATTTTTAGGGTGAACCTCCTCTTTAACCACTTGCTTACTGGGCACATATACCCCCTTCCTGCCCAGGCGAAATTTCAGCTTTCAGCACTGCGTCGCTTTAAATTAAAATTGCGCGGTCGTGCGACATGCCTCCCAAACAAAATTGACATCCTTTTTTTTCCACAAATAGAGCTTTCTTTTAGTGGTATTTGATCACCTCTGCGGTTTTTATTGTTTGCGCTATAAACAAAAAAAGAGCGACAATTTTGAAAAAAAACACAATATTT
This sequence comes from Rana temporaria, assembly GCF_905171775.1. Classification (NCBI taxonomy): domain Eukaryota; kingdom Metazoa; phylum Chordata; class Amphibia; order Anura; family Ranidae; genus Rana; species Rana temporaria. Next base: position 106,235,484 of record NC_053500.1, read on the forward strand.
TTTACTTTTTGCTATAATAAATATCCCATTTTTTTTTTAATTTTCTCACTTTAGGCCGATATGTATTCTACATATTTTTGGTAAAAAAAAAAAATCGCAATAAGCGTATAGTGATTGGTTTGCGCAAAAGTTATAGCGTCTACAAAATAGGGGATAGAATTCTGAATTTTTGCATATTCCAGATGAGGTCTTAACACTAGGGGGGCGAGGAAGGGGTTAAATGTGTATCCTGGGAGTGATTTTTACTGTGGGGGGGAGGGGACTGACTGGGGGAGGTGACCGATGCTGTGTCCCTATGTACAAGGGACACAGCATCAGTCTCCTCTCCCTGACAGGACGTGGGGCTCTGTGTTTACACACAGAGCTCCACGTCCCTGCTCTAAAACATTGCGGCTGACAGGCACGCGCATCGGGATCGCGGTGACGTGCCGGGCGTGCGCACGACGACGCCGGCATGCGTGTGCTCCCCAGTGGCCGGAGGACCCGAGGCCGTAAAAAGACGTCCTCCTGGATTTATAGAGCCACCTGGAGGCTGTCTTTTTACTATGGCCCGGGACTGAAGTAGTTAAAGTGAAAAAAATATAAAAATAAAAATTCCTTTAAATATCGTACCTGCTGGGTGTCTATAGTATGCCTGTGAAGTGGCACATGTTTAGAACTGTCCCTGCACAAAATGAGATTACTATAAGAAAAAAGTAATTTAAAACTGCTTGCGGCTTTAATGTAATGTCTGGTCCCTGCAATATGGATGAAAATCATTGAGAAAAATAGCATGGGTTTCCCCCAACTCCCCCCAGGTCATTACAAGCCACTTTGGCCCTATATACTTTGAACAGCAGTATACAGGAGGTGCAAACAAGACAGGGACTGTAGGTTTGTTGTTAAGTAGAATCTGTTTGTAATTTTGAACTGGTACTTCTTTAAATTGTAGATCCAGCCAAAAAAAAAAAATTTTAAGCTTTTCTGAAAACATAGAGAAGGGTTATCGCCCCTGTAACAATTGTTTTGCTGTCTGTGTGCATCTGTTCAGAAGATTGCACCTCACTTTCTGTCCCAACAGAAACAGACAGTACACACACCATGTAGCTTTAGGTGCACACTGCAGAGGACACAGACAGTACACCACGTGAAAGTACTTACAGCAATGCCTGCCTGTAGTATTAATATGAGCAGATCCCTGACTCCCGGAGTAAATATGAGAAACACCAGCTTTACGTTAGGTGCACAATGTGCAGAGGACACGGAAAGTACACACACCACATAGCTTTAGGTGCACACTGCAGAGGACACAGACAGTACACCATGTGAGAATACTGCAGCTAGCACAATCACCTGCCTGCCTGTCAGTAAATTAGGAAGAGTGAATCTAGCTAAACTATACAGTGTATAAATATATATACAACACCTGGGATGCATATATATCCTCTACACACTGTAACTCTAAGGCCTCGTACAGACGAGCAAACATGTACGATGAAAACGGTCCGCCGGACCGTTTTCAGCGTACATGTCTGCCCGGAGATTTCTGTATGATGGCTGTACTCACCATCATACAGAAATCCGCGCGTACTCGATACGCGGCGACGAGGCCGCGCCGTCGCCGTGATGATGACGCGGCGACGTGCGCGGCCCTGGCAGTTCAATGCTTCCACGCATGCGTCAAAGTCATTCGACGCATGCGAGGGATGGCGGCCGCTCGGACATGTACGGTAGGTCTGTACAGACGACCGAACATGTCCGACGGACAGGATTCCAGCGGGCATGTTTCTAAACATGTTTAGAAATATTTTCCCGCTCGAAAAAGGCCCGGCGGGCAAATGTATGCTGGAATCCTGTCTGCTCGGCTGTACAGACGACCGAACATGTCTGCTGAAACTGGTCCACGGACCAGTTTCAGCAGACATGTTCGGTCGTCTGTATGGGGCCTAACTTACTAGCCTGCCTGCTCTATCTACCTGCAAAAAATGACACTCTCTCTCTGTCTCTCTTAACCACCGCAACACACTACACAAGGCCGACCTGCAGGCGGCCTTTTATAGTTTGGGGCGTGTACTAAACCCCCTGAGCCATAATTGGCCAAACCACCCTGGCTTTGGCCAATTATGGCTCTCCATTTTTTGCAAGCTGTGATTGGCCAAGCATGCGGATCATAGTGCATGCTTGGCCAATCATCAGCCAGCAATGCACTGCGATGCCGCAGTGAATTATGGGCCGTGACACGCCACTCGAATTTTTATCTCCTAAACCTACACGGTTTAGGAGATATTAGCAAAAGAAAGGCAACGATGTCTACAGCGCAGGAGTGACGTCATCACGGCTCTGGCCAGTCACAGCGTCGGAGCCACGATATGCAGAAGTCACTCCTGGAAAGATGGCACCGACGGAGGAGGGCAACGAGCACCGCTGCGGGTGCTTCGATCTCAGGTAAGTACTTCATAATGAGCTAGTATGCTATCAATACTAGCTCATTATGTCTTTGTCTTGCAGGTTTTTATTTTATTTCTCTTATCGTCCATGGACGGACACAGCTCCTTAAGTCTTGACAAGTGGGTTATGTTCCCTGTTTACAGGAGAGGACTAGGCAGAAACATGTTAAATGGTTAAATACATGTTAAATTAACAGAGTTGAACAGCCCCGCCCAGGGGGCGGTCCCTCCAGACATAACCCTCCTCACTGCAGCATGCAGCCTCAGTTTCGTTCTGCCTAGCAAAGGAGAAGGACGTATGGCTCCCTTTGGGCCCAGCGCCCTGAGGAGAAATTTTATTTTATTCTATCTTATTTTATTTTATTTTCACTTTTTCTTGAAATGAAGCCATGGACCAGGTACCTGGGCAGGCGGCCGTTTGAAGTTGCATCTCCTCCGTTTGAGGAGCTCTGCTTGTTTTGGGGTGAAGTTAAAATTGTTTTTACTGATATATTTCCCACCCCTCGTTTTGACACTGCTTGGGGACGTCCCACTTGTCAAGACTTAAGGAGCTGTGTCCGTCCATGGACGATAAGAGAAAATAGGATTTTTTGTACTCACCGTAAAATCCTTTTCTCTGACGTCCATGGACGGACACAGCTCCCACCCCTCCTTTTTAGGTTTGTACTGCTTGTTACGAACTGAGGCTGCATGCTGCAGTGAGGAGGGTTATGTCTGGAGGGACCGCCCCCTGGGCGGGGCTGTTCAACTCTGTTAATTTAACATGTATTTAACCATTTAACATGTTTCTGCCTAGTCCTCTCCTGTAAACAGGGAACATAACCCACTTGTCAAGACTTAAGGAGCTGTGTCCGTCCATGGACGTCAGAGAAAAGGATTTTACGGTGAGTACAAAAAATCCTATTTTCTTTTTTAATTTGAGAGTTTACGTTACTTTACTTTAAAGCAAAAAGCGTCGACCTCCTTTCTCTTTTTTCTAGTATATCATATTTTGCTGATACACAGGGGACCAAAGAAACTTGTGTTTTTTCTTTTAAATATGTGTGATTTTATTCATAATAAACTTTTTATACCTATGGAGCTGTCTGTACCATTAAAGTCCAACCAAAATTTTTGGGTTTAGTTATTAGGAATTTTTCAGTTCTAACAAATACATTTTTGAATTTGCAGTTATTTCTAAAGATATTATATTGGTGTCTTTCAAGTTTTACGCTTATTAAATGTCCATGTTTCCTTCTGTCCTTCCAGCCTTTATATCTGTGTCTGGGGAATGTCCCCTCCATCTGGATGAAGTCAGGCAATTCCTGACACTGTGCCCGGAGTTGTCACTGGGATGGTTTGAAGAAGGGAGGCTTGTGGCATTTATCATCGGGTCCTTATGGGATCAGGACAAGCTCAGCCAGGTAATAGTAATGAGAGTGTACAGGCTGCCATCTGCATTTACAGAGGGCTTTTAATATCATCATTGACATCAGAGGGAAGGGCAAAGTTACAAAACTGGAGGAAAGAGTCTGTGTCAGTCCATTTGATAGGAAGTCTTAGAAAGGATCAACACATGTAGGGCGGCATTTTGTATTTATCTATTTTTGTAATATTTTTTAATAAATTTGTATACATTTTGTAAATTTTTGAAGTTTCTATTGTTGCCTCCATAATCCCAATCCTTTTTGAGTTTTTTTCAATTGTTTTGATAGGAAATCTGCCTTTACTAACTGCTCCTTGTGAAAATGCAAGTTGCTTGGCTATCACATTGATTCAATTATGTCAACACTTTGAATTACAGGCTGTGAAAAAAGTATTCAGATTTTTGACTGATCTATATACATATTTCAGGTTAGTGGCTGAGATTCCACTGAAGCCAGGGGTTCTGGAAAACGGTCAGGCAACTAGCATCTTCAAAAAAAGATCAGCCCTCTTAGTGTCATAATTCTGCCATGACAAGTGCACATTAACCACTTCAGCCCCGGACCATTTGGGTGGTCAAAGACCAGGCCACTTTTTGGGATTCGGCACTGCGTCGATTTAACTGACAATTGCGCGGCCGTGCAACGTGGCTCCCAAACAAAATTGGCGTCCTTTTTTTCCCCACAAATAGAGCTTTCTTTTGGTCTTATTTGATCACCTCTGCGTTTTATTTTTTTTGCGATATAAACAAAAATAGAGGGACAATTTTGAAAAAATTAAAAATGCAATATTTTTTACATTTTGCTATAATAAATATCCCCCAAAAATATATAAAAAAAGTTTTTTCCTCAGTTTAGGCCGATACGTATTCTTTTACATATTTTTGGTAAAAATTGCAAAAGTTATAGCGTTTACAAAATAGGGGATAGTTTTATGGCATTTTTATTAATATTTTTTTTTTACTAGTAATGGTGGCGATCAGCGATTTTTTCCATGACTGCGACATTATGGCGGACACATCGTACACTTTTGACACATTTTTGGGACCATTGTAATTTTCACAGCAAAAAGTGCTATAAAAATGCACTGCTTACTGTGAAAATGTCAATGGCAGTGAAGGGGTTAACCACTAGGCGGCGCTAAGTGTGCCCTAAGGAAGTGATTCTTACTGTAGGGGGCGTGGCTAGACGTGTGACGTCGCTGATCGTCGTTCCCTATAACAGGGAACAGACTATCAGTGACAAGCAACAGAGAAGAACAGGGAAGGTTCGTTTACACTCACCTCTCCCCGTTCTTCAGCTCCTGTGACCCGATCGTGGGACACCGGCGGTGATCAGGTCCGCGGGTCCCGTGGGCATGGTCACGGAGCTTCGGACCGGGACCGTGACCCACGGCTGCCGGCTGGGCACTTAAAGGGCAACATACCTGTACGTGCCTGTGCCCAGCTGTGCCATTCTGCCGACGTATATTGGCGTTAGGTTTTTAAAAACCCTGCAAGAAAAAGTCATAATGAGCTAGTATGCATAGCATACTAGCTCATTATGATTGACTGACCTGAGATCGAAGCCCCCGAAGTTCTCCTCGGTCTCCTCCACCCCTGCCATGTCTCATTCGATCTTCTTCCTTGCATCGCCACTCCGGCGCTGTGACTGGCCGGAGCGGCGATGACGTCACTCTCGGCAGGATTACATCATTAACCCCCCCATTATCCCATTCACAAAAACGGCACACTCAGTGCGCCGTTCGCGCCGTAGACATCGGTGCAGTCCTTACTGCAAATATCTCTTTAACCGTTGTGAAGGATTAGCTCGTGGGGATCACCTTTTCTGAAATCACAGTCTGTAAGCAGGCACTTTCTTTTAAGTCTGGCGGATGCCAGATTTTATTTATAAACGGTTTGCAGATTAAAATAAACAAAACAGTAAATTAAATCCTTGCCGTCCGGCGCTAAACTAAACAAACAGGATCTCCTCTCTATACAGTGTGGGGCTAGTCCCTGACACCCACAAAACATGCAGTAAAGCAAACCTTTTCAGTCCAGCACTCAGCGCTCCCCTCACTCAGGTCCCTTCCTGAGTTTCAAGCCAGAGCCCTGTTGTGCTCTCTTCCTGGACATTTAAAGTCCAGCTGATTGTGGACTCCAGTGGACCCAAACATCCGGACCGGAATCCTAGCCAGGCCCAGAGGCTGTAAAACCCGGAATGGATTCCGGTTCAATCTCTCATAATGGAACGTATGCGAGGTGAAATGTACCTATGATCATGTATCGCACCTCGCATAGCGTCACATATCCTCCCCCTCTGCTCAAGCCCCTGCGGCTGAGCACTTGACCCAACCATACAGTGCACACGGGAGAGGGCATCTGCATTATTTTGGAGCTTCCCTGGCCTGTGCTCCACCGTAAATTTAAAAGGCTGTAGAGCCAGGAATCACCTTGTCACACGAGCATTTTTCTCCCTGTTATCACACATCCACTTCAGGGGAGCATGGTCTGTGACCAGCTTAAATGACCTCCCCAGTAGGTAATACCTCAGGGAGTCTAAGGCCCACTTAATGGCGAGACATTCCTTTTCTACGATGGCATAATTTTTCTCGTGCTTGTTCAGCTTCCTGCTCAGGTATACCACTGGGTGCTCCTCACCATCCCTGATCTGTGACAGTACGGCCCCTAGTCCCACCTCAGAGGCGTCCGTCTGTATAACAAACTCCTGGCTAAAATCCGGGGTTACTAGTACGGGTACCATACAAAGAGCCTGTTTTAACTTCTGAAATGCCCCCTCGGCTTCGGGGTTCCATTTGACCATGACCGACCCCTTACCCTTCGTTAGATCGGTCAAGGGGGCGGCAATGGTGGCAAAATTGGGCATGAAACGCCTGTAATACCCCGTAATGCCCAGGAAGGCCCTCACTTGTTTTTTATTGACTGGTTGGGGCCATTTTTGAATTGCCTCAATCTTATTGGTCTGCGGCTTGACCATCCCCCGGCCAATAACGTACCCAAGGTATTTGGCCTCCTCCAGGCCTATGGCACATTTCTTTGGATTGGCCGTGAGACGTGCTTCCCTAAGGGAATCTACGACCGCTTGTACACGGAGCAGGTGCGATTCCCAATCTGGGCTGTGGATGACCACATCGTCCAAGTACGCCGCTGCATACGAGCGATGTGGTCTCAAAATTTTGTCCATCATTCGCTGGAATGATGCAGGGGCTCCGTGCAGACCAAACGGCATCCGCTTATACTGAAACGAGCCCTCAGGAGTGGAAAAGGCAGTCTTCTCCTTGGCCGATTCAGTAAGCGGTATCTGCCAATAACCTTTCGTTAGGTCTAGGGTCGTTATGTAGCGAGCCTGTCCCAACCTGTCCACAAGTTCGTCGACCCGGGGCATCGGGTAGGCGTCAAATTTGGACACACTGTTAAGTTTTCTAAAATCATTACAAAACCTAATACTGCCATCAGGTTTTGGGACCAGCACTATGGGACTTGACCACTCACTGTGAGACTCCTCGATCACATCCAACTCTAACATATTTTTTATTTCTTCCGCAACTGCCTCTCGCTGGGCCTCTGGAATTCTATATGGTTTTACATTTACCCGAACCCCTGGTTCCGTCACTATGTCATGTTGGATCGTGTTGGTCAGTCCGGGTAAGGGGGAGAAAAAGTCTCTATTTTTCTGCACGAATGCCCTAACGTCACTTTGCTGTGCTACGGACAGAGAATCTGTGATGGGAACGTCAGGTATCACGGGTATCCGGTCTGTTGGAGGCGGGGACGTGGCCAGTAAAGTCTCTCGGTCCTTCCAGGGCTTTAAGAGATTTACATGGTAAATTTGGTGTGGTTTCCTTTTCCCTGGTTGGTAGACTTTGTAGTTTACCTCCCCCACCCTTTGGACAACCTCAAAGGGACCCTGCCACTTGGCTAAAAACGTACTTTCTACCGTGGGAACCAGTACCAACACTCTGTCCCCCGGGTTGAAAGTACGGACCTTGGCACCCCGGTTATAGACCCTCCTTTGGGCCTCCTGGGCTCGCTCCATATGTTCCCGTACTAGGGGCAGAATGGTTGCGATTCGGTCCTGCATCAAGGAGACATGCTCTATGATGCTCCTATATGGGCTGACCTCTCCTTCCCACGTTTCTTTAGCAATATCTAGCAGGCCCCTGGGATGCCTACCATACAAAAGCTCAAAGGGGGAATAGCCTGTGGAGGCCTGTGGAACCTCTCGTATGGCAAACATGAGATATGGTAGCAAAAAATCCCAGTCTCTCCCATCCTTGTCGACCACCTTTTTCAACATACTCTTCAATGTTTTATTAAACCTTTCGACCAGACCATCTGTCTGGGGGTGGTAGACAGAAGTACGGAGATGGGAGATTTTGTACAATCTACACAACTCCTTGGTAACCCTTGACATAAAAGGGGTGCCTTGATCGGTCAAGATCTCTTTTGGGATCCCCACTCGACTAAACACCTGGACTAATTCCTTGGCAATAACCTTGGCGGAGGTGTTACGCAAGGGTATGGCCTCAGGATAGCGAGTCGCATAGTCCAGGATCACCAGAATATGCTGGTGACCCCGGGCAGATTTCACAACCGGCCCCACCAGGTCCATGCCAATCCTTTCAAAGGGGACCTCAATTATTGGTAGAGGAACAAGGGGGCTGCGAAAATGGGGCGATGGTGCTGACATTTGGCACTCGGGGCACGATTCGCAGTACTCCTTGACCTCTGCATGCAAACCGGGCCAGAAGAATCTTTGGGTGATTCTCTCCCTGGTTTTTTCGACCCCGAGATGTCCCCCCATAACATGACCATGGGCCAGGTCTAGCACCACCCTGCGAAAGGGTTTGGGAACCAGTAGCTGTTCTACCTCTTCCTCTCCATGTTTTATCACTCGATATAACAAATTGTTTTTAATTGCCATGTAGGGAAAGGACACCACCCAATTAGGATCCACCGGTTCCCCATCCAACACCTTAACATTTTCCCTGGCATTTATGAGGGTGGGCTCTCGCAGCTGCTCGGTACAGAAATCCTCCCTCCTGACCTCCAAGTCGGGTACCACATTTTGGCTACTCTCCATGTCAGGGTCAGGCAAGGTTTCCTGTTTATTACCCTCAAGCTGGGTGCTAGCTTCTAAGTCCTCCGGTTCCCCAGCCATGGCAGGGAAAGGAAGAGGATCTCCGGCTTCCTCGATCCCACCAACAGCATGCCCTTCCCTTTGGCAAAACGGGTCTGGTGAGAGTTCTCGAGTTTCCCCAGTAGGGGTAACGCTATCTACTGGCCTCCCTTCACTCTCCCATAACTTCCAAAAATGAGGAAAGTCTCTCCCCACTAAGGCTTCATGGAGCAGTGAAGGTACCACCCCCACTGAATGTGTTACACAGCCCCAGGGGGTATCAACCTCAACCACCGCTGTCTGGTAGTCCCGAGTGTCCCCATGGATGCATATTACCCCAATACAACTGGGGTGTAGTTTTGCGGGGTCTACACACGCACTCCTGACTAAGGTCACCACACTACCAGAGTCTAGCAGGGCTGTAAGAGGCTTGCCATCTATTGAAATAACGCACATTTGTTTTTCAAGGCGACTCTGACTTGTCGCAACACATGCGACCTGTGCAAACAGAGAAATGCGTCTTACCCTATCAACATAATCACATTGCATAGGTTCATCATTTAGAGGGCAATCTGCAGCAATATGGCCTAATGCATGGCAACGAAAACACCGTATTTGCCCTACCCCCAGTCCTTTTAACGGTCCCAAAAACCTTCCTGGCTTCTTTGGCCAGTCTCTAGGTCTAGGACCTACAGTCTCATCTGCTGTAACAACAGTCTTATCCACTCTCCCCAAACTCTTGAACCCCGGAACAGTCTTACCCGAACCGTTGGGAGATCTTGCACTCCGAGACACACCGAAGTGGGGCGTAGGTGGGTTTATCAAGTCCTCAGTAGCACTGTACCTCTCCACTAGGTCCACCATTTGGGCTGCAGTGTTGGGGTCCCCCTGTCCGACCCACTTTCTCAGGGTAGCAGGGAGCGCACGCAGGTACCGGTCCATTACCACACGCTCCACAATCTGAGGGCTGGTCAGAGTCTCTGGCTGCAACCACTTCCTGGTGAGGTGGACCAGGTCAAACATTTGTGACCGGGGTGGCTTGTTGCTGGAATAGGACCACTGATGCACGCGCTGGGCCCGAACTGCCATGGTGACACCCAAGCGTGCGAGTATTTCTGTCTTTAGAGTCTCATAGTCCTGGGCCTTATCTGGTTCTAGGTCAAAATAGGCCTTTTGGGGTTCTCCTGTTAGGAATGGGGCCAATAGTCCCGCCCACTGCTCTTTTGGCCATCCTTCGCGGTCAGCGACTCTCTCGAAAGTCGCCATGTACGCCTCAACATCATCCGCCGGTGTCATCTTTTGCAGGTGGTAGGAAGCACGTACAATCTTTGGTTCCGCTAACACCGGAGGTGCGGACCCCTTTTTCAGTTCCACCAGAGCTTCGGTGAACTGTCGGTTCATCTCCTGCTGGGCAGCGTGTTGTGCTGCAACGGCCTCTGCAACTTGGCGGTGTTGTGCTGCAACGGCCTCTGCGACTTGGCGGTGTTGTGCTGCAGCGGCCTCTGCGACTTGGCGGTTTATCTCCTGCTGGGCAGCCTGTTGTGCTGCAGCGGCCTCTCGTTGTGCTGCAGCGGCCTCTGCGACTTGGCGGTTGGTTTCCCGCTGGGCTGCATTGGCCTGTAGCAGGGCCTTTAACATTTCTTCCATTTTCAGAAAAGTGCCCGCATTCTCCACCACGTGTGAAGGATTAGCTCGTGGGGATCACCTTTTCTGAAATCACAGTCTGTAAGCAGGCACTTTCTTTTAAGTCTGGCGGATGCCAGATTTTATTTATAAACGGTTTGCAGATTAAAATAAACAAAACAGTAAATTAAATCCTTGCCGTCCGGCGCTAAACTAAACAAACAGGATCTCCTCTCTATACAGTGTGGGGCTAGTCCCTGACACCCACAAAACATGCAGTAAAGCAAACCTTTTCAGTCCAGCACTCAGCGCTCCCCTCACTCAGGTCCCTTCCTGAGTTTCAAGCCAGAGCCCTGTTGTGCTCTCTTCCTGGACATTTAAAGTCCAGCTGATTGTGGACTCCAGTGGACCCAAACATCCGGACCGGAATCCTAGCCAGGCCCAGAGGCTGTAAAACCCGGAATGGATTCCGGTTCAATCTCTCATAATGGAACGTATGCGAGGTGAAATGTACCTATGATCATGTATCGCACCTCGCATAGCGTCACACCGTGTAGGTTAAGGAGATATTTTTTGCACCTACAGTTAAGTCTTATTCTAGGCTTACCTGTAGGTACAAGTTGTAAGGAGGGGTTTACAACCACTTTAAAGTGGTTGTAAACCTAGTTAGACCACTTTTAACTACAGGTAAGCCTATATTAAGGTACTGGAAATACCTCCTAATCCTACACGGTTATAGGATATATGTACCATATACGATAGTGCCGTTTCTAAAGGACCCATGCAGTGACCGGCGGCTCCCATGCTTATGCTCAAGAGTGACGTCTCCGGCCAGTCACAGAGCCGGCATCCACAGCCCCGAGAGGAAGAGGGGTGAAGATGGATGCGGCAACCAGTGGGGACATCGCGGGCTTCGTTTGCAGGTAAGTGCAACATAATGGGCTAGTATGTGATGCATACTAGCTTATTATGCTTTTACTTTGCAGGGAAAAAAAGAGGAAGTAAAACCCATCAGGGATTACTTCCTCTTTAAAGCGGAGTTCCGGCCACAATTTCACTTTTTATATATAAATACCCCTGTAATACACAAGCTTAATGTATTCTAGTAAAGTTAGTCTGTAAACTAAGGTCCGTTTTGTCAGGTTGTTACAGCATTTAGACACTTTATAAAATAGAAATTGACTGGGGCCATCTTAAGTGTGGGCATCATGAAGCCAGACTGTATGACTTCCTGGATTTCAGCCTTGCAGATCTCGCACATGCTCAGTGCTGCACAAGCAGTGTAATAGGTTTCATATCAGGTTTCAGCACCTGTACTGTCCAAGTCACATGATTCTTCGAGACTGGGGAGTGCACAGACTCCTAGAAAGTTACACCCACTACATTCCCAGAAGTCTGTGCGGTGTAGGTTAGGAAGCTTAAGCACCTAGGTGCAGGAAGAGGGAAGATTAACTATTCTGCCTAGCAACACTTTGAAGGCATCTAAAAAAAAATATTTCTTAAAGGACTAATGACATTTTTTTAAAACTACTGATGTAATGTTATATTTATGGGTGGAACTCCACTTTAATTTGTCCTGGCCATTGAGATGGAAAAACACTCAAGCGCTAAAAACACCTAGCGTTCTTGTGCATTTGGCGCATCAGACATTTTTTCTCTACCAAAACTCCTCTATTGAATGCATAAGTGATGTTTTTTTCTGCCTCTAAACTCCTGTAAAGCCTATATAGTGTGCATGGACACATAGGTTAACATGGAGGGGAGTTTAGAGGTAGAAAGAAAAAAAAGCTCAAACGCCTGTTAACGCAGTTATGAGCTCAAGTGTGTCTGGAATCAGTCTGTTGGCTTGTAGAAGGGAGGGAGGAGGAGAGAAGTGCCTTGCATTCTTAGGCTACTGGGTTGTGTGTTTCTATTGACGCACACAGTGTAGGGAGGCTCAAATCTTGTCCCTGCATGTAAGGGTGGCTACACAATTGGCACAGCGTCAACGGTTTCACCAGACAGGAAGTAAGGAAGAATGCTTGCTGTAACAAAGACAGCAATATAAAAAATGGTAGCCTTCTCCTGTCTACTTAAAGCTGGAGTTCACCCGAAAAACAATTTTTAACATTAGATTGATGCTCGTTTTGTCAAGGGTAATCGGTGTTTTTTTTAAATCGAAGCAGTACTTACCGTTTTAGAGATAGATCTATCTTCTCCGCCGATTCCGGGTATGGTCTTCGGGACTGGGCGTTCCTACTTGATTGACAGTCTTCCGACAGTCGCATACATCGCCTAACGAGTAGCCGAAAGAAGCTGAACGTCGGTGCGGCTCTATGCAGCGCCTGCCCACCGACGTTCGGCTACTTTCGGAAAATCGTGACGCGCTGGATGCGACCGTTGGAAGCCTGTCAATCAAATAGGAACGCCCAGTCCCGCAGCCCATACCCGGAAGTGGTGGAGAAGATCTATCTCTAAAAGGGTAAGTACGGCTTCGATTTAAAAAAAACCACCCGATTGCCTTGACAAAATGAGCCTCAAGCTAATGTTAAAAATTGAGTTTTTGGGTGAACCTTTAATATAAATATATATATATTATAATTTTTTTCTTGCATGTGTCCCTGTTGTAGATTTTTCCTCACTTCCAGCCTTGTGAAAACATTGACACTGAAGAGAAATCCCATATAAGCAGCAAACACCTGACAGGGATTCTAATACCGCTTACACACGATCGGTTTGTCTGATGGACCGTTTTCATCAGACGAACCGATCGTGTGTGGGCACCATCGGTTTTGTTATCCATCAGTGAAAAAACTAGGAACTTGTTTTAAAATTATCTGATGGTTAAAAAACCGATAGAAAAAGACGATCGTCTGTGGGCACGTCCATCGGTTAAAAATCCACGCATGCTCAGAATCAAGTGGACGCATGCTCGGAAGCATTGAACTTCATTTTTCTCAGCACGTCGTCGTGTTTTACGTCACCGCGTTCTGACACGATCGTTTTTTTTAACTGATAGTGTGTAGGCACGACTGATGAAAGTCAGCTTCATCGGATATCTGATGAAAAAATCCATCAGATCGTTTTCATCGGATGAACCGATCGTGTGTACAGGGCATAAGCCTTACCCACTTTATTCAAAGCGAAAAAAATGGCTGGGTTTTGGTTTTTTGGATCATGCACCAATCATTGCTTGTAATCTAAATAGTTCATATGTGTTGGAAGCATACATTGGCAAATGTTTACAAAATTGACTCTGCAGCAATTGAATATATGTTATGTCACTTTTTTTTAACAAAAGTTGACATTTCCTTTAAAATGAGTTCTTCGGTTATGTTTCCATAATCATTGTTCCCTCTTTTTCCCACAGGATGCCCTCACCCTGCACAAACCCCATGGCTCTTCTGTGCACATTCACGTCCTTGCTGTCCATCGCACATTCCGGCAACAAGGCAAGGGTTCCATCCTTCTGTGGCGTTACCTGCAGTACCTGCGCTGTCTGCCTTTTGCACGGCGGGCCGTGCTCATGTGTGAAGATTTTTTGGTTCCCTTCTACTCCAAATGTGGCTTCAAAGCTGTGGGTCCCTGTGACATTACCGTCGGCCCGCTGGCTTTTATTGAGATGCACTGTCCGGTCAGAGGTCACGCCTTTATGCGCAGAAATAGTGGATGCTAGCCCCTTTCATTGCAAACTCTAATGTTATTAATTCCTTTGCTTATCAAATGTTGCGACACATTGCAGGGCAATAGGATTCAACCTCTGTGCTACCAAAGGGATTAATAAATTCACTGCAGGGGCTATCCTTAGCGTTCCATTCATCAAAAGGTTAAGACCATAAGGCAGTGATGGCGAACCGTGGCACCCCAGATGTTTTGGAACTACATTTCCCATAATGCTCATGCACTCTGCAGTGTAGTTGCGCATCATGGGAAATGTAGTTCCAAAACATTTGGGGTGCCAAGGTTCGCCATCACTGCCATAAGGTATGTTAACCAAAAATCTGTTTTATTTTTTTGTATTTTCTTAAGCACGCCATTTGTTGTGAATTTGTTGCAAAGGTTCTTGCCAGAAGATTCTGCTGGTAACAGGACTTCATGTTGCAGGATAACAAGGCTAAGCTGCTGTCTTGCAATTAGCAGAAGTGCTGTCAGCCTGCGATGCGCACTCCTATATTAGGTAGTTGGGCTTCTTATCTTATATAAGGCAGTGTCTTAGACCCCATACACACTATTAGATTTTCTGCACATTTTTGTCTTCAGATTTACCAAATCCATGTAGCTGAAGGGCCTGCCTGATTGCATACAAATTTTAACTCCTATGCCTTGTACACACGACCGGTTTTCATTTTTTATATTGGTCGTGAAAACGGGTCGTGTGTATGTTCCCTAGCAGTTTTCTCGCCAAAAAAACTGCCTGCAAAATTTTTTAAACCAGCTCTCTTTTTCCTCATCGTGTTTCCCGTCAGTCTTTTTCTCGTCGTGAAAAACAGCCGTGTGTAGGCTTTTCTGAGGGGGAAAAAATGCTCATGCTCAGAATCAAGAATGAGACGGGAGCGCTCGTTCTGGTAAAACTAGCATTTGGAATGGAGATATCACATTCGTCACGCTGTAACGGACTGAAAAGCACGAAAACTAAAAGCGCAAATCGTCTCTCTCACCAAACTTTTACTAACACGAGGATCAGCAAAAGCAGCCCCAAGGGTGGCGCCATTTGAAAGGAACTTCCCCCTTTATAGTCTCGTTGTTCGTGTTGTACGTCACCGCGCTTTGGTCGGATGTTTATTTGCATGTCAGGCTGGAGAGGAATCACGTTGGGAAAAACTTTGTTTTTTTCCTGCCAAGAAAAATGGTTGCGTGTACAAGGCATTAAAGTGGATGTAAACCCACTCTCATCCTTTCTAAACGACTGCCATAGTGCTGATCTATAAGGATATAGATGCCTCCTGCATGTATCCTTACCTGTCAAATGTCTACCTTCTGTCTGTTATAAGAACTGAAAAACTGCAGATTCTGTTGGTGGATCTGTTGTCTGGAGCTCGGTGGGTGGAGTTGTGATGTCAGTAGACTCCCTGCCCACCTCTACACTCCCCTTGTCAACATGCATTTTTTCCTATGTATTCCTTACACTGAATTCTGCTATGATCGCTAACATCCAGTCAAAATCCAGAAAAGTAACCACATGACTTCAGAAAAGGAGTGGGGTGGGAATTTAAAAATAATGCCTGTCTCCAGGCTAGTGCATGAGATATGTAAATAACCTGTCACTCACAGCAAGGGGGCGGAACGGACCAAGGTTTTTCTCTGTAAGTTTTATTTCACTGAACAATAAAATAGGATTGCTCAGAGCTGGATTAACTCTGTGTGGCAAGACTGGGCACAGATGATAGGAAATCTTATACTCTACATTGTGACATCAAAAAAATAATAATACATTTTCGGGTTTACATTTGACCTCATATTATATCGTTTTGGTAAATCTGAAGACAAAAATCTGCAGAAAATCGAATAGTGTGTGTGTGGGGGGCTTTAGTTGTCAGCCTGCAACAGAAAGTCCTGGTAATGCAGATTCCCAAAGAACTATTTGCTTAAAAAAGGAAAACTGTATACAGATGGGCATGATGCCACACATACTAAAAAAAATAGATTATGGCTTTACATATGCTTTCCTTTAATAAGGAAACTTACATTGGTTGAGTGGGAAATAAAGCCCCTGTGTATCTCTTGTAAAAAAAACATCACTCTCCTCTTCCCAATTTCATTGTACAAATCCCTATCAATTCACTGTCACAATAAATATGTATTTTTGTTTGTTTTTTGGCTTTTCTGTGTCATTATTATTTAAAGCTTTCATCCAAGATACTACTAATGTGTTCTGCCAGCAGCAGGAATGTCACACATCGAGATGCAAAATAACATTTTTCCATTATTAAAAAATCTAGCTGGAAGAGGTTTTATTCTGACATGTTATTTTACATAATGTTTTGCATCTCGGTGTGCGGCGTTCCTGTTACTGGTGCAATTAGTTGCTTTGGAGGAGACAAGCCAAGCCAGCACCTGAGATGTGAGTGTGGAGCCTGATCTCGCCTGGAATGGCATATGAAATATTAGAAATTGTATTATGGTTCTACAAACAGGCTAAAAGCTAAAATTCAAATGTTAGAATACCAGAATTAGAATTTAAAAAGAACATCAACAAAAAAATGTTAGTTTCATCCAGTGAGATTTGAAAATTATAATTGCGTGGTTATTCATAAAATGTTTTATTAATTTGTACCCTGACTTGAAAAAACTTGAATCGAAAATAAAAATAAAAAAAACAGCCGCACTCCATTACTCCACGCCACTTCGCACATGTAAAACATTATACAGTGAGGGAAAAAAGTATTTGATCTCCGGCCAATTGTGTATGTTTGCCCACTGACAAAGAAATGATCAGTCTATAATTTTAATGGTAGGTTTATTTTAACAGCGAGAGACAGAATAACAACAAAAATGTCCTGAAAAACGAATTTAAAAAAAGTTATAAATTGATTTGCATTTTAATGAGTGAAATAAGTATTTGATCCCAATCAGTAAGATTTCTGGTTCCCAGGTGTCTTCTATACAGGTAACGAGAAGAGATTAGGATCACTCCCTTTGAGGCTGGGTTCACACTACTACACTACTTTCATCCTACTTTGCTCTGTGTTCAATGTTTCCCTATGAGAGCGTCTTGTAGCGTCCTACACAAGTCGGTCCGACTTTGAAAATGCTCCCTGTACTACTTTTGGTCCTACATTGATCCTACTTCAGGCCCATTGAATATCATTGAAGTCGGACCAAAGTAGTATCCTGTTCATGAAAGTAGGATGGATGTAGGACCAATGTAGGATAAATGTAGGACCAATGTAGCAGAGCAAAGTAGGATGAAAGTAGTGTAGTAATGTGAACCCAGCCTCAGGCTGGGTTCACACTACTACACTACTTTCATCCTACTTTGCTCTGTGTTCAATGTTTCCCTATGAGAGCGTCTTGTAGCATCCTACACAAGTCGGTCCGACTTTGAAAATGCTCCCTGTACTACTTTTGGTCCTACATTGATCCTACTTCAGGCCCATTGAATATCATTTCATTGAAGTCGGACCAAAGTAGTATCCTGTTCATGAAAGTAGGATGGATGTAGGATAAATGTAGGACCAATGTAGCAGAGCAAAGTAGGATGAAAGTAGTGTAGTAGTGTGAACCCAGCCTTAGAGAGTGCTCCCAATCTAAGCTTGTTACCTGTATAAAAGACACCTGTGCACAGAAGCAATCAGATTCCAATCTCTCCACCATGACGAAGATCAAAGAGCTGTGCAAAGATGGCAGGGACAAGATTTTAGACCTACACAAGGCTGAAATGGGCTACAAGACCATCGCCAAGCAGCTTGGTAAGCGGGTGACATCAGTTGGTGCGATTATTCGCAAATGGAAGAAACACAAAATAACTGTCAATCTCCCTCAGTCTGGGGCTCCATGCAAGATCTCACCTCGTGGAGTTTCAATGATCATGAGAATGGTGAGGAATCAACCCAGAACTACACGGGAGAATCTTGTCAATGATTTCAAGGAAGCTGGGACCATAGTCGCCAACAAAACGTTTTGTAACACACTACGCTGTGAAGGACTGAAATCCTGCAGCGCCCACAAGGTCCCCCTGCTCAAGAAAGCAAATGTACAGGCC
Source organism: Rana temporaria (assembly GCF_905171775.1). Taxonomy (NCBI): domain Eukaryota; kingdom Metazoa; phylum Chordata; class Amphibia; order Anura; family Ranidae; genus Rana; species Rana temporaria. The sequence goes on from NC_053500.1 coordinate 106,253,738, forward strand.
CTGTCTGGAGTTTGCTAATGAACATCTGAATGATTCAGAGGAGATTTGGGTGAAAGTGTTGCAGTCAGATGGGACCAAAATCTAGCTCTTTGGCATCAACTCAACTTGCTGTGTTTGGAGATGGATTAATGCTTCCTATGACCCCAAGAACACCATTCCCATTGTCAAACATAGAGGTGGAAACATTATGCTTTGACGGATGTTTTTCGTCCAAGGGGACAGGACAACTTCACTGCATCAAAGGGACGATGGACGTGGTCATGTACCGTCAAATCTTGGGTGAGAACCTGCCTCCCTCAGCCAGGGCATTGAAAATGGGTCTGGGATGGGTACTCCAGCATAACACTGACCCAAAACACACAGCCAAGGCAACAAAGGAGTGGCTCAAGAAGAAGCTCCTGGAGTGGCCTAGCCAATCCCATAGAAAATATGTCGAGGGAGCTGAAGGTTGGAGTAACCAAACATCAGCCTCAAATCCTTAATGACTTGGAGAGAATCTGCAAAGAGGAGTGGGACAAAATTCCTCCTGTAGGAGAGAATTGGAGATAAGAAAGTTGGACTTAATAGGTACACAGGTAGGCCATGTAAAATAATTAAAGATTTTAATTGAATAGTGTTAAGAACATTTTGCATAGACACATAAAAAAACATTATTTTGTTGAATGGCCACATAGACTCTGATAACACCTCCAGGATGTACAAAGTATGGTATAAACTCAAATGGTGCAGTGATGGAATGCACAATAACAGCAACCAGTTGGAACTATTGACGTGGAGTGCCTATAAATTCCAACTTTCTTAGCTCCAATTCTCTCAGAGTCACCCTGTGAGGATATACTTTAAAATCATATACCTTCCAAAATTCCTCCTGAGATGTGTGAAAACCCTGTGGCCAACTACAAGAAACGTCTGACCTCTGTGATTGCCAACAAGAGTTTTGCCACCAAGTACTTAGTCCTGTTTTCCGAAGGGATCAAAGAGTTTTTCTGGATTTTTTTGTTGTTATTCTGTCTCTCACTGTTAAAAGAAATTATAGAATGATCATTTCTTTTGTCAATGGGCAAACGTACAAAATCAGCAGGGGATCAAACACTTTTTTCCCTCACTGTATGTATAGTTTTTTTTAGCAGAGACCCTATGGAATAAAATGTGAGTGTTGCAATTTTTTGTCACGCAGTATTTGCGCAGTGGTTTTTCAAACACAATCTTTTTGGAAAAATGAATAAAAAAAAAGAAAAAACACTAAAGTTAGCCCAATGTTTTTGTATAATGTAAAAGATGATGTTATGCTGAGTAAATAGATACCTAACATGTCACACTTTAAAATTACATCTGCCTGTGGAATGGCTGCAAACTATAAAAGACGCTTTAAGACCACATACACATTATACAACTTTTGTTGTCAGATTTCCTTTAGATTTGCCAAAACCATGTAGTGCAATGATAAAAAAACAAAGCCTGAGGGCTGAAGTTGTGCTAAATCAAGGCGATGAATATATAAAAACACCAAAGCCGCGATATCCTCCTCGGCTACACTTCACTTCCTGGTTCGTTCGTTTGCCTATCCACTTCCTGAAAGGAATAACGTGATGATGTCAACGTCGCAGGCTCTACCCTACACGTTTCGTCACAATAGGATATATATTCATCGCCTTGATTTTACTGCTTCATTGTAGGTGCGATTCTTTTTATTAAATTCAACTTTATTTATAGAATGTACTGCACTATGGAAGTTTCTCTTTTTCTGTTTTTGAGTACAGTTAGTATCTAGCGGCTGTTCCAGTTACTGCACATGGTTTTAGGGAGACCGATTTCCCTACGCTGCGCTAGACTGCTGTTCAGTAGTCATCGCCATCTGGTAAGCAGGCCATCTTTTGAATCTGGTTGTGGATCAGCACCTCTTGCTTGTAGTTTTCATCTTTTCACATGGATGGGTGTTTCTTTATTTATAAAGCCTACAGAATCCATCACCTATGGGACTTTGTTGTAATTTTTAATTATTTATAAAAAAAAAAATTACATATTTTTTGGTCACCATTTATGATTTTTTTATATATGCACTGAAACACTGTTGGGACTTTATCACATTGACTATTGTATATATGCTTTATTTCTTATTTGGCATTTGATTATGTAATGCAAAGGCCTGCCAGATTGCATACAAATTGAAACTCTTATGCCGCGTACACACGGTCATTTTTCGAACATGCTCTATTTTTTTCACAATGTTTTTAACAATGTCGTTTTTCGGGTTGTAAAAAATGGTCATGTGTTGGCTTTAACGACGTGAAAAATCCGCGCATTCTCAGAAGCAAGTTATGAGACGGGAGCACTCGTTCTGGTAAAACTACCGTTCGTAATAGAGCAAGCACATTCATCACGCTGTAACAGACAGAAAAGCGCAAATCGTCTTTTACTAACACAAAATCAGCTAAAGCAACCCAAAGGGTGGCGTCATCCGAATGGAACTTCCCCTTTATAGTGCCGTTGTACGTGTTGTACGTCATCGCGCTTTGCTAGAGATTTTTTTTCACGATCGTGTGTAGGCAAGGCCGTTTTAATGATCGGGTTGAAAAAAAGTCGTTTTTTCTAGACCCTTAAAAACATTGTTTTTTACAACCCGAAAAATGATCATGTGTACGTGGCATTACAAGTTTTATATCTCAATTATTTCTTATTAAACTGATGGTGTCACTAGAAGAGCATCAAAAGCATAGAGGCACATAAAAAAATTGTACACTTTCCTGGCACATAGTTAAAATGGCTTTCACATTTTCCAGACACTCTACAACTCAGAGTAGCCAATCCAGCATTTGACACACAGCAGATCCCCAAAGATTGTGTAGCACCCTGGTGTTTAGGCAGGGTTGCTCACAAACTTAGTTTGCCAATTGCCAGGGGTTTCTTTAAATCCCTCAGCCTGCTGGGAGAGCCTATTTATTTGGGTGGAGTCAGATGATCAGAGTTCTGTGCCACCTGGACGGCAGTCTGGGTGGACGTGTGTTATATCGTCCCCGGTTGCTAGGCCAGAAGTTTGCGGCCTATCCCGGGGACACCTGACTGCTAGGCTGCCTAAGGCCTATCCAGGAGCAGGAGAAGCAGCGTAGGGTTGGGACTGCAGGATTGGAGTCCAACTGAGTTACAAACGTTCAGCCGTATGGGGAACCAGTCATGGTAAGAGGTAAATGGGAAGGAGTCACCACTAAGGGAACATCCACCTTATTACAAGAGACTACTGTGAGCCAGCCTGAAGAAGTACTTGAGCAGTCTTCTCACCAGCCGGGGGTGGTGTAGAAGTGGGAAAGCTTCAGCAAGTGCCAAGCCGGGGACCCAGCGGGTTAGCATTTATGGTGCATGGGAAGTGTACAGCGGGTTAGCTGTGAAAGAGCTCAGGGGATCCAGCAGGCGGCTGAGATCTGGAAGTCTAGTGAGAGACTGGGAGCTCAGTGAGTGAAGACCTACAGTGGGAGACTGAGGTAAGAGAAAAATCTTACTGTGTTGCCAAGTGCTATACGTGAAGATCTTTAAAAACTGTTAAAAGCTTAGTTGCCATAGGAGACCGTGATCCTGCCAATACAGAAGTTGCATCCGGCTGGAGACTTTGAACTGTATTACTGTCTGCCTATTGTGTCTCGAAGTCTGCTAATTTCCATTGCATCTACCGAAGGGTGTCCTGGCCCTAAACCCCTCTCCCACAGTTCTTGTTAAGAGACAATAAATCTTTTTATTTGCATTCAAAAAGTGACTGGCGCCCATCATTTTATCTTGCATTACACCCACCATGCCTTGTAACCCACTCTACGAAGATGGATGTCAGCTCTCCCTGACTCTGGAGGTCACCATCAGGCCTCTAGAGATCCGGGAGGCCGCTACAATTGTATTATCTAGTTTAAGCAGAGATTATGTACAGTATCAGTGTCAATTCAGTGCTACTGCTATGTATTAAATGCTCAGCCACTGAATGTCAATAGAAGAAAAACATCCATGTAAGCCATGATCATATGTATTCCAAGCCCTAGAAGTACAAAACAAGACCACATTCACATCTGGGATCCCCAGATAAAATGAGATCCATTATACTGAAGCTATTTGTAAATGTACTAGATTACATTATAGAGCATATACTAATAAAACAATAAACATCGGATAACATCTAAAAATCCTAAAGCGCTACTCCAGGTTTTTTTGAAAAAAAAAAAAGACAGGTATGAGAAAAATCCGGAGGTGGATTTTAAATCACAAAAGAAATAAAGCACATACAAAAAAAATGCAAATGGATTACCAGTAAACATTACATTATCCCTGCTGTTTCTTTTACTGCACCATATCATCATCACTTTAGAAGTTGATGTATGGTTGTTAATTTTCAGAGACAAAATCACTGACAGCAGGGAGAATATTGTCAGAGAATAACTGGCATCAGTAACAGAGACCAATATGAACATTCATGGTTGGGGAAAGTGCAATGACCCAGTGAGAGTGACAGACAGATCCACTTAGGAAATAGGTGACAGATCCTGGCTGTCTGACCACCTGGATTAGTGACAGGCTAGACAGATAATCTCAGAATAATCACATGAAAGCTGGAAAGGCAGAGACACAAGAGGGAGAGGCACGTGCCAGGGAGAAGACACAGGTTGGAGGGTGGCACATAAACACTTTAATCCAGTATGGTGCAAGAATAAATAGGAATATTATAGAGAGACCAGACATCAATATTATGTTCATGATGTCTTTCAACAAACAAATGAAAACTGTCTGCTACTAATAAGGGTGGTCTCACAAGATCTATCACCAAGGATGGTGGATGGCAAGGGATCACCCTGTCCTTTTTTGAACTCTACAATGCAAGGTTTTAAATCCTTCCACTGACATGGTGTACCATGAGGTAAAGGGACTGTTCCTATTTCTATATACTGAAACCTCTAAAGTGCCTACAGTCATTAGGGAAAGTCGATAGGCCAATCATAACTACTGTTTCCTCCAAGACTTCCAATGCCTGCATAGATACAAACATGCTGGTGCCTGCAACACTCCTCCATCGCTTTTCTATTGATAGACAAATGCTGGCCCCCACAGCATACCCCTAATAGGCACACACACAGATTATCAACCACCGAGATAAGTACAGCAGGGACCATGGAGGGTCTACAGTGTTAGCTCACCTTTCCATTTTTTCTGAAAAGGTGATCTTACATTTTAAAGTGGTTGTAAAGGCTCACGGTTCTTTACCTTTATGCATCAAGGTAAAAAACTTTCTGTGTGCAGCAGCACCCCCCCCCCAATACTTACTTGAGCCCCTTCTCGATCCAGTGATGTCCACGAGAGCCTGGTCTCTCTGGGGACTCACACTCCTGATTGACTTTTGGCAGCAGCCAGTGAGCCAATCAGGGGATGGAAGGGGCCAAGCTGCAGCTCCATGTGTGAATGGACACACAAAGCAGCATTTCGGGAGCGCCACTCTTGCTGTGGGGGCACCCGGCAGGAAAGTGGAGCCAGGAACACTGGCGGAGGAACCCGAGAAGAGGAGGATCGGGGTTGCTCTGTGCAAAACCATTGCACAGAGCAAGTATTTGTAACCAAAGTCCCACCCCACCACTGGTCAAAAATTGGGGCTCTTAGGACCTATGGTTTCCGGAGCTACAGGGCTCCTTGTGCAGCCTGTCAGAAGCTACATACAGAGTGGCCAGTTTGACCACATCAATACTGGGCACTTTTGCCCCCTTCCTTCCCAGACCAATTTTCAACTTTCAGCGCTCTTGCACTTTCAATGACAATTTGCGTGGTCATGCACTGTACCCAATTTACATTTTTATCATTTTGTTCACACAAATAGAGCTTTCTTTTGGTTGTATTTATTCACGACTCCATTTTTTTTGCGATATAAGCGAAAAAAGTGTGGAAATTTGAAAAAAAATATATATTTTCTTCTTTCTTTTTTAAAAGAAATCCAATCAAATCAAATTTTGTCATAAATTTAAGCCAAAATGTATTCTGCTACATGTTTTTGGTAAAAGAAAATCCTGTTAAGTGTATAATAATTTTGGAGAGAGGTCCTGAGAGTGATTGCTATAACAACATCAATAGTTCTGGAACAGGAGGCAGAAATCTGCCTGTTAGGATTGGTAGGAAAAGATAACGGCCCGGATTCACAGACAACTTATGCCGACGTATCTGTTGAGACGCGGCGTAAGTTCAAGGATGCGCCGTTGTATCTATGCGCGGTATTCAGGAAACTAGATACGCCTGAATTTTGCCAAGATACGACCAACGTAAGTCTCCTACGCCGTCGTATCTTGGGTGTATATTTACGCTGGCCGCTAGGGGCGCTTCCGTCGATTTACGCGTCAACTATGTAAATGAGCTAGATATGCCGATTCACGAATTTACTTGCGCCCGTCGCAGTAAGCTACGCTGTTTGCGTAAGGCGTACGTCTGGCGCAACTTTAGCCCTCATAAAGCAGGGGTAAGTCATGTTAAGGTATGGGCTCGGGAACAGCGTCATTTTTTACGTCGTTTACATAAGTCGTACGTGAATGGGGCTGGGCGTAGGTTACACTCACGTCATATGAATGGAGCCGGCGTATCTTGTGGAGTAAATTCGACGTGATTCTGAGCATGCGCGCGCATGCGGCGTTCGTTCGGCCATGCATTTACATGGGGTCACGGTTAATTTTAATACAACACACCCACTGCCTTGCTACTTTGAATTTGGCGGGCTTACGCCGGCCATTTTACGTTACGCCGGCGCAAGAAAGGGAGCAAGTGCTTTGTGAATACGGTACGAGCCTCTCTATGTTACGTCGGCGTAGCGCATATCAGATGCGCTACGCCGCTCTAAAGATACGCCTCTGTACGTGATGAAATACAAGAGAGTATGGGAAAGCTGGATAGAAAATCCCATGACAGCTTCGGGGTTAAAATAAGGTCTAAGGGGAGGCTAACCACACCATGGAATAAAGGAAGAAGGGTGTAAAAGGTATACGATTTAGGTGAAATGAATGTGAAATGGAATTTTAAAGGAGGTTCCAGACGAGAGAAGATATGTGTTAAATATATAATGTGAATGTATATGTGTATGTATGTTTTTTTTTTTTTCATACAAAAAAGAAGTAAGAAAAATTAATAAAAAGATTTGAAAAAAAAAAAAAAAAAGTGTATAATAATTGCTTCGTGTGATCACGGACAGATGTGCGTAGATGATCATGTACAGATGTGTGCAGGTGATCATTGGGAAATGTGATTTTACTGTTACATATGTGGGGGACATTGGGCCGGTGATCAGTGTGTAAAAAGCTGTAAAAAAACAGCTCATACTCACTGATCACCAGCCAGCTGCAGCAATCTGCTCTCCTCGCCGGGGGGTGGGGCCGAGTCATACACTTGGCATCCATATATGACTTGGGTTTGCGTCAGACATAGCGTTTTGTTTGATGGCCAAAAAGTAAAATTGTAGTCTCATCAGACCAGAGCACCTTCTTCCATACATTTTGGGAGTCTCCCACATGCCTTTTCGCAAACTCAAAATGTACCATTTTGATTTTTGCTGAAAGTAATGGCTTTCTTCTGGCCACTCTGCCATTAAGCCCAACTCTATGGATCATACGTCTTATTGTCATCCTATGTACAGATACTCCAGTCTCTGCTGTGGAACTCTGCATCTCCTCCAGGGTTACCTTATGTCTCTGTGCTGCCTCTCTGATTAATTCCCTCCATGCCCGGTCCATGAGTTTTGGTATGCGGCCATCTGTTGGCAGGTTTGCTGTGGAGCCATGTTCTTTCCATTTGGTTATCATAGATTTGATGGTGCTCCTAGGGATCATTAACAATTTTGATTTTTTTTATAACCTAACCCTGGCTTGTACTTCTTAACAACATTGTCCCTTACTTGTTTGGAGAGTTCCTTGGTCTTCATGGCAGTATTTGGTTAGTGGTACCTCTTGCTTAGGTGTTGCAGCCTCTGGGGCATTTCGAAAAGGTGTGTATATGTAATGACAGATCATGTGACACTTTGCACACAGGTGGACATCATTTCACTTATTATGTGACTTCTGAAGGTAATTGGTTGCACCAGAGCTTTTTATGGGCTTCATAAAAAAGAGGGTGAATACATACGCACATGCCAATTATAATTTTTTAATTTCTGAAAAATAGTTGTATGTATATGTTTTTCTAATTTTAACTTCACCAACTTAGACTATTGTGTTCTGATACATTACATATTATTCAGATAAAAAAAAAAACATTGAACTAAAGACTGTAATGTAACAAAATAGGTAAAAAACCCAAGGGGGTGAACACTTTTGCAAGGCACTGTATATTACCAATGATATTTAACCCCTTGCCACCCAGGCAAATTCTGACACTTCTCTCTTGCATGTCATCATGTTTTTGCTAGAAAATTACACAGAACCCCCAAACATTATATACAGGTGAAAAATTTGAATATCGTGCAAAAGTTAATTTATTTCACTAATGCAACTTAAAAGGTGAAACTATTATATGAGATTGACTCATTACATGCAAAGCAAGATAGTTCAAGCTGTCATTTGTCATAATTGTGGTGATTATGGCTTACAGCTCATGAAAACCCCAAATCCACAATCTCAGAAAATTAGAATATCAATCAATAAAACAAGGATTGTACATAGAATAATATCGGACCTCTGAAAAGTATAAGCATGCATATGTACTCAGTACTTGGTTAGGCCCCTTTTGCACCAATTACTGCCTCAATGCGGCGTGGCATGGAAGCGATCAGCCTGTGGCACTTCTGAGGTGTTATGGAAGACCAGGATGCTTCAATAGCGGCCTTCAGCTCTTCGGTGTCATGTCTCTCATCTTTCTCTTGGCAATGCCCCTTAGATTCTCTATGGTGTTCAGGTCAGGCGAGTTTGCTGGCCAGTCAAGCACAGTAATCCCACGGTCATTGAAACAGGTTTTGGTGCTTTTAGCAGTGTGGGCAGGTGCCAAGTCCTGTTGGAAAATTAAGTCAGCATCCCCATAGAGCTTGTCTGAGGAAAGAAGCATGCAGTGCTCCAAAATCTCCTGGTAGATGGCTGCGGTGACCCTGGACTTAATGAAGCACAGTGGACCAACACCAGCAGATAGCATGGCTCCCCAAATCAACACAGACTGTGGAAACTTCACACTGGACTTCAAGCATCTTGCAGTGTGTGCCTCTCCATTCTTCGATACTCTGGGTCCTTGGTTTTCAAATCAGATGCAAAATTAACTTTCATCATAAGAGAGGACTTTGGACCACTGAGCAACAGACCAGGTGTGATTTTCTTTAGCCCAGGTAAGACGCTTCTGACGTTGTTTGTTGTTCAGGAGGCTTGACAAGAGGAATACGACATTTGAAGCCCATGTCCAGGATCCGTCTGTGTGTGGTGGCTCTTGATGCACTGACTCCAGCCTCAGTCCACTCCTTGTAAACGTCCCCAACACCTTTAAATGGCCTTTTCCTGACAATTCTCTCCAGGCTGCGGTCATCCCTGCTGCTTGTGCACCTTTTTCTTCCACACTTTTTCCCTTCCACATAACTTTCTATTAATGTGCTTTGATACAGCACTTTGGGAACATCCAACTTTTTTTTTTTTTTTTTTAACCACTTCAGACTCAACCACAGCAAGAGACTTGCTCATGATTTCATTCATTCATTAGTATCGTCTCCTCTTCGGTTTTGCATCATTTGTGGTTTTTCAAAAGTAAATTTTTATATATCTTTTACTTCATTATATATATTTTTTACTTTACTTTTTTTTTTTCCTCTCCCTGCTGTCTATTAATTTATCTATCAGATTTAATTATGAAACCATACCCACCCCCTCCCGCCCCTATCCCCTAATAGTTTGTTCCTTCCTTTTTTTGTTGTCTTCTTTCATCCTCTATTGTCCTCTATTATTTTTCCCAGGTATTCCTCCGATGATTTAAAATCTTTCCACTGTCTCCATCTTTTATTATATATATTGAGTTGACCTATATCACTACTGCATAAATATTCAATTTTGTTGTAGTTTTCCACTCTTTCAAACCATTCTTTTATATCTGTTTTTTTTTGTACTTAGCCAATTTTTTGGTATCAATCCTTTTGCGGCATTTATCAATGGTGGAATTAATGTTTTCCTATAACTTATTTTTTATTCCGTTGATTCGTGAAACACACACGCTTGTATGCTATTAGATATCTTTTCTCCAGTTATTACTTCCACGTAATCCCGGATTTCCTGCCAGTATTCCTTTATCTTTGGACAGTCCCACCATATATGTGTAGTTGTTCCAATCTGTCCACATTCTCTCCAACACAATGGGGTTTTGTCTTTACTATATCTATGAATCACTTCAGGAGTCCTATGCCATCTTGAAATGCATTTGTAGTTCATTTCAATTGTATGCATATCGGTTGCGGTGTTATGTACGGATGCTATTATTCTTTTAACTTGTTGATCCTCAAATTTCTTGTTTATTTCTTTTTCCCACTTCTCTATAAAATAGGGTCTTCCTTGTAGCTCTGTTTCTTTCAGGATTCGATATACTCTTGATATCACGTGCCTTAGTGGGGTTTGTGTAGAATGGGCATCACTATATGGCGGCCCGCGGTCCGGCCCGAGCTGCTGCTCTTTCCGGACCGTGGCGATCGCGCCATTTAGTTGCCGCTTTTGTCCCCAGCCTCCTCCGCTATTATTAGCATAGAAGAGGAGCTCTGTGAAAGGTAGGAGTGGAGAGGGAAGGGGGGAAAATGTATGAAAATGTTAAGGATGGGGAGCGGGGGCAGTGCTGTGTGTGTGGAGGGGGTCATGTAAAGGGGGCAGTACTGTGTGGGGGGGGGGGATATGTGATGGGGCAATACTGTGTGGGGGGGGAATATGTGATGGGGCAATACTGTGTGGGGGGATATGTGATGGGGCAATACTGTGTGGGGGGATCTGTGATGGGGGTCATGTAAAGGGGGCAATACTGTGTGGGGATATGTGATGGGGCAATACTGTGTGGGGGATATGTGATGGGGTCATGTAAAGGGGGCAAAACTGTGTGGGGGATATGTAATGGAGCAATACTGTGTGGGGGGATATGTGATGTGGCAATACTGTGTGGGGCATATGTGATGGGGCAATACTGTGTGGGGAGATATGTGATGGGGTCATGTAAAGGGGGCAATACTGTGTGGGGGGATATGTGATGGGGCAATACTGTGTGGGGGGATATGTAATGGGGCAATACTGTGTGGGGGGAAATGTGATGGGGCAATACTGTGTGGGGGGATCTGTGATGGGGGTCATGTAAATGGGGCAATACTGTGTGGGGATATGTGATGGGGCAATACTGTGTAGGGGGATATGTGATGGGGGTCATTTAAAGGGGGCAAAACTGTGTGGGGGATATGTAATGGGGCAATACTGTGTGGGGGGATATGTGATGGGGCAATACTGTGTGGGGGGATATGTAATGGGGCAATACTGTGTGGGGGGATATGTAATGGGACAATACTGTGTGGGGGGATCTGTGATGGGGGTCATGTAAATGGGGCAATACTGTGTGGGGATATGTGATGGGGCAATACTGTGTAGGGGGATATGTGATGGGGGTCATTTAAAGGGGGCAAAACTGTGTGGGGGATATGTAATGGGGCAATACTGTGTGGGGGATATGTGATGTGGCAATACTGTGTGGGGGGATATGTGAAGGGGGTAATACTGTGTGGGGATATGTGAAGGGGGCAATACTGTGGGGTGATATGTGAAAGGGGCAATACTGTGTGGGGTGATATGTGAAGTGGGGTAATACTGTAAAGGGGAGCAATACTGTGTGGGGGGAAATGTGAAGGGGGGTAATACTGTGTGGGGGTGATATGTGAAGTGGGGTAATACTGTGTGGGGGGATATGTGAAGTGGGGTAATACTGTGTGGGGGGGATATGTGAAGTGGGGTAATACTGTGTGGGTTGATATGTGAAGGGGGACAGGGCTGTTGTGGGGAAGAGGTGAAGGGGACAAGCAGCTGCGCACAAAATGAGGTGCTGCACAGAAAACGTGAAGGGGTACCATTGACTCCTAAATGCACTAAAATGCAAAGTGCAATTTTCTGCACATGGAAATTGCATGGTACAAACGCAGCATGCAGTTTCCATGTGGCTGCCTTTTTAAAAAGATGCCAGGACCTTTTCCCAGCAGAAACACAGGCGCAGCAGCCCATTCAAACGAATGGTGTGTCGTGCCTGCACCCCTGGGCTGCGATGTAAAGAATCGGGGTAATAGCACAAAACTGCGATGCGGACCTCGGCTGGAAGAAAATTTTACTAATCGGACCTCCATGAATTTTAATTCAATACTCCTGGTGTAGAACATAATTTTTCTAGTGCTGTTAATTCGTTTTCATCTCTTATTGGTAAGGGTATTGAGTTTACCAGATGTTTTAATTGTAAATATTCCCATTCGTTGATATCCCACCTGTTTTTTTCTTTTATATCCAAGAGTGTTTTTATCTTTCCCTGTTTTGTGATATCCTTTACTTGTGCTGCCCCTCTTTTATTTGCCCACCGAGACCCTTTCCCTGGAATAAAAAAATTAGTTTCCATAAGTGAAATTAAAGGTGAGTTATAAATCCATTTATTCTGTCTATAAATTAAATCCCAAACTTTAAAGACATTTTTCGTTAGTCCGTGCGTGTCCACATCACATATTCTATATTCTCGTGGTATCCAAACATTTTGTGCAGTATTGTTTTACTTATATTTTCCATTTGAATCCATTTTTTCTCTTTATCTTTATTTCCCCATTCTACCATTCGTGCAATAATCGTGGCCTTATAATATCTATTTATATCTGGTGCTGCTAATCCTCCGTGTTTTTTTCCTCTTGTTACGTGTTGCAAAATTTACTTGTTTTTCCATATATATTTTATCAGCATTGTTTTAATAGTCTTAAAAAAACTCTGTGGAATGTCTATGGGTAACATCTGGAATTTATATGTTATTTTGGGAGGATAGCCATCTTGAAAGCATTTATCCTTCCTAGCCATGAAAGTGGTCTTGTTATGTTCTTTTTTAAGTCTGTTTTTATCTCGTTTAGTAGGGGAATATAGTTAGCAAGGTACAGGCCATCCTCTGTAGATGTCAGTTTAACCCCAAGATAAGTCAACTCTCCTCTCACCCACGTAAATGGATATTGTTTTGCAACACAAAGTTCTTCTTTCTTCTCCACCCCTATATTTAAAATTTCTGTTTTATAGGATTTATTTTGAAGTTCGAAAGTTCTCCGTACTTTTTTATTTCCTTAGCTATGTTTGGCAAGGTCACCCTTGGGTTAGTTATGTACATTAAGATATCATCGGCGTAAGCCGCTACCTTGTGTTCTTCTTTGCCTATTCTCGCCCCTTCTATATGTTGGTTATTTCGCAAGGATGTCAGAAAAGGTTCCAGCGTTAGTACATATAGAAGTGGCGAGAGCGGGCACCCTTGTCTAGTCCCATTATGCATTTCAAAGGGCGCTGACACCTTACCATTTACCTTGACCATTGCCATTGGTCTACTGTACAGATTTTGTATCCAGTGTCTAATCTTAGGTCCCATTCCCAGATGTTGAAGAGTGTCCATCATAAATCCCCAGTCTACCCTGTCTAATGCTTTCTCAGCGTCTATTGACAGGAGTAATTTTTTTCTGCAATAGTAATATAGTTTTTAAACTATTGTCTCTCCCTTCTCTTCCAGGTATTCACCCCGTCTGATCCGGGTCAACCCAATCTGGCATTAGGTTCTTTAGTCGGGTGGCTAGGATTTTTGAATATAGTTGTGTCAGCATTTAGTAGTGCTATAGGCCTATAGCTAGAACATAATGTCTTGTCTTTTCCAGGTTTTGGTATTATAGTGATATGGGCCATTAAAGATTCGTATCGTTTTTCCTCTTCTTCCCCTATTTTGTTAAAGTAGTCACATAATCTCGGAATCAGCTGGCTCTGAAATTTTTTATAGTATTTGATGGTGAACCCATCTGGTCCAGGACTTTTCCCTGTAGGTGTTTCTTTCAATGCTCTTATAATTTCTTCCTGCGTAATGACTGCTTCCAAAGCTGTCAGGCGTTAATGTATTTTTGGCAATTTCGCGTTCTTTAAATATTCTTGTATTTTTTCTTGCCTCTTCTTGTGTGTGTCTTCCTTTGTAATTGCGTATAATGCACTATAGTATGTTTGGAATGCCATTGCGATATCTGCTGTTTTATTCACTGTGACGAGATCCTTCCTCGCCCAGGTCCTGCTCTCCCGACACTCCTCTGCTACCAGTGAGTCAGCTTGCAGATTGCAACGTCTGATGGTCCAGTCATCCAAGGTTCCGGGATCCGAATTACAGCTATGTGCTATTCGGACCCATTAAGAACAAACACCAGGCAGGCTGTATGTAAGTTCCAACAGGACTCTTTATTTTCAAGTACACAGCACACTTTTATACAGAATTTGGAACATCCCACTCCCAACAACCGCTTTCCTATTGGTCAATTGCAAAGTATGCAGTTTTCACTCAGGTCCTCCTTGACCATGCAAATGAGGACTTGAAATAGTCAACAGGGATTGGTCCAATAGCTTGGATAGAAAGACTTGTGTATTGAGACAGAAGACCCAGGGGGTAATCAATGTACACAATAACCCGGTCTACTTAATTACTACCTCTGAGAGGTTACATTGCTTTAGACAATAGAATGCTAATTCAATACAGCTGACAGGAGGCTTCTGACCTTTAGAACAATAAACACATACATCTTCAAACATACATTCTAGATTCAATTAACCTTCAATCCATAGTTTTTAGCCAGACAGAGTGTCTCCGACACCCGCTCTTAACCTATACAAAATGGGAAGATACTGCGCAGGTCTAATAAGTGAAATAGTGATGACACTATAAACATATGTGAGAAAAATAATAAATATAAAAATAAAAAAAGGCTGCTGCAACTTATATGTAAGATACACACACAAATACAATGTAAAAAGAAAAGCTGCGCTGCAAGTTGAATCAACATAAATAATCAATTATGTTTAAAGTACACAAAATCCCAGTGCAAAACTGAAAAATAGATTAGTGCAAAAGTCCATATATGAAGTATCACAGAGGATTGCAGGAAGTGACAGGAAGATCTCCGAATAAGTGAAGCTAAATATCCAGGCACAAATCTTGTGAATCAGATGACAAATCCACCACCACTTATGTACCAACTGCTTACCAGAGCAAGAATAAATTCAGGCATGTATAACCTGCTCTTAACCTGCAGAACACAATAAAAGGTATTTCTCTAGCTGGTTCTACTTAGCATTTCAATAGCCGGTGTCCTTGCATTGAATGTCCCTTCTCCTGTGTAACAGATGTCAAGTAGAAACACTTTAATATCTCAAGATCCATGACATTCACCATTTCTCCTCTTCCATTCTTTATCGTCTCTATATAATTTAATGACTTATTACGCCCCAACATTTTTGCAAGGTTTTTTTCAGGCTTATTTCCTCCTTTGTATCTGTCTTTTCTAAGTCTATTAAACTCCTTTCTTGTTTCCTGTTCTATAAGATCTTTCAATAGTTCCCTTTTTAGTATTAAAGCTCGTTGGGTTTCCTTTTCCACATTTCTTTTATGTCATTGTTCCAAGTCATGTATTTATTTTAAGATTTTTTGCATATTAGTTTCTCTTCCTTTTTTTCCCCTAGACCCAATAGCTATGAATTGGTCCCTTATGACGGCCTTATGTGCTTCCCAGATTGTTGCTGAGCTTACTTCTGATGTATCATTGGTCAGGAAATATTGGTCAATTTCCATTTTTATAATATTCTCTACTTCAATTATGTCTTCATTTAATCTCCATGCTCCTCTCCCTGGCACTTCCCTTTTTAGATTTAAATTCATTGGCACTGGGGCATGATCTGATATTGTAGCTATTTCTATTGATGTTTCCGTAACTATGTCCAGTGCTCTATGTTCATTCAGTATGTAGTCCAGTCTGGAGTACATTCCGTGTATCATTGAGTGGTATGTAAAGTCCTTTACACTAGGATGTTGGATCCTCCAGACGTCTACTAATTGAAGTTTGAATAGTTTTCCTTTTACCCTTCTTAATACTTTTTTTTCCTTTATCCACAGCCCCGGAGGTGGAGTCTGATTTGCTGTCCATGGTAAAGTTTAAATCTCCAGCCAGTATTAAATAACCCTTTCTTGAATTTACCCAATTCCTTTAAGGTGTCAAGATTTTTTTTTTAGGATGCTTATTGGGACAGTATACATTTGCCAAAGTATATTTTATGCCTGATATAGTTCTTCTCAGAAACAGGAATCTGCCTTCAAGATCAACCTTTCTATCCTCAAATCTCAAAATCGCCACCCCTTTCACCCTTTTTGTAGGGGAGTCTCCAGAATACCATGTAGGAATCTTCCTAGAATATAATTTAATGTTGGCGTCCAATGCCAGGTGGGTTTCTTGTAAGAATATTATTTCTGCACCTATTCTTTCTATTTACCGTAGCACCATATGTCGCTTCTGTGGAGAGTTTAACCCTCTAACATTGTACGTTATAAATGTTATCGAATCCATTCTTCCTTTTTCCTTTCCTCCTTTCTTCAGGGTTGGAGTGACCCCGGGCCCCGTTATGCACCAGGGGTCTCTCCCTCCCCCCACCTCTGGAGACAGCAGATCGACTGGAAATTTTTATTTTTCTTCTCTTTTGGACAAACCGTTTTTCTTCCTCCCCATTTTACCCCCCTATATCCTCCCCCTCCCCCCATTTCCCTTTCGCTCTATAGATGATCAATGGGAACATCCAACTTCTTTTGCAATTACCTTTTGAGGCTTTCCCCCTTTTATGGAGAGTGTTAATGATGATTTTCTGCACAACTGTCAGGTCAACAGTCTTTTCCATGATTGTGATTCCTACTGAACCAGACTGAAAGACCATTTAAAGGCCCAGGAACCCTTTGCAGGTGTTATGGCTTAATTAGCCGATTAGAGTGGGACACTTTGAGCCTAGAATATTGCACCTTTTCACAATATTCAAATTTTCTGAGATTGTGGATTTGGGGTTTTTATGAGCTGTAAGCCATAATCATCACAATTATGACAAATCACGGCTTGAACTATCTTGCTTTGCATGTAATGAGTATCTCATATATTGGTTTCACCTTTTAAGTTGCATTTGTGAAATAAATTAACTTTTGCACGATATTCAATTTTTTTGAGTTTCACCTGTATATTGTTTTAGAAGACACCCTAGGGAATAAAATGGTGGTCGTTGCAACTTTTTGTTACACCGTATTTGTGCAGCAATTTTTCAAACCCGTTTTTTTGTAAAGAAACTGTTTCATGAATACAAAAATAAAACACTAAAGTTAGTGCGATTTTTTTTGTATACTATGAACGATAATGTTACACCAAGTAAATAGATACCTAACATGTCACGCTTTAATATTGCGCACACTTGTGGAATGGTGAGAGAAAAGGGGGGATGTAGGTATGGCGCTGTTCTGATGAAAGAGAGGGGAATCCAAAGTGGATTCAAAATAAATGGTGTTGCCCCCAGCTGGGTATTGGCTATGAGAAATGTGTAATATAATGAAGTGTGGAGTGTGAAAAAATGGATGACACAAAAATGCAAAAATAAATGTGTATATACGTGTTGGACACTCGGCCGGGTGTTTACTGATGCAATGTACCCTCGGCTGGGTGTGGGTAAGTGCTAGACTGATGCTACTTGTGAATGTGACAACAAACCACAGTGAGCAAAGTATAACATCAAATACAATCAATGAATAAATGGATATACCCCCTGCCATGTGTTTACTAGTTTGAACCCTCGGCCAGGTATTTGAAAAATGCATAAATAAATCCTTTTAGAATGCATAGAGTCCAGAAAAAAATCAGTCCAGTGAATCAAATGAAAATTTGTGAAAACAAAAGAAGTGATGAAGTGACTTTGTGCTTAAAAAGTTCAACGTTGCTGGGTGAACCCTTCAGTTCTCGCTCTGTGCGTGACACACCATGCTCTGTACAAAGTTGCACTCACCAGATGCTTCTCCCCCTCCTGGGGTATGACGCAGTCACAGTATAAGTGCCAATGTGTAGCAACCTGAGGATAACTGGGGCCGGCTCCAGGCACTGCTTACGATCCTCCAAGGTGTTTTATACGGGAGAAGAAAGGATGCCCATAGTGTAAATCCGTTTAAAAATATAGTTTAATGTGCAAAGCGTTTGAATACTCACATTGTGCATAAACAAAAATAGGCAAAAAGGAAAATCAACTGGCGCTGAACAAACTGTTTGCAGCCCAGACCGGAAGTGTTAGACCGACGTGCCTGTGACTCCGCCCTATGCGTTTCGTCTGTCTGACGTCATCAGGAGTGTAACGTCAGGCTACACTTCTCTGCTTAATATAGTCCATGGAATCTCATGTGCGATTGCGCACTAGATCAAACCATTAACAGCGGCCATTTTGGGAAAGATTTTGCAGACCGAAGTCTGCGTGAATGAAGAAACTACCGCGGCCATTTTGGGGTGGATTTTAGGGGGCCGAAGTCCTCTTACATTAGTACCGAAAAGGAAGCATTACGGCCGTGGAAATAGAAAATTGTAGCAAACTGCTGAGCCCACTTAAAGGGGTTGTAAAGGTAAACGTTTTTTTACCTTAATGCATCCTATGCATTAAAGTAAAAAAACATCTGACAGCACCGCCCCGAGCCCCCGTTTTACTTACCTCACCCCTCGGAAGTCCCGTGCGCGTTGTCATCTTCTTCGGTTCCCAGCCTGACCGTTGATTGGCTAGGCTGGGCGGATTGATAGCAGCGCAGCCATTGGATGGCGCTGCTGTCAATCACAGCGGATAACGCGGCGCGCCGGGGGGCGGGGCCGAGTGATACAGTTGGCGGCTATGGCCGCCGCTGTATCACGGGAGCGCGCTCGCAAAAGCTTTCCACCATGCGAGGGAGCTCGCATGAACGTGGAAAGCTTTTGCGAGGAGGAGCAGAGACAGCCGCCGAGGGACCCCAGAAGACACAGATCGGGGCCACTCTGTGCAAAACGAACTGCAAAGCGGAGGTAAGTATAACATGTTTGTTATTTAAAAAAAAAAAAATCTTGCCTTTAGGGTCCCTTTAAGGGGATGAAAGCCAATACATGAAAATGATGTTTGAAAAAATTATGTTTGAAAAAAAGGGGGGTAGATATACTTTGGCAGCACATGAGTTCCATGTTTGTAACCAAACCTTAAATGCCACAATTTAATACCCCAAATAGACATAAAATAGACATAAAAATAGTAATTAAAAAGATTAAAAACAAATGTAGTACATAAAACCAGATAAAATATAACAGTATATGGGAATACGTGTGAACTGTAGTACGGAACCGTTAGAAGATGGGTATATGGACAAGTGATACTAGGTGAATGAAAGTGGACATATGAATATAGTCTAAAATAGAGTACTAAAAATGACTCGTAATATGAATATGATTATGTTCTAAAAATTAGTGAGGAAGCAGTTCAAATCTAAATCTATATTCATTCCTGCTGGCTGGAGGGTCTCAAGCTGGAAAATCCATTTTGTTTAATTTTGTGAAATCTTTATTCTTGTGGAATGGTGCCAAACTTCAGTACTTAACCACTTAACCCCCGGACCATATTGCTGCCCAAAGACCAGAGCACTTTTTGCGATTCGGGACTGTGCCACTTTAACTGACAATTGCACAGTCGTGCGACGTGGCTCCCAAACAAAATTGGCGTCCTTTTTTTCCCACAAATAGAGCTTTCTTTTGGTGGTATTTGATCACCTCTGCGGTTTTTATTTTTTGCGCTATAAACAAAAATAGAGCGACAATTTTGAAAAAAAATTATATTTTTTTACTTTTTGCTGTAATAAATATCCCCCCAAAAATATATAAACATTTTTTTTCCTCAGTTTAGGCCGATACATATTCTTCTACATATTTTTCGTAAAAAAAAAAATCGCAATAAGCGTTTATTGATTTGTTTGCGCAATAGTTATAGCGTTTACAAAATAGGGGGTATTTTTATGGCATTTTTATTAATATATTTTTTTTACTAGTAATGGCGGCGATCAGCGATTTTTTTTCGGTACTGCGACATTATGGCGGACACTTTGGACACATTTTTTGGACCATTGGCATTTTTATAGCGATCACTGCTATAAAAATGCATTGGATTACTATAAAAATGCCACTGGCAGTGAAGGGGTTAACACTAGGGGCGGGGAAGGGGTTAAGTATGTCCCTGTGTGTTATTTTACTGTGGGGGGGGGTGGCCTCACTAGGGGAAACACTGATCCTCTGTTCATATATTGTTTGAACAGAAGATCAGCATTTCCCCTGCTGACAGGACCGAGAGCTGTGTGCCGCCGGGCACACGCACGGGAGTCGGGGGCGAGCGGGGGGCGCGCGCCTCCGGCGGCGCGCACGCGCCCCTAGTGGCCGCTCGAAGAGCGGACGTATAGCTACGGGCTCTCGCCCAGGAGAGCCGACCTGCCGCCGTATAATGACGGTGCGCGTCGGCTAGTAGTTAAAAATCTCCATAGACGTAGCGTTAAAAAAAAATACAGGTTACATTTTTAGAGTTACAAAAAAACTTTTTTTTTCCAAAATTTGTTTTTTTTTCATTTGTTTAGCATAAAAAATAAAAACCCAGTGGTGAAAAAATGTCACCAAAGAAAATCTCTGTCTAAAAAAAAAAATTGTACCCAAACTTTGTTTGGGTACAGCGTTGCATGACCGCATACTTTCAAAGTGCGATAGTGCTAAAAGCTGAAAATTAGCCTGGGCGGGGCGGGAAGGGGGTGAAAGTGCCCAGCATTGAAGTGGTGGAAAAAAAAACAAGGCTTTAATATTGCTATAATTTGTAACACTATGGGATTGATTTACTTAAGGCAAATAGCCTGTGCACTTTGCAAGTGCAGTCAGTTACTCCAGAGCTTACTAAAATGAGCAGAAGCTCTGCTAACTTCCATCATCCAATCATGTGCAAGCAAAACATTTTTCCTTGCACATGAGTGGGTACTCCTTGCAAAGTGAAGATTTACCTCATTTACTAAGCTCTGGAGCAACTTCACTTTGAAAAGTGCACAGTCTATTTGCCTTTAGTAAATCAACCTGTCAGAATGTTTATACTGAAATAATACTGAAATAAAAAAACAGTATTGTATTTACGAAATTATGCAAATCTTGTTTTTGGGAGACTTACCCTTTTCCATAAATACCAACAAGAAATGTAAGCTTGTTTATCTGTTCTATTTTGAAGACAAGTGACACAAATGATATGCTTAAAAATATATATTTATTAACTAAAAATACAGTGCAAATTTATATCGGGTATATTTCGTGATAATACAAATAAATGGATATACCGTATTTATCGGCGTATACCGCGCACTTTTTTGCCAGAGCGCGCAATAACCCGATAAATACGGTACTTCTAAATATCAAAGATAAATGATGATACAGATGATCACATTTATACGCAAAATCTTATTTCAAAATACCACATTTCAATTCTTGAATGATAACTGGGTACATTTCAGACTTGTTAACTTGTGAATAACTTTCCCTGACTTCACAGACTTGTGTAAACAATTGGTGTTTACTTAAGTACAGTGTGGATCCTTCTCAAAACGAACAGACCTTCTAACTTTACAATTTCAAATGCACAGACAAAATGTCATATTGTGCACAGCTTGATGATCCAATCAAGACTTATGTTAAATTTAGAATGCATCCATTTTACATATATATCATGATAAAACCACTGTACCGACATAGGCTTTAGCTTAATAAAGACAGACAAAACTGTGTATGTCTTTTAATATTTGGAATATAACCATTTCATACTGCAGTTAAAAATAATACAACTCCACTTTGCTCTGCCATATATTTAAAGGATCACTAAAGGATTTTTTTTTTAGCTAAATAGCTTCCTTTGAGAACAATGGGAAGAATGGGATGTTGGCGGTGCTTAATAGAATGAGTGATAAGATAATAAAATGTTATAACAATTTATTAAAACATCAAAGTTTAGTTTTTATACAATACATAATACACCATTTAAAAACAATTTGTCAGAATTCGGATTTTGGGTTGCTGGAGTTCCCCAATATTGAGCTACTGGTCGATTTAGGATGTTGTTTGACCCAATATATGTGGGGAATCGCATTGTACAAGCTTTCAACATCTATGGCTACTAGCCATGTGTCTGGAGGGATAGAGATCCCTTCAATTGTTTGAAGCAGGTCGATTGTGTCTTTGATGTATGAATAGCTTCCTTTACCTTACTGCAGTCCTGGTTTCATGTCCTCATTGTTTGTTTTTGCTTTGAAGTAGCTGTAATTTTGCTGTGATCTCCACACTTCCTGCTTGTCTGGCTCCTTATGAAAAATCTCATGGCAGCTTTTCACTGTGGTCCAAGCTGTGTGTCTAAAACACCTCAGAACCAATCAGATTCATTTTAAAAACAAAACACTGGCCTGGATTTGTTTGTTTTTGTTCTGTGGGTCTCTTTACTTCACAGAAACATGAAACCAGTTTAAAAACGAAAGTGAAACTGCAGGTACATTATATGATTGAATTTAATCTATTTTTAATCATATTTAAAAGGAATCAGTTAACTTTGATGTCTCTATACCCTGTAAACAGTCATTTCAGCAAAAAAAAAAGTTTTCCTTTAGTGACCCTTTAAATGGTTTTAGTAATGTATATGCAAAAACAATTCAATTACCAAAAAGGTACACATGAAGAGATTAATACTTAACCAGGACTTAAGAATCTTCAAGTTGGGCGAGTCCCAAAGGGACTTCTTTCATCATTCCTACATCTCTCCATTATCTCTTCCTCCTCTCGTCTTACAAGACTCCTCGCCTTCCAGAATTTAGAGCTCTTTTAGAATCCAGCATCCCATAGCATCCTTTCTGCCTGAGAGAGAGAGAGATCACCCCTCTGTGATCTGTAACTACTTTTTTATCTCCCTCAAAAAGTGGGTGTGTGTGTCACTACTATGTAATTGATGATGTAAGATGACGATTTGTTTTAAATGTTACTATGACAACCAAGTCTAGCGGCCATCTTGAAAAATTACTATTTTCACCTCTAGAGGCAGTGTTGTATAAGAAATTACTTCTAATGTTATTTTCATGACCTGCCCTCGGTTTAGTTAGACACTATTGAGTAATTTTCGACAATCATGTGTCAATTTCCCTAGCCATCCTGGCGTCTCCTGGAAATATATGGGTTCAGAAAGTCTACCCCACACAATTTAGCTGAGACCTTGTGAATACCATGAAAATTAAGTCATGAACATTCTCACTAATAGAATACCATGTTTGCAACTTTTATCATAATAATCTACATATGTATTTAAAGGGTATTATAATGTTAAAACAGATACATTATAAACATTTTGAAAGAAAAATTATTATTTAAAATATATAATACAATAGCTTAATTTGTGAATAAGCCCTCTTGTTTCGTCCATGCAAAGAAAAGTTCTGTGAATACCAATTAGGTATGTAAACTTACTTGAAATACAATTCCCTAATCTATCGTTGCCTGTGGAATCTCCTCTTATCTTGTTTATTTTACCAAGTGTCCCAACCTTTTAATTTATAACCTGGGAAGATGGTACAGACAGACTTACACAGTCTCCTTGTGAGACTTCTTGAGCAATTCTAAACTCCGATTCTACTTTTAGAGAGAAAATGTCTTCCCTCATGTTCATATGAAAAATATACAATAAACATGCTTTACATATATATATATAATCACTATAAGTGCAATGTTTTATTTTATGTAATAAATCTTTTTAAGATAGTATCATGCTATGGCCAGCTTTCTTTCCTATTGATTCTACCATCCAACATGGCTGCGGACTCTAGGAGACGCTGAGGGGGATATAGCCATCCAGCCTGTTTCCTGTCATTTCCAGCTCAGGATTGCAAGCTAAAGGCTGTGGCTGGGTTATAGCCAAACGCCCTTTATGCTTGCCATTCGGTAAGCAGGTTTTTCATACGGTGTTGTGCACTTTTCTTTTTTGTGTGGAATCACAGTGGTGCCATTTAAAGGAGAACTGGTTCTTTCAATTTGCTTCAACATCTGCACAGTTTATCTATTCATATATGAGGACTGTTTCTTCCTATGGATGTTTATATTTACATTTTTTATTATTTGTAGTTTATTTGGCGCAGTTTACTTAAATTTTTTCTAGTTCTTATGTGTATATCCCACAATAAGCTGCTGCCTATTTTTTTATTTTTTTTTCATTTAATGTGTCTAGTGTGGTATTCCCCCTTGTTTTTCCATACCCTATTAGACATATTTCTATGAAATAAATGTTCTTCTTTATGTATATATTTTTTTCATTTAGATTTAACCCCTTCCATACAGGGCATTTTTACCCCCTTCCTGCCCAGACCAATTTTTAGTTTTCAGCGCTGTTGCACTTTGAATGACAATTGCGCGGTCATGCAACACTGTACCCAAATTAAATCCTTATGTTTTTCCCCCCACAAATAGAGCTTTCGTTTGGTGGTATTTGATCATCTCTGCGTTTTTTTTGCTCTATAAACACAAGAAGAGCGACAATTTAAAAAAAAAAAAAAAAAACACAATATTTAATTTTTGATTTAATAAATATCACAATTTAAAAAAAAAAGTTTTTTCCTCAGTTTAGACCGATACGTATTCTTCTACATATTTTTGTTAAAAAAAAAAAAAAAAAATCGCAATAAGCATATATTGATTGGTTTGCGCAAAAGTTATAGCGTCTACAAAATAGGGAATAGATTTGGCATTTTTATTATTTTTTTTTTTTACTAGTAATGGCGGCGAACTGCGATTTTTATTGTGACCGTGACATTGCGGCGGACACATGGGACACTTTTGACACCATTCACATTTATACAGCGATTAGTGACTGGCAGGGAAGGGGTTAACACTAGGGGGCGCTGAAGGAGTTAATATGTTCCCTAAAGTGTGTTCTAACTGTAGGGGGGAGGGCACTCACAAGGGGAGGAGATGTGTGTTCCTCTGTACTGGGAACACAGAATCGGGCTCCTCACCTCTGACAGGAGGTGGATCTGTGTGTTTACACACACAGATCCGCACTCCTGCCGTGATTACCGGGAATCGCGGGTGCCCGGCGGACATCGCGGCCACCGGGCGTGCCAGGTCACAAGCGGTGCGTGCCCTAGGTCGCCAGGAAGAAAGGACGTCATACGACGTCCACCCGGATCGAGGAAGGGTTCCTGCCGGTGTCATTTTATAATGGCCCAGTAAGGAAGAGGTTAAGAAGTCACTGTTCTTATTAGTGTGTATTCCTGTGTGAGGAAAGGAGAAAAAGCACAGGAGATTTCAACTACAAGGTGAGGTGGTTATTCCACGTAAGGGTCTGACAAAAGAGGCTGTGAAATGCGTCACCTGTGTCCCCCTGCTTATGTACCATTGTGTGCCGATGTTTTTACTTTTCCAATAAATTCTACTTGCATTGTGTATGGGAGTATTACCATCCTTCGTTTCTTCACACAGGCAGATGACAAAGGTGCCCATTTTTACATAGGCATCCTCCTTCTCCCTGAAAGGAATTATACACTTTGACGACCACCCTGGTTTATGCAGTCAGACCACCGGGACCCATGGATCTTTGAGAAACAGGCTTGAGTGTGTTCATAAGATCTCTGACTTTGAGGAAAAACAGTAGCTTAAATACAAGTGAAAGAAGGGAGGGGCTGCGTTTTAATGTATATGTGTCTACAGGGCCGATCCGCCCTATAGGCTCACTATGCAAGCCGCTTAGGGCCCCACAAAGCTGCGGAGAGCCCCCAAATTACTAGAGGCCCTGCTTCTCAACTCGCTGGCTGCATAGGAGAAGAGGTAAGAAGTCAGCACCCCCAGCTTCTCACTTTAATGTAAGATGTCATTTCCGACAGCAGAATACCCCCTCCCCTGGCTTCTCAACTTTAATCCTTAATGTGACATGTCACTGTCGGCAGCCCCCCCCCCCCCGCTTCCTTCTCAACTTTAATGTGACATGTCATTTTGCTTAGGGCCCCAGGGAGGTCAGGATCGGCACTGTGTGTCTAAGGCCCCGTACACACGATAGAATCCATCCGCTGAAAAATCCCAGCAAATGGGTTTCAGCGGATAGATCCTATGGTGTGTACACTCCAGCGGATCTGTTTCCGCGGATATTTCTCCCCAGATCGAATATTTGCTGACATGCCAAACAAATCCATCTGCTGGAATCCATCCAAACGGATGGATCCGCTGGTCTGTATAGACTCACCGGATCCATCCGTCCGAAGGGATCCCCCGCATGCGTCGTAATGATTCGACGCATGCGTGGAATTCCTTATATGACAGCGTCGCACACGTTGCCGCGTCATAATCGCGGCGACGGCGCGACACGTCATCGCCAGAGGATTTCGGCGCGGATTTCAATGCGATGTTGAGTACACTCCATCGCATTAAAATCTGCTGAAATCCTCGAGAGGATTTATCCGCGGAAACGGTCCGCTGGACCGTATCCGCGGATAAATCCTCCCGTGTGTATGGGGCCTAAGGGTTATACAAACTCAGTAGTTTCTTATCATGATTTAAACTGCCGACTAGATAACAAAAAATAGCTGCTACATGAATCAGCTTAACCACAGTGACTCATAGGGTGTGTAAAAAAAACAAAGGTTACCGATGCGCTATAAAAATATAAAAAACTGATAATAAATAATTTGAAAAAGCTGCCAGCACCAAAAGTCTTAAATACAAAAAACTCAATGCAGTGTGGTTAAAATGTGGATACAGCACTAACAATGTTGAAAATAATTAATTGATTTAACAATTCCTAAATGTAATGGAGAAAAAACTCTAATGCCGCGTACACACGACCGTTTTTCATGACGTGAAAAATTACATTTTTTAAAATAGTAATTAAAAACGATGTGTAGGCTCCATAGCATTTTTCTTGACGTGAAAAATGGGCATTAAAAATTTAGAACATGCTCGAATTTTTCTCGTCGTTTTTTTTCACGTTGTCGTTTTTCACTTCGTGAAAAACAGTTGTGTGTAGGCTTTAACAACGAGAAAAAAACGTGCATGCTCAGAAGCAAGTTATGAGACGTATGGTGGCAAAATTGGCTTTGTGCAGAGCATACCGCCATTTTGCCCTGTGCTAAAAAGCACATACTCCGTCTTAATGAAATAAGCCATCTTAAACTAAATAAATTCACTCACCATATATTCCCTGCCATTCATTCAGTCAAGAGACCTCACCAAATGTTCTCATTCCTTCTAGCTCCCAGTCATCACTGACCTGGAGCAGCCTGCTGTTTTATTTATAGGGTCAACATCAGTAACAAAAGGTGTGGCTTCACAAAACAGCCAATCAGACATGTTGTATACTTTCAAAAGAACCAATCACAAACATGTGATTCAAACAATGCTAGTAGTGGTGTGTGCAAATGGCTGGGGGCAGTGACCATGCTCTGTGAGAGACAAAGGAATCAGACAGCATGGTCACTGCACAAAGCCGTGTGCAAACCAAACCAAAGCCAATGGCCCGGATTCAGGTAAGACTTGCGCATTATTTGCGGAGGCACAGGGCAACGATTTTGCCCTCGCAAAGAATTTGCGCTGCCCTCGATTCACGGAGCAGTAGCTCCGTAAATTGCGAGGGCGCGCCGGCAAAATTGCCCGGCGTAAGCGCGCGCAATGTAAATAATCCCGCCGGGGGCGGGAATCATTTAAATTAGGCGCGCTCCCGCGCCGAGCGTACAGCGCATGCTCCGTCGGGAAACTTTCCCGACGTGCATTGCGGCAAGGACGTCATTTGCTTCAAAGTGAACGGCGTCCAGCGGCATTCACGATTCACTTACGCAAACAACGTAAAATTCGAACGTCGCAACGCGGGAACGCCGGGTATCCTATAGCATTGGTTACGCAGGCGCAATTGCTACCTGAATCTGGGCCAATGTTGCAAACCATACTAAATCATGGATCAGATAACCATAATTCTGGTATAGTTATGCTACAGTTTTTGTCATTTAATGCAGTCGACAAGAAGTGGCCAGTCCCTTGCTGAGGCATAAATGAACGTCCCTAAAAGGAGCTCGCAAATCTGCTGTGTCCATGAAAAGGTGTTTGGGCCAATGGCCTTCCACCGTCTGTATGCGTGAATACGCTCACTTGAGCACATTACAGCAAAATCGACAATGGGGGGACATCTGACAACATACATTTATAGAAATTTCCACAACAGACGGGAGCGCTTGTTCTGGTAAAACTAGCGTTCGTAATGGAGATAGCACATTCGTCACGTTGTAACAGACTGAAAAGCACGAAGACTGAAAAGCATGAATCATCTCTCACCAAACTTTTACTAACAAGAAATCAGCAAAAGCAGCCCCAAGGGTGGCGCCATCCGAATGGAACTTCCCCTTTATAGTGCCGTCGTACGTGTTGTACATAACCGCGCTTTGCTCGAACATTTTTTTTCACGATCGTGTGTATGCAAGGCAGGCTTAACAAGAATTACGTCGAAAAAAACGTTGTTTTTTCTAGAACATTAAAAATGGTCATGTGTACGCGGCATAAGAATGGAAAAGGCAAGATACCAATGAAAACAAAATAAATGAATGAAACAAAAACACAATATAGTGTAAATCCGTGGATCAAAAAGTGAAAAAAGCAACACTAGAAACTGAAAACAAAACAAAGTTCCAAAGTAAAATAAATGAATCAAAGTCCCAATATAATGTAAATCCGTTAATCAAAAGATTTAAACAGTAAAAGTCTGTGTAAAGTATAGGAATAAAAAATATTTTGTGAGAAGAAATCCTTCATCCAAAGTACTTCAAACCCAAGTGAGTAATGCATCTCCTCACCGACTGGATTGATCACCTTAGGTAGTCTCACAGAGCATAAGGAATTCAGTCTCCCAAAAACCTATATGGATGTCTGGGTATGAGACTAGATCCATGACACTCGAAAAATAGAAACAAGAAAAGCTCCCATGGTGTAGTGCTCAATACAAAGGAATTTAATAAACTAGATGAATTGCACTTACAAGATATCCAATCTTAATGAGCGGTGAAGTAAACGCTTCAGTATACAAGCTAATAAATATAAACTAAATAAACTATATAATTAAAATCCTGAAAGGTGTTTACGGATTCCCGGATTGCATAAATGGATTGATTTGTCTACGCCTATAATTAGCTAGTCTATGGAGACACATTGCTGCTAGTAAAAACAATCTTACATTTATTTCCCAAGAAAAGTTGAATATTCTAACTTCACACATTAAACAGCCGAGTATATTTATACAAAAGAACAAAGAAACTTATCGTTTCATCGACTGGTTCTGGATGATAAAAGGGAACAAGCCAAAGGCTCACATGAGCATGCAAGGAACAAAAAGAGGACAAGAGGACTCTTACTCTTCAGTATGTGCTTTTAACATTCATTCCCCTCACCCATAACCACCCCCACTTGCCTTTCCTGTCCAACCAGATATTGCCAAGGTATTCCTTCTTTTCTGTTTGAAGCTTGTATCACCCCAGGTGGTCTGGAGACAAGCCCTTTTGCTATGCAGATTCTAATATGCTACCAAGCTTTAAATGTAAATTCCAGAACTATGATCTTAAACCATGTTGCTTTCCAACATATGCCGCTTTGCGCCTAAAGGGCACACATCACCTTCTTCAGACATGGCTCCTATTGAACAGTCCATAACTGTCTTAAAGCGTGTCGCTCCCCAACATGTGTTTCAGAACCAGTACCTATGGAACAGTCCTTAACTGTCTTAACGTGTTGCATTTTTCAACATGTGCTTCAGAAACAGCTCATATGGAACAGTCCATAATGGTCTTAACGTGCTGTGCTTTCCAACCTGTGTTTCCAAACCAGTACCTATGGAACAGTGCTTAACTGTCTTCCAAAATGTGCTTCAGAAACAGCTCCTATGGAACAGCCCATAATGGTTTTACAGTGTTGCGCCTCTCTACATAGGCTTCAGAACTAGCTCCTATGGAACAGTCCATAATGATCTTAACGTGCTGTGCTTCCCAACCCCTGACGCTCTGCTACTGGGTGACACACCAACATCCTTCTTCCGTGACAGCTTCCATGTCACCATTCTGTGTCTTCTCCTTTCCGATATCTTCAGGACGGGGTACAGTACAGGCAAGGGGTGTTCATTCACCAGCACACACTCGGGGCAGCATATCAACCAGTTTTCAGATACAGAGTCTCGAGGAGGGCCTTACTCGCCCATATTACTAGACTAAAATACACCTTTATCACACTATACCATGACATAAATCAAACCATTACCATAATATATGCATATATATCAGGGCTCAAAATTGTAAGTCCTGAGCTACTAGCCAGGCCTCAAGGGTTACTCGCCACCAGTTGCCCCACCCAGCCCCTAATTTCGCCCCTAAACACACCCTCATAAATTTCAGGAAATGACACTTAAATGTTTTATGCAGAATTAAGTTAAAAAAATAAATCTGTATCCGTGCCCACCAATGCAGCCTTGTGTCCACCAAATGCAGCCCGTGTCCACTATGCAGCCTACCTGGTTCCTGTGTGCAGGGGAGGAGAGGAACAGGAGAGCCGCCCAGGTGATCAGAGAGCAGCGCGGGGAACACAGGATAACGGTTTTCATTCTACTTTCTGTGTTCCCGCCACGCAACGTCATATTTAGCCCCACCCCCTGGCCGGGGAACTGTGATTGACAGATCACCCGTCACCAGGATTGGACAGGTGATCTGTCTATTAAAGTTCCGGGACCAGGAGGCGGGGCTGGATCTGATAGCGAGTGGCGGGCAACACGGCAATTAAAATGAAAACTGTTATCCTGTGTTCCCTGTGCTGCGCTCTAAACACCCAGGCTGCTCTCTCTTCCCCCTCCGCGGTCACTGGGAGAAGGACTCCCATTACACACAGGCTGCTGGCTGTGCTCGCCCCCCCCCCCCCCTGGCAGCCCTTCCTCGCCAGACCTCAAAATCCACTCGCAAAATGCGAGCAGGCGAGTGGATTTTTTGAGGTTTGATATATATGATCCATCCAATTATACCTCCCGCTCCCAACCTCCTATAACTCTTTATTGTAGATACGGGTCGGGAGTAGGCAGGCTTGCTCACAGTGGTCTTTCCTACCACAACTTGGCCTGTCTGCGGTACCTCAGGGCTCTGAATTGGCAGCAAAGTCTCTAATTTGTACGAAGAGACCCTACCGTCAATTTGTCCCTCAACCTTCATAGCTAAGCGGGAGAGCTTCCTATATATGTTTTGAGTCTAACAACACATAAATCTGAAACAATGACAAAACACACAAAGTTCCATCCCTGTGACTGGATTTCAGTGACCATGCCCAGGGTATATCATGCACCTCTACCTGCTGTTAGGTTCAAGAAACACCCTAGTTCCATGACTAACGTTCCATCGGTATCCTTTAGGACAAAGAGAAAACTCATCTATGTCCCAAATAATACCCAGGTGCTTCCTTCCCAGCAATGATGTCTCCATCCAGAACACAGAGTGGAATATCTTCCCAACATTTTATCGTTCACCCCTGTGTATTGACCTGGCATGCAAAGGACATCATGGTCATGCCTTCGACAAAGGGAAAAAATCAACCTGCCCCCAGCTTCTGTACTCTCTGATCACATGTGGGAAACTTAGCCACAAATGCAACAAGATAGAACCCCCAGTCAGTAAGCCAATTAATGCCACCAAATATACAGACCGAGTCAGCACTTCTGTACATGGGATCATACAGCAGAACACCGTTCACAATCCAAACTAGTACAGCCCATCCAGGCATTCGACCACCACTTCTGATTAGTGTAAGCGACGTGTTTTGGCAAAGTATTACTGAGCTACCTCATCAGGCCACTGCCCCTCATACAGAGACTGTACAATCAGCCTGATATTGGTTGATAACTCCGCCTGCCCCTGCATGCACGCCAGAGCCAATGACATATTTCTGTCCTGTACCATTTCACAATCTCTACCAACCTCTCAACATGGTTGACAAAATCTTGAGCAGCTTTACACTGGGTATTTATGTGACCTGTTAAATGTTATTAAGAATGTGTTTTTGTTTCATTCATTTATTTTGTTTACTTTGGTATCTTGCCTTAGTTTTCCATTCTTATGCCGCATACACACACAACAGTTTTTTATGATCAGAAAAAATGCAATTTTTTTAATTGGTCGTGAAAAACAGTCGTGTGTATGCTCAAAGAGAAAAATGCTCGTTAAAAATTTAGAACCTGCTCTATTTTTTCTCGTTTTTCACGTCGTCCTTTTTCACGTCGTGAAAAAACTGTTGTGTGTACGCTTTAACGAGGGGGAAAAACCGCGCATGCTCAGAAGAAAGTTATGAGATGGGGAAATTGGCAAAAGCAGCCCAAAGGGTGGTGCCATTCGAATGGAACTTCCCCTTTATAGTGCCGCCGTACGTGTTGTACGTCACCGCACTTTCACAAACGTGTGTATGCAAGGCAGGCTTGAGAGGAATCATGACAAATCACGTCGAGAAAAACGTAGCTTTTTTTCATGACATGAATAACGGTCATGTGTACGCGGCATTAGAGTTTTTTTACCATTACATTTAAGATTTTTTTCATCAATTGATTATTTTCAACAGTATTAGAGACTCATAGGGTTTGTTTCTATGCAAACTGTTAGTTAAGCTGTTTATGTCAAAACGCATACATAATACATACAAAAGTTCATTCCTAAGAAAATGAGGGGAATCTAAAAGTCAGTTATTTTTACATTCCATTACACTCCCCAGCTATTTATACTTGTCTTCTGCTCCATTCACCCAACAGAGGAAAAAGGAGAAGCCCTGTATCAGGATCAAGTTGCTCTGGTTGGTACATGCACTGGGTTAAGATAACTATCTAATCGCTCTGGCATCTTCCACGGCATAGTGGGAAAAAGGGCAGTGAGAAATATGCTCTCCTTACCTGGAATAAACCAATATTCCACCCCCGCTGGCGAACGGAGCAGCAGTGGAGCAAGAAAAGGTAGGTATGTGCAGCTGGAAGGAGACAGCAAAGTGCCTTTTTTACAGGATTTTTTAGACTCAAATCTACATCTTTCTATGTTGCTACATGATGTTATTTTTTCAATAGCTTGATACATCATTAAAGGGGTTGTAAAGGTAAAAAATGTTTCCCTAAATAGCTTCCTTTACCTTTGTGCAGTCCTCCTTCACTTACCTCATCCTTCCATTTTGCTTTTAAATGTCCTTATTTCTTCTGAGAAATCCTCACTTCCTGTTCTGTCTATAACTCCACACAGTAATGCAAGGCTTTCTCCCTGGTGTGAAGTGTCATGCTCGCCCCCTCCCTTGAGGGGGGGGGGGGCGAGCAGGAGAGTCAGGACGCTCTCTACGTTGCAGATAAAGTAGCTGTGTGTTATGTGGGCGCCCTGACTCTCCTGTAGTCCAAGCACAACACTCCACACCAGGGAGAAAGCCTTGCATTACTGTGTGGAGTTATAGACAGAAGAACAGGAAGTGAGGATTTCTCAGAAGAAATAAGGACATTTAAAAGCAAAATCGAAGGATGAGGTAAATGAAGGAGGGCTACATTAAGGTAAAGGAAGCTATTTAGGGATTTTTTTTTTACCTTTACAACCCCTTTAAGGGGTGTATAATTGTCAGCTATCAGTATATATTGGATAACTGTTTATGAGCACTGTATAGGAATCGTACCACCCCTTTCTGAGTGGAATATACGGTTTGAGACTTCCTGTAATTATAGAACTTTTAATTTGCGTTTCATTTTCCTACATAATTAATGGATCGTAAAAACCTGATATCTTTAGATGTAGGCAATATAATACTGTTAAGAACTTACTGTTGGCTGGAAGCAAATCTTCATAACTGAATTAACTATTTAATATAAGGTTATGGAAACAGCCATACCGCTTATAAAATAATGATACTCATAACCAGTTCCTTTCCACTGATCCATTTGTGGATCTCCTTATTATATCAGGAAACAATTTACGGTCTGTCAATAACATTAACTTTCTAAATATGTTTCCCTGCTTTTAATTTACTGTACCATTTACTGTACAAGTCATAAACAATTCTTGAAAGCCTCACTCTGGGCTGCTTATAAACGTATCAATGCAGTAAACCCCCTTCCACCCTATGCATAGGTTTAATGCTCATTTGGGTAGGGGAAAGGGAATAAATTCAAATAATTAAGTTATCCCTTGCTCATTTCATTTTGGTTTTGCATCTCATGTAAGGTATTTTAAGAGTGCCCCTTTAATCACTTCACCTCCAAAAGGTTTACCCCCATCATGACTAGGCTATTTTGTGCAATAGGGCACTGCACTAGTTTGACAATTGCGCAGTCTTGCAACTCTGTACCCAAATAAAACGTATGTCCCTTTTCCCCCCACAAATAGAGCTTTCTTTTGGTGGTATTTGATCACCTCTGTGGGTTTTTTTTGTGCTATAAACAAAAAAAGACCAACAATTTTGAAAAAAAATATATATATTTTTTACTTTCTGTTCTAAACCACATTCAATAAAGAAGATAAAAAAAAAATATTTCTTTATCAATGTATACCAAAATGTATTCTGCTACATATTTTTTTGTAAAAAAAATCCCAATAGGCGTATATTGATTGGTTTGCACAAAAGTTATAGCGTCTACAAACTATGGATATTTTATTTTTTATTTTTTACTAGTAATGACACTGACCAGCAACTTATAGTGGGACTGCAATATTTCGGTGGACAAATCGGACACCTGACATTTTGGACACTTTTCTGGGAACCAGTGACATTATTACAGTGATCAGTGATAACAATATGCACTGCCACTGTACTAATGACACTGGCAGGGAAGAGGTTAACATCAGGGGAGATTAAAGGGTTAACTGTGTGCCTAGCTAATGTTTCAGTGTAGTGGGGGAGGTACTTTTACAAGTAGAAGGCATGGATCGGTGTGTTTCTGCTTTACAGAAACACAGGATCCATGCTTTCTGTACTGACAGAATAACAATCTGCCTTGTTTACATGTGCAGACTTCCATTCTGTCAGTGTACTGAATGATCAAGCGGGTGCCAGCAGATATCGTGTCCGCGGGACCCGTTGATCACCTTCCACTGTGTGAAATCACATGTTGCTCTACATAAAGATGACCTAAGCTATAAGAAGATTGCCAAGACCCTGAAACTGATCTGCAGCATG
Organism: Rana temporaria; assembly: GCF_905171775.1. Taxonomy (NCBI): domain Eukaryota; kingdom Metazoa; phylum Chordata; class Amphibia; order Anura; family Ranidae; genus Rana; species Rana temporaria. The sequence goes on from NC_053500.1 coordinate 106,288,980, forward strand.
GTGGTCAGGACCATACAGCGGTTTAACAGGACAGGTTCAACTTAGAACAGGCCTTGTCATGGTCGACCGATGAAGTTGAGAGCACGTGCTCAGCGTCATATCCAGAGGATGGACGTATGAGTGCTGCCAGCATTGCTGCAGAGGTTGAAGGGGTGGGGTCAGACTGTCAGTGCCCAGACCATACGCTGCACATTGCATAAAATTGGTCTGCATGGCTGTTGTCCCAGAAGGAAGCCTCCTCTAAAGATGATGCACATGAAAGCCTGCAAACAGTTTGTGGAAGACAAGCAGACTAAGGACATGGATTACTGGATCCATGTCCTGGGGTCTGATGAGACCAAAATAATCTTATTTGTTTCAGATGGTGTCAAGCGTGTGTGGTGGCAACCAGGTGAGGAGTACAAAGACAAGTGTGTCTTGCCTACAGTCAAGCATGATGGTGGGAGTGTCATGATCTGGGGCTGCACGAGTGCTGCCGACACTGGGGAGCTACAGTTCATTGAGGGAACCATGAACGCCAACATGTACTATGACATACTAAAGCAGAGCATGATCCCCTCCCTTTGAAGACTGGTCGAAGACTGGCACAGTATTCCAACATGATAAAAATCCCAAACACACCTCAAAGACGGCCACTGCCTTCCTAAAGAAGCCGAGGGTAAAGGTGATGGACTGGCCAAGCATGTCTCCAGACCTTAACCCTATTGAGCATCTATGGGGCATCCTCAATCGGAAGGTGGAGGAGCACAAGATCTCTAACATCCATCAGCTCTGTGATGTTGTCATGGAAGAAGACTTCATTGGCAACCTGTGAAGCTCTAGTGAACTCCATGCCCAAGAGGGTTAAGGCAGTGCTGGAAAATAATGGTGGCCACACAAAATATTGACACTTTGGGCCCAATTTGGACATTTTCACATAGGAGTGTACTCAATTTTATTGCCAACGGTTTAGACATTATTGGCTGTGTGTTGAATTATTTTGAGGGGACAGCAAATTTACACTGTTATACAAGCTGTACACTCACTACATTGTAGCAAAATGTAATTTCTTCAATGTTGTCACATGAAAAGATATAATAAAATATTTACAAAAGTGTCAGGGGTGCACTCACTTTTGTGAGATACTGTATATGAATATGGGAATGTATTTTCTTGCGTACATATACATGCATTTAATTTAACACATTTAAAAGGGTAATTTCAGCCCAGACTTTGTTTTTAGATTTTGATGGAAAAGGGAAGAGCATTATCCAGGGTTAAGATGTGAAACTTTCTCAGTAGTTAAACTATGCAGTTTAGCCCTATTCTTTGTTAATATATAGTGTGTGTGTATATATATATATATATCTCTTTCACAATATAAATTAACCCCTTGTAGTAGAGATTATCTGCAGCTGAGTTGCATATATTTGTTTTTGTACTATAAAGGGTTTGTGTTTGCTTTTTTTTAACCCCATCATGACAGGTGATACAAAAAGTATGCTGCTGCTACAAAATGTATTATGGACAGCAAGTACAGGTTTGCTTGCAATAAACGGCCCTGCCTAAGACATGCGAGTCTATCATGCATAATATTATATTACAGTCCTAGATACGGTCAACGGTACAACAAATAACATGAACTTATTTTTTTAATTAATCAAAGTTAAGTATTTTAGAAAATTTGCGCTGCACTCTTGATATTTTTTGTTTTGTTTTGTACAAGTGAGATGATATAGCTAGCCATATATTCATGCTATTGTTTAAGATTGATTGCGCGGATAGTTCACATTTTCCTTTTTTAAATCACAGTCCTGTCTCAAAATCTGCAAAACAGTTGATTCTTTAAAAAAGAAATTGATCTCCAAGTATGATAATATGTACCAGATTCAACCTCTATAAATATATATATCCCTTCTGTTAGGCCCCTTTCACACGTGCGGACCGTATGTCCGCTTTTTCATCCATCTGTTTGCGGATGAAAAAGGGACATACATTGGTCCCTATGAGATTGTGGGTGTCAGCGGATGTTCATCTCGATCTCGTCCGCATCCGCAAAGATCAGATTCTGCCGACGAAAGAAAACCAGATTTTTCCTTCCGTCTGCGGATCGGATGAACACGGACATACGGTCCGTGTTCATCCAATCCCTGCATAGGGGAGAGCGGAGAAAAGACAGGGTGGTCCCGCCCCCTGGGCGGTACTGTATTGTGTGTGATGTGTTTAACACTTTCTACAAGTTTCTGCCTAGTCACTCCTGAATGAAGGCTAGTACCCACTTTGTCAAGATTACTGCTGTGTCCGTCCATGAATGAAAGAGAAAGTAGTATTAGAGCACAGACGAACGCTAAATTATCTCACTGCAGGTCAAGATGGGATGTGTAAGGTATTTCACACTGACTGTTGTATATACATTTCTGATAATGAGGACATTATTAAAAGGACATCTTGCCAAGATAAGAACTACAGAATAAAGCCAGAGATATTGCTAAAGATGAATGGAACCCCTTTAAGGGTTTAGGAGGTTTTGGCAATTTTTTATATGGCATAGCAACATGGTTACAGAAATTAGGCGCTTACATTGTGATGTTCCCATTTCTCATATTTGTTATTTTCTATCTCATCGGACTATGCCTCTGTGTGACCACCCGCTGTACCAACAAATGGTCCACCAGCACCGATGATCCCATTATTGTGAGAAAACTAAGAGAGAGCTGAACAGCACGCCATCTCTCTGCGCCAATTTAACAGGAGTAACCAGCAATCGGCTGAATGTAACGTGGAGAAGAATGGTGTCAAATAAACAAAAGGAGGGAAATGACATTTGCTGTATTGTTCATTTAAGCAAAAGAGACTCCATTTTATTCACGCTGTTGAAATGTGTTCTGTAACTCTCACCTAACACACAGACACATCATCTTCTGCTAGAAGCTCTCTGTCTCTACTCCCCCCTCCAGGTTTTACCTTTGCAATTGTTCTATTCGCTAGCTTCTAATAATATATTCCTATTTGTTAGCTTTTAACCACTTAAGGACCGGACCGATATGCTGCTACATGACCCAAGGGGTTTTTACAATTCGGTACTGCGTCGCTTTAACAGACAATTGCACGGTCGTGCGACGTGGCTCCCAAACAAAATTGGCGTCCTTTTTTCCCCACAAATAGAGCTTTCTTTTGGTTTTTATTTTTTGCGCTATAAACAAAAATAGAGTGACAATTTTGAAAAAAAATGCAATATTTTTAACTTTTTGCTATAATAAATATCCCCCAAATACATCTAAAAAAAATATTTTTCCTCAGTTTAGGCCGATACGTATTCTTCTACCTATTTTTGGTTAAAAAAAATCGCAATAAGCGTTTATCGGTTGGTTTGCGCAAAATTTATAGCGTTTACAAAATAGGGGATAGTTTTATTGCATTTTTATAATTTTTTTTTTTTTTACTACTAATGGCGGTGATCAGCGATTTTTTTCGTGACTGCGACATTATGGCGGACACTTCGGACAATTTTGACACATTTTTGGGACCATTTAAATTGCATTCTTTATTGTGAAAATGACAGTTGCAGTTTGGGAGTTAAACACAGGGGGCGCTGTAGGATTTAGTGTTCACTTAGTGTGTGTTTACAACTGTAGGGGGGTGTGGCTGTAGGAATGACGTCAACGATCGAGTCTCCCTATATAAGGGATCACTTGATCGATGCAGCGCCATAGAAAAGCACGGGGAAGCCGTGTTTACATACGGCTCTCCCCGTTCTTCAGCTCCGGGGAGCGATCGCGACGGAGCGGCTATAAACAAATAGCCGCGCCGTCGTCCCGGATCGCTCCCCGAGGGAACACGACCGCCTCATGTAGCGGGGGGGGGGGGGGGGGGGGGTCCCGATCGGACCCCCGACCCACGCCTAGGCAGGGACGTACAGGTACGCCAATGTGCCTGTACGTGCCATTCTGCCGACGTATATGTACATGCGGCGGTCGGGAAGTGGTTAATAACATACCGTATTTGCCGGTGTATAAGGCGACTGGGCGTATAAGACGACCCCCTATTTTTCCAGTGAAAACATTATAAGTATAAGACTACCCCCCTTCTGAGGCAACACCATTTAAAAAAAAAAAACATTAGAAACATTAAAAAACACAAAAGCAAGAATGCCAGTTACTCATCCGCCATGCTGTGATATGTCATACAGTAAGGCCTCTTTCACACGGGCGGATAGAATGGTGCTTTTAGCTGCAGATTTTCTAATTTTCTACCGCAGCTGAAAGCACACAATGCTTTCCTATGGCCCCCATTCACACACTACGTTTAGCTGCGGTTTCGTTGCATGCGGTTTGGTGCAGATAGAAAAAATGGATTTCACTGCGTCCAGGAACGGCTTTGCGCAGCTATCCGCGAATAACTGGAGGTAATCGTGGTGATTTTTATCTGCTGCGGATAGCAGCGTGAAGGTGGGAAAAAAAAAAAACAGGAAGCACATCAGAATCGCTAGGTATACCTGGGAAATGACACAGGAAGTTGATTAGAGGGCTAGAGGAAAGAGGAGAGTGCAGCATGGTGATGGCGGCAAGAGATCTCTCACACAAGGCCATAAGAGCCCTTGTCCATGAACGACCAGAACCAATGTCCAGGATACGCAGACAGGGTAATGAAGAGATTGAAGTGGGAGGAAGTGTATCGATTTCTGACACCGAACTGGGACAATATGTCTGCTAGTGAACAAGATGGACGAGGTGAGTGCTACATTTGTTATGTATATGTTGTATATGTTGATCATAGTACCATACAAGCTCAAGATTTACCCCATAAATGACCAGGCCATTATTTGCAATAGAGCAGTGCGTCACTCAACGTTTATTCATATATATTTTGCAGGAAAGGATATTTACACTAGATGGAGATCTCTACGCGACCGCTACAAAAAAAAAAATCAATGAGGAGAAGTCTGCTAATCGAAGGGGAGCACCCTCGACCCCCTGGAGGTCTAACCCCCATGCAGAGGCTTTATCGTTTTTAAGGCGTACCACCGAGATGCGTCTGAGTATATTTATATTTTTTTAACTATTTGTATTTTTAAGGACCCCCCTCTACACTGTGTATTTTGGCAGGCAGTTTAAGCGCTATGCTGTGGAGCGCCTAAATAGCACCTTAATATAAAACTCCTGCACTACCTGAGTGCTTTCACACTGAGGTGATGCGTTTGCGAGACTGCTCCAAAAGTCCTGCCAGCAGCAGCTTTGGAGTGGTGGTATGTTTCCCGCTCTTTCACCTCTGCTTCCGCGTTAATACCGCTGGCAATGTGTTTCTGCTCTGCCGAGGTGCATTACGGTCTGTATTAACCCTTTTTTCGGGCATTAGCAGGGGTTAAAATACCACACCGCTAGCGGCCAAATACCATACTCATACGGTATAGTGCCACTAAATACAGGCGCTACACCATCACCACACAGCCCGCCCAGTGTGAAAAGTGGCCTTATTAACGCATTGTGGCCATATAGCCACAGTGTTCCATTCATTTCAATGCTCCTTCACCACTCCAAATATGCTGTCCTACCAGTGCACTGCTACCATGTGAAAGCCTTTGGGCAGCAGCTGCATTTTATGGCCAGTTTGTAAGCGATTTTTTTTGTGCAAAATCGCTACAGTGTGAAAGGGGTCTAATTAAAACAGGAAAAAAGAGGATGTTGTGAAAGGATTCTAAAACCTTGCTTGAATGTTACCCCAGCTACAGATAGAGGGCTATTCGGTAGTGTACACATTACAGTATTCTGCGAACACGCAAACCATTGTATGGATTTTCTTTTTTTTACAATTCTAATGTTTTTTCAAACCTAGAACTGTCTCAAGTGTTTCCACAAGAGTGAGGCCCAGAAGTACGTCACCAGAAAATGATGATGCAAGTAAAGAAACAATTTCAGAGGCAGTACCCAATGAAAGTCAAGCAGGCACTACCTCCATCCACAAACAACTCACAACTTACTACTGACACAACTGGTGTTGGTACATTTTAATATTCGTGTGTGGGGTGTGGTCCGCATTCATCTCTTTTGGCCACATTAGTCTTTGGAGGTGTCCACAATACTTGGCTTTGTAGGTCTTGCTGCTAATATAATTAAGTGTGTTTTTGGAGGCAAAATCAAGTGCCTATGTCTGATTTATTTAAAACAGGTGCTGCAAGCTCTGCCACTACTTTAAATATTTTGGGCAAGCATCAGGTGTGGCAGTTGCTGTCCACCAAGTGTGACCTCTACTTCAAAAGCATAATCTGTATATTCTATCTATTTGCAGGCAACTTCTGGTAGGAGAGTCCAGTCTAGTGCTACCACTCGTCGACCACGCCGTACTCAGCAAGAACCCCCTTTTGAACAATATTTTGATCGTTTACTTGAGGAGATGAGAAATCAGTCACAAAACCCAACCTCCAAAAATTATGAATTCCTCAACATGTATTTGAGGATGTGACTTTCTGTACTCAGGGAATTTCCAGCAGAAAAGCGTACAGAAGTCAGGGGTGATATATATACCGTATTTATCGGCGTATACCTGGCACTTTTTTGCCCTGAAAATCAGAGCAAAATCGTTGGTGCCCGATATACGCTTTCCCGCGCCGAGTTTGAACACTGCGCCGGCATATACCAAGCGCAGTACACTCGTGTATATTCGGGCAGGCTCGGCTACTCTCGCGCTCATGTCCTGGACGTACAGGACGTAAGCGCGAGAGTAGCCGAGCCTGCCCGACTATACCAGAGTGTACTGCGCTCGGTATATGCCGGCGCAGTGTTCAAACTCGGCGCAGGGATCGAGCGGGGAGGACACCGCAGGACGCCGGACCCGACAAAGAGGACACCCGAAGCCGCAGACGGATGCTGGACCCGACGAAGAGGACACCCGAAGCCGCAGACGGACACCGGACCCGACGAGGCCGCCGCGCAAGACACCAAAACTGTAAGTACTAAAATGTTTTTTTTTTTTTACAGGAATGCGGGTCCACTTTAGGGGTGCGCACTATACGCCGGAGCGCGCAATACCCCGATAAATACGGTATACATATCTAACCTACATAATTTCTGCGTGCAAAGAGCAACGCCCATATCCTCGATTTCAGCCATGGGGGTCAAGGTTTTAATACACCTAGTGGGTCATTTAATAAACCGTTGCCAAGTCAACAAGATCATGAAACCACACCTGCCTTGAACCCATACGCAGGACCCCCGCCAATGTATACACCCCTTTCGCATCTCACCCTGGTTTGCAAAGGATGCATTTTCAGCCACAGCAAGGTAGTTCACCCTCATCTTCCCATTCCGGATCAATAGTAGATGTTGGTAGTGAACCAAGCCACTATACCCAGCGTTCCTATCCAGTTTATGAAAACTTGTAGTTTTCTTCCAATGTGTTATTTATATTTTATTTTTCAGTTTTTGTTAATGTTATGTTTTTGATACTTTTAAGCGAACAAAAGGTTAGGTTTATGGCACTTTAAGCAGGGGTTGTAAATAATAATTATTTTCCCCTAAATAGCTCGATCCACCATCACTTACCTCATACTTCGATTTCGATTAAACGTCCTTTTCTTCTGAGAAATCCTCACTTCCTGTTCTTTTGTTTGTAACTTCCTGTTCTTCTGTCTGTAACTGCACACAGTGATGCAAGGCTTTCTCCCTGGTGTGGAGAAAGCCTCTTGAGTGGGGAGGCACGACAATGGAAAAGTATTTCTTGTAGTTGAAGTAGCGGGAACCGGATTTTGGTGGTTTGATGAGACGTATGTGTTCCCCATCCAATACACCAATGCAATTTGGGAAGTTGGTCTTCTCCCCAAATTCTTCCGCTATCTCCTCCCACAGACTTGATGTTGGTTCCGGCATCACTGTTTTAATCTCTTCCCAAACAACAAGGCAGGTACTGTGCACTATGGTAGACACAGTGGAGATTCCCATTAGGAATTGATGATAGTGAGAGGTGAAACTGGCACCAGTGGCAAGGTATCTGCAATACAAAATTGAGAAGAGTTCATAAAATATAACAAAACTAAAATCATTAGACATAGAAGTAAACTGTAGATATTAATTAAGGGCAGTGATGCCAGACACATCGCTGCTGTGATATAGATGTACACACACACACATACATATATATATAATATGTATGACTTATGTGAATAGTAACCTGCATGTACATGAGCTTCATCCATTCATGATATGGAAAGCCTACCTTAACACAAGTAACAGCCGTTCCTCTGGACTTCTCTCTTCTCATATTGGTCCTGGTTCTGGTCAGGCGTCCTCCAACAAGTCCCAAGAGCTCATCAAAACTTGCCACCGACATCCTCGTGAAATGGAAGAACTTGTCTCCGTGAGACCTCAGCTCACAGTACATGAGGGCAAAGTACCTGATAGACAGATGCTGGGAGGTTAAGGGATGGACCCAATAACGACGAGGACATCTAAACTCAATTTCTCTTCTCTTCATCCTCATCATCAGCAATATGGTCATTGCAAGCAAACTATAAGCAGTAATTTTTCCAAATAAATTGAGAAAAAACACACAGATCTCTCCTCTCTCTGCAAAACTGCACCGCACACTGAGGCAGAGAACAAAGACACAGGTTTGCATGCAGAGAAGCGAAATGCATCATGGGTAGATCAAGGGACAAGGGACAAAAAAGCTGTGGGAGTGACTATACATTTCTACCGCCGTTAAACGCAACCGCATGTAAACGCATGTAATCGCGGTGTGCAAATGCAGCTGATCGCTGTGCCTGGAGTGTTGATTTTCTGATAAAATTATGATGCTTTTATCTGCGGCAAAACAGCCGCCCGTGTGAAAGGCGCCTAAATCAAAACATTAATAACACAGACAGATTTCTTGAATGCCACACCTCTGGAAAGTAGATTTTTTTCTAACCAAACCTATACCACATTTTGGTTACATTCTATGGGAATTGTCCACTAAAATGCATTTAATAAATGTATTAAAATTCACTAGTAATACAACCACCCCCCTGCCCTATGTCCCAGATTCACCTGTTCCTCTTGGGTGCATGGGACCTCAAAGGCAAACAGCAGGATATATAGTAAATGGGAGATCAGTGAATGGATTTACCCTGTGAAGTATGGCGAGCGATGTATTCTTTTAATGAATACAAAGCCTGCTTGGATTGGCAGAGGCTGTAGCATCATCAACCATCATCTCTCTCTCTCTCTCAAAGCTCTCTCTGTTACTCCAATCCAAGCAGGCTCTGTGTTCATTAACAGAATACATCACTCGCTGGGATTGGCTCAGCGGCGAATACTGTAGGTGGCTGAATCCACCTACAGTATTACCGGACATCCAGCGGGCATCCAGGGGGCTGACATCCTTAGGGCAGCATTCTTTACCCAGCGTATAAGATGACCCCCGATTTTTTGCCTTTTTTCTAAGTGTAAAAGGTAGTCTTATACGCCTGAAAATATGGTATTTCTATTTGTTAGTTTTTAATAACATCTCACACCACCCCTTTCTTACCTATGTATAAAATAACACGTAATATTACATTTTGACACTGAAAGGACATTTTACACACAGTGATTGTGTCCTGTGTATCTGTTCCTGCATCTGCAGTATTAACTTCTGTTTTTAGAATCTCAATCAGAAATAATTCCATAACTACCCTTTACCAGCCCTTAGCCTTAATGCTAACAGGCTGGTTCTTAGAATTTGTGCAAATATGTCTTGATAGTTGGATGCCAATTTGGAAAGCGGCTTTATTTGCATTCGCACTGTCCTAGTTAACACCCACCTGTAAAGGTGAGCCTCCATGAATAAAAACTAAACTCCAAAAAATGAAAGGTGTGGGCCAGGGACAGTAATGATGGGGAGGAAAAGGCAGATGATGGAAGTCCTACAACCAGGAAATGAGGTGGGCTGAATCCGATGTTCTCACAGTGTGCAATGAAATCTGAGCAAGCAAGTTCAGTAGAAGTGCAAAACTGGAGTTCAACTCTAAAATTTACAGCAATAATACACAACATAATACACAACACACCAAAAATGAAAACGCCTGTTAAGTGTTTTATTTCAAAGTTCAGGTCTCCTGCAACAGGTACTGTCTTACAAAATTCTACTCTTTATAGAGTAGGAATCAAAAAGTTTCAGGAGTAGAGAAATTCAAATATTCTTGGTTCAAATAAATTAAATATAAACACTTTGTCAAAAGTAGCATCAAAAATGACCTTGGTTGCATATATGTCTCTTGACATCAGAACGGCGCTTGTACAAAATGAACATTCACTCCATATGGTCTGCAACACCTTGCAGAGCAGACCCTGTTGCGCAGCAAAGGGTTTCAATAAAATCCAAGAGTCCCATGCAAAAGTCTTATAGTAAAAATATTCCAGTATCTGTGAAAAAACTAAAGCCCTTTCTCATTCTCAGTAGGATCAGCTTTCAGGTGTCTGCACAGTGACATAATTTATACACTGGAGTCACTGTGCAAAAATTTTGGTCCATTTCTGCAATACAAATGAACAGAACAAGTGTACCTGATATATGTGCATCATGACTAGAGGTGAGGTACAGAAGGTCCCTGATGTCCCATTATAGGACTAAAATAGATGTGTGCTTGCCTCTGTATTGCACATGTCAAAGTCTGTGGTTTCAAGATGACAAAGGCCTACAAATAAAGTAGGTGTGTGTGCCATTCGGTTCTTCAGGCTGAGAGGAAGTGATGAAAATATAAAAAGGAAGGTGAGTATTGGGCCATGATGGTAAAGTGATGGGGTTGTCCTTGTAAATGTACAGGGTAAATAAGCCAGAAACGTATCATCCAATAACACATGCCTTCCTGGCTATACTCCAGTAAAGAAGCTTGGTAAAAAGTACAGATTTTTTGGGGGGTTTGTTTGGGATTGGTGATTACACACAAGCCGATTCTCAGCCAAGAACTAGCCATTATTCTGCCTGTGTATGGGACAGTCCCCAACTTTCAAGGAGGTCAGATATCTACTTGATCTTGAATGCCTAGCGTGAACGATGACAGGCAAAAGGGAGTTAAGGTCAACTTTAGAAACAGCTGGGTTATACTGGTGCCTACAGGAGAATTGGACAATGGTAAATAACAATGTTGGCAAATAATGTAGGCCAACCTCCTATTGCTAGCATACTGCAGCTTGTAGTAAAGCAGTACCAAAAGCATGATCATAAACACAGAGGGGGTGGGACCCGTGTCCCTCAAGGGACTTAAATAAAAGCATTTTTTGGTGAACACAAGAATTCAATCTTTTTTCACTTGGACATTGAGGGACACAGGATGTCATTAACATTCGGGACATCCAAAAGTTGGTCAACCGAGGGGTGGGCAACACAGCAGCAAACCACTTACAAGCCCAATGAATACAAAGGAACTGGTCACTGTCTGCAGCTCAACCCTATGTTTCTTATGCCCAAAGCTCGTCTCAGATGGGGTCTGAACATCCACCTGGCAGAATTTAGACAATGTGCGAACAGAAAACATAGTGGCAGCCTAAGATTTTTTTGGTAAGACTTTTCCAAGCAGCGCTAAGAAAAGACGTCCATTCTAGGAAACTAGTTATTGGTGCCCATTTAGTAAGCTAGATGGGTATATGCAGCACATTTTGTTTAACTTGGAGTACCATTTACTAGAAAGTAGAATGCAACTAAATGATTGTTCATTGTTCAGAAAGTATTCATATTGATAAAATGTGCAAAAACAAAAAAAAGTAGTAAGATAGGGCCAAGTAATCTCGGCCTAGTGTTTCATTATGCCAACTTAGCCTGAAGAGAGATCCTATATGATAAGCAGCAGTATTCAGTGAGCTGACCAATGCTGATCATGTGCACTACCAGGATCAGCAGAGTTACTTTTTTGGTCTTTAAGTATTCCCAAGCCCCCCTCCCTCATGAGATAACTGCCTGGCATGCCACCCATAAGTGAAGGTATCTCCAGTAATGAATGGGCAGCGTCCTTTTTGGGAACCGCTTGCCCAATGCCAAGTGCTTACAATCTGATATCAACCAACCAGGAAGGAGCGATGGTGACATCTTGTTATAGAGATCTCAACCCAACCTATTTAATGGTAGAGGTCTTTACGTTTTATGCACAATCTGTATATAAACTACCCTAATGCCCACTGTTAGGAAGGGGGTAAAACCTCTCCTGTTAACTATGATTATGCTGCTTCCTCTCCTTTCCAAAGAGACCAAGCTTAAAGATTTATAGAGTTCTGCCAACTCAGGGACCTAGCAATGTCTAGACATATGTACACCTAACATCACTGTAATGTCTGACGCCAACAAGGGAAAAACTCAGGTTGTTTTAGCACTGGTAGAGATTTTCTGATGGTAATAGCTTTTCTGTCTTTGAAGAATCACATGGTATTACCCAAAGTGCAGCTAATAACACTGCTTTAAATGATACTAAACAAATGTGGTATATTGCAACTGCTAGATGTATAAGGTCAAATGTCTCCTTCAGATGCAACTCTATCAAACGACAATAAGGAAAACAATGTAAAAGATCTCAAACACAGTCTTCCATTAACTGTGATCACACAGGGCCATTTGAGAATACCCATCATGTATGGAAAATAACTGAAGTGAAGGGTAATTCCTGAGCTGTAGAGTTCAAAAGAAATCCATGTCTGAAAAGTCAGTTTAGACTCCTCTCCAAGTAAATTTCACATTGTTTGTAAATCCAGAAGCAGGCACAGATGTGGACTGGTTCTAGAACTGACTCAGATAACTCTCGCTCTTCTGGTATGAAATGTTAACCATCACGCATTATTCATATTAATGCTGATCAAGCTGTTATGGACTAACCATAATTCAGTCTAGGAGCATCTTCAAGTTCTCCATGTTTAACCGTACCTCAGAGGTTTACCATATTGTAGAAAAGATTGGCACTAGTGGAGTATGTGGTCTATATCATACTTTTCACAGAACTTGTTGGTAAAAGGGATACAGGTCAAGTATTCAATCCAAGTCCAGTTAATTGGATGTACATAAAGCCAGATGACCAAAGAGGCAAAGAGACCAATAAAAACAAACAGCGAGATGATGATCATGACTCTCTTGCGATACTTGTCAACTGTGCCAAAAGTAATGTATGGAAGGAAGGCGAAGGACAGAAGTAGACCACTGATGAAGCCAAAAATGTGAGCTATGTTGTCAATCCATGGGAGCAGTCCAAACAAGAACAGAAAGAGGACGATGCCAACAAGCTTAAAGAAGGCTTTCCATGGTTTGGCCAGTATCTGCCAGCTCTGGAAGAGTTCAACAAAAAGGCATGCCAAGAGACCAAACTGAGATCCGGCAGGACCAACCTGCAGACAAGGAGAGAAAAGGGAAACATTAAAAGAGAACGTAACAAAATGCAGTGAGGTTTTTAGGTAGAATTCAAGGCAAAAACAAATTTTACATGGTAAGGTCTGTTTATCCTTATACAACCAAACTTGTCTGTCTAAAGTTTCATTTTAAAAGCCACAAGCCAAAAATTCACAGCCAATGCCTGGATATGTTTCGAACTATCTGGTGCTTAATTATAAAGCCTTAGGCCCCATACACACGAGAGGATTTATCCGCGGATACGGTCCAGCGGACCGTATCCGCGGATAAATCCTCTCGAGGATTTCAGCAGATTTCTATGCGATGGCGTGTACACACCATCGCATTGAAATCCGCGCCGAAATCCTCTGGCGATGACGTGTCGCGCCGTCGCCGCGATTATGACGCGGCGACGCTGTCATATAAGGAATTCCACGCATGCGTCAAATCATTACGACGCGTGCGGGGAATCCCTTTGGACGGATGGATCCGGTGAGTCTGTACAGACGAGCGGATCCATCCGTGGGATCCGATTCCAGCAGATAGATATTCTGTGCATGTCGACAAATATTTATCTGCTGGAATTCGGAAATATCCGCGGATAAATATCCGCCGGAGTGTACACACCATAGAATCTATCCGCTGAAACCCATTCGATGGGATTTATCTGCGGATAGATTCTATCGTGTGTATGGGGCCTTAGGATTAAGAATCTGTTGGCGTGAAAAACACATAAAAGGCATTAGTTGCAAACAAGTGGATTTGTAGCATTGATCTTAAAGCCTAAGTGAAGCCAAAAAAAAAAAAAAAAACACAAACTGAAATATCAGCACAAGAGACATAACTTACAGTTTGATGTGTCCCTTGTGTTGACTCTTCCTCGTTTTAGTAGGAATCCTCCTCGGTCCACCAGCCCTCTCCGCTCACTGTAATCTTCCTTGTGCGACAGCGGTTAATACAACTAAAGGACTGTCAGGAGCGGTCATCAAGAGAGCCTGACTATACTTGTCTTTTCCTGCCAGATCCGCCATTCGTAAAAGCTGTACTACAGCTTCTATGAATTAACCAGAATCTAGATTAATAGCTCTGCCCCCCTCCATTCTGGCATCCTGAGAGCTTTGCCTGATCAGGACTGCTCAGGATTCAGGCAGAGCAGGGGCACTGAATGCTGCTGCAGTTATCTGCTCTGCAGGCATCTCTAAAAGGGCCTGTGCTCAATACTTATCACAAGTTTTATTTATTTTGTTAAATTGAGTCAATTTAAAGTGATATTAAAGCCTCAGCTTAAAAGAAAAATAAATAAACAAACATGTCATACCTGCTCTGTACAATGTTTTTTCACAGAGCAGCCCTGAACGTCTTCTCTGGTCTCCCACCGGTGCTCCTGGCTCCTCCACCTTGACCAGTGCGCCCCCAATCGCAATCCGCTTGCTATGGGTGCACTGGTGCATACTAGCTCCCAAGCCACGCTCTATGTGCCCATAAAATACAGAACCGTGGCTCAGCCTCGCCCCTTGCCCTCTCTGCTGAGTCAGCCAATGAGGAGAGAGAGAACCAGGACAGCCAAGGCTCCCGGCTGGAATGAGAGGGATCTCAGGTGAATATTGGGGGGGGGGGGGCTGGCAACACACAAAGTTTCTTACCTTTGCCCTTTACAACCACTTTAAGACTAGGTTCACACTGCTGCAATGTGATTTTTATCTGACTGCACCAAAGTAGTTATAGGAACCTTTTCTGAAAATGCTCCATGCCGAGTCGCATTGATGTGAATGGACACCATTGAAATCAACGTGATTTCCCTTGTCATGCGATTCTGTGAGACTCAAGTCACATGTGAAATCACACTAGTGTAAACCAGGCCTAAGAGCCTTTAACACAAAGACACAAAACAGTTTAATTTTCAAAGCACATCATTCAAGAC
The DNA here is from genome assembly GCF_905171775.1 of Rana temporaria. Lineage (NCBI taxonomy): Eukaryota > Metazoa > Chordata > Amphibia > Anura > Ranidae > Rana > Rana temporaria. Next base: position 106,304,197 of record NC_053500.1, read on the forward strand.
CTATAATGAGGGCAAGGACAAAGCTGGATCCCTGGACACACAAGTTTCCTTTTATTAAATTCAGCAGCTACTGTATTTGTGGCTGCTAACTTTTAATATTTTACAAACTGACCGACACTCACAAAAGAAATAAAACATGTACAAATTAAACTGCAAACAACTGGAAATTAATCAGCTTTGCATAACACCCTGTTGTGATTTTTCTTTTACTATACCATGTCATCAAAATAGAATTTGCTTTATTGTTATGCAAAGACAAAGGCACTAACAGAAAGGAGAATATTATCAGGAAATAACTGACACTCTGAACCAGGGGTCTCAAACTGGCAGCCCTCCATCTGTTGCAAAACTACAAGTTCCATGAGGCATTGCAGGGCTGACAGTTACAAGCATGACTCCCACAGGCAAATGCATGATGGGACTTGTAGTTTTGCAAAAAACTGGAGGGCCGCCAGTTTGAGACCCCTGCTGAGTGAGTCTGAACAGAGACCAATATAAACATTTATGGCTCGGGAAAGTACAATGACCAGTGAGAGCGACAAACAGATCCTGGCTGCCTGAACACATATTAATGACAGGCTAGACACATATAGCTAGATTCAGGTACGTTGCCGCAACTTTAAGGCGGCGAAGCTTAAGGCATTTAAGCTACGCCGCCGTAAGTTAGCGAGGCAAGTACATGATTCACAATGGACTTGCCTGCTAAGTTACGGCGGCGTAGCCTAAAGCGGGCAGGCGTAAGGGCGCCTAATTCAAATGTGTGTAAGGGGGCGTGTTTATGTTAATGGAGCTTGACCTTACGTTTTTGACGGGTTTTTTTTAACTGCTCATGCGCATACATTTCCCAGTGTGCATTGCGGCTAAGTACGCCGCACGGGCCTATTGATTTCGACGTGGACGTAAACGACGTAAATCCCTATTCACGGACGACTTACGCAAACAAAGTAAAAATTTCGAATTTCGAAGCGGGAACGGCGGCCATACTTTAACATTACTATTCCATCTATTAGATGGAATAACTTTAGGCCTGATAATGCCTTACGGAAACGGCGTAAATGTACTGCGGCGGCCGGGCGTACGTTCGTGAATCGGCGTATCTACTGATTTGCATATTCTACGCCGACCGCAATGGAAGCGCCACCTAGCGGCCAGCCTCAATATTGCAACCTAAGATAGGACGGCGCAAGCCGTCGTATCTTAGATATGTTTAAGCGTATCTCTGTTTGAGAATACACTTAAACATAAGTCGGCGTAGATTCCGAGTTAGGTCGGCTTATCTGTAGATAAGCCGGCCTAACTCTTTCTGAATCTAGCTAATAATCTCAGGTTAATTGCATGAAAGCTGGAAAGTCAGACACGAGAGGGAGATGTACGTGCCCGAGAGAGTCACAGGTGGGTGACACAGAAACACTTTCATCCAGTACGGTGCAATAAGTAAAGATACCGAAAGATTTTAAGGAGACCAGACATCAATGTTATGTTTATGACAGTCTTCCAAAGGGAAGGAGAACAGCCTTCTACTAATAAGGGTGGTTACATGAAATGTCAGGAAGCAAACAAACTCCTGCGCACGGGTGGATTGTCCAACAGTTATTCAATATTCCACATGGAACACACCAACAGTGTCAAAAACAGTAACAGTGGCCTTGCTGCGCTCTGATGAAGTGACACACCTCTATCCCCCCTATTCTGAAGTGCGGGTCGAGGGGTATCTACCACATCGTTGTTGACAAGCCTACTATGTCAGTTCTCTTGTGAGTAGTTTTTCATTACCATTTTATTTTATTAAATCTGTCAACGGTAACACACTAGGCTGGTGAGCCTTTCTTTCTTTGCTTTTGACATGAAATGTCAGGATTTAATTCCGTCCAGCTTGGTGCACATGTGGTAAAGGGGCCGTTTCCATTTTTTATCTGAAAAATCTAAAGTGCCTACAGTAATTAGGGAAAGGCGGTAGGCTGGGATAGATTTACCCAATGATAACTGCTGTTCCTCCAAAAATGCCTATGTCTGAAATATTTCCCCATGCCTCCTCCACAGACACACATGCCGGCACACACAGCAATCCCATAACCCTCCTCCGCAGGCACAAACATGGTGATACTTACAACACTCCCCCATTGACACAAACATACTGGTGCCCACAGAGCACTCCCTCATCCCTCCTCCATAGACACAAACATAGTGGTGCCCACAGCACTCCCCCATCCCTCCACCATAGACACAAACATACTGGTGCCCACACCATTCCCCCCATCCCTCCTCCATAGATACAAACATACTGGTATCCACAGCACTCCCCCATAGACACAAACATGCTGGTATCCGCAGCACTCCCCTATAGACACAAACATACTGGTGCCCGCAGCACTCCCTCATCCCTCCTCCCTAGACATATAGTAGTGCCCACATCACACCCCTATAATTTTCTGGGGGCACAGCCCCACTGCCAGAGATATTTTTTAGTTGCCTAGAGTTGGGCTTTAAACTCTACATGACCTAAGTGTCACAAGAGAAGCTTGAGTTGGTTGCACCACTTGTATAAATCTATTTACAATGAGAATGTAATGGTGCTAGAGCTACATATAAGAAGGCAAGTAGAGATGCAAGGTATTTACACTGACTCACCTCTGCCCTATAAGGCAAGAATAAGGCACTGGCCAAGTTCCCTGAGATGCCACTCAGGATGTAGATGATGGAAATACGAAGCCAGCCTGCCAGCTTCTCCAAGTCACGCAGAACTGTCATCTGGAAAATCACTGAAACCAAGCAATGAATTACCCTAAAAAAATAAAGAGAGACATAATCAAACTACAACATTCGATCAATATCACAGTACTGAAGATACAGTGCCTTGCAAAAGCATTCATCCCCTTGGCTTTTTACCTATGTTGTTACATTACAGCCTTTAGTTCAATATTTTTTTTTAAATATATACATAAAACTATTTTTCAGAAATAAAAAAATTATATTTGGCATGTGCATATGTATTCACCCCCTTTGTTATGTAGCCCATAAAAAGCTCTGGTGCAACCAATTACCTTCAGAAGTCACATAATTAGTGAAACGATGTCCACCTGTGTGCAATCTAAGTGTCACATGATTGGTCATTACATACACACACCTTTCTGAAAGGCCCCAGATGCGGCAACACCTAAGCAAGAGGCAACACTAACCAAACACTGCCATGAAGATCAAGGAACTCTCCAAACAAGGAAGGGACAATGTTGTTGAGAAGTACAAGTTAGGGTTAGGTTATAAAAAAAAAAAAAAAAAATCCAAATCTTTGATGATCCTTAGGAGTACAATCAAATCTATGATAACCAAATAGAAAGAACATGGCACAACAGCAAACCTGCCAAGAGACGGCCTCACACCAAAACTCATGGACCGGGCAAGGAGGGCATCAGAGAGGCAGCACAGAGACCCAAGGTAACCCTGGAGGATCTGCAGAGTTGGATAGCAGAGACTGGAGTATCTGTACATAGAACGACAATAAGCAGTACGCTCCATAGAGTTGGGCTTTATGGCAGAGTGGGCAGAAGAAAGCCATTACTTTCAGCAAAAAACAAAATGGCACATTTTGAGTTTGCGAAAAGGCATGTGGGAGACTCCCAAAATGTATGGAGGAAGGTGCTCTGGTCTGGCGAGACTAAAATGTAACTTTTTGGCCATCAAATAAAACTATGTCTGGCGCCAACCCAACACCGAAAGAACACCATCCACTTTTTCAGCAGTCTGGACTGGGAAACTGGTCAGAGTTGAGGAAAAGATGGATTGTGCTAAATACAGGGATATTCTTCAGCAAAACCTGTACCACTCTGTGTGTGATTTGAGGCTAGGACAGAGGTTCACCTTCCACTGCTAAAGCAATACTTTAGTGGTTTAAGGGAAAACAAGTAAATGTATTTGAATGGCCTAGTCAAAGCCCAGACCTCAATCCAATAGAAAATATGTGGTCAGACTTAAAGTTTGCTGTTCACAAGCGCAAACCATCCAACTTGAAGAGCTGGAGCAGTTTTGCAAGGAGGAATGTCTCAGTGGTAAGATGTGGCGAGCTCATAGAGACTTATCCAAAGTGACTTAGAGCTGTGATAGCCACAAAAGGTGGCTCTACAAAGTATTGACTTTAGAGGGGTGAATAGTTATGCACATTGACTTTTTCTGTTATTTTGTCTTCTTTGTGGTTTGCTTTGCAGTGATAAAAAAATATATATATCTTCAAAGTTGTGGGCATGTTCTGTAAAGTAAATGATGCAAATCCTCAAACAATCCATGTTAATTCCAGACTGAGGCAATAAAACATGAACAATGCCAAGGGGGTTAATACTTTTCCAAGGCACTGTATTTCAATGTTAATACTGGCAATACAAAATATAGAACATGTCTGAAATAGAACAAACATTTTGGGTCTTTGGTTCTTGATATAAACTCCCTATTCACATTTCAGTGCAGCTAAAGCATACCTTTCAATTATTAGCTAGAGTACAGAATTACCTAAATGAGAAAAAAGTCAGCTTACAGGTACCAGGCTACACTGGAAACAGACCAATTACTTTTACAAAGTACTGGCACAACCAAAGAAATTCGTTTTTTAAGTGAGCTCCAGCCCAAACTTTTTTTTTTTCTTATTAAATGTGTTTATTAGTAGTTTAACCACTTGCCTACAGGGCACTTTTACCCCCCTCCTGCACAGGCAAACTTTCAGCTTTCATCGCAGTCACTCTTGTGCGGTCATGCAGCACTGTGCCCATATGAAATTGTTATATATTTTTTTCACACAAATAGATTCTTTTGATGCTATTTAATAAAGACCAAAAAAAAAAAAAAGTTCATCTTTGTTTTCCGTTATAGAATGTTGCAAACAGGTAATTTTTCTCCTTCACTGATGTACGCTAATGAGGTTGCACTGATGGGGCAGTATTGGTGGGCATCAATTCTCAGCACTGCTGGGTACTGATAACCAGGACACGGACGATCAGAGCCCTGATTATCAGTGCAGAAGTCTCCTTTCATTCACACTAGCAGGTTACCGACTCTCTCCTCACGCTGTGACAGCGTGAGGAAAGGAATGTGGATAACCAGCAAGTGTCTTTACATCGTGAACAGCTGTGATTGGACACAGCTATACGCATTGTAAGGAGCCACTGATTGGCTCTTTACCCCGATCTATGATCAGCTGTGTCCAGGGCTGGACTGGGACAAAAATTTGGCCCTGGACTTCATCCAGACCGGCCCACTTGAATTCAATAAAATGCTGCCCCCACCCCCCCGAAAAATCACGCCCACCAAAAGGCCCCTACATCCATTATTGTATATCATGAGAGGGTGAGAGAGAGGGGAATGAGAGAGGGGAATGAGAGAGAGAGGGAGGGTTGAGGGAAAGGGGTGACAGGGGGTGGGTGAGAGAGGGGGGTGAGTGTAAGAAAAAGAGAGTGAGTGTAAAAGACAGGGGGTGAGTGTAGGACCCCTTTTTACACTGCGGCGTTTTTTAGGCGCTTTGGGGCTAAAAATAGCGCCTGTAAAGCGACTGAAAAACTCTTCCGCTGCAGTCCCAGTGTGAAAGCCTGAGTGCTTTCACACTGGAGCGCTGCCAGGGCGTTAAAAAAGTCCTCCAAGCAGCATCTTTGGGGCGGTGGAGGAGCGGTGTACAAAATGCTCCTGCCCATTGAAATTAATGGCCACCGCAGCTGAAGCGCCTGCAAAGCACTTCGGCAGCAGCGCTACATGGGTGCATTTAACCTTGAATTCGGCTGCTAGTGGGGGTTAAAAGCGCCTGCTAGACACCGAATAGTGCAGTTAAAACGACAGTAAAGTGCTGCTAAAACTAGCAGTGTTTTACCGTCAATGCCTGCCCCAGTGTGAAAGCAGCCTAAGAGTCAGGGAGTGAATGAGACAGAAGAGGGAGCTGAGAGACAGAGGGGGGGAGCTGAGAGACAGAGGGGGGGGGAGCTGAGAGACAGAGGGGGGGGGGAGCTGAGAGAAAGAGGAGGGGGCTAAAAGAGGGAGGGACTGAGAGACACGGAGACTGAGAGACAGAGGGGGGGACTGAGAGACAGAGGGGGGACTAAGAGACAGGGGGGTCTGAGAGAATCTCTGTTTTAAAAAACGGCCCACTGAGCCATCGGCCCACCGGGAAACTCCCTGTAGTCCCTATGGCCAGTCCATCCCTGGCTGTGTCTAAAGGACCCATCGATCACATAGCGTGCCACCCGCATGCTGCAGCGGGTGCGATCATGGGAGGACGTCATACAAATTCCTCCCAGACTTGGCCGACTGTGCTGTAGCCGTCATTATGCTATAGCATGGTTGGCAAGTGGTTAAACAAGTAAATAGTGTTACAGTACAGCTTGTTGTAAAGACAATGAAGAATACATGCGGTAGGTCAAATCCTACTGCGAGATTATGGATGGCCCAGAGATGCCAGATGATGAAATTCTTATACATTGTGTCCAATCATTCTGGCTTCTATCTTTTCATGGAATATGACTGAATTTATCCTTGACTTTGTTTCTGTCAAGGAAAGGGTAAGTGATTTTCTGGCTTTGCCAATGGTTTGCTTGTCTGCTGTTAGAACATACAATAGTAATTTGCACTTGGTTTTGGAAAAGCATGGAAGTTTTTAGAGTGCATGTTTGGCTTAAAAGAGGACCGCAACGTCCATTTGTTCGAAGACCATATTGAAAAAATATTCCCAGCAACAACATTTTTTTTCCCAGTGGGGAAAGGGCTAGAACCTCTCTGGTCATTACTCCCATGTTCCCGTTGGGTAGAATTTTTTTACTCCCTGTATTGCCGACACAGATAATAAGGCTAAAACCCCAGATTTACTCTACGAAAATGAAAGGTTTCAGCTGAATTCTACATAGCTGTGAGAATATAATTCATATTACACAGTGGAAACTTTATCCCCCTCTAAAATCTATTCAAAAATACATACCCAGCATGAAGGAACAGTGACAGCCACAACCTGTAAAACTGATCTGGCACTTCGGGATTCAGAAATGGCAGCAAGCCACAAACTTCATCTAAACAGTGGACCTGTGGACAGAGAAGTTGATTTACAGCAGTGTATCTTGAAGACAAATACTTCTTAAACATCTCTAAATGGGGATGGAGTCTAAATACAAGGTCCCTATGGTCTCTCATTCAAGTGGCAATGACTGGCATATTGGCTTCAAAATCATTGACAATCTTTGACAATCAAAACACTGCTGTTTTTGATCTACCTCCTCTGCAAGACCCATAAGTGCCTCTAAACCAGTTTTAGATGGTGAGCACTTGGGCATCTACTTCAAATCATAGAGTGCCATGGCTACCCTTGAATCGGCTCCAACATCATATCTTAAAACAAAGTGATGAGCAAAGAAACAGAACAACAAATCTGTGGAATTAGTATCAAAAATAGACTCCGATGACAAATAAGAACACTCACCTCTTAGCAGCCGGTGTCCAGCTTGTGATCCCGAGAGCAGACAGGATGACAGCCAGCCTTGAGAAAGAAGGAATTGCCCTGGAAATTATTTGCTGTCTCTCCTCCACCCCTTTCCACGTAGCAATGTCAGTGTGGTGCACAAGATGCGGCCATAGACACTGGCGGCCTTTCATCCCCTGTGGCAGGTTCAGTACATGAGGACAGAGATTACTGAGGGCATACTGTCTTCACCTAAGTTTCCATTGGTTATCCTTGGTTACAGAGGCACAACCCTTCTTTTGATCGGCTCCATGCTGAGGTTCTGTCTTGGTCGCCACAATGCAGTAAGAGATGCTTCCAGAATGTAGCCATTCCTGGTTTCTTCGTTGTAAAGAAGAAGAGTGGTGAACTGAGACCTTGTATTGATTATAGGGGTCTCAATCGTGTCACGATTAAGAATGCTTATCGGATTCTGTTAATTACAGAGTTATTTGACCGCTTCAAGGGAGCAAAGGTTTTCATGAAGCTTGATTTGAAAGGGACATACAATCTCGTCAGAATAAAGGAGGGTGACAAGTGAAAAACTGCGTTCAATACTAGAACAGGTCATTATGAGTATGTCGTAATGCCTTTTGGCCTTTGTAACGCTCCAGGAGTTTATTAACGATGTCCTCCGAGATTTGTTGCAGTTATGTGTGGTAGTTTATCTCGACGATATCCTCATATTTTCCAAGTCCCTGGAGAGCCACCACACAGATGTCTGTCGTGTACTTCAGAAACAGAGAGAACAATCTCCATTGTAAATTGGAGAAGTGCAAATTTCATCGTGAACAGGTTAAATTCCTAGGCTGGCATGTCATTTCCACTGCTGGTTTTTCGATGGACCCAGAGAAACTTTCAGCAGTCCTAAAGTGGCTCGACCCCTGGGTTTACGTCCTCTGCAGCGTTTCCTTGGCTTTGCCAACTATTATCGGAAGTTTATTCGTAACTTCTCATCTCTGACTGATATGATCAGAAAGGACGGTAACCCACAGAGTTGGTCTCCGGAGTCCATGAAGGCCTTTGAGAATCTAAAGCTGCTCTTGTTTCTGCTCCTGTGTTGGCACATCCTGATCTTATGTTGGCTTTTTTCCTGAAGTTGATGCTTCCAAGACTGGAGTTGGTGCCCTTCTGTCTCAACATCCTAGCTCTGAGAGCGCTATGCATCAGTGTGGCTACTTTTCCAAGAAACGGTCACCTGTGGAGCGCAATTACGAGATTGGTGATAGAGAGCTGTTGGCGATCATTTTAGCTCTGAAAGAATGGAGACATCTCCTCGAGGGTACCACTGTGCCGGTTCTAATTCTTACTGACCATAAGAAGCTCACATTCTTGTCTGAGGCTAAACACCTCTCTCCCAGAAGGGCGCAATGTTTTAATTACATTGTCTCATTCTTACCCGGTACTAAGATGTAAGGGCTGATGCCTTGTCACAACAATTTTCCTCCACTTCCAAGAGGGAGTCGGTTCCGGTTCCTGCGATTCCTCCTGATCGTATTCTGGCTACAGTTCGCACCAGTCTCACTTCTCCATTGGGTAAAAAAATTCTTGCTGCTCAGGCCGATGCTCCTCCTGAGAAACCGTGTGACCGTTGTTTTGTCCCAGAGAGTCTCCGTACTGCCGTGCTCCAGACTTACCATTCTCCCAAGGCTGCTGGCCACCCTGGGAAGAATCAACTCTCTTGGGTCATTTCCCAACAATTCTGGTGGCCTAGTCAATGTGCTGATGTAACCGCCTTAGTAGCTGCCTGTTCCGTGTGTTCACAGAGTAGGACTTCACTACACCTTCCAGTGGGCCTCCTACAACCCATACCCAACGGAGAGAGATCCTGGACCTACCTGTCTATGGATTTCATTGTGGAGTTACCCAACTCCCAGGGGGGGACAGTTATCCTTATAATGGTTGACCGGTTCTCGAAAATTTCTCATTGTATTCCACTTAGGAAGCTGCCCACTTCTAACTGGCTTCCATTTTTTCTCAAAAGATCTTTCGCTTACACGGTCTACCCAAGGCGATTGTCTCAGACAGGGGTAGTCGGTTTGCATCCTGGTTCTGGAGAGCTTTTTGTGCACAGTTGGGAATTCAGCTTGCTTTTTCCTCTGCGTATCACCCGCAGTCTAATGGGACTGCAGAATGAGCCAATCAGTCCTTGGAGCAATTCCTACGTTGCTATATTTCTGACCATCATAACAACTGGTCAGACCTCTTACCGTGGGCGGAGTTTGCTCACAATAGTGCCTTGAATTCTGCTTCCAGATTATCCCTGTTTACGGCATACTATGGTTTCCAACCTTCCATGTTGCCCAACTTGTTTGTTCCACAGAGTATTCCTACATTAAAAGGAGCATCTCCATGGTCTTTGTTCCACTTGGGCACACGTCCAGGAGGCTTTCCGACATGCTAACGATAGGTACAGACTTCATGCTGACCACAGACGCCTGCCTGCGCCTTCCAACCAGGTTGGGGACAGAGTCTGGTTGTCATCTCGCAACCTCCGACTTCGTGTTCCTTCTCTAAAGTTTTGGTTTATTGGGCTGGCCTTTCCGTATCCTTCGCAGAATTAACCCAGTGGCTTACGCATTGGACCTTCCTCCTAGTATGCGCATCTCAAATGTGTTTTTATGTCTCCTCATTGAAACCTTTGGTCTGCAACCTCTTTGCCACGTCCTTACCCTATACAGGTTCAGAACCATGAGGAGTATGAAGTACAAACCATTGTTGACTCCCGTAGGTTCCGTGGGCGCATAAAGTACCTGGTGCATTGGAAAGGGTACAGTCCGGAGAAACGCTCTTGGGTCTCATCCTCGGACATGCATGCCCCTTTCCTCCTCCGTGATTTCCATAGACATTTTCCCCTCAAGCCCGGTGCGCCTCTGAGGGGGAGGGGTCATTGAGGAGGGGGTACTGTCAGGGCTGGGCTCAGCCCTTCAATCTCTGAGCTGGCCGCTCAGCTTTCGGCTAATTGTCAGCTCCTATCTCTACTTAGTGACTCACCTGTTGATGATTCTGCTCGTCAGTCCTGCCTACTTAAGCCTTCCAGTTCAGATGATCTCTGCCTTTGCCTTATTCAACATCACAGAGACCTCCTGCATTCCTGTTGAAGACTTGTTTGGCTGACATCCCTTCTGGCTCCGGATCCTGCTTGCTGTTCTACTACGTTCTTCTCTGGCTCTATGACATTTGGCTTGGCTGACTATCCGATCTGGTTCCTGAACTCTGGCTAGGTTTTGACTACGCTTACTCTGTTTATCTTTTTATTATTATTAATAAACAAGTGTGATTTAACTGTACTTCCGTCTCGTTCTGATTCATGGCTTCTGACACTGTCCTGCAGGACTTGTCTGGACCTGCTCTCAGCCTCATGAGCTGGACACAGGTTGCTTAGATGTGAGTGTCAATATTTGTCAAAGAGTCTATTTTAGATACTGATCCCGCGCTCTTGCTGTTCTGTTTCTTTGCATGTCACACCGGATTGGTCCCAGGATCCATGATCAGGAGCTGCATAACCACTTGAAGACCAGGCCTTTTTCTGACATTTGTTGCTTAAAAATCTGGATTTTTTTTCCAAAAAATTACCTTGAACACCCAAACATTATATTATATTATATATATATATTTAGCAGAGACCATAGAGAATAAAATGGCGTCGTTTGCAATATTTTATGTCACACTGTATTTGCGCAGAGGTCTTGGGAAAAAATGCACAGTAAAGTTAGCCCAATTTGTTTGTAGAATGTGAAAGATGATGTTAACGCCAAGTAAATAGATAGCCAACATGTCATGCTTTAAAATTGCGCACAAATGGAATGGCGACAAACTACGTTACATAGACGTCACTTTTTTTAAACAGTTGCCTGTTTAGAGTTACAGAGGTCATCTTGCGATAGAATTATTGCTCTCGCTCCAACGATCGCAGCGATACCCTGTAAACACTGTTTACATTAGTGGGCACAACTTGCGCATGAGTTCGCTTTGGAGCATGAGCACGGAGGGATGGGGCCCTTTAAAAAATATTATATATATATTTTTTTTTTCACTGTCCCTTAAAAAAAATATTTATCACTTTTACTGCTGTCACAATGAATGTAATCATCCCTTGTGACAGTAATAGGCAGTGACAGGTACTCTTATGGAGCGATCTGAGGTCTATAAGACCCCAAACCCCTTCTTATGCAATTAAAAGTATTCAAAACTCCAAGATTTGCATTTTGTAATAATTTTAACATTTTGAAAACTGGTGCGATTGGCTCCAGAGTAAACCGGTGGTGACGTTGCTTCTGGGTTACTACATCCGAGACCCGATCAAAGCTGTTTTCGGGTCTCTGGCCAGCTGGTGGGCTAATATAGACTATTATTAATGTCATGTGTATGTAATAAAATATTTATGTCATATTTAAATGATTATACAGTTGGTCTACACAATCTCATTGTTAATCCTACAAAGTGATGATCACTGACCTGTGAACAAAGTGTTGCCTCTTCATGAAAATATCCATGCATGAAAGTACAATACTCCCGAGTTGTTATTTCACAACTAAAAGAAAAAGAAATGAATATGCAACACATTAGCACACTTACAACCATAAAGAATCCTTCAATAGCCTAACATACACCAACTGTAGTGTTGACGGTCCTCCACTGCCTATACAGGGAAGGAAAGAATGCCATATAATAAACATTCAGTGCCAGTTTTACTACAGGTGCAGAAATAATTAGAGCAAAGAACCAAGGGTAATGTTGTGCACATCTGACCTGACAGAATGTCGCACGGTAGTTCTATACTGAAGGAGGCCGACTTATTGCAAAAAGTTTTTCTTAACCACTTATATGTTTTTTAAAAGAAGAGGTCTTAGAAGATAACAATGGTGGGTGTTGCAATTCTTTATGTCACACGGTATTTGTCAGTTAAAGCGACGCAGTGCCGAATCGCAAAAAGGGGCCTGGTCCTTTAGCTGCATAATGGTCCGGGGCTTAAGTGGTTAAAGAGTGTGGTTAAAAGAGGGATGCAACACCATGGTAAACATGGCCCTGTCCCAACTTTTTTGACATGCTATCAATTTCAAAATTATGTCGTCCCACTTTTTTTCTCTCGTGGTGATTTACTATTTTAATCGGTACTGAGACATTGCGGCAGACAGATCGGAGACTTTTGACACCATTGACATTTATACAGCGATAAGTGCTATAAAAATACACAGATTAGTGTCACTGGCAGGGAAGGGTTTAACAGTAGGGGTGATTAAGGGGTTAAATGTGTTTCCTAGTAAATGTTTTACTGTGGAGGGATGAAACTGACTGGGGGATGAGACATATCGCTGCTGTTTGCAATTACTACAAACAGCAGATCTGTCTCTTCTCTCCTATCAGAACGAGGATTTGTGCGTTTACACACACGCGCGCACACGCGAGGCCTACAGCAACACTGAATGAGCTGCAGGAATATCTGGCAAGTTCTGGCTGTGTGGTACATGTCACAAAAATCTCCTGTATTCTATATATGTCTGGGCTATGGGGCAGAGTGGCAAGATGAAAGCATTTTCTTATGAAAAAAAAAAAAAACATCCAAGCCCGGCTAAATTTTGCAAACTTATCTAAAGTCTCCCAAAAGCATGTTGGAAAATGTGTTCTGGTCTGATGAAACCAAGGTTGAACTTTTTGGCCATAATTCGAAAAGATTTGTTTGGTGCAAAAAGAACAATGCACATCACCAAAAGAGGCATGGTGGTGGCAGCATCATGCTTTGGGGCCGTTTTTCTGCAGCTGTAATAGGGGCCTTCAAGGTAGAGGGAATTATGAACAGTCAATATTGGCACATAGCCTTCAGGCTTTCAGCATGACAATGACTCAAAGCATACATCCAAATCAAAAGAATGGCTTCACCAGAAGATTAAAGTTTTAGAATGGCCCAGCCAGAGCCCAGACCTGAACCCGATTGAAAAAAGGGATTTTTGTACTCACCGTAAAATCCATTTCTCTGAGTTCATAGACGGACACAGCATCCTTTGGGTTATGTTCTTCCTACCAGGAGATTTTAGGCAGAATTCTTACAGCACTTAAGGTGTTAAAACTTTCCTTCATGCCGCTCCTCCCAGGGGGCGTGGCTCCCCCAGGCATAACCCACACCCTGCTCCAGCAGCTTCAGTTCGTAACAAGCAGTACAAACCAAGGAGGGGTGGGTGCTGTGTCCGTCTATGAACTCAGAGAAATGGATTTTACGGTGAGTACAAAAATCCCTTTTTCTCTTTCGTTCATAGACGGACACAGCATCCTTTGACCTTAGGGACGTCCCCAAGCAGTGTCAAAAAAACGAGGGGTGGGAAAAATAACACAGCAAACAACAGGTTACACCCCAAACAAAACCGGAGTTACTCAACGGAGGAACTCCAACCTTAAACTGCCGCCTGTAACACCCTGCGGCCGAATGAGGCATCAGAAGATGCACTCACATCCACCTTATAAAACTTTGAAAAAGTGTGGACCGACGACCAGGTCGCAGCCTTACACACCTGTAACACAGAGGCTTGGTGTCGGAAAGCCCAGGAGGCTCCAATCGCCCTGGTCGAATGCGCCGTGACCCGAAAGGGAGGCGCCCGCCCCTTCAGGGCGTAGGCCTGAAGCACAACCTGTCGGATCCACCTGGAAATGGTGGCCGACGAGACTGCCAGGCCCTTACTGGGACCGGACACAGACACGAACAGCGAGTCCGACTTCCGGAACGGAGCTGTCGCCGACAAGTAAACTCGAAGGGCCCGAACCACATCCAGAGAATGTAAAACGGCTTCCTTCGGGTTCTTCGGCTGAGGACATAATGATGGAACAACAATGTCCTCGTTAATGTGAAAGGCCGAAACGACCTTCGGAAGAAAAGAAGGTCGCGGGCGCAGCACCGCCTTATCCTGATGGATGACCAAGTAGGGGGCCTTGCAAGACAAGGCCGCCAGTTCAGACACTCGTCTGATAGAGGTAATAGCTACCAGAAAGACCACCTTCTGCGACAAAGTCAGCAAGGGGATCTCCCGAATGTCCTCAAAGGGGGCACGCTGAAGCGCCGAGAGGACCAAGTTCAAGACCCAAGAAGGTAGTGGAGGGCGCACCGGGGGGGCCACATGCCGGACCCCCTGCACAAACGTGCGAACCAAAGAGTGCGCTGCCACGGGACGCTGAAAATAAACAGCCAGAGCAGAAATCTGACTCTTGATCGTGCTCAAGGCAAGAGCCTGGTCCACTCCCCGCTGTAGGAACAGCAGGATCCGGGACACCACGTAAGTACGGGGGTGCCACTTCATCTCCTCACACATAGAGATGTATGCTTTCCATGTACGATGATAAATTTTTCGAGAAGTGGACTTCCGTGCACGCATCATGGTAGAGATTACCGGGCCCGACAGGCCCCAGTCCTTCAGTACCTGGTTCTCAACAGCCACGCCGTTAAAGCCAGTGACCGTAAAGCAGGATGGAAGATCGGGCCCTGAGACAGGAGATCTTCCCTCAGAGGCAGGCGCCAGGGGGCGTCTGCCACCAGACGTACCAGACGTACCAGGTCCACGTACCAAGAGCGACGCGGCCAATCTGGGGCGATCAGGATCGTTGGAATCCCTTCGGCTTCCACCCTGCGCAGGCGGGGTAGGAGCCTTAGAGGAGGGAAGGCGTAAATCAGGCGATATTGACCCCAGGGAGCCACTAACGCGTCTGACGCGTCTGCCCACGGGTCCCTTGACCTGGCCACAAACCGTGGTACCTTCCGATTGAGACGGGACGCCAGAAGGTCCACGTCTGGAGTGCCCCATTTTTGGCACAGGATCTGAAAAACCTCCGGGTGGAGAGACCACTCCCCTTGATCCAGAGTCGTGCGACTTAGGAAGTCGGCTTGCCAATTCAGAACTCCCGGAATGTATACCGCTGACAGGGCCGGAACGGACCTTTCGGCCCACCGAAGTATGTGAGCGACCTCCGTCGCCGCGGCCGAGCTCCTTGTGCCGCCCTGATGATTGACGTACGCCACGGCCGTGGCGTTGTCGGACTGGATCCTGACAGGACGGCCCTGCAGCTCCAGGGACCACCTGACAAGGCACAGCTTGATCGCTCGGAGCTCCAGGATATTGATCGGCAGGCGGGACTCCTCCTGAGTCCAGCGCCCCTGGGCTGACTGGGTGCCCCAGACGCCCCCCCAGCCGAAGAGGCTGGCATCCGTCGTGACCACTGTCCAGCGGCACGGAAGAAAAGACTTCCCGGACCGAAGCACCGGAGACGTCAGCCACCATGCCAGGGAAGACTTGGCCAGATGGCTCAACCGAATCTGGCGATCCAGAGAAGATGGGACCCTGTCCCATCGTGACAGAATCTCCTTCTGTAGTACCCTGGTGTGGAATTGGGCATACGGAACCGCCTCGAAGGAGGCCACCATCAGACCCAGAACCCGCATGCAGAAGCGAAGAGACGACCACTTCTGGGTCGACAACTGTCTCACTGCAGATTGCAGGGTCCGCAGTTTTTCCGATGGGAGGAACACTTTTGCCTCCCCCGAATCCAAAACCAGCCCCAGGTGTTCCAGCCTCTGGGACGGAACCAACACTGATTTTTTGAGATTCAGAAGCCAGCCGAACTCCTGCAGAGTCCGACACGTGATGGACACGTCCTCCTCTAACTCTGAGCTTGAAGAAGCTCTCAGGAGAAGGTCGTCCAGGTATCCCACGATAGCGATCCCTCGCTGCCTTAGCAAGGCCAGGATCGGGGCGAGCACCTTGGTGAACACCCGTGGTGCCGACGCCAGCCCGAACGGGAGGGCCACGAATTGATAGTGGTCCTCCCCGATCGCAAAACGCAGATACCTTTGGTGGCTTGTGCAAACGGGGACATGCAGGTATGCGTCCATGATGTCCAAGGATGCCATGAAGTCCCCCTGGTGGAGGGCCGCTATGATAGAACGGACCGACTCCATCCTGAATCGCTGCACCTTGACAAAGGAGTTGAGGGCCTTTAGGTCCAGGACAGGGCGAACCCCTCCCTTCTTGGGAACCACGAACAGATTGGAGTAGAACCCCCGAAACCGTTCCAGCGAGGGAACCGGCACAACCACCCCTCTGTCCAGAAGATCCTGGACAGCCCCGGACAGGGCTAGCCGACGATCCGGAGGAAGCTGGAGGTTGGATGGAAAAAATCTGTTTGGGGGACAAGAGAGGAACTCTATCTTGTACCCCGAGGCGACCACCTCGCAAACCCAACGGTCGGTCAGAAGAGAATTCCACCGATCCGCGAAGTCGTGAAGCCGTCCCCCCACCCGAGACCCGGGCGGGGGCAGACCTTCATGCGGAAGCAGGCTTGTCCGCAGGCTTGTTTGGTTTGTTAAACCAGGGGCGCTTACGCCCGGCAGCAGGGGCTTTTGCCCCTTGCGGACCTTTTCCAGCCGCGCTGGGCGCACGAAAAAAACGCTTAGGGGTAGTAAAAGTAGGACCTTGCTTGCGGCGAGGTTCCTTACCCTTCCCCGACTGAGGAAGCAAGGTGCTCTTACCTCCAGTGGCATCCTTAATGATGTCATCCAGGGATGCCCCAAAGAGCCGTCCGCCCTTAAAGGGCAAATCCACCAAGGCCTTTTTCGAGGACTGGTCAGCCGACCAGCACTTCAGCCATATAAGGCGGCGCAGAACCACTGCGTAGACAGAAGCCCTGGAAAGCAAAGGAATCGAATCCATAGCCGCCTCACAGAGAAACTTCTGACCCTGAATCAACTGCTCAGCCAGGTCCCTAGAGGACTCGGAAGCACCCTGGACCTCCAGATCCTGCAGCAGGAGCTTCGCCCTTTCAGTTAGCGTCTGAGCAACCAGGGCGCCGGCCAGAGCCGGCCTTACCGCCGAACCCACCACCGAGAACAGGGAGCGGGCCACGGCCTTCACTCTCCTATCAGCGGGGTCCTTGAAAGCAGGAGCCCCCTCCACAGGCAACGTAGTAGCCTTACTCAGTCTGGACACAGGAGGGTCCACCGACGGAGGAGTGACCCACTTTTTTAAAAAGTCCTCCTCCAGGGGGTAACGGGTAGCAAAGCTTTTAGGAACAGTAAAAGCCTTTTGCGGTGTATCCCATTCCTTATACAACAAATTGTCCAAATAAGGAACACAAGGGAATACCTTAGCGGTACGCGGTGGTTTGCGGAATCCAAAAGGGACTGACACCGCTGGTGTCTCCGCCACATCCTCTAAATGAAGAGTCTCACGTACCGCAGTTATAAGAGCTCCAACAAATTCCTTGTCAGCAGACTCCGCAGCAGAGTCATCCTCGCTGTCCATGTGGGTTAAGCCCGCATCCTCTGACATGACAGAACCAGAAGCAGCAACAGCGTTATCAGATTCTGCGTCAGAGATATCCCCAGAAACAGCCTCTGGGGGGGGCGCTTTTTACCCCCCAATCCAGCACTGGCAGCTTCAAACCTGGTGAGAAAAGATTCCAGGACAGCCGACACCGATTCAACAGATGTGGCAGGGGAAGGGGCGCTAAGGGTTAATTCCGGCATTGTGAGGAATGAGGGGCCTGATTCAGGCTCCATATTGCAGCTGCCGTGTCACCCCCACTGCCAATGGCAGGAAAAAAGTCCCCCACAGGTCACCTCCCGGCCGCTAGAGCACAGTCTGGGGCCCCCTGAGACTCACCACCCCCCTGGTACAGCGCGGTCTGTGAAGGACAAGTGTGTGCTGAGGAGAAGCTGCAGCGCTGCGTCTGTCCCCTCAGAGGATTTGCGGTCTTTTTTCCCCGCCGAAACGGCCACTAGAGGCCGAACTAGTGCCGAAAACGGCGCCGGCCACAAGAAAATGGCCGCCGAATAATACAAGCGCGGCTCCGGCAAAATGGCCGCCATTGCGCAGTTTTAAAAAGACAGTGTACCCAAAAAAGACAGTACACCAAAACAGCACACAGCACACACAAAAATGCCCAGAATGACCACCACAGTCCCCTGCAGCGACACAGAACAGCCCCAGCCATACCCGAGTGAAAAAAATATGAGCCCCAGGGAAAAAAAAAAAAACCCTGCACAGCCGTCACCCAAAGGGGGAAGGAGGGAGAGGAATAAGGGAGAGAGGAAAGCAGGGAAAAACCCTCAGTCGACCTCCCAAGGGAAAACATTCCAGCCAGACCACTTACCTGAGTAAGGGGCCACTACTTACCTGTCCTGCGACTACCCGGCTGGAGGTATCCCAGACAGACCAACGTCCGCGAACGGCATGGTTGTCAGCCAGACACACTGTGACAAGGCCATAGAGACCGGTCATATGTGTGCCCTAGAACCGAAGTTCCCCGGCCGCCCCTGGAGCAATGGGGCCTGTCGTGGACGTCCCAAAGCGGAGCTGAGGGCCGGCACACGCTCGAAGGCCGAACCTGGGGGGACTACAAGGGTCGAGGACCCAGCCTGTCACCCAGTCGGCTGTTGATAGAAGAATCGCAGGATTCAAAAATAAAATAAAAAAGCGAGGAAAAAACTCGCAAGATGCAAAAAAAAAATAAAAAATTTGCAAGAAAAAACTCCAGAGTCCAGGACTCCAGAGAGAGCCTGACTCTCCTGACGGTTAGGCAGAAACAAACTGAAGCTGCTGGAGCAGGGTGTGGGTTATGCCTGGGGGAGCCACGCCCCCTGGGAGGAGCGGCATGAAGGAAAGTTTTAACACCTTAAGTGCTGTAAGAATTCTGCCTAAAATCTCCTGGTAGGAAGAACATAACCCAAAGGATGCTGTGTCCGTCTATGAACGAAAGAGAAATCTGTAGGGTTATCTGAAGAGTGCACAGGAGATGACCGTGCAATCTGACAGCTTTGGAGCGTTTTTGCAAAGCGTGGGCAAATATTGCCAAATCATACCCAAAAAGAGTGCTGTAAAAAACAAAACAAAAAGGTGCTTCAACGAAGTGAGTGAGAAACTTGTATAGCGCTACATATGCGAACTGAATCGCCTCAAGGCGCTTCTCGTATCCATTTCCTACTATTTTTTTGCCTTCAGAATAGATGGGTTTTTATTTTTTTCTGAAGGCCTGATGATTCCTGGTTGGTAAAGCGTTCCATAGTCGAGGTCCTTGGACTGCGAATCTTCGTTCTCCTTTGGACTTGTATCGGGCCTTGGATATTTGGAGTAGATTTTGGTTGGTAGATCGAAGGACGCGGTTTGGGTTGTGACATTTAAATTTTTCGCATAGATATTGGGGTGCACTGTTTTGTACACATTTGTGCGTCAGGCAGAGTGCCTTAAACGTGATTCGATCTTTTTATGGGCAGTCAGTGAAGGGACCTAAGCGAGGGAGAGATTGATTCCCATGTTTTTTTCCCTGTTACAAGTCGTGCCGCCGTATTCTGGACGACTTGTAGACGAGCAATTTGGTATTTTGTGAGTCCGGGGTAAAGGGCGTTTGCATAGTCGAGTCTGGAGTTTATTATCGTTCCCACCACGACTGCTATGTCTTCTTTTGGGATAAAGGGAATGAGTCTACGTAGTAGATGCAGCAGATGGTGGGATCCGCTGACTACTGAACTTATTTGTGCATCCATTGTCATGTCGGAGTCAAAAGTGACTCCAAGACTTTTGACTTTGGTGCTAGGGGTGATGGTTTGTCCCAAAATGGGCGGGGGCATCCATGTTGTCGTAGCGAGTCTTTTTCCGTTGCCGTGGAACAGAAGAAGTTCTGTTTTTAAGCCATTGAGTTTAAGGTAACTCTCCGTCATTCAATTCTCTATCAGAGATAATGATCCTTTATCCTTTAAAGCGGGGGTTCACCCAAAAAATTTTTTTTTAGCATTACATTCTTTTTTTTTTTTTTATTTGATTGTCGTACATACCGTATTTTCACCGCCGCTTCCGGGTATGTAATCTGCGGGACTGGGCATTCCTAATTGATTGACATCCTTCCGACCGGCGCATACAGCGCGTCACGAGTTGCTGAAAGAAACCGAACGTCGGTGCGCAGGCGCCGTATAGAGCCGACTCGCAGTCCGGCTTCTTTCGGCAACTCGTGACGCGCTGTATGCGCCAGTCGGAAGGATGTCAATCAATTAGGAATGCCCAGTCCCGAAGATTACATACCCGGAAGCGGCGGTGAAAATACGGTATGTACGGCAATGAAATAAAAAAAAAACTGCCGATTGTCATTCTGACAATTCGGCTGAATGTAATGTTAAAACATTTTTTGGGGTGAACCCCCGCTTTAAGTATTAGTTTAAGGGTCTACACCCTCTATGCAACCATATTTTAGTTATTTGTCCTCCACCTAAAAGATTTCAGTTTGTTGTCCATCTGAGTTGTACAGTTTATAGGTCACAATAAAAAAGGTGGAAAAAGTTCTGAAATGATTTATCGTTGTCTCAATTATTTTACATTACAAAACCTGACATTTTAACAGGGGTGTGTAGACTTTTTATATCCACTGTATATCATCTATTGTTTTAACAATAAAGGCTCTATTTTAGAGTTACATGCAACCTGGATTATTGCATGCCAGCAGCCTGATTGATGGCGTGCTTCTCATCTTCTGAACCATTACGCATGAAAGCATCCCAGCTTTTTGCCTGTATTGTTGTTCTTAGGCTTCATCCCGTATAGTGTAAAATGTTAAAAATCAGAATTAAAAACCAAAACCAAAAAAAAAAAAAAAAAACTCAGTTTTTTGACCATCTGCGTTCCATTAGAAAGAATACTCTTTAATGGCATTAGAGGAAATCTTTCCAATAGTGAGGGAAAATTGACAGTTGTCACAGCAACAAGTTTTCCCACTAAAAGTTTCCTCCTCTATTCTTGTTCGGATAACAACTAAAATTTTAGGAATTTCCCTCACTTTAGTCCCAGTTGTCACAGGACAAATAAGAGTAAATCTCCCTAATGGGGATAGACAGCAATAACAACTGCACAGGGGCAGGAACTTCTTACCATAACAAAAAAATAAAGAAATGGTATTGGCTTCAGATAAGTATCAGGATGATTTCACATATAAGCAAAATGTACGTGTTAAAAAATACCCCCCCCCCAATAAAATCCACCATTTTGTTTGCAAGCTGGTCACACTTTCTGTACTCATTCAGCACCCTCACCTTCCTTTAGTACCAATACAACAAGGCCGTCCTTTAATTTCACAGTCCATGTGCTTCAATCCAGTGTGGTTATTTTTGGGCTGGTATGTGCATATCTAGAGAAAGATGAGCAATAGTGAGAACATTGATGGGTCATTTACCCACAGGCATGGCACTCTGTCTAACCCTATGACACTTACCGGCCATTTCGTGATGTCATCAGGCCAGACATGTGGTGTGATGGAAGCCGGCTCCTCACAAGTCCTTTAACACATCAAATCAACAAGGTCAGCTGAAACATAAGCCCACGTCCAATGCGAAGTATAACAGTAAACATTGATTGAACATTGAGGGTGACAGTGACATCATGACAAAAGTAATATGCGAATGGCAGACACAGCATTTACAAACAAGTCCAACAGCTTTAACCACTTCCCGCCCGGCCTATAGCCGATTTACGTCCGGGAAGTGGTTATGAAATCCTGACAGGACGTTCTAGAACGTCCTGCAGGATTTCATGCCGCGCGCGCCCGTGGGGGCGCGCATCGCGGCGATCGGTGATGCGGGGTGTCAGTCTGACAACCTGCATCTCCGATCTCGGTAAAGAGCCTCCGGCGGAGACTCTTTACCACGTGATCAGCCGTGTCCAACCACGGCTGATCACGATGTAAACAGGAAGAGCCGTCGATGGCTCTTCCTCACTCGCGTCTGACAGACGCGAGTAGAGGAGAGCCGATCGGCGGCTCTCCTGACAGGGGGGGTTCGCGCTGATTGTTTATCAGCGCAGCCCCCCCTCGGATCGCCACACTGGACCACCAGGGATGCCCACCCTGGAGCACCAGGGTGGGCAAAAAAAAAAAAAAGCCAGCAAAAAACAAAAACAAAAAAAGTCTAAAAAAATAATAAAAAAAAAAAAAAAAGATGCCAGTCAGTGCCCACAAATGGGCACTGACTGGCAACCTGGCAAAAATCAGTGCTGCCACCCCAGTGTCCATCAGTGCCACCCCAGTGTCCATCAGTGCCACCCCAGTGTCCATCAGTGCCACCCCACAGTGCCCATCCATGCCCAGTGCCCACCTATCAGTGCCCATCTGTGCCACCCATAAGTATCCATCAGTGCCGCCCATGAGTGCCCATCAGTGCCGCCCATGAGTGCCCATCAGTGCCGCCCATGAGTGCCCATCAGTGCCGCCCATGAGTGCCCATCAGTGCCGCCTATGTGTGCCCATCAGTGCCGCCTATGTGTGCCCATCAGTGCCGCCTATGTGTGCCCATCAGTGCCGCCTATGAGTGCCCATCAGTGTCGCATACCAGCGCCGCCAATCAGTGCCACCTCATCTGTGCCCGTCAGTACTACCTCATCGATGTCCATCAGTGCCATCTCATCGGTGCCCATTAGTGCCGCCATATCAGTGCCCATAATTGAAAGAGAAAACTTATTTACAAAAAAATTAACAGAAAAAAATAAAAATGTAATTTTTTTTCCAAATTTTCTGCCTTTTTTTAGTTGTTGCGCAAAAAAAAAAAAAAAATCGCAGAGGTGATCAAATACCACCAAAAGAAAGCTCTATTTGTGGGGAAAAAAGGACGCCAATTTTGTTTGGGTACAGTGTAGCATGACCGCGCAATTGCCATTCAAAGTGCGACAGTGCTGAAAGCTGAAAATTGGCTTGGGCGGGAAGCTGCGTAAGTCCCTGGTATGGAAGTGGTTAAACATTAAAAATCTCCCCTACATATGCAAACATTTAATGTCTGTGTGTTAATATATGTATGACCCTAGATATAGGCTAGGAGGTAATAATGGCTCAGCAGGGGCTTGCATTGAAGAGATGTAAACATTATTCATTACCTAGGAATTAACAGGCTTTGATGTGAAAGTCAAAGCCATGTTCCTACGGCTAAGCCAACTTATCACTGCTGCAGGTTAGCTATAGAACAGCACGTGTTAGAAAAGCTGGCTTCAACTCAAACGGGACATCGGTTTACAAGCAAGATTAGTGCCACTAGCTGCAATAAATTCTCTACGACAAATAAAACTACATACATTTGTGTTTAATTTACCGACACATTCCTACACTTACACATAAGTAATAATCTTGATGGCACTGTAGGAATAACTTGTTCTTTATTCACAAATTGCAGTTGCGGACAATGATGTACAATCCATAGCAACCAATTCGAATGAACAGATTTTGGCTGATGAATTTTCCCCAATTGCTATTGGTTACACACTCTGCTCAAAGACCATAAACTAAGAGGGCCACACATTGCACATCAAAATCTTCACTGAGGAGGACTAGTATAGGCGTTTTACAGTTTTTGGGAACATTATTTTTATTGTTTTAGCAAATAAAACAAACACAGTACAACAAAAAGAAGACAATGGACAAGGCACAGAACGCATTGGCAACCAGTGTTACAACTAGTTCAACTAAGGCCCTTTTCACACTACAAAATAAATCCGTTTTAATAATCCGTTTTAAAATCCGTCAGATAATGTTAAAAAACGGAAGTTATACGTCCTTTATAAAATATCATTAAAGTCTATGGGATTTTTTTATGTTCCGTAAAGATCCGTAATAGTCCGTTATAACATACGGACGTTAGTTATAACGGAATATGTGACGGGTCTTGCACTATTTTTTGTCAATTTTTTGTCCGTTGCAAGTAACGGATATATTAACGTCCGTTATATTTTAACATTGAAGTCTATGGCACATGGACGTTAGTAAATGTCTCCGTAAATGTCCGTTATGTTAACGGACGTTAATTTTACTGAGCATTGATATTCAGGGGAACCCCGCTGTCAATTTAAAACAAAAATGACGTGCGGTTCCCGGTAAATATCCATAACCAGACCCTTCAGGTCTGGTATGGATATTCAGGGGAACCCCGCCGTCAATTTAAAACAAAAGTGACGTGCGGTTCCCGGTAAATATCCATAACCAGACCCTTCAGGTCTGGTATGGATATTCAGGGGAACCCCGCCGTCAATTTAAAACAAAAATGACGTGCGGTTCCCCCTAAATATCCATAACCAGACCCATTATCCGAGCACGTTGACCTGGCCGGCCGCAGAAAAGAGGGGGGGACAGAGTGCGGCCCCCCCTCTCTCCTGAACCGCACCAGGCCACATGCCCTCAACATGGGGAGGATGTCCCCATGTTGATGGGGACAAGGGTCTCATCCCCACAACCCTTGCCCGGTGGTTGTGGGGGTCTGCGGGCGGGAGGTTTATCAGAATCTGGAAGACCCCTTTAACAAAGGGGACCCCCAGATCCTGACCCCCCCCCCTGTGTGAAATGGTAATGGGGTACACTGTACCTCTACCATTTCACGAAGGAAGTAAAAAGTATTGTAAAAAAAACACACCGACACAAAAGAATAAAGTCCTTTATTAAAAAAAAAAAAAAAAAACTCCAGCGCTGAAAAATCCACTCGTTCCCGGCTTCCTGCGTTGTCCTGATCCTGCGACGGGTGCGGGTGATCTCCCGCGATGAGAAGATCCAGCGTCGGGTGATCTCCGCTCCGGCGATGTAAAGATCCATCCATCCGGCGCAGCAGCATCCCGGACCTCCTCTCACCGCTGGGCACAGCCCAGCGAATGAGCGGCTGAAGCTGTGACATTTCTTATATAGAGGAAGCAGAGCCACCCGTCAGGTGACCCCGCCCCCTCTGACGTACCCTCTGCTACGTCACTGGGGAAGACCAAGAAGAGGAAAGACCTTTCCTCTTCTTGGTCTTCCCCAGTGATGATAAACCTCCCGCCCGCAGACCCCCACAACCACCGGGCAAGGGTTGTGGGGATGAGACCCTTGTCCCCATCAACATGGGGACATCCTCCCCATGTTGAGGGCATGTGGCCTGGTGTGGTTCAAGAGAGAGGGGGGGCCGCACTCTGTCCCCCCCTCTTTTCTGCGGCCGGCCAGGTCAACGTGCTCGGATAATGGGTCTGGTTATGGATATTTAGGGGGAACCGCACGTCATTTTTGTTTTAAATTGACGGCGGGGTTCCCCTGAATATCCATACCAGACCTGAAGGGTCTGGTTATGGATATTTACCGGGAACCGCACGTCATTTTTGTTTTAAATTGACGGCGGGGTTCCCCCTGAATATCCATACGACTTCTGGAGCTGGACTTCAAGAAAGGGTGAAATGTTTTTTATTAACGGACGTTAGAAAGGAATGATATAACGGATGTATACGGATATATACGGATAAACGGTAAAATATTTATCCGTATGTATCCGTTATTAAATCCGTTAATAAACGTCCGTTAATAGGTGTAATACGGATATTATAAAACGGACATACAATCCATAGTGTGAAAGAAGCCTAAGATCTACTAACCACCCACACCTCCCTCCCTCCCACCAGTGCAACAAATCCTACAGAGCGGATCAGGAGGGATAAATAAAGTAAAAGTAGACTCCACTGTAGAGCATTATTACACATGGTAAGAAAACAAATACCATATGGCTTTAATCCAGGAAATAGATAAAGTAGCAACATATAGAACAGATCAAAAAGATATTAATCAGGTAGGTGTCAGCAGGGAAGCCTCAAACCAAGTGTTGTCATAGCAGACAGCCAATCATGCCACACTTTCACTTTCTCAGACAACCCCTGCTCGAGCAAGTAGCTTTATATAGGAGGCAAAGCCTTATTAATCAAGCCTTTCCAAAATGTCAAGGAAGGGGCCTCAGGTTTTTTCCAGTGCAGTAACATAGGCTTTTGAGGATGAAATAATGAGATAAATAGGAACGTCCTCTGCGCTCTAAGAGGTGCAAGCTCCTCCACAAGCCCTAGGAGACAGACTGAAATAGTCAAAGGAATTGGAAGGGCAGTCAAGCTCATGAAAAGTACGGGTGACAGATTGCCAAAACTCCTGTATCTTCAAACAGTGGCAGAAAACATGGTCAAAGCCATCTGGAGAGGATGTGCAACGCCGACACTCTGCGGAACTAGAACTGGAAATTCTGTCTAGTCTAGCCAGGGTATAATAGATTCTGTGAAGCAGTTTAAATTGGATGAGGCAATCCCTATCCAACACCAGAGTTTTGAAAGGGTAATCGCACATATCCCAATCAGCTCCTTGAAAATTGGGAATCAAAAGGTAGCCACTGTTCACTGCATTTATCAAGTGCCTTTGGGCGCACAGTAAACAATTCCTTATAGACTTCTGACAAAGGTTTAACTACATCTGCACACAGAAGCTGATCCAAGTAAAAGGACCAAACCTCCAGGGTGACAGAACAAAAAACTGTGCGACAAAATTCATGTCCCAACTGCAGGTAGCGAAAAGGTACCAGTTTGAGAGACTAAATTTGGATTTCAATTGATCAAACTGTACAGAAGGTCCCTGCCTCAACAATATTCTTCACATGTTTAATCCCACATTGGGCTCAAAGTATAGGATCCCAGACGGCACTAAAAAAAGAGAAAAACGGAGAGAAGAGAGAACATGCAACCCCCTCCAGTTGCATTACCGTCTGTGCCTTGTCTAATGCACTGTAGCATGCATAAACTCAGTTTGGGGTAGGATAACTTGGGGACCCCAACAGTCCAAATTAGAAAGGCCTTCGTATGAACCCAGGAGAGAAGCTTCCAACATTAACTGCATCTCCATCATCCCTAAGCAGCCATCGTCACACAAATACCATTTGTCTGTGTAAAAAATATTTATAAAAGGTCCGGCAAGGCAAAGCTACGCTGACCCAAGGGTTCTTGAAGAACACAAATCCCTAGCCTAGGATGAGACAAGAGAAAAAAGGCAGAAACTGAAAAGACTGTCAATTCTCTTAAAATATGATAGAGGGACCCAGATAGAAGAAGAATTACGCAGGAAATAGGAAAACTGGTAAAAAAAAATGTTTAAAAAAAAAAAAAAAAGACGGATCTGGCCAAGGATAAGGCAAATGCTGCCATACGTCCAGCCTGCATTTGACAGTAGGGACCAAGGGCAGGAGGTTAAGTGCTGTATAACCCCCAACTCAAAAGGAAAATCTTTAACACCAGATACATAAAACTGGAAACCCAAGGTAAAGGACTATTGTGGTCCACTTGGGCCCGAGCCCCTTCAATCGATGGGGCTCGACTGGCCTTAACCCAATTACCCTTAAGATCAGAATACTTGGCAAAATTATAAAAAAAAAAATGTAAAACTGCTCCCACAGAAGGGCTAGGGTTTGGCAAAAAAAAAAAAAAAGAAGAAAGGTCAACAGCACAGAGAGCTGTACATTAATGGATGCCTCCCACATCAAATGCCCCCACCACCGCGACTTCGGAAGGGTGATGGCAATAGGATCCATAATAAGCGCAAACAGGGATGGAGAGACCGGACATCCCCATCGACCCCGCATATACATTTTAAAAACGTCCCACACCACAGGAAGAGCAGACAAGAGAGATATTGTCCTCCCAATAGCTAGAAAAGGAAGGTGCAACCTGGGCAGACAAGACTCCACCTCTTAATATCCCGGACTAAGTCACCCTGCACCATCCCTGACCCGTGACAGGAATCCAAGGAGAATAGATAAGGGGGTTTGGTCAGAGACCTCCTGGGAGATAGCTGGCACCCTGCACCACTTGTAACAAGGAAGCATTAGCAAATGCCAAGTACATCATCGAGGAGGATCATAGGTTTTAGATAAATGAATAACTTCTAGTATCAGGATGTTTCCATGGCCACAGTTCAGTCAAGGAGGCTGTAGCCGCCCAAGACTCCGAAGAGAAAGACCTTGTCAGGTTAGAAGAGTCAAGCGCAGCATCTACTGCATTCAAATCTCCTGCTAGAAAGGGGAAGGTGCATGCAGGAAGCCAATTTACCCAACAGGTCATACAATATTTGCACCTGGAATGGTGATGGTACATAGGAAAGGGAGGTCGGATCATATTGGTCCCATAAAGAATGATGAAGGGAATCTGGTAACCGAGGATGGGGAGATGGCGAAGGTATTGAATTTATTCTCCTCCTCAGTCTTCACAAGGGAATTGGGGGGCTTCAGTAACCAAAACTGCAATGTTTATCCACATAACATGTCACAGGAAGCACCCTCAAGGATAACAGAGGACAGAATTAGAACTAGACTTGCAAAAATGTAACATTAATAAGTCACCGGGACCAGATGGCTTGCACCCGAGGGTCCTTAAGGAACTCAGTCAAGTAATTGCCAGACCAATTTTTACGAACATTCTACTGACTGGAATGGTACCAGCTGATTGGAGAAAAGCCAATGTAGCACAATATTTTAAAAAGGGCCAAGATATATCCCTGGGAATTACAGACCAGTTAGCCCAACATCAAATTGTATGGAAGCTCTTGGAGGGGATGATAAGGGACTGTATATACAAGATTTTAGTAAGGACAATCATTAGCAGTAATCAGCATGGATTCATGAGGAATCGTTCTTACCAAACCAATTTATTAACATTCTATGAGGAGGTAAGCTGCCATCTAGATAAAGGAAGGCTCGTAGACATGGTGTATCTGGATTTTACAAAAGCATTTATGGACCATAGGGTGAGTACATGTATTGAAAACTGACTACATGGGCGAGTTCAGAGGGTAGTGATAAATGGGGAGTACTCAGGTACGGACATAAAATCACACACATAGGTTGGACTTGATGGACTTATGTCTTTTTTCAACCTTGCCTACTGTGTAACAAACATTCAAACACACCATCTAAGTAAAGATATTAGCAACAACAATTAGGTAGCGACCCACATGATCAAAGATAACCTGATGGGCTGGTACAGGGGACCGCCCTACTAATCAAAATAGACACCCCCTGGGCATAGGTACAATAAGTAGCACGCAGACCCCTCTGCACCCATGGGCGGTGTAAGGTCAAGACTCGGTTACCATCCAAATGGTTCTCCTGTAGGAAAACAATATGAGGTTTGATAGGTTTGAGGTATTAGAACATCAAGGCTCCCAAAACCTTTCATTCAAGCCTCCGATGTTCCATGACACCAAATTAAGTGAGGACACCAACATAAAATAAATTTTGGAGTAAATAACCACCAGGATAAAGCACCCACAACCGGAACAAAGGATTTCAGAGAACTTCACAGAAGAGGTATTGCAGGCAAGTAAAAAGGAAATATTGCACACGACTCACCAACAAAACATTTGAACTCACTGCTGCTGTGTAAAACTAAACACACACCAAAAAATCAGATACACACAGCCTGTACTCTGATTTTTACCCAATTATATAAGAAATGTGACCAATAATAATAAATAAAAAAAAGTCTACTAGTTCAATAAACAGCTGCAAAGGGACCGAGGCTCCAAACCATAGGAGGCAGAAGGACATACTGTATTTTAAAGAGTGAGAGGGCAGAACTGTACAATACTGTGCCACGGTAATGGGACCATGCAACCACAATCTTCATACTGGCGAGTGCAGTCAGAAAAACAAATGATCTTCAGGCTCAGAAGTCAATACGACTCTTACAACAGAAAGTAACATGGATACAAGGCAACAGGAACAATGTCCCAGTGAGAAATCCAAAAGGTATAAAGGGTGCCAATTCATTTGTTGGCCCCTATGGGCATATCAAAGAACTTCATGGTCCCCGATATGGTACTTGGAGCTGCTGACTTGGATCGAGCATACTATAAGCTATGTCTTTCTCACTCAGCCTACGTCAAACCTTGGTGAGGGATTAATTGCGTTTCTGTGTCTTCGACAAAAATCTAGGAAAAGCATTGATTTGTTTTTTTCAAACTGCAACTCCCGTCACTTCCTAGCTTCAGC
Source organism: Rana temporaria (assembly GCF_905171775.1). Classification (NCBI taxonomy): domain Eukaryota; kingdom Metazoa; phylum Chordata; class Amphibia; order Anura; family Ranidae; genus Rana; species Rana temporaria. Next base: position 106,334,451 of record NC_053500.1, read on the forward strand.
AAGAATCATGTCCCTGTCTTGGAAATTTAAGAAGTGTACCAGGAAGGGTCTAGGGGGAGGGCCAGAGAGGCGATTGCCAGTGGGGACCCTGTGAGCCCTCTCCACAACCTCAGTAGAAGGGATATTTGGCATATCTAGCAGCTGTTTAAAGAAGGACCCAGTAAAGATGGCAAACCTACCACCCTAATTATACTCCTCTGCCAATTTTCTGCATCCTCCACCTTGCTCAGCAGGGAACCAATCAGTGACTGCAGGTTGGATAACTACACCTTATGAAAGTCCCATTAATCTTCCACAGAGCTGATGCAATCTTCAGCCTCTAAGTCACCCTCTGATCTTATCCAGATCATGGTGGATTAGTGTGCACTCCGAGGCCAGATGGTCAATGCGAAGCATGAGCACCACCTTACAGCCCTCTATTGCATCCAGGATAGGCTTGGTGATTGCTGCTGGATCCTGATCTGCTGTTTGGGAGGAACCAGGAGCTGCAGCCAGCAGCGGGGAGCCTGTCCCAGGAGAAGGTTTCGAGATGTTCGTCTGCATCCAGGATGAACGATGTGCACCCGCTCCAGGAAGAAGACAAGATGGCACTGGGGGAATACGTGATGCACCTCTTCCTGGATCTTTGCAGCTTCGGGTACTGTGGTGGCATCCCTGAGCCTTTAGCCAAAATAATAGTGAGCACAGAGGGATCCAGAATAGGCAAGGATGCAGAGGCTGCCGCTAAGACACAGAAAAGTGTCCTTTAAAACATGAGAAAGGAACGAATGATCTCTGAGCTCTCGTTCTGCCCATTCGCCCGAGCTATTGAAATTAATAGAGATGGCTGACAAGCTTCGATGCCTCATGCTACTTAAAGGAGAAGTATTGCTATAGTTCAGTGGATCACAGGCGTGCAGTTCATTCTACACTCACGTGACCCGTTTTCAGGCAACAGTGGACTTTACGTCACTCAGCCGATCTAGGCTCTGGATCGATCACGACTTTACAGCCAGAATCCACCCAGATGCCTGGATCGGCAGCTGGCTGATCCTCTCAGTGAGCCGCTGGGCCAGCAGCTCCCGTCCCCTTCACAGTCCAGCGCGCCAGTGAGCAGTGGGGGGACAGAGCAGAGAGCTGGTGACTGACAGTGATTAGCAGTCTTTGATTGCTCGGTTTTCAGTTTATGAAACAGTGGGGGACAGATGCAGAATCAGACCGATGCTACATCTACTTAGGAATGATTTTTTTTTTTTTTTTTAACAAACTTTTATGATGTGTTAACTTAACACATCACAACACTACTGTTCTTTTGTGAAGAGCACTGTGTGGTGCCATTGTTCTATTCATGGCAGGCATTAAAGGGTGGTTATGAGGCTTTAAAAACTGCTAAATACTATAGAACAGTGGTCATCAACCTACTAACAGGTCAGGTTTGCAAGATAACCGAAATACGTCACAGGCGATATAATTTGCTGCTCAGTGATTGCAGTATTCTAGTCTGCATCTCCCCAAGGTAATACATAAAACCTAGCCTGTTGGTGGGCCCTGAGGACAGGGTTGATGACCACTGCTATAGAACATTAAAATTACAGGCTTTAGATGTTCATCAAATCCATTTTTTTGTGCAACTCACCGGGGGTCTTGATGGCACACAGCTCCTGAAACTCTCTTCTGACCATCCTGCTCAGGTGCATTATGTTCTGGCCACTTTATAAAAGTTGCCAGTGTTTCCTACCAGTGGAAAAAAAAAATACCAAAAGAATTGTAGATTAAGCTGATCTCCAGGCAAACAGCTAAGTATATAAACTAAATGCATACATGCCTTGAAAAAGTATCTCCACATTTTGTCATGTTACAACCAAAAACGTAAAATGTATTTTATTGGGATTTTATGTTATAGACAAACACAAAGTGGCACATAATTGTGAAGTGGAAAGAAAATTTGAAATGTTTTTCAATGTTTTTTTTACAAATAAATAGATATGTTTAAGTGTGGTGTGCACTTGTATTCAGCGCCCACCCGAGTCACTTTGTAGAACCGCCTTTCTCTGCAATTACAGCTGCAAGTCTTTTTGGGAATGTCTCTACCAGCTTTGCACATCTAAAGTGTGACATTTTTGCCCATTCTTCCTTGCAAAATATCTCAAGCTCTGTCAGATTGGATGGAGAGTGTCTATGAACAGCAATTTTCAAGTCTTGCCACAGATTCTCAATTGGATTTAGGTCTGGACTTTGACTGGGCCATTCTAACACATGAATATGCTTTGATCTAAAACATTCCATTGTAGCTTTGGCCATATGTTTAGGGTTGTTGCCCTGCTGAAAGGTGAACCTCCACCCCAGTCTCAAGTCTTTTGCATACTCAAAACAGGATTTCTTCTAAGATTTCCCTGTATTTGGCTCCATCCACTCCATCCATTTTTTACGGTGGGGATGGTGTGTTCAGGGTTATGTGCAGGGTTAGTTTTCTGCCGCACATAGCGTTTTTCTTTTAGGCCAAAAAGTTTAATTTTGGTCTCATCTGACCAGAGTACCTTCTTATGCGTTTGCTGTGTCCCCCACGTGGCTTCTTGCAAACAGGACTTTTTATGACACTTCCATAAGGCCAGATTTGTGGAGTGCATAAATAATCGTTGTCCCGTGGACAGATTCTCCCACCTGAGCTGTGGATCTCTGCAGCTCCTCCAGAGTTACCATGGGCCTCTTGGCTGCTTCTCTGATTAATGCTCTCCTTGCCTGGCCTGTCAGTTTAGGTGGATGGCCATGTCTTGATAGGTTTGCAGTTGTGCCATACTCTTTCCCATTTTCGGATGATGGATTGAACAGAGCTCCGTGAGATGTTCAAAGCTTGGGATATTTAAAGTTTAAACGCTTTAAACTTCTCCACAACTTTATTCCTGACCTCGCTCTGTGTGTACCTTGGCCTTCATGATGCTGTTTGTTCATGAAGGTTCTCCAACACAGTGGTCATCAACCCTGTCCTCAGGGCCCACTTACATTCCAGGAGAGAGAGAGGGAGAGAGGGAGAAGGGGAGGAGAGGAGAGATATATTTTTTGCCCCTGTACTTCAGTTTTGGGCACCAGTTCACAAAAAGGATATCGGGAAACTGGAGAAAGTGCAGAGAAGGGCAACCTAATAGATAAGAGGCATGGAGGAGCTCAGCTATGAGGAAAGATAAGAGGAACAGAGGAGATTAAGGGGGATATGATCAATATGTACAAATATATTAGGGGTCCATGTTGTGACCTTGGTGTTGAGTGTTATTCACTTTAAGGTCAACAGAGAGGAGAAGGGGACACTCTATACGCCTAAAGTAAAATATTTAATCTCCAAATAAGGAAAGGTTTCTCCACAGTAAGAGCTGTAAAAATTTGGAATAGACTCCCTCCAGCTCAGTAGATTGCTTTAAAGCAAAGGCCTGGATTCTTTCCTAAATGTACATATTTGGGTACTGACATTTATAGGCAACGTTGATCCAGGGCAAACCCGATTGCTTCTCAGGGGATTAGGAAGGAATTTTTCCCCTGCTGTAGCAAATTGGATCATGCTTTGCTGGGGTTTTTCGCCTTCCTCTGGGATCAACTGTGGGTATAGGACTGTGTATATAGAATCGTATGATATTTATTTTTATAGTTAAACTGGGTGGACTTGTGTCTTTTTTTTAACTTGACTATAACCAGGGCCGTCTTTAATATGGTTTGGGCCCTGGGCAAACATTTTTTTTGGGCCCCCCTCCAGCTTATTTTGGGCCTGGCTGGTTCACATGTATGTGTTTTGGCAGCCCTCATTTGTGCAGGCACAGCAGCCCATTGATTTGAATGGGCTTCCATGCCTTTGTTTCCTGCAGAAAAAAGGTGCATTCAGCATTTTAAAAATACATTTGCCTTGAAATCCATTCTGCTTTTGCACCATGCTACTTACCTGCAGTTCTTGCACACACAATCGCAATGGTTTTTAAAAGTGTGACCTAAACGTCTAAAAATGCAGCAAGTTTGACAGTGCGGGAACTGCAGATAAGTCACAGCAGACAGCAGAATGGACAGACAGTGCTGTATTTCATTGCTTGATGGGCATAGGTGTGCCGTGTACGCAGCCTATTACATGAGGCATGCGCTTTTCTTTGCAGGAAACGCAGGCATGGCGGCCCATTCAAATGAATGGGCTGCTGTGCCTGTGCAAAACACATACATGTGAACCAGCCAGGCCCAAAATAAGCCCATCAAGCAGTTAAATACAGACAGTAATGCCAGGTGCTCTGAGGCCTTACTCAGCCTGGACTGCAGGTCTGGTCTGTGATTTAAAGAGTTCCTCTATTTTACACATGGCATGGCATGGGGTCCCATGGTGCTAAAGCAGAATGGACAGACGGTGCTGTGACTCCCATGCCATGCCATGTGTAAAATAGAGGAACTTTTTAAAACACTGACCAGACCTGCAGTGAAACATCAAATATTATAAAGACTTTGGGCACACTTTACATTAGCAAACAGTGACATTACTTGAGGAGCAGGACATGAACAAGAAGTCAGCCTTTTGTAGATCAAACTGGGGATGCTCTAAAATCACATTCTAATTCACTTTTATATACAAGCAGCACCCAGTGGCAGGAAGGGAGAAGTGCACGTCTAAAGGGAAGCCAGGGGTGCTGTACATTTTAAAACACTGGGAAGGGACACTGACTGCGTGCCGCTGATGATTTTCAGCGCTGATTTGTGGTCAGCACAGGGGCTTAACGGGCGGCTCTGCTTTGGGCCCCCAACAGTGACAGGGCCCTGGGCAGCTGCCCCCGTTTGCCCTATGGTAAAGACGGCCCTGACTATAACTATATGGAAGCCATTTTGCAAAGGATTTATATTTCTGCCCATCCATAAGATATACACAGCCTCATTATAAAGCACAGCCAAGGAAATGATGCCACTTACAGATAAAGAATACAGTGGTGTCTCCCCTTCACCCCCAGACTGCTGACTGGACAGTAAAAAAGCAGCAGGAGACTGATGAGGTCACCGGTCTGCTGACAAACCTCTCTTCTCCTATTAGCATGTTGTCAGCACCTTTGCATGAGGCAAGTTTGTCTGAAAGACAGGAAGTCCCAGTGCTGCCCCAACCTCTTCTGAGCTGACGGCTAGTTTTATGGGGGATTGAAAGGGGCTTATATGAAGTCAGATTCCATACACGCACTAGTTTATTACTTGAGAGCTCAGCTTTAGGTACACATATTGCACTGAAAATGTTAAACTGCAACTAATCTTGTGTCTAAAGAATTTTTCTTTTTAGCTGGACAATTATTGTCATTGTAACAGGAGTGACTTTAGGGGCACAGGGTGAATGAGAACCCCACTATGGTCCGTGCTAGTCACATTTAATGCGGTCAGATATTGTATATATATATATATATATATATATATTGTGTGTTGGCTGATGTATACTAGTAAGCTTGCTGTGATGAAAGGGGTGGGGTGTGATTGCATTCCATTGTCTATTGTGGTAATTAAGTCTGCTATGTGGATTGGAGCTTGGTAGACAGTCTGCATACCTATTATGGGATGTTCAAGTGTTTTGCTGTGAGGAAAGGGGGGGGGAATCACTCCAGCAACCCCCCCTGCTAAGACTGTTTACTGAAGGAGAAGTTTGAACACACCTGACCGGTATCACCATTGTCATTGGACAATTTAACCCACCCTGTTTCCCAAGGGTGGGAGGGATGTATTTTGAAGAGGAATGTATTACCATGTGCAGATAATAAAGATTCATTCCCTGTTTTGAACCTCAACCAGAGCTGTGTGTCTCGTTTCTGGGGGTAATTCTTATCGGTCGTGTTCGTTTGCCTGATTGTGGAGTGTCGATAAGGTGTCTTGGGTGGAATGGAATATCGTGTACGGATTTAACCCCTGTCCCATTTGGGGTTCCGTTACAGTCATCTAGTGGCAAATTAGTGTTTATGTGGTTAAAGCAGAGTGGTGCCCATCATTCTTGATTCCTTACCGAGCAAACCCGCTTTAGTGTCTGCACACACCCCGATTTATCATTTTGAACGCAACAGCCTGACTCCCGTTCTAGATCATGCTCTCTGTGAATCAAGCGATCAATTTGTGCATCCCGACGTATGCAGGGCGAAAACTTTGCTCCAAGGTGAATCAGAGCTATCTGAAAGATACAAAGTCCAGAATATAAAATCGGGTATAACTAGTCATGTAAATAAAGGGCAGATATCAAAGTATTTTCAGGAAAAAAAATGAAGGTGCACACCCTACCCCGTTTCCACATGCACTTACCTTCATGGGTGATACGTCTTCACAATCTATGCAACCGGGCGCAGTGGGACCTGTAGTTTAAAAACTGTGCTGTTCCTCTTCTTTCCCTAGGGACACTGGGATGGATCAGAGTGGTTCTGATTGGTCTGCACCAGGCTGTGTGGATGGTAAATCTGTTTCGCCAATTTAGGCAAGTAAACGTGGGGGACCAAGGGGAGGGGAGAGTGTAGGGTGCTAGTTTACCTTTTAATTTTTTTCTAAAAAGGTGAACACTTGAAAAGGGGAACTGTACTTCCAAACCCGAAAGGAGTGAACTCCTGCACAGTCATGGGCGTGACATCTTAGGACGGCCAATAGAAATAGCTGGGGATCAATACCTGAAAGCCCCCAGGCTTAAGATGTCAGTGAACAGCAGGGAGATTTGGGGGATCACAGATGAGTGTACTTCCACTTTGAAGTGGAACTAAACCCTCCTGTCTTTTACAGTTAAGGAAGCTGCCATTTGGTCTGTTAGATCTGCAGCTGCTATAGCGCTGCACATGTGATCAATTAGGACTCCGGCCATTTGATGTTTTTTTGGAAACAGTTAAATTGATGGGTTTAGTTCTGCTTTTAAGAAAATGTGAAATCACATGGGAGGATGGGAGGGCCAGTGGGGATCAGTGCTCCAGACCATATAGCAATGTGTCACGGCCCATTCCCTGCACCCCTCTGCATATTGGAGGGGGTGGGGGGGGGGAGAAATCACACTCTGTTCTACACACTGCTGATCAATGTGCTCTACTGTACGAACTTCTGACCTCTGTACAGTGCCCCCACTCTGCCCTGCTGACCCCTGTACACTGCCCTACATACTATTGACAGCTGGACATTGCCCTGCATACTATTAACCACTGGACACTGCCCTACATACTACTGACCCTCGGACAACGCCCTATAAAACTAATAAACCCTGGACATTGCCCTACATACTACTAATGCTGCGTACACGCAATCGATTTTCGGCATGTAAAAAAAAAGTTTTTCAGCATGTAGAAAAAACAAAGTTTTTTCCAACTTCATCGTTAAGACGTTGCCCACACACGGTCGTTTTAAAAAAATGCTCTAGCAAAGGGCGGTGACGTACAACAGCACTATAAAGGGGAAGTTCCAATGCGCATGCCACACCCTTTGGGCTGCTTTAGCTGATTTTGTGTTAGTAAAAGACGATGTGCGCTTTTCAGTCTGTTACAGCGTGATGAATGTGCTTACTCCATCACAAACGGTAGTTTTACCAGAACGAGCGCTCCCGTGTCATAACTTGCTTCTGAGCATGCGTGGGTTTTTCACGCTGTTTGAGCCCACACGCGATCTTTTTTTACAACCCGAAAAACAACATCGCTTAACTACTTGCCGACCGCCCACCGTCGTTATACGTCATCACTTTAAAGATGAATATCTCGGTAACGGCAGCAGCTGCTGCCACAACCGAGATATTCATCTCTTCAGTGGGCGGTCCGGTACACGATAACGGCGGTCTCCGCGGCGGATTCGCCACGAGATCGCCGTTATCGGTGGCGGGAGAGGGCTCCCGCCGCTCTCCCGCGCCCTCCGCCGCTTACCGTAGCCGTCGGTAGCGGCGGAGGCGATCGGGACCGTTCGGCAGCTGAGCGAGGTTACGAGTGAAGGAAAAATCTCCTTCACCCGTCCCCATAGCTCTGGCGTCTTAAAGCAACATTTTTTTTTTTGTCATTTGAAAAAATTACATTTTCAATTTTTTTTTTTTTTTTTGCATTTAAGCCTAAATATGAGATCTGAGGTCTTTTTGACCCCAGATCTCATATTTAAGAGGACCTGTCATGCTTTTTTCTATTACAAGGGATGTTTACATTCCTTGTAATAGGAATAAAAGTGATAATTTTTTTATTTTATTTCAGTGTTAAAAATGTTAAAATAAATAAAAATAAATCCGAAAACCAAAAATTTTTTTTTTAAAGCTCCCCTTCCCGACGAGCTCGTGCGTAGAAGCGAACGTATACGCGAGTAGCGCCCGCATATGAAACCGGTGTTCAAACCACACAAGTGAGGTATCGCCGCGATTGTTAAAGCGAGAGCAATAATTTTTGCCTTAGGCCTACTCTAACTCAAAAAATGCAACCTGTAGAATTTTTTAAACGTCGCCTATCGAGATTTTTAAGGGTAAAAGTTTGACGCCATGCCACGAGCGGGTGCAATTTTTAAGCGTGACATGCTGGGTATCATTTTACTCAGCGTAACATTAAATTGGGCCAAATTTATTGTTGTCTTATTTTTTTATTTAAAAAAGTGAATTTTTTCCAAAAAAAGTGCGCTTGTAAGACCGCTGCGCAAATACGGTGTGACAAAAAGTATTGCAATGACTGCCATTTTATTCTCTAGGGTGTTAGAAAAAAATATATATAATGTTTGGGGGTTTTAAGTAATTTTCTAGCAAAAAAAAAATGTTTTAGTCTCGTAAACACCGAATCTGAAAAACAGGCCCGGGGCTTAAGTGGTTAAAACGTTGTTAAAAAATGCAGCATGTTCGAAAAAAATTTTGGTCGTTTTTCAGAACCCGAAAAATGATGTGAAGCCCACACACGATCGTTTTAAATGACATTTTTTTAAAACGTTGTTTTTTTCATGCCGAAAAACGATCGTGTGTACGCGGCATTACACTTGCCAGAACTCAACCTGGGTAGTCAGGTGAGAACAGACAACTGAGCCAGAATTAAGGTCATCCAGGCCTAAAACTAGTCAAGCAAGTCAGCCTGCAGTACCAGTTGTTCTGCCTTCATGATGGGCTCCAATGGTTTTGGGGTGACCATTTACTCCCCAGGCATGAAACAAAATAGTAAATGTTAAATTTCTCACTCACCAACGCCATCTTTTCAAATAGGCCAAGTTAATATTTTTACAGCAAAGTTTAGTTCATGCTACCCTTGCTATTTTTTTTTTTTGAAGGGTACCACACCCCAGTGAGCTTTCGTCTCTTCCATGTTGCCAAGGTAGCTCTCCACCTCTTAGAGTTTGCCTACCCCTCACTTTTCAAAATTTATATCCATTGCAACGAATACAGGAGCAGTAGAAAATTGACAGCATGGAAGTGTAACGGAGAGAGGTGTATGTGGTCACTATGATAAGAGGTCAGAACATTACACTTACCGAACTTGGGCCTATCCAAAAGTTTTCCTGCTGTATGTATTTCACACTCTCATACACACCTTTGTTCCTAAGGACCTAAAAAACAAAAGACATAAGCTATAATCTGCTACAAAAACATGGAAAATATAGATGTAAATCAATATGAGATATTGGTCCCTCCATTTCCACACGTTTAATACAATATTTATCATTGTAAATACACCACTTTTGCATGTGATTTTACATGCGTTCAGAAGTGTGCAAAAAACACGATTCGTGTTTGAGGTGCTATTTACAGTTAATGGCACACAGACACAGCAAGCAGATGTGCGCAAATTTTTTTTGCCAACCGCGCCAAAATGCTCAGCTGAAAAAAACACACAAAGAATGAAAAGATATGAGCTACTCTTTCGCACGAAGAGCAGCTCACTGAAATAAATGGGTTGCCTTATGTGTGTAGTGTGATACCTGACTTTGTGTGACAGTGTGAATGGGCTCTTTCTGTTGTTGGGAAATATTTATTCAAACACATTTAATACAGGTTCCTTCATGACACTGATGTTACAGAGCATATGTAAACATATATGGGTTTTATTAAGACAGAGTACAGCAGAGGCAGTTTGCTTTCATATGTATAACCCTGTATGAACAGACCAGCATTGAGGAAAATGAAGTGTCGCTTCTCTTATTCACAGTAAGAAAAATATATACATACAAATACACTGAAAAACAGTGGCGGCCCATCCATTAGGGGCCCCCCTATAAAAGTGTCCGGCCCCCTGATCCACATTCCGGGGCGCCGGACGCATGGATTCAAAAAAAAAGGGGTGTTTTTTTTTGAAGCACGTGATTAGAGGCAGAGGCTCCAAAAAAAAAAAAAAAGTGGGCTTGGGGTGCAGAGCACTGCACCCAAGGCCCACCCAGTTGTGTGACAAAAGCAAATGAATATTCGCCATTGTAACACGGATTCTCCTTCAGGCCAATCTGGAAGCAAGTCGTCACCCAATTGGCCGAAAGGACATCCAATCGGATTGGCCGACAGGAGGAGGGAGGAGACACAGGTGATGTGAGGCAGCAACCGGACAGAACAGCTTGGAGCACTGCCAGCAAGATGGGGTAAGTGAGGGGCACCAACCTACTCAACCGACCCGGGGGGGGGGGGTGTGTGTGTGTGTGTCATCCGTGACAGGTGGATCGTTTGTCGCCGCTGCCCACCCCTAAAAAAGAAAACAAAAAAACACCAACTGCCACTGCAAAAAAAAAAAAAAACACACATTCAAGTTAAATCTGTAGGGCATTATTAAAAGAAAACATTTTTATGAAAGCAATTCAGTCCCAAAACAAAAAAAAGAAACAAAACCAATATCTGTTCATTTTAAAAGGAAGCAAATGAACGATATTAGGATATCAACTTGCCAGTTCAGTGGCGGTGTGTTGCGCAAATCCAATGGGTGCAATGCCATATGTACCAATGGCAAGCAAAGTGATGAGCACATGGACAACTGTGACCCAATAGGTAAAGTAAGGCCTGCAAAAAGAATACAAAAAATAATAATAAGTTGACTATGCACATGCCAGCTATGTTCCTAAAAAGTGCATATGTGCACAAAACTTTTGCAAACTATACAGCTTTAAAACAAGTCCCAACTGACCTCTGTACTACAGGCAGTGTGGAGTAATTGAACTGCAAAAATCACAACAGACTTTGCTGTTTAGTTTAAAAGGCTCATAGAAAATGATAAAGGAGCTGTGATTTCAAAGTCTCGGTTAAGATTTTTGAAGATGAAATTCTTCATAATGCCTGCAGTTCAAATAGATAATTTTTAAAAGGTATTTTAATGCTAGTGAGAAATGTGTGTTCCATAAAAAAAACATACTTTCCCATTAACCCCTTGCCAACCGGCGGCTGACTATTTACGGCCGCAAGGTGGCTGCCAATATACGGCCTCCGGCCGCGCGCCACTGGGGGGCACGCGCGCCTGGCGGCCGCGATGTCCGCCGGGCACCCGCGATTGGCAGTCACAGAGCCAGGGACGTGGATCTCTGAGTGTAAACACAGAGATCCACATCCTGTTAGGGAGAGGAGACAGATGGTGTGTCTCTTGTACATAGGGACAACCATCGGTCACCTCCCCCAGTCAGTCCCCTCTCCCACAGTAAGAATCACCTAGCAGGGAACATATTTAACCCCTTGATCGCACCCTAGTGTTAAATGTTGTTTGGCAGCCACGTCGCACGACCGCGCAATTGTCATTCAAAGTGTGACTGTGCCAAAAGCTGAAATTTCGCCTGGGCAGGAAGGGGGTATATGTGCCCAGTAAGCAAGTGGTTAATGTTGTGGACAATGCAGCTACCAAAATGTGAATGATTAATACCATATTAAATCTCACCTGTGACTGTCAATATGCTCCAGTTGGTTCTGCACTGTGCTGCTTATACTCCGCCTGTAGGTTCTGTTTAGCCAATTCCCAACAACGCCGAGGCCGTAGAGGCGCTTCTTACGATCAAAGGCAAAGTGTTTTACCTGAGATGCAATGCGCTTCCCTCTACGAGGGTGGACAGCCAAAGTAGGAGAAGGCCTCACAAATTCTCTCCTGCAAAAAATAAAAACATATCATTGCCTCTTAATCATCAAAACAATCTCTTGCGTTTATATTACGCCTAGAGTTTTTTCACCATCCTGTTCCTTTTCCTTGTGACCTGCAATAATGACAGCTGCACTCTTATAGGATGCAATGGTCACAATTCACTTACCTTTATTATTTCACATAAATACCAATATCCTGTGTAGTGCAGGCATTTTTGCCTTTTAATATTATATTAATGTTGTGCAGTGTTATTCCATGGCTAATGCTATAAATCGGTATTTGGCACCACCTAGTGGCTAAAACGTGAAATGGACTTCATTTATTTTTGTTTTCAAGAACATGGTGAAATATTATGCAAATGACCTACCCATGAACACTCGGGGCTGAAGTGCATGCTGGGTAGGAGATAAAAGGCCCTGAGGTGGCCATCTTGGGTCTCTTGTCCCTGGGACGCATGGCCTGCCAGCAGAGCTCTGTTTGTGTGTGGGTTCCATAGAGCTCTGGCCTACATCAGGCGGAGCAGAACACCCCTTTGATTCTGCTTTATACCACAGCGTGCTGGAGCAGCCATGTGGTCGAACCAGAGACCCTTGAAGGAGGTAACTGAGGACTCTCGGTCGCCTGTGAAACAGAACAGCGTGACAGTGTGGTCGCAGCAAACAGACTGAGATCCTGTGGAGCTGAGGTATCCATTTGTCTGGACCTCGTGTGGTGAGAGGTCTGATGCTCAGAACTTTGCACTGCTTTTCACACACCTAGACTGATTGCATAGTGTTGCTGGGACCGGTAGTTCCACGGAACAGTTCAGTTCAATAGAGTCACCTGTGCATAGTCCTCAAGCCTGATTTAACTATTTAGTGACTACCGCTGGAGGTACATTTCTAAGAGAAGTACACAGATACTTTTCACAATTTAAGCTACTGTCCTATGTTGTTCTACATTGCTTTATTGATCAGAGAACCCTTTGGATTACAATCTTTGTCTCACAATAGCTAGCAGAAGACAGAAGAAAGAAGACCAGAGAGACTGTACTGTATTCTTACCGCAAGGCCTTGCAGTGCTGTTACCACTTACTAGAGGCTGTAGGGGGAATATTGAGTTAATTATACTGCGATATATCATTCTTGCCAAATACTGTGTGCCGCATAGTGGGTTTCACAGTGTCTACATGGTGTGCTGGAAGTGGGAAGGTGCTCGGTGCTGAGGTTGTTGCCAGAGCATTAGTCCCACTTGGAGACACTCCTGCCGAAGCAATACAGGTGGCTCTCAGACGATTGCCACCTACAATCTTTTGTCTCATTATTGTATACCAATTGTGGTTCCATGTTAACGATAAAACCTGTTCTAGTAAATGTACCTTTTGTTTTAACACAATTTGTTGTGAGGCTTGTTAATTCTCCAAACAGGTGTAGCAGTGTATGCCCGGGTAACAACACAGGTAAAGTGAATATAAACTGTGTCTATTCACCTGTCTTTTATTATTGAGCTTCACACCAGCACTGCACCACAGCTGTGTCGAGGGGAGTGAGACCAAATTATTGGAGGTGTTAGAGCAGAGTACAGGCCCAATCAATCACCAGCGACTCCTTCGGGGGTGAGCGCTACACCTGTTTGCTTACTTTTGGCTTTGCTCAAAGTAGAGGTAAAAGCATATCCATGTTCACAGAATATGGTGTGCAGGCTTGTCCCAATACCAATCCAGTGGGTTAGTTAATGTAAAGAAGAAAGGATCGCCACTACTCCCAACCAGTTAAGATGAATAAATGATAAGGAGCAGCCTCAGCCTACATGTCTCCACCAAACCATACATCCTGATGCATTTTGTCCTGCCCACCGGGGCTTAGTCATGACTATAACTAAACCCCATTGGGTGGTACGCAATGCATCAGGGTGTGTGGTTTGGTGGAGATATGAAGGCTGAGGCCGCTCTGTTAACATTTGTACTCAGAGTCTCAGGTTACCGTACTAGGAAGGTCTGAGGGGAAACGGAAAAGTGACCTGGGGTGTGCCGGGGTCACGTGGTCAGTATGCCTTAAAAGGGGGCATACCCAAGTAGAAGTAAAAAAGAGAAGAAATAGCAAGAAAAAAGGGGGAAGGGTGGGTGGGACATGAGAAACCGACGACAGGAAAAGGATAGCCTTCCACTTATTCAGCTGGGTTGGTTAAGGGTAGCGACAATCCATTCCTCTTTATAAATACCAATGTCATTTAAGTCGATAATGGCTTGACCACCAATGGCATTCATTAACTTGGATGCCACGGTTTACAAGTTAAACATTTTAGAGTGTGAAATTTATACCATATATCACAGCACACGCAATTAAAAAACTGTAGAAACCTCTATAGCCTGTTAATAGTCAAACGCAGCTTGCTAACAAGGTGGACTTGTGCTGGACATCAGTTTAAGATGCTTCTCAGATCATTCCTAGTCCACTGACAATTTAACCTCCTAAGCAGAATCAGCCTACCCTTGCAGTACACAACACTCTGTACTGCATTAGAAGTGGCAGGTTATAACCATAAATGGTTAAGCAGGCTTCTTCTATATACCCATTTCAGAGCTCTGCTCTGACTTATTCCATTTTGTGTAAAAAATAAATAAAAGCTTTATACTCACCTGGAAGGACTCTACTGCACCCACAGTATCATTTATACTTACCAACAAAGCACTGCCCTGTTGGTATACACCAGCAGAGTTAGCCCTCTAAACCAATTTGGTTTGGCAACCACAGTTACACTAATAATTCTACAGTGTCTTGAAAAAGTATTTATACCCCTTGACATTTTTCAAATTTTTGTCATGTTACAACCAGAGCGTAAATGTATTTTATTGGGATTTTATGTGATAGACCAACACAAAGTGGCACATAATTGTAAAGTGGAAGGAAAATGATCAATGGTTTTCAAAAATATTTACAAATAAATACAGCGGAACCTTAGATTGTGAGTAAAACACGCTCAGTTGGTACAGATGGCGGAGCAGAGGTATCTTCTAGCATGAGAGGAAAGTCTTGTTATGCGACTCATTTTCTTTCCACCACTGAAGAGGATCACCACTTCTGTCAATTACTGGCTCCTTCAAATAGAGATAAAGTTCATCATCCAAGCCGATTCATGCACATTCAGAAAAATCCTTTGCACGATGCCCCAATAGCACGCCAACCATGGCATCAATTCGACTACGATGAAGATTCTCTTCTGCTCATTGTCTTTTTTGATGTTTGTCTGTTTTTGCAGCATCCTGCTATTCCAGATTAGTAACCTGCTCTTCCAAACTTGATCTTTCTCCATGAACCTTCAGCAGCTCGTGTTGATCTTCTGTCAGACATTATTTTGCCTTGGCCAATACATCATCAGAAGAGAAAGAATGATTCTTGCATCGGTGAGGCTGTTCCTCATGACCAGCCTGAATGTTTTAATGCCATGTGTGTTGGGTCCTTAATTCTCTTGAACACTCTCACACACAGGATGACAGATGACACAAATGCGTTGTGTTGACCTCTTCAGTGTCACGTCCTCTATGAGGAACAAGATCAAGATCAATGATCAGCAAGCGGACAAATATATCCCCCATGTTCCCCCAGAGCTTGCTTCTGTTCCAGCATTCTTTGCAGCATGTGAAGTGTTGAATTCCAATGTGTTGAAACAGCCTGAATTTCGCTGTTTTGGGGTAGGCCAAGGTCTGCCTAAATGCACCTCAGTCGCTGCTTGTCAAGAACTGAATAGTGGAAATGGCCTGTGCACCTCTTCAGCATGCCAATCGTATCCATCAAAGCTCTCTGGCTTGACAGATGATCATTTACCACAAGTTGCAGGGTGTGTGCCAAGCAACTGAGGTCAGACACTCCAGCAAGCCTCATTCCTCTCACCATGTTTGCGCCGCTGTCATGAAGCACAAGCATCACTTGGTCTTTGTTTATTCCCCAGTCTTAAAGGGGTTGTAAAGGTTCATTTTTTATTTTCTAAATAGGTTCTTTTAAAGCGGAGGTTCACCCAAATAACTTTATACAAGACTAAATTCTTTATACTACCGGCATGTACAGTAGGCACTTTTTTTTTTTTTAGGCTGTACATACCTTATAATCTATATTCGCAATCCGGCTTCCGGGTACTTCTCCTGCAGGAGTAGGCGTTTCCAAGCTGAGCCGCAATGTAATCCGGGCGTTCGCCCAGATGATTGATGTCTATCAGAAAATGTTCCCCCCGGCGGATAAGGCCCCGCCCCCCATATTGCGTAGGCGCGTCACGGAGTTTCTGAAATGAGCCGAACATGTAAAGGGGAGAGACTGCTCTACACGGCGCCTGCGCACCGACTAGGAGCTGTGTAGAGCCGACTGCGCAGGCCTTATCCACCGGGGGGAACATTTTCTGATAGACATCAATCAGCCCAGATTACATTGCGGCTCAGCTTGGAAACGCCTACTTGCCGGATTGCAAATATAGATTATAAGGCATGTACAGCCTAAAAAAAAAAAGTGCCGACTGTACATGCTGGTAGTATAAAGAATTTTATATAAATGTTATTTGGGTGAACCTCCGCTTTAAGCTAGTGCATTGTTGGTTAACTTACCTTTTCCTTTGATTTCCCTTCTAAATGTTTTTTTTTGGTCAGAATTTCTCACTTCCTGTTCCTCCTCAGTAAGCTGTTCTGAATGACTAACCCGCAACCAGAACGGCTCAGATGATGGGGGCAAGTTTACAGAAAGTGAGAAATTCAGACAAAGAAAAAAAAACATTTAGAAGGGAAATCGAAGGAAAAGATAAGTGAACCAACAATGCACTAGCTTAAAGGAACCAATTTAGAAAATAAAAACCAAACCTTTACAACACCTTTAACCACTTCCGGACCGCCGCATGTACATTTACGTTGGCAGAATGGCACGGACAGGCACATCAACAAACCTGTACGTGCCAGCCCAGACGTGGGTCGGGGGTCCGATCAGAACCCCCCCCCCCCGGTACATGCAGCGGTTCCTGTGGCTGTCCGAGCGATCCGGGGATGAGGGGCGGCTGTTCGTTTTTGTCCGCCCCCTCCGGATCGCTCTCCGCAAATCCGCGCGCTCCCCCTGCGTGTCACTTCCTCCTCCTGTGTAAACACAGGAAGAGGGAAGTGATGTGATCTCTCCTCTCGGCTGTATTTTCAACCGCCGCTGAGGAGAGATCACATCACACAGTGAGTCTGCACAACACTACACTGACACCAGGACACACAGGCACATTAACCCCTTGCGATCACCCCACCCCCCTGTCACAGTGTCACTGAATGCAGTGATCATATATGTACTGATCACTGCATTTAGTGTTTTAGTGTGACAGGCAGTTAGTGTTAGGTCCAGGGTAGCCCCCGTACCCCCACAAAGTTTTAACCCCTTGATCACCACCCTAGTTAACCCTTTCACTCTCTATTGCCAGTGTCACTAAGCAATCATTTTTCTGATCGCTGTATTAGTGTCGCTGTTCCCGCTAGGTAGCTATTTTTTTTTTATTGCGATTTTTTTTTACTAAAGACATGTGGCTGAATACATTTTGGCCTAAATGTTTGACTAAAATTTAGTTTATTTGATTTTTCTTATAACAAAAAGTAAAAAATATATATTTTTTTCAAAAATGTCGCTCTATTTTTGTATATAGCGCAAAAAATAAAAATCGCAGAGGCGATCAAATACCACCAAAGAAAGCTCTATTTGTGGGAAGAAAAGGACGTGAATTTTGTTTGGGAGCCACGTCGCACGACCGCGCAATTGTCTGTTAAAGCGACGCAGAGCCAAATTGTAAAAAACCTTTGGGTCATTTGGCAGCATATTGGTCCGGTCCTTAAGTGGTTAAAGCATGCCTAGACACATTTCTCTAATGTACTCCCCAGTGTGGGATCCTTGCATCACCTTTGTATTCAACACCAATTGCCTTTTATTCAATCCGCTGTCAATGAAGTGGCATGTAAGACTCATTAGTTACTCTGTTGGTTTGAGAATACTTTTCACTGTTCAGTGGGTACCTTGCGGCTCAGCTCTGGACATCAACCGCTGAAATCCACAGCCAGACACTATTGTAAATGGTTGGTTATCCGTATCCATCATCTCTGCAATTGCTTTGTCCAGCTGTTGGAATCTTCCATCGGAATTTAGCCACTTAGCTTTTTTCTGAAACGTATGTTTTATTGTTTGGTGAGATTGTGGCATTTCACTTTGTGATTAAGTTTGTTTTCTCTGTGCTTCATTATATAATTCAACATGATGAACTCTTATATGGGCCCAAAGATTTGACGTATTTCTATTTTTTGCAGTTGATCCCATGCTCACATTGTTTGTGCATGTGTTGCACACTGCAGCTTTTCCTGCAGATAGTTGAGACGAGAAATAGTGCTGGCTGGCACCTTGCTGTGGGGGGTGGGTGCTGGCTGGTACCTTGCTGTGGGGGGTCGTGGGCGGCTGCTGGCTGGCACCTTCCCGTGGGTGGCTGCTGGATGGCGTACCTGCCCAAGAGACGAGGAGAGGAAGGCTTAGGCCCAGTGCACGGAGGCACAACAAAGTTGTGTGCACGTTCCGCGCACTGTCTGTGGGCTACTGGGCCCCAAGCAGAAGGCCATGGCCCGCAGATATCAATATTGGTCTAGTTTGCGACAGATACCGATGTTTCGAAAAATGCGGATATTGGCCCGCAATAATCGCCCTAGCCGACAATCGGTCGATCCCTACTTTTCAGATATTTATTTGTAAAAAAAAAAAAATTGAAAACCACTTATCACTTTCCTTCCACTTCACAATTATGTGCCACTTTGTGTTGGTCTATCATAGCTATCTTTAAATAGTGGGCCGCAGTCCGGATCAAGTCACTGTCCTATCTGGACCCACCACGGTCAGGCCATTTAGGAGCCGTCTCTTCCCCTCAACTGCCACTAGCACTCTCATCTTCACAAAGTTGATATTGGGAGGTAGCACAGCGATGGACGGAGGGCAGGAGCTAACTGAATGGTTGCTAGAATGCAGAGCAGTCCTAGCAACCAATCACAAGCTGGTTAACAGGAACAGTTGTGCAACTCCGGCCACCACCCAGAATAGTCCTGCCTCTCAATGTCAGCTCTAGACCTGCTGTACCTCCCGCTCTCTGCCCTGTGTAAGGTAGAAGATGGGTAGAGGGCTATGTCACTGCTAAGAAAAATGGCGGGGAAGCTGGAAGAGGGGGTGATATGAAGGGGGTCGGGGAGAAAAATTTGAGGGGGGTTGGAGTTAGGTACTTCAGTGTGAAGGGGGGCGGGCGGTGCTATAAAGGGCGTGAGAACATTAATGTGAACGGGGGGGTGAAATAAAGGGGGTCCGAGGACTGTAATGTGAAATGGGGGACTGTGATGTAATGGGGGGGGGATCTTAATGTGAAAGGAGGTTGTGATAAAAAAGGGAGGGGGTTTGTGATGAGCAGAGGGGACTGAGAACACTCATGTTCTAACGGGGTAGTGATATGAAGGTTTTGAGGCTAGGTTCACATCACTGTCATTCTGCGTGTAGGCAGCCCATTAATTTCAATGGGCTGCCTTATATGCAGAAACGCAGAAAAATAAGTCCCTGACTACAAGAATCAAGCGTGATTCGGACCTCTGCTGAAAGGACATTTTACTGACTGGACCTCCTGAATTTTAATTCAATACCCCTAGTCCAGGGATCAAAATTTCAAGTCCTGAGCTACTAGCCAGGCCTCAAGGGTTACTCGCCACCAGTTGCCCCGCCCAACCCCTACCCTGCCCCTAATTCCGCCCCTAAATACGCCCTCATATATATTATCTCATGAAATTACACTTAAATGTTCTATGCAGAATTAAGTTATAAAAATAAATATTAACAACAACTTTATCCATACCCAAAAATACAGCCTGCCCGTGTCCGCCAATGCAGCCTGTGCCCACCAGTGCAGCCTGTGTCCCGGTCCTCAGTGCAGCCTGTGTCCCCAATGCAGCATGTGTCCCCAGTTTCAGGGTGCTACATACAGAGTGAAGACTTCGGGTGGTTGCAGGGTGCAGTTAGGTACAGGGTGCAGGGAGGTACAGGAGGGTGCAGGTAGGTACAGGAGGGTGCAGGTGGGTACAGGGTGCAGAGTTCCACCACCAAATCACCATCCTGGACAGCACTGTCTTCCCCCTCCCAGCACAGACACACATTCCCCTTCCTGTACAATTAGCTCTCCCCTCTGAACACAGACCTCAGATACAGCACGGCTCAATCCAGTGAGAGAGATGCCCCTCCTCCTAAGCTCCTCTCATGACCTGTATGACACGTCAGAGTTGGGGAACAGCCGCCTATCAAAAGCTTCCCCTCCGTGGTTGTAGTGTGACAGGCAGCGAAGAGTGATGCTGCAGGAGTGCGGACGGGTGCAGAGAATCTGCCCTCCTATAGTGATGCCAGTGCTGGGGAACATAACAGATTTCATTACAATAGCTGTGTTTCCCTGCCCTGCGGCGTCATATACAGCCCCTCCCCCTTGTCCGGGGAACTTTGATAGACAAATCGCCTATCAAAGTGCCCGGACAAGGGGGAGGGGCTGTATATGACGCCGCACGGCGGGGAAACACACAGCTATTGTAATGAAAGCCGTTATGTTCCCCACTCCACAGCGCTCTAATCAGCCAGGTGGCGGTGGCGGCTCTTCTCTCTCTTTGTCTACGATCGCTGGGACAAAGGCTCCCATACAACCCGGACCGATGGCGGCGCTCGCCGCCCCCCCCCCCCTCCAGGCAGCCCACATTCGCCCCCCTCAAAATCCACTCGCAAAATGCAAGCAGGCAAGTGGATTTTTTGAGGGCTGCCCTAGTCTTTCACATAAAATCCATTTATGTTTTTAGTTGTAACTTCACAAAATGTGGAAAATTTCAAGGGGTATGAATGC
Organism: Rana temporaria; assembly: GCF_905171775.1. Classification (NCBI taxonomy): domain Eukaryota; kingdom Metazoa; phylum Chordata; class Amphibia; order Anura; family Ranidae; genus Rana; species Rana temporaria. The sequence continues at coordinate 106,355,291 of NC_053500.1, forward strand.
TTTTTCAAGGCACTGTATATACATCTCAAAATAGAATTCATTGCAATACGTTTTTCTTTAACATACCTTCCCTTATATTCTTTCCCCCACATCTTTATGTTAGCCAAAGTTCTGGGAATGGGTTATGGAATTCTAGCTGTAGAGTTATCCAGTTTTCTCTTAGTCATTACAAGATAAAGGTTCCTCTTCCATCAGGTTTTTATGCTATTCATCTTAAGATGAGACCCTTTTCTTAGTGCATGTCTTCTGTTGGTGGTGGAAAGCAGTCCGAGCGCATCATGAGATATAGAGATACAGAGACATCCTGCCCCTTTTGAGCTTCAGTTCGTTAGAACTTTCCCACTGGATCACCATTCACTCTATTTATAAACTTCTAACATTTAAATGGATTCTCCGATTCATCTTCTTTGCTTTGGCTAAAAATATTATTACCAAGGGACATGTGTACATTGGACATAAAAGTGGTTTTGGCTGGGGAACAGACACAGTTTCTGTGCTGCAAAGTACAATTTGAGCCCTAAATCAAATCATTTCTAATGATTAAAACATAACTAATGCTGTATGGCAAACAGTAAGGAATGGGTTATATGATAAAGCACAGGTCAAACCTCGCTACAGATAATATTAAAAAGGATCCTTGTGTAATCTATTGTACTGATGGCTTTAGCTAAGGCTGAATGTGAATCAGATATAACATACACACTTGTCGAAATGTTTTGGGAATGACACAAATATACATTTTCACAAAGTCTGCTGCGTCAGCAGGGGTGGACTGACAACTCATGGGGCCCCCGAGCAATAGAAGATTATGGGGCCCCCGGGCTTACAGATGGCCACCACGCCAGGAGGCATTGCATAGGCAGGGCAGCTAAAATCTCAGGATTTTCACATCAAAAGCATGTTGGTTTTGGACATATCAGGGACAGATGTAAAAAATAAGAAAAAAAAACACAGCTTTTTACATACTGTTCCTGGTTTTATTGAGCCTGGCAACCCTGATGAGGCCCCCTAGTGGCATGGGGCCCTCGGGCAGTGCCCGAGAGTCCCAATGGTCAGTCCGCCCCTGTGCGTCAGTATTTTTATTTTTGTCAGATGTTACTATGGTATACTGAAGTATAATTACAAGCATTTCATAAGTGTCAAAGGCTTTTATTGACATTTACATTAAAGTGGTTGTAAACCCGATTCATGAAATTTGAGCTGGGCACATATATCTGCAGTGTTTTGTTATCGCTTTTCAATAAGCCAAGTCTTATAGCTCTCTTCTAAACAGTTTCTCTGTTATCAGCCTGAGAACTCCTGACATTTTTTAGACAAAAGCAGCCTGAATTCTTTGTCAAAGGAGGTTGCTAAAATAGATTAGCAGAGAGCAGCTTGTATTACAAAACAGCTCTGAGAGTCTCTGCCTATGTGGAGAGAGGGTGTATGTCTTTCCTCCAATCAGCAATGTTAACTATCTTGGCTGTATGCCCAGACATCACACTCTGTGTTAACCAGGAAGAGAAAATCTCCTAACAGGATCTCAACTTTCAAAACTGTATATAAATGTGAAGAGAGCAGATATACATATAAAACCTATGTAGGGAGATTTGGTTGATCTCTGTGTATCATCTGAGGCTGTTCACTTCACTGGGTGTATGGAGGATTTACATCCACTTTAAGTTTATGCAAAGAGTCAATATTGTGTTGACCCTTCTTTTTCAAAACCTCTGCAATTCGCCTGGCATGCTGTCAATCAACTTCTGGGCCACTTCCTGACTGATGGCAGCCCATTCTTGCATAATCAATGCTTGGAGTTTGTCAGAATTTGTGGGTTTTTTTTGTTCACCTGCCTCTTGAGGATTGACCACAAGTTCTCAATGGGAATAAGGTCTGGGGAGTATTCTAACCATGGACCCAAAATGTCCACGTTTTGTTCCCCAAGCATTGTTCATCACCAAACTGTTTTTGGATGGTTGGGAGAAGTTGCTCTCGAGAATGTTTTTAAACCATTCTTTATTCATGGCTGTGTTCTTTGGCAAAATTGTGAGTGAGCCCGTTCCATTGGCTGAAAAGGAACCCCACACATTGATGTTCTCAGGATGCTTTACTGCTGGCATGACACAGGACTGATGGTAGCACTCACCTTTTTTTCCCTCGGAATGAAATGTCTTTACCCAGTCATCAGCAGTCCAATCCCTGTACCATTTGCAGAATATCAGTCTGTCCCCAGTGTTTTTCCTGGAGAGAAGTGGCCTCTTTGCTGCCCTTCTTGACACCAGACAATCCTCCAAAATTCTTCCCCTTACTGTGGCTGCAGATGCATTCACACCTGCCTGCTGCCATTCCTAAACAAAGCTCTGCACTGGTGGTCCCCCAGATCCTGCAGCTAAATCAACTGTAGGGGACAGTCCTCGTACTTGCTGGACTTTCTTGGGCGCCCCGAAGCCTTCTCCACAAAAGTAGTGGAAACGTTGTTTATGGGATCAAGTTCATTTTAATGGCAAAGAGGGACTTTACAATTGCAATTCATCTGATCACTTCATAACATTCTAGATTATATGCAAATTGCCATTGTAAAAACTGAGACAGCAGACTTTGTCAACATTATTATTTGTGTCAGTCCCAAAACCTTTGGCCACTGCTGAACAAATAAATACAGCTTGAAATTCATTATTAAAGCGGATGTCCGCTCAAAAAAAATATTAAAAGCCAGCAGCTACAAATACTGCAGCTGCTGACTTTTAATATTAGGACACTTACCTGTCCTGGAGTCCAGCGGCGTCTGCAGCAGAGGACGAGCGATCGCTCGTCACCCTGCTGCTCCCCCCTCCATCCATGGTGAGGGAACCAGGAAGTGAAGCACTCCGGCTTTACTGCTTGGTTCCCTACGGCGCATGCGCGAGTCGCGCTGCGCCCGCCGATTGGCTCCCGCTGTGTGCTGTGAGCCGAGTGTTCCCAGCACACAACGGGGGACGGACGGGATGTCAGAAAAAAAAAAACGTCTTTTGCCCGTGACGTGTGGCCGGAAGTGGGTGCAAATACCTGTCTTTAGACAGGTATCTGCACCCCCTCCCCCCTGAAAGGTGTCAAATGTGACACCGGAGGGGGGGAGGGTGCCGATCAGCACGACTTCACTTTAGGGTGGAGATCCGCTTTGAGTCAATTTTTTTTTTAAATACAATTAGAATAAATAAGTGCCTGGGATATGTGTGATGAATGCAAATATGCTAGCAAGGAACATGTTAATAGGAGGAGAGAGTAGAGGACAAGAGTCTGATCTTTCACTGCCCAACTGGGAGTGGAGAGAGGGCACCAATGTATCTTAAATCCATTTTGTTCATTAATGTAATGCAGAGGTGGTGAGGCTCAGCAGTCACACAGGGCAGCATCACCAAGCATGCTGAGGAAGTGGTTTATCGGCGTTGTCACTTCAGATAACCCTTACAGCTATACAGCGATGTAGCAATCACTTGAGGCGGGATCCAGGGATTTATCCTACAACACTTCCTCTAGACACAGGACACCTTTTGGGACCTTACATTTCCTCTTCAGAGAGTCAACCCTCTAGCAGCCTCTGTGATGATATCATTAGGGGCAAAATGAGGATTTCTTCACTTGTATAAAATAAAATAAAAAAAGAAACATGGCTGCATGCTTATATAGGGGAGAGGGACTTGACACGCCCAAAATTTTGCCTAATCAGAAAATGACTGTTTTTAATAAACAGCCCACTAGTTGGCGCTTTTCCTTTTTATACACGCAGGAGTAGAGGGGGAAATCGCATTCGATTCTTTGCAGTGCAATTTGCGCACACGCACCACAAAGTATCGGTATTTGACCGAAAAGTATTGTTACTTGTACTCACCGATAAAAAAAACTGCATCAGTGTAAAACAAGAACTGTTTAATGTTACACCATCTAGTGACACCCAGCGAATTGGTTTTCTAAAGGAAATAGACTGTTCACTTTACAAGTGCAGTTGCTCCAGAGCTTAGCAAATTCTGTGCAAAAAAATTTCTTTGCATGTGATTCGGTATTGTTTTGCAAATGAAGCTTGTACTCATTTACCAAGCTCTGGAGCAACTGCACTTGCAAACTGTACAATTTATTTGCCTTTAGTAAATCAACCCCATAGTTCCAACGCAGACAACAATGTCTTCACAAGACTCGTAACCCTTGTACACACGACCAGTTTCCTGCCAAGAAAACCGGTCTTCTGTATACTTTGTATGCACGGTAGCATACAATGTTAGTGTGGGGTGTAGCAAGATGGCGGCGACTGAATCGAATGTGACGAGACACTGCGTTCTTGCCATTCAAAAGAACGGCGGGTTTTTGTGTGGCCGTGTGTATACACGGCTTTTCAAGGCAAGCCTGCCAGGAAAACGTTTTTGTTTCCCCAACGGGATTACCGGTCGCGTGTACTGGGCTTGGGGGGGTACTTTTAAGCTTTTTGAGACCAGATTACATTGGTATACAGGAAGTTACAAATGGACACAGAATCAAGTGATGTAACCTTTACTCCAATTGCAGAGTAATGTGCAAAGCTGTACATGTCTCAGCACGATATTAGGGATACTCACCCACTTGAAATGGGAGCATCATCAGTTGTTGTCACAGGCGCTCGGAAGTAAGCAGCAGAGAGAGGAGGAGATTCAAAAACGTCATCTGGCATAGAGAAGGTTTCATCATGCATGTCCACCTACGGCAATCAGAAAATTAGAAAAAGCAAGATAAATATCAGCATCACACCCCTCAATCTCACAGCACTTAAAGGTCTACCTGTCATTAAAAAAAATAAAGCCAAGCAAAGAGAAAAGGAAGCTGAAAGCTAAAGCTCTACTAACTTATTTTAAAAATTCTAAAGATTGAGGTGATTACAGAAGTTGATGGTTTATGTCTCGCCCATCATACTGCCACCAAGCCTCTGTAGGAAGGGGTCATTCTCCAACTCCTGAGCTACATACTACTTCCAGATCAGTGCAGCAGAGTCAAAACCAATGTTCTAATCTAATCCATTTATAACTAGCAGAGTGGAGCTGCACACAGATGATGCAATTTACTGCAATAAACAAAAATGACCAAGCATTTAATCCAGCTGACAGCTAAATGATTTTAACTTTAGATCGTCTCTTAAGGTTATATTAAAATCAGGGGTCTTTGTTGCATACATCTGCAAATATGTGTGAACTGCCACCACCACATAATAGCACATCTGCCATGTGCTCAAACTAATACGCAGCCCAGCGTGAAAACAGCAGCTTCTATTGATGGCTCCTCAGACAGGCCTTTTACTTTGTGATAAATTATCTGTACCTGTACTACATTAAAAACGTTGCTGTTCTATATCAGGGGTCTCCAAACATTTCAAACAAAGGGCCACTTTATTGTCCTTCAGACTTTAGGAGGGCCAGATTGTGACCAGCAGGGGCAGAAAATGTCATGGGGCCGGCATCGGTGAGAATAAATATGGCCTCAGGGTTGGTGGCCAAAAGGAGGAGGCGTATTCCCCCTATTAGTAGGAGGAATAGTATCCCATCATTGGTATTGGTGGAATATATAGTGCCTCACATCAGTGGGAGGAATTGTGCCACAAGGGCCGGATAAAGGCTAGCAAAGGGCCCCTTCTGGCACTCGGGCCGCAATTTGGAGGCCCCTGTTCTATATAATGCTTGTGTCTCTCTCTGATATTTACTTTATTACTGGTCTGACTTTCCAACTTAACAGCCGATTCCTTCAGACTTCTATTCCACTTTCCAATGACAGTGTATGGCAGTGAAAAAAAAAAAAAGTACTCTAATTGGATGGAGTGAAGAAGGGTGGTGGTCAATGATGGAGCTTAGCAACAAACAGTAACATCAGCCATCGAGCAGCAAGACTTTACTTTTAAACTAGAGTACGAGTTGACTTTAGGCCTTGCCCCTTATGCAAGAATGACTGCAGCAAGTAAGTGCGACATCCTGAGACGCTAAAGTAAAGGGCGAACAAATATCAGTGGGAGAACTGGAGGTACAACTGCTAAAAACCAACAGGCAAGCTTCGCCCTCACTCTCCAATTTTCTTTACAAGTCAATCTCTTTCTTTCTCTCCAACATAACAGCTATGCTTGCCACAACTCTCATTTAATCTTTTAACAGAAACCTGTCAATTAATATAAAATTTAAAGTGATTATAAAAAGGTTGTGATTTTTTTATTTTTTAAATAACAAACATGTTCTACATACCTGTTCTGTGCAATGTTTTTGCACAGAGCAGACCCCCCCCCCCCCTCCTCTTATTTTGTTCCCCCCTCGCCGGCGGTCCTGGCCCCTCCCCTTTGCCGAGTGCCCCCAAATACCTCTTGCTATGAGGGCACTCGAGGAATGGACGCTGCTCTCAAGCACATCTCTGGATTTAGATGGGGCTCAGGTAAGCATAAGGAGGGAGCCGCAGCCAGAAGGTTTTTTTTACCTTAATGCATACAATGCATTAAAGGAATTGTAAACCTTTGGTTTTTTTCACCTTAATCCACCCCCAAGCCCCCGTTTTACTTACCTGAGCCCCAAACTTCAGTGGGCGCAATCCCACGTTGTTCTCCCTATGCCTGATCGGCCCTTCATTGGATAGATTGATAGCACAGCAGCCTTTGTCTCCTGCTAATCTCAATCAAATCCAATGATGCGGCCGCCGGGGGGTGGGACCGAGTCATACATTCGGCGGCTATGGATGCCGATTGTATGGCATGGGAGTGCACCCACAAGGTAACCCCCTCGGGAGAGAGCTTCCCAGAGGAGGTTAGCTCTTGCGGGGAGGAGCCGCGAGAGCCGCTGTGGGACCCCAGAACAGTTGGATCGGGGCCAAAACTAACTGCACAGTGGAGGTAAGTATGACATGTTTGTTTTTTTAAATCGAAGCTTTAGTGTCACTTTAAAAAAGGTAAAAAAAAAAACCTTCTGCCTTTAGAACCACTTAAAATAACAAGTCCTACTCGCAACAAAACCCATTTGAATTTTCTGCAGAGCTCTTTAGTGCTATGGTGTGAATAGTCAAGTGTAGCACCTCAAGCACACCATCTGCTGACTACAAATGGTACACTGGAAATATTAATCTGACATATTCCCCCCCAGCAAAAAGTAAATTTTTTATTTTTATTTTACTTTTAGTGCCCAACATAATATAATACTATCAATTCCCTTTAAATTGTCCATTTAACCTCACCTTACACTTATGTACTGAAACTGCAGTATACAATTTTGGTGCATTTATGTTAGGATGATGATGCTGGTGTTGAGTGCTTAACCCGTACCTCTGTTAGAGCTTTATATGTGCTTTCTGTGCTGTGAATCTTGAAAACAAGTTTTATTACATAATCAGAAAGTTTCTTGCCTTACTGAAGAAGGAGGAATCCAGAGTATCTGGGGCATCTACTGTGTCCTCATCCATAAAGCTTGGATAGGCAAAGCTTCTCTTCTGTCCGGCTTTCCTGCTGTGAGGAGTGTCTAGTATGGGGCGACCCTGGAAAATCAATTCAAATTTTAAATAAAATTCTACATGTTGCATTTTATATCTGCAGTACATATCATGTCAGAATATTAAGCTGCAGTGCTTGACATATGTGCATATACACATGTATGGTAAAGTAAATGTAAAATGCACCATGCTGGCAGCTTAGTCAAAACATAGCACATGCATGCACATTAAGAAAATAACCAATTGAAGATTTTTATTTTTTATTTTTTTTTAAAGAATCCTTCCTGAGATTAATTAAGCAAAGTATATTGGGGTTTGGCTAATTATTTTCTAAAGCAGAACTCCAGCCAAAAAGATGATAAAAAGAAGAACCCATTAAAAATCATGACATGAGGAGTAATTATGATCTTGATGGCCCACAATACTTGAGCACCTTGCAGCAGCAGTCAGTTCAGTGAGGGAAAAAAGTATTTAATCCCCTGCTGATTTTGTACGTTTGCCTACTGACAAAGAAATGATCGGACTATAATTTTAATGGTAGGTATATTTTGACAGTGAGAGACAGAACATAAAAAAAAAAAAAAATCAGAAAAAACACATTTAAAAAAAGTTAGAAATTGATTTACATTTTAATAAGTAAAAGTATTTGATCCCTTTGCAAAACAGGACTTTGTACTTGGTGGCAAAACCCTTGTTGGCAATCACAGATCAGACGTTTCTTGTAGGCCACCAGGTTTGCACACATCTCAGGCGGGATTTTGTTCCACTCCTCTTTGCAGATCCTCTCCAAGTCATTAAGGTTTTGAGGTTGACAATTGGCAACTCAAACCTTCAGCTCCCTCCACATATTTTCTATGGGATTAAGGTCTGGAGACTGGCTAGGCCACTACAGGGCCTTCATGTGCTTCTTCTTAAACCACTCATTTGTTGCCTTGGCCGTGTGTTTTGGGTCATATTCATTTTGGAATACCCATCCACGACCCATTTTCAATGCCCTGGCTGAGGGAAGAAGGTTCTCAAAGATTTGATGGTACAGGTACATCGTTTGATGCTGTGAAGTTGTCCTGTCTCCTTAGTAGACAAACGCCCCCAAAGCATAATGTTTTCACTTCCATGTTTGACGGTGGGGATGGTGTTCTTGGGGTCAAAGGCAGCATTCCTCCTCATCCTCCAAACACAGCGAGTTGAGTTGATGCCAAAAAGCTTGATTATAGTCTCATCTGCCCACAACACTTTCTGTTCTGAATCATTCAGATGTTCATTAGCAAACTTCAGAAGGGCCTGTACATGTGCTTTCTTGATTAGGGGGACCTTGAGGGCGCTGCAATATTTTAGTCCTTCACGGCATAGGGTTTTACCAGTTTTCTTGGTGACTATGGTCCCAACTGCCTTGAGATCATCGACAAGATTCTTCCATGTAGTTGTAGGCCGATTCCTCACTGCTTTCATAATCACTGAAACTCCACGAGGTGAGATCTTGCATGGAGCCCCAGACTGAGGGAGATTGACAGTTATTTTGTGTTTCTTCCATTTGCAAATAAGCGCACTGTTGTCGCCATCTCACCAAGCTGCTTGGCGATGGTCTTGTAGCCAATTCTAGCCTTCTGTAGGTCTACCATCTTGTCCCCGACATCCTTGGACAGCTCCTTGGTCTTGGCCATGGTGGAGAGATTGGGAATCAGATTGATTGATTGCGTCTGGGGACAGGTGTCTTCTATACAAGCAACAAGCTGAGATCAGGAACACTCTTAGGCTGGGTTCACACTACTACACTACTTTCATCCTACTTTGCTCTGTGTTCAATGTTTCCCTATGAGAGCGTCTTGTAGCGTCCTACACAAGTCGGTCCGACTTTGAAAATGCTCCCTGTACTACTTTTGGTCCTACATTGATCCTACTTCAGGCCCATTGAATATCATTGAAGTCGGACCAAAGTAGTATCCTGTTCATGAAAGTAGGATGGATGTAGGACCAATGTAGGATAAATGTAGGACCAATGTAGCAGAGCAAAGTAGGATGAAAGTAGTGTAGTAGTGTGAACCCAGCCTCAGAGAATGCTCCTAATCTTAGCTTGTTACCTGTATAGAAGACACCTGGGAGAAAGAAATCTTGCTGATTGATACTAATTTCATGCATTAAAATCAAATTTATAACTTTTTTGAAATGCGTTTTCTGGATATTTTCTTTGTTATTCTGTCTCTCACTGTTAAAATAAACCTACCATTAAAAAATGTAAACGGATTTATTTTTTTGTCAGTGGGCAAACTTACAAAATCAGTAGGGATTTAAATACTTGTTTCCCCTCATTGTATGCATCTCTCAACTTCAAGGTCATACAAACATAGTCACAGCAAAAAATAAAAGAATACAAAAAAAAAAAAAAAAAAAAAAAAAAAAAAAGCAGCTTGCGCACAATATTAGATCTATCATATAAATAAGGCTGCATTCACACCTAGGCGTAGGCAATAGCGTCGTTTTCCGGCGTTTTTTTTAGGCGTTTTTTTCGCGCGTATTCATGCTAATATGCGCGTTTGCATACAGCGTTGTCCGACGTTTTTGTACTTAGACGTTTTTTTTTTAGCCAATAGGAAAAACTATCATCTTTTCATCACTTGTTGCTATGTTGGTAGATTTTTTAAATCTTCTGCATGGGCGACAAGTTCTATTGACAAAACGCCTGTAGCAAACGCTTGTTGTCGCGCAATACGCGCGTATCTGGCGTTTTACATTGATTTCAATGGAAAACCAAAAACGCTCAAATACGCGCATATCGCGCGTATTGCGCGACAGAAAAGGGTCCAGAACTTCTTTTGACTACAGGCGATGCGCGTCAGGCGCATCAGCGTTCAGATGTGAACCATCCCCATTGACTTTCATTGCTTTTCGTCCCTCTGGCGTTTGTTCGCGTCGCGCTACATGCGACAAAACGCGAAGGTGTGAATGGGGTCTAACCCTTAAAGGAGGAACTGCTGGCTGCTCTCATAATTTGTAATAAAAACATCTTTGCAATGCTGAAGCTTCCCTCCAACCACTTTGCAAATTATTTTATATATACTGTGATTCTGTACTTGCCAAATATGCTGAAATCTCCCCCTACCAAGTATGGCTGCAATAATTTTAACTGTGGGCAGGTGAAGCTGCTGCCTGTTCACTTCCTGGATTTACACAGACACAGAGGCACACCTCCAGCTCTCATTAGCCCTCTTATAACTCACCCCCCCTATCCGGCAAACTCAGAGAGAGAGAGAGAGAGAGAGAGAGAGAGAGAGAGAGAGAGAGAGAGAGAGAGAGAGAGAGAGAGAGCGCTATGCATGATGTCATAAGCCTAGGCTAATGACCAGACAAACAGAAAGTGGGCTGTATAAAGGTATTTACTGGCAGAAAAAATGTTTTACTATCCAAAGTTAAAACAACAAGGGCAGAGGATTTAATAGATGGAAGAATGAAAAACAATACTAAAGTGCCATATGTATATATAAAAAAAAAAAAAAAAAAAAAAAGTGTTGCGCTTATGGAAACCCAATATTACTTTACTGCGAGAATAATTAGTGAAGATCTGTGACGATAATATGTGAAACTCCAATAAAAAACTGTCTATGAAATGATCACCGAAAAGTCCTTCTGTGTCAAAATGTGAAACACGAAAAAGTTATCTTCCAATGTGCTCAACTAGATCTACTTCACCACACCTGGAGGCTTACCAGAGAGCCATGACCCCCCTTTAATGAGTAGTCATATTGCACATAGATGTTACAAATGCCATAGGATCAATGTAGCTATCAAATTCTATCACATTTCTCTATAAAATCATCTCAGAACATCACATGCATGGGAAAAGGAAAAAAAGAGCCAAGCGCTCCCAATAGTGTTATTCTTTTTCTAATAATATTTAATATTTGAGTAACAAAAAACCCCACACACAATAGTGCTATGTATTCACAGTGAATCAGGACCCAATCCGTACACTTCGGTCCGACTTCTTCCTTCATTTTTCATCACAAATTCCCGGTGACGTCATTTGTGACGAAATGTGTAGTGTAGAGTGGGACGTCGTGGCATCATCACCCAATTCACTGTGGATACATAGCGCTATTGTTATTATTTTATGAGAGTGTCTTTAACCTATTTTTAATTACATTTAATATCAGATTTACAATATTGGGAGCACTTGGCTCTTTTCTCTCTTCCCATGCACACGATGTTCGGAGGGGATTTCTTGAGAGACATGGTGGAATTTGATAACTACATTGATCCCGTGGTGGTTGCAACATCTATGCGCAATATTCAATACTCATTAAATGGGGGTTATGGCTCTGGTATGCCCTCACGTGTGGCACAATGGAGTGGAGTTCATGTAGTTGAGCACATTGGAAGATTACTTTTTTTGTCTTTAACACTGACACAGAAGGACTCTTGTGATCATTTCATGGACCTTGTTTTTTTTTTTTTGGAGTTTCACATAATATTGACACAGATATTCACGAACTGTTCTTGCATTTGCGTATTAATGTGTTTGGATTAGTTCTGCATTACATTTTTATAAACACTATTTAAATGATCAACACAAAATTGTGCACATAATGTAAACATTCATGTGCATGTTCAGGTTTACAGTACCTAAAAGAAAATGTAATAAATGCTGCTTAACCTTCCATGTTTGGTTGCTGCATCAGTTTTCTTAATTTTTCTCCCATTTCTTTTTACCTGGCAAACTTGCCAGCAACACTCTTCCTGTCCTAGGGTGACAACGTTCACTAACTGTACATCTGTAGAGAAGCAGTGTTGTCACCCTAGGACCTAGGATAGGATTACAAGAATTCCCCCCTCTCCTTTACTCCATAGCATGGGGAAGGGGGCTTCTGTAGTTCTCAGAGAAAGCTGGAAACCACTTCACTAATAAAGAGTGCAACACAGGCAGAGAGCACAGAAGATATTGGCTCTTAGGTTTTCTGAAAGGATCACCAGGTATTCAATTACACTTATGGAACAGATATAACAAAACGTTTCAGTTGATTTAACAGACCAAATACAAAAGGTAATGGTTAGAGATTGGCTACCCTTTAATATCTCAAAATGTAATTGGTAGGGTGAATCCAAGCTCTGATGCAGGGTTTTCCATCTCCAAAATTGAAGGTCACTGAACAGACTGAGTGTAACTCACCTTTATAATAGCGGCTGCAGCACGGAAACTCATGTGCGCCACACTCTCTCTCTTCCGTCTTGGAAAACGGCTATAGCCTGAACGCACACTGGTGAAAGAGGTTAGTGATAGGACTCCAGGGGTCACTGGGGCAACTCCTACGTGAGGGGTTCGTGGCCGATCCACCTCATCAGGTTGACGAAAGGCCCTCCCCCGTGCCAATGGATCAACAATCTGATAAGGGGAAAAAAATAAAAAAAAATAAAAAAAAAAAGAGAGAAGAAGTTAGTGAAAACACAGAAGGTAACTTTTGCATAAATCTTACTATTGAAATCTTTCATACACAGAACCAACAGTTACTTATTAACAGAGACACAATTCCATAAAGTCCAACCAAAAGACAAAATAACCAAATTGATATTATGTTAAATTTCAGGTCTCTTGAAGAGCTAGGGGGACCGATGGTATCAGAAGCTTCTTGATGTGTTGGACGCCTGTATTCCTGCTGAGCGCCATTTATTCTCCTCGCAGCCGCTACATCACTGATCATGTACAGACACTTTGGATGGCAGAAGGAACCACAGAGCCCAGCAGGAGGACTGGGTATCTGATGCATACTAATAACAATCTGGACTTGTACAGCAATGCCTATAGCTCTCCAAGACCGCAAAGGTTTACATTTTTATTTAGACTGATCGAGTTGGTTTGAGTGTTTTTGTATTTCCTGTAGGTGCAGGTTAACAAAAAATAAATAAAAATCTTGTTATGGTCATGGCTTCTTAAATCTTCCTTCACATTAACATTTGTAATGAATTATGCATTATTTGTGATTAAGGAATTCGCAGCGCAACAGTTCCAACTAAAAGGTCCAGCAGAACATCCATTTAGGTACAAACCATTTTCGCATTTGGTTGTACCCCAATGAGAAGTAAGACCCAGTACTCTAGACCAGGAGGTCTACAATGACAAAGCACCTGTGCAAACCCCCATCCTTAATGAACAGTGAGCCCTGGTTCACATTGATGCGATTTGGCATGCCAAATCAGCGGCAATTGCAGCGTTTAAATTGGTGCGACACTGCATTTGCAGCGCCGCACTGATTTTCAAAAGTAGATCCTGTACTACTTTTGGCGATTTCAGGGTGCCATTTCCATTAACATCTGTGCTGAAACTGGTACAGATGTCTTAAAGTCGCCCCCGAAGTCGGGACTGACATGTGGGAATGAAATTGTGCGAGTTCAGCTAAACTTGCATGATTTCATTCCTGCAGTCAGTGTGAATCTAGGCTAAAAGTGAGAAAAGTGTTAAAGTGTTGGGGCTCCTTTTTGGGTGTCCTGAGGGGCCATCTGAATAGCAAGGGCATTTGATAGGTAGTGAGGTGTAATATCGCCTCCTCACTGCATGATTTATAGTGTTTGTAAAGCCATTAAAAAAAAAAAAAAAAAACATACATGTTACACTTACCTGCTTAATGGTTTTGCACAAAGCAGACCCGATCCCCCTCTTCTCGGGTCCCAGAGAGTGCCCCGGGGACCCGAGCAAGCAAGCAAGCTGCTTGCTATGTGTGTGTTTGCTCCAGAGACACTTCTGTGTCCATAAGACAGCAAGTGAGAGCCAATGGCTCCTGCATCTCAGAGGCCAATGAGGGAGGAAATACCCAGGAGAGCCTCGGCTCTTGTGCACATTGCCGGACCAGGCTTAGGCAAGAACTAGGGGGCCTGAGGGGGTAGCTGTACACTTAAGGTTTTTTACCTTCATGCACAGAATGCATGTAGGTAAAAAGCCTTTAGAACTACTTTAACCCCTGTAATGCTGCACTACCTGCTACAATCGCATGCACTGCATAGGATTGTGGCAGAGCCCCACTGAACTCAAGGGGCAGGTTTGACAGGTGGTGCTGCTTGTCAAACTCTGCACTCCAAGATAAAAATTTTGAATCCAACAGTTAAGGCTACATTCATACTTCTGATAAAGTGCATGAAAAAAAAAATCCCCAACCCAGTGTTCTTCAGGACCAAAATCAGCCAATGTCCAGCTATAAGTTTCTGTAATATACAGTTTTGCTCATAAGTTTACATATCCTGGCAGAATTTATGATTTCTTGGCCATTTTTCAGAGAATATGAATGATAACAATCAACTGTGTTTACCCTTTATAAATCATAATGACAAAACAGAAACTACCCAAATGACCCGGATCCAAATTTTACATACCCCACTTAATACCGTGTATTGTCCCCTTTTGACATCAATGACAGCTTGAAGTCTCTTGTGGTAATTGTGGATGAGGCTCTTTATCTTCTCAGATGGTAAAGCTGCCCATTCCTCTTGGCAAAAAGCCTCCAGTTCCTGTAAATTCTTGGGCTGTCTTGCATGAACTGCACCTTTCAGATCTCCTTAGAGTGGCTCAATGATATTGAGGTCAGGAGACTGAGATGGCCACTCCAGAACCTTCACTTTATTCTACTGTAGCCAATGACAGGTCGACTTGGCCTTGTGTTTTGGATCATTGTCATGTTGGAATGTCCAAGTGCGTCCCATGCGCAGCTTCCTGTTCCTCCAGTATTTTTTTTATAACTTACTGTATTCATCTTTCCATAAATTTTGACCAAATTTCCTGTACCATTGTAGCTCACACATCCCCAAAATATCAGCGATCCACCTCCGTGTTTCACAGTAGGAACGGTGTACCTTTAATCATAGGCCTTGTTGACACCTCTCCAAATGTAGTGGTTATGGTTTTGGCCAAAAGGCTACATTTTGGTCTCATCACTCCAAATGACTGTGCCAGAAGGTTTGAGGATCGTCTTTGTGCCGTTTGGTGTATTGAAAAAACACAAAAACTGCGCTACAACACAATGATTTCAAGGCAGCAGCTATCGTGCGAAGTACACAATCAACATAAATAAACAAAAAGCCGCGCCAAGTAAGTATGAAAAAACCTCTTCTTTTAGAGAGAGAGGTTAACAGAAAGTCCAAAAAAGAGTCCTTATATTGATAAGCATAAGCTCCCAATATAACATCCGACAAATGTAATTCCTTAGACGTTGCTCGTGTTATAATACTGGATCTTTCAATCACCCGGTGACATATCATACAAATCGTGAGATCCCTCCACCGAGAATAATGAGCCTCTTACCAGATGGCAAGTAATCAGAGCAATTGGCTATAGCCCAGCCACGGCCTTTGGATTTCCCAGAAGTCACAGGACAGGACCAGTAGCGACACGACCTTGGCTTAACAATATTGGGCTTATATTGCATGCAACGGGATTTCACCAACTTCACGGGTACTTTTTTCTTTACAGTCACATCACCACTGCTGCCTCCTGAACTGTTCAGTGATCCAGATCCCGACTCTGCCAGCGGCTTTTTGTTTATTTGTGCTGTTTGGTGTATTGTAAGTGAGATACTTTGTGGCATTTGCGTAATAATGACTTTCTTCTGGCGACTTGACCATGCATCCCATCTTTATTCAAGTGACTCCTTATTGTGCATCTTGAAACAGCCACAATACAACACATCTGAAGTTATTTGTGTTTTTTTCTTTGCATCGCAAACACTTTTCCTGGCAGTTGTGGCTCAAATTTTAGTTGGTCTACCTGACCGTGGTTTGGTTTCAGCCAGAACCCCTCATTTTCCACTTCTTGATTAGAGTTTGAACACTGCTGATTTGCATTCTCAATTACTTGGATATCTTTTTATATCCCTTTCCTGTTTTATACAGTTTAACTACCTTTTCCCGCAGATCCTTTGACAATTATTTTGCTCTCCCCATAACTCAGAATCCAGAAACATCAGTGCAGCACTGGATGAAGGATGTAAGGATCTGTCAGGAGTCCAGAAACTCATTTACCTTTTATACACACACACACACACACCAATTACAAGCCAACAGATCACAGATGAGGATGTTACCTTTAATAGACATTCAAACCCCTTTGTGTCAACTTGCATGCATGTTATGAGACCAAAATTACCAGGGTTTGTCAACTTTTGATAAGGGCTATTTGGGTAGTTTCTGTTGTGATTATGATTTATAAAGAGTAAACACAGTTGATAGATAATAAATGGCGTCAGCCAAACACTAACCATGAGTGAAAGAAAAGTTTTTGTGTCATTCATATTCTCTGAAAAATGAAAATGACAAATTCTGCCAGGGTATGTAAACTTATGAGCACAACTGTACATTCAGCAGAGGCATCAATTAAGGTTTTAAAGGGGAGGGTGTGTACTCTTAAGTATAGGGTCTGCTTTTTTGTTATGGATTTGTTTTTGTTATGGATACTTTAGATGTTCAGAACGAATGATAAACTGTGTGATTTGACAAATTTTCTGACCCAAGTGAACCACACTGAGACACAATCATTGCTTTAGACATCCAAATTTTCTCCTTTGATCAGTTTTCTGACAAGACTCTAATTGGGAAATGCTGGTTAAACCTTCTGGCAAGATTTAAAGGTAAACATACCTTGGGCATTCGGCAAGTGGCAGGGGACTCTGTGGCCTGGAAGGAGGGCGTTTCCTGGCTGGGCAGTTCCATATCCCTCTGATACTGAGGTTTAAGCTTTCCATATCGGAGGCTGCAGTGATGAAGGCTTTTACGTTGCCACTGTTGTCGCTTTCCTTCCCAATCATTGCTTACGCCAAACCACTGGGCTGTGCCCCTGTAAAGAGAAAAGAGTCAGCTCATCTCTAGCAACAAGGAGGATCTGATCTGATCTCCTTACCACAGTTTCATATAATTTGACTTAGATTAATTTTAACCTCCGGGTTATTTTAGGGTTGTGGGAGGAAACAGGAGCACTTAGAGAAAATCCACCGACTCAACACAGTGTCCCTGGGGGCAGGGCCGGCCCTATGATGGGACCGGGTGGTACCATGGGTACCAGGCAGCACTTTTAGGGGGGCAGCATACTGATACCCGCCAGCCCGTTCTGCCACCCAAATAAAATTGATGTCCTTTTTTTCCCACAAATAGAGCTTTCTTTTGGTGATATTTGATCACCTCTGCGGTTTTTATTTTTTTGTGCTGTAAATATATATTTAACTTTTTGCTAGAATAAATATCCCCAAAATTTATAAAAATAAACTATTTTCTTCAGTTTAGGCCAATATGTATTCTTCTACATATTTTTGGTACCAAAAAAACAAAAAAAAAACACAATTAGCGTACATTGATTAGTTTGCGCAAAAGACATTGTGGCCGCGGGCAATTCACAGGTCCATTTATACTCCTGGATACATGTATAGAGCCATGGCAGGTCCTTTTATACACCTATATGCATGTATAGAGCCATGACAGGCCCTCTTTATACATCTATAGAGCCATGGCAGGTCCTCTTTATATTCCTTTACATGTAAAGAGTCTCGACAGGTCCTCTATATACATGTATAGAGCCATGACAGGTTCTCTTTATACATCTATAGAGCCATGACAGGCCCTCGTTATACTCCTTTATACATGTATAGAGCCATGTCAAGTACTCTTTATAGTCCTATATACATTTATAGAGCCATGACAGGTCCTCTTGATATTCCTTTACACGTAAAGAGAAATGACAGGTCCTCTTTATACTCCTATATACATGTATAGAGCCATGACGGGTCCCCTTTAGTTATCATGATATAAAATAATAAATGTGGGGGCCTTTTGGTTGGCGTGATTTTTTTTCTGGGGGGGCAGCATTTCATTCTTGGTCCCAGGCAGCACAATGTCTTGGGCCGGCACTGCCTGGGAGGAATTAAACCCATAAGCTTCAAGGGAAAATAAAAATCATTTTGCAAATAGCAAAATCTTTCAATGAGGACCTGCAACAGGACAACATTTGTTTGTGAGGGTGTTAGTAGATTGGAGCCTTAAAAAAAAAAAAAAAAAAAAAAATCAGGGGTTCTACATAAACATATCCATACACCCCCATGAAAAAAAATATATATATATTACATTACATTTGCTTAGTTCTGATGAAGAGGGCAGCTTTGCACCCCTCAAAACACACTGACTGCCTCTGAAGGAATAAAATACTTTTGGACTCTAATCTATGAGTGTGGCGCTTCTACTTCCTCCCTCTTTTATTACACAGCGTAGTCTCAGCAGAACACGGCTTTCCTGGAAATCCACAAAATGTTTTCAATATACCAAATGCATGCAAACGTCTAGCTAGTAGGGGAGTAGGGATGTGGCTTCTAAAAGCCGTGATGTGTAGTCTGCTCCCGACTTTAAAAGCTCACATATTACAGTTGAATGTATCTAAAAACCAGGATAATGGAAAGGGTTCACAGAAAGAGAGCCAGGGTGGTAATACAGCTTAATAAAGTCCTCAGCCACTTCCGCTGGAAACCATCAAGTAAGCACACCACATTACATGTGTATGGTAGACGTGTTCATTGCTAAATTATTTCAAGAATCTCTTTTCTTACATACACCAATTATAATTTTTTTGGTTACTGTCGATTTCCTGCTTCGTGTTCACACCATTTTCACCCCGTTTCTAAAGCTGCAATAAAGCGCCTGCCTGCTCACAGGGTTTTTTCTTTCTTTAATTTTTAATTTGAAAGGGAACTTCACCCCAAAAAAGGAAACCCTAAAGCATAGAGATCCTCTTAGTTGGCATGAAATGGGTCGCTGCGTTTCGTGGGCAAGGGCCACTTCATCAGGACCATTTAGTCTCTCATGCTGGGGTAAAAAAAAAAATTCATAGAAATTATGGTAAGTGCCGGTTCACACAGGGGCAACGCGACTTACAGCGCGACTTTGCATGGCGATTTGGAGGCGACTTCAGCATGACTTAGCGCAACTTACAACACGACTTGAAGTTGCCTCCAGGACAGGTGACTTCGGCTGTGGCCAATCACAGAATAATCAGCTCTGTGGGAGGGAGGGGTTTGCCTGAGTAAACTATTTTCTTTCCCATTACCATGATACCCCCTATTTTGTAAACGCTATAACTTTTGCTCAAACCAATCAAACGCTTATTGCGATTTTTTTTTTACGAAAAATATGTAGAAGAATACGTATCGACCTAAACTGAGTTTTTTTTTTATATATTTTGGGGGGATATTTATTATAGCAAAAAATATTCATTTTTTTCAAAATTGTCACTTCTATTTTTGTTTATAGCGCAAAAACTAAAAACCGCAGAGGTGATCAAATACCACCAAAAGAAAGCTCTATTTCTGGGGAAAAAAAGGACGCTAATTTTGTTTGGGAGCCACGTCGCACGACCGCGCAATTGTCAGTTAAAGCGAGGCAGTGCCGAATCGCAAAAAGTGCTCTGGTCTTTGACCAGCAATATGGTCCGGGGGTTAAGTGGTTAATTGGGATATTTATTATAGCAAAAAGTAAAAAAATACTGTGTTTTTTTTTTTCAAAATTGTCGCTCTTTTTTTGTTTGTAGCGCAAAAAACGCAGAGGTGATCAAATACCACCAAAAGAAAGCTATAATTGTGGGAAAAGAAGGACGTCAAATTTGTTTGGGAGCCACGTTGCTTGATCGCGCAATTGTCATTCAAAGCGTGACAGTGCTGAAACCTGAAAATTGACCTGGGCAGGAAGGGGGTGAAAATACCCGGTATTGAAGTGGCTAAAGATCCATTTGCTAAAACTACAACTGATCAGTAGCTGCTGCATTGATTATAAATAGCTACTTTTACAGACCATTCTGCAGTTCGCTCCAAAAGAAACTGTTGGGCAACTTAGCTATACATTGTTTTTATTGGCTGCAATGTACTTCGTGCTCCTAGCAAATGAATGCCAAGGAGCTCTTCAATTCTCCCTTATGTGCAAAATGACTTAACAGCCCACTCCTGCAGCCTTCTGGGACACCCAGGTCACCCTTCCCAGGAGGCTAAAGTTTCATTTAGCACAGAAATCAAGCAAGGTCTTGCTCTGTGTACATCACAGCACCAGATTTTTGTCTGCGCATACACAAGATCTGGAGCTGTGTCATTCATGGTAGGGGTGCTGCAAGTACCAGGAAAGACAGCCAGCTGCTGATGATTATATATATATATATATATATATATATATATATATATATATACACATACATATACATACACATACAGGGAGGGTCTGGGCATGCAGCATAAAGATTAAAATAAACATTAGAAGAGGACAAGATGGGATTTACTTGGCTGGTAAATAGGTTTGTGCAGCAATAAAGCCAACACGCCTGGAATGATATATTGAAGCAATGCAGGTATGCATGCGATATACAATCAGCCTCTGTGGACGCTGTAAATGGTACTATACCATTAAAGGGGGTGGTAAAGGTGCAATTATTTTTCCCTAAATAAATAGCTTCCTTTACCTTAGTGCAGTCTTCCTTCACTTACCTCATCCTTCGATTTTGCTTCTAAATGTCCCAATTTCTTCTAAGAAATCCTCACTTCCTGTTCTTCTGTCTGTAACTCCACACAGTAATGCGAGGCTTTCTTCCTGGTGTGGAGTGTCGTGCTCGCCCCCTCCCTTGGACTACAGGAGAGTCAGGACGCTCTCTAAGTTGCAGATAGAGAAAGGAGCTGTGTGTTAGTGGGCGTCCTGACTCTCCTGTAGTCGAAGGGAGGGGGAGAGCACGATACTCCACACCAGGGAGAAAGCCTTGCATTACTGTGTGGAGTTACAGACAGAAGAACAGGAAGTGAGGATTTCTCAGAAGAAATAAGGACATTTAAAAGCAAAAATCGAAGGATGAGGTAAGTGAAGGAGGACTGCACTAAGGTAAAGGAAGCTATTTAGGGGGGGAAAAAATTTGTACCTTTACGATGCCTTTAAAATAATTCCTTGTGTTTTCTCAATGAATGCGAAGCGTTTTCTGATTATATGAGGTGGAGAGAAGGTAGAATTGGGCAAGATTTTACTTAGGGAGGTGGAAGGTCCCCTTTAAGTTAATCAAGCTCACATATAAATCTAAAAAAAGCAAAAAAAAAAAAGTCCCTTTAGCACTTATAGATACAAAATATTTTAGGACAATAGAAATAGGATTTCCTCCTCACTTTCTTATGCTCTGGGAAAGTGAAGTTTGTCTTCTGAAGCCAGGCCTTTCATTTGGGGCTTCTTCTTCTGTTCGCTGGGGTTCCTGAAGACTTACACTTTTATGGTACACTGGTTTGGTCAAAGTCTGCAGAGGAAAAAAAAAAAGACAACAAAGCTGTATTAAATGTGTATGTCACGACAACACAAATAAAAAAAATCATAGTTAGTACATTTCTGCAATTCCTGCTTATTTTCACACGTTTTATCATTTTAAACACTTTGCATTTCAGAAAAATAACTGATGTACCAGAAATGTAGTGTGCTCCCAACTCTGACATGACAACACAGTGTATGTTTTAGCTCTGAATTCCAAAACGCGTGTCGTCAGCCCTGCCTTCTTCATTTCTGAAGAATTACGAAGAACACATGATGCCACCCCGAATCCATAACCCTTCCATGTGCACAGAGAAGTACAGGAAGTTATCAGCAGTGGTGTATTTTGGTTGTGTGCTGCCCCTAGGCAAGACTAAAATCCCCCCCCCCCATTTGTCCCACCCCAGCTGTGGTATACCATACATGTCTCAGGGTTTGGTGAAGAAGCTGCAGCCGTCGTTCACAGTGAACAGTTGTGGCTTCCTCATCAGACCCAGAGACAGAATTCATCCAAGTATCCTCTGGATCAACTGTGGGTATAGAATTGGGTATATGGGATTGTATGATATTTTATTTTTTATGGTTGAACTGGATGTGTCTTTTCAACCTGACTATGTAACTATATGTGGTCAATGGAGCAAAGGATGGAGTCAGCAGGGCAGAGGATGCACTGATGAACACTGATGGGCACTGTTGGGGCAGCACAGATAATTAGGATACTGATGATCAGTTTCCTGATTATCAGTGTAGATATCTCCTTATACACTTGAGGGTTAGGGGATCAGTAAGGATTTTTTTTCCACTGCTGGACAAATTGGATCATGCTTTGCAGGGTTTTGTTCCCTCCTCTCGATCAACTGTGGATATAGGATTGTGTATATGGGGTTGTATGATTTTTATGGATTTTTTTCCCTTCTATTGGTTGAACTAAATGGACTTGTGTCTTTTTTTAACCTAACTATGCAACTCAGGCTGTGACAGCATGAGGAAAGGAATGCCGATATTCGGCAAGTGTGTTTACATTGTGATCAGCTGTGGTTGGAAAAGAGCCGCTGCGATTGGCTCTTTACCCCGATCTGTGATCAGCTGTGTCTGAAAGACAGTGATCAGAGATCGCTCCAGGTGCATGCGGTTCTGGGAGGGACACCCTTCCAAAACTTAAAGCAGAAGTCCACCCTAAAAAAAAAAAAAAAAAAAAAAAAAAAAATAGCCAAAAAGGCTACAAAAAATTAGATTTTTTTTTTTTTTTAAATATACTTACCAGAAGTGGCTGTTACTAGGCAGATCTCCTAATCTGCCACTTCCTTGTCTGCGGTGGGTTTTCTTTCTTCTCCTCCTTGCGCTACCTCCTGGGAAATGGGGAGCGATGTCTTCTGGGACCTTGTGTGTCCCAGGAGACATCCACCCATTCACATAGCGCCGCGCGACTTGCGCATGCGCAGTAGGGAATCGGGCAGCGAAGCCGCAACGCTTCACTTCCTGATTTCCTCACCGAGGATGGCGGTGGGGCAGCCGAGACCCGAGCAATTGCTCGGCTTCGGCTGCCGACATCGTGGGCACTCTGGACAGGTAAGTGTCCTGATTAAAAGTCAGCAGCTACAGTGTTTGCAGCTGCTGACTTAATTTTTATTTATTTTTTAAGCTGGACCTCCGCTTTAACGGCCGTGCTGTATCCTATGGTGCTCAGTAATAAATTTAAATTGTGTATATGTTAATCTGTAAAACAAAAGCATGTGCGTGTCTGTATATGATACACACACACACACACACACACACACACACTAAAATAAGACATAAAATATCAGTTGATAAAAAATACACAATAGTTTTCCTTTATGATGTAACTCTTTATTTGGCATATAAAATATTTATTAATATTAGTAGAAGCCAATAAGGTAGATAAAAAATATTCCATGTCCGTTTTATTCTGATTGGGCTACACTTTTACACAACAGATAAACGATCATAGTCATACCCGAGCCTGTTTATGGTCTCCGGCGCCTTCAGTGGGAGGGATGGTGATGGAAAGATGAGGCGGCTTTCGACTTTGCAAACGTGAGCTGCTCCCGTTCTTGTTAACTGAAGCCATCTCTAGACAGAAAAAAAAAAAAAAAAGTGACAAATCCAATCAGAAACTGCGTCCGATCTCTGCTCTGAATGAGGCCGGGTACACACGGACAAACATGTATGGTGAAAGCGGTCCGTCGGACCGTTTCCACCATACATGTCTGCCAGAGGGCTTCTGTACGATGGTTGTACACACCATCGTACAGAAGTCCGCGCGTAAACAATACGCGGGGCGTGTCCGCGGTGTCGCCGCGTCGATGACGCGGTGTCGCCGCGACAATGACGCGGCGACGTGGGCGGCCCGCCTTTAAAATGCTTCCACGCATGCGTCGAAGTCATTCGACGCATGCGAGGGACGGCGGGCGCCTGGACATGTACGGTAGGTCTGTACTGACGACCGTACATGTCCGAGCGGGCTGAATTCCAGCGGACTGTTTTAAAACAAGTCCAGGAATATTTGTCTGCTGGGAAAAGGCCCGGCGGGCAAATGTTTGCTGGAATTCGGCCCGCTCGCGCCCACACACGACCAAACATGTCTGCTGAAACTGGCCTGCGGGCCAGTTTCAGCAGACATGTTTGCTCGTGAGTATGGGGCCTGAGGCTCAATACACAAAAGGTTGATGTTGCACTCGAAATCCTGTAGCACAGAAATACTCACCTGCTTCCACTGTGTTGCTTCCTTGCTAGATGGATAAACAAGACATTGCTCCTTTGCTGGTGAGTAACATTCTGCAGCATTTCTCTTAGCAAGGAAGCAACTCCTCGCTCATCAGCCAGAGAGGGAGCAACTCTGCACATGTCGGCAACAGAATCCCAAGTGTAAAGTATGTCACCAGGACATCAAGGATCTCCAGAAAGGGTGCAAAGCTTTATTTTGCGGTCACATCCTAATTACAATAGCAAAGTTTCAGAGCCACGCGGGACCTCTTCATCAGGCATGTGACAATTGATGGCTCCGAAACGTCTATTTAACTATGATGTGATGTGATCGCTACAGAAAGCTTTGGACCCGTTCTGGAGATCTTTGGTGTGCTGGTGACATACTTTTCGCTTTGAAGGTTGCCAGCCGGTGGCCGCTGTAACACCAACATAAATTTACTGCTAGTTTCAGAACGTTTGCAATGGGAATATTGCGCTTCAGAATGACACGTGTGACAAGGTACTTACACAAGGATGGCAATCTTTATTATTAGTCACATGGACCCGGCATTCACTATATTTAGTCTCCCAAAGTACACAGAACATGGAAATGCAATTTTCGTAAATATATACCGCTAAATACCTTTTATCATCAGCAGTATATAGCAGTCTTGTGACTTTGATTAGTGTGTGGCTGAGCACTGGTTAAAGCTTGGAGTTTTCATACTGATCTGAATGTAATACGAGTCTGCAAGACCCCTGACCCTCTGGTCTGGACAGTGCCGATTGGCCCTGTGTTGATCACATGCACCCCCCCCTCCAAAGAACAAACCTCCTTTAGCAATACACACCAAACTGAGAATGTGCAGAGTGCCCCCAAGGCTCTGTACTATCAGGAGATGGATTGGGGACAGTGAAAGGGGAGTATCAGACAGCCTTTTTACACAATGCAGAGGATTAACCCCTTAGATTTCAGTGAGAAATTGACACCCCGCATCACCGATCGCTGCACATTTACAGATCTTCTCTAAATCCTTAAGGTTTCTTGGCAACTCAAAGTTTAAGCTCCCTCCACTAATTTTCTATAAGATTAGGGTCTGAAGACTGGCTAGGCCATTCCGTGACCTTAATGTGCTTCTTCTTGAGCCATTCCTTTGTTGCCTTGGTGGTATGTTTTGGGTCATTGTCATGCTAAAAGACCCATCCACGACACATCTACAGTGTTCTGGCTGAGGGCAAAAGGTTCTCATCCAAATTTTTACAATACATGGCCCCATCTATTGGCACATCAATGCGGCAAAGTCTGCCTGTACCTTTAACAGAGAAACAGCCCAAAAGCATAATGTTTCCACCTCTGTGCTTGACTGTAGAAATTGTATTCTTGGGGCCATAGTCAGCATTTTACTTGCTCCAAACATGGCGAGTCCCCCTCCTCAAGAAGGCACATGTAAAGTCATGCCAATGAACAGCTTCTAAATGATTTAGAGAAAGATCTGCAGTCAGATGAGACTAAAATTGAGCTCTTTGGCATGAACTTGACTCACATTTGAAGGAAGAAAAATGTTGACTATGACCCTAAGAACACCATAGCTACAGTCAAGCATGGAGATGGAAACATTATGCTTTGGGGCCGTTTCTCTGCTAAAGGTACAGGCTGACATTTCCGCATTGAGGGGCCAATGGATGGGGCCATGTATTGTAAAATCATGGATGAGAACCTTCTTCCCTCAGCCAGAAAATTGAAAATAGGTCTTCCAGCATGACCCAAAACATACTGCCAGGCAACAAAGGAGTAGCTCAAGAAGAAGCACATCAAAAGGTCCTGGAGTGGCTTAGTCAGTCTCCATACTTTAATCCTATAGAAAATGTATGGAGGGAGCTGAAACTTTGAGTTGCCAAGAGACAGTTGTGATAGATTAGGCTAAAATCCCTATTTTCAAATTAGGCTAATTCTTTTTATTATTAGAATCACTGAAATGTTTCTCTTTCCTATATTCCTCCTTATACTGTTTATTTGTTTTTATACATGCGTATATATGGGAATGATCAATACTGCTTATTTTCCTTGAGGATTTTATATCAGATATTGTTTTAAAGTTATGAACCCAGCATTGAAAATATGAAGAAACAGATATTACATTGTAAAAAGTTATGGAGTTAATGGAGAAAGAGCAGAGAAGATTTCACCCCCCCCCACACTCTTCGCTCTCACTCCCAAACCACCCCTTCTTTCTAAATTCCTCAATTGTAACAGGAAAGCCTTCCCCTCCCCCCTCTTTCTCACTCAGACCAGCTTGGAAGGAAATTTGCAGAGCTGACAATGGACTCTTTACGACACGTGAATTCACAAGGGTGTGTGTGCATGCCCAAGAATGGATTTCCAAGAAGAAACCATCCCTATATGAACTGACCAATGAGGGCTTCATGCCAAGGACAAGCCACACAGGGGGGGTGGGTGAATGGGTGTGTATGTATAATGTGAACCAATCAAATGCATGTATTTGTGATTCTATGCTTTTAATAAAAGTCACTTTCTGTTGGGCTGAGAAGCTGAGAGAGGTGAGAGATGTAGATTCTTTGTCTGGACTGCATATTTCACCTTATTAATTTGAATCAAACGGCAGAATGGGTAATCCTGAGATATTGTATCAGGGCCTCATCCACATCACAGCCAAGAAACCTTAAGGATTTAGAGAAGAAGATCAGTAAAGAAGAGTAGACCAAAATCCCTCCCGAGATGTGTGCAAACCTAGTAACCAACTACAAAAAACGTCTGACCTCTGCGCTTCCCAACAAGGTTTTCTCCAGCAAGTACCAAGTCATGTTTTACTTGGGGATCAAATAAATTATTTTATTCACTGAACTGCAATTAAAAAGATTGTAAAAAAAAAAAAAAAAACCCTGCAAGACAAAGGCATAATGAGCTAGTATGGTCATTATGAATCATTTACCTTACATTGAAGCAGCGGTCCTCGTACCCCCCCCTCCAGCCGGCGACATCTCTCCCCGAGTTACTTGCGGGTATCGCAGGCTCTGGCGCTGTGATTGTCTGAAACCGCGATGACGTATCACCTGCGCGGGACCCACTGGTAACAGCACACTCACTGAAGCAACAGCACATACGTGCCACTGCTTCAGTGCGCATGTGCCGATGACATCAGCACATGCAAATACAGGGGATATATCCTAAACCGTGCAGATTTAGGAGATATTCTGGGTAGCTACAGGTAAGCCTTATTATAGGCTTACCTGTAGGGCTTACAACCACTTTCATTTATAACATTTGTATCATGTGCTTTTTCTGGATCTCTGGTTGATATTTTGTCTCCATCATTTAAAATATAGCTATGATAAAAATTATAGATCATTTCTTTGTAAGTGGGCAAACCAACTAAAATCTGCAGGGGATCAAATACTTATTTTCCCCACTGTATCCACATCCACCTGCAAATCAGGCCGCAGGAACCTGCTGCATTTTTGTTGCAGTGGGCACATTTTTGCCATGTACATGAAGTCCTTATACGCCTGTGAGATAACACAGGGAAAAAGACATGTACATATGAATTGTTAAATATGTGACACATCATTCCATGCGCTCCACATGATACTGTACTTTTGTATTGTTTTTCTGGAATGACCACACATTTGTCAGCTTTCGTGGGCCTGTACTGCCACCTGCTGTCATTAAATGTTATAGCACGTTATAATTGGAAACACAGAAAGACACACAAAAGTGCTAATAATTCTCTAGCACAATAAAATTATTCTCATAAAAGTTGTAAGCAATATCGCATACAAAAGATTATCTGCTGAAGATCAGAGGGAAAGGGCACAGGCTGCATACACTGGAATCAAACAGGATTTAGGTTTCTAATCCGGTGTTCAATATCTAAACTAGGGTTGCACCGTTGCAGAGCATTTGCACGTATACTTGTGCAAATGCTCCGATGCTTAATCCGATACCTGGGCAGTGGAGGGTAATCAGTGCAGCGATCACCCCAGACTGTCCCCTGCTCCTCCTCCGGTCCCCCTCCCCCGTCCCAGATCGGTCAAGATGGAGAGCGGAGGAAGTAGCCGGTAAACATGATATACACCGGCTCCTTCCTTTTGTGAATGATCACGAATCTGTCCATACATAACAGCATCAGAATCTGTGTTTATGATGCTTCAGTTTATAAATAGAGAAAGCCGCTGTCTCCTGTCCATTCATCTTCAGGCTGCAGAGAAAGACTGGGGAATCTGTGTCCACCCTTTCTCGGTCTCAAAGGGGAGATATCAGGGGTCTAAATAAACCCCCGACATCTCAGCAAAGCGTGCCCCCCCCCCCCCCCCCGCAGGTCTGATAATAAGAATATAAAAAAAAAAAAGGAAATAGTGATAAATATTTAAAAGTTAAAAACATTGCAAAAACAAAAACAAAACAAAACAAAAAAAACAACACACACCGACACTGTCCACTCCCCACCCCCCAAAAAAAAAAATACAAGAAAAGCATTGCAAAAAATAAATAAAAAAAATTATACATAAAATTGTAAAAAATAAAAAAAATTGGAAGAAAAATAAACACAAAATAAAAAAACTACCGATACAGTACACGCGCCATCAGTGCAGTGGCTTCATATTATTGCCACTGTCAGGTGACATTAGAAAACAAAATTATTGGCATCAACGAATACTTGTGGGGGGGAAGTATCGGTACTTGTACTTGGTCTTAAAGTGGCATCGGTGCAACCCTAAAACTCAAGAACAAAAAAAAAAGGGACATTGTCCATAGATCCTGTAGCTACATTTTCCCATTTTCAGGTTAAGTACAATTTCTGCAGGTACATAAAATACCTGGTAATCCTGCCAGTAATCTTGTGTACTGCACTGAAAACTCAAACAAGGTTATGAGCCTTTCCAGCTACCTCCCTCTGTGTAATGACATAAGGAGAGGATGTGTTTGTTGTCCACAAAAGGAGAGCCACCAAGGGGGATGGCACTGCTACTCCATACATACAGTACAGTGAGTGAGCGTGATCACCCCAGGACAGGACGAATTTAGATCTCAGTCCTGAGAATTGCACACTTCTGCCACACAGCACCTGATCTTTCTCACCTGCAGTTTTGCCTTTGGTTGTTCTCACCTCCACCTATTGACCTGAGAGTGAAAGAAGCAGCCAACTGATGAGCTCATTTTTCTGCCCCCTTCTCCCAGTCTGAATGCTGCTTTACAGGGTATTGGGAAAGACTAAACAAGTCAAATGAAGATACCTAAAACACTTTGCATTTTATGCTAGAGGGAATTTTTTTTTTATTTTTTTTATTAATAGGGTGAATCCTCGCTTTAAAGGGGTTGTAAAGGTAAAAAATGTTTTCCCTAAATAGCTTCCTTTACCTTAGTGCAGTCCTCCCTTACTTACCTCATCCTTCCATTTTGCTTTTAAATGTCCTTCTTTCTTCAGAGAAATCCTCACTTCCTGTTCTTCTGTCTTAACTCCACACAGTAATGCGAGGCTTTCTCCCTGGTGTGGAGCAAGCCTCTTGAGGGGGCGAGCAGGAGTGTCAGGACGGCCACTAACACACAGCTCCTTTCTCTATCTGCAAAGTAGAGAGTGTCTTGACACTCCTGCTAAAGAGCCTGAAAACTAGGGTTGTCCCTATGCTGAGCATTTGCGCGAGTAATTGTACTCGCGCAAATGCTCCCGATGCTTCTGCCGATACTTTTTTTTTTTTTTTTAAGGTGACGAGCAGGCTGAGAGGGGGCGGAGAGCGGGGGTCTGAGAAGGGGCTGAGAGTGGGTGGAGAGCAGGACGAGCAGGAGCCCCAGCAAGATCCCCACCGCGGAGTGCAGCTCCATCATCCGATCCTCCTCCATCCTCCCCACAGACACCTGTCATCCCGGGACAGTACAGTCCCTGGACATACCGCCAGTACAGAGCAAGGAGGGGGCGGGGGCCACACAGACTGGAGAACTCCCGAATGACAGAGGAGCGGGGCGTGTCTGAAAGAGGGAAATCCCGGCCAGCCAATTGGATGGACGAGAGGTACGCACTCACCAATTAGAAGTGTGGGCTGGGCACATGGGCGTGTCTGTGGGCGGGTAAGTCGCAGAACACGCTGCAAGGCATGTCCAGAACTACATTTCCCGTCATCCTCCTAGACATATGACGTCACGGCCCATATGTGACCCTCCATGGACGCCTCAGATGGCAGCCAGGGAGAGGACACACACCGGCTCAGCAAGTTCCTCCTGTCCACCTGGGTCGAGCTAGCTACTGGAACTGTGTGTACCATGGGGAAGGGGGGCGTGGCAGCTCTGCACAAGTTTAGGGATTGCTGAGACTTGTAGTGCTGCACGATGGTAATGACAAAGACAATGTGCAGGAGTTCTGTAGAGCTGGGAAAGTCATAATAGAAGGCCCCTGTAATCTATATACATGGGGGGAGGGGCTGTGTCTTAATGACCTCTGACCCCGCACTGACCTTAAAGTGACCCTATCGTTAAAGGAGAATCGCAGCCGAAACAGTTTTTGTTTCATATTAGAGTATCTTTTTAACCATTTCAGCCCTGGTCCATTTGGCTTCCCAATGATGGGCCATTTTTTGCGATTCGGCACTGCGCCGCTATAACTGACAATTGCGCGGTCGTGCGACGTGGCTCCCAAACAAAAGTGCCGCCTATCAGTGCCATCTAACAGTGCCCATAACTGCCGCCTATCAGTGCCAGCCACCTGTCAGTGCCCATAACTGCCGCCCATCAGTGCCACCTGTCAGTGCTCATAGGTGCCACCTATCAGTGCCCATCAGTCAGTGCCATCTATCAGTCCCCATCAGTCAGTGCCACCTATCAGTGCCCATCAGTCGAACCGACACTTGGCACTAAAAAAAGTATCGGTAATCGGTATCGGCGAGTACATGAAAAAAAAAGTATTGGTACTTGTACTCGGTCCGAAAAAAGTGGCATCGGGACAACCCTACTGAAAATCCAGTGTGAAAGGGGTCTTAATGTACATGGGACGTTTTGAAACCTCTCCCGAACGATTTTAAACTTGACAGATATAGTTACCAGTGTTTTTAACAACATCTGTTTTTCTGCGTTTACATGTCGCGTTTGCGTTTAGAAGCGTTTTTTTTTTCAAATATGCAAAGTTACCGCGTTTACAAGCCGTTGGTGTTTCAAATGCCTCTGAAAATCTGTCCATAACTGATTTTTTTTGCTTTCCAAAAAATGCTTCTAAACTCAACTGCCTAGAAACTACCCTGTGTACATGTACTGATAGGGTAACAGAGGAGGGTTTCGGGGGCAGCTGAAAAAACCGCCCAACTGCTCCTAAACATCCGTTTACCAGCAGCAGTGTACATGAAGCCTTAGGCCCCGTATACACCATCGGATCTATCAGCTGAAAACGGTCCGCCGGACCGTTTTCAGCGGACAGATCCGCTGCGTCCGCTGACGGATTTCTGTCTGATGGTTGTACACACCATAAGACAGAAATCCGCGCGTAAACAATACGCGGGGCGTGGCCGCGACGACGTGGGCGGCCCTGGAAGTTCAAAGCTTCCACGCATGCGTCGAATCAGTACGACGCATGCGAGGGATGGCGGTCGGTCGGACGTGTCCGGTGAGTCTGTACAGACGACCGAACACGTCCGACGGACAGGTTTCCAGCGGACAGATTGGTTAGCATGCTAACCAATTTTGGTCCGCTGGAAACTGTCCAATCCGCCGGAGAATTGTCCGGTCAGGCCTACACACGACCGGATCTGTCCCCTGAAACTGGTCCGTCGGACAAATATCAGCGGACAGATCCGGTCGTGTGTACGGGCCCTTACAGGGTTTGTAAACCCTCGTCATTGGATTTGTGAGCCAATGGCTGTACTGCTATAAAACTATCCAATCAAGAGCAGAGGACCCCAGGCAGAGAGCTAGGGAACAAAGGGCTCCGGTGAGTAAAATGGGGGTGCTGGAGGGCCGGTCACTGTAAGAAGTTTTCACCTTAAAGCATAGGATGTATTAAAGGTGAAAAACACGAGGGTTTACAACCCCTTTAATGTGAATAAAAATGGAATATTTAAATCAGCAGCCAACTAAGATTTGCTAAAACTGCCCCCAAAAAAATAAAAAGATGTTTCTCTGTAACCAGACAACCCAGAACATTATTGGGGGTACTCTGTAATGGAGATTACATTTCCTGCTCATGTAATTGACTCACTGCTGTTCCCAGACATGCTTCTCTTATTACTCTCTGATTAGATCACTAAAACAGACACTCCTACACATTGCTCCGGAAATAGGAAGTTATTGTATCAGATACAACGGAACCTAATGAGAATAAAACAGTTATAAAGTTTGCTGCAATCCTTGCAACATGAATAAATGACCTGGAGAGGATTTTTTCCCAGTGGTAGCAGAATGCAAAGGCTCGGCTACTTAAAAAAAATGAAGATAAAAAGTAAACAACATTTTATACTTACCTCCTCTGTGATAGTTTGACACAGAGTGGCCCCGAACCTCCTCTTCTGGGGTGCCCCATAGCAAGCACTTGCTCCGGAGCTGGGCTGTGTGCTTCCATAGTTGCTCACAGTGTGTCTCAACCCCATCCCCCACTCCCTCCTCATTTGAATGGCTCCAGCTGCTGCATCTTTAGCTGAGAGGAGACAGGTAAAGCAGTGATCCTGCTTTCGGGCATAGCGCTGAAGTGAAAGGGAAGCCAGGTAAGTATTTGGGAAAGTGGGGGAGAAGGTTAAGAGGAGCGGATATTGGAAGGTTATGTTACCTAAATGCATAGAATGGTTTTTCGGCTCTAGCATGGCGCTTTTAACCCCCGCTAGTGGCCGAATAAAGGGCTAAAAGCACCCACAAGGTGCTTTGCAGGCGCTTCCCATTGATTTCAATGGGATGGTGTATTCACCGCTCCTAATGCGCTGCAAAGAAGCTCCCTGCCAGCGCAGCGCCGAAGTGTGAAAGCACTTGGGCTTTCACATTTGGATTGCAGATTAGGCTTCTTTCAGGCACTATTTTTTGCTCTAAAGCACCTGAAAAAGACCCCAGTGTGAAAGGGGTCTAATGGTCCACATCTGTATTAGTAGATCCATCCAACTCTCTCTCCAGTTCAGTCATGGGAACATAAATCTAAAATTTAGGCCATTACTTCATTCTGAGCTCCTGTGAGTGGACTACATTAGAACCCACTTGGGAATGTCATACTGAAACGTTGTCTGTCATTTGTTCCACAGCGGTTATATTTGTACTTTTATGACACACTTCAGCGGTCACCTCGGTTACTAGAATCGTTAGGCAATCACTCTGCTACAAGAAGCCAAGTTGCCAATTAACACATCCCTGCGTTTCATAGGGAGAGGCTGGTACAAGGCTCTGACAGACATGTGTATACAAAGATCACAACTTCCAATCAATAAACCTTTAAAAAGCACCTGTGGCCTACCAGAGAACATGAATAATTCAGATATCTGTAGGAGAAATCATAAAGGAGCACATACATCACATTAAAGGGGTTGTAAAGGTATTTCCCCCCCCCCCCAAATAGCTTCCTTTACCTTAGTGCAGTCCTCCTTCACTTACCTCATCCTTCCATTTTGCTTTTAAATGTCCTTATTTCTTCTGAGAAATCCTCACTTCCTGTTCTTCTGTCTAACTCCACACAGCGATGCAAGGCTTTCTCCCTGGTATGGAGAAAGCCTCGAGGGGGGAGGGAATTTTTTTTTTTACCTTTACAACCCCTTTAACCACTTAAGGACCGCCTCCTGCACATATACGTCGGCAGAATGGCACGGCTGGGCACATCAACGTATATGTACGTTGATCTTTAAGCCCAGCCGTGGGTCGCGGGCGCGCTCCCGCGACCCGGTCTGAATCTCTGTGACCAGCAGACCCAATCGCCGCTGGAGTCCCGCGATCGGTCCACGGAGCTGAAGAACGGGGTTTTCCGTTCTTCACTGTGGCGGTGTCATCGATCGTGTGATCTCTTTTATAGGGATCCACAATCGATGACGTCAAACCTACAGCCACACCACCCTACAGTTGTAAACACACATTAGGTGACACATAACCCCTTCAGCGCCCCCTGTGGTTAACTCCCAAACTGCAACTGTCATTTCCAAAGTAAACAATGCATTTTAAATGCATTTTTTGCTGTGAAAATTACAATGGTCCCAAAAATGTGTCAAAATTGTCCGATGTGTCCGCCATAAATGTTGCAGTCACGAAAAAAAAAAAAAAAAAAAAAAATCGCTGATCGCCCCCATTAGTAGTAAAAAAAAAAAAAAAAATTAATAAAAATGCAATAAAACTATCCCCTATTTTGTAAACGCTATAAATTTCGCGCAAACCAACCGATAAACGCTTATTGTGATTTTTTTTTACCAAAAATAGGTAGAAGAATACGTATCGGCCTAAACTGAGGTAAAAAAAATGTTTTTTTTATATATTTTTGGGGGATATTTATTATAGCAAAAAGTAAAAAATATTGCATTTTTTTCAAAATTGTCGCTCTATTTTTGTTTATAGCGCAAAAAATAAAAACCGCAGAGGGGATCAAATACCACCAAAATAAAGCTCTATTTGTGGGGAAAAAAGGATGCTAATTTTGTTTGGGAGCCACGTCGCACGACTGCGCAATTGTCAGTTAAAGCGACGCAGTCCCGAATCGCAAAAAAGGGACCTTGGTCCTTTACCTGCATTTTGGTCCAGGGCTTAAGTGGTTTAATGTCCTTATTTCTTCTGAGAAATCCTCACTTCCTGTTCTTCTGTCTGTAACTCCACACAGTAATGTGGAGAAAGCCTCTTGAGGGGGGAGGGCATTTTTTTTTTTACCTTTACAACCCCTTTAAGATCTGCTATTGATGCATACATTCTAGACACAATTTCAATCTGTTCCATATTACACACTCTGCTCCTCAACACCTTCCAAACGGCAAAACTACTATTGTATTAACTTGAAACAAATGTCCCTTGCGAATGGCTTTAACCACCAGAAGATGGTATCTCAGCCTCATTCCCGAGAGGACCTTTTGAAAGGCCAGTCTACCCATAAATGACACACATTCACTTTGCTGTAACACAACGCATGCTACGGTGGATTGTGTTGCAGCACATTAAAGTGGTTGTAAACCCATTACAACCACTTTAACCTACAGGTAAGCTTAGATTAAGGCCTACCTGTAGGTGCAACAAATATCTCATTACACAGCCCCCTGCACCTTTGATACCCCTTCACATTACACAGCCCCCTGAACCTCTGCCCTCCCCCCTCCATTCAAATTACACACCCCTTAACATTACACAGCCAGCTGCACCTTCTGGCCCCCTTTTACATTACACAGCGCCTTGCAGCTACTTCCCCACATTTACATCACAGCCTCTGCAGCTCTTCCTCTACCTGCCTTAACCACATCCCACCGAGCCACTGCACATATACAGCCGGGTGGGCGCTTCCTCTGTTCAGGAACGTCCCTCAGAGGGGGATTGCACGCGCGTGCCCATGCAGCAGCGTGATCCTGATGCGCTTGTGTCACCCAGACACTGCGCATCTCAGATCGGCAGGAGGGCTCTGCGATTGGCCCTCCTGATCACATGACGGCTGTATCCAACGTCATCTGATGTAAATAGAGAGACGGTTGCTAGGCAATCGGCTCTCCTCACACGGAAGTTGTCAGAGAGAAGAGTGGATGCGATCGGCGAGTATGAGCAGTTTTTTTTACAGCGTTTTACACACTGATCACCAGCCTAGTGTAAACACACAAAGTCCCCAAAACACTGTCCACACACACACACACACACACACACACACACACACACAGGACCTCACACAGTAAAAAACACCTGTCCCCCACATATGTAACAGTAAAATCATATGTCCCAATGATCATCTGTGTACATCTGTCCATGATCACACAAACCAATTATACACTTAACGGGATTTTTTTTTTACCAAAGACATGCAGCAGAATAAATTTTGGCTTAAATTTATGACAAAATTAGATTATATTGGATTTCTTTTAAAATAGAAAGAAGAAAATATTGTATTTTTTCCAAATTTATGCAAAAAAAAAAAAAGGGAAAGCTCTATTTGTGTGAACAAAATTATAAAAAATTGAATTTGTGTACAGTTTTGCATGACCGCACAATTGCGAACAGACAGTTCGATGTATTTTATTGCAGAAGAGACATTAGCGTTAATTTACTAAATTTGAGTGCAAAATCTGGTGCAGCTCTTCATAGAAACCAATCAGCTTTCAGTTTTTTTTGTCAAAGCCTAAATGAACAAGCTGAAGTTAGAAGCCGATTGGCTGCCATGCACAGCTGCACCACATTTTGCCCTCTCTAGTTTAAAGTGGAGGTTCACCCGAAAAGTAAATTTTTAACATTAGATTGATGCTCATTTTGTCAAGGGGAATCGGGTAGTTTTTTTTTAATCGAAGCAGTACTTACCGTTGTAGAGAGCGATCTTCTCCGCCGCTTGCGGGTATGGGCTGCGGGACTGGGCGTTCCTATTTGATCGACAGGCTTCCGACGGTCGCATACATCGCATCACAATTTTCCTAAAGTAGCCGAACGTCGGTGCGCAGGCGCCGTATAGAGCTGCACCGACGTTCGGCTACTCGTGATGCGATGTATGCGACCGTCGGAAGCTTGTCAATCAAATAGGAACGCCCAGTCCCGAAGACCATAACTGGAAGCGGCGGAGAAGATCTCTCTCTAAAACGGTATGTACTGCTTCGTTTAAAAAAAAAAAAAACACCCGATTCCCCTTGACAAAATGAGCATCAATCTAATGTTAAAAAAAAAATTTCGGGTGAACTCCCGCTTTAAGTAAATCAACCCCATTGCATGTTTCTTCTGCAGCAAAGAGCCTGCCCGCTGCAATTGTTTTTTCAACTTTAGTTCTGCTTTAAGGGTAGAGAATCCCTCCACAAAGCATTGGCATGAGTGTAATAAACTGTCACAGTGAAAAAAAGAAAGGTTGGCTGCTGCACAATGAAGGGGTTGGTGCATGAGCCCACAGTAAATCCACAGTGCATCATTAAGTGCTGGCTCACATGAAAAAAGGTGGGAGATATTTAATATTTGGCATGTATCTACCATTACTTCCTAGCCAACTGAAAAGAAGTCCAGGATTTCATAGATCTCATATGAATGCACTAGCAGCTGTTGCAAGTAGAAAAATCTTTCAGGGAACAGCAGAGCTGAAGACAAGAAGTCCGCTCTCCGGAGGACACTAGGACAAAACTGAGACACAATGGTCATGGGTTAGTTATCCTATGCTGGCCACTGGATTTGTGTGTCAGTCAATATTCCTCCTCTAGGTGGCAGTAAACCCGACAGTCTAGAGTCTAGACTCTAAAGGCCTGTACACACAATATGAAAATCAGATGAAAAAAAAAATGGGTATGACGAGCTGTCTGCTGATTTTCGTATCGTTCGTACGGTGCTCTGGACAGCCGATTTCCCTTTTTTGTCAGACAAAAAAAAGCTGTATGTGCAGACTATAAAATATTTCTGATTCACTAGTACAGTTTTCCTACCAAAAAAAAAAATTGTAAGAGCAAGACTATGCATGCTCAGAAACGAAAGAATACATACAAAACCATTTAACACATTGGCCCGGATTCACGTAGATGCGCGTATCTTTGTGCGGGCGTAACGTATCCTATTTACGTTACGCCTCCGCAACTTTGACAGGCAAGTGCCCTATTCTCAAACCAAAGTTGCGGCGGCGTAGCGTAAATAGGCCGGCGTAAGCCTGCCTAATTCAAATGTGGTAGATGTGGGCGTGTGTTATGTAAATTTAATGTGACCCCACGTAAATGACGCTTTTTTACGAATGGTGCATGCGTCGTCCGTGAAAGTATCCCAGTGCGCATGCTCCAAATTAACCCGCAAAAAGCCAATGCTTTCGACGTGAACGTAAATGACGCCCAGCCCTATTCGCAAACGACGTAAAACGTGAAAAATTTGACGCTGGCCCGACGTCCATACTTAAACATTGGTACGCCTCATATAGCAGGGGTAACTTTACGCCGGGAAAAGCCTAACGTAAATGGTGTATCTGTACTGCGTCGGCCGGGCGTACGTTTGTGAATTGGCGTATCGAGCTGATTTACATATTTCTAGGCGTAAATCAGCGTACACGCCTCTAGCGGCCAGCGTAAATATGCAGTTAAGATACGACAGCGTAAGAGACTTATGCCGCATACACACCATCACTTTATGTGATGAAAAAAAAACGACATTTTCTGTGAAGTAAAAAACGACGTTTTTGAAACTTCAATTTTCAAAGACGAAGTTGCCTACACACCATCGTTTTTTCACAATGCTCTAGCAAAGCGAGGTTACGTTCACCACGTTTTTCCATTGAAGCTCGCTTCATAACTAGCTTCTGGGCATGCGCGGTTTTAAACGATGCTTTTTGCTACACACGGTCAATTTCTGTGAAGTAAAAAACGACGTTTTGAAAAACGACACATAAAATTGAAGCATGCTTCAATTTTTTTTGTCGTTTTTTCACAAGACATAAAACTACGTTTTCCCCCACACACGGTCATTTAAAGTGATGTTTTTAAAAACGTCGTTTTTTTTTCATCACATAAAGTGATGGTGTGTACGCGGCATTACGCCAGTCGGATCTAATACAAATCTATGGGTAACTGATTCTAAGAATCAGGCGCCAAGATACGGCGGCTCAGACTCAGAGATACGACGGCGTATCTGGAGATACGCCGGCGTAACTCGTACGAGAATCCGGGCCATTATGTCACTTCTGACGTATTCTGCCATACGAAAATGTTCGCATTGTGAGTAACCTCTTCCCTTTCGGCATGGCTCAAAAAAAAAAAAAAAGACGTTCGGTTGTCCAAAAATCTAAGCGTGTGTACGAGGCTTAAAAATTCCTGAGCTCGCTGGACTAGAAAGAAAAATAAATCCAAGTGTAACCATAAAGCACGAGTGCTCTAGGTGACGTATACACTCACACTTCAGGTAAGCAACAATATGACCAGAAGTGCAGAAAAAAAAAAAGCACAGCCGTACGCAAAGTTAAACTGCAATGCTCACCTGCTTTCCAGCGCTGCTTTAGCATCATGCAATCAGGTAAACTAAGGTCTTCTTCACATACACTACATTCCAGCAGCAAGAATCAGTGGATTCCTCAGACTGGATCACACATGAACCCAAACGGCTGCAGTCATTCAGCTTGTTCAAAAAATATATATATTAGGGCTGTGCAAATTAACTTAATCTTTAATTTTTTTGATCGATTACAATTCTTTTGATTGGTACTCACCTCTCCGCAGGCTTCTGGGCCTTCAGGGAGTTCCGTCGGAGATCCAGTAACGTCACAGACACCGGCGGGGCTTGCCGTGTCCATCTGAAGGGCTCCTTTGCTGTTACACTTCCCTCTGTCACTTCCCTCTATCAACCTGGAATTCTACAACCATCCACTGGGAGTTGTGATAGTTCCCTTCACGGGACATCTACATGCCGACAGACTGATGTTAACCTCTCCTCATCTGGATTCAGCAGTGGTATCGTTTTACACATTATTATACCAGTATCATACTTGGCTACATGTTTTTATGACTGCTTTTGTTACCGTTTGGTATTACTCGCACCATTTTTACAGTTTATGGAGCTACATTGATTTTATCTCCAGTGCAATATTTATTTGGTTACCTACTTGAAGACAATGGCCCGGATTTAGATAGGAGATACGACGGCGTATCTCCAGATACGCCGTCGTATCTCTGAGTCCGGCCAGTCGTATCTATGCGCCTGATTCAGAGAATCAGTTACGCATAGATTTCCCTAAGATCCGACCGGCGTAAGTGTCTTACACCGTCGTATCTTAGGCTGCATATTTACGCTGGCCGCTAGGTGGCGCTTCCGTATAGTTACGCGAGGAATATGCTAATTAGGTATTTACGCCGATTCAGAAACGTATGTCCCGCCGGTGCATTTTTTTACATCATTTAAGTTACGCTTTTTTTGGCATATAGTTACCCCTGCTATATGAGGCGTAGCTAATGAATGTTAAGTATGGACGTCGTTCTCGCGCCGAGTTTTGAAAATGTTATGTCGTTCGCGCAAGTCGTTCGCGAATAGGGCTGGACGTCATTTCCGTTGACGTCGAATCCAATACGTCCTTGCGGCGTACTTTGGAGCAATGCACACTGGGAAATTCCCATCGAGCGTTGCCTTTGTGTGTTTTTTGTATCCTGCTATCCATTTTTCCAGTGGTTGGTAGCTGCACTGGGAATCAGCCTGCAAGGAGATCAGCTAAAAAGTAGTTGGATCTGTATGTGCGTTATAATTAATCAAAATTAGTTGATTAATCGATAAAAATAAATAAAAAAAACGATTAATCGAACGAAAAAAATTTGATCAGTAACAGCCCTAACATATATTATATATACATATATACACACACACACACACACACACACACACACACTTCATAGATAGATAGATAGATAGATAGATAGATAGATAGATAGATAGATAGATAGATAGATAGATAGATAGATAGATAGATAGATAGATAGATAGATAGATAGATAGATAGATACTCAGTGGAGCCGTCCCTTTTTGCATTTATACACATATCCATCCAGTTAGGGATGATATCCAACCCCCGGATGCATTTGTCTGCACACAGGGTCACAACATGTTTTTTTCGTTTGTTTTTTTACATAAAAAATTTAGGTTGATCATTTCAAGTCCACATTTTATCACAAATTGGCATTTCCTCTTTGAAGCATTATTTTATATCTCTTAGGTTTATTCTCTCCTCCCCGCAGACACGTCACTTAGCAGCCGGATGGTAAAATCATAAATGTGCGATTGTTTGATGCACCGATTTTCACAAAATAAATAAATACAGCACAAATCAATAAGGTTGTATATTTCGCCTAATCCATGAACTGAAACATTTATTGAAAACATTTTGATCATATAGTAGAAAAAGCTTGGGAATAAATATGTAAATGAAATAATGAATAAAAAATAAAAAAAAGTCTCACATATAAGGACCGATCATTATTAGATGCTGCACCTGGAGCAATGCCGTCCAGTTCTGGGCACCAGTCCTCAGAAGGGATGTGCTGGAACTGGAGAGAGTCCAGAGAAGGGCAACAAAGCTAAGGCTGGCCATACATTATACAATTTTCCTTTAGATTTACCAAAACCATATAATATGAGGTCACATCTCAACACTTTCAATCTGTATACAATCAGGAGGCCCTTGCACTACATAGTTGAAAGTAAACCTAAAGAAATTGAATAAGAAAATTGGATGGTGTATGGCCATCTTTAATAAAGAGACCGTAGGACCTTTGTTATTCGGAAAGGTTACAAGCACTGAACTTATTCTATCTGCAGGAGACACTTGAGAGGGGATACAATTTCAATGTACAAATACCATACTGGTGACCCCACAATAGGGATAAAACTTTTTCCTCAAAAGCAAATTTAAAAAGACACGTGGCCACTCACTAAAATTAGAAAAGCTGTTTACCTTAAATTGTGTAGAGGGTTCTTTACTGTAAGAGCGGTAAGGATGTGGAATTCTCTTCCACTGGCAGCAGTTACATCAGGGAGCATCGATAGTTTATAAAAAACTATTAAATAGGCACCTGAACGACCACAACATACAGGGATATACAATGCAATACGGACATATAATCACACACATAGGTTGGACTTGATGGTCTTTTTTCAACCTCATCTACTATGTAACTAATGTAAAAGACGAGTGGAAGAAAATACGCGCCCTGCCTATAGCAAGTAACTTGATTCCAGCTGTCATTTTCCTAATGGAGGCGGGTGACTGGCTAGACTATTCTTTTGCTAAGCTTTTAAAAGCAGCTCCACGGATCACCCGGAGTATACAGCAACTCACTTTAAA
This sequence comes from Rana temporaria, assembly GCF_905171775.1. Lineage (NCBI taxonomy): Eukaryota > Metazoa > Chordata > Amphibia > Anura > Ranidae > Rana > Rana temporaria. Next base: position 106,397,599 of record NC_053500.1, read on the forward strand.
TAAAGGAGACGCACTGGTATGGTAACCTTGCCCTATTTGTGTCCCTGAAGATGATGTACACCTACCTCTCAGGGGTAACCTATGATGCAATCATCAGCAGGAATGAAGAAACACAGAAATCCACTAGACATAAATTAAAGAACACATTGGACACTATACAGTATACTGGCTTCATATGAATGATCTAAAGCCAATACTTTGCAATCAATGCATAACCAGCTAAGGAGTAATGATAGCGAACACTAAAGATTCACAACCACAAAGTCCAACACTTCATCAGTGCTAGATTTCAGCACAGCCAACATAGGCCATGGCCTAGGGCAGGGATATGCAATTAGCGGACCTCCAGCTGTTGCAAAACTACAAGTCCCATCATGCCCCTGCCTCTGGGTGTCATGCTTGTGGCTGTCAGAGTCTTGCTATGCCTCATGGGACTTGTAGTTCTGCAACAGCTGGAGTCCCGCTAATTGCATATCCCTGGCCTAGGGCGGCAAACACCCACCCACATATCCCTCAATTTTTTTTTTTTTTATCAAAAACAGTTTTATTTAGAAATTTTCAATACATGTATACATGCAGGACCATCCTCGTAAGCAACATCTAGTGGAGTGGTCATTAACATATTTGACAATATTCAGAGCTCTGTCTGACCAACTAGGTGTCCTCTCACGAGGGAGCGAATAGTTCGTACTGAGCATTAGCTACATAAACCGGTTAAGTGCATGGAACGAGATAGACATTTCAGTGCAACATTGTACTAATGAACAATCTCGAGTCACTAGTGGGCTCACAGGCAGGGCCGATCCTAGGCAGGGTGCACAGGGTGCATTGCACCCAGGCGCCTGCAATGCATGAATGCATGTTATTTGCACGGCGCTGCAGAACGACATTTTAAAAGCCTTAAAGGCACCCCCTTTTTTTTTATGACTACGGGGGGGGGGGGGGGGGGGGGGCGGCGCCCCCTATGGACGGGCCACCACGGTTTCTGATTGTTTGGGGCATCCTGAAAAAACCTTGCCTGGAGAAGAAAAGGTGAGCGCTGCCATCAGTCATGTGTCATGCCAACAGAAAGCATCTGGAGACCATTCATGTGTGGGGTTGCTTCTCAGCAAAGGAAGTGAGCTCACTCACAATTCTGCCAAAGAACACAGCCATGAAGAATGGTACAAAAACATCCTCCGAGAGCAACTTCTCCCAACCATCCAAAGAACAGTTTGGTGACAAACCATGCCTCTTTCAGCATGATGGAGCACCTTGCCATAAAGGAAAAAGTGATAGCCAAGTGGCTTGGGGAACAAAACATTGAAATTTTGGGTCCATGGCCAGGAAGCTCTCCAGACCTTAATCCCATTAAGAACTTGGTCAATCCTCAAGAGGCTAGTGAAAAAACAAACCACAAATTCTGACAAACTCCATGCATTGATTATACAAGAATGGGCTGTCACCAGTCAGGATGTGGCCTAGAAGTTGAATGACGGCATGCCAGGGCAAATTGCAGAGGTCTTAAAAAAGAAGGGTTAACACTGCAAATATTAAGGCCCCTTGCACACTGGGGCGTTTTTCATGCGGTACAGCGCTAAAAATAGCGCTGCTATACCGCATGAAAAATCATGCCCTGTAGTGTTCAATGTGAAAGCCCGAAGGCTTTCACATTGAAGCGGTGCGCTAGCAGGAGCGCTCCAAAAGTCCTGCTAGCCGCATCTTTACCGCGGTATAGGAGCGGTGTGTTCACCGCTCCTATACCGCGCCTTCCCATTGAAATCAACGCGGGCGGTATTAACCCTTTTTCGGCCGGTAGCGGGGGTTAAAACCTCACCGCTAGCGCCCGAATATCGCGGTAAATACGACGGTATAGCCGCGCTACAAATAGCGCGGCTATACCGTCACCGCAGCTGCACGCCTCAGTGTGAAAGCAGCCTAACTCTTTGCATAAACAATGTAATGGTCAATAAAAGCGTCGACACATGAAATACTTGTAATTATATTTCCGTGTACCAAGTAACATCTGATAAAAAGATCTAAAAACACTAAATCAGCAGACTTGGAAATAATATCTGTGTCATTCTCAAAACTTTTGGCCACGGCTCTACCATGAACTTCCAGCTGACTCACTCAGCACAGGTAACAAACGTAGTGCTGAAGTTCGCCTTGTGTATGTAGAACATCTGATGCTTTAATTACAATACGCATAGCTAGTCAGTATATAGAAATAAAAGAATAGAATAAAACAGTTTTTAATTTTTCCACTATAGTGTAAAGCTGAACTCTGGAAGAAGGTATTTGGGTGGAGGAAAATAAATAAATAGAGGAAATGTTTCATTGTAGAAGTAAACTCTGGAGTTCCCATAACCACTTGAAGATTTGCCCACCTTCATGGCCAGGCCATTTTTTGCAATATTATATTTGTATAAAATTTAGGCCTATATGCATTTTGCTACATATTTTTGGTGAAGAAAATCCCAATAAGTGTATATTGTAGATGCTATAACTCTTGCGCAAACCAAACTATGTGATTTTTTTTTTCTTAATAGTAATGGCGGCGATCAGCGATATTGCGGCGGACAAATTCAGATACTGACACTTTTTGGGGACCAATGACACCAATACAGTGATCAGTGCTAAAAAATATGCACTGTCACTGTAATGACACTGGCTGGGTAGGGGTCAACATCAGGGGCAATCAAAGTGTTAGCTATGTGCTTCACGTTTTTTTTATAGCCCGGCATTGTCCTTCTACCAGTGATCATCAGCCTGCTGTGCCCATTGTGATGACTAGAGCTCCCCACCGTGTTTCATGTAACTGTTTGCTCCTCATCATATTTCTCTATGTACCTCAGTCAATTCTTGTTATGACCAACATATGTTATTGTAGTAGTTTTTTTCTTTGTTGAATGTTTTAAAATTCAATAAACAGATTTGCAAAAAAAAAAAAAAAAAAAGTGTTAGCTATGTGCCCAGCTTGTGCTTACTCACTGTGGGGGGCTACTTTGACTAGAGGACAGGATCAATATCTTCCCTTCTGACACAACGACAATCTGCCTTGTTTACATAGGCAGATTGTCATTCTGCCTGTGTCATAGGTGGGTACCCTGGGTAGGGCTCCTGCTGTGTGTGCGCCCCTGACCCGGAAGGGTTAACTCACATACTAGGTACGTGATTTGGCACAGAGCGGCCACCCTGATGCAGCAAATGTATGGTGGGCTGTATGCAAGTGGTTAAATGACACCCCAAAGCACTGTTACAGTAGTAGTCAACAGTAGTAGTCAACGTACCCAAATTGCAGAAAACATTTCAGACTGTTGCAGCTTTTTGGCAGCCCATTCATGATGGAGCACTGCCAATACATTTTAGAGCACAGCAACAACCAAGAAAAGAAAAAAAAACAAAAAAAAAAAAAACGTGACTGATCTTTTAAAAGTAGATCTAAATCCAACTTCTAATATTTCATCTAAGCTTTAACATGTTATGATGGTTTCAAAAGTTACTTTGGATTTTGTTTCAATCTGGAGCTTTCATGTGCATCTACTATGTTGTCATATGCACCTCTGTAGAGACTGCAAGTGGACATGCCAACATTGCACAGGCATGGAGCACTGTTGTTTCTATCGGAAAGTCAGTCTAGACTCGCAGTGATGGCAAACCTTGGCACCCCAGATGTTTTGGAACTACATTTCCCATGATGCTCATCTACACTGCAGAGTGCATGAGCATCATGGGAAATATAGTTCCAAAACATCTGAGGTGTCAAGGTTCACCATCACTGGTCTAGAGCAGGGGTTGCCAAACTTTTCAAGCAAAGGGCCAGCTTACTGTCCTTCAGGCTTTAGGGGGGCCGGACTGTGGCCAGTGAAAAATGTCTCGGGCCCAGCACGAGTAAGAGTAAACATAGCCTCAGGGATTGTGGTCAGTAGGAGGAGGAGCAATGCCCCATCATTGGTATTAGACCCCTTTCACGCTGGAGTGTTTTTCAGGCGTTTGAGTGCTAAAAATGGTGCCCGAAAAGCACCTAAAAACTGCCCCTCATGCCTGAGAGCTTTTACACTGGGGAGGTGCGCTTGCGGGACGGTAAAAAAGTCCTGCTAGCAGCATCTTTGGGCCGGTTTTGGAGCCATGTGTACAGCGCTTTGGAAGTGCCACAACACGGATGCTTTTAACCCCGGACACTAGCGGGGGTTAAAAGTGCCCTTCTAGAGGCCAAAAAGCACTGCTTAAACTGCGCTAAAGCGCTTGCAGCCAACGGACCCGCCGCCCCAGTGTGAAGGCAGATATAGTGCCCCAGTGACCTGGGCATTAGGATAGTTTATATTACACCAGTCATATATATTTTTTTTGCACATCCTACACTTGTCCAACCTAGTCAGTGGTTAGCCCACCTTTTATGAGGATTCCTTGCTGTCCTGTAGGCAGCCATTTTTCTGTAGCATCACCCCTGACCTCACGGGTTGGGCCTTAGGTTGAGCCTGCCTCTAGACCAGTGGTTCTCAACCTGGGGGTCGGGACCCCCTCGGGGGTCAAATGATGATTTGCCAGGGGTCACAGAATCCTGGGCTCTTCCTGAAGCCTACATCGCTCTCCCAGCCTGTTCTCGGTCACCCAGTTGGCTGTTCTTGGAGCCCATGGCTGCCCACTTAGCCTCTTTGCAGCCGCCCATTCAGTTCACGGCATGGCTGGGGGGGCAGAAACTAGAGGTCAACGATGGATGTGAAGTGGGAGGGGCTGAAGGAGACCCTATCTCCTGATTTCGGCATAGGTGTCACTGTGAGACACCACAGTGCTGGAGACACAGTGAAGCCGGAGACAGTGAGTAACACTACCTGTGATTAGAGTTGCCATTAAAAGTCCCAACTACAGTTCTCAATTTAGCAGATGACCTTGATCAAGAGCATCTAAGTTGGCTGATAATTGTGATTTTAATAAGGAGATAAATGTAAAATGTGAAATGTATGTTTGTATATGAGAAAAGAAAAAAATCAATAAAGAGATTTAAAAAAAAAAAAAAAAAAAAAAAAAAGTTGGCTGATCAGAACTCCCCCTAACACTGCTACTCATCCCATTCCCCCCCCACCAAGGAGTAATAGAAGAATAAAAATAGAGGATACATGGAAGGGGGAGGAACAAAGAAAAAGTGAGAGAACGAACAAGAGACTGCTAAAGAGAGAGGGATGGGGGGAAAAAAACAAGAAATTAGGATAGAGACGGAGCAAAGGGAAAGGAAGGAGAACAAAGAGAGAGTGGCACATCCTAAAATGTACCATACAGGGTTTTAATATTGTATGAGTGGAAGGTACTCAGGGAGCGATAAATGTCCGTGGGTTAGGGGGGCAAATTACTTGTCTTGGCTTGGGTGCCAACAACCCACGCTATGAAAATAATTTTACTGTTGGGGGTCCCCACAACTCAGGAAATTTTATCAAGGGGGCACGGCACTAGGAAGGTTGAGAACCACTGCTCTAGACCCTTTTGTCTATCAAGGGAAGGTAGCGCCACCACCCCCATTTTATTTTTGTTTTCATAGTGCCCCATTGTTGGTGTTAGTAGGAGGAATATTGCCTCATATCATTGGCAGGAATATTACTCCAAGGGCCAGATAAAAACTAGCAAAGGGCCACATCCGGCCCTCGGGCCGCAGTTTGGGAACCTCTGATCTAGAGCAAGGACGTGTAGCTGTTGCTGAAAGGAGTGCATGTAAATAAGAAGTAGCTGAAAGAGGCTGGATCAAGCGCACAGATTTCAAAATCGATATAAAAAATAAATAATAATATGAAAACAGTATTTTAGGGATAAACATAGCAATTCTCTAAAAGGTTCTTTAGAAAATATAATATAATTTAGGTTTTAGAGCCACTTTAATCATTACTATAGTTCCCCCAAGTTTAAGATAAACCTAGACTGCCCAGTCCTAGTGAAAGAAGCACCTCTGTATTTCTACACAAATCACCATCAATTGGGGCTGCATACCCTGTAATGTAATAAAAGGCTACCCTCGCAAATTTACTTCATAGACAACTTAACAGTAACGTTTGGCTCGCACAGGTTTGCAACTTAGAATTGCTTTTAATCACAATGTTAGCAGGATTAAATTACATTCTTGTAGCTTGAAAATTCTTTGTGAGTGTACTGAATGGAATTCATACTACTGCAATCACACAAAAGAAGAATACAAAATGGTAAGAGGGAAAGCCTATGGGTTCCGGTTGATATTTGATCTTCGTGAGATGGAACACACCAGGATCCACCCAGAACTCAATAACAAGCATTTTAGGAAACTACTTTAGAACCTCATAATTTTGCATAGTCTATAGGTCACGTTCCTGACATTCTAGAATGTCAGATGTTCACCTACACCAGCGGTTCCCAACCAGCCTTCCTTCCTGTTGGCCCTGGATTCCTCTCTGCTCCGACAGGTAAACTTGAGCTGTTGGAGCAACTGATGGGAGCCACGGCTTGGCAGAAGTGTGTCATCTTATACTCCCACTAGCTCCTACAATGGGGAGCCTTCTGACTAGCTTCTGTCCTGGGTACCTACAGCAGTTCTGCTCAGGCCTTCCCCCTCAGGCTCTTGTCTGTCTCCTACAGACTATTCCCTTGCCAACAGCATCCATATAGTTAGCAGCCCCTCATTGCTCTGACCCTCAGACTTGGGTCTCTGGCTTTCACAGTGCACGCCTACACTCTCTGGGGTCTCCAGTGCATGCCTGCACTCCTCTGAAGGGTGGAGGCCAGAACCCTGGTCCTGACTCTACTATCAGGCCCACACATACCTGAACAATCAGTGTGCCGGTGAGTCTCAAAACTTGGACCCAGGACTAGAAAGAAGAAATCCCCAGGCTCCAGGTCCCAAAGTGGACTTTAGTAAATAATGAGGAAACTGAAACGCCAGTTTCCTCCATATGTTATAAGCTCCCTGGGTCACTACACTGGTGGGGTACCACACTAGCACTAAATTTATATATATATACACACACACACATACACACACATATATATATATATTTTTTTTTTTATTTATATTTTTGCCTTGGCTAAAAATATACAGATCAGGAGTTCCAATTATGTATACTTCCACATTCTGTATACTTGCTCCAGTCCGGTCAGCAACACGACGCAAGAGGGTCAGCATTTTTAAAAGGAAGTTATCAAAAGCAGGCTTTCTTTGAAAGCAGCAATCTACCCAAAATGTATATTTATATTCCAAGGTGATATTCTCTGAAATATTGCCTGTGCCATGCGCAACACAGGAAAGGCAGGGGGAGATTAGAGAGCTGAATGCATGGCTAAAGACCTGGTGTAGGAAGGAGGGATTTGGGTTTCTTGAGCACTGGGATGACTTTTCATTGGGGTGCAACCTATATGCTAAGGACGGTTTGCACTTGAATGGAAGGGGGTCTGCTGTGCTGGGGGAGAGGTTTATGGGAATGCTGGAGGAGTATTTAAACTAGGATTGAGGGGGGAGGGTGAACTAGAATTACATCGGGTACACAGGTCAGCTAGGGGTCAGACATTAATGGAGAGTGGAATGGGGATAGATGGGGGAAGGGTCATGGCAGGTGACAAGAAAGTTCCCATGTTGCAAACAGCCATTGGAAATAATAGTGCCATTTGTACTACTATAAATTATATGAAAAACACTAGAGAAAAATGTAACAATACATTTAAGTGTTTGTTCACCAATGCCAGAAGTCTGCCAAGCAAAACAGGTGAGTTGGAAGCTCTGGTGCATGAGGAGAGCTATGATGTAATCGGTATTGCTGAAACTTGGCTTCAATCCTCACATGACTGGGCTATTAATATTCCTGGCTATGCTCTCTTTCGGAAAGACAGGGTAAAAAGGAAAGGTGGAGGGGTCTGTCTCTATGTGAGAAGTGACCTCAAAGCAAGCGTGAAAGAGAACCTGGTTGATGGAGAGTGTGGTGAGGCTGAAGCATTATGGGTGGAACTGCATACAGATGTGCGTAGTTCAAAATTAATCATTGGAGTTTGTTATAAACCACCCAATGTTAATGAGGAGGTGGAGACTCAGCTCCTTGCACAGATGGAAAGGGCTGCAAGGGCTGGGACGGTGATAATAATGGGGGATTTTAACTACCCAGAAATTGACTGGATTAATGGCACTTCTGGGACAGTTAAAGGACAAAAATTTAAAAACCTATTGCAGGACAATTTTATGGTGCAGTTTATTGAGGCCCCAACTAGGAATGATGCTCTGTTGGACCTGATAATCTCAAACCATGCAGAGCTTATTACTAATGTTCAGATAAAGGAACACCTGGGTAGCAGTGATCATAACATGATTTCATTTAATGTTAACTATAAGCAGGAAATACATACAGGAAATATTAAAACACTAAATTTTAAGAGAGCAAATTTTCCAAGGATGAGGGCTGCTCTCCAGGACTTGGACTGGGAGGGACTATTGACACAGATGAACACAGAACAGAAATGGGAATTTTTCAAAAAGACTGTGTGGAACCTCACTGCAAAGTATGTTCCCATGGGCAATAAGTTTAAAAGGCTAAAAATAAAACCTATGTGGCTCACGGGCAAAGTTAAAAAAGCTATAAACAATAAGAAAGTAGCTTTTAAAAAATATAAAAATGAAGGAACACTAGTGTTGTTTAAATGTTACGAAGAATATAACAGGATATGTAAAAAGGAAATCAAGGATGCAAAAATTCAAAATGAACGACAGATTGCAAAAGATAGTAGGACAAACCCCAAAAAATTATTTAAATATATTAATAGTAAAAAGGTGAAGTCTGAGCATGTAGGCCCCTTACAAAATAATCTAGAGTGGGTGACTGGGGACAAAGAGAAGGCAAATTTATTAAATGCTTTCTTCAGCTCTGTGTATACAATGGAGCATGGGGGAGCTCATGTCCAAAATGGGGGTGGGAGTGACACAGCCCCAAATCCACAATGGCTCAAAAGTGATATGGTCCAGAAATATTTAGACAGAATAAAGGTGGATAAAGCACCTGGACCAGATGGCATCCACCCACGGATCCTAGGTGAGTTGAGCTCTGTCATTTCAAAGCCACTGTATCTAATATTTAGGGACTCATTAATGACAGGAATAGTACCACTGGATTGGCGTAGAGCCAATGTGGTGCCTATATTTAAAAAGGGAACAAAGTCTTTACCAAGTAACTATAGACCTGTTAGTCTAACTTCTATAGTTGGGAAGATACTGGAACGTTTAATAAAAGACCACATGGATGAGTTCTTGCAGGAAAAAAACTATTTAAGCAGCAGACAACATGGATTCATGAAAGACAGAAGTTGTCAGACAAACCTGATTTCCTTTTATGAAGAGGTAAGTAAAACCCTGGACAGAGGCGTGGCTGTGGACGTGATATATTTGGATTTTGCAAAAGCGTTCGATACAGTTCCGCACACACGGCTCATGTGTAAGGTAAGGTCTACAGGATTGGATATATCAGTTTGTAAATGGATAGAAAATTGGCTGAAAGCCAGAATTCAGAGAGTCGTGGTTAATGATTCTTACTCTGAATGGTCTAATGTTATCAGTGGTGTACCCCAAGGTTCAGTGCTGGGACCCTTACTTTTCAATATATTTATAAATGATATTGGGTCTGGGATCAAAAGTAACATTTCTGTCTTTGCAGATGACACCAAGCTATGCAGTGGAATAACGTCCTTGCAGGATGTCTCCAATTTACAAGCCGACCTCAATGCTCTGTCTAATTGGGCGACTGAGTGGCAGATGAGGTTTAATGTTGATAAATGTAAAGTTATGCACTTGGGGGCTAAGAATATGCATGCATCATACATACTAGGGGGAGTACAACTGGGGGGATCTGTAGTGGAGAAGGATCTGGGGGTTTTAGTTGATCATAAGTTCAATAATGGCATGCAATGCCAAGCTGCGGTTTCCAAAGCGAGCAAAGTCCTTTCTTGTATTAAGAGAGATATGGACTCCAGAGACAGAGATATAATTTTGCCCCTGTACAAATCATTAGTAAGACCTCATCTGGAATATGCAGTTCAGTTTTGGGCACCAGTTCTCAAAAAGGATATCGGAGAACTGGAGAAAGTGCAGAGAAGAGCAACCAAACTGATAAGAGGAAGGAGGAGCTCAGCTATGAGGAAAGATTAGAAGAACTAAATTTATTCACTCTTGAGAAGAGGAGAATAAGGGGGATATGATCAACATGTACAAATATATAAGAGGTCCATACAGTGTACTTGGTGTTGAGTTATTCACTTTACGGTCAACACTGAGGACAAGGGGGCACTCTTTACGTCTAGAGGAAAAGAGATTTCACCTCCAAATACGGAAAGGTTTTTTCACAGTAAGAGCTGTGAAAATGTGGAACAGACTCCCTCCAGAGGTGGTTCTGGCCAGCTCAGTAGATTGCTTTAAGAAAGGCCTGGATTCTTTCCTAAATGTACATAAAATAACTGAGTACTAAGATTTGTAGGTAAAGTTGATCCAGGGTAAATCCGATTGCCTCTCGGGGGATCAGGAAGGAATTTTTTCCCCTGCTGTAGCAAATTGGATCATGCTCTGCTGGGGTTTTTTGCCTTCCTCTGGATCAACTGTGGGTATGGAGTTGGGTGTATGGGATTGTATTGTGTTTTTTATTTTGTTTGTTTATTTTTTTGTGGTTGAACTGGATGGACTTGTGTCTTTTTTCAACCTGACTAACTATGTAACTATGTAACTATATGTAACTATTTAGGTTTCTAGCAGATGCCCGATTATTAAACCAAGGGACAGTTTCTCTCTCTCTCTATATATATATATATGTATATGTATTTATTATTTAGCTCCCTGTCTATACTCCTGGGTCTGCACAGCCATTGTTCTATTACTTTGATCATAAGATACTCCCACAATCTCTTCTGGCTTTTTATTTTATACTATGGAAAATGCTATAGGAGTTGCTGAACATACAAAAGGTGGGATGGAAGACCCAAGACTCCCAGGTGCACTGGATCAGCGTCAGACTATAGTAGGGAGAGCTTGCTGTCAGTATTCAGGGAATATAAGATGCCAGAAGTTGCCACAGTCCATCAGTCTCCACTTGTAGATTAAATTTTTACTTTTGGGTGAACCAACTCTTTTAAAAGTACATATCTGGGAAGAATAAAAACGATTTTTTGCGCTACTTGCAACATGTAAAACCGTAAATTATTACAGAGCGGTACAAAACATGTATATAAATTTCCTGGACCACCCCACTGTGTATTACTGCCTAAGCCCTCTTCCATACCTGTGCGACCCAGTCCTGCGACTTGGGACTGTAAGGTCCCCTGACAAGTCGCACCTCATGATTTCCAATAAGTCCCCTTCACATCTGTGTGTCCTCAAGTCACAGCGACCTCAAAAGCAGCCCCTGCACCACTCTGGTTCAACCTTGGCGTGACTTGAGGTCCATAGACCTCAAAATTATATTTGCACTGTCGCTGCAAAAACGCATTAAAGTTGCTGCTAAAATGCATGACTTTCAAATCGCAGAAGTGTAAAAAGGGAGCCCAAAACTAAGCTACTGCAGACCCAATGCATGCTATTCTGGAGACTCAATTCCTTCAAGAGCACCGATGCCCATGTTCTTCCAAACATGTGCTTATGTCACATGTATGTATGCAACATCCATGCAAAACATGTGTTTATTCAAGCATGCGTTTAGGCAACAAGCATGTATTCTATTGCTGTACCTGCCCAACTGCACTTGGCGCCATACCAATTTTGTGCCAAATGCACAATGTGTTATGTCTCCAGAGGCTCCACCTGGTATTCCCAGGACCACATGGCTTAAACATACAGCTCCCGGTCCTGTCAGGGGGAGAAATGCCTGACTGTCTGTTCATACAATGTATGAACAGCGATCAGTCATTTCCCCTAGCGAGGCCACCCCCCACTACAGTTAGAACACACCCAGGGAACATACTTAACCCCTTACCCTCCCCCTAGTGTAAACCCCTTCCCTGCCAGTGGCATGTTTATAGTAATCCAATGCATTTTTAAAGCACTGATCGCTATAAAAATGCCAATTGTCCCAAAAATTTGTCAAAAGTGTCCGCCATAATGTCGCAGTACAAAAAAAACAAAAAAACGCTGATCGCCAAAAAAATGCCATAAAACTACCCCCTATTTTGTAAACGCTATAACTTTTGCGCAAACCAATCAATAAACGTATATTGCAATTTTTTTTTTTTTTTAAGAAAAATATGTAGAAGAATACGTATCGGCCTTAACTGAGGAAAACAATAGTTTTTTTATATATTTTTGGGGGGTATTTATTATAGCAAAAAGTAAAAAATATTATTTTTTTTCAAAATTGTCGCTCTATTTTTGTTTATAGCGCAAAAACTAAAAACCGCAGCGGTGATCAAATACCACCAAAAGAAAGCTCTATTTGTGGGAAAAAAAGGATGCCAATTTTGTTTGGGAGCCACGTCGCACGACCGCGCAATTGTCAGTTAAAGCGACGCAGTGCCGAATCGCAAAAAGTGCTCTGGTCTTTGACCAGCAATATGGTCCGGGGGTTAAGTGGTTAATCTTGCTTTTTGAACAGCCTCTTCTCTTTTAGCAAGTCATCTGCAGTTTCACCCATATTTATAATGGGTGTCATAATGCGGTTTAGAATATAAGCTCTATGGCAAGAACAGCAGAATTCTCCATTGCACCATTAAAACAAGACACACAAGAAGCACATTAAGAAATAACAGCAGTCAAATTATAATGTGGTTAAAGCTCACTAACATTTCCTCTGCATGTCATTTATTCTACTGGCAGAAAATGAATACATTAATATGAATACACAGCAATCCTTTGTCCAAGTGCACTTGTCCCGGGTAAGAGAGCAAGATAATGCCCTTTCTGCCCTATCCCGCCTGTGTAATAAAACCCACAGTCATACAGATACTCAGAAAGGCAAATTTGTACATGTACAATAGGCTCTGTGACACATGACGGGATGGGGAGCGAGAATCTCATAATTCTGCTTTGTATGCAATGTAATAATTCAACACCCAGATGTCCGTCTGAGTCATTTTTGAAACAAAACACCAATGTCTCCTTAATGCCTTATCAAAAGGGAATTGTTAATGGGATTTATGGAATCTGTTCTAGGGCTTTTTTCTCTTAATAAATTGCATTTTATAATTTGTATAAGCCCAGGTTCACACCGAGCTGCGGGAATAAAGCATCGGAAGTGGTAAAATTTCTCTCCTGCATGTCAGTCCCGATTTCGGCCGCAATTTCAGAGACATCTGTGCAGCTTTCAATGAAAATTGCAGCCCAAAAATAAACATAAACATATATTGCAAAAAGTAGTACAGAAACTATTTTTTTTAAATCGATGCAGCTCCACAGATGCAGCCATTGACGGCAATTGCCGCAGATTTGACATGTCAAAACGCTCCAGTGTGAACCAGGGCTAAAAGAAATCGCGACAACATGGAACACTTCTGTGTAGTTAAAGTACACATAACCCTAAATCAATAAAATCTTACAAAGCTTACATGTTAAAGTGGTTCTATAGGTAAAGGGTTTTTACCCCAATGCATCCTCTGCATTAAAGTGGTAGTCAAGTGTGATTTATACCTACAGGAAAGCCTAGAATATGAATGAATATCTCCTAAACGTGCACCGTTTAGGAGATATTTACCCTGGATGCGCCACTGAAGGGTTTCCTTCTAAGGCAAGAATTTCATATTGTGCTAGTATGCAATGCATACTAGCACATTATGCAATTGTCTTTTAAAAAGGGGGAGTTCCGCTCCTCTTGAACAGTTGCCACTTTTGAGCAGCGGGGGTAGCATGTACCAGTTTGACAGGTACCCACATCCGTTCCAATCGCCACGGCGGTCTGAAACAGAAGTTCACCTCCCCCTGCAGTCTTCTAGGACACTGACCGGTCCCAAAAGACTGCCTCCACCATTCACGACTCGCATGCACAGTGTGTACCCGGTTGCAAAGCCATAAGCGGTTACAGCTGAGTGCCCATAATGAAGATGCCGGGGACCGAAGACCACGGGTGACACTGACTGGTGTAAGCACACCGCAGGATCGTGGGACACGCAAGTGCCTGTTTTTTTTTTTTTAAGTCAGCAGCTACAGTTTTTGTAGCTGCCAACTTTTCCACACAGGTGACTGGAACTCCACTTTAAAGGGGTTGTAAAGGTTTGTTTTTTAGTTTCTAAATATGTTCCTTTAAGCTAGTGCATTGTTGGTTCACTTATCTTTTCCTTCAATTTCCCTTCTAAATGTTTTTTTCCTTTGTTTTCTTTGTCTGAAATTCTCACTTCCTGTTCCTGCTCAATAATCTGTTCTGGCTGACTAACTAATGATGGGGGCAAGCTTACTGAGGAGGAACAGGAAGTAAGAAATTCAGACAAAGAAAAAAAACACTCAGAAGGGAAATCGAAGGAAAAGGTAAGTGAACCAACAATGCACTAGCTTAAAAAGGAACTTATTTAGAAAATAAAAAAACAACCCTTTACAACCCCTTCAAGGTGAAAAACCTGTGTCCAATCTCTCCACCCCCAAATATTTACCTGAGCCCCATCTTGTTCCAACGCTATGTATCCTGAAATCATAGCACTCTGCCTCAGTACTCCTCCCACTGCTAGCATCATGGTGGCTGAGGACTCTGAAGAGAAGTTATACAAATGCCTTGATCGGTGTGTTGTAATATGTTGGCTGATTTATGTGGGATATCATATGATTATATATATGTATAAGTCCAAAATTGACCAGGCCAGATTTCAGTTGACATTTGGTACCTGTTAATATAATTGCACATATATCAAAAGAGGCTTGTTGATGTCAATATGCAAAGATCCACGATAAGTCTAGTTTACACATCAAACCTGTACTCAGGCCACATTTGGTATCTGTAATCTAATTGCACATATCAAAAGGGGTTAGTGGCCAAACAAGATTTTCTACACATATCAAAGGGAACAGATAATGACTCTGATGTGCTCAGGCCACCTTTGGTATCTGTAATCTAATTGCACATATCAGAGGAGACTTGTTATTATGCAAGAATGCAAATTAGGGCATGTCTCCCGCTGGGCTCATTATCTGTCACTCTGAAATACAGGATGTAGATCAAAGACGGACAATCAAATTGCTCAGCCATTCAGTGGATAGGCAATATAATTCTGGAGGTCAGTCATGAATATGAAGGCACAGGTCTAGAATTAGAATCTAGGAAAAGATGGGACTCTAAATCTACTTTTCGTTGTCATATTTACTCTGTGGATTTGTATCATCTGTGGACGTTGTTCTGTATTGGAAGTCAAATAAATTGCACTCTCTGGAGAACTTGGGTGTTGCTGCTGGAACATAACTTACATCATCATACTAATACCTAAATATCAATTATCTACTGGACACTATATGTTAAATCACTACACGGTGGATGTCAGTCCAGCTAAGAGGGCGTTCCTCCTTTATATGCAGACTGCTCTAGGTAATACTCAAAATGTTAAGCCTCTGTGATTCATAGAAATGATATCCAATGATTGAAAGGGGCAGGCCAGGGATAGTAAGGTTAGGAAGGAAAGAACTAGATGGTACTGAAGATCCTCCAGCCAGGAAATCAGGCATTTTCTGACTTTATTCATCTTTCAGTACACATGGTGAGCAGCTCACAGTGTGCAGTGAAATCAGACCAAACTAATGCCCCGTACACACGATTCGAAAATAAATAAAAATAAATCGGACGACAGATCGCCCGTTTTACCAAAGTTACGAAAATTCTTGTACGACAGAATAAAAAGTGATGTCATGGGTAGTATTTGCACTGTACCGATTAAAGCCAAAATCATACGATCTTGTTATCGTACGAGAAAAAAAAATTGTGTTTGTCATCAGCTCTCAAACGATCGTGTCGAAAGTGGCATTTTTCGTCCGATCGTGATAGGACCAATAGCAATACTTTATACTTCTGTCCTTCAAAAAGAAGTATGGGATTTTTTTTATCCCATATTAATACTTACCTAGGTGGTAATCTGTCCCCTCGCCATCCTCTTCACTGAGAACCGAACCACCGAACATCGCCGATGGCCGAGTTCTCTCACCTCTCAGAGTGGAGAGCTGCTGCCTGTCCTCTCACCTCTCAGAGTGGAGAGCTGCTGCCTGTCAACCATTAACATGCTCCAAAGCACCCACCCCACCCCCATATTGAGGGGGCATGTTGCCTGGTATGGACAAAGAGGGGGGGAATCCCCAATTGTCACCATTGGAAGATTTTCCCTCTATTGCCGTTCTAGTGACAATTCAAAATTATAGATTTTTTCACCTGGGTGACAACAGCAATTAATACAAACGAGAGTGTGAATCACCCCAACGGGGGCCACAGGTGACAACAAAAACCTGACATGTTCTAATCCCTCTCTACACTATCCAACAGTAGCCAGTATGGACAAGAATTTACAGATTATTAACAACCAGTAAACCTTTACCAACCTCTGTAGCTGCAGGTACCATGGAGATCGTTCATCTCCACACCAATTAATATTCAGGATAAAGGTTGTCTCCATTGTGTAGGTCATCAAAAACTAAAAAATATATGGGCAAACCTTTTACATTTAATTCTGTGACCCAGAGTCAGCTGATGACGAGCAAAATTGGGCGCATAGAGCCAGCTGCCTGCTAACTTCACCTTTCAGGGCATGGCTAAGAGCTGGAGCCAGCTTCGCCCACCTCTTTGAGAGTCTGGTGCTCCAGTGACTAACAGTCACTGCTGTCCATTTCCAGCGGATTAAGAGCTGACTGATTAACAGTCATATGATCGCTCAGCTCTTAGTCTTAGACCCAGTGTAGTTGCAGTGTCACATGGAAGCTGCAGCATGCTGGTGAGTATGTATAAACTACAGCAACATAATCACTGATACATTTTCTTAAAATGGTCTTGAAAATGAAAATTGAAATGCAGTCTATTTGATGCCTATACAGTGCGATATTGCACTTAAATTTGTATTTGTCTCTTTCCAATTGAATTTATTAGTTTGTTACCTTTTAAATATGTACCACAATCTTTGTATAACTCAGATTGTTCTCCTTTATTTTTATTCACAAAAAATAAACAAAATTTGACAAGGAAAATTGAAATGAAAAATTATTAAGACATCTTTACAAATAATTAGGTGCCATACAACGAATAAGAGATCGATTTAATTTTTTTTTTATAAATCTTTAGGCCTCATGCCCATGGGCGCTTTTACAGCTTAAAAACGCCTATCCATGTTATGCTATGGTCTTAAGCCCACACAGACGCAAGGACCTGTAAGTGGCATAGGTGTGGGGTTCCCCCCAGGACGATACCAGACCCTTCAGTCTGGTGTGTATTTTAAGGGGACCCCCCACGCCAGAAAAATAGTCCAAAACCAGACCCTAGTACGCAGCCTGGCAGGTTAGAAAAGGGGGGGGGGGACGAGAGATGGCACCCCTCCTGGACTATACCAGCACACAAGTCATGATCCGACTTCTATTCAAATTAAATGGAGGCAGAGAAACGCTGCTACAGCTAATTTTTTATAACGCACGTGGGCATAAGGCCTAAATTGGTTTTTTTTTTTTTTTTTTTTTAAAGGTCAGCAGCTACTTGTAGATGTAGATGTAGATACTGTAGATGCTGACTTTTAATAAGGACACTTACCTGTCCTAGGTACCCGTGATGATGGTCCCCCGGTGGCGATCGCTTGGTCCTGGCGCCCCAATCCTGTCTAAGGGAAACAGGCAGTGAAGCCTTCACTGCCCGTTTCCTACTGCGCATGCATGACTCGCACATCACTTTGTGAAAGGGCGGCTGCCTCCTGGGATACACACAGTTCCCAGAAGGCAGTGCGCACCCCATTCAAAAAAAAGACACCGCGAAGGAGGACGAGGAAGAAGACGACCGGTGAAGGAAGAGGCAGAAGAGCTACTTCTGCATAGCAACCCTTTCTGGTGATTTTTCTTTCAATTATTTTTTCAATTTTTGGTAAAAAAAAAATAAAAACCTGGGTGGAACTCCACTTTAATTTCTGCATCATCCATGACTCCTAAAATGTAAACAGTCCTCTAAATTCCAATTAAATTAACTAAGCATCTGTTAGTAAACTAGGCAGAAACATTCAAAAGAAGTACACACACACACACACACACACACACACACACACACAGGGCTGAGAATGACCGCTACGGAACGACTGTCTTTTGCAATAAGCTGTGACTCCATTTCCTGAGACATTACCACAGTCCCTGTTAGTGTTTTACCACAAATACCAACACCCACAAGCCCTTCCCCCCCATACACAACATACAAAATTCACATTCAATGAAGAAAAAATAAAATAAAAAAATTAAAAACACGAACAGCAACAGTGATGATCTAAAAGACCAGTAAATCTAATAACGCACAGAACATAAGTACTGGGGCATCAGAATTGGAGAAGTATACGCAAAACACACATACTCACTCCATGCAGCAGCATCTGTCCAATGCTGCAGCTGTCCCATGTTGCCTCTAAAACAGAGAACTGAGCGATCATAACTTTTGATCGCTCAGTTGATGGGATGCTCTGAGTGGGGAGCAGTGACTGACAGTCACTCGGCTTTGCTAATTACATCGCTCAAAGGAGTGTCAGGCAGTGGGAGGGGGTGGGCATGACTGGCTGTGGCTTAAAGCCATGCACTGAAAAGCGAGCTATCAGGCAATGGTGTATATCCCAACAATATTGTTGGTATTCTTCCAGAACCTGGTGAGGCTCTACCCACTTCCAAAATGGCCACCACTGCACGCGTGCGGTGACATTTCCAGTCTGTCAACGATGTACATTATATCCTGCACATGGGTAATGGGGGGGGGGTCCAATAGAGAGCAGTATTTTAGGTGGACACATGCATGCTAACTTTAGTTGACACTCAGTGTGTTCTTTATGTTTTTAGTTCGCCTTCAGAGATTTCCTGCTGTGTATAACACAAAAGAGGGCATCCCAAGAGAGGCATGGTTGTCTGCATCTTCCCTGGTACTGGAGTGTTGCAGCCAGCCCTGCTCTTGGATGGACCCATTTAAATATATATATATATATATATATATAACGGGTCCTCTCTGTGGTCCAATGTATCCAATTATCCCCCCCCCCCCTTTCACTTTAGAAATATTTAGAAAAATTGACAGTTACAAAAATACTATGCGGAAATTTAAACAAAAAACGAGAGAAGTTTTCCTCCACAGATAATGAACTTTAAACAATGATGGAGGCATCAAAATCTATTGATCCATACAAATTGAATCGTTGGGTACCAGTAATCAGTTATCAGAGAGAGGGTAAAAAACTGCGCTAGAAAAAAAGAAATGAATAAAAAATAAATAGATGAACCAGTCCAAAAAAACAGCAATCAATGTGAGATATAGCACAAACAAACGTATGGGAGAAGAGTTGCGCTAAATAGTCAAAATAAAAATAAATGATATGAATAGTCCCAAAGTTATGCACGATTGGACAGAAAATGCAATATGTCATACAATGTTCTGGAATTTGGGTCAAAGCCTTATTAAAGACATGCTTACCAGATAGTAAGCCACTAGAGCAAGTGGCTATAACACAGCCCAGGCCTTGTGGGATAACACTAAGGGCTCTTTCACACGTCCGTTCCGTTCGTCCGTTTTTTGGACGTCCGTTAACGGACCGCAATGCTTCCCTATGGGCTAGCGTCCGTTAGCGGATGAGCATCCGCTAACGTCCGTTAGCATCCGTCTGCGTTCAGTTCCGTTTTTTTGGACGGAAGAAAACCCTATTTTTCTTCCGTCTAAAAAATGGAACGGACGAAAAACGGACGTTAACGGATGATCCGTTTATCATCCGTTCCGCTAACATCCGTTTTTCTATGTAAAAAGCCCCAAAAAAAAATAAAAAAACGGATGCAAAAACGGATGCAAAAACGGATCAACTGATGAAAAAAAAACTGATCTGAAAAACTGAACGGACGTGTGAAAGAGCCCTAACTCTCCAGTGTGTGGTTAAGGGCTCTTTCACACGGAGCGGACCGTTTCCGGGTCCGCTCCGTGTGTCTCCGTCGGCTCAGCGGGGGTCCCCGCTCAGCTGTCGGCGGATAGGGCGGTCCCCGCACACAGTGCAGGGACCGCCCTGTCTCTGCTCCGCTCTGCCCTATGGGGAACCTGATGCAGACGGACCGTCTGTCCGTCTGCATCAGTTCCGCTCCGCCGAACGGAAGAAAAAATAGGATTTTTTGTACTCACCGTAAAATCCTTTTCTCTGACGTCCATGGACGGACACAGCTCCCTAAGTCTTGACAAGTGGGTTATGTTCCCTGTTTACAGGAGAGGACTAGGCAGAAACATGTTAAATACATGTTAAATTAACAGAGTTGAACAGCCCCGCCCAGGGGGCGGTCCCTCCAGACATAACCCTCCTCACTGCAGCATGCAGCCTCAGTTCGTAACAAGCAGTACAAACCTAAAAAGGAGGGGTGGGAGCTGTGTCCGTCCATGGACGTCAGAGAAAAGGATTTTACGGTGAGTACAAAAAATCCTATTTTCTCTTATCGTCCATGGACAGACACAGCTCCTTAAGTCTTGACAAGTGGGACGTCCCCAAGCAGTGTCAAAACGAGGGGTGGGAAATATATCAGTAAAACCAATTTTAACTTCACCCCAAAACAAGCAGAGCTCCTCAAACGGAGGAGATGCAACTTCAAACGGCCGCCTGCAAACGCTAGCGGGCGAACGCATCATAAGATGCACTCACAGCAACCAGGACATTTTGAAAAACAAAAACGTGAACGGACGACCAAGTCGCCGCCCTGCACACCTGTGACACCGACGTATGAAGTCGGAAAAAACCCCGGAAGCACCAGGTGCCCTGGTCGAAAGTGCCGCGACCGGAAAAAGGGGGGCCTGCCCCCTAAGAGCATAGGCCTGTATGACGGTCTGTCAGATCCACCTAGACAGGGTGGTCGACGAGACCGCCAGGCCCTTTGTGGGCCAGACACTGACACAAAAGAGGGTCAGATCTCCAAAACGGAGCCGTAGCAGGTAGATACACCTGCAAAGCGCGTACCACGCCTGAAGTATGAAAAGCAACCTCCGCAGGATGCGCAGGCCGAGGACAAAAAGGACGGACGGAACAATGCCCCTATTCAGGCGAAAGTCCGAGACCACCTTCGGAAGAAGGGAAGGTCGCGGGCGCACCACCACCTAATCCTTATGGAGGATCAGAGACCCCTCTAAGGGAAGAAAAGGGCCACCTTTCGAGATAGTGTTAAGAGAAAATCTCTCTGAAGTTTCCAAAGGGAAAGCTCCTGAGGAACCAGGAGCACCAGAGTCAAAACTCATTGTGGAAGAGATGGGCCAAGAGGGGAGCACAAAGAGGTACCCACAAGGGCCACTGAAAGAACACAGCCAAGGCTGAACTCTGCTCCCAAACGGTGCTTAAAAGTAATTTGAGATCCACACCAAGCTGTAAAAAACAGCAGGACCCTGGCCATCGAATACGTCCGTGGACGTCACTTCATCTCTTCGCACCAAGAGATGTAGGTCTGCCAGGTGTGACTGTAGATTCTCCTGGAAGAAGACTACCATGCCCTCAACATGGTTGAGATGACCGAGTCAGACAGACCCCGGTCTCTTAAAGTCTGGCTACCAATAGCCATATTGAGTAAGTTAGTGACTGTACAACAGAAGGAAGTATGGAACCTCGAGACAGAAGGACCTCTCGCCCTGGCGACGGCCAGGGTACCTCCGTTATGAAGCGCCCGAAAACGGCGTACCAAGGACGCCAATGTCAATCTGGAGTGATTAGGAACATCGGGATCCCCTCAGCTTCCACTCTATGGAGCACCTGAGGAAGCAACACAAATGGAGGAACGGTATAAGGCCGCTGATACAGCCCCCCACAGGGTCACCAGCGCAACTTACGCGTCAGTACCAGAGCACTAGACCTGGTCACTACTTCGACACCCTTGTGGTGGAGACGAGCGGCCAGGAGATCCACGAGTGGAAAAAAAAAACAAGGCGAGCCCGAGCCGTGTAACGACACAGATCTTCCTGGGCTAGAACCCAGAGGCAACTGCCTGCAGGGCAGGCAGTCTACCGCTGAGGCATAATCTCGCCTGCCCTGTGAGACTCACTTCCTGCAAGGGAACAGAAAACCAGTCACCCTGGTCCAGCATCAGGTGACTCCAGTAGTCCGCCTGCTGGCATACCCATGGTAGACCGAAGCCACGGTCGTGGCGTTGTTGTCTAGTACCTTGCAACCGCCTCGAACACGAGGAGAATCAAAGCCTGATCATGGGACAAAGAACGGTAGACAGGGTCCACAGCACCCAGGCGGCCTCCCACCTAGGTACTAACCAGGCCCGACCCTGGGTAGCCACCAAGATCAGAAGAGAGCAGGCACATTCAGGAAGTTGTGGCCGTAGGTCCATGCAAATCCAGCGACTCTGGGCCGACTGGACCCCCCCCCCCCAGGGGTCCCCACAATCCGTGAGGCCTGCATCCGTCGTAAACAACGACCACTGGAAGGAAGGAACAACTTCCCGGGCCGAAGATCCAGGGATCTCCGTCCCAACTCAGAAGACTCCGACTAAGTGGCGCACCTGAATCTGCCGATTACAGAGACAAGAAATTTCTTACCACCTGGACAGTATTTCCTGGAAAGCCCAAGTGTGGAACTGGGCATACAGTACCGCCTCGAAGAAGGCTACCCACAGGTCCCGGACCAGCATGCACCCGGAGAGAAGACCGATAGCGTGATGCCAATACCCTCACTGCAGACTGAAGAGTCTGCAATTTCTCCAGGGGAAGAAGGACCTTCGCTCCCTTGGAGTCAGACTCAGGACCGGCTCCAAATGTTTAGCACCCACCCGAGACTTCGGGGGTCTGAATGGCTATAAACAGCTCCATTAGGTCTGAGACAGAAGCTGCCCTCAGAAGAAGGTCGTTCAAGAAGCCCACGAGGCAAAACCTCACTGTCCCAACAAAGTTAGGATAATTGCGAGCTCCTAGGTGAAAACCCTCAGTGCCAACGCCAGATCAAGAGGGAGGGCCACAGACTGACAGAAGCCCTCCCCCATCATGGAGCACAGAAAATTCTGTGACATATGCAAAACGGGACATGCATGTATGCGTCCCTGCGGGACTTACAAGTCCCACACTGTTCTCAGGCAGACCAACAAAGGCGAGGAATAAACAAAAAAAGAACTCCAAGGCCGAGAAGCGGTATTCTGAGCATCCCAATGGCAATCCCATTGACTGGGAAGCACTGGCTACAACAGACACAGCTTCTATGGTGACACAACTTGGATGTGTTTGAGCCTATAGGACACCTGCCTTAGACCGGCCGGACGTGGATAGGCGTAAACCCTATCTAGGACTCTGAAGAGACCACCTCGCAGACCCATCAGTCAGAGAGCAGGGAGATTCACTGAATTGTGAACCTGTAAGCCGCCCCCCCACCTAGAGCAGGGAGGGAAGACGACTGCATAGGGCGTTTACACACCCAGGGACAATTTAGTCCCCCAGCTGAGCCCTTGTCGGCCCCCGTAATAATACATACACAAAGTTTGTATGTATATTATGGAAGTGTATGCACACATGTCTTTGGAGGGTGGGAGGAAACCGGAGTACCCGGAGGAAACCCACGCAGACACAGAGAGCGACAAAGTAAGCTCCAGCTAGATTGGTGTCAGTGTCCGGAATTCGGACCGATGACTCTTGCTGACAAGTAATGACATTAACCACTACACCACCGCGTACCATCTCTGAAACAGAAGCCCTGGATAACAAGGGCGCAGCATTCAAAGAAGCATCACAGACCTATATGAGGCCCTGGACCAACGGGTCCGCTAGCCTAATATCCTTGGTACAGAGACGGTGCTCTTCCACTGTCTGGTGCAAAATGCTCACTCAGAAATCGACTGAGACTCCAGAGTAGTAGCCACAATAGGCCGCAAGACGGACCCCAGCATGGTAAACATGACAAGGGCCAGTACCTCGGATCTTCTAACAGCCAGATCCATACAAGCGGGGACTCCCGTAATAGGGAGAGTGGTCAGCTATACATGACACCCGGAGGATCCCCTGAAAGGGCTCTCCTCAAAAGGGCACTGAACCGCCAGGCGGTGAGGGACTACACCTCAGCGGCTTTTCTCATTCCGCATCTTAGAAATGATCAAAGAAGGGCAAGAAGGAGAGAACCTACACAGAGCGGTCTGATTTGTGATCCAAAAAAAGACCGAGCCCTCGGCGGAAACACAGCTGCACTATACAGCTTAAGAGAGTCCCTTACAGCATTGAGAAGCGCACCCATAAATGCCTTATCCTGCTCTTTTTTTTTTTTTTTTACTACCCAGGTACCTGGTCCATGGCTTCATAGCAGAAAAACAAAAGTACCCCCCTGAGGGTGGGACTTTAAAAGGTGACACACAAAAAAAAAAAAAAAGTGTCATATAGACCATAGAAAAAAGATAAAAAACACATATGGTCACAAATTCAATAATACGGAGCATTCCCCAGGGGGTAACGGAGGGAGGGGGCACTCTTTTAACCCCCGCCCATCCGCATTCCGCCCCCAGCCTGGCCCAAAAGTGTCCAGGGCTAACAAAGAAGTCTCTGTGGAGATCCCAGGTGCTAACACCTGCCGCTGAGCATGTAGGGGAAGGACCAGATACTGACTCCAAATATAAAAGACATTTACATGTGTATGTAATACCTGTCTTAACATAAAAACTGACGCTCCCAGGGCCCTATACAGGGCATCTTACCCACTCGCTGCGCTGACCCGGGGAGTTAACAACTTATCCCAATATAAGTCTGTTAGCATAGCCAGGGGACTCACCTCAGGAGGAGACTGCCCAGCGCTGCTGACCGCTCTCATCACACAGCGTGTGGAGAGGAAAGAAACCATGAAGGAACTGCGGCGTCTGCAGGGACCTGTGTGCGCCGTAGATACAGCACTAGGGGTCAGGACTGCACAAAGATGGCCGCCCGCTGCACATGGCGCGGCTACGACAAAATGGCCGCCAATGGGAGTTTTCAATGTAATTGAAAACCTCCCAAAAAATGGCGCCAGCGTCGGCCAAACGGCGGCAAAACGCCACATTTTAAACAGGGAAAGCCTCCTAGAGCCTTTACAGTGAAAACCCCCACAGGAAAAACCCAGTATCAGACAGTAAAAGGTGCCAGATAACACAGCCCTCTCAGGAAAGCCCCCCCCCCCCGGACAGCGTGCCTTAGCAATGCAGCAAGGGAAAGGAGCAGGGAAGGGAGGAGTGCTCCTCCACTGTCAGGGCACCTCCGAACCCCAGGAATGCCCAGCCGTACCAACCCACCGAAGTAGGAGGGACTGTACTTACCCGTCCAAAAGAGGACTCGCTGACGCATTCCTGACAGACATACAACCGCAATGGAGGTAGCTGTCGGCCCGGTCCACTGTGAGTGAGGCAACACCACAGCCCAGTCATATGTGGACCTCGGAGCAAAGCTCACGGCCACCTCAGGAGTCATGAGGTACGGCGTGGCAGACCAAGCCTCTTTGCATAGGTGTGTCCACGCTTGCTGGTCGGACTGAGTAGACTACAAGGATCTATAATATCCAGCCTGTCACTCAGCCGACAGTTGAAAGAAGATTCTTCAAGAAAAAGTGAAAATAAAATAAAATAAAATAAGATAGAATAAAATAAAATGTCTCCTCAGGGCGCTGGGCCCAAAGGGAGCCATATGTCCTTCTCCTTTGCTAGGCAGAACGAAACTGAGGCTGCATACTGCAGTGAGGAGGGTTATGTCTGGAGGGACCGCCCCCTGGGCGGGGCTGTTCAACTGTTAATTTAACATGTATTTAACCATTTAACATGTTTCTGCCTAGTCCTCTCCTGTAAACAGGGAACATAACCCACTTGTCAAGACTTAAGGAGCTGTGTCTGTCCATGGACGATAAGAGAAATAGGGTTTCTTCCGTTCGGAAAAGCGGATCCCGACTGACACGGACGCTAGCGGATGCTCCATCCGCTAACAGACGCGTTCCCATAGGGATTCATTACAAGTCCGTTAACGGACTTGTAATGAGCGGACGAACGGTCCGCTAGTGTGAAAGGACCCTAAAGGTCTCCAGGTGGATTTGAAATCGGCTCTGCAACTGATTGGTATATTTTTTTTCTTCTTTTTGGTTAATTGGTTTTAGTACAATATTGCCAAAGTCAATGATTAAAAATTATAACCATTAAACTAATAGTATGAGAAATAAAAAAACTGCATCAATTGGCACCCAGTGAATAGATCACACACAAGTGTACCACCACCGCTTGAAGAGCCTCCTTACCAAACAGGGAAGTAAAGCCACAAGTATCCTGAACAAATGACAATCAAAAGACACCCAATAAATAATCTGCAATGTGCACCACCACCGTGTAAGATGTCTTCCTTACCAGATAGCTGATAAAGAAGGCAGAAAAATACTGATAATAATTCTCCAATTGAAGCAAGACTGGGGACCGCAGGATGGATGGATGCAGGGAAAACTTCGGCTATGAACCGTGTGCTCCGTAGATATCGTGGGAATAAATAATTTTCAACCAAAAGAAAAATAATGGACTATAGTGTAATACCATCGATACTGGTTTAATCAAGTAAAAAGGGTAACACTAGATATCTACTGAGCATACTGTTCAAAGCCTAAACTATATATAACACTTATATGTGACATATGGTATCCAACAGTGAATAATAAACAAATGAATATATATTACCAAATAAATGAACAATCAATAATAAATGTTCAAAAAAAGTCCAAAGTGAATAAAGTGATGATAATCCCTATATTCTGGAACGTGAAGTGAGAAAAACCGCCACCATCCAATATAGAAGAGGCTTACCGAAGGTAGTGAACCCAAAAGAACGTATGTTCAGAAGGGTCAACTGAGCATGGTATGAACCACTGGAAGAACTGGATCCTCAGCCGCAGTTCCCAAAGAAACAATACCCACACCAATCAACGTGAACAAGAGGGTGCTTCGATGATAAGTAGCTTCCAGGTGGAGACCCAATGGGATGTAGATTGAAGAAAAAAGAAAAAGGGCGCATAGCATAATACTGTATATAAATGAAATTTAATGTAGGTAGGAACACTTACATTAAAGTGGTTGTAAACCCACTATTTTGACTTTTACCTACAGGTAAGCCTATAACAAGGCTTACCTGTAGGTAAGGAGAATATAAACCTGCACGGTTTAGGAGATATTCCCCTCGCAATGCGGGCGGCGCATGCACAGGGGGGAATCCACGGCGAAAAGACCGGCATCCACCGGACCCTGACGATTTTAAATCTCCCGCGCGCGGGAGTGAAGTCATCGCCGCTCCAGCCAATCACAACGCTGGAGCGGCTATACCCGGAAGACACGCCGGAGCAAGATGACATCCTGCTCGGCGTGGACCAGGTAAGTGGTGGTCACCTCGTTCCGAGGTAAGTATTTCATAATCTGCTAGTATACGGTGCATACTAGCCGATTATGCCTTTTGCCTTGCAGGTTTAAAAAAAAAAAAAAAAAAAAAAAGTTTATGCGGTTTACAACCGCTTTAAGAAGGATAAAAACAGCGCTTGTAGGTAAAAACGGCAGCAGTGGAGTCTCCCGCTGATGTTTTTACCTACAAGCGCCGTTTTTATCCTTCTTAAAGTAAGTGTTCCTACATACATTAAATTTCATTTATATATAGTATTATGCCATGCGCCCTTTTTCTTTTTTCTTCAATCTACATCCCATTGGCTCCAATTCCCGGCCCTCATTGGTTCTCCACCTGAAAGCTACTTACCATCGAAGCACCCTCTCGTTCACGTTGATTGGTGTGGGTATCGTTTCTTTGGGAACTGCAGCTTTCATCCATAGGCTGGTGACAGCTAAACTCTGAGTATTCAGTACTCATAGTACAAAGTTGTTGTAATATGCTTTTATTGTTTAGTTTTGTTATGTTTATTATTTATTCTTGTAAAGCCAGTTACATTTATGACCCTGAGGAAGAGTGATGCTCAAAACACACCAAGCAGCCTTTACATCAAGACTGTTACACATTAAACTATGAAAGTTGCCTATGGGGCTCTGTTCTCCTATGATCTAAACCCATAATATATGTTTTGAGTAGGGCTGTTACTGATTAAAATATTCATGTTCGATTAATCTATTTTTTTTTTTTTTATCGATTAGTCAACCAATTTCATACATTTTTCGGATCACCACCATATATAGTCCCCCACTGTAATATCCACAGACATCTCCCCCACTGTAATATCCACAGACATCTCCCCCACTGTAATATCCACAGACATCTCCCCCACTGTAATATGGTCCACATCTCCCCCACTGTATAGGAAGATTAGTGCTTGCTTAGTCTTACCAGAGAAGCCAGCCGAACATGAGCAGTTGAGGCTGGGTGATGACATCAGCACGCCGCTCTAGGCTCACCTAGGCCGCAGCCGGGTGAACCAAGATGGCCGCCGCTCCGGGAGCTAGGCTGAAGCCGCTGCCTTTCCTATGGCCGAGGCAGCAGCGGAGCTCCGCAGATCATGTGGTGTGCCGATCCGCATATGGTGACTCGTTCGGATCACGGATCATTTACGATCCGTTGCACCACTAGTACCGATCAAAAGAATTTTGATCGATCAAATAACGATTAATCAAGGAATTAATCTTTAATTTCCACAGCCCTAGTTTTGAGCCATGATTTTATGTTCTGGAGTAAAGATGCAATGGTTTTTAATATACAAATGTTGGCGTTTGAATTATATCTGGTGCTGTGAAAGTCCCATAGACCCATCGCATAAATTTTTTGCATAGCGGAATTTGTGGACACCTGACCATCAAACCTAACTATGCTGTCAAGGGTATTTAGACATCCTTCAAATTCTGGTTGCTTCCAGTGAATATATTGGTAGCACCCCTCTACTATAGGTAGGTGTTAATGTAGGATTTTTGTGAGGTAAATTTAGGCAGGCCTATGCTTCAGGCTAGGCCTGCTTGTTTTGATCTGGGGACAGGGAGTGGTTAGTGTAGCAGGGGGTTAAGCATGTCCTAGGGAGCGATTCTGACTGTGGGGGGGGGGGGGGGGGCTTTGCTACCAGTGACACGACACGACAGTGATCACTGCAATATTTTGTGTCACACTGCATTTGCGCAGCGGTCTTTCAAACTAAATTTTTTGGGGAAAAAAATACACTTTAATGATAATATATTTATAATAATATATTTATAATAAAATAATATTAATAATAAGCAATATAAAATAAAAAAAACGTAAAGTTAGCCAATTTTTTTGTAGAATGTGAAAGCGGATGTTATGCCACAAGAATCGTGATCTTTATTCCAAGCAAAAAAAAAATTGTTATTCTCATTTTAGCCATCTCACGTATTTCAGAGATTTTACAGGCATATTATTGGTGTTTTAGAGTTTTTTTTGCACCTGAATCAAAATGTCTGGAGTTTGCGTCCTGGGCTTGATAAGGGGGAGGAAAAAGATTCTTCAGGCATGAAAAGGCGCCAATCGCACATTGACAGTCATTCCCACTGGTGTCTATGGAATCAAAAATGCCAGAATATGCTATAAAAAAAAAAAAAAAATAAAAAAAAAAAAAAAAAACTCTTGTACTTTTTACAGTGTACAGCATAGAGTGACTGGGCATACAAATGTGAACAGGCACAATTAGAAAGGATAGAATTCTGCATAGTCAGATGTAGTAAGGGAAAGCAGAAAAAACGCTCAAGTGTGAAATGGGACTGAAGACTTTTCTTGGACTGAATCCCAGCATCAAATATCAACAAGTGCATCAAATATATATTTCTGAGAAGATCCACCCATGAATTCTTTATACATAGTTGATGACATCCCTCTCACCACATCGTTCACACATTCCTGGCAAACCAATTTAGAAAACAAAACAAGAAATCCTTTTTCTATAGATAGCACATTTCCTAGAGCCCGAAAGGATTTGGACTGGTAAAGCCTTGAGTCCAGCTAAGCTATTTTACAGTTAAAGCGATAAGCAGTGGTTTTGCACACAGCAGCCTGGATCCTCCTCTTCTCAGGTCCCCCCGCAGGCACTCCTGGCACTTCCCTTCTGCAGAATGACCTGAGAATAAGCGGGTTGCAATGGGGGCACTGGAGCAGGTTCGCTCTCGAGCCACTGCCCTGGGTATCTATTCACACACAGACCTGCTGCTCGGCCCCACTATTATTGCTCTTCATTAGCTCACCAATGAGGAGGGAATGTCCCGGAGCCGAGGCTCTTGTGCACATCGATGGATCGCGAGGGGGGGGGGGGGGGTGGATTATCGCTGCATAGAAGGTTTTTTACCTTTATACACAGAATGCATGAAGTTAAAGAGCCTTTAGAACCACTTTAATACTAATAAACCAACAGGTTCAACCCAACATTAAAAAAGGATAAAAAAGTAAAAATGAACTGTGACCCAGGACATCACTTCTGAATTTTTATTCCGTCTTACGAGAATTTGTGACTTTAGTAAACTCTTCAGTTTAGATCTGAGATTAGCATGCCAAAAAAAAAAAAAAGTGTAAGGGCTTTAGGTTACATTTACACTACTGCATTATAAAAAAAAAAAAGAACAAAAAAAAAAAAAAAAAACAGTTTCATTTAAGGCAGTAAGACACCATCCCACTCTGCTCTGCACATGCTCAGTTGCTCGCAACTATTGGCAGTGTGCCCAAAATCAAACAGGCACTAGAGGCCAATCAGCTGGCAGCTTTAAGATTTACTGTTGCTGAAGGGGGAAGAAAACAGGAATGACACAGACTGTGCTAAGAAGACACAGATTAGAGAGGGAGAAAAGAAAAACGGGGGAGGTGA
The DNA here is from genome assembly GCF_905171775.1 of Rana temporaria. NCBI lineage: Eukaryota > Metazoa > Chordata > Amphibia > Anura > Ranidae > Rana > Rana temporaria. Next base: position 106,428,433 of record NC_053500.1, read on the forward strand.
CAGGACCAACTCTGCTGCTACAGAGACACAAAGGGCATGATAGTAGCTTGACAATAAGGCCCCTTTCACACTGAGGAGTTTTTCAGGCAGTACAGCGATAAAAATAGCACTGCTATACCGCCTGAGGGCTTTCACACTGAGGCGATGCGCTGGCAGGAGAGAAAAAAATCTCCTGCAAGCAGCATCTTTGGAGCGGTATGTATACCGCTCCTTCCCATTTAAAACAATGGGAAACCGCGGTAATACCGCCCGCAATGCGCCTTTGCAGAGGCGCATTGCGGGCGGCATTAAACCCTTTATCGGCCGCTAGCAGGGGTTAATACCGCACCGCTAGCGGCCGAATCCCGCGGCAATTCCGACGGTATCCAGCAGATGAACATGGCCCATACAGATTCCCCAGAAACAAGACACAGCTCTGTTCTCTGGTTCAACGAATAGATTTTAATGGGAAACTCAGGCTTCTTATATACACCAAAAAGCATGCTGCAGTAATCAAAGGGACAATGACACACTCCACCCACAACATCATGGGTACTAACAAGCCTCCAATACACATCTTGGGTAGACTTTCTGGCACCGGGTCTGACACAATCCACATGAGCTAATTAGCCACAGCTGACAAGTCAGACATCATGACTCCGGCTCTTCTCACCCGATATACAATACATATTTATCATCAATAGAAATTCACACAATACAGTGTTAATTAGCATCACACAATGAAAAGGTCTACATGACAGTAGCAGACTTAATTACCACCTTAACAGTCTGTGTTCCCACATGAATGAATCACTCTATTGACCAGTTGGGGTTAGAATCAACAACCTGTAATATTTCAAGATATCCTGCAATACATTGTGAATTATCATTACTGTCCCATCTCATGTAATCCGAAATATCATTTCTAAGTCACCCTATGCCCCTAGTGGACATTAGATGACCCTAGATACAAGAGTCATTGGTGAAGCTGAAACAGGAGTACCCCACACCCTTCAAGAGCCTCTGGGTCCTACGGGTGCAGGACTTTCGAATGCTCAGGTAAGTAAACGGGGGGGGGGGGCTGGGGGGCCTGTAAGCATCGGATGTTTTTTCACCTTGATGCATTACAACCCCTTTAACCTCTTTTGGTAGAATAATTTGCCCCTTCCGACTAACTTTCTCACTCCTTGGTTATATCCCGCCTTGACTACTGCAACTCCCTCTTCACTGGCCTACTTCTACACATGCCTTCCCTCCTTTAGTCTATTATGAATGCTGCTACTAGACTTATACACCTTCGTAACCAATCCACGACTGCTGCCCCTCTCTGCCAATCCCTTTACTGGATTCCACTAACCTTTTCTGTAACCTCTCCCATCCTCTGGAACTCCCCACGCAAGTATGTACAGTCAGCTCCTACCCTGTCCACCTTTAGGCAACCCTTGCCAGGGTTGTCCCGATACCACTTTAAGACCGAGTACAAGTACAGATACTTGCCCTGTGAACAACCCCCCCCCCCCCCCCCCCCCCCCCCCCCCCCAAGTACTCACCGATACCGATTACCAATACTTTTTTTTAATGTCATGTTACAGTTTGACTAATGGGCACTGATAGGTACAGATGGCACTTATGGGCAGGCACCGAAATGCAGCACTGATTGGCAATTGCATAATAAATTACATTATGATGAGAGGAAGGATTTTGCAATGCTATATGGCATATAGCATTGCAAAATCCTTCCTTGCCTCTCATCATTCATGTCATTTAAAGTGGTTGTAAACCCCTTTACGACCACTTTATGCACAGGTAAGCCTATATTAAGGCTTACCTGTAGCTACCCAGGATATCTCCTAAACCTGCACGGTAGGGTTGTCCCGATACCGATACTAGTATCGGTATCGGGACCGATTCCGAGTATTTGCGGGAGTACTCGTACAAATACCCCCGATACCCAAATAGAATACTTCACCCCCCACCCCACCCCCGCCGCCGCATCCCCGCTGCCGCCGACTGTGTAATACGCGGCGGGAACATTACAGCTTTGAATAGCTGTAATGATTCGCATCGCGCATAGACACTCCCCCTTGCTCGGGTTAACTGTCCAATCCCGAGCAAGGGGGAGTGTCTATACGCAGCGCGAATCATTACAGCTTTAGCTGTTATGTTCCCGCGCGTATTACCAGTCGGCGCTCGGCGGCAGCGGGATACAGGTAAGGGGGACATCGCTGGATATGGGGGGGACAATGTCTGCATATGGGGGAGACGATAGCTGCATGGGGGGACAATGTCTGCATATGGGGGAGACGATAGCTGCATGGGGGGACAATGTCTGCATATGGGGGAGACGATAGCTGCATGGGGGGACAATGTCTGCATATGGGGGACAATGGCTGGATATGGGGGGGAGATGATAGCTGCATGGGGGGACAATGTCTGGATATGGGGGGGAGATGATAGCTGCATGGGGGGACAATGTCTGCATATGGGGGAGACAATGGCTGGATATGGGGGAGGACAATGGCTGGATATGGGGGAGACAATGGCTGGATATGGGGGAGACAATGGCTGGATATGGGGGAGACAATGGCTGGATATGGGGGAGACAATGGCTGGATATGGGGGAGACAATGGCTGGATATGGGGGGGGGGGACAATGGCTGGATATGGGAGACAATGGCTGTATATGGGGGGGGACAATGGCTGGATATGGGAGACAATGGCTGGATATGGGAGACAATGGCTGGATATGGGAGACAATGGCTGGATATGGGAGACAATGGCTGGATATGGGAGACAATGGCTGGATATGGGAGACAATGGCTGGATATGGGAGACAATGGCTGGATATGGGAGACAATGGCTGGATATGGGAGACAATGGCTGGATATGGGAGACAATGGCTGGATATGGGAGACAATGGCTGGATATGGGAGACAATGGCTGGATATGGGAGACAATGGCTGGATATGGGAGACAATGGCTGGATATGGGAGACAATGGCTGGATATGGGAGACAATGGCTGGATATGGGAGACAATGGCCGGATATGGGAGACAATGGCTGTATATGGGGGACAATGGCTGTATATGGGGGACAATGGCTGTATATGGGGGACAATGGCTGCATATGGGGGAGACAATGGCTGCATATGGGGGAGACAATGGCTGCATATGGGGGAGACAATGGCTGCATATGGGGGAGACAATGGCTGCATATGGGGGAGACAATGGCTGCATATGGGGGAGACAATGGCTGCATATGGGGGAGACAATGGCTGCATATGGGGGAGACAATGGCTGCATATGGGGGAGACAATGGCTGTATATGGGGGAGACAATGGCTGCATATGGGGGAGACAATGGCTGCATATGGGGGAGACAATGGCTGCATATGGGGGAGACAATGGCTGCATATGGGGGAGACAATGGCTGCATATGGGGGGACATGGCTGCATATATGTGAGGGGACAATGGCTGTATATGGGGGGGGACAATGGCTGGATATGGGGGAGACAATGGCTGCATTTGGGGACACATTTAAAAAAAAGTATCGGTATTCGGTATCGGCGACTACTTGAAAAACAGTATCGGTACTCGTACTCAGTCCTAAAAAAAGTGGTATCGGGACAACCCTACTGCACGGTTTAGGAGATATCCCCTCTCCCCTGCATGCTGCGACACCCATATTGGTACACCTTGCACTAGGCTGCAGTAAGCCAGCAGCAGACATTTTGTTACACCCAGTTCAAACTAAATGGGCCGGGTGGAACAAGATGTCTGCTGCTGGCTTACTGCAGCTGAGTGCAGGGTGTACCAAGATGGGCATCGTGATGTTTACCCTCCGACCGAGACACGGAAAGTCACTTCCTTTACCAAATGTGACGGCTCCGGTCACCATTTTGGATGGAATATGCAGCGGCGCCCTGCACCACTGCCAGCTTACCTACCCCTAGTTACACTGCTGCCAGACCGATCTTCACTCTGCTCTCTCTGCCTGCCAAATTCCAGTTCCAGATATCGGATAGGGCTTTGGGAGCATTTGTGTGAGTACAAGTACTCGCACAAATGCTCGATAACGGTCCCGATACTGATACTAGTATCGGTATAGGGACAACCCTATTGAAAACTAATTTATTCAGGGAAGCCTACCCCACCTTCAAAAACTGTACTTAAAGGAGCACTAAAGGAAAACATTTTTTTTTGCTGAAATAACTGTTTACAGGGTATAGAGACATAAAAGTTAACTGATTCCTTTTAAAAATGATTAAAAATTGATTAAATTCAATCATATAATGTGCCTGTAGTTTCACTTTCGTTTTTAAACTGGTTTCATGTTTATGTGAAGTAAAGAGACCCACAGAACAAAAACAAACAAATCCAGGGCAGTGTTTTGTTTTTAAAATGAATCTGATTGGTTCTGAGAAGTTTTAGACACACAGCTTGAACCACAGTGAAAAGCTGCCATAAGATTTTTCATAAGGAGCCAGACAAGCAGGAAGTGTGGAGATCACAGCAGAATTACAGCAACTTCAAAGCAAAAACAAACAATGAGGACATGAAACCAGTACTGCAGTAAGGTAAAGGAAGCTATTTAGCTATAAAAAAAAAAAATTCCTTTAGTGATCCTTTAAGTCACCTCCATCAGATCATCCCCTGCAGCTATTGCACCTCCCCTCCCTTTAGATTATAAGCTCCACAAGCAGGGCCCTTCTATCTTGACCTGTTTTGCAACTGTATGGTCCCCCTTTAGACCCCTTTCAGATGGGCACCTCCGCCTAACGGAATCCGCTTGCACAGCAGGGGATCTCTCCGCTGATCCGCGCTGAGCAGGAAGAGGACAGGTCAGTCCGCTCACTTCGCAGAGCGGAGACGGACAAAATCCCGCTCTCCTCTATAGGGAAATCGGAGTGAAAACAGATCATATGCGATTGGATCCACCAGACGGATGGGAAATAGGACCACCATCCATCTGGATTTTGCTGACAGGATCCGATCGGATGTCAGCGGACAGGTCACCGCTGACATCCGCCACTTCAAAGAAGGGACTGGAGGGTCCGACCAGGTCCGTCTGAAAAACACAGTCGGACCTGATCGGACAGTCTGTGTGAAAGGGCCCTTATATTGAAAACTGTTGACACTATATAAATCCTGATTATTATTATTAATGAATAATGTAGTGGTTTTCAAACTATGATCTTTGGACCTTTTAAAGGGGGTTGTAGGCATGTGCTGGGTAGTCCACAGGCAGGTGGACAGTTGGGTGTCAGAGGGTGGTGGAAGTTCTCAAATCCCAACCTGTGATGTAATCCTTAAGCAACAGGTGAGGAAGCTAGTTAGAGACCCCCTACCAGGTACTGATGCAGACCGCTGGGAGTCTTGTCAAGCAGCTACCGTTAAAAATATACTCCGAAAGGCAAGTCATTAAAAAAAACAGAGTGGAACACAAGTGAGGTTAATTGGTGTACAAAATCAGTTGATGAGATCCCCTAGTGTGGATGTTTTATAAGGTATGGTGGGGTGGAGGGGGTTTGTATTTAGCTGTGATAGTTAAACTAGAACCAGAGGCGTTGCTAGGGGGGTGCGGTCCGCACCGGGTGACACCTGCTAGAGGGGTGACACCATCCCGTTTTTTTTTTTTTTGCTGACATGCCCAGCCTGCCCTGTGCAATCCCAGCCTGCCCTGTACCACCCCAGCCTGCCCTGTGCCACCCCAGCCTGCCCTGTGCCACCCCAGCCTGCCCTGTGCCACCCAAAACTTTCCCATGCCACCCCAACTTGCCCTGTGCCACCCTAACTTGACCTACAACACCCCAACCTTCCCTATGCAACCCTAACTTGCCCTATACCACCCCAAACTACCCTATATCACCCCAACATGCCCTATACCACCTTAACCTGTCCTATACCACCCCACTACACCAACCTGCCACTATACCACTCTATACTACCCTAACCTGCCACTATACTGCCCTATACTATCATTTACAGGGGCTGGTTTGGGGTGCGCCCCGTGCCCGTGCGCTGCCTGCTTGGTGCTGGGCAGCCTAGACAGAGGGGGGGGGGGGTGACACCATGTTTTACCGCACCGGGTGACACCAACCCTAGTGACGCCACTGACTAGAACTGGTTAATAATATTTGCTCACAATGCAGTCCAGCTACAGTTAGCTCATAGCAATGTGCATTTTATAATGTCTCCCCACCACTATATATGTCACTGTGGCCCCGGAGCAGTCCATGGCTGAGGGCCACTGATTATATGAAAAGCACGAGGCCCAAGCAAACAGCATCATGCTACAGATTTCATCAGAAAAGGCAGAAACCTTCTTGCATACCATGCATTTTCTAGGTTGAGCGCTCTGCAATTTTCCGGATATAAAACTGGTGGAGATAGACAGGTTGGAAGGAATGCGATTACCTGCAGGTCAGCTGGGTCTTTTTATGGCCGGGCTCATCCAATTCGTGGCCCCGAGGTGTCTTGTAGAGTGGGCATTGGCTCTTTTTTTTTTAAAAACCTGCACCAGATGTTAAGGCGAGGTCCAGCGGCCCAGATGTTAAGGCGAGGTCCAGCGGCCCACGGGCTAGAGAGAGATAAAACATCTGTTAGCTGCGGAAGAAAATAGAACACTAATAAAAGTGTACGGCTTTAAATGATAGTCATATATAAGTAGTAAAGAAACATGAAATGGTTTAAAAGCATGGACTAATATATTGCAGTTATACTGAAGGTCAGTAGGGGGAAGGGACTTCATCACACATACATGGAATACCAGGACACAGGCTGCCCCTCCCTAGAGAGGAAAAAAAAAAAAATCACACAGACAAGACAAAAAAAAAATAGCAACAGCATATAGAAAGTTCAGGCAAGTACTAGAGAAGTGGAGGGCAGGAACAAAAAGTACCATGTATTATATCATATCCATACAGACAGCATATACATAGGTAGACAGTGAAGAGTTATAAACACCTACAAAGAGTTTATTAAAGCTGAACTCTGAGCACAAAAACCTTTGATCATTGTTAGCCCACAAAGGATTCATTGTGTTTGTACCAAAATTTGAAAACCCAGTTACTACCTTGTAAAACGTAGCAATGACACATAGCCTGTGCAGACAGAAAAGCTGTGGGAGGGACCCAGATGACCCAATCACAACAGACTGCCTGCAGAAAAGGACAGAAGGGGGTGGAGACAAGACCAGTCACCATGCAGAAGGAGAGCGAGCAGTAGTGACCGGTCTTTATTACCGGAAGCTCCGGCACAAAGCTTCACACTGTATTACCGCACAGAGCAGGAAGAAACAAACAATGCACTCCAAGATTTAAAGAGGTAGTAAGTAAACCTTTACAATCCACTTTTTACTGCAGGTAGGCCTATAATAAGGCGACTTACCTGGAGCTACCCTGGATATCCCCTAAACCTGCATGATTTAGGAGATATCCCCTGTATCTGCCAACGTCATCGGCACATGCGTACTGAAGCATTGGCATGTGCCATTGTTTCAACTAGTGTGCCTTTACTGGGGGCTACTGTGAGCATGCGTGGAAGTGACGTCATCGCAGCTCTGGCCAATCACAGCGTCCGAGCCTGCGATACCCAGGAAGTAACTCTGGGAGCGATGTTGCCGGCCGGAGCTGTATACTGGGACCGCTGTGGGGGCTTCGATCTAAGGCAGTGGTCTCCAAACTGCGGCCATTTACTTGTAATCTACGTGGAGTCTTCGAGTATGAAATGCGATAACCCTAATCACCCAAGGCCTGAGGTGTGCCTTGGCCTAGCTGGTCGGTATGCCTGAAAAGAGGGCATACCCTGAATGTAAGAATAAGAAAAATACAATGAGTAGGAGTATGCATGAAACCTGGGGAAACGGGTGGATGGGGAACCCAGAAAATGACAGCAACCCAGCCCTGATAGGGGAGGAGGCTTAAGTAGCCCTCTCAGACTCCTCCCACAAACACAGGCTGGCCCCTTACACTTGCTGCTATCCAGCCCTTGGGGCATTATCCCCCCCCCCCCCCCCCCACTGTCTGCAACTAATGATAAGGCACTATTCCTCCCACTGACACCAACGCTGGGGAACTATCACTGACACCAATAGCAGAGCAGTATTACTACCACTGACACCAATGATGGGACACTATTCCTCCCATTGATACCAACGATGAGGCATTATTACGACCACTGACACCAATGATGGGGCACTATAAATCCCATTGACACTAACAATGGAGTACAAATACTACCACTGATGGCAATGATGGGGCGCTGTTCCTCCCACTGATGGCAATGATGGGGCGCTGTTCCTCCCATTGACGGCAATGATGGGGCGCTGTTCCTCCCATTGACGGCAATGCTGGGGCAGTATTCCTCCCATTGACGGCAATGCTGGGGCAGTATTCCTCCCATTGACGGCAATGCTGGGGCAGTATTCCTCCCATTGACGGCAATGCTGGGGCAGTATTCCTCCCATTGATGGCAATGCTGGGGCAGTATTCCTCCCATTGATGGCAATGCTGGGGCAGAATTCCTCCCATTGATGGCAATGACGGGGCAGTATTCCTCCCATTGATGGCAATGATGGGGCAGTATTCCTCCCATTGATGGCAATGATGGGGCAGTATTACTCCCCCTTATATTATTCAAGGGTGAACGGTTTACTCCTACTGACGCCAGGACATTTTCTACTCCCACCGGCCACAGTCCAGCCCTCTTAAAGTTTGAAGGACAGTAAACTGGCCTTTTGTTCAAGAAGTTTGGAGACCCCTGATCTAAGGTGAGGATTTCATAATGAGCTAGTATGCTCTGCATACTAGCTCATTATGCCTTGGTCTTGCAGGTTGTTTTTCTTTGTGGGTTTACAGCCACTTTAAAAACTTTTAGAATAGACATGCCTCCTGTAACTTATACACAATGGTTTCTTATTCCAGATTCCAGCTTTAACCACTTGCTGCCCATCCCATAGCAGATTTACTGCTTGCTATAGGGTCGCTCTACTGTGCAGAATCAAGTATACATACACGCGATTCTGCACTTTCGCCTAGGGGGGGCACACCGTCGGCAGCCTACTTCTGCTGTGATTAATCACAACAGAAGCTGATCTGCGGGTGCCATGCACTGGATGTCCACTGGCACCCACCAATCGTGTGTAAAACACACGGAACGGAGATCTGCCAATGTAAACAAGGCAGATCTACACAGATCTGTACCACACAGGCACAGAGAGCTGTACACTGAAAAACTAACGTACCTCTGTACCTGGGAGAGACAGGCGTTTGTGTACAAATCATTGACCGGCTGGGGCTGTGTGCTGGCAATGGCACATTCCAGTGACTACTTGCATGCAGTTTGTTTTCTGAAATGACCAATGGATCTCCCAGATAGTGTTGAGCAGAATATGCCATATTCGATTTCGCGATATATCTCGAATATATATTCGAATATTCGAGATATATTCGCTAAATTCGAATATTCGTGATATTTTATCGAAATGAAATTATTGCGATTTTTCGCTATTGCGAATGCGAAAATAATTGCGATTTTTTGATAACTGCGGTAGGAGCACTCTGATTGGCTCAGAATATTCGTGATATTTTATCGAAATATCGCAACATGCGAATGCGATATTTATTGCGCAATTTCGAGAAATGCTGGAGGAGCGCTCTGATTGGCTCAGAATATTCGTGATATTTTATCGAAATATCGCAACATGCGAATGCGATATTTATTGCGCAATTTCGAGAAATGCTGGAGGAGCGCTCTGATTGGCTCAGAATATTCGTGATATTTTATCGAAATATCGCAACATGCGAATGCGATATTTATTGCGCAATTTCGACAAATGCTGTAGGAGCACTCTGATTGGCTCAGAATATTCTTGATATTTTACAATACAAAATAATTGCGAATATTCGGCAAATGCAGAAGGAGCACTCTGATTGGCTCAGAATATTCTTGATATTTTACAATACAAAATAATTGCGAATATTCGGCAAATGCAGAAGGAGCACTCTGATTGGCTCAGAATATGCTTGATATTTTACAATAGAAAATAAAAAGTGTTTTGCATTGGTGGTGATTCTTTACTCTATCCATCTGTCACAGCCGTTTGTCAATCAAACACCTTAAAGATTGAACACGTTCATGCTGCATGCTTTGGACTTTTTTTCACTTCACATATCAAAGACATTTTTATGAAAGATTATTTTTCTATTATTGGGACTATATTTCTTTATATATTTGTTTCACTGTGTATTTCACAAGTTATTTGCGCTTGCTTATTTTATAATTTGCCCACATGTCTTGTCACTAGACATATTTTTTATTCTTGTAGAGCGACTCCATTTTCTGTCTTGTATTAATTTATGTTGTATAACATTTTTGAGTTGCTGCTGTATTCTCCCCTTTTTTAAGGTATGCGCAATTTTTTCCTTCTTACAAAAAATAATAATATCAAACATACAAATATTCATAACATACACATACACAAAGCCCCCCCCTTTTGCATCAGAGACAATCAGAGTTCTCCTACCACAGTTATCGAAAATTCGCAATTATTTTCGCATTCGCAATAGCGAAAAATCGCAATATTTTTTTTTTCAATTTGGCAACATAAAAGGATCGCCTCAGCTTAGCTACTCTGCCCAGGGTCTCTAATCATACCAGCAATGCTTTTAGACGTCGATAGGATGTGATCTGTTTTAAAAATCAAATTGAAAAAATGCGAATATTCGGAATTGCGAATATTCACCGCGAAATTCGAAATATAGCGCGATTTCTCGAATATGCTATATTCGAGCCGAATATTCGCAATGCGAATATTCGTGAGCAACACTACTCCCAGATTAAAGAAGAAAAAAAAGTTAATTGACCTTTCCCTATCTAGTGACACCGCATATGGGACTAGAGCGATTTCATTTTTCCTTCATGTTTAGTTTCATGTACTGTAACCTTCTAGATATTGTTCATCTGTTGGATGGTTTGCATATTAATACAACTTTTTTTTTTAAAGAAAAAGAAATTAACTTTACCGATTTCCTGCCCATGTGACAGGAAGTTAAGGAAAATCTCCCCTATGGGACGTATACAGCAAAAAATTTGACTTTTTTTTACCACTTGCTACTCGTAAAACAAACACAGCAAAGTTTGGGCTTTAAATCCAAAGCTAAACTCCGGGCAGATATAAAATACATGAAAAAAGCGCAGTTCTGTATTCAAAAATACGTCCTTAACTGATTTCTTTATTTTTAAATGCACACATTGCGAGTCCCAGAATTTACTTTGGCATCACCTTTTTGCAGTCCCTGTACAGCAGAATCAAACAGAGGGGGAAAAGGAGCACAAGAAGCCAACGATTATGCTGCAGTGCAAGTAGAATGCTGATTGGAGGAGAGAGCAGAGTGATCGGTTTTCGGGGGCATTGGATTTCATTAATTTGCATAGATTTCCTCTCACTTCCTGTTTGGCTATGGGGCAGGAAGTGAAGGGAAGTCTCTGCAATGGGTCAGGGATGGTAAAAAATAAACTGACAGGGGTTATAACCATCCCTTAATCTATCCAAAATGAAAAAAAAAAAAAAAAAAAAAATTGCATATAGTTCTACTTTAAGCACACATTTCTGATAATTTTATGGAGAAGACTAAGAAGATATAGCCATGCCAATGGTGCAGCAGAAAACAGCACAGTGAGGAAGGTTTGTGGTCCAGGATGATAGGACAGTAAAAATTAGAAGCAGCTTACGTTACACTAACAGTGTAGCCCAAGCCGGCGGGGACTCTTTCCGTGCTGCCCCCCTGCAAAATGCTACCCTTGGCCTGGGTCTTGTTGGCCTAGGCCAGGATATAGCATTTCCCCCATGCACACTGGAGTGCTGGGCTGTGGAGAGGACGGGAGTGACCAGCTCAGGCTCTCCGCGGATCACTGAGGGGCTTAGCCGGGTGCCAGTGCAGACATTTTGGGTAGATCCTGACCATATGGTAACAATCCTTTCTGAGCCTGGACCGACTGACGTCAGCCCGCTGTCAGCTGAAAATGGGTCACAGGAGTGCAGAACAAACTGCACTCCTGGTATCCACAGGAAAAGTACAGCCAAACAAGCTTTGGTTGTACTTCTCATTTAAAGCGGGGGTTCTCCCTAAAATTTTTATTATTTTTTTCTAGCATGCCATTCAGCATACTAGCGCGAGCTACAGTATGCCTTTATATATTTTTATGGCGCCGTACTCACAGTTTACGTCACGAAAATAGCCGAAATAGGAGTTTGCTCTTCACGGCGCCTGCGCAGTCAGCTCCGATGTCTGTGCGCAGGCGCCGTATAGCGCTGTGAAGAGCCGAGACCTACTCCGGCTATTTTCGGGAAGCGAGACGCGCCATAGCCGGCCGTCAATCACGTTCCCTCTGCATAGGAACGCCCATTCCCCACGGGGGAGTCTGAAACTTTACTACGCGATTAAACTGGGAGTACGGCGCCAAAAAAAAATATAAAGGCATACTGTAGCTCGCGCTAGTATGCTGAATGGCATGCTAGAAACTTGTTTTTTAGGGTGAAACACCGCTTTAACTGCATATCTTCCAAACAGTTACAAATGGCAAAGGTACTGTGGTGGAGCGCTACGCTAGGAATTTATGAGCGGCAGACTTTTCTCCTCAGCTCGTTGTGAGTGAGGCATTTCATTACAGCATTGTCAGCCTTGTTTTGGTCGGGACATGTTTGTCATTCAACCCCCGTGACCCCAAGGATTGTGTCATGGTTCTTTTCCCCTGAAGTCACATGTCTTCTCTAGTTCCATGTTGTAATCTTTTCACAGATGCCATGTCTGAACTTGTTGTAGGGGGAATTCTGCTGTCTTACAGCTCATGGAAAAGAGGAATTACCACGATACATTTCCATGATAGGACCATCAGAAGTAAATAGACAGCTCATGTTACAGACTGGAAATGCTCCTCCAAGAGGCCGTCACCTGCTGGCTTGGAGGGGGTACAGTGTGGGAAGAAGGGAACTGACTGGAGTGTATTAAATGGTCCCGTTGTCTCCACCTCAGGCAGCTATGCACATCTGGCACAAGCCATCTGTGAAAGAAATCACAGCATGCTGGAGCCAAGGACCTATGCAGGGTTAGGAGAAATGTAATACATAATACAAAAATCAATACGCAACAGCTCTCCACATAATGGCCTGACATACTTTTTTAATGTATCTTCTATAATCCATTTCTTTAACAGAAAATAAGGGCACTTTCACACTGATGGGGTTTTCCCCAAACCGAGGTGCAGTGCAGCATATCCATAATTTTGGTGTGGGTTAACTGCGCTTTGCCATGGACTTTCATCATGTCCTTTCTGAAAGCACACCAAAAACACAGGACATAAAAGCACAGTCAATGGAAAAGCACAGCAAAGGCATCTTTCACACTGCCGTGATTTTAAAGCAGTTTCAGGGAATGCCTGTGTAAACTTAAGGTCTGTGGACCTCAACTCGCATCAAAGTTGGACCAAAGTAGTACACAGACTACTTTAACCACTTGCTTACTGGGCACTTAAACCCCCCTTCTGCCCAGACCAATTTTCAGCACGGACGCAATATGAATGACAATTGCACGGTCATACAACACTGTACCCAAATTTTTCCCACAAATAGAGCTTTCTTTGGTGGTATTTGATCACCTCTGCAGGTTTAATTTTTTGCTAAAAATAAATAAAAATTGATTAATTAACATTAATTTTGCAAACAGATAATTTTCCTCCTTCATAGATGTACGCTGATGAGGCTTCTCTGATGGGCAGTAGGTAATGGCAGGGGTTGCTGGCGGCACACGAGGCAGATGTGCTTCCTTCCTCTTGGGACCGATGTCCCTTTCACATAAGCCGGTGATCGGCTTTTTTTTCTCCTCACGCAGTCAGTGCGAGGAGAAAAAAAAAAGAAGAAGATTACCGGCTTTTGTTTACATCACGTGGTAAGCGGCTGGGACCGGCCCCTTACTCGGATCCGTGATCACCCGAGTCTCAGTGACTCGGGTGATCACAGCACGCCCCGCATTGACGTCCTCCCGGCATTTGGGGTCCGCGCTGTAGCCGTCAGTCGGCTATAGCGCGGGCGCCAAGTGGTTAAAGTCAGTGCGACTTGAAGTCGCACAGATATACTAAACACATGCTGGTAGGTTAATCGGATGCGTGTGCAATTTTGAAGGGTGACATGTTGGGTATCTATTTACTCGGCATAACTTCATCTTCATATTATGCATAAACATTGGGCTAACTTTACTGTTTTTTGTGAAGCACAAAACTGTTTTTTTTTTAAACGCGTTTGAAAAATTGTTGCGCAATTACAGTGCGAGATAAAAAGTTGTAATGACTGCCATTGTATTCTCTAGGGTCTTCGCTAAAAAAGCATATATAATGTTTTGGGGTTCTATGTAATTTTCTAGCAAATAAATTATGATTTTTACATGTAGGAGAGAAATGTCAGAATTGGCCTGGGTGCTCCAGAACTCCTGAAGGTGCTCCCTGTATGTTGGGTCTCTGTATGTGGTCACGCTGTGTAAAAGTCTCACACATGTGGTATCGCCATACTCGGGAGGAATAGCAGAATGTGTTTTGGGGTGTAATTTGTGGTATGCATATGCTGTGTGTGAGAAATAACCTGCTAATATGAACATTTTGTGAAAAGAAAAAAAAAAAAAAAAAAAGGGGGGGGGGGGGGGAAATATCTTGATTTTGCAAATAATTGGGGGGAAAAATGACAACTTAAAAAAACTCACCATACCTCTTTCTAAATACCTTGGAATCTCTACTTTCCAAAAAGGGGTCATTGGGGGGTATTTGTACTTTTCTGGCTTGTTAGGGTCTCAAGAAATGAGATAGGTCGTCAGCACTTCAGGTGTGATCAATTTTCAGATATTGGCACCATAGCTTGTGGACTCTATAACCTTCACAAATACCAATTAATATACACCGATTTGTACTTATTTTTAGCAAAGATATGTAGCAGTTTACATTTTGGCCAAAATTTATGAAGAAAAATTAAAAATTTTCTAAATTTTATAACAGAAACAAGAAAAATTCATTTTTTTTTTTTTTTTTTTTTTTTTTTTTTTTTTTTTTACAGAATTTCCAGTCTTTTTTCTTTTATAGCGCAAATTTTTTTTCATATGGGTACAATGTTGTATGATTGAGTAATTGTCATTTAAATTGTAAGAGCACCGAAAGCTGAAAATTGATCTGGTTAGGAAGGGTTTAAGTGCCCAGTGGTCAAGAGGTTAAAAAGGTGGAAGTAGTGTCATTGTTCCATTGAGGTTTAGAATATTAGACAAAAAGGGACAGACATAAGATCAGCAGAGAGATGGAACCATGCAGTGTGTCAAATCTCACGAGGATAGATGCAGGCAGAGTGCCGTGAAATCTTAGTTTGTGGATTGCATGGATCAAGTCAGTCAGACCACCAGTAGAAAAATGCTGACAGGAGGTAGAGCAGAGGGCTGACCTCATCCAGTGTGCTTGGGCTTCCATTCAAGAATTCTGTGAAGACATGCTGGAACTTGTAGTTCCTTAACAGCCAAGTCTGCAGCATAACTAGCTCACTATCTACACATCAGTGGCATTTATACGTGAACTTTTTCCATTAATCCCATGAACTGAGCAAAGCTGTACATCTCTGAAGACAGACCATTAGCAATTACCCAAGTGCTTTCCCATTGCTTTATTGAGAGCCCCCATGCAGAACAATGGTCTGTCAAAATAGACATATTGTGCCATCTCCAAACAACATAAATAATACACAAGTCTGTCTGATGGGAAAAAATGTACAATGGGTCACGCTAGTCTGTCTCAACTTCGCTTTTCACAGGCCAAAGCCTTATGTTCCAGCTGGGACTCGCATCAAGCTGAATGTTAAACAGCCGATACTGGGGAACGCATCCAATTTTTAAGAGCCCCCTCCCTTACAACGGTCTTTAATACACACCCTCCAGTATGTGATGAGATGGTGACAGATGGAGCGGAGGAGGCCAGAAAGGAGCCAGTGTCCCTGGCAATGCCACGAATTCTGGAAAGAGAAAGTGCCACATGGCATCACCCACTACAAATATCACCCAGTAATTCGACAAACTCAGATCTGTTCCGGGTTTGCTAAATGCCCCAGGCGTTGCCCCTCAATGAGGTACAGTAACAGCACTGGGAACCTGTCAGAAATCTAGAAGATCAGGTAATTATTAACTGCATCTTACCAAAAGATCTCAGGTTCCTACTCCTGTGGCTCCCTCAAGTCCCAAATCTGGGCTAAGGCCGTGTTCACACTGCTCTGACATGAAAATCGCACGACTTTGACTGGCGCCTTCAGGCACGACTTTGACGCAACTTCAGAGAACGCCTGTGTAATCTTTCTGTAGTGTCGGATCTAAATCACATCAAGTAAGATGAAAAACCGACTTGGGTGCGACTTCCATTCAATTCTATGGACTGAAAATCGGACAGAAGTGGGACCAAAGTAGTGCAGGAATCTTTTCCAAAGTCGCACCTACACAAGTCGGTCCAGTTAAGACGGCTCTCATAGAGAAACATTGATTTTTACATTTGCACTCAAAGTCAGAGCACATATTGCACCAGTGTGAACGGGGCCCTAGGGCCCTTTCACACCAGCGGACCGCATGTCCGTTTTTTCATCCATCCGTTTATAGATGAAATACGGACATACATGTACCCCTATGGGATAGCGGGTGTCAGCAGATGAACACCTGCTGACACCTGATCTCATCGGTGTCCGCTATGCTCAGATTCTGCAGACGGAGGAAAATCCTATTTTTCCATTCATCTGCACATCGGATCGGGTGAACATGGACAGACGGCCTGTGTTCATCCGATCCCCCCCATAGGGGATAGGGGGACCGCCCTGTCATCAACTGAGCGATCCCCGCTAAGCAAGCGGATAAGAAAGGCACGGATCCTCACAGGATCCCTACTTCTGAAAGGGCCCTTTGTGTCACAGCACTGCACCTTTCTTGTGACCTTTTTGTAGGCCCTTTATCATATAGAATGGTTCCAAAGCCTGGTTCATACATTCATGTTAGAAAACGTATACATTTTACATGCAGTTGTCCAATTCTGGCCATGTTAATTTGCAGCCTGGTGGTTGAGAGACAGTAAAAATACAGATCAATTGCCTGTAAAAGAGGCCTAAGGGCATCTTCTCATAAGACCTGGGCTGCCCTGTATTTACTTGTCAGTCAAATCATGACATCACACCTGCCTAGGCATCACAGGTGGAAGACAGGAGGAGGCAAGTAAGGATTGTTCAATAACGCACTGAGATATTCTTATCATGGAAACAATTTTCTCTGCGCTTTTAGGGCATTGGGAACTAGTGCTGCAACTAACGATTATTTTCATAATCGATTAGTTGGCCGATTATTGTTTCAATTAATCGGATAATAGCCTTAGAAAAAAAAAAAAGTTTTTTTGGGCCAATTTGTTGTTGGGCAGATTACAAAACACAAATTGCCGCAAAAACACATTTCATGCTTTTCTGCAGCTTCTCCATTGAAGTATATTGAACCAAAAAATAAATAAAAAATAGCACCGTTTTGTGTTAAAAAGTCCTTGCCCTTTCCAAATACGCAGCAGCTGAAAAAAAAAAAAGCATGGATGTGATCGTGTCCCATAGGAAAACATGTAAATGAACTGTGATGTTTCTGCTAAAAGCACCAAAAAGGTGTGAACCCAGACCTGAGCTATTTAGTAACATAATGGGGTTAAAAAAACAAAAAGAAGTACAAAAAGAGCAAATTATCGCTACTGTTAAGGGGTTAATTTTTTTACTGTGGGACAGTGAAAGTAATATTTACAGTAGCGATTTGCTTTTTTGTACTATAAAAGGGCCAATTTTAGTTTTTTTAACCCCATTATGTTACTGGCCGATTAATCGATTATGAAAATTGTAATCGATTAATTTCATAATCGATTAGTTGTTTCAGCCCAATGCACAGATATGAACAAGGCCTAAATTGAAGCCAGTGAAAGCAGGTCAAAGTGTCCCCTGGTTGCAGTACAACCATTTCTCCATCCATTAGCGGCTTTGACCAAACGCACAATGAGACAGATTGTAAGGTCTATTGGAAAGCTGCGTAAATCGCGCTGCACTGGTAACTGTGTCCAAGCAGAACTCTAAAAATGTACCTTTTGTTTTGAATTTCTCCTTAAAGCGGTAGTAAACCTGCACAAAAAAAAAAACCCCTGCAAGGGAAATGCATAATGAGCTAGTATGCAGTGCATACTAGCTCATTATTAACTACTTGCCTCAGAACGAAGCCCCCGTATCAAAGCCCGGTCCACGCCGAGGGAGCTGACATCCTTCGTCAGCGCATCTTCCGGGTTTGCGGCTCCGGCACTGTAATTGGCCGGAGCCGCAATGACGTCACTCCCACGCATGCGCACGGGACTTTACTTCCCGGCAACGCTGCCGGACCTTAAGCTGAGGCATTCAGAGCGTATGCACCACTGATGTCAGCAGCTGCATGCATAGGGAATATCTCCTAAACCGTACAGGTTTAGGAGATATTAATTTTACATACAGGTAAACCTTATTATAGGCAAAAGTGTAAAATTTGGGTATATAACCGCTTTAAAAAAACAGAACGTTCCTGGTATCAAGTGTGCCTTCAGTCTCATAGCTGTATAAATGTAGCATTAAATCTCAGGCATGTCTGCCATCTTTGGGAAAAAGTGGAGTGAGATTTGGAGACGCCCCTGCCAAGCTGCTCACGGTTTACCTTTCTGGCTCTGCCTCTGACATGAGGAAGCAAATCCCTGCCTCTACCAAGATGGCCACCTCCATACAGAGACACAGAACAGAACAATGCATGAAAAGTCGATAATGGGGAAAAGGGTCAGCTTCAGGGGGGCCACAGGTAATACTGGCGACTAGTCCTTTGTTCACAATGTCTGCCTTTGTCTTGGGCACAGCTTTGAGAGTGGTTTCTCTTAAACAGTGGAAATTTAATGGCAATCTGCGAGAATCCAATGTAATCAATTTATCACCCAAGGCCCCTTTCACTCGGGGTGGATCCATTGGACGGACTCCGCTATCTCAGCGCGGGAATCGCTTCGTTGATCCCCCACCGAGCAGGTGGATGGCAGGTCCGTTTCCTATTCTCTATGGGGAGATTTGTTTTCATTCAATCTGATGGCGAACATATTGCCCTCTGTCTGTTTTGAGCAGATCTTGTTGGATTGGATGGCAATACGCCTGCCCATAGAAGTCAAAGGGTGGCCCGCACAGATGCGCTTAAAAAAAAAAAAAAAAAAAAAAAACAACACACACACACCAGACAGGCGGGTCTGAGCGGGCTGATCGTTTGAAAGGGACCATAAAGTGATATTAAAAAGTCTTTTTTTGTATAAAAACAACAAACATGTTATAGTGCCCCCACAGCAAGCAGCTTTCTATGGGGGCACCCGAGCAGGCTCGCTCCCCTCTCTCTCTTCACTGACTTTGACGGGAGACAATGGCATCTGCTGCTGTATCAGCCAATGAGGAGGGACAGTCCCCAGACAGCCGAAGCTCTCGTGCAGATCTCTGCATCGAGATGGGGCTCAGGTAAGTATTAGGGGGGCTGCTGCACACGGAAGTTTTTTTTTTATCTTAATGCATAGAATGCAGGGAAAAAAATAAATAAAAAAAACCTTCTCCCTTTATAACCACTTTAATCCAACCATCACTAAAATATCCCTGTATACAGAGTATCTGATGTATCTAAGCAGGTGCTACGGCAGACAAATCACACCATAAGGTACACACATCTGTGAGTCTACCACCAGCAACTATATGAATGGTAAACACAGGCAACAATACACAAGACACTAATCTCTCATTTAGCCCAGGTTCACACTGGGTACGATTTCCTTCGATTTGAGATGCGATTTCACATGTGAAATCGCATCTCAAATCGGCGGCATTTGCCGCCAATTGTCGGCAATGACACTGTCCTAATCGTTGCGACACCGCATCTGCGGCGCTGCACCGATTTCAAAAAGTAGTACCTGTACTACTTTTTGCGATTTCGGGCCGCGATTTACACCTGCACAGATGTCTCTTAAATCGCGGCCGAAATCGGGACTGCCAGTGGGAGTGAAATCGTGCGAGTTCAGCTGAACTCGCATAGCTTCACTCCCGCAGCCCAGTGTGAACCAGGGCTTAGTTATGCAGAAGAGCGCAGGTTAGATCGGCAGATGATTGAGTAATCTTTGAGTGAACCTACACTTGCCGAGACAAGGTCATCCAGTGCCTAGGGGCAAAGATGCCAAACTGAGACAGCCCCCCCCCCCCCAATTACACATGAGTCAATGTCATTAATAGAAGAAAATATCTTTAAAATAAAATCTCACAAAGGCAAGTACATCCCTCACATTTTTGTAAATATTTTATATCTTTTCAAAATAATTCAACACAGCCATTAATGTCTAAACTGCTAGGGGGAAAAAAAGGGAGTACACCCCTAAGTGAAAATGTCCAGATTGGATGCAATTAGCCATTTTCCCTCTCCGGTGTCATGTGACTCGTTAGTGTTACAAGGTATCAGGTATGATTGGGGAACAGATGTGTTAAATTTGTTGTCATCGCTCTCTCTCATGGGATAGCAGACAGCAGGATTGACATAAATAATAAAAAGAACACTACTACCTTATTTTGGAAAAAAAATGTTTGGCCGCGGCCTTTATTATTGGCTTTAATAAATAATTAACAATAAGTTAAACTTTAATAAAAACACATAAACAGCTCAGCCATTACGGCTCAAGCTGCATCATAAAATAAAGGGAAACTCCCCACTGGACAAAACATAACTTTGTTTAACTTATATACAAAGAAAGCAGTCCCCCTTTAGGCCCAATTCAGATTTGCACTACAGTCCATTTAACATGGTTTCCTATGGAACACATTCTGTAGTGCAAATCTGCAAAATGCTAAAAATGCATTAGGTGTAAAAAAAAAAAAAAAAATGCATTAGGTGTGAATCCAGCCTTACAGGTGACAACAGCCACATAATAAAGTTGAAAGCCTGCGACAAAGGGAGGGTGGGTGGGAACACCACAGCTAGTACTGAGGTGACTGAGCCTTTAGGGCTCTGAATCCCTCTTTTTATCTCCAAATCCCTCAAAGAAACCCCCTTAGCTGCCCAGATACAGAGGTCACCTGACCATCTCGGGCAGCCAAGGGCCAATTATGACGCTTCCCACATTTTTTAGTCCTGAGGAAGTTGTCCAATAATAAGTTATTAAACCCCTAAACTGCCCAGCTACAGCTACCCCTATCACCAGCTGTTCCCAATTTAATGGGAACCTTTCACTCTATTTTTTGTTCTGAAGTAAAATAAAGAAACCCTGCTGCGGCAATCCCATGAGGCAAGGGGGCTTAAACGGTTTTCCCCCTTTCCTTACATACTGCTCAATTGTTTCTCTACATTAAGATGGCATAGGCCTTTAAGAATTATACCAAGACCCTGAAACTGAGCTGCAGCATGGTGGCCAAGACCATACAGCGGTTTAACAGGGCAGGTTCCACTCAGAACAGGCCTTGCCATGGTCAACCAAAGAAGTTGAGTGAACGTCCTCAGCGTCATATCCAGAGGTTGTCTTTGGGAAATAGACGTATGCGTGCTCCCAGCATTGCTGCAGAGGTTAAAGGGATGGAGGGGTCAGCCTGTCGGTGCTCAAACCATACGCACCGACACATATCGCACATACAAGTGGACCAAGGACATGGATTACTGGAACCATGTCATGTGGTCTGATTAGACCAAGATAAACTTATTTAGCTCAGATGGTGTCAAGCGTGTGTGGCAGCAACCAGGTGAGAAGTATGAAGACAAGTGTGTCTTGCTTACAGTCAAGCATGGTGGTTGGAGTGTCATGGTTTGGGGCTGCACGAGTGCTGCCAGCACTGGAGAGCTACAGTTCATTGAGGAACCATGAATGCCAACATGTACTGTGACATACTGAAGAAGAGCATGATTCTCTCCCTTCGGAGACTGGGCCACAGGGCAGTATTCCACCAGGACAACCACAAACACCTCCAAGACGACCACTGCCTTGCTAAAGAAGCCGAGGGGTAAAAGGTGATGGACTGGCCAAGTATGTTTTCAGACCTAAACCCTATTGCACATCTGTAGGGCAGGGTTTGACAAATTTGCTTGGAATCTAGAAGTCAGCTAAAAAAGTTAGGAGCCAAAAAACGCACCCCGTCCCGACAAGCTCGCATGCAGAAGCGAACGCATACGTAAACGGTATTCAAACCACACATGTGAGGTATCGCTGCGATTGGTAGAGCAAGAGCAATAATTATAGCCCTAGACCTCCTCGGTTCAGCGGATGCCCATGCTTAGCCACGGCCTCAATTACCGGCCGGTAAATGAGGTCGTGGTTTTGCGGCCTTCTGCAGCCCTAAGCTTCCCCAGGCGCCAGGTCACAATTTCTTGTCGCAATCGCGACCTGGTGCCCGGATTTTGTCGAGGCCTGCTGTAGGGCATGCTCAAAAAAAGGTGGAGGAGCGCAAGGTATCCAACATCCACCAACTCTGTGATGTCATAATTTGCACGCTAGTCTCATATCAAAAATGAAGAGTTTACTTTTTCTAAAGTTACAAAAATTCTCGTATGACAGAATAAAAATGCGAAGGTGATGTATTGCATTTTCGAACAGCTGTACTGATTAATCAAAAATCTTACGAGAAAAATTTTCGTGCTTGTCCCATGGGATAATTTTGCATGAATTGTCGTGATCAGCTCTGTGTACTTACGATCAGATTATCGTACTATCAATTTGAATGCGGTATTTTCGTCCGATTTTCCGATCGTGTGTATGGCCCATTAAAGCGGTTCTCCACCCTAAAGTGAAGGTGCGCTGTTCGGCACCCTCCCCCCCTCCGGTGTCACATTTGACACCTTTCAGGGGGAGGGGGGTGCAGATACCTGTCCAAAGACAGGTATTTGCACCCACTTCCAGCCCGGCATTCACGGGAAAAAGAAGGGCATTGCGTCATATCCCGTCTCCCCCCCCCCGTTGTGTGCTGGGAACACTCGGCTCCCAGCACACAGCGGGAGCCAATCGGCGGGCGCAGCGCGACTCGCGCCGTAGGGAATCGGGCAGTGAAGCCGGAGCGCTTCACTTCCTGGTTACCTCAGCGTGGATGGAGGGGGGAGCAGCAGGGTGACGAGCGATCGCTCGTCCTCTGCTGCGGACGCCGCTGGACTCCAGGACAGGTAAGTGTCCTAATATTAAAAGTCAGCAGCTGCAGTATTTGTAGCTGCTGGCTTTTAATATTTTTTTTGGGCGGAACATCCGCTTTAAGTGGAAGAACTGCTCTACTTAGATGGCCCTTGAGCAGTTGTCTCTTTCACACACGTGATGTGTTTAGGGGAAGTGCTGAGATTCCCATAGACATGAATAATTATAGACTCAGAAAGGGAAGTCTTACAAAGTTTTCGTTTTGAACTGACCTAGCACACAAAAACATAAAATAAAAAAATCTTATAGGCAATAACCCATTACAGAAAAGTGGGATACTTTTTAATAGGAAACTGCAGTTATCAATAAATATAACCAATTATCATTATAAACTAGAAGAAATATCTGACATGCCATTCAGTACCCAACACACTACAGTGTATTTTGTCCACCTACAAATCATGTCATACTGAAGGTCAGCACAACATGTACCATATATACTTGAGTATAAGCTGACCCAAATATAAGCCGAGGCACCTAAAAATGGGAAAATGTATTGACTCGAGTATAAGCCTAGGGTGTCCATCTGCATGCCTCACTGTGTCCATGTGCATGCCTCACTGTGCCCATGCCTAGACTGACGTTTAACATGGGAGTCTATGGAAGGGGTGCTCAGGTTTGAAAAAAAAAAATAAAAAAACACACAACACACGGTCCTCACCAGCCGTAGGTCCCCCGGACAAACAGTGCACACTTGTAGAGGAAGAGTGGGGCTACATGTGTGCCAAGGGGCTACATGTGTACCTATGGCCAGCCAGTACCGGGTCCCCAAATTCTGGGAGATCAGGCGCAAAAAGGTGACTCAAGTATAAGCCGAGGGGGGCATTTTCAGCACAAAAAAAAAAAATGTGCTGAAAAACTCGGCTTATAGTTACATAGTTAGTCAGGTTGAAAAAAGACACAAGTCCACCCAGTCCAACCACAAAAAACACAGTACAATCCCATACACCCAACTCCATACCCACAGTTGATCCAGAGGAAGGCAAAAAAAAACAGCAGAGCATGATCCAATTTGCTACAGCAGGGCTTACACTCGAGTATATACAGTACTGGGAATATTCTGCCAGTAAGGTGTTGCTTTGGGCTTACGTTATTTGGCCAGCGGACATGTGAATAGAGTTTACTAAAAGTTGAGCTTGTGGAGTCTTCGCCGAAATGACAAACCACCAAAATAGAACAAGTAGGTAAAACAAAAAAACGACTGAAGCATAATATCCAGTACTGGTCTCAAATAAAAAAAAAAAAAAAAAAAAAAACAACTACAAAGAAAGTGTAACAACAGATACCGAGGGATTTCATGATTCATGTACTTTCATACAAACCACAGCACAGGAAAGCCACAAAATTGTGCGAATTAACTTAAAAAAAAAATTAAAATAAAAACACACATGAAATCCAGCAGAAAAACATGTTCCATGGCCTTGTGTACATTATACAGTCATACACATCACACTGTGATGACACATGCAGAATTCAATACCCTCTCTGTCCAACTGGCTAGCAATAGAATACAGAGCAGTTAGTACCCGATTGTAAAAGTTGTTTTTGATTCTCCAAAACTATATAAAAATGAAAAAGAAATGCACCCTTACAATTTGTATCCAGCCATACTAGCTACAGAGCTGTTGGCAGATATAATGGTCACCACACACACACTTCGATTCAATTATGCGATCAATGAGCGAATCAAAACAATCAAATGTGCAAAAACAATTGAATATACACAATATCCTTCCAATCAATTTAGATCAAACTGAGCCAATAGGTCAGAGAAGAAATCTATCAATCGTGTTCTCGTATTTTGATCAGATGTGAAAATAGATGCGATCAATAACTTATGCTCATTTCTTACAACTATCTATGGAAATCAAGTTCTGTGTCACATCAACTGAATGGGTTTGCCGACTATAGATTGATTATTTCTATCAGCGGAAATCAATCAGAAAATAAATTGATTATTTACTGAAGCATGTATGGGCACCAATCAAATTGTATAGTGAATATAGTCAGCTTTAGGTGAGAGGACTGCAGATTATGGAACCCAAATTAAACAAACCTGACTTCCTGTACTCCCCATACAGACCCCCCCACCCCCCATTGTGTCCTCATACTCTCTGCACTCCCCATATGCCCCCCCCATACACCCACCTATGTCCTCAAACTCTGTTCTCCCCATACAGACACCCCCCCCCTCCATGCCCTCATACTCCCCAATACACCCCCCCCCCTCCGTGTCCTCATACACTGCACTCCCCATGCACCCCCCCCCCCCATGTCCTCATACTCTGTACTCCCCATACAGCCCCCCCCAATATGTCCTCACACTCTGTACTGCGCATACCCCCCACGCCATGGCCTCATACTCTGTGACCCTCCCATAAAGACCCCCCCCCCCCGATGTCCTCATACTCTATACCAGACCTGGGCAAACTACGGCCCGCGGGCCGTATACGGCCCGGCGGACCTTTTAATCCGGCCCCCCCCGCCGCCGCTGCCACGTTAATCACCGCGGCGGGGAACATTACAGACAGCGTTCGTTTGAACAGCTGTTTTGCCCACTACACATAGACACTCCCCCTTGGACGGATCTGTCCAATCGCGAGCAAGGGGGAGTCACATAGACACTCCCCCTTGCTCGCGATTGGACAGATCCGTCCAAGGGGGAGTGTCTATGCGCAGCGGGGAAAACAGCTGTTCAAACGAACGCTGTCTGTAATGTTCCCCTCCGCGGTGATAACAGTAGGCAGGGCCGGTACAAGGCAGGGGCGGGAGGGGCGAGTGCTCCGGGCGCTACCATTTAGTGCAGGAGGGGGGCGCAATCAGCCAGTGTGTCACTCACTGTCACAGCGCGGGGCCACGGGCAGCGGCACTTAACACATTGTGTGCCGACTGCCTGGCTGCCGAGTGCGCTCCTGGCTCCCTTTCCTCCTGTCACTTTGTGTGCTCGTCGCTCCCCCCCCCTATTCAGTTGGTTGTGCCGGTTCATTTCAGTGGCGTGCGCCGCGTGACGTCACACCGGAGGCGAGGTCATGAGGTGAGAGAGGGAGGACTCGTCTCTGCGCGGGGAGCCCTGTGTCTGTCGGCGCTTGCAAGAAGGACAAGTCACGAGGAGCCTCCTCAGCCTGCCAGTGCCTAGTCCTACAGTGCCTAGTGCTGTCTGCAAGCAACAGAAGACTGAAGTAGTCAGTGTAAAAAAAGTAAGAAAACACTCCTTAAATAATGAAATTACTGTATTGGGGAGGGGAGGCGGACTGAGGTGAGGTGACCATCATTTTTTTAATAAATACATGTCAAAAAAAAAATTGTGTTATTTTTAGCCACGTTCGCCGTCTCTGACTAAAAAAAAAACATTAATCGCAGCCACTGTGCCATCAATTGTCGCCACTGTGCCCATCACACGCAGCCACTGTGCTAACACATGTAGCCACTTGTGCCAACACATGTAGCCACTTGTGCCAACACACGCAGCCACTGTGCCACCATAAATTGTCGCCACTGTGCCCATCAAACGCAGCCACTGTGCCAATCACACGCAGCCACTGTGCCAATCACACGCAGCCACTGTGCCAATCACACGCAGCCACTGTGCCAATCACACGCAGCCACTGTGCCAATCACACGCAGCCACTGTGCCAATCACACGCAGCCACTGTTCCCATCAAACGCAGCCACTGTGCCAATCACACGCAGCCACTGTGCCAATCACACGCAGCCACTGTGCCCATCAAATGCAGCCACTGTGCCCATCAAACGCAGCCACTGTGCCAATAACACGCAGCCACTGTGCCAATAACACGCAGCCACTCTGCCCATCAAACGCAGCCACTGTGCCAATCACACGCAGCCACTGTGCCCATCAAACGCAGCCACTGTGCCATCACATGCAGCCACTGTGCCATCACACGCAGCCACTGTGCCATCAATTGTTGCCACTGTGCCCATCACACGCAGCCACTGTGCCATCAATTGTCGCCACTGTGCCCATCAAACGCAACCACTGTGCCATCACACGCAGCCACTGTGCCATCACATGCAGCCACTGTTTAATCAATTGTTATTGATTAAACAGTGGCTGCCTGTCCCCAGCCTCTGTCCCCCTCCTGTGTCATGTCCCCAGCGTCTGTCCCCCTCCTGTGTCATGTCCCCAGCGTCTGTCCCCCTCCTGTGTCATGTCCCCAGCGTCTGTCCCCCTCCTGTGTCATGTCCCCAGCCTCTGTCCCCCTCCTGTGTCATGTCCCCAGCCTCTGTCCCCCTCCTGTGTCATGTCCCCAGCCTCTGTCCCCCTCCTGTGTCATGTCCCCAGCCTCTGTCCCCCTCCTGTGTCATGTCCCCAGCCTCTGTCCCCCTCCTGTGTCATGTCCCCAGCCTCTGTCCCCCTCCTGTGCCATGTCCCCAGCCTCTGTCCCCCTCCTGTGCCATGTCTATAACAAGTACTCGTACCAGTTGTCCAACAATGATATTTACTGCTTTTTATAAAGAAATACAATTGATTTTATGCAGTATTGAGTTTAGCCTTTTGGCCCGGCCCTCCAAAATATTTTTAGTTTCTCATGTGGCCCCATCGAAAAAATAATTGCCCACCCCTGCTCTATACCCTCCTATACAGGTCCCCACCATGGCCTCATACTCTATAACCCATACACATCCCCATGTCCTCATACTTTGTGACCCCCCAAAAATACCTCCAGCAGATCCTGGCTCTCCACCCGGTCTCAGTTTTCGCCGGGCGTATTGCGATTCTCCAAAGCAGTCCAGCACCTCCATGAAGCCACGCTGTACTGTCCCAGGCCAGTATGACACATACTAGCTGCTTCCAGCCATAACTGCCCTGAGGAGGAGCAACTCGCCCATCACTGTCTGCACTATCCCATTCAGCCGGAGAGCCGCATGGATGGAGAATCCTCCAACCTCAGCTCCGAATCTACCACCCGTCGCATCCTTTTGGATATGGCCCGAGACACAAATTTTTATGTTACACAGGTGACCGCTCCAATAATGGGCAAGAAGATAAAAAAAATGTAAACAAAAGTAAACCCCATTGGGCTACATGTAAGCTAAACCCACCTGCCTAGCGCCCAGAACTGAATGTCCCAGGCGTCGGGGGATATGATTTGAGCATCCCTGAAACAGTGAATGGGCTGACAAAAGCCCTGGCGACAGGCCGCAATTTCTAGTAACCATGGTGACCTGGACTCTATAATTTGTCGAGCCCTGTACAAATACATAACATGTACTGTATCAATGACCAAAAGTATAAAAAACCCATGTGTTCAGAATATATTCATGTTGTAATGCGCTGGGCAAACTGTTGGCGCTATATAAATCCTGTATATATATATATATATATATATATATATATATATATATATATAATAAAAATAGTATGTCCATCGTGACTTACATTATTGTAGAGACGTTAGGACAAAACCCAACACGTTTCAGAAAAAGTCCTTCTTCAGGGGATATGCCGTGTATAGTAGATCAACAACAACACGTAAATAATAGTTGTATACAGATGGTTGCAAACATAGGGCTACGAACACACTGCTCGTCCAACCTGGATCTGGATACATCCCAGGGGCCAATGCACATTCACTGAGGCTACCATGTGTAAGAAAGCAGCCACCCACTCCCATCTTGATGTCATCCATTAACCATTGGATTACTTCTAAATTGTTTTACCTGCATGGCATTGCTAAACATTATTTTCCATCCTCTTCAACGAGTACTGTCCATCATACTTTTTTTATTTTATTTTTTTTATGTGCACCAACAATCACATTTTCTGGACAAGCTTTGGTGGTGTACCGCCTTCTTCCAAGGTCCAAACAGTACTAATACAAAGTTTTAGGAGAATGAACTTTGTGTATTAGTATTTCTTGGAACAAAAATGTAAAAGGTTAGTACAAAAAAAAAAAAAATTCAAAAATCATTGACAGTACTAATGTTTTTGTTGCACATGCATGCACTTATATGGATAAAATAAATAAATGCCTCTGACTGAAGAAATCCCACAGAGCAAACATCGGACTTTATACCCAATAACGTTACAATAAACCACTTTGTGTGAACTGCAGCACCAGCACGACGTTGTACACGAGATAACATACGGGATTAGTAGGAATTACAGAACGTTAGAATTGCTTTGAGGATTACATTAGTAGAGATTAGAAATTGCTTACAGTCCCGCTAAACGCATGTCAACTACTCATTTATTTACATGTAAAATAATGGATAGTATGCAACAATCAAAAATACTCATGTATTACTAAATATATTGAGGGACATTGCATGGACACAAGCACTGATCTTTAGATAACAATCCAAAAGATCCTGCTACACCACCCTGAGGATCAGCACTAATATCAATTCCAATGGCTCTGCATGTCTCCAAACCTGGCCCTGCCAGTCTGACCTGCTGTCTTCCTTGAGTCGATACTAAGAAGATTCAAATCAAGTCCCCCAGCAGAATTGGGGAAAAAAAAATCTTCAATTTTCAGGACGCTTCCTGGCTTTGCACGCGGTCTTCGTTAACCCTCCAGCTACCGATATATCAGCGCAGAAGCACGTACCACTCTCCTTCGAGGACAAAAAGCCACAATGACAAGACGTTCAGCGCACTAGTGGGACTGGGAGCCGCTAGCAGCAGAGGAGTTAAGACGGCAGAATATTTAGGTGACAGATTTGCAGCAAATAAACAGATGGGTCACCGTGGAAACGAGGAGGGAAAGGGACATGTGAATTCCAAGATAACCCACAAACTCAGGAAAGAACAGGCGGTAGAGTAAAGTGATGCTGGATATCCACAAGCTGATGGTGAACATGCTGTTCTTAATGAAACTGCTGAGTATCTATAACAGCAGACTGTACAATATTACAGATAATGACCCATTTAGACAGCATGAGCGCCAATGGTGTCAACCCTGACCAAACAAGGCGGGAATTGCCACTCAGTGCTCTGGCTGCCCTAAACACTGAAATTTGGTTGCTTTGGATAACAGCACATCACTGCTCTTTGTTACGTGTTAATAAACGATTGGATGCTTTCATAGAAAGACATCAACTGAAAACGCAATTTATAGGTTTTCCATACACAGACTTGTTCAACACTTGGCAGTAACAAATCCTATAGATTTGGCCTCCAGATACTGGATATGGGTGGTAGGCACATACAGATTATTGAACTATGTCTTGCATCCCAAGCTATTGAACAGATGTTTTGGTCTTCACAGTAACCAAGACAAATGAAGAGAAGGCCTAAATACATGTCTATCAATGATCTGCCTGCTTGGACAATTAGGCCCGGTTCACACTGAGGCGACTGACAAGTCACACTCCATTTAGTGCAATGGAACCAGAGTGACTAAAGTCACTCCGACTTAGAAGAAAGTTTCTGCACTACATGGAGGTTGACTTCTGTAACGGCTACCCCCTGGTGTGAGGGTCTCAGCCGTTTGAGACGTCCTTTTCCCTGGCAAGCTGCGATATGCAGGTACCGCCGGTATCTCCCATCGAACGCCCTTCCAAGAAACGAGACGTACTACGTTTGAAGGGTCCAGTAGACTGACTTTATTTGGCATATTTCACCTGCTTATATCTGGTACAACTGTTACAAGAACAATGACAGTTTCCGCCCTCCCCTTTTCCCAGTAGGGGGCTTCAACACAGACCCCCTGAAACAATGACATCTCCTTGAATTAATCACTTGACCAGTTTCTAGACGCTTCGGCACCTCACCCCACTTAACATTTCCTGGCCAGGCACATAGAATTCAATTAACCTTTAAAACAATTATCACTCACACATAATCCCCATCAGCATACACCTCACAGGGGGGCTGTTTACCTGCACACAAAAGAAGAGTTCATTATCTATGCGAAGGGAACATTAGCATTCAACAATGAAAAGAAACTTGTCCAATTAACCCTTTGAGCTCAGAATACAATGTGGTACATCCAATGGTGACAAGCCATGCAGTTCCTTGTAGTCCCCCTGCACGAAGATTATAACTGTCTCGGCAGCATGCATGTGTCCGTTACAACTTCAGAGCGGCCTGCATTGACTTCTATTTAAAAAAGTAATTGGGAGGCTGCCAGACGCACTGGACTTGCATACCGCTGGGGGTTTTCGATCTCAGTCACTTTCAAGAAGGCTCAACATTCCTACACCCTCAGGTCCCCGGCAGGTTTACCTGACTTGTTCGCTTTCATGGATATAGACCCTGTCGCTGTACCAGATTGGCTCCAGCCGCTGCCCGGAAGCCGTCCGGGAAGTAGAACCGATGTCCCTCAGGAAACAGGTTGTAGATCTGTTGCAGTACAGAGCTAAGGCAGCATTGCAGGTCTTCCGGAAGCTTTCGTATGAATCGGGAGACAAATGCGGGAAGCTGTTGGCTAGATCAGTCAGGAAACAGCGGCTCAACGCATATATTCCCCAGATTATTGCCCCCTCGGATCAGCGGAAGTCCACACCATCCCAAATTGTGTCAGAATTCAGAGACTTCTAATCTTCTCTTTATAACCTCCCGGCGACCGCCCCAGCCAATGCCACAATACGAGACTATATCTCGGCTTCACGGATCCCCCAATTGTCGGCGGAGGCGAGGACGGGGCTGGAAGATCCCATTACAGTGGAGGAAGTGCAGCGAGTGTTAGGTGGGATGAAACCGGGTAAGGCGCCGGGCCCGGACGGGTTCACGCTTCAGTACTACCGCACGCTTCTGCCTCTAGGCCCTTATATGGTAAGGATGTTCAACGGTTTGGGAGACGGCGGGCAGTTCCCTAGGGATACTCTCAGAGCACATATATCCCTTATACCGAAGGAAGGCAAGGATCCGGCGGCGTGTGGCAGCTACAGGCCCATTTCCCTTCTTAATATTGACCTTAAGCTGTTTACTAAGATCTTGGCCAACAGAATGTCTCAGTTCATCCCAAGCTTGATTCATTTAGATCAGGTGGGTTTTGTCCCGGGCAGAGAGGCGAGGGACAACACCGCCAAAGTGCTCAACCTCGTTAATGTGGTCAACACGAGGAAGATCCACTGTGCATTCCTTAGCACTGACGCAGAGAAGGCGTTTGACAGGGTGAATTGGTCCTTCCTGTCCGCTGTTCGAGAGGATCAGCTTGGGACACAAAATGTTACAGTGGATCCACAGCATCTATTCCATTCCTTCAGCTCAAATCAAAGCGAACGGTATCCTCTCGGACCCGTTCCAGAAAACAATGGTACAAGGCAGGGCTGCCCGCTCTCGCCCCTTCTTTTTGCGTTGGCCTTGGAGCCCTTTTTGTGCACTGCGAGGTCTAGTCCAGACATAGCCGGGTATCAGTGGGAGAAGACCAGTACAAAATCTCTGCCTACGCGGATGATCTTCTATTCTCACTAACTAGCCCAACAGTGTCTCTCCCGAACTTACTCAAGGAATTTGACAGGTATGGGAAACTCTCTAACCTGAAAATCAATTTTGATAAGTCAGTTGCTATGGGGCTTAATATACCCACAAGTAGGCTGCGCTCGTTACAAACGCACTTTGGATTTAAATGGTCTGACACCTCCCTTTCTTACCTGGGAACCCTGATCCCTAAAGATTTGAAACACACGTTTGAGTTTAATTTCCCACCCCTCCTGACCAGAAGCAGATTGCTTTTGGAGGACTGGGCCGGGGGCCTGCATTCTTGGTTTGGCAGGTGTAACCTTTTGAAAATGTCCATCCTCTCGAAGTTTCTCTACCTGTTCCAGGCTCTACCTATTCGGATCCCGCCCCATTATTTCAAACAGGTGAATTCTCTCTTTACCAGGTTTATCTGGGCAAAGTCTAGCCCTAGACTGAAGAGGCGCTATCTTACTTTGCCTAAACGTTGTGGAGGGCTGGCTCTCCCAGATGTGCGGCACTACTACTCGGCAGTTCATTTGGGACGCATAATAGACTGGAACCGCCATGGCAAAAACAAATTGTGGACACAATGGGAACAAGCGCAGTCTGCTGCCACGGTGGGAAAGGCCGTCTGGTGTTACGATAGGCTGCCCCCAGAACTGAAATTACACCCGGTGATAGGCTTCTCTGATTTTCAAAAACGCTCTTTCCTCCAGGGAATCCCCCTTGTATCAGATTCTGGGCAACCCCGCTTTCCCTCCCGGATTAGATGGGGCGGCTTTTGAGACACTTCGGACATCGGGTGGGGACCAGGCCCGTCACTTTCTGACTGACAATCACTGGCCCACGGTGGTCGCACTGACCGACGATAGTGGCCAGTTTCAACTTCCCTTCTGGAATGCAATGAGGCTACATCATTTCCTCCACTCAATACCCAACCCGGCGCAACACAACCGTGATCTGACAACATTTGAGGAGTACTGTGGGGGTGAAGGGGTGGTACCTAATATCCTGTCCAAAACCTGACATACTCAATTCCCCGCACTTTCTGCATCGATGGGAAACAGACCTGCAGCGCTCGTTCACCGAAGCCCAGAAACAGAGGTTTTTAGAGAGAATCCAATAATTGACTATCTGTACAAAGATTCAGGAACTAAATAATACAATTTTGACCCGGTTGTAGTACTACACTCCCAGTCGACTCCGTAAGATCTTTCTGGCTACCACAGATAGATGTTGGAGATGCCCGACGGGGGAGGAGACGCTTCTTCACCTCTTCTGGTCTTGCCCCCTACTGCAGCACTACTGGACGAAAGTCTGCACGGTCACTCAAAAATTTACTGACCATCAAATTACGAACGATCCACCTGTCATCTTGCTTCATGCCACTACACTTCCGATTTTTTTGTAACTCCGAGCCGGATTGTGAGACACCTCCTGAATGCAGCCAAGGCGTGCATCCCGCTTTTATGGAAAAACACCAGTCCTCCGACTGTGGCGATGTGGCTGCGTAGGGTGGAGGAGATCAGAAGACTGGAGGACTTGGTCCATTCAGCTCAAGATAAACTGGTACAACACTCCCGGGCATGGCGGCTTTGGACTATGTTCATTTATTCCGATGAAGGGGTGGCTATGTTGGGCAATTGAGCGACAACGTATGTCAATTAGAGCAGGTGCCATAACTTCCCCGTGTGGTGTGGTCCGGTCCCCTCCCCCACCCCCTTTCCCCCTTTCCCCCTTTCCCCTCCCCCTGCCTAACTTTCTCTCTCTCTCTTCCGATCTTACTATACTCTTCTTTCTCTGTCTTATGCGCACACAAGTGCCAGGTATAGGGCATTAAGGGATATTAAGTGCTGTATTAATGGTGTGGGCCTGGTTTTAGGTCCAGGCCGGGCCTTTATGTGGAATAACTTAAGTCCGCCAGGTGGTACTTCAGTGTTTAGTCATGTTATGCACTCACGGCATGTCTGGTTGCTTCCCACCGCACCATAACTGGGGTTGGAGCTGTGCCACCCATATACCTGTATATGTAAATTTTTGAATTGTGTACTGTAATGAACTTCACTGTTTTTTCTGTTTATTTTTCATTTTGAAAACAATAAAACGTATATTTGAAAAAAAAAAAAAAAAGTAATTGGCAAGCTGCGCGGATGTTGCGCTGTGCGGCTTCAAAGTTGGGCGATTTTGAGGCCGCCCTAGCATGAACAGAACCTTAAACCTAAAGCTGAACTTCTCCCAAAGGGGAACGTTCTGCTTTACCTCCTTTTTGTTTTTGGGGGGGGGGGGGGGGGAGCGGGTACCCGATTTTGACAGATAACCACTCCCAGTCAGTTTGCCACCGAAATCGGAGTGGAAATTCACCCCCACCTTCCTCGCGCAGGCTCTTGGGACATGTCATAGGTCCCAGGGAACTGCCGGAACATTCGCTGGGCGCAGTGTAGCTTGCGCATGCACAGTGGGCAGCCAGCTATGAAGCTGCAAGGAGTCACAGTTGGCTATCCACAGTTAGGATGCCTGTGCCTGTGCCTGAACCCAATGACCGGCAAAGTCAGATAAGTTTGAACAGAGATAGGGCTTAAGGGCACCAAAAACCCAAAAGACCAGAAGCAAAAAGCTAAAGAAAAAGGAGGGCAGTAGGACTATAGAGGTACAGCGTACGGAGTCCCTCAAGGATCGCCTCTATCGCCGGTGCTGTTTAACATCTATCTTCGTCCTCTTTTTAAAATCATTAGCAGCCAAAAACTGCTTTATCACTCATATGCAGACGACACGCAACTGTATTTCCGTATTTGCAACAAAAAGGATCACCATCTCAATCTAGAGACATGCCTCTTTGATAGAGAACTGGATGACAAAGAGTTATCTTAAACTCAACGGAGCGAAAACAGAACTTCTTCTGTTTCACGCCAAGCGCAAGAATCAACCTGCAACAACTTGGATACCCCCGCTCATTCTGGGCAAAATCATCACCCCTAGGGCCAAAGTCAAAAGTCTCGGGGTCACCTTCGACTCCTTCATGACAATGGACGCACAAATAGGGTCAGTAGTCAGAGGATCTCACCATCTGTTACGCCTATTACGCAGACTTACTCCTTTTATTCCCAAAGAAGACATAGCGGCCGAGGTGGGAGCGATTGTAAACTCCAGATTGGATTATGCAAACGCCCTGTACCTCGGACTCCCAAAGTACCAAATCGCTCGTCTGCAAGGCGTTTAAAATACGGCCGCCAGACTAGTGACTGGGAAAAAACCCTGGGAATCAATCTCACCTTCACTGAGAACCCTTCATTGGTTGCCAGTAAAAGACAGAATTGTGTTTAAAGCACTCTGTCTAACGCATAGATGTATCCATGGGAAGGCTCCCCATTATCTATGCGATAAAATAAAAGCTCACAACTCCAATCGCGTTCTGCGATCCACCTACCAAAACCAGCTCCAAATACCGAAAGCCAATTACAAGTCCAAAGGAGAAAGAAGATTCGCGGTCCAGGGTCCCAGACTATGGAACGCTTTACCAACCAGCATTCGGTTGGAGGAAAATCACTTAGCATTCAGAAGAAAGATCAAAACTCATCTCTTTTGATACCAAAAGAGACAGGAACAACAAGCGCCCAGAGGCGATTCAGTTCGCATGTGCCGCGCTATATACGTTTTTCATTCATTCATTCAGGGTAAAACAGGTAAACTCAAAAGAGCAATTATTATAAAAAATATAAATTTATTAACATATTAAGAAAATAAAAACATTACACAGCAATTGCGGCGATCTTATACGGAAGTGGGAACCTGGTTTTGACCGTTATCTGCTCCCCCGAAAAGGTGCCCAATGTGGCAGTGAAGGGGGAGGAAGCAAACAAGCCAAGCTTCCCCTTTTGGGTGGAGCTCGGCTTTTATTGAACAAGCTGAAGTTAGAAGCGGATTGGCAACCATGCACCAGATTTTGCACTCTGCGGTTTTAGTAAATCAATCCCACTGACTTTAGTGTTTTGAGTCACAGAGTAACTACACAAATCAGAACTTCTAAAGTCTCTAAAATGTATAAACTGCATGTTCTTGTTTAGTGACTGAAATGTATAACTGTTTCCTATGTGCTCTATTCAAACTGCAGCACAGCCAGGAGGTGCGGTGGGTGGTAAAATGCAGACTATAGGGCAGGGGTCAAGTCCTGGGAAAAAAAGTGTGGGAACACACCCAAGATTCCCCTCACTGTGCCTATCATGCAGACTCACTGTGGCCATCAACATAGCCTCACTTGTGCCCATCAATACAGCCTCACCTGTGCCTGGGATTATACACTCTACCACTGTGTCATGGAGCTTGGGTCTACAATGTTCGGCAGCCGGCCACTGTAACAAAGTCCCGCCTCCTAGACTGGCAGCGGTTTCTCTGACGGAACACTGATCCAATGCCAGGAAATTGAATCCGTGCTTCGTCTATCACAGGAGCCGGTACTTTGTTACAGTGAGGTACACAAGAGGAGGGGGGAGGCCACAGCGCAAAGTGGTCCCAGGGCAGACGGCCTACAGGGAAATTTCCCGGTAAGCCAGTCTGGCCCTGCTGCCAACAGAAACGGCGTTCCTGCTGTGAAAAAAAGAACAGAAACAATGTTCGATGCGTTCCTGCAGGACTCCAGCCCTGCTATAGGGGGAGATTTACCAAAACTGGTGCACACAGAATCTGGTACAGCTGTGCAAAGTAACCAGATTAAAACTTCAGCTTGTTCAATTAAGCTTTGACAATAAGTCCCGGTTCACACTAGATGCATTCACTGCAAATTGGCACCACTTCTAAATCGCAACCTGTTCAAGCAAACTGATTGCGGACTGTATGTTAAGTGAATGACAGCCCGCAATTAGTTTGCAAAATGCAGTGCGATTTGCAGAATCGGATTGCATGGGTGAAAAAAAAAAAAAAAAAAAAAAAAGCATGAGTTTGTTCCAAATGCGATGCAAATTCAGCTATACTTCAGCATCGTTTTGGTGCAGTTGCAGCGCATTTAAATTACCGTACATATGCACCGCATAGTAGCCCATTATGTGTCACTTACCTGGAATCGAAGCCTGCGATGTCCCAGATTTCCTCGCCGACTGGAAGTGTCCATCTTCCTTCCGGGGTCACGGACTCCGGGTCTGTGACTGGCCAGAGTCACGTGACGTCACTCCCGCGCATTCCGCCAGTCACGGCATGACTTTTAATAGGAACGGCATGGCAGGAGCTTTCTAGAAGAAACTCTCGTACAGGGAATTGTAATCATCTCCTAAACGGTGTAGGTCTAAGAGTTAAATTACAGCACCTACAGGCAAGCCTTAGGCCCCTTTCACACTGGGGCAGTATGTGCGTTGGCAGTATATTTTTTGTGGCACTATACTGTCAGAATTGCGGCGGTATTCGGCCGCTAGTGGTGTGGTATTAACCCCCGCTAGCGGCCGAAAAAGGGTTAATACCGCCCACAATGCGCCTCTGCAGAGGCACATGACCGCGGTGTCCCATTGTTTTCAATGGGAAGGAGCGGTATACACACACACACACACCACTTCTCTTACTGCGCCAAATATGCTGCTTGAGATTTTTTTTCCTACCGCCAGCGCATCGCCTCAGTGTGAAAGCCCTCGGGCAGGAGTATTTTAGGCGTTATTTATGCGCTATTTCTAGCGCTAAAACGCCTGAAATATGCCTCAGTGTGAAAGGGGCCTTATTCTAGGCTTACCTGTAGGTGAAAGTGTGTTGTAAGGGTTTACACAACCACTTTAAAGCTCGTATGAGATAATAGTGAACGCAGATACATATTATACTTCAAAGTCGAATTGTTCATATACCATTTACCTGCAAGCTGGATTTGAATGAATGGGCCTTGTACTTGAAAAGTGAAAGGAAAGATTAGCCTATAAGAAACTATTGGAATCCAGCCACCTTGTCTCATATCAGGTTACAGAATGTAAGGGAGAGGCAGATAAGCACACTACGGGTCATACACACACTTTCCTACCAGGACCTGTGTCATCTGATGCTACCTGTCCAATGGGTGAGCCCCGTCAGGCCCTGGAAAATACGCTGCGGTTATCAAACCAGAATTCTTATGCTAATTTACAGAAAAATTTATTATTGAAATTCAATCTGATATCAGTATGAAATCAAATGTCACAAAATGAATAAAACAAAAAATACATTTAAAAAAGTGAACTTGTTGTCCATAGCAACCAGCCGTTTCCACAGTGTGTTTGAGACTGTAGCTAGGAGTCTGTTGTTGCCAAGGGTAACGGAAACAACCCAGTTACTATGCAGAAAGGCAGCCATTGGACACAGGGCCCGGAAGATCGCAGCGATCACTGTATATAGCACTGACTATAGCAACTGCATTCCCAACAGTCCCACAGGTATGACTGAATCCAGTGGTTCAAATACAGCCCGAGATCTCTGGTCCCCTATCACTGCCCTGTGGTGATGTCCTCTTCTGGATCCTGCAATGACCCCGCCGCAAAACTTCTAACAGAAAGTATTTGTACCATGAAGCCACTGACGTGGACACCCAAACACTGTTAATTTTGGCAGCAGATTTAGTTTTATAGCCTTATGCCGCGTACACACGACCGCTTTTCATGGCGAGAAAACTGCCATTTTTTTAGATCGGTCGTGAAAACCAGTCGTGTGTATGCTCCATAGCAGTTTTTTCGACGAGAAAACTGCCTCCAAAAAAATTAGAACCTGCTCTATTTTTTTCTCAGCGTTTTTCCCATCCTTTTTCTCATCGCGAAAACCATGTCATACACAATCGTGTATGCTTTTCCGAGGGGGAAAAAAATGTGCATGCTCAGAATCAAGTATGAGACGGGAGCGCTCGTTCTGGTAAAACTAGCGTCTCTCAAACTATTAGTAACACGAGGATCAGCAAAAGCAGGCCAAAGGGTGGCGCCATTTGAATGGAACTTCCCCTTTACAGTGCCGTTGGACGCCACCGCACTTTGCTCCAGCGTCTTTTTTCCATGAACGTCTGTATGCAAGACAGGCTTGAGAGGAATCACAACGAATTATGTTGAGAAAAACTTTGTATGACAGGAAAAAAGGTTGTGTGTACGCGGCAGGACTAAAATCAAATTTTTAGTTTTAGCCCTGGTTCACACTGGGTACGATTTGGAACGATTTGAGATGCGATTTGACATGTCAAATCGCATCTCAAATCGGTGCCAATTGTCGGCAATGGCACTGTCCTAATCAGTGCGACGCCGCATCTGCGATTTCAAAAAGTAGTTCCTGTGCTACTTTTTGCGATTTCGGGCCGCGATTTACATTAAATTGCGGCCGAAATCGCGGCAAAATCGCAGCCGCAAAATCGCGCATTTTACCGCGATTTTGAATTCGCAGCAGTGTGAACCTAGGCTCAGTCCCATTTTAGTCTTCTGCAATTGTTTCAGTTTTAGTCGACTAAATCTCCAATACATTTTAGTCATCTAAAATCAAATGGGTGTAAAATTGTAATGCATTAGTTAACATTTCTCTACAATTTCCAAACTCATTACCGTATTTATCGGCGTATAACGCGCACTTTTTTCCCCCCTTAAAATCATGGGAAAATCATGGGTGTGCGTTATACGCCGATCCCCGCTTTCTGAGCGCCTCCGCCGATATATACCAAGTGCAGTACACTCGGCTGGGTTTGGCCACGCTCGGCTCCGCGAGCCCAGCCGAGTGTACCGCACTCGGTATATGTCGGCTTTCTAAGCGCCACCTTCGACATATACCGAGTGCAGTACACTCGGCTGGGCTCAGCCACGCTCGGCTCCGCGAGAGGAGGACAGCGCGAGAGAAGCGGGAAGAAGGACAAGGACAAGGCCGCCGGGCAACTGTAAGTTTTCCCCTAGGATTCTCCTCTAGGTTTGGGGTGCGCGCTATACGCCGGTGCGTGCTATAGGGCGATAAATACGGTATATACCGCTGGAGTGAAAAATCTAATATGTTATTATTTATGGTATTGAAGTATGAACATGCACTACAGACCAGTGTTAATTTTGAAGTCAAATTTCAATTTAGTTTTAGTCTTAAAGGGTTAATAAAGGAAAAAAAAGTTTCCTTTAAAATAACAAACATGTTATACTTGCCTCCACTGTGCAGTTCGTTTTGCACAGAGTGGCCCCCGATCCACGTCTTCTGGGGTCCCTTGGCGGCTGTCTCTGGTCCTCCCCGCAAGAACT
This sequence comes from Rana temporaria, assembly GCF_905171775.1. NCBI lineage: Eukaryota > Metazoa > Chordata > Amphibia > Anura > Ranidae > Rana > Rana temporaria. Next base: position 106,469,229 of record NC_053500.1, read on the forward strand.
CACCACATTCATGCGAGAGCTCGCATGGTGATGAGTCCTTGCGGGCGCGCTCCCGTGGTACAGCGAGCGGCCATATCCGCTCACTGTATCACTCGGCCCCGCCACTCGGCGCGCCGCGTCACTGGATGTGATTGAAAGCAGCGCCAGCCAATGACTGGCTGCTCTCAATCCATCCGCGCTAGCCAATCAGCGGCGAAGAGGATCTCGGGACCGATCGCGGGACTTTCGAGGAGTCAGGTAAGTAAAACGGGGGCTCGATGGGCAGCAACATCAAATGTTTTTTCACCTTAAAGCATAGATTGCATTAAGGTGAAAAAAAAAAAAAAAAATGTTCCTTTACAACTGCTTTAAGCCCCATACACACCCATACATCAGTTTTCCTGCAGGTTTCTCTTCAGGTTTACCAAAACCATCTAATATGAGGTCAAAACCTCAAGAGTTTCAATTTGTATGCAATCAGGCAGGCCCTTGCACTACATGGTTTTGGTAAACCTGAAGAGAAAAACCCTGCAGGAAAACTGATAGTGTGTATGGGGCTTTAGACTTGACTAAAATGGCATTTTAGTTTTAGTCCCATTTTAGTCTTTTGACTAAAATGCTGTTTTAGTCGTATTTTAGTCATCTCAGTTGTTTGTCATATTTTAGTCGACTAAAATAGTATTCATTTAGTCGACTAAATTAACACTGCACCCAAAGAAGGACTCAAGTGGGAAGGAATTAAAGAGGAGATTCGGGACTGTAGTGCTGCGTGAAAAGATATTGTCATTTGGAGTCAGAGTTTGAGTATTCCCCCCCCCCCAATAATCAGATAGAGAGGGGTGAGCAGAGGGTGACATTGATCCCAAAGCAGAACACCAGATAATTTTTTTTTGGAGTGCAGGTGGTCAGATTTTTATCAGGACTGGTTTACATTAAAGCGGGGTTCCACCCGCGATTTTTTTTTTTCTTTTTCAAAAGTCAGCAGCTACAAACACTGTAGCTGCTGACTTTTAATAAGGACACATTCCTGTCCTAGGCGCCCATGATGTCCCCCCCCCTCCGAGGCCGATCCCTTAATCCTGGCAGCTCCCAGCGCCTCCATCCTTACTGAGGAAAACCGACAGTGCTGCTTCACTGTCCGTTTCCTACTGCGCATGCGCGAGTCTCGCGGCGCTTTGTGAATGGGCGGCTGCTTTCTGGGCTACACACAGTTCCCAGAAGGCAGCGCACCCCATTCCCCAGAAGACAACGTGGGGAGGACGAGGAATAAGACCCGCCGCGTTATAGGAAGAGGCAGATTAGGAAGATCCGCATAGCAACTGCTATTTCTGGCAAGTTAAAAAAATATATATATTTTACATATTTTTTCTAGGATTTTGGTGTATTTTTTTTTCTTTTTTTAGGGTGGACCTCCACTTTAACATGCAACCACAACATGTGACAATGCACATTACAGGCAATGGTGCAATGCGGGGAAATTCATTTGTCAACAGATTTGTATTGCAGCATTAATGGTGGTGTGCTGCAAAAAAAAAAAAATTAAATGGTGCATGCGCACATTAGTGTGCTGCAATGCGCTTCCATCGCAATGTGAGTTGGGGTGCCATGCAGAAGATTTACCTCTACTGGCTCCCCGCATCCGGAGAGTCACCTCTACCGGCTCCCCGCATCCGGAGAGTCACCTCTACCGGCTCCCCGCATCCGGAGAGTCACCTCTACCGGCTCCCCGCATCCGGAGAGTCACCTCTACCGGCTCGCCGCATCCGGAGAGTCACTTTTACTATTTGTTCAGATCATAAGTGGTCACTGGCACAGGCAATTACAATTTTTTTTTTTAAAAGTCAACTTTAACGCCACTTCAGCTTCAGGCATGCGTCATAAACCACAAGCTTCAAATCCCGGGGTTTCCTGTCCCATCTGACACATCGAAATGTAAGGGAAATTCAAATATTACACAATAACAGTTAAAACTGCTTTAAAAACAGGAAAAGATTTCCATACACAGCACTGTATAGAGAAGCAATACCCCAATACCCATGTATGTGTACAGACAACGTGGAATACTCGATAACGAGTGCACTACGAAAACACAGCTGTGCAGATCGCAGTCCCATGAGTAAGATGGAGGGAAGCGTATTTCCTGATCCCGCAGGGTAATCACATGAGGTATACCTAACTGACATCAGAGATAAGAGGAAAGAAAAACGTTTATGACAGAACTAGAGACAGGATGTACACAAGGGTCACACACAAGGGTCAGGATGGAAGGAAGGAGATCAGGAACAGAAGATCACATAAGCTGGCCATACACAGGAAGATTTGTGTTCAAACGTTCATAGAAAAATCATTAATTCAAAAACTTTCTTTGCATTGAGTCAATTAAAATCTCAGACAGACATTCTGTTTGAATGGCACCCCAGACGTATTAGACTCATCATACATATTACAATCAACTTTATGCAGGCCCCCGTCATGACACATTTGTTGGCAGATCTAAAGGAGATTGTATAATCCGATCTGCACACGAACACCCAACAACCGCCTTCTATGTGCAGGGCACATTAACGTTTATAAAGCGCAACGCACTAGGGATGCGCCGAAGTTATACTCGCCGAAACATATCTGGCGAAAATTGTGTTATCGCCACATTGCCGATAAGAGATAAAAATGTGCCGACAACGGCGCGGAGTCGATTTTGGTGCAATTTTGTAGCGCTTCAGTTTTTTTTTTTTATAGGTCATGTGGCTCAAACGTTTTATCAAAAACACAACACGGGTTTGTTATTGATGTGTTCTTGCTTCGTTTTTAATGCATTTCAACGGGGAGGTGCATTTTTTTTTATAACTGACCAAAAATGCAGCAAGCAGGATTTTTGATGTTCGGTTCGCATTTGTGCGATGCAGAAACCAGTGCGATTCCTGTGAGGGTTCCCGCATCGCACCTAAACTGCAGGCGGTTCACATTGAAATATGCGAACTACTGTGGGTATCAATGTAAAGTTAAAGCGGAGGGCCGCCGGAAAAATTTCTTTTTAAAAGCAAGCATCTACAAATACTGCAGCTGCTGACTTTTAAAATATGGACACTTACCTGTCCAGCGCGCCCGCGATGCCGGTACCCGAGGCCGAACAGTGCCTCGGTCCTCGGTTGCTGCCGTCGCCATCTTCGCTAAGGGAATCAGGAAATGAAACCTGTACCCTACTGTGCATGCAGGCTGAGCAATCCAAACGCTCCCTCATGTCTTCTATCTCCCAGAAGACAGCGGGGGGGACAGGAAGTGGTGTAGATTATCCGCAGATTCTGCAGCTATCTATGCCCGCAAGTGGGTGCAAATATAAAAGTATCTGCACCCCCCTCCCCCTGAAAGGTGCCAAATGTGACACTGGAGGGGGGGGGGGGGGGTTCCGAAAAGCGGAGGTTCATTTTTTGTGTAAACCTCTGCTTTAATGACACCCCCCCAGATCAGTTTACAAATCATCAGAGCGAACTGGTAAATGGTACAGGAATTGCATCGCATAGGTGTAAACACCCATGCGATCAGATGCCAGTGCAGACCAAAAAAATTCCCATTTTGGTTGGAATGCGATGCGATTTCAGCCATACATTTATAATGGCTGAATTTGCATCACACAGACATGCTGCCAATCACATGTGGTGCGATATCTGATCGCACAATTGTGAACCCAGCCTAACAGCACAACAGAAGGGCAACAGACTAGTGTAAAAGCCATACATGGAATTTAAAGGGATACATTTTTCTTGAGCTTTTCTTACACCAAGGCCCCTTTACCGTGACTTAAAAGTCGTGCAATTTCAGAGAATGCCTGTAAACGTGAGTTCTATGAACCTCGCATTAAAGTCAGACTAAAGTAGTACAGGGACTACTCTGAAGTTGGCACGACTTCAAGTAGCACATAGAATAGTTATCATTTGAAAATCATGGGAAACGACTCGTCATGCGACTTTGCAGTCCCAAGTTGCACAAGTATGAACGGGGCCTAAGGCCAAATGCACACAGGACATTTAAAAACGCCAGCGCTGCTGACAGAAAAAAAAGCAGTGTTAAAAACGAGCTGTTAAGATGCGTTTTTGAATAGCGTTTTTCTGCTTTTTTTTGTAAAAACACTATAAAATGTAAAAATACCTAAAAACGCCAAACGCATCTTAAAAGCTTGTTACAGCGTTTAGCCGCATTTTTGGGCATTTTGCGCTTTTTCTACTGCCCCTAAACGCTAATGCCTCTAAAGTTTACGTGTGCATGGGCACATAGGCTACTACAATAGAGTATAGTATGTAGTTGCTAAACAAATATATGCTCCAAGTTTGTGTGATCGCTGATGTAACTTTATGTGTAGCGATCACTAGTGAATAAATGCAGGCAAATTTTCCAGTAGTAAACATTGCCAGCGAGTCAGACTATCACACGGCAATATTCACGGATACAGAAAGTAGTAAAAAAAAAAAACACAACATCATGTTCATATAAAAACCAAGTGAATACTACATTAAATGTGACATGTCATGAGATAAACATATTGCTGTCTTCCTGTAGAAATGCCAATTGCCTGGCCGTCTTCAGCTTCAGTACCTTCCAAGTCGCTGACCATAGGGTCAGCGTATAGCAAGCATATAGCAAGTAGAATCAGAGTGAAACCAGAACTTCTGATCAGCATACATGCTGGGTCAGGAAAATAATCAGGTAGAGAGTCAGGCAACCAGCATTTTCAGAGGGTCAGCAGTGGCAGCCCACCTTTTCACTCAATAAAGTTTCCTTTAGCGCTCATTCACACTACAGTATATGCAGCGATGTGCATTTTTCTGCCCAGATCAGATTGAAAACAATTGTTTCCTATGTGTCATGTTCACACTACAATGCTGTGGGGAACAATACAGATGTGCTGTGCATCAAATGGCCCCGCAGGTCACTGTACAGAGAGCAGAAAGGAGTCTAAACCTGATCCCACTGCCTATTTATGGCGGCAGGACGGGTGGGCCACTAAAGCGGAAATATACTGTATCTGATCACCACAAAGCAAAAAAGTGATTTAAAAGTAAAGTTCCACCCAAAAAAAAAAATACACCGAAACCCCCCCCCCCCCCAAAAAAAAAAAAATAATAATAAAAATAATAATAATAATAATAATAATAATAATAATAAAATTGTTTTACTTACCAGAAATTGAGGTTGCTATGCGGATCTTCCTAATCTGCCTCTTCCTTGTCCGCGGCAGGTCTTCTGGGGAATGGAGCGCGCTGCCTTCTGGGAACTTTATGTATCCCAGAAAGCAGTCGCCCATTCACAAAGCGCCACGAGACTCGCGCATTTGCAGTAGGAAACGGGCAGTGAAGCCGCAAGTAAGGATGGTGGCGCCGAGACCTGCCAGGATCAAGGGATCGGCCTCGGGGGGGGGGGGGGGGGGGCGGGGTGCCGACATTACGGGTGCCTAGGACAGGTAAGTGTCCTTATTAAAAAAGTCAGCAGCTACAGTGTTCGTAGCTGCCGACTTTAAAAAAAAAAAAAACCATTGCGGGGGGAACCCCGCTTTAAATTCATTTTTAATATACACAGCAAACTTGCCCATCCATCCAGGTCTCCATGCTTTATTTTGAACACCCTCCTATCATCTCTGGCCATCTTGAGTAAGGGCAGATGATTATATATAATAAGAATAATAATATAATTATTATTATTATTAATAATAAATTATTATTAATTCATGTAGCATTTACTTTCTGGAATCCATATGCCCATAGCTCAGGCATGTAGTCAGGAGGGTATGCATAGCTGAGAAATCCCTACATCCCCCTCCTGAAGATTCCTGGGATGTAGAACATAATTTGCCTAGGCCAGAAACCAGAAGTAACAGAAGTTGAAAACTACTAAATATGATATCCTTTCCCATCTATTGACAAATGCTATCAGCAAAAGGATTAAAAATTGATTGCGAGAGTGAAGTTCCATTTTAATGACCACCAGCCACTGCCGCTATATGTCCATATGGAGGAACGCCATTTTGTGCTGACAGCATGCTCACTGCACGCTCGCAACATTATGATCGAGCTGCCACAGACACTTCCTAATCATGGTTTACAATTGGGAGCTCCTGATCATGTGAAGCAATGTCACATAATCGGGAGGACTGCCTCCCAGCAATAACATGGAACTAAAGCCTTGTACACATGCTTCGATTTTCCGAGGACCGAACGTACGTTTTTTTTGTGGAATTCTAGTCTCAAGTCGAAAGTCAAGAAGTTATTCACTACACTAAAATGAACTAACAGAAAACATCAGAAGTGACGTAATGTGTTGAATAGTTTTGTATGTATTCTTTTTTTTCGGAGCATGCGTAGTCTTGCTCTTGCGATTTTTTTGTACGTAAACCGTACTAATGAAATGAAAATCGGACTTCGAGTTCACATTCGACAAAAATGTTATAGTTTGCACATCCAGCTTTTGTCCGACGAAATAGCGAAATCGGCTGTCGAAAGCACAGTACTAACGATCCGAAAAATCGGCAGACGGCTCGTTATACAAATTTTTCCATCCAATTTTCGTATCGTGTGTGCAGAAGAGACGAGACAAGCTCTGTTGTCTGCAATACCACACTTACCTGTCTGCTTACAGTCCTCTGCTGAACGTACACTGAGCTGCGAATGTGCATTCCCAGCGCACGGTAGTTGTACCGAAATGACTGACACCTGTGTGCATGCGTGGGATGACGTCATCCCCACTGGCTGAAAAACCAGGCCCAGGAAGAAGATGACAGCGGCCGGTGAGAGATGTTACGCCTATAAACGAAAACGCGACTAAATGTCGGTGCCGCGTTTAGCCACGCTTGGCGTCTGAAACATGGAAATCTCCAGCGTCTGAACGAATTTTTTTGCTTTCAAAGAAACGCTAATAAAAGTAACCGCCTAAAAACGAGACGGTGTACATGGTTACATAGGATAACATTGAATGTGTTCAGGGGTGAAAAAAGCATCCAACTGCCTCTGAATGTCCGTTTAACAGCAGCAGTGTACATGGGGCCTAAAGGTTTGTTTTTTATTTTTTCAAAATAACAAACATTACCTGCTCTGTGTAAGGCCCTTTCAGACGTGCGGACCGTATGTCCGCTTTTTCATCCATCCGTTTCCGCTGACACCCGTAATCACCCGCCTCTGCAAAGATCCGATTTTGCGGACGGAAGCAAACCCTATTTTTTCTTCCATCTGCGGATCGGATGAACACGGACATATGGTCCGTGTTCATCCGATCCCCCCATAGGGGAGAGCGGAGAAAAGACAGGGCGGTCCCTGCACAGTGTGAGGGGACCGCCAGGTCAGCCGCCGGCTCAGCGGGGATATACGGAGCGATCCCCGCTGAGCTTACGAACACACGGAGGCGGATCATTATTGATCCGCCCCGTGTGAAAGGGCCCTTAGGGCCAGTTCACACCACATGCAGTCCAGTGCGGGTTTATTTTCTGCATCAAAAACTGGAAAGTAGGTTATATGGTTTTCAATGGCATAGTTCACACCAGTGCTTGCAGTTCCAGTGCATTCCAGTTCCAGAAAAAAAGTAGAACATGCTGCATTTTACCTGCACTGTAACGCTGTAAAATGCATCAAAAACCAGGGCTGTGGAGTCAGAGTCTAGGGAAATTTTGGGTACCTGGAGTCGGAGTCGGCAAACAATGCACCGACTCCGACTCCTACTAAATTTAGATTGGAATTAAAAAAAAAAAAAAAAGCAAGTTTAAATGTCCCAATTCACAAAAAGTTATAATTAATGACTCCTCTACTGTAAGAATAAAGACCAATGCATGCAGTGCCTCACGTAACCGCAAAACGAACACGTTAAGTGACCGTGAAGAAGCATGCTTTTCATGTGCTTCACTATATGGCACGCAACGCACAATTAGGAGCTGCAATACTTATACTTTCCATAGTGTTGTGTTCTGCTTTTACAGAGGAACGCAGCGTCCATGTGTAACCTAGCCTCTCACTGATAAGGGATTAAATAAATATGTTTTTTGCAGGACTAGAGAGTGAGACACTTGTATAAGTGAAGGGAATGGAGGGCCAATAGTTCAAGACTGAGCCTAGGTTCACACTGCTGCGATTTTGCCGCGATTTCGGCCGCAATTTAATGTAAATCGCGGCCCGAAATCGCAAAAAGTAGTACAGGAACTACTTTTTGAAATCGCAGATGCGGCGTCGCACTCATTAGGACAGTGCCATTGCCGACAATTGCCGCCGATTTGAGATGCGATTTGACATGTCAAATCGCATCTCAAATCGTACCCAGTGTGAACCAGGGCTGAAGCTGTAAACCATTGGAAAAACTGCTGTCATTTAGCCAAGGCTATAAAAACTTGTAAACTCCGATTGTTAGCTTAAACTTTAAACATGACTATGGGATTCTCCTAGGAAAATCATGTTTTAGAATAAATGCCCCTTCCTGGATCCTCCCACTGCCCTATCTTCAGCAGCAGATAAGCACACAAAGGAGAAAGCAGCAGCCCAACTACCTCTCTAAGATTATTTTCAGCCCTAAAAATAATAAAGTCTGACTTAAGAGCCTCTATGAAAGAGGATCTGGCAGAGGCAATTCTCTTCCTTAGAACTCTATATTGAATTGATTTGCATTTGCTAAGCCTATAACTACATTTCAAGATTAATATAAACCATTTCTAGGTTTTACAGATTTTGTTTTTGGTTCATTATAGATAAGCTTTGTTTTTGTTCTAAAACAACCAAATAATGTGGTTTGTATTTTTGAACTGGTAAAAATCCTGTTCCTGATGTTTATGCCTGCTGCTACTATCCAGCCACTTGATTGTTTTTATTGTGTTTGTCTTTTGCTTAAACTGTGCAATACAGTAGATTGTTGGCTTCCCAGCCGGTAGTCCTGTGGTAGGTTGTGTTTCTTTCCCTCAAGGAATGTATAAAATACATTCGCATATTAATACAGAGGAGTCGGGGAGTCGGAGTCGGAAGTACATAAAACTGAGGAGTCGGAACATTTATCTACCGACTCCACAGCCCTGTCAAAAACGCACTGGAACGCACCTAAATGCACTAAAAACGCACTGGAACACACTTGTCCTTATCTAAGGTTAATAAAAAAGAGGGTTGAAAAAAAAAAAAACTTTAGACTGCATTAAAAAACGTACATAAAACGCACTGGAATGCATCAACGCGTCAAAAACGTGCATGCAAAAAAAAGCACCTGGAACGCACCTGGATTGCTTTTCTATGGTGTGAACTGGCCTTAAGGGTTTTGCACAGAGTGACCCACGATCCTCCTTTTCTGGCTTCTCCTGTTCCTCAGGTGCTCCCGCAGAAAGACGCTTTCCATGGGGGCACGCGGCTGGAGCTGCTGGGCTCGTCACTGGAATGATTGGGTTCAGGAAAAAAGGGGCAGCTGCAGCACAGAAGGTTTTTTTTTTACCGCTTAACGCATATAATGCATCAAGGTGAAAAACCTTGGAGACTTTACAACGCCTTTTTTAAAGTCAGCAGCTACAAATACTGCAGCTGCTGCCTTTTAAAATAAGGACACCCGTGATGTCAGCACCCGAAGCCAATCTGTCTCGGGTGCTGCCGCCGCCATCTTCAGTAAGGGAATCAGGAAGGGAAGGCTTCACTTCCTGGTTCCCTACTGCGCAATCTGAATGGTCCCTGCTGTCTTCTGGGACCTGTGCATCTCCCAGAAAATAGAGGGGGGCGGAGGAGGCGCCAGACGTGGCGTAGCTAGCCATGTCTGGAAGTGGAAGCAAATACCTGTATTATACAGGTATCTGCTCCTCCCTCCCCCCTGAAAGTGCCAAATGTGACACCAGAGGGGGGGGGGTTCCAAAAAGCGGAAGTTCCATTTTTGGTTAGAACGCTGCTTTTAAGACCTTCTTAAAGGGCAAGAGGTTAAAAAAAAAAAAAAACACACACACACACACACATTACAAAATTGTAAGGCCTTGTTCACTTAAGCATACTTCCATGTGCTGGGGATACACAGGTGTTCCATTCATCCCCGTGCAGGCAGTTCCACTCATTCCAGTTGGGACACAGCAACTGTACAGACACAGCCGCTGCTCCCAATCCGACATCCGTATGGGTGCACATCTCTGATCTCACCAATCCGACATCCGTATGGGTGCACATCCCTGATCTCACCAATCCGACATTCCTGATCTCACCAATCAGACATCCGTATGGGTGCACATCCCTGATCTCACCAATCCGTATGGGTGCACATCTCTGATCTCACCAATCCGACATCCTTATGGGTGCACATCCCTGATCTCACCAATCCGATATTCGTATGGGTGCACATCCCTGATCTCACCAATCCGACATCCGTATGGGTGCACATCCTTGATCTCACCAATCCGACATCCGTATGGGTGCACATCCTTGATCTCACCAATCCGACATCCGTATGGGTGCACATCCCTGATCTCACCAATCCGACATCCGTATGGGTGCACATCCCTGATCTCACCAATCCGACATCCGTATGGGTGCACATCCCTGATCTCACCAATCCGACATCCGTATGGGTGCACATCCCTGATCTCACCAATCCGACATCCGTATGGGTGCAAGTCCCTGATCTCACCAATCCGACATCCGTATGGGTGCACATCCCTGATCTCACCAATCCGACATCCGTATGGGTGCACATCCCTGATCTCACCAATCCGACATCCGTATGGGTGCACATCCCTGATCTCACCAATCCGACATCCGTATGGGTGCACATCTCTGATCTCACCAATCAGACATCCCTGATCTCACCAATCCGACATCCGTATGGGTGCACAATCACATCCCTGATCTCACCAATCCCGTCTCTGATCTCACCAATCCGGCATCCGTATGGGTGCACATCCCTGATCTCACCAATCCGACATCCGTATGGGTGCACATCTCTGATCTCACCAATCCGACATCCGTATGGGTGCACATCCCTGATCTCACCAATCCGACATTCGTTAGGGGTGCACGTCTCTGATCTCACCAATCCGACATTCGTTAGGGGGGAATCCCTGATCTCACCAATCCGACATCCGTATGGGTGCACATCCCTGATCTCACCAATCCGACATCCGTATGTGTGCACATCCCTGATCTCACCAATCCGACATCCGTATGGGTGCACATCCCTGATCTCACCAATCCGACATCCGTATGGGTGCACATGTCTGATCTCACCAATCCGACATCCGTATGGGTGCACATCTCTGATCTCACCAATCCGACATCCGTATGGGTGCACATCTCTGATCTCACCAATCCGACATCCGTATGGGTGCACATCCCTGATCTCACCAATCTGACATCCCTGATCTCACATTGTCTGCATTCAGGAAACCCGCAGTGGATGTGTCTGTGCAGCTGCTGCGTCCCAATTGACATGAATGGGACTGTTTGCATGCAGATATATGGAACACCTAAAGCGATTGTCCAAACTGGGCAAAAGTCAGCAGCTACAAATCCTGTAGCTGCTGACTTCTATTATAAGGACACTTACCTGTCCAGGGATCCAGTACCATCCTCACATGGGCTAGTTCTTCCCTAGACTTTCGGTTTGAGGTCCTAACTGTGGGCAGCGCAAGTCTGGCTTTGTAAATGGTCCTGCAGTCTTCTAGGACCTGTGATGTATCCCAGAAGACTACGGGGAGGTGGGGGGAGGAGAACATCCGCTCAGATCGCCTATGTGATTTAAGAGGAAAAATAAATGGGTACCTGTCAAAATAACGTACCCCCTACCGCCCCAAAAAAATGTTTTAAAAAAATCACGTGCCAAATATGGAAGAGGAAGGAGGGGACAGGAAGAGGACTTAAAGTGGAACTCACCCTTTTGGATGGAGTTCCACTTTAAGTATGCCTGAATAGTGCGAGGCACTAAAACCGCACATCAGACCACCTCCTCACTGCCTGGCAAAATGGACAGCAGCTGGCACGCCAAAACTAACCATTTCAGTGTACGGGTAGCGTGACAGGCTTTGGGACTAATTGGGTAGGGTCTAGGAGTAGCTTCACACTTGCGCGGGTGGGTCGGCACCTGTTCCCGCAGCTGCAACTACCCGCACAGAAAACACAGGAGATGAGTGCGGGTACCATGAATCCTGGCACCTGGAGGCACTGGAAATCGCAGCAGCCGCTTCCCGCTCTTCACTTGCGGTTTCTGTGCAGTCTGCAATTTAAGAAAAATGGAGCCTGGACCTTTTCCCACCAGGCCCTAAATGTGTACCTGCCAATATAGGTGCGTTAGGGGTGGAGCGATGCGTTGTACTTTTTTTAAAAACTTTATTGAAGTGTCACAAAATGACACTTCACTGAACCCTATGCACCATAACACACTGCATAAAAACACACTTGATTTGTCTGCGATGTGTGAACAAGGAATATAGAGAACGATCGTTTTGTACCGATCTTTGCAGATCTCAGGACGTGGTGTGAAGGAGCCCCGATGGGCGGTTTATCAGATCTTCACACATTGTAGCAGAAAGCAGATACAGACAATGATAAACTCTACAGACTCATCACAGCCCTGGAAGACAGAACTTCACCTATAGACTAGACTGATCAGAGAGGTGTCGGAGCGGGTGGCACGCTTGCACAGCTTTGGGTTCTGGGTTCGAATGCCGCCCTCTACACCAGCTGCATGGAGTTTGTATGTTCTTCCCGTGTTCTCCAGTTTCCTCCCCCAGTCCAAAAAATAGAACTGGTCTCTTTCCAAAATTAGGAGTGCAGAAAAGAAGGAGATGAAGGGAACAAGTACTTTAAAGTATATAATAAATATACATAAGAATGACTGATGACAATACAATGGCAGAACCTAGATGAGGCCAATACAGAACACATTAAAAGAAGGACTAGATCCGAGGACAGTGTGGAAATCACAGGATAATGAACTACTACTCCCAGCAAAACCAGTAGAGTAGCATCCCTGTGCCCACAGTGGGTATGTAGTTCCTGTCCATACACACAGCCTGGACCCCCCCTTCCCTGCACTCACCTGTGGGCTCTCCCTGTCCCCAGCGCTTTGCTCTTCCTCTCTCCAGCACAACACACACACACACTTTCTGGGCGTGGCGGCGGTTAGCCAGCTGGATGGGCGTTCTTTCTGGTTGTGGGCGGGAACGCGAAGGAAAGTAGGAAGGAGACACGTGGGTGTGAGCTGAGTCAGGGAGAAGGTGTGAGGGGTTATTGGAGTGTACGCGCCAATACGGGGAGTCATGTGACCTGACCTCGGCGGGCTGTGGTAAAAGGTCTGGAGATCGCCAGCAGATGTACGTCACCTTCCCATAGACTGGGTGTGAGGGAGAGGTGGCGGGACTTGTCTGGACTGGCAGGAGCAGGGAATTGTGGAAGGAATGTGTGGGAGCTGAGGAGAGAAAATGGGCGACAATGAGGAATTATCCGGGCTGGCTCTCCTGAGCTGTCTGCCATGCTGATACATACAGTGATATAGGAGTGCTCTGGAAGCATTACCTCATAGAACCAGGAGGGGGCAGAAGCAGCGTGCCCCATGACAATGAATGGGGGGGAACTACATAGTGCTAAATATCTGAGTATAGCCTCAGGATGTGATTAAAGCGGAGCCCAATTAACCACTTAAAGGGGAGTTCCAGCTTTTTTTAAGTTTATTAAAAGTCAGCAGCTACAAAAAGTGTAGCTGCTGGCTTTTAATAAACGGACACTTACCTGCTCCAGCGACGCGCCAGCCGGGGCTCCGCTCCTTGCCCCCGCCTCGCCGGCCGGAGTCTTCATTCCTAGTGTGGGCACCCAGCAGTGACAGCTTTCGGCTTCACGGCCAGGCACCCACTGCGCGAGTGGCGCGGCGCCATCCGATTGGACAGGGAGGGGCTGCAAGAAGGCGATTAAGCTAATCGCCTTTCCAGCCCCTCGGAGGAAGTGGGACAGGAAGTCCCCTTCTCCTGAAGCCCCCACTCCCCCCCCCCAAAAAAAATTACATGCCAAATGTGGCATGTAAGGGGGCGAGGAGTGGGTTAAGCGGATGTTCCATTTTTAGGTGGAACTCCGCTTTAAGCCCCGAGCCTGTTTTTCAGATTCGGCGTTTACAAAACTAAAACAGTTTTTTTTTTGCTAGAAAACTGCTTAAAACCCCCAAACATTATATATATATTTTTTCTAACACCCTAGAGAATAAAATGACGGTCATCGCAATACTTTTTGTCACACCGTATTTGCGCAGCGGTCTTACAAGCGCACTTTTTTTGGAAAAAAATCACTTTTTTGAATTAAATAAGAAGACAACAATACATTTGGCCCAATTTTTTTCTATATTGTGAAAGATAATGTTACGCCGAGTAAAATGATACCCAACATGTCACGCTTAAAAATTGCGCCCGCTCGTGGCATGGCGTCAAACTTTTACCCTTAAAAATCTCGATAGGCGACGTTTAAAAAATTCTATAGGTTGCATTTTTTGAGCTACAGAGTAGGGCTAGAATTATTGCTCTCGCTCTAACGATCGCGGCGATACCTCACTTGTGTGGTTTGAACACCGTTTTCATATGCGGGCGCTACTCGCGTATGCGTTTGCTTCTGCGCGCGAGCTCGTCGGGACGGGGTGCTTTAAAAAAATGTTTTTGTTTTCTCATTTATTTTTATTGATTTTATAATTTTTTACACTGAAATAAAAAAAATAAAAAATGTGTCACTTTTATTCCTATTACAAGGACTGTAAACATCCCTTGTAATAGAAAAAAGCATGACAGGTCCTCTTAAATATGAGATCTGGGGTCAAAAAGACCTCACATCTCATATTTAGACTTAAATGCAAAAAAATAATGGAAATTTTGTCATTTAAGAAAATGACAACAAAAAAAAAGTCTCTTTAAGACGCTGGGCGGCACTGACGTTTTGATGTCACTTCCGCCCAGCAATGCTATGAGGACGGGTGGGGGCCATCTTGCCCTCACTCGCATCCTCACACAACAGGCAGCAGCACCCGATCGCCTCCGCCGCTACCGACGACTCCGGTAAGCGGCGGAGGGCTCGGGAGAAGGGGGTCCCTCTCCCGCCACCGATAACGGCGATCTTGCGGCGGAGACCGTCGTTATCGTTTACAGGCCCGCCCACTGAACAGATGGATATCTCGGTTGTTGCAGCAGCTGCTGCCGTTACCGAGATATTCATCTTTAAAAACAGGACGTATATATACAGTGGGCGGGCGTTAACCGGTTAAAAGTCAGCAGCTACAAAAAGTGTAGCTGCTGACTTTTAAGCACTTCATTACGGGGCATTTTCACCCCCTTCCTGCCCAGGCCAGCTTTCAGCGGTGTAACATTTTGAATGAAAATTGCGACGCCGTTCCCTAATGAATTTTTTTTCTCACAAATAGAGCTTTCTTTTGGTGGTATTTGATGACCTCTGCGGTTTTTATTTTTTTGCGCTATAAACAAAAAAAGCTATTTTTTACTATATTATAAATATCACTTTTTTTTATAAGTGTATATTGATTGGTTTGCGCAAATGTTTTAGCGCCTACAAAATAGGGGAAAGCTTAACCACTTCAGCCCGGAAGAACTTACCCTCTTCCTGACCAGAGCACTTTTTTTGATTCGACACTGCGTCGCTTTAACTGACAACTGTGCGGTGGTACCCAAACAAAATTGACGTCCTTTTTTTTCCCCACAAATAGAACTTTTGTTTGGTAGTATTTGATCTCCTCTGCGTTTTTTATTTCTTGCGCTATAAACAAAAGAAGAGCGACAATTTAAAAAAAATTTACTTTTTGATTTAATAAATATCACAATTTAAAAAAATATATATTTTTTCCTTAGTTTAGACCGATACGTATTTTACATATTTTTGGTAAAAAAAAAAACGCAATAAGCATATATTGATTGGTTTGCGCCAAAGTTATAGCGTCTACAAAATAGAGGATAGTTTTATTGCATTTTTTATTTTTTTTACTAGTAATGGCGGCGATCTGTGATTTTTTTTATTTATTGTGACCGTGACATTGCGACGGACATATAGGACACTTTTGACACATTTTTGGGACCATTTATATTTATACAGCGATTAGTGCTATAAAACTGCACTGATTACTGTGTAAATGTGACTGTAAGGGAGGCACTGAAGGGCTTAATTATGTTTCCTAGTGAGTGATTCTAACTGTAGGGGGAGGGGACTCACAAGGGGAGGAGACCGATGTGTGTTTCTCTGTACTGGGAACTAGGGTTGTCCCGATACCGATACTAGTATCGGGAACGATTCCGAGTATTTGCGGGAGTACTTGTACTCCCGCAAATATCCCCGATACCGAAATAGAATACTTTCCCCCGCCGCCGCCGTTACGCCGCATCACCGCTACCGCCGACTGGTTAATATGGGCGGGGAACATTACAGCTTTCATTTGAATAGCTGTAATGATTCGCGCCGCGTATAGACACTCCCCCTTGCTCGGGTGAACTGTCCAATCCCGAGCGAGGGGGGGTGTCTATACGCGGCGTGAATCATTACAGCTATTCAAAGCTGTAATGTTCCCCACGCGTATTAACCAGTCGGCGGCAGCGGGGATGCAGGTATGGGGGACATGGCTGCATATGGGGGACATGGCTGGATATGGGGGGGAGACATGGCTGGATATGGGGGGGAGACATGGCTGGATATGGGGGGAGACATGGCTGCATGGGGGGAGACATGGCTGGATATGGGGGGAGACATGGCTGCATATGGGGGGACATGGCTGGATATGGGGGGACATGGCTGGATATGGGGGACATGGCTGGATATGGGGGGACATGGCTGGATATGGGGGGGGACATGGCTGGATATGGGGGGAGACATGGCTGCATATGGGGGGGACATGGCTGGATATGGGGGGAGACATGGCTGCATATGGGGGGACATGGCTGCATATGGGGGGGACATGGCTGGATATGGGGGAGACATGGCTGCATATGGGGGGGACATGGCTGGATAATGGGGGGACATGGCTGGATATGGGGGGGGGGACATGGCTGCATATGGGGGGGACATGGCTGCATCTGTGGTGGAACATGGCTGCATTTGTGGGGGGACATGGCTGCATTTGGGGACACATTTAAAAAAAAGTATCGGTATTCGGTATCGGCGAGTACTTAAAAAAAAATCGGTACTTGTACTCAGTCCTAAAAAAGTGGTATCGGGACAACCCTACTGGGAACATACATCGGTCTCCTCACCTCTGACAGGACCTGGATCTGTGTGTTGCCGGGAAGCCATATGACGTCCACCCAGGATGGGAGATCCCATCCGTGAACGTCATATGACTATGGGCGGGTAGGGAAGTGGTTAATGGCATTTTTTTTATTTCATTTTTTTTTTTTCTTTTACTAGTAATGGCGGCGATTTTTATCGTGACTGTGACATTGCGGCCACTTTTGACACTATTTTGGGACCATTTACATAATTACTTGTGTCTCCCTCCCCCTCAGTAGGCATTGCTTTGGGACATCCCACTTAGTAATTACTAGGCTGTGTGTCCAGTGATGTACGATAAAGAAAATGGGATTTTTATAACAGCTTACATGTAAAATCCTTTTCTTGGAGTACATCACGGGACACAGAGGTCCCGCCCCTCTTGTTTGGGGATATTGGGACACTTATTGCTTTGCTACAAAAGCTGAGGTGCTCCCAGTATGGGAGGGGTTATATAGGGAGGGAACTTCCTGTCTAATTGATTACACCAGTGTCCAGCACCTGAAGGTGGAATATAACCCACTTAGTAATTACTAGGCTCTGTGTCCCGTGATGTACTCCAAGAAAATGATTTTACAGGTAAGCTGTTATAAAAATCCTATTTTTTTCAAACTTGTTGTTTACAAGTTAAAATCAGTTTTTGCTAGAAAATTACTTAGAACCCCCAAACATTCTATATATTTTTATCAGACACCCTAGAGAATAAAATGGTGGTCGTTGCAATACTTTGTCACACCGTATTTGCGCAGAGGTCTTACAAAGCATTTTTTTGGGAGAAAAAATACACTTTATTGAATTGAAAAATAAGAAAACAGTAAAGTTTTTTTTTTTTTTTCTAGTGTGAAAGATAATGTTAGGCCAAGTAAATTAATACCCAACATGTCATGCTTCAAAATTGCGCACGCTCGTGGAATGGCAACAAACTTTGACCCTTAAAAATCTCCAGAGGCGACATTTAAAAATTTCTGCAGGTTACCAGCTTTGAGTTACAGAGGAGTTTTTTTGCTAGAATTATTGCTCTCGCTCTAACGATCGCAGCGATACCTCACACATGGTTTGAACACCATTTACATATGCAGACGTGACTTACAAATGTATTCACTTCTGCATGGAAGGACGGGGCGTCTGCCCCCTCCTCGCTCATTAGAGAGCTGGGTTGTTGAGGGGGCGGGAGCTGAGAGGCTGAGCCGGATGTCGGTACAGAGACCTGACAGATCCCATTGTCACGATGACGCAGTACCTGGTCGAACTTCTGTGACGTCAGCAGAGAGCATATTTCAGCCCGCTCTCTGCTGAAAACAGGTCACAGGATGAATTGCCTTCCTGTGATCCACAGGAGAAGTACAGCCAAACGAGCTGTGGCTATACTTCTCTTTTTACCCCTTCGTGCCTATGTCTTTTTCTGACATTTGTTGCTCACAGGTTTAAAATCTGTATTTTTTGCTAGAAAATTACTTAGGACCCCAAACATATTATATATATATATATATATATATATATATATATATATACTGTATATATATATAAACAGAATAATTCTGCGCTGTCTCTAAATGGTAAGCAGCTACAAAACCAATCGACAAGTGGAAAAACAAACAGAACACATAAATGTAGCGCTAAGGTGTACCAAGTAATGAAAACACTGTGTTTGAAATGAATAAACATATATCTGTGAATACATGTGACAAATATGTGAAGAAAACAGTCTCTGTATTTACAAATAATTATGGTGATAGTTCAATGAAAGTAAGGGCTCTTTCACACGTAGCGGATCCGTAATTGATCCGCTCCGTTAGCCCGTTTGGCTCAGCAGGGATTCCTCCGTAAATCCCCGCCGAGCTGTCGCCGAACAGGGCGGTCCCCGCACACTGTGCAGAGACCGCCCTGTCTCTCCTCCGCTCTCCCCTATGGGGAATCGGATGAATACGGACCGTGTGTCCGTATTCATCCGATCCGTTCCGCCGGACGGAAGAAAAATAGGGTTTTCCTCCGTCCGCAAAAGCGGATCTTTGCGGACGCGGATGGTTGCGGGCGTTAGCGGATGCATCATCCGCTAACGTCTGCAATCCCATAGGGCTTCATTACAAGTCCGTAAACGGACCGTTTGTCCGTATGTGTGAAAAGGCCCTAAAGGTGATAATAATCCAAATGTGACAATTGATATATAAAGAGAAGAAGAAGCCGCCACCATCTGGAGAGAGGCTTACCGGAAGTATTGAAACCTGAGGAACATAAGTTCAAAAGGGTCAATCAAGCATGATAAAAATCCTGTGGGACCAATCAGCAGCTGCAGCTCTCATGCAACATCCATTTCTTCAAGGTGTGATGACCAAGGTAAGTAGGGGACAGATGCTTGTGGAGAGTGACCCACCAGAAGTCAAACAACAAGGCCAAATGGAGAGTAACCAAAAAAGGGCACATAGCGTAATACGAATGAATTTTATGTAGGCAGGAACACTTACATTAGATAAAAATGAGCACTGATCAAATAAAAAGGTGCAACAGTGGGGGTCTCCCGACGCATTTCGCAACCTAATGCATCGTCTGGGGTGTACACCCACTGCTGCCCTCCACAAATAAATACACAATATGACCTTACATCATTAGAATCCTCCCTGAGGTGTCCAACCAATTAATGACTACTTCCAGGTCGCCTCCAGAACTTCCAGCCTATACTCCAAGCCTTTATCTGGGGTTGGGTGACATCCTGAAACCAATTGGTTCCTGGAACCCGGGGGGTGTATCTTTTCAATCACAATGACTGTATGTCAAAAGACTGGAGCAAGCCTGTACAGAAGACTAGACCCTCCTTACTCAGGTCATCCACATGCACAGCGATCACTGACAGTACGGGCCAGGCATGCCCAATCATCCACACGTCATGCGGAAGCCGCGCGTTGCGTTCCAACTCGGACTGACCAGAAAGTGGGCATGCTCCCACAACCATAGGTCACTAAGATGCCTCGCTCCACAGCACGCGGGTGTCGCGCTCCACAGCACACATATCGTCATGTGCGTTCCAGGTCAAAATTGCCAACAGTTAAATTGTGTTCCACCAAATAAAGTTACAAACTAAAAAAGGGGAAAGACAAAATAAAAGAAATTTAATATAAATACAAAGTTTATTAAATACAATGAGCTTAAAGCGGATGTGCCAGTATAAAAAAAAATATTAAAAGCCAGCAGCTACAAATACTGCAGCTGCTGACTTTTAATATTAGGACACTTAACTGTCCTGGAGTCCAGCGCTGTCAGCAGCAGAGGACGAGCGATCGCTCGTCTCTCTGCTGCTCCCCCCGCCATCCTCAGTGAGGGAACCAGGAAGTGAAGCGCTCCGGCTTCACTACCCGGTTCCCTACGGCGCATGCGCGAGTCGCGCTGCGCCCGCCGATTGGCTCACACGCTGTGTGCTGGGAGCCGAGTGTTCCCAGCACACAACGGGCGACAGACGGGAAGTCAGAAAAACCTGTCTTTTGCCAGTAGCGTGTGGCCGGAAGTGGGTGCAAATACCTGTCTTTAGACAGGTATCTGCACCCCCCTCCCCCTGAAAGGTGTCAAATGTGACACCGGAGGGGGGGCGGGTGCCGATCAGCGTGAGTTCCACTTTAGGGTGGAGCTCCGCTTTAACCCACATAAATTTAAAGAGGGGGTTCACCCTATAATTTTTTTTTTCTAGCATTAAATTAAGCATAGTAGCGTGAGCTACAGTATGCCTTTTTTTTTTTGCCCCGTACTCACTGTTTAATCCTATAGTGAAGATTCAGACTCCCCGTGGGGAATGGGCGTTCCTATCCAGAGGGAAGATGATTGACGGCCAGGTCTGGCGCGTTACGCTTCTCCGGAAATAGCCGAAATAGGACTTGGCTCTTCACGGCGCCTGCGCCTAGTCTGTGCTCAGGCGCCGTATAGCGCCGTGAAGAGCCGAGACCTACTCCGGCTATCTTCGGGGAGCGTGACGTGCCATAGCCGGCCGTCAATCATCTTCCCTCTGGATAGGAACGCCCATTCCCTGCGGGGAGTCTGAATCTTCACTATAGGATTAAACAGTGAGTACGGGGCAAAAAAATAAATAAAGGCATACTGTAGCTCGCGCTACTATGCCTAATTTTATGCTCAAATGTTGTTAGTGTGGGTGAACCACCGCTTTAATTATACACTGCAATCAACCAAAAGGTTGTGCAACGTAAGTGGGTATATCAAGCCAAACCTTGAACATATTAAAGGATCACTAAAGGAAAAAAAAAAAATTGTTAAAATGCCCTGTGGTATCCTATAAAGTCATAATAGTTTAGTGATTTTTTAAAAAAAATTGTGAAAAGCGATTAAATTCCATCGTATCTCTTACCTACATCTATCTGGTTTCGTTTCTGCCTTTTACTTCCTGATTCTCGCCGCTCGTTCATGAGAGCGACGTCGCCGTCATGCTGGGAACTAAATTTCCCAGTATCCCTTGCGCATGCGCAGTTAAAAAACCGGGACGCGCGCTCTGTGCAAAGATTTGAGTAGCCCGCCCACTTTACTGCCCAACGATGGATCACACAGGCTGGCTGAAGTGTGGGCGGGCACAGTGAGAGAGGGGGCTGGAGGAGGCAGAGCGCACCCACCCCCTTCCATTCGGCTGTAATTAATGAAAGAGAGGAGGTGCTGGGGTGTTACAGACATGTAGTGTACAGAGGAGGGAGCGAGCACGTTACTCCCCACAGCAGGAATCCTCGCTCTGTGTTTCTTTTCTCAAACGGACAACCAGGAAATGGGGAGAAGAGACAAGCCATAGATCAACATCTGAGCAAAAACGAACAATGAGGACATGAAACCAGGACTGCACTAAGGTAAAGGAAGCTATTTAGCTAAAAAAAAAATTCCTTTAGGGTCCTTTCACACGTGCGGACCGTTTGTCCATTTTTTCATACGTCCGTTTACGGACTGCAATGCTTTCCAATGGGATAGCGTACGTTAGCGGATGAGCATCCGCTAACGTCCGTTAACATCCGTCTCCGTTAAGCTCCTTTTTTTTGAATGGAAGAAAACCCTAAAAACGGATGTTAGCGGACGATCCGTTTAACATCAGATCCGCTAACATACGTTTTTCATCAAAATATGTAATAAAAAGAAAGTTCTAACAAAAAAAAAAACGGATGAAAAACGGATGACAACTGATGAAAAATGGATGAAAAAACGGATCAACTGATGATAAAAAACTGATCTAAAAAACGGTCCGCACGTGTGAAAGCACCCTTAGTGACCCTTTAAGCCCTTACCCAAAAATAAACAAAGTATCGAAAATATATTAAAAATATGTGTTAAAAGCTACTAGAATGGAGACAAATATATCTAACCACTCTAGGGATATTTCTAAAAAGTCCCAAAAATTCATTGGATGGTGAATCCTATAAATGGAACTGTATAACAATTTTAATAATAAGTAACCTTAACCACTTAAGACCCAGACCAAAATGCAGCCAAAGGACCAGGCCAGGTTTTGCGATTTGGGACTGCATCGCTTTAACAGACAATTGTGCGACGTGGCTCCCAAACAAAATTGGCGTCCTTTTTTTCCCACAAATAGAGCTTTCTTTTGGTGGTATTTGATCACCTCCTGCGGTTTTTATTTTTTGCGCTATAAACAAAAATAGAGCGACAATTTTGAAAAAAATTCAATATTTTTTACTTTTTGCTATAATAAATATCCCCCAAAAATATATAAAAAAAAATTTTTTCCTCAGTTTAGGCCGATACGTATTCTTCTACCCATTTTTGGTAAAAAATCGCAATAAGCGTTTATCGGTTGGATTGCGCAAAATTTTTTGCGTTTTACAAAATAGGGGATAGTTTTATTGCATTTTTGTTATTTTTTTTTTTTTTACTACTAATGGCGGTGATCAGCGATTTTTTTTTCGTGACTGCCACATTATGGCGGACACTTCGGACAATTTTGACACATTTTTGGGACCATTGTCATTTTCACAGCAAAAAATGCATTTAAAATGCATTGTTTACTGTGGAAATGACAGTTGCAGTTTGGGAGTTAACCACAGGGGGCGCTGAAGGGGTTATGTGTCACCTAGTGTGTGTTTACAACTATAGGGGGGTGTGGCTGTAGGAGTGACATCATCGATTGTGTCTCCCTATAAAGGGGATGACACGATCGATGCAGCCGCCACGGGGAAGCCGGGTTTACACGCGGCTCTCCCCGTTCTTCAGTTCCAGGGACCGATCGCGGGACCCCAGCGTCGATCGGGTCCCACGGTCCCGGAGCTTTCGGACCGGGTCGTGGGCACGCGCCCGCGACCTACGGCTGGGTAGATGTACAGGACGTGCCGGTACGTCCATCTGCCCAGCTGTGCCATTCTGTGGATGTATATCTACAGGTGGCGGTCGTTAAGTGGTTAAGTTGCTATTCAATATAAGTGATAAATCAGTAAATTTCCTAGACATCACAGTGCTACACAATAGACTTACCACCAAAACTCATTTAAAAAACATTGACACCAATAGCTATTTATCTTTAAACAGTTGCCATTATAAGTCATGGCTATTGAATATCCCGAAGGGTCAGATAGTACGAATCAAAAGAAACTGTACATATGAGACTGATTTCCTTGCCCAAGCTGAATTTATTGGTAGGAGATTCCGAATGAAAGGATACCCAGAGGATTTTATCCAACAACAAATCCAATCGGTTGCAAAAATAGATAGGAACTGTATGTTGCAAGGAAAGAAGAAACAACAGCGCCAATTGGAAGCACCAGTGATAATACTTGACTATAATACCCAACATAAAGATGTGGAGAAAATAATTAAAAGACACTGGCATGTCCTAAAAAGTGACAAACATTTAAAGACATTTTGCCTGAAAAGCTCAAGATTATATACAAAAGAGCACCTACAATTAGAGATATTCTGGTTAAGAATGTGGTTGACCCCCCTCCACGGAGTGGGTATACTTTTTTCAATAAGAAAGGGTTCTTACCTTGTAAATATTGTTATGCCTGTACACACACACAAAAAACACAACTGAAAAGGACAGAGGGGCAGATTCACATACAATTGCATGGGCGCAGGGCATGTGAGATACGCTACGCCACTGTAACTTACTTTTGAAAGCTTTGAATCCAGAAAAAATTTGCGTCGTAAGTTACGGCGGCGTAGTGTATCGCTCGCGGCGTAACGGAGCGTAATTCAAACCGGCGAGTAGGTGGCGTGTTTCATTTAAATGAAGCGCGTCCCCATGCCGAACGAACTGCGCATGCGCCGTCCCTAAATTTCCCGCCGTGCATTGCGCTAAATGACGTCGCAAGGACGTCATTGTTTTGACGTGGACGTAAATTACGTCCAGCCCCATTCACGGACGACTTACACAAAAAAAAAAAAACGGAAACAACATAAAAGAACGCGACGGCCGCTCGTACGTTCGTGGATCGTCGGAAATAGCTAATTTGCATACTCGACGCAGAATACGACGGGAACGCCACCCAGCGGACGCCGAAGAATTGCATCTAAGATACGAAGACGAACACCTGTCGGATCTAACCCAGATGCCGTCGTATCTTGTTTTGAGGATTCAAAACAAAGATACGACGCGGGAAATTTGAAAGTACGCCGGCGTATCAGTAGATAGGCCGACGTACTTTCTTTGTGGATCTGCCCCAGAGTTTTTAGCTACTAACACAGGAGTATGCCATCCCATTAAAAACTTTATCAGTTGCCACACTAAGGGAGTTGTATATTCCTGCAATTTACAATACGTAGGAAGAACTAAAAGATCTTTGATGGTTCGAATCAAGGAATATGTTAAAAACATTATTAAGGGGTTCCCAAAACACAATGTTAGTCGACATTTTGCAGAGGTCCACAATAAAGACCCGAGACAATTATCGTTTTGGGGTATTGATAAATTTAATGAACCATGGACGGGTGCCCATCTGGTGAGAACAATTAGCCAGAAGGAATCTCAATGGATTCATTCTCTTCATACACTTGTACCTGATGGCTTAAATGTTGAGTTCGACATCAACTGTTTTTTAAGTAATTTTTAATGTAATTTTATTTCAGAGTGTGATGTATCTTTAACTTCAATTCCAATGCCCTGTTTACATTGGGTTACTTGGATGGGGTTGTGCGTCAGCTCTGACTCATTTTTAGATTAGTTTCATAGTCTTTGCTGCATGTACTTGAGACCTTTTGAGACCTTTCGTTAGAAGAATAGCAGCAATTTTAATTAGCCTCATTTATATATATTTTTTATATTTTTATAGCTTTTTGGGTGTACGTTTTTCTTTGTGGCAGGGCCGCATTGGACCCAGCCTGAGCATACCCATATAATTATAAACCTTCTCCACTTAAATATTTATTGGGTTTTGCTACTTAGGCTCATTGCCCTTCGTTGTTATATATCCCTAATTATGTTCATAATTTCAAATCATATTATATATTCTCATTTGATACACTGGATCAGAGTAATTTCATCTAGTTTTCCATCAAAATGGCCGCCGCTGAGATGGGAGACTCATCTGAGCCCGAGTAATCTTTATCTATGTGTCTATCTATTTTTCCTCCAATAAAATGGCCGCCATTAGATTCGGAGACATCAGTCTCCAAAATGGCCGCTGTCCCATTTCCGCCAGTAGTGTATATAAGGAAACACCATCTAGCCAATCAGAATCCTCTGATGAAGTCACGTGCCCGTGACGTAACGCGTAAGGACAGCTAGACGTAACCGGAAGTGACGCGGAGCCCCGTCCGACCGGTATTTTGTTCTCGCGTTTACATCTGTTGCTTGTAAGCAGACTTTCAATCTTTAATAAAACAACCCCCCTGTTTTACGTACTTCACCATGGAAGCCTTCGGTTGCAGTTGCAGTCACTTCAGGCTTTATTTTTATCGAGGGGAGGTAAGCGCTCTGTGAGCTCATTATTTTGGAAGATTCGTCTGTGAAACACACGTTGAGTTGCTATTGATGCCACTCAGCTGACAGCTATTGGACTGATATATATATACACTTTATTTGGCACAGATTTGCTACCAGCACTTATTCATTCAGCCTTTATTTTTGATTCTAGTTTTTAATTTTGACACTGAGGTGTCTCTAAGGAATTTTTTTGTTTTGATTATTTAGACACTTATTGTTACTATGTTATCACACTCAGCATATGCTAAATGTTTTTTGATGTGATCTGATTATTTCACGATTTTAGTGCATTGAGTGTGCGCTCATCACTTTTATTTTAGGCTGGATAATATAGATCCTTGTAGTCTTCTCAGTCCGACCAGCAAGCGTGGGCACATCTTTGCAAAGAGGCTGCGTCTGCCACGCCATACCCCATGGCTCCTGGGGTGGCCGGCGAGCTTTGCTCCTAGGTCCACATATGACTGGGCTGTGGTGTTGTCTCACTCACAGTGGACCGGGCCGACAGCTACCTCCATTGCAGTTGTAGTTCTGTCAGGAATGCGTCAGCGAGTCCTCGCTCGGATGGGTAAGTACAGTCCCTCCCGCTTTGGTTGGATGGCTGGGCATTCCTGGGGTTCGGGGGTCCTCTTCTCCTCCCTTCCCTGCTCCTTTCCCTTGCTGCATTGCTAAGGCACGCTGTCCAGGGGGGGCCTTCCTGAGGGCTGTGTTATCTGGCACTTTTATTGTCTGATACTGTGGGGGTTTTCACTGTAAAAGCCCTAGGAGCCTTTCCCTGTTTAAAATGCAGCGTTTTGCCGCCGTTTGGCTGACGCTGGCGCCATTTTTTGGGAGGTTTTCAATTACATTGAAAACTCCCATTGGCGGCCATTTTGTCATAGCCGCGCCATGTGCGGCGTGCGGCCATCTTTGTGCAGTCCTGACCCCTAGTGCTGTAGAATCATTCTACGGCACACACAGGTCCCTGCAGACGCCGCACAGTTCCTTCAAGGTTCTTTTCCTCTCCACACGTCGTGTGCTGGGAGCGGTCGGCAGCGCTGGGCAGTCCTCCTTATGTGAGTCCCTTAGGTACCCCTGGTCAGCGCAGCAAGAGGGTAAGATGCCCTGAATAGGGCCCTGGGAGCGTCAGTTTTTTTGTAAAGACAGGCTTACATCTACTACATACACTATGTACTGTAAATGTCTTTTATATTTGGAGTCAGTATCTGGTCCTTCCCCAACATGCTGGTGGCAGCAGCAGGTGTTAGCACCTGGGATTCCAACAGACCTGGTTGTTAGCCCTGGACACTTTTGTGCCAGGGTGGGGACGGGCAGGGGGTTAAAAGAGTGCCCCCTCCCTCTGTTATCCCCTGGGGAATGCTCTGTTATGGAGCCACGGACTAGGTACCTGGGTCAGTGCAGGATAAGGCATTTATGGGTGCGCTTCTCACTGCTGTAAGGGACTCTCTTAAGCTGGATAGTGCAGCTGGGTTTCCGCTGAGGGCTCAGTCTTTTTTGGATCACACAAATCAGACCGCGCTGTGTAGGTTCTCTCCTTCTGTGCCCTTCTTTGTTAATTTCTAAGATGCGGAATGAGAAAAGCCACTAGAGGGCTTTTGTAGTCCCTCACCACCTGGCGGTTCAGTGCCCCTTTGAGGAGAGCCCTTTCAGTGGGGATTCTTCTCCGGGGGTGGACCCTCAGGTTGTCATGTATAGGTGACCCCTATTGTGGGAGTCCCCGCTTGTATGGATCTGACTGTTAGAAGATCCGAAATACTGGCCCTTACCATGTTTATGTGAAAAAATGTGGAAATACTGCGCTGTCTGGTGGATAAACGGAAAGCAAATATGCATGCAGCTTTACATGTGAGAAACACACAAATTCAACCAATGTAAGGAATAATAAGCCGCGCAAATAGCGTGATGAATCAAACAAAAAATCAACCAGCATACATAATTATAATCATTGTGATGTTAATAGATTGAAATCACTTAAAACTAATAGGTTACCCTATTCGTAACACATTTCAATTAGTCCCAGTGAAAAAAAGAAGATTGAAAAAAATTTACAAAAATCAATGTCCTATTTTCAAAGGAAGGATGCATCAGATGGTAGTTTGGTGGCTGAAAATACACTGCTCTCCTTCAAATAAAATGGTGACATCAAACCAAAAGGAACCATAGAACAGTGAAAAGATAGAAAGGAAATCCTCCACTTTGCAAACAAACTGCCTCTAACCGAAGGGCAAGATCCCAACCAGAGATCTTCTGTTGGCGTGTGGCTTTCTACCTAGCCTAGGTATGCAGCAGGATATCCGGTATCCGATAAATCCCCCACCGCTCACAGATGATCAATAGTGATTATGGCCAAGGTGAGGAAGGAAAAAAGGCTGACATAGCGTAATCCAGTAAAACAATTTAATAAAACATTTTTAAAATCACACTTACAATAAGTAGATAAAAATTTGCATGTGAAAACATGTAGCCGGCCGGCTAATGCAGCCCGTTCACTCCGGGACACTGTATGTAGTGATGACGTCAGCACGCCGCTACAGCGCAATGATTATAATTATGTATGCTGGTTGATTTTTTGCTTGATTCATCACGCTATTTGCGCGGCTTATTTTTCTTTACCTTGCCATGTTTACCATGCTGGCGTCTGACTTGCGGCCTATTGTGGCCACTGCTCTCAGTCGCTCTCGGAATGAGCATTTTGCACCAGACAGTGGAGTAGCACCGTCTCTCTCCCGAAGATATAGCGGACCTGTTGGTCCAGGGCCTCATATAGGTCTGTGATGCTTCATTGAATGCTGCGCCCTTGTTATCCAGGGCTTTCTGTTTTTGGTTTTCTGCATACGGTGGTGTAGTGGTTAATCCCATTACTTGTCAGCAAGAGAGTCATTGATTCGTTTCCGGACACTGACAAGCATCCCAGATAGCTCAATGGGAGGCGTTAATGCCAGACACAGAAGAGGTCCCAGGTTCAAGCCCAGGTCCTGACATGTGCATTCCACTCTCCTGTCCGTGACGTTTGAGAGTATCAGCTTAACGCTCCAATCTGCCTGGAGTTTACATTGTCTCTCCCTGCGTCTGCGTGGGTTTCCTCCGGGTTCCTCCCGCCCTCCAAAGACAGGTGTGCATACATTTCCATAATATACATACACACTTTGTGTATGTATTTTTAAAGGCCTCCCAGGCCGCCAAGGGCTCAGCTGGGGGACTAATCTGTCCCTGGGCGAAAATGCTGGCACCCAAATCCCGCCAATCTATGTAGCCTTCCCTCCCTGCTCTAGGTGGGGGAGCGGTTTACAGGTTCACAATTCAGTGAACCTCCCTACTCTCTGACCAGTGGGTCTGCGAGGTGGTCTCTTCGGAGTACTAGATGGGGTTTACTCCTATCCACAGAACAGAGTTCTTTCCTCGTGTCTTCCTCGCCCGGCTTGTCGGTCTGCTTTGGGCAGTGTGGGACTTGCTAAGCTGCGGGGTAATTTTACCTTTCCTGCAGGACGGGAGTTTTGGGGCTTTCTATTGCCCCCCGGCTCTGAATATCTTTGTGAACATTGGGTAGTTCCGCAGGGACGCATACATGCGTGTCCCGTTTTGCACATGTCACAGAATTTTCTGTGCTTCGTGATGGGGGAGGGCTTCTGTCAGTCGGTGGCCCTCCCTTTTGAGCTGGCGTCGGCACCAAGGGTTTTCACCTAGGAGCTCGCGATTATCCTAACTTGTTGGGACAGCGAGGCTTTGCCTCGTGGGCTACTTGTTCGACTTTCTTCTGAGAGCAGCTTCTGTCTCAGACCTAGTGGATGTGTTTATAACCATTCAGACCCTCCAAAATTACGGGTGGGTGCTAAACATTTAGAGCCGGTCCTGGTTCCGACTCAACGGTGGAGTATCTAGGGTTGATCCGGACTCCTCGGTGGCAAAGGCCCTTCTTACCCTGGAGAAATTGCAGACTCTTCAGTCTGCGGTGAAGGTATTGGCATCGGTCTTCTCTCCGGGTACATGCAGGTCCGGGGCCTGTGGGTAGCCTCCTTCGAGGCGGTGCTGTAGCCCAGTTCCACACTCGGGCTTTCCAGGGGAAATACTGTCCAGGTAGTAAACATTTTCCTGTCTCTGAAATCGTCAAGATTCAGGTGCGCCACCTAGTCAGTCTTTCTGAGTTGGTGACGGAGATCCCCGACTCTTCGACCCGGGAAGGTTTCTTCCCTCCATTGGTCGGTGTTTACGACGGACGCAGGCCTCACGGGTTGTGGGGACACCTGGGGGGTCCAGTTGGCTTTGAGTTGCTGGACTTGCGCGGACCTACGGTCACACCTCCTTGAATGTGTCCGCTCTCGTCTGATCTCGGTAGCTACTCAGGGTCGGGCTGGTTAGTACCTGGGTGGGAGGCCGCCTGGGTGCTGTGGACCCTGTCTACCGTTCATTGTCCTACTATTTGGGTGATCAGGCTTTGATTCTCCTCGTGTTCGAGGAGGTTGCAAGGTCGTCCGATCTGGATTCAGCCGACAACGCCACGGCCGTGGCTTCCATCTACCATCAGGTATACCAGCAGGCGGACTACTGGAGTCACCTGATGCTGGACCAGGGTGACTGTTTTTTTGTGCTTAGGGGTGTTTCAGGTCCCTTGCAGGAAGTAAATCTCACAGGGCAGGAGACTTTATAGCTCCTGGATCTCCTGGCCGCTCGTCTCCACCGCAGGGGTGTCGAAGTTAGTAGCCAGGTCTAGTGCTCTGGTACTGACGCGTAAGTCGCGCTGGTGGCCCTGTGGGGTCTGTATCGGCGGTTTTATGTCGTTCCTCCATTGTTGTTGCTTCCTCGGCTGCTCCATAGAGCGGAGGCTGAGGGGATCCCGATGTTTCTAATCGCTCCAGATTGGCCTCGGCGTCCTCGGTACGCTGATTTCGGGCACCTCATAGCGGAGGTACCCTGGTGGTCGTCAGGGGGAGAGGTCCTTCTGTCTCAAGGTCCCATACTTCCTCCTGTTGTACAGTCACTGACTTGCTCAACATGGCTGTTGGTAGCCAGACTTTAAGAGACCGGGGTCTGTCCGACTGGGTCATCTCAACCATGCTGAGGGCATGGTAGTCTTCTTCTGGAAAGATCTACAGTCGCACCTGGCAAGCCTACATCTCTGGTGCGAAGAGATGAAGTGACGTCCACGGACGTACTCGGTGGCCAGGGTCCTGCAGCTCAAATTGCTTAAAGCACCGTTTGGGGGCAGATTTCAGCCTTGGCTGTGTTCTTTCGGTGGCCTTTTTTGGGCCCGTTCCTTGGCGGGTACCTCTTTGTGCAGGGGGTTTGTTATATACTTTCCCCTCTTGGCCTATCTCTTCCCCCATGAGTTTTGACTCTGGTGCTCTCGGTTCTTCAGGAACCTTCCTTTTGAAAACATCAGAGAGATTTTCTCTTGACACTATCTCAGAAGGTGGCCCTTTTCTTCTGTTAGAGGGGTCTCTGAGTTGGCGGGCTTGTCTTGCAAGCCGCAATACTTGATCCTCCATAAGGATTAGGTGGTGGTGCACCCGCGACTTTCCCTTCTTCCAAAGGTGGTTTCGGCTTTTCGCCTGAAAAAGGGCATTGTTCTTCCATCCTTATGCCCTCAGCCGGCGCATCCTACGGAGGTTGCTTTTCATACTTTAGGCGTGGTACGTGCTTTGCGGGTGTACCTGCCTGCTACTGCTCAGTTTTAGAGATCTGACCCTCTTTTGTGTCAGTGTCTGGCCCACAAAGGGCCTGGTGGTCTCGTCGACCACCCTGTCTCGGTGGATCTGACAGACCATCATACAGGCCTATGCTCTTAGGGGAAGGGCCCCCCTTTTCCGGTCGCGGCACTTTCGACCAGGGCACCTGGTGCTTCCTTGGTTTTTCCGACATCATGCGTCGGTGGTCGTCCGTTCACATTTTTTCCAAAATTTACATGGATGATGTGAATGCATCTTCCGATGCTGCTTTCGGCCCTAGCTTTCGCAGGCGGCCGTTTAAAGTTGCACCGCCTCCGTTGAGGAGCTCTGCTTGTTTTGGGGTGAAGTTAAAATTGGTTTTACTGATATATTTCCCACCCCTCGTTTTTTGACACTGCTTGGGGACGTCCCACTTGTCAAGATTTAAAGAGCTGTGTCCATCCATGGACGATAAGAGAAAATAGGATTTTTTGTACTCACCGTAAAATCCTTTTCTCTGTTGTCCATGGACGGACACAGCTCCCACCCCTCCTTTTTTGGTTTGTACTGCTTGTTACGAACTGAGGCTGCATGCTGCAGTGAGGAGGGTTATGTCTGGTGGGGGCTGTTCAACTCAGATAATTAAAAATACATGTTTCATTAAAAAACATGTTTCTGCCTAGTCCTCTCCTGTAAACAGGGAACATTACCCACTTGTCAAGATTTAAAGAGTTGTATCCGTCCATGAACGACAGAGAAAAGGATTTTACGGTGAGTACAAAAAATCCTTATATATATATATATATATATATATATATATATATATATATATATATATATATATATATATTATAAATAATGTTTGGTAGTTTTCTAACAAAAACAATTTGATTTTTACATGAAGGAGAGAAGTGCCAGAATAGGCCCGGTATTGAGGTGGTTAAGCTCGTTTCTTATCCACTTAAGGACCCCTTCACGCCGATATACGTCGGCAGAAGGGCACGGCTGGGCACAAGCATGTACCTGTATGTCCTCTTTAAAAGCCCAGCCGTGGGGTCGCGAGCGTGCGGTCCGAAGCTCCGTGCCCGTGGGACCCGCCGACCTGATCGCCGCTGGTGTCCCACGATCGGTCTCAGGAGCTGAAGAACAGGGAGAGGTGTGTGTAAACAAACCTTCCCCGTTCTTCATTGTGGCAATGTCAGTGATCGTCTGTTCCCTGATATAGGGAAAGACAATCACTGACGTCACACGTCCAGCCCTGCCCCCCTACAGTTAGAAACACATATGAGGACACACTTAACCCCTTAAGCGCCCCCTAGTGGTTAATTCCTAAACTGCAATTGCCATTTTCACAGTATTCAGTGCATTTTTATAGCACTTTTCACTGTGAAAATTACAATGGTCCCAAAAATGTGTCAAAATTGTCCGATGTGTCCGCCATAATGTCGCAGTCACGAAGAAGATCGCTGCCATTAGTAGTAAAAAAAAATTATTAGTAAAAATGCCATAAACTATCCCCTATTTTGTAAACGCTATAAATTTTGCGGAAACCAATCGATAAACGCTTATTGCAATTTTTTTTTTTTACCAAAAATAGGTAGAATACGTATCGGCCTAAACTGAGGATTTTTTTTTTTTTTTATATATATTTTTGGGGGATATTTATTATAGCAAAAAGTAAAACATATTGCATATTTTTTTTAAATTGTCGCTATTTTTGTTAATAGCGCAAAAAAATAAACTGCAGAGGTGATAAAATACCACCAAAAGAAAGCTCTATTTGTGGGGAAAAAAGGACGCCAATTTTGTTTGGGAGCCACGTCGCACGACCGCGCAATTGTCAGTTAAAGCCACGCAGTGCCGAATCGCAAAAAGGGGCAAGGTCCTTAACCTGCATAATGGTCCGGGTCTTAAGTGGTTAAATGTATTTTTAATAAGGGGTCACAAGACAGGTTGATTAACCTTCTTTTTTTTTTTTTTTTGGGTGTATATGTTTCTCTGTTTTTTGCAAATGGACAAGATCAAGGACCTAGTGTACTCTCTCCATCCAATCTGACAGAGCTTGAGCTATTTTGCAGAGAAGAATGGGCAAAAATGTCACTCTCTAGATGTGCAAATCTGGTACAGACTTCCCCAAAAAGACTTGCAGCTGTAATTGCAGTGAAAGATGGTTCTACAACAGTGGTTCTCAACCTGGGGGTCGAATGACAATTTGCCAGGGGTTACCAAATCCTGGGCTGTACCTGAAGCTCGCAACGCTCTCCCAGCCTTTTTGCGGCCGCCCAGCTGGGCTGTTCCTGGAGCCGCCTACTTAGCTTCTTCGCAGCTGCCCATTCAGGTCACAGCATGACTGGGGGGCAGAGACTAGAGGTCATCTGACTGGTGAGGAATGTGAAGTGGGAGGGTCTGGAGGAGACCCCATCTCCTGATTTCGATATAGGTGTCACTGCTATGAGACACCATAAAGCCGGAGACACAGTAAGTAAGACTACCTGTGATTATAGTTGCCATTAAAAGTCCCCACTACAGCTCTCAGATCAGCAGATGACCTTGATCACGAGCACCTAAGTTGGCTGATCAGAACTTCCCCCAGCACTGCCACTGATCACATTCCCCCCACCCCCCCAGAAAGGAGTAAGAGAAGGGGGAAAAAAATTAACAATACATCGAAGGGAGAGGAAAGAATAAGAGAAAGAACAAGAAAGATGGCTAGAGAGAGGGATGGGGGGACAAGAAATTAGGATAGGGGGAGATAAAAGGGAAAGAAAAGAAAACAAATAGAACGAAGAGAAAAAGTGGTACATCCTAAAATGTACCATAAGGGGGTTTAATACTGTACCTGTGGAAGGGACTCGGGAGCGCTAAAAGTATGTGGGTTAGGAGCGCAAATGACCTGTCTTGCCTTGGGTGCTGACAACCCACGCTATGAAAATTATACTGTTGGGGGTCCCTACAACTTTTTATCAAGGGGACACGGCACTAGAAAGGTTGAGAACCACTGTTCTACAAAGTATTGACTGAATACAAATGCAGGCCACACTTTTCACATATTTATTTGTAAAATAATTTGAAACCCCTTTATCATTTTCTTTCCACTTCACTTTGTGTTGGTCTATCACATTAAATTCCAATTAAAATACATTTACGTCTTTTAACCACTTGCCGTCGCCGCACCGTCGAAATACGTCCACAAGGTGGCTCTGCTGGGCGAGAGCACGTAATATGACGTCCTCTCTCCCAGCTCGCCCCCGACTCCCGTGCGTGTACACTCCTGTGCGTGTGCCTGGCGGGCGCGATCGCCGCCGGGCACACGCGATCGCTCGGTACAGAGCGGGGACCGGGTGCTGTGTGTGTAAACACACAGCTCCCGGTCCTGTCAGCGGGGGAAATGCTGATCTTCGGTTCATACAATGTATGAACCGAGGATCAGTGTTTCCCCTAGTGAGGCCACCCCCCCCCCCCACAGTAAGAACACACCCAGGCATACTTAACCCCTTCCCCGCCCCCTAGTGTTAACCCCTTCACTGCCAGTGGCATTTTTATAGTAATCCAATGCATTTTTATAGCACTGATCGCTATAAAAATGCCAATGGTCCCAAAAATGTGTCAAAAGTGTCCGAAGTGTCCGCCATAATGTCGCAGTACCGGAAAAAAAAATCGCTGATCGCCGCCATTACTAGTAAAAAAAATATAATAAAAATGACATAAAACTACCCCCTATTTTGTAAACGCTATAACTTTTGCGCAAACCAATCAATAAACGCTTATTGCGATTTTTTTACGAAAAATATGTAGAAGAAAACGTATCGGCCTAAACTGAGGAAAAAAAAAGTTTTTTTATATATTTTTGGGGGATATTTATTATAGCAAAATGTAAAAAATATTCATTTTTTTCAAAATTGTCGCTCTATTTTTGTTTATAGCGCAAAAACTAAAAACCGCAGAGGTGATCAAATACCACCAAAAGAAAGCTCTATTTGTGGGAAAAAAAGGACGCCAATTTTGTTTGGGAGCCACGTCGCACGACCGCGCAATTGTCTGTTAAAGCGACAGAGTCCCGAATCGCAAAAAGTACTCTGGTCTTTGGGCAGCAATATGGTCCGGGGGGTAAGTGGTTAAGGGGTATGAATATCTTTTCAAGGCACTGTAATGGTAAAAAGGACAAATTGAGATGTTGAATCTCCTTAAAGGGGTTGTAAAGGTTCCTTTTAAGCTAGTGCATTGTTGGTTCACTTACCTTTTCCTTCGATTTCCCTTCTAAATGTTTTTTTTCTTTGTCTGAATTTCTCACTTCCTGTTCCTCCTCAGTAAGCTTGCCCCCATCATCCGAGCCATTCTGGCTGGGGGTTAGTCAGCGTGCTCGCCCCCTCCCTTGGGACCAGGGCCGATCCTAGGGTCACAGGCGCCTGGGTGCAGAAATATTTCTGGCGCCCCCACATGGGCGTGGTCATTTTACTAACTCCTCCCCTTAAACTCCCCTACAAATGTTTCTATGGCAATGACTTAACCACAGAGATGCTCCCCCACAAAGTCTTCATTACCCTGGGATCCTTACATGATCTCTTAACAATAAAAAAAAATACAGGAAGAGAAGCAGAGTACTTTATTGGGACCTGGAGGGGGGGCCTCTCTGATGCACACAAAGAGGGCTTCTGTTAGAGAGTCTGTTAAAAAGAGCCCCAGACATACTACAGACATGATACAGGAGATGGTCAGAGACACATCAGTTCTGGACAGACACACACCTAGAGGCGATTCAGTTCGCATGTGTTGCGCTATATAAGTTTTTCACTCACCTATGCTCAGAACACTAGTTCTGGACGGACGGAGAGAAGGAGGGAGCGGAGAACTCTGCCACTTTGGCGCCCCCATCTCTGCAGGCGCCTGGGTGCAAAGCACCCTGTGCACCCTGCCTAGGATCGGCCCTGCTTGGGACTACATCCCTGCGGGGTGACGCTGAGAACACTGCTGTGGAGGAGGAGAAGGGGCATGGCTTTGGTTCTGTTCTCTTGCGCTGCCTGTGTTTGTGGTGCTGGGGTTGACTGCATGTAAGCTTGTAGTTCAAAATGAAAGTGCACACAAAGTGAAGACTCTGGTGAGACTTCAGCGTCTCCCCCTCTGTCATCCCCCTCTGTGTTTGTCTCAAGCCGGCCCCAAACCCCAACGCTATTCTTGTAGAATAAAATAAAAAAAATGCCAGCCTATCTCTATGCCATTAGAACCTGGCATAGCACACAGTGGGGGTTATTTACTAAAGGCAAATCCACTTTGCACTACAAGTGCAAAGTGCACTTGAAATTGCACTGAAAGTGAACTTGGAAGTGCATTCGCTGTAGATCTGAGGGGGACATGCAATGAAAATAAAAAACAGCATTTTAGCTTGCACAAGATTGGATGATAAAATCAACAGAGCTTCCCCTCATTTCAGATCTACCCCTCAGATTTACAGCGACTGCAATTCCAAGTACACTTTGCACTTGTAGTTTGCACTTGAAGATGTGACCGGCCTTAAGACAGCTGAAATTAGGTGTTTACAACACTCGTTTTTTTTACACTAAAGACACTGGGGGTTATTTACGAAAGTAAAATCTACTTTGCACTACAAGTGCAAAGTGCACTTGAAATTGCACTGAAAGTACACTTGGAAGTGCAGTCGCTGTAGATCTGAGGGGAAGATCTGAAATGAGGGGAAGCTCTGCTGATTTTATCATCCAATTATGTGCAAGCTAAAATGCTGTTTTTTTATTTTCCTTGCATGTCCCCCTCGGATCTACAGCGACTGCACTTCCAAGTGCACTTGTAGTGCAAAGTGGATTTGCCTTTCGTAAATAACCCCCACAGTGTGCTATGCCAGCCTCTAATAGAGGGGCTGGCATCGTTTTATATGGATGGGTCAACAAACAATTTAATAGAGAAAATACATGCCACGGTACATTCCATGCAGTGTATGGGCTGTGCTAGGCCCATTTATCCACTAGATGGTGCTATGTGATCACCAGATGAAAATAGAAGAAAGAAAGCGTAAAAAAAGAAAATAATGCAGTCATCGCGTCTATTGATAAGTTGCAATATAATAAATGCGTGCTTTTGGATTTAATACTGCTTTAGGTGTATTCAGTTACGGTTGGAGTTAGAATCGGCAGTGAATTAAAAAAATGTATAAAGCCCGAAGAAGGGATCTATGTTTTCCCAAATGCTTGCACTTTATTAACTTAAGTAAGGCTGGGTTCACACTACGGTTTTCCCGTCCGTCAGCCGCATACGATTTATATGAAAAACCGTATGCGGCTGAAACGGACGGGAACGTATGGAACCGCACATATGTACGTTTTCCATTGACATTAATGTTAAAGGAAAACGTATGCGGTTGCCATACTGTTTTAAAAACGACCGCAAAACCGTGGTTGAACACGGTTTTGCGTACGTTTAAAAAACGTTTTGCCAGCAAATCGTACGCACCCGGATGCATCTGAGTGCATACGATTTGCAATGCATTCTCTATCTATACGTTTTCCCGTCCGTGCCCGTACGTTTTCAATACTGAAATCGTATGCGGCTGACGGACGGGGAAACCGTAGTGTGAACCCAGCCTAAGCCAATAAATGATATTACATAAACTACAGCTTTCCACACTAATTAAAAGCGAGCAGGGTACAGTACTCTGGTACCGCTAGAATCAGTTAAAGTGTCAGGATTTAAGGTTGTACTCCAGGTATAATGTTAACCATTTAAGACCCGGACCAAAATGCAGGTAAAGGACCAGGCCCCTTTTTGCGATTCGGCACTGCGTCGCTTTAACTGACAATTGTGCGGTTGTGCGACGTGGCTCCCAAACAAAATTGGCGTCCTTTTTTCCCCCACAAATAGAGCTTTCTTTTGGTGGTATTTGATCACCTCTGCGTTTTTTATTTTTTGCGATATATAAACAAAGAGTGACCATTTTGAAAAAAATACAATATTTTTTATTTTTTGCTATAATAAAAAAAAATTCCCTCAGTTTAGGCCGATACGTATTCTTCTACCTATTTCGATTTGTTTGCGCAAAATATATAGCGTTTACAAAATAGGGGATAGTTTTTATAGCATTTTTTTTTTTTTTTTTTTTACTACTAATGGCGGCGATCAGCGATTTTCTTTGTGACTGCGACATTATGGCAGGCACATCGGACAATTTTGACACATTTTTGGGACCATTGTCATTTTCACAGCAAAAAATGCTATAAAAATGCATTGTTTACTGTAAAAATGACAATTGCAGTTTGGGAGTTAACCACTAGAGGGCGCTGAAGGGGTTAAGTGTGACCTCATATCTGTTTCTAACTATAGGGGGGCGGGGCTGGACGTGTGACGTCATTGATCGCCTTTCCCTATATCAGGGAACAGACGATCAATGACAGCGCCACAACGAAGAACAGGGAAGGTGTGTTTACACACACCTCTCCCCGTTCTTCAGCTCCGGGGACCAATCGCGGGACTCCGGCGGCGATCGGGTCCCGCTCGCCCGCGACCCACGGCTGGGCTTTTAACAATCGGATACAGGTACGTCATTGTGCCCAGCCGTGCCATTCTGCCGACGTATATCGGCGTTAGGCGGTCCTTAAGTGGTTAATTACATAAAACCACCATATAGGCCCACAAACCGCTCACCTATCCAGAGTCTATGGTGACTTATAGAAAAAAGTACAGCTCCAAGCCCTACAACCTATGCTGTGTTCCCGCCCTGTTTGACAGTGCAGACTCTGCACTGATCCGTGGAAAGAAGAAATGATCCTGGACTGCCGCACTCTGAGCTATGAGTAAGCATCTATTTATGATGTGAAACATGTTAGCCTTTTTTGTCCCCTGTGTCTACTTCCTACCATTGATTGCAGTGTTGCATGATTTTCTGGATATCATACAGTTTTGGATTTTATCCTTTGTTTATTTCGTTTAAATAAATCGCCTATCAGAGTGCGGCAGTCCAGGATAATTTCTTCTTTCTATGGTGACTTAAAAAAAAAGAACCAAGAATAAAACATCACTATTTAGACTTCAATGGATACCTAAATTAGAATTTCAGGCTATAACTAACTAAGCTTAAAACAGTTCCCACCCACCTTCTAGCTTCTATATTACTATATATACTTATTAATATATACTTATTCTCAGGACTCTCTGGTCCAGTCGTGTAATTTCCCCAGTGGCAGGCTTCGGAGAAGAGGAGAGAGCACCGTCAACGTATGGAATGCCTGGGCAGTGACCTCACCCATAGGCTCACTATGAGGCACCAGTTGTTGGCTGTCCCCCCTCCTCCCCTGAAGCTGGCCTCTGGGAAGTCGATCACTTGTCTGAAATGGAGTTCCCTGAGAGTAGGTAAGTATATGCATCTTCCTTCTATACAGTAGATAATAGATAGTATAGGTGTTGGGGGGGTATAGCCATTTTAATGTTTATTAGTTCCTTTCTGGAATTCCACTTCAACTGTAATAACGTATACATTATCAAAATAACAATCAACCAATTAATACTTTAAAAGCCATGTTTTCAATTTAAAACCATTTATTATACAAAAAAAAATACTATTGTATAGCAAATCCCCCCCTTAAAAACCCACCACAACTTCCTAGGGGAGTTTTCTTATACAGTATATGATTTTGATGCTATGACTCCCAGCACATAAATTGTCCAGAAGAAAGGATAGAGAGCCTAAAAAGCTCTCTGTACCGTCTGGCTATTTTTCTGTGATTATTTATAAATTACAGTTAAAGCGGAGTTCCGCCAAATTTTTTATTTTTAAAGTCAGCAGCTACAAATACTGCAACTGCTGACTTTCAAAATAAAGACACGTACCTGTCCAGGGCCCCCGCAATGTCAGCACCCGAAGCTGATTTATACCTCGCTCTCAGGTGGAGGTGCCGCCATCTTCGGTAAGGGAATCAGGAAGTGAAACCTTGCAGCTTCACAGCCTGGTTCCCTACTGCGCATTTGCGACTCATGCCGCACAATCCCACTGATCCCGGCTGTCTTCTGAGACCCGTGTGTCTCCCAGAAGACAACGGGGAGGATGGAGGAGGAGCCGTACGTGGCATAGATAGCCGCGGGTGGCTCGACTTTCTATGCCTGGAAGTGGAAGCAAAATACCTGTATTAGACAGGTATCTGCTCCCCCCTGAAAGGTGCCAAATGTGACACAGGAGAGGGGCAGGATTCCGAAAAGTGGAAGTTCCATTTTTGGGTGGAACTCCGCTTTAAGCATTTACTACTGTGATTGCCGCAGTCTTCTGGGTCCTGTGTCAAGTGGCTACCCCACTGCACACTGACCACCAGGGGGTCTTTCGCTCATCACTGCCACTATTAACAGAAGGCTTTGCATTGTTTTTTCAATAAATAAAAAAGTGCTGTCTGATTGGACAAGGTGGATAGTTGGGGCAATGACATCATGACTGAAAAAAATACCCGCCGTTATGTGAATGGCACCAGGGCAGTATAGGACATAAAAGATTGTGACAATCACTATATTGGCACTATTATAGTGGTTATCAGCTTCCTCAGTGATCCCTTAGGTATGAAACATACATACTTACATTGGTTCAAGCTGTACCATGTAAGTATGCAATTACCTGGAGTTCAGCTATAAGCGTCAGGATTAGGTTTGGGGTTATGTTTAAAGTGGGTGTGGTTTTTAATCTTCATGCATTCAATGTGTGAAGGTAAAAAACCTTTAGTGTGCAGCTCCCCTCTCATCCCCACTAGTACTTACTTAAGCCCGATCTCAATCCAGCGATATGCACGAGACCCAAGACTCTTCCAGGTCTCTCTCTCCTGATTGGCTGAGATGCAGCAGTAGCCATTGGCCACAATCACAGTCAGTGAGGTGGGGGACGGGGCTAAGCCACGCCTCCTTTGTCTTACGGAGAGAGCGGGTTCGGGAGCAAGCTAGTACTAGGCTGCTCTGTGCAAAACCACATGGCGTGTTGGCCATTTTCAAACAATATTTAAGCACATGGTGACAAAACCACTCACCACTTTGCCTCTGAAGCAGCCGGCCTGTGCCCGGCAAAACCGCTCAGGCGCATCTGGTGTCCTCATTCTCTCTCTGCTCCATTGGTAAATCATTTTTCTGTATTCAGAAAGCAAGATACGCCGACATTAGCCTAAGATGCGACTGGCGTAAGTCTCTTACACCGTCGTATCTTAGGGTGCATATTTACGCTGGCCGCTAGGTGGCGCTTCCGTAGTTTTCGGCGTAGAATGTGCAAATGACCTAGATACGCCGATTCACAAATTTACGTACGCCCGGCGCTATTTTTTTACGTCGTTTACGTTAGGCTTTTTCGGCGTAAGGTTACTCCTGCTATTAGGAGGCGCACGCAATGTTAAGTATGGCTGTCGTTCCCGCGTCGAAATTTGAGTAAATTTGTGTAAGTCGTTCGCGAAACCAAAGACGTCCTTGCGGTGTACTTTGGAGCAATGCACACTGGGAAATTCCACGGACGGCGCATGCGCCGTTCGGGAAAAACGTCAATCGCGTCGGGTCACCAAGAATTAACGTAAAACACGCCCCCTCATCCACATTTGAATTAAGCGCGCTAACGCCGACCCCATTTACGCTACGCCGCCGTAACTTAGAAGGCAAGTGCTTTGTGAATACAGCACTTGCCTCTCTAACTTACGGTGGCGTAGCGTAAATACGATACGCTGCGCCGCCGTAACTATGCCCGCCCCTACCTGAATCTAGCCCTGTGTGTGTGTCCAAGCATTATTCATTCCAGAAACATGCTTGTAATCCAAAGCACTTGTATATCAAAGCATTTTTTTTACAGGGTATAAAAGAGAAGAGAGGCACCTCTAAGTGTAGCTATAAGTTGCTAAATGTTGTACCTTCATTAAATGTAACAATATTACTACACTTCTTTTTTTTATACTCCGTTGTGACGTGACATTACTTATATTAAGACATCGCTTGTCAAGGCAAAATTTATTAAAACATTTTGCTCATCTTGCAAAATGCTCTCAAACCAAGTTACTCTCAAACCAAGGTTTTACTGTATATATTATGTAGTTCTTTGGTGTTTGAGTTTAAATCAGGCACCAGGGCAGTATAGGACATAAAAGATTGTGACAATCACTATATTGGCACTATTATAGTGGTTATCAGCTTCCTCAGTGATCCCTTAGGTATGAAACATACATACTTACATTGGTTCAAGCTGTACCATGTAAGTATGCAATTACCTGGAGTTCAGCTATAAGCGTCAGGATTAGGTTTGGGGTTATGTTTAAAGTGGGTGTGGTTTTTAATCTTCATGCATTCAATGTGTGAAGGTAAAAAACCTTTAGTGTGCAGCTCCCCTCTCATCCCCACTAGTACTTACTTAAGCCCGATCTCAATCCAGCGATATGCACGAGACCCAAGACTCTTCCAGGTCTCTCTCTCCTGATTGGCTGAGATGCAGCAGTAGCCATTGGCCACAATCACAGTCAGTGAGGTGGGGGACGGGGCTGAGCCACGCCTCCTTTGTCTTACGGAGAGAGCGGGTTCGGGAGCAAGCTAGTACTAGGCTGCTCTGTGCAAAACCACATGGCGTGTTGGCCATTTTCAAACAATATTTAAGCACATGGTGACAAAACCACTCACCACTTTGCCTCTGAAGCAGCCGGCCTGTGCCCGGCAAAACCGCTCAGGCGCATCTGGTGTCCTCATTCTCTCTCTGCTCCATTGGTAAATCATTGGTGCATGGCTACGTTCATTCAGGAAGTGCATTCCCTTGCATGAGAACTATGGGTCTATATTTCCATGGATAAGTATACAATACTTACATGCATGTTTTTACAAGCACAGCCATTGACTTTGTGACTAGTGGGTCTTGTTCAGTCACTTTGAGGATACTTTTCCAAGCAGCCAATGGAATGGTTTACTTGAGGATGGGATCACACTAGTGTGAATTGGATGCAGTTTTTTTCCAATTCGCATGACAGGAGAATGTGACCGGCTCTCAATGGAGCAGGTTCACACATCTCTGTGGCGGCTGCG
Source organism: Rana temporaria (assembly GCF_905171775.1). Lineage (NCBI taxonomy): Eukaryota > Metazoa > Chordata > Amphibia > Anura > Ranidae > Rana > Rana temporaria. The sequence goes on from NC_053500.1 coordinate 106,512,974, forward strand.
GAGCGGCTTGCACAGGAGTCCTGTGCTTCTTTGGCTCATTTTCAGGCAAAAATTCAGCCCTGGTTCATCCTTGAAATGGAGAACAGGGACGTACCGGACCCCTGCTGTGAGCCCCTCCGCACTGAGATGTTAACCCAGCCTCTATGTGCATTGATGTACGAGAGAGATTATGTTCACAAAATCCATCCTGGGACCATAGAGACTTTTGCTCTAGATCAGGGGTCTCAAACTGGCGGCCCTCCAGCTTTTTTGCGAAACCTACCAAAGTTCCATGAGGCATTGCAAAGCTGACAGTTACAAGCATGACTCTCACAGGCAGAAGCATGAGGGGACTTGTAGTTTCGCAGCAGCTGGAGGGCCACCAGTTTGAGACCCCTGCTCTGGACAGCTATTGACTTTGTTTTGGTGAACATTCATCCTCTGGACCATGCAAATTCATCTCTCCCTTAGCACTATGGGAGTTTTCACAATATGAGTCACCCAGAGATCCATGTTTCTTCATTTGTCCCTTTACTTGGCACCTTGGAGTATTGATACTTATGACACTTATCATCATCTTTCACAAGGATATTTTCATTGAATGGCTAATAGCTCGTTTTACTATTGCCTCATAAAGTATTGAACACTTTGGGGTTGACTTACTAAAGGCAAATCGTAGTTTGCACTACAAGTGCAAAGTGCACTTGAAATTGCACTGAAAGTGCACTTGGAAGTGCAGTCGCTGTAGATCCGAAGGGGACATGCAAGGAAACTAAAAAACAACATTTTTGCTTGCACATGATTGGATAATGAAATCAGCAGAGCTTCCCCTCATTTCAGATCTACCCCTCAGATCCACAACAACTGCACTTTCAGTGCAAGTTCAAGTGCTCTTTGCACTTGTAGTTTGCACTTGTAGTGCAAAGTGGATTTGCCTTTAGTTAATAACACCCTTTGTCTCCATATCCATTTATCCACCATGCATGGGATCACCATTATCATTTTTGATTCTTTGATTTTTGGATTATTACTATACATTGAATATTTGTATAGGGAAAGCGGTGGATGCATGTTTTTAGGTGTGTGTATAATGTGGGTTTGGTACCATTTTAATGCATTATACAATTTGCATATATGAATTTAGTACTCTTGTTATATTTTTGATTAATAAAATGTGAATTTATTATAGTTCAGTAGGTAATGTTATATACTGTGGGCTAGATTCAGAGAGAATTTACGCCGCCGGCGTATCTTTTTTCTGTATTCAGAAAGCAAGATACGCCGACATTAGCCTAAGATGCGACTGGCGTAAGTCTCTTACACCGTCGTATCTTAGGGTGCATATTTACGCTGGCCGCTAGGTGGCGCTTCCGTCGTTTTCGGCGTAGAATGTGCAAATGACCTAGATACGCCGATTCACAAATTTACGTACGCCCGGCGCTATTTTTTTACGTCGTTTACGTTAGGCTTTTTCGGCGTAAGGTTACTCCTGCTATTAGGAGGCGCACGCAATGTTAAGTATGGCTGTCGTTCCCGCGTCGAAATTTGAGTAAATTTGTGTAAGTCGTTCGCGAAACCAATGACGTCCTTGCGGTGTACTTTGGAGCAATGCACACTGGGAAATTCCACGGACGGCGCATGCGCCGTTCGGGAAAAACGTCAATCGCGTCGGGTCACCAAGAATTAACGTAAAACACGCCCCCTCATCCACATTTGAATTAAGCGCGCTAACGCCGACCCCATTTACGCTACGCCGCCGTAACTTAGAAGGCAAGTGCTTTGTGAATACAGCACTTGCCTCTCTAACTTACGGTGGCGTAGCGTAAATACGATACGCTGCGCCGCCGTAACTATGCCCGCCCCTACCTGAATCTAGCCCTGTGTGTGTGTCCAAGCATTATTCATTCCAGAAACATGCTTGTAATCCAAAGCACTTGTATATCAAAGCATTTTTTTTACAGGGTATAAAAGAGAAGAGAGGCACCTCTAAGTGTAGCTATAAGTTGCTAAATGTTGTACCTTCATTAAATGTAACAATATTACTACACTTCTTTTTTTTATACTCCGTTGTGACGTGACATTACTTATATTAAGACATCGCTTGTCAAGGCAAAATTTATTAAAACATTTTGCTCATCTTGCAAAATGCTCTCAAACCAAGTTACTCTCAAACCAAGGTTTTACTGTATATATTATGTAGTTCTTTGGTGTTTGAGTTTAAATCAGGCTTTTCCAGTTGTATACTCACTGATATACTTCCACCGTTTAGAGCCATTTATTCTTATTTTCATTTTCATTATTATAATCTCTGTAGGTCATTTATGAGGTAATCTTGGAGTGCCTACTCTATTGTTTATTCTAAAGCTCTCCTCTCTCCACCTAGAAATGCTGGAGCTCTGGCAGAGTGACCATCGGGTTCATGGTCACCTCCCTGACTAATGGTAAAACTCTTTGAAGATCCGCGCTGAGGTGCCAGGTGTGGGCTGCTGCCCCCCTGGAGTACCCCAAAGGTAGAGTCTAAAAGATTATAATATGTATGGAAGGGGTGAGTGGTACTACCCACTACTTGAGTGTGGATAGAGGGTTGGAACCAATCCTGTTATTTCCGTGTGTCCAGAGAGTAAAGATGAATAATGATGAACCCGCAAAAATAATTATATGATAAATGTCGGGTAGCCAATAGGAGGGTGGACTCCCTTCACTTCCTCAGTAACGCCGTTGGGGGGTGCTAGATAACCCTACAGGCAATGGGCTACCCTGTTGCTGAACAGCAATATGTAAGTGAATCGCTTTTTAAATAAGTGGACTGATAATGTTGTGTCCCACCTCCTAGGGATAGTTGGTGAATATGTGAAGTGGCAACTTCTAATGTGATATGTGCTGTGACTGAATTTAGTGCAAACAAACACTTTACACGAAATCTAGGTCTCCTGTAGGGAGAGTAACATAAGGAACAGGTCTGAGAACCTGCTGTTGACTTTTCTTGAACATAATCGGGTATAGATTAATGAAAATTTGTCCGGTCCCTGTTGAAGTTGCAAATTTTCAATCCATCTATGGCCAGCTTTAAAGTCAGCATTAGGGGGTTATTTACGAAAGGCAAATCCACTTTGCACTACAAGAGCAAACTACAAGTGCAAAGTGTACGTGAAAGTGCACTTGGAAGTGCAGTCGCTGTGGATCCGAAGGGGACATGCAAGGAAAATAAAAAACAGCATTTTAGCTTGCACATGATTGGATGATAAAATCAGCAGAGCTTCCCCCCATTTCAGATCTACCCCTCCGATTTACAGCGACTGCACTTGTAGTGCAAAGTGGATTTGCCTTTCGTAAATAATCCCCTCAGCCTTTCCCCCAGCTCCCTTCTTATAGAATTTGATTGACAGCAGCAGGAGCCAATGAGGCACAGCACTGTATTGATAATGCCTGGTAAACACAGGCTGTTTTTTTTTTTTTTCCCTCAACCCAGGCTGAACGGAAAAAAAAAAACAGAGGAGCTCGCTGTATTAACCATGCAATGTTAGTACAGCGATCTCCCTGCTGAGCTATTGTGTTCTGACATGTGGACTTCACCGGTCATCTCTTGCAGCCTTTGGCTGCCAGCGCTGATCGAATGCTCGTTTTCCGTTCGGCTGGCTTCTGTCGGACAGGTAATTTACACATGGGCCACTGGTTTCTTTAGATCTGGCCAATATTCGACCTATGTGTACCAGGCTTACGCGTTGAAGGTGGGAACAGATAGTGCAAGTTTTTTTTTTTTTACAGTAATGCAGAGAGGGCTTCTTTCTAGGGTAAGTATTTCAAAATGTGCTATATTTTGCAATTGTCTTGCAGGGTTAAAAAAAATAAGTATGGTTTACTACCGCTTTAGGGGAAACTCTTGTAGCCGGATTCAGAAAGCATTTACGCTGACGAATCTTCTGATACGCCGCGTAAGTGCACTGATGCGCCGTCGTATCTATGCGCCTGAATTTTGGCTCCATCCGACCGACGTATGTCTCCTATGCCATCGTATCTTGGGCGCATATTTACGCTGACCGCAAGGGGGCGCTTCCATTGATTTATGCGTCGAATATGCAAATGACCAAGATACGCCGATTCACAAACGTACTTGCTCCCGTCGCTGTAATTACGCCGTTTACGTAAGGCGTACGTCCGGCGTAAAGTTATTCCACGTGAAGCAGGTGTAAGTCATGTTAGGGTATGGACCAGGGAACATCCGTCGTATTTTACGTAAGTCGTACGTGAATGGGGCTGGGCGTAGGTTACGTTCACGTCGTAGGCATTGAGCCGTCGTATCGTAGGGAGTATATGCGACGTGATTCTGAGCATGTGCGCTTATGCGCCGTTCGTTCGGCCCTTCATTTACATGGGGTCACGCTTCATTATAATAGATCACGCCCACTACCTTCCTACTTTGAATTAGGCGGGCTTACGCCGGCCAATTTACGTTACGCCGGCGCAACAAAGGGAGCAAGTGCTTTGTGAATACTGTTCTTGCCTCTCTATGTTACGTCGGCGTAGCACATATCAGATGCGCTACGCCCGTACAAATATACGCCGCTCTACCTGAATCCGGCTATATGTGTTTAGAACATACTCTACTCCTTTAGTAAATGAACCATAGCGACCAAGCATTATAGAAAATTTGATTATTACTGCAGGATTCATCTGGTCAAAATAATGGGGGGGGGGGGGGGAGCCTGAATAAATTAAACGAATGCAGGCACCACATCGAAGGACTGGTAAGCTGCAATATGTTTTGAATCTTTTTGTTCCTGGGTTTATAGGTAGATCCGGCAGATGCTTAGGCTTTTTTTTTATGACCAGTAGAGGGCAGCATTGCAGTAGGTTTCTGTAATTGTGTCATTTCACCATCTATCAGTGACAAGATGAAAGACTAAACATTCACTGCAGGAGAAACAATCACTGTCTGTCATTTAAAATAAATGCACCAGAAAGTTACATCTGTAGTGAATGTTTGGTGAATGTCACATTTACAGCTTTATAATTGTGCCTTTTGTTTACTTTGAGCCTGGGTTCACACGGTAGCGTTCACAGACATCGCATGTGATTCACACCCGCACTGTGGTACTGGTCACATTGCGATGTCTGTGCAATGCAAGTTCAGCCATACAGTTTTTGTGGCTGAACTTGCATTGGATTCACAGTAAAAAGGTGCAGGGACTTTTTCCCCCTAGAATCGGATCGCATGGGTGTTCTCACCTATGCGATCTGATTCTTGTTTGAATGCCCAGTTTGCACTGCGATCTGTTAACCGAGCTGGGGGTGTCTGGGTATTCACAATGTATTTACAACCTCAACGGTTCACAGACGTCAGTGTGAACTGCCTGCGGGAGATATACGGAAATCGGCTCTGGAATCACACTGGTTCCCACATCGCTACAGTGTGAACCCAGGCTCATGTAGGTTTTCCTGTCTATTTCACAAATCGCTGATTGGGTATTCATAATTGTCCCATACTGGTAGTTTAAACATTCCCATTGTGAAGCAATAACATGATAGTGGCGGCAATTGATGGCACAGTGGCGGCAATTGATGGCACAGTGGCGGCAATTGATGGGCACAGTGGCTGCGTTTGATGGCACAGTGGCTGCGTTTGAAGGTCACAGTGGCTGCAATTCAACTTTGTATGTCAATTCTCTTGTTTTTAATGAAATTTTGTATATTCTAACCATTATGATTTTTTTTGGAATTGTACAACAACTGATTTAGCTTCATTCTTCTTTTTCAAATAGGGCTGGGTGAGGCCTGGTAGAGAGGTGCTCCACTGCTAATAGTGTTGCATTGGGGGAATCCCTCTGCTGTGCTCTTGATCAGCTCTGGCTGTATAGGTTGACTTTAACCTCAAACTCTTTTTTATTGACTCCAGCAGGACCCTGCAGGAAGTCAACTGCTGATGTTTAACCCTGTCTTATTTATTTTGATAAAGTAAACACTTACCATCTGGTTAAGCATAAACTTGTGTGGAGTTCCATCTTTTATCACTTGAACAGGTGACCAGTGAAAGGTAACAACATTAACTGCATTGCATTATTATATGTTACCATTGTGGTCCCCAACTATCCAGTGGGTTCCATAATTGTTGGGGTTACCCAGTTGTGCCAAGGGAGGGTTCGAGACAGTTTCAGGGGTTGATAACCAGAGCGTAGACCCAAAACTAACCAGCAGCTCCTTTGGGGGTAGTGCTACATATGGGGGCTCGTCCGCGATTTCTACGACTCTGCAATCAACCTCCCCTAGACAGGACCCTTGCTAATACAACAATGGACCCCGCTGCTGCCACCGGGTGGTGTAAGGAAGAAAATGTTCCTCCTGACTCCTGTCTAGTGATTGAAATTAAAGGGGAAGTCTGGACAGAAGAGCAATTAACTCCAGTTTTGAGAACGTTATCCCCAGACAAGAAGCCATGGGTTATTGACATGAAGACAAACACCCTGAACCCACTCACTTACGCTTTATGTAAGTGGAAGAATGGAATCACTGACCATTTCAAGGGCCCTAGTGTGAAAACATATAATCAGAAAGAGTTCCTCCTGATACGCTGTCACGTACCTGGTGGTAGAGCCTGATATGCAGGGAGCGGCTACTCTTGCTCCTCTGACTCCATAGCCCCTGGTAGAGTGGACAGGGAGCTCGAGAGTGCAAAGTCGCACAAGCGCCTGGCAGGAACGCTGGTGCTGGTGCTGGAGCTGAGCTGGACTCCTGTGAACTCCAGGGAGATGTCAGCAGTGCTGGTGTTGGCAGAGACAGCAGACAGTTGGAAGCACAGTGCAGGAAGCCGGGATCAGCAGCAGGAGGGAGGTGTACTGTAGTACAGACACAAGCAGGTTCAGACAGGTCGGGTCATACACTTGCGGGCGGATCAGGTGCAGGGTAGAAGCAGGAGCAGAGTCGTAGTTCAGGCCGGATCAGCAACAGGCGGGCAGCAGTCAGATCAGAGGGACAGGCAGAGACGAGGTCAGACAAGCCGGGGTCAAGGCAGGCGGAAGGTCAAGGATGATCAGGAGCAAGCCGGGTCGCAGGAACTGGTAGACAATCAGGTAACGGGTATCAGATGGGTCTCAGAAGACGCTGTAGACCGAACAGCAAGAGGCCCAGTATCAGCCCCATTAAATAGCCTGGTTCAGCGCCAAAATGGCTTCAGCACGTGTCCATGACATACCCCCAGAAATGTCAGAAAAGGGTCCTACATCCACTAGTCAAATTTGCCCTAATTCAAGTGGGGTCAGTCAAAAGGAAGGGGCCCAAATTCTCTCACCATTGACCACCATTGGTCCTGAACTATGTGCTGTCCTGGGTGAAATTGTCGCCAAGTACAAGAAGGATCCCTCAGACTATCTGATGTCTGGGTACTGGAAGCTCAGGATTTTCTCCGGAAAATAGCTAGTGCCTTCAGCAGAAGATGGGTAGATCAGGCAGCCCAGGCTTTGGAGGAATGGGAGATACTTGAACCACAGAAGAAGCAAATGATCACGGAGAGTTTAAAAGGGCCTGCCCTAGAGGCTATACGCAACTTAAAACTCAGCAAAAAGGACTGTACTGCACAAGATTACTTGAGTGTTCTCCAAGATGTGTTTGGTCGTACTGAAAAAGTTACTGAACTCCTCTACCAACTGGAGCACTGCTACCAAAAGGAAGGAGAGAAACTGGGTTCATAAGACGTCTGGACAGGATCATACATCAGATCTTGCTAAAAAAAACGGGCTAGATCCTCGAAAAGTAGATGCAACTCATGCACAGCAGGTTCTACGGGGTGCCCAACCCTTGGACCCCATTGCCCTTTTGTTGCGAGCCCGCCAGGATGGTGGTATCATGGAGTATCCCGACTTGATCCAATTGGTCTGGGAAGAAGAAGTCATGTTGGACAATAAAAAGAAGAGCCAAAGGGCTGAACCCACTGCCAGGGTCAGAGTGATAAATGCTGATGAAGGTGACCCTCGTGTTGAACTCCTAAAGACTCTCAGCTGATAGAGGTTTCTCAGCTGATAGAAATGATGTCCATACTGACCAGCCAGGCAACTATGCTATCCAGTGGAAACCCTTCAGAAGAACCCAAGAAGTCCCTCAGCTCTAATGCGGCTCAGGTACAGAAGCCAAAGAAACTGTTAACCTGTTTTAACTGTGGAGGGGTAGGACATGTCAGGGAAGTATGTCCAAGCCCAGAGAAAGCTGCAGCACAGTACCTCAAGCCGGTGGGAAACTTTAGAGGGCCCCGGTGAAGGAGTCAACCAGGTGCCCACCAGTTTCAGCCAACTCCAAAAAAGTTAACAACGTGAAGAGACGACGTTGGGGGTCCAGGCCCACATCAAACACCCCCGTTGTTGCCTCTGAGCGACAAAATACCTCCCACTCCATACAGGGCCGGCCTTAGGTGTTCAGGCGCCCTGTGCAAGCTAATCCTGTGGCGCCCAAACCGATACACACTGACCGCGAGTGACGCATGCGCAGTAGGAAACGGGCAGTAAAGCCGCAAGGCTCCACTGATGGTTTCCCTTAGTTAGAATGACGGCGCCTGCACCCGATCCAATGGACAGATCGGCCTCGGGGGGCTGACTTTGCGGGCTCCCTGGACAGGAATGTGTCCTTATTAAAAGTCGGCAGCTACAAAATTTGTGGGTGGAACACCACTTTAATCTGACACCACCAACGCACTGAGAGAGAGAGAGAGAGAGGAGGGGGTGACAGAGAGAGAGATAGGGGAGGGGGGTGACAGAGAGAGAGATAGGGGAGGGGGGTGACAGAGAGAGAGATAGGGGAGGGGGGTGACAGAGAGAGAGAGATTTGGAGGGGGGTGACAGATAGAGGAGGGGGGCGACAGAGAGAGAGAGGGGGGGTGACAGAGAGAGAGGGATGAGAGAGAGAGAGAGTGGGTGGCAGAGAGAGTGGAGGGGGGTGACAGAGAGGAGGGGGTGACAGAGAGAGAGAGAGGAGGGGGGTGAGAGAGAGAGGAGGGGTGACAGAGAGAGGGAAGAGGGGGGTGACAGAGAGAGGGAAGAGGGGGGTGACAGAGAGAGGGAAGAGGGGGTGACAGAGAGAGGGATGACAGAGAGTAGGAAGAGGGGGGAGACAGAGAGAGGAGTGGGGGAGACAGAGAGAGGAGTGGGGGAGACAGAGAGAGGAGTGGGGGAGACAGAGAGAGGAGTGGGGGAGACAGAGAGAGGAGTGGGGGAGACAGAGAGAGGAGTGGGGGAGACAGAGAGGGGGGTGGGGGAGACAGAGAGGGGGTGGGGGTGACAGAGAGAGGGGGTGGGGGTGACAGAGAGTAGAGGGGGTGACAGAGAGAGGAGGGGGTGACAGAGAGGAGGGGGTGACAGAGTAGAGGGGGGTGACAGAGAGTAGAGGGGGGTGACAGAGAGGAGGGGGGGTGACAGAGAGAAGGGGGGGGTGACAGAGAGAAGGGGGGGGTGACAGAGAGAAGAGGGGGGTAACAGAGAGAAGTGGGGGGTAACAGAGAGAAGGGGGGGTGACAGAGAGAAGAGGGGGGGTGACAGAGAGAAGGGGGGGTGAGAGAGAGAAGGGGGGGCGAGGAGGGAGGGGGGGTGATGACAGGAAGGGGGCTGACAGAGCAGATAAGAGCGACCTTAGGGAGACACACAGCGTGAGGCTGGACTCTAGGAACAAGCAGGCACGATTATTCACAGTCCAGCCCCGCCTCCACATGTGACCAGCAGCCTCCGCCGGGCTAATCGCAGACCCCCATGTTATGACCCATTCGGCCAGTCACAGGGCTGAGGGCACCCGCTGGGCTCAGAACGCAACTCCACTGTATGACGCTGAACCTAACCTATAGCAGGCACGGGATGCGCGGCGCTACTCCAGATCCAGATGTTTCAGCCGGGGCCAGAGATCCTTTGCCACTGGCCACATGATGGTGGAATGTGTACCCGGGTTTTCGGTGGGTGGAACCCCGGGCACATATGTAAAAATCCGGACTGCCGGGGTCAAAACCGGACAGGTGGCAACCATACGCACGGCGCCCCCTGCTGGCAACCATACGCATGGCGCCCTGTGCGCTCGCACGGCTCGCACACCCCAAAGGCCAGCCCTGACTCCATAATTCATACTGCCCTGAGGCGGGAAGTCAGTGCACACCGAGCCCAACAGGAGTTGAGACCCAACAAAAACCTAAAAAAAGGGGTAAGTGTGCAAGTTACACAGCCTAGCAAGCAAGCCTCTAAAAACAAATTTCCGGCTAAATTAGTGGGCCCCTCCACAGTGGTCTCGATCCAAGGAAATCAAGGAATCTACAAAGGGCCTCCTTGATACTGGAGCCCAGGTCACTCTTTTATATAGAGACTTTTATGACAAACACCTCAAACACCTGCCCTTGCAAAAACTGGAAGAACTGGAAATATGGGTCATTGGAACTCATAACTTCCCTTACGATGGTTACCTGCCGATCAAACTAACCTTTGCCCCCTCAGTGGCAGGAGAGACAGAAACTTTCGACACCTTGGCAGTGGTCTGTCTTCGCCTACCAGGAGCTGGCAAGAGTTCCCTCATCATAGGGACCAACACTGACATAGTCAGGAGACTTTTGACACCTCTAGCTCAAGAACAGAGTACCTCATCCACAAGAATACACCCTATGTCGAGACAGGCCTACCAGCGCCTAGTATTGGAACAAAAGGCTCCAACCGAAGGGGTCGGTAAGGTATGGCGGCTGGATAAAACGGAGAAGATACTGCAGCCAGGAAAAGTGACCTGTTTGAAAGCCTCTGTCAAGGTCACCTGGGAGCAGCCAGGTCCCTTTATTGTTTTTTGAAGCAGACCCACAGAAGAGAGAAGGGGATAGAAGTGATCCCTGAAGTGGTCCCATTGAAGGCCCTACAGAGAAACCACGGGAAGGTCTCAGTGAGCATCAGGAACACTATGACAACACCAGTGAAGGTGCCGACCAGAATGCTGTTGGGCCAGGTGAACTCAGCCATCCCAGTTGCCCAATCCGACCTGAAGAAGGAAGAAAGGGATGAGGTCACCATGGAGCAGTTCTGTTCAGGAAACGCAGCCCTCTCACCGGAGTGGAGGGAGAGGGCCAAGGCTCAACTTGCCAGATGGCAGAAGATATTCTCCAAGGATGAATATGATGTGGGGTGTGCGAGGAGTGCCACCCACAAGATCCGCTTAGAGGAGGAAAAACCGTTTAGAGAGAGAGTCAGACTGGTCCCTCTGGGTGACCTGGAGGGTTTACGTGAGCAGCTGGTGGAGCTCAAGAGGACGGGAATCATCCGAGAGTCTAGGAGCCCTTACGCCTCCCCAATAGTGGTAGTTCGAAAGAAGAATGGGTCATTGAGGCTATGTATCAACTACCGAACATTGAACCAGATAACCATTCCAGATCAGTATACCACACCAGGGATAGAAGACGCCTTACAGAGTCTGTCAGGGGCCAAGTGGTTCAGAGTGATGGATCTAAAGAGTGGGTACTATCAGACAAATAAAAGATGGCTTTTATTACCACAATAGGGTTCTTCGAGTTCAACCGCATGCCTCCGGGTCTGTCAGGAGCCCTGGCCACTTTCCAAAGGCTGATGGAGAGAACAATAGGGGGCATGAACCTAATAGAAGTACTAGTGTATCTAGACAATATTATCGTATTTGGCAGAACCCTAGAAGAACACGAAGAGAGGTTGGAGAAGGTTCTAAAGAGGCTCCACGAAGAAGGCCTGAAGCTCTCCCCAGAGAAGTGCCAATTTTACCAGTCCTCGGTACACTACCTGGGCCACATTGTGTCCGCCGAAGGGGTGGCTACAGATCCGGAGAAGTTGGATGCTGTCACTTCCTGGCCAAGGACTACCAACGTAACCAAGCTCCGGTCGTTCCTGGGCTTCTGCTCTTATTATAGAAGATTCATGGAGGGGTTTTCCAAGATAGCCAGACCCATAATGAATTGTTAAAGAGTGAAAGAGAAGATGATGCCTTGGAAGCACACCAGACGGTGAAGTCCACTATGGGGCCAAGAAAACCTAAAGAGTCTATCCAGGACCAGTGGACTCCTAAGTGTGAAGAGGCTTTCACTCAGTTAAAGGAAAGCCTAACCTCTGCCCCTGTTTTGGCCTATGCGGACCCCAAGAAGCCCTACGAACTGCATGATGATGCCAGCTGAGATGGGCTGGGCGGAGTGCTATATCAGGAACATGATGGCCACCTGCTTAAATTCTTGGCCCTAAAGTGGGCGGTTGTAGACAAACTAAGGGCCATATTCTCGTAGATTTCCGGCGGGCGGCGCGTAAGCCATTTACACTCCGCCGCCCCAACCTACAGGAGCAAGTGCTGTATTCCCCAAACACTTGCTCCGTAGTTTGGGGCGGCGGAGTGTATTTGGCCCGGCGTATCTCCAAGGGGGCGGCTTCTATTTAAATTAAGCGCGCCCCCGATTCTAACGAACTGCGCATGCGCCGGGCTTAAAATAGCCCAGTGCGCATGCTCCAGTTCTCGGCGTAAAACGTCAATGACGCCGACGTGTGCGTCATTGACGTAAAGTCGTATTCAAGAACGACTTAGTAAAACGACGTACCCGACGGGAAAACACGACGCGGACCCGACGCCATACTTAACATGGCCTACGTGGGACTTGCGTAAGGTTACCCCTCATATAGCAGGGGTAACCTTACGCCTACGTAAGCGACGGTTACGCGACGCGAATTCGTTCGGGATTCAGTGTATCAGGCTCATTTGCATAAACAAATGAGACCTGAACGTAAACGCCACCTAGCGGCCGGCGGAGTAATTACATTTAAGATCCGACAGTGTAAGTGACTTACACATGTCGGATCTTCAGTGTATCTATGCGAAAATGATTCTAAGAATCACTTGCATAGATACACTGGCCAAAAAAGAGATACGATGGAGTATCCTGAGATACTCCATCGTAACTTTACTCAGAATATGGCCCTAAGAGACTATTTGTATGGAGCCGAGTTTGTAGTGAAAACCAACAATAATGGTTGGCTGCCCTTTCCGGTTTTACCTTCAGCCTAAAATACAGACCAGGAATTGGGAATAGGGATGCTGATGCCCTATCAAGAAGGCCCCATGGTCTTAACGGCCCCGACGAAGAATGGACTCAGTTGACCCCAGAAGGAGTGCAAGCTCTATACCAGGGAGCTGAAATTCAGGCCAAAGGAGGGTCCAAGGCCGAAGAGATTGGAGTTTCAGCTGCTGGTGTACCCAAGTGTTATTGTACTGTAACACAAGTAGTAGAAGAAGGCCTACCAAAGTTGTCAATAAAAGACTTAAGGAGAGATCAAGAGGAAGACTCTGGGAAGACTAGTATTAAAAGCCTTAGAAGAACAATGCCCAGATGTCTTACAGACTCTCCGAAGGAGGCCCGACTGTTACATAAAGAATGGGACCGATTGCAGATACATCAAGGGGTGGTCTACCGAAGGGGCCCCTCTGATGGCCTGGAGGAGAAGTGGCAACTGTTCCTGCCAACTAAACACAGAGAAGCGGTTTTAACCACCCTTCGCGACAATCATGGTCATCTAGGGTCTGAAAGAACCTTCCAATTAGTGAGAGACCTACATGCAGGCTGAAGTGGAAGGTTTCTGCCACTCCTGCATTCGGTGCATGCAGAGGAAGACCTTGCCTCACCGGGCTGCCCCAATTGGCCATCTTCAAAGTCAGGGACCCATGGGGCTGCTGTGCATTGACTTCCTTTGCTTAGAACCTGATCTGAGTGGACAAGGGAATGTTTTAATAGTGACTGACCACTTTACTTGATATGCTCAAGCATTCCCGACAATAGCAAAGGTCTTAGTGGAGAAGTTCTTAGTCCATTATGGATTACCACAGCGGATACACTCGGATCGGGGGAGAGACTTTGAGAGCAATCTTATAAAGAAACTGTTGGATCTGTTGGGCATTAAGAAGTCAAGAACCACTCCATATCACCCCCAGGGGGATGCCCAGCCGGAACGCTTTAATCACACCCTCCTGGACATGCTGGGGACTCTGAGCACGGAAAAAAAGCAGCAATGGAGTAAACATGTGCACGCCTACAATAGCACAACAAGTGATGCAACAGGGTACTCCCCTTACCGGCTGATGTTCAAAACAGAGGCTCGGCTTCCAGTAGATTTGGCCTTTGGCATATCCCTTGATCGCAGGTCAGCTACTCCCCACAAGGGGTATGTGGATCGTCTTCGAAGAAGTTTGAAAGCAGCCTATGAGAAAGCCCAGGCTACATCAGATCAAGAAGGACTGAGGAATAAGAGGAACTATGACCTCAAGGTCAGGATACAAGACTTGCAGCCAGGGGATAGAGTACTATTGAGGAACCTAGGCATTCCGGGCAAACACAAATTGGCAGACCGCTGGAAATCTCAGCCGCAAGCAGCTGCCAGGCCTTCCAGTGTACCAGGTTAGGCCGGAAGGGAGTACAGGCCCATTAAAGACTTGGCACCGGAATCACTTGTTGCCCCTCTCTGAAGCAGTCCGTCTACCTCCACAGTCAGATTCGTAGGTGACCCCCTCAACCTCCCAAGGATCCCGGCCAGTTACCAGATCCCAGTCATCTCCTCAAGATGTGGAAGATGGAGATCCTGAAGAAGAAGGGATGGAACCAGATTGGTTATGGCTGTCTCAGTCTCAAGAGTCCACGGCCACTCCTGTATCCCCTCTTGAACTGACCGATAAGGGGACTCTCTGGCCAGAGGCCCCCGAGTTTGTACGCCGTGCTATGCTTTCTGAGGACTTAGAGGATGAAACGGATTCCCCACCAATAGAGGACCTCAAAGAAACTTCATATCTTTCAGAAGAAGAAGCAGATGCCTTAGAAGAAGCAGATGTCCCTGAAGAAAAACCAGATGCTCCAGAGGAAGTAGAACTCGACGGGCCTGAGCAAGAAGAAAGAGTAACAGAAGAGCTTACAGAGTCAATGAAGCCTGTCACCCTTGAAACTTTAACACCAGGGGAGCAACGAGAAAGAAGAGTCATTCACCCCCCCCCCCCCAAAAGACTGACTTACAGCCAACTGGGTGAATGCTCTGAATAGGCAGTTTTTACTTCCAAAAGGACAGTTGACATGCCCGGTCCATCCACTGTAAATTTAGTAGAGGGCAACCTTAGCTCACCCCCTGGCACATCTGGTAGGGCCGTACCAGTTCAGTCGGCCTGTAGGCAGGGCAACCTCCTCTCCAAAGCTTGGTGGGGGGTTCCTCTGCCTGGTTCGTTTACAAATATGAACTATCTTATGCCTTGTTTATACTAACCAAATTTTCTCTGCGTGAATTTGAAAAGCATGTACCAGGTTGTGAATTACAACTATCTTTGGGGACCAAAGATTTTGAGTAAGGGGGAATGTGTAGCAAGGTACCACTTTCTATATGGTTGAAGGACTACCGTTGGTAGATAAAGAAGGAACTCAGCTCCCTCCGGTGGCCAATTGTAATATAGCCACCTCCTGTTTGTTTTACCCTGGTACAGCAATGAATGTTGGGAAATGAAGTACAGGGAGATAAAGACTCCATTGCCCTGGTCAACTGACAGACTACAATGTCCAGAGTGCAACTGCGTGATCCCAAAATACTTTGCGCCCGCACGACCTGCTGGGAGAAGGAATTTAAGGAGGACGTCCTTGGCTCACTCTCTCTGGACCGCCTCTCCAAGCAAATAGGAGGCCTGAGTTGAGGCTTGTCTCCTGGAGCATAGGCCTGAGAAGCCTGGGCCTAACTCATCTATGCGGATCGCCCCATCCTGAGGGGGATTCCTGACTGAGTGACCGGACCGTGTCCAAGAGCAGCTGGTGACCTGTTCGATCAGCAGTATGTGATGGTCGCGTGGAAGACCGGGAACTGTTGGTGACGGAAAGGACCAAGTGCTGGAGTTTTCGCTGACGGAACAATCCAGAGAGGCCAGGCCTGGTTGGGTGAGACGGGCACCTGCCCAATAATATTGACTGTGTTGCAGGAAGGTGGATCGTGTAGACTTGCCATTCTTACTTGAAGGCCCACATGCCACGTGCAGGATACTTTGCATCCGGCAGTGACTGTGCATTGACTGAGTTGGCGCCTGTGCGGCCAGCACACTTTACATTTGACTTGGATGTTTTTACTGTTTCCCCTTTGGATTACATATTGTTAACGTGCACCAACGAAAGGCTAGCAAAGACTCTAGTTATGGGAGAGGACAGTCGCGAACTGAGCTATTAAAGTAGGACAGGTGTCCAGGAACTGCCCACTAGGGGGAGTCTAGGAGTATAAAGCCTTTTGAGTACAGTACAGTTGGTTTACATTAAATCCTCATGTATTACTGTTTGTCAGGGCTGGGTGAGGCCTGGCGGAGAGGTGCTCCACTGCTAATAGTGTTGCATTGGGGGAATCCCTCCTCTGTGATCTTGATCAGCTCTGGCTGTATAGGTTGACTTTAACGTCAAACTCTTTATCATTGACTCCAGCTGGACCCCGAAGGAAGTCAACTGTTGATGTTTAACCCTGTCTTATTTCTTTTGATAAAGTAAACACTTACCATCTGGTTAAGCATAAACTTGTGTGGAGTTCCAACTTTTATCACTTGAACAGGTGACCAGTGAAAGGTAACAACATTAACTGCATTGCATTATTATATGTTACCATTGTGGTCCCCAACTATCCAGTGGGTTCCATAATTGTTGGGTTTACCCAGTTGTGCCAAGGGAGGGTTCGAGCCAGTTTCAGGGGTTGATAACCAGAGCTTAGACCCAAAACTAACCAGCAGCTCCTTCGGGGGTAGTGCTACACGTGCAATAGACATAGCGTTGTCAACTCACCCCAGGAAGTTAGAGGTTCACAGGATCTATGGCAGGAGCAACAGGTATTTTTTTTGTACATGCAGCTTTTAGCCTTTGTTTACATTGGAGCGACTTATCAAATAGCATGACAAGTCACACCCTATTGTCAGCAATGGCACTGTTAAGATCAGTGCACCACGACTTTGCGGGTGCAACTTGCATAGACATCTGTGCATCAAGTCGCATTGAGATCCGGCTTTGAAACTGTGTGATTTCAGATGACGTTGCATGATTTCAAAGTTCTCATGGGTCAATAATGTTGAGGGGACTTATCAAGAAAGTTTAGAAGAATGGGGGCTGCTATTGCTGACTTTCCCTTCTGAAGATACTAGTTCCTTGACTGTCAAGCTGATCCATTAGTTTCAGAATAACTTTGACTTTTTCATCCTTGTTCTAGGTTAATAACCCAGAAAGTACTAAAGCTTTGGAAAATCTGGAAACTAGCATTTTCGAAATGGGGTCAGCAATAGCAGCCCCTGTATACTTTGTTTTGTAAGGCATCCAAAGAAAACCTGTGTTTGGAGAAATGCAGATCCTGCATTTTCTGACCTCGTTCTGAGCATGCTAGTTGCCTGGATGTGTTGCTATGAAGAAGCATGCACATCACAAATGTCAGAGTTTCTTATCTGCATACTTGTCCATGACTCAAAACATCCTGAAGCCGCCAGATCAGGATTATAGTCCAGGAACCAGTATTTTCAGATGAATCAGCAATGGCAGCTTTCATTTCTCCTTTTTTGGGGTAGTGCTATTTTTTTTATTTATGCTGTATTCTCCTGAACTTCCAGAAGAGGGCGCAGAAGGACTATCACAGAATACATAGAGGTAAGAAAAAAAATCTAAAAACAGGAAAGATGACCAAGAAAACAGTGTGAGCACAGCACTGGGAAGAAAAGTTGCAGAAACAGCAACAAGACATGTGATAAGCCCCAATAGCAGAAATAACACAGACAGTAATAATGGGTCGAATGGCATGAGAATACTTAAATGGTACAAATTTCCCAAAGCTTTGTTGCAAAGATCTATCCATTTAATGATCCATCCAAGTCATCACGTACAACTGCATTTTTCCTAACTGTCATTACAATGTCAGATACTTTTCATTGTTCTTCTTTCCCACCTACTACCGATTCTTAATGCAGAAGCTCACTGCAATTGTTCCCAATCCCCCTGCTGTGCTGTCAACCCCATAATGCCAATATACTCCGCCCATTGCCTCTGCTATGGTCCCACAAACTTGTTTGGGGACATTAAAGACAAGGTGGTATAATTGTGTTGAAATATGTGTGGGCATGGTGTGTGGGAGCAAAGGAGTTCTGAATTCTGGAATGTAGGGAGCACATAATATGGAGGACTATGAAAAGAGAGTATGGTGGCATATAGAATTGAGGACTGTGGATGGATGGATGAGTAGGTATAGTGCACATAAGAATAACGACTGTGGATGAGTGAGGAGGTATGATGCATACAAGAAACACCATATAGATGGATGATGAGGTAAGATGCACACGACAAATAAAGACTGTGGATGAATGAGTAGGTATGGTACACATAAGAATAAATATTGTGAGTGAATGAGGAGGTATTCTGCACAAAATATAAAAGACTGTGGATGAATGAGGAGGCATGGTGCACATAAGAATCCAGACTGCAGATAAATGAGGAGGTATGGCGCACAAAGGAATAAAGAGTGTGGCAGAATTTCACACGGTCAGTCCGATAGTTCGACCAATTGGACCCACCATTCACCTCTAAGTAGTGGCAGACATAAACAGACTTGTGTCCTACCTCCAATTCGATCCGAAAAAAAGTATAGCAGAGCAGGCACGGACATGCCATCCACCCGCTCCGCTCATTGGGGCCCGCGACCGGTTGCCAAGTCGCTTAAGTGGCCCTCGCGCTTCAAAAGGTTGGGCACCCCTGATCTACGGTAAAAAAAAATTTATGTGCACCATCTCTCCCATTCATTCATAGTCATTTATGAGGTGCACCATACCTCCTATTCAACCACAGTCTTTATTTGTATATGCATCATACCTCCTCATTCATCCACACTCTTTATTTGTTTGTGCATCATGCCTCCTCAGGGGCCCAAGGCTGCTTTCACACTGATGTGCTGCGGTTTACCCATGCCGCGGGTGCAACGCAGTATACCTTTTGGCTTTCCTGCACTTTTCAATAGACTTGTATTCATTGGGTGAATCTGCCCCTTAGCTATTTAAGAAATGTCAGATGGAGGAGCAGGCAGTCCGCGAAAGCGTTTGACGAGGCTGGAGGAAGTCAGCATCCCCATAGAGCTTGTCTGCAAAAGAAAGCATGAAGTGCTCCAAAATCTCCTGGTAGACGGCTGCGTTGACCCTGGACTTAATGAAGCACAGCAGATCAACACCAGCAGATGACATGGCTCCCCTAATCAACACAGACTGTGGAAACTTTACACTGGACTTCAAGCATCTTGCAGTGTGTGCCTCTCCATTCCTCCTCCATACTCTGGGTCCTTGGTTTCCTAATGAGATGCAAAATTTGCTCTCATCAGAAAAAGAGGACTTTGGACCACTGAGCAACAGTCCAGGTGTGTTCTTCTTTAGCCCAGGTAAGACGCTTCTGAAGTTGTTTGTTGTTTAGGAGTGGCTTGACAAGAGGAATACGACATTTGAAGTCCATGTCCAGGATCCGTCTGTGTGTGGTGGCTCTTGGTGCACTGACTCCAGCCTCAGTCCACTCCTTGTGAAAGTCCCCAACACTTTGCATGGCCTTTTCCTGACAATCCTCTCCAGGCTGCGGTCATCCCTGCTGCTTGTGCGCCTTTTTCTTCCACATTTTCCCCTTCCACATAACTTTCTATTAATGTGCTTTGATACAGCACTTTGGGAACATCCATCTTATTTTGCAATTACCTTTTGAGACTTTCCCTCCTTATGGAGGGTGTCAATGATTGTTTTCTGCACAACTGTCAGGTCAGCAGTCTTTCCAATGATTGTGATTCCTACTGAACCAGACTGAGAGACCATTTAAAGGCTCAGGAACCCTTTGCAGGTGTTATGGGTTAATTAGCTGATTAGAGTGGAATACGTTGAGACTGGAATAGTGTACCTTTTCACAATATTCAAATTTTCTGAGATTGTGGATTTGGGGTTTTCATGAGTTGTAAGCCATAATCATCACAATTATGACAATACACGGCTTTAACTATCTTGCTTTGCTTATAATGAGTTTATATCATATATTAGTTTCACCTTTTAAGTTACATTAGTGAAATAAATAAAATCATAACAATCCTGTTAAGTCAAATTTCTGCTCTTAGAGACCGAAGCTATAGGCTGCTATAAAGAGAACTATAGCCACATGTCAACAAATACCCTCAATCTGTAGTCTTAGGCTGTTTGGGTGACATCACAGGCTCTTTCTTTTCTTTTTTGACATTGATGGTGGGCATTTCTTCCTCCTGAACTGAGTGGTGTTCACACAATGATGTGTGAGCACTATGATGTTACTTAGCCAAAGAGTACTGTGAGTCCAGGTTGCGTAAAGACATTGACTACTGGGGGGGTGTCTATGACAGCCTGGACTTGCAGTGAATTAAATGATGCTGACGGTTATTTAACCCTGGAAAAACAAGGCCGAGAAAGGGGAGTCAGCACTGGAGCATGAAGGGGTACTTAGTGCTTGCCCCTTTAATTCAAAAATATTTAATAGGATTTATGTTTTAAGAACTTCAGGAAAGCTGTTTACAGCTTATTAAATGCTTCATAAATGTTTGCTGAAGCAGATATTTTTCAGAATAGAGTGTGTAAGCTAAGATTAAACAATACCCATGTGTTATTTACAGACAGGTGTGCTTTAGAAATCAACTAAATGGGGTCATGATGTTCTCCTACAGGATGTAAAGGACCCAACAGGGACACTTTTGGAAGAACGGTGGTGCAGAGTCAGGCAAGATCAATCAGAGGTAAGTGTTGAACCAGGTAGACTACATTCAGAGGGGGGAATGCCTTGAAGAATTAGAGTACAGTTGCCTATTTTAGGGGGTGTATGGGTCCTTTTATAGCTTATATACACAAAAAAAAAATATTTCATACAAGCTTAACAGTCAGAGTGGATGAGAGCACCATAATGCTGAGGAAAGCATTTTATCTGTGTGGTCGCTCATACATCCCTTAGTGCATTCATCAGCAATCCAAGCTTTGTTTTATGCCGTTTTTAAAACTGTTTGCGGAATTCTTTATGTTTCTGCTGCCAATGAGGTGGGCCCTTAAGAAAAGCACCTTGGGCTTAAATTAATTAGCTGTGTAAAGGTTAAACTGGTTCTGCATGTCATTAGAAAGTTCATTTCACATCTAATTAGCTAAGAGCAGTATCTTCCTCTGAACTGGAAATCCACAGTGTAATGTAAAATCCCTCAAGAGGGAACCATCTGATTCTCACATATACAGGTTTAAAGGAGAGTGCGGGCGTTTATTGGAGATATGCAGTGGGTAAAGTGTTTTTGCTGGTCCTGGAACTTCATTGCACATGATAATCTGCACGGCTGTAGGTGTGATGGGGCCCTATGGCAAAGTCATTAAGGGCCCCACTTGTCTCTCTGTTATTGCATGGGTTTTTCATGTTTACCACTAGCAGTCAGCAGGTGGTGCACCAAAAAATAGCAGGAAATGTGAATTTGTGTTGCCTGTCACTGGTGACATTTATGTACGGATAGCAGAGCATGGATGGTATGCTGTCTTTTTTTACTCACATATATTTTACAGGTATAGTGTTAAATGGCTTTGTATAATTTTTTTACTAGCTATATTAAGTCTAGTATAACTTTTCCAACCTTTTTTACAGGTTGCACCCATTAGACTTTCTTAAAATGAAAGCACAGTATAAGCTGTGCATTTCAAAATGTGTCTCTCTGATTTAGACCCTAATTAAAAATGTGGTGCTGTCTAAATAGAGCAGAAAGGGATTCCTGTACGACTTTGGGCGCGACTCGGGGGAAACTTGCATTGACTTCAATACAGAAGTCATTTTGCAAGTTGCCTCTCAAGTCGCCTTGTTGAGTTGCCCCCAAAGTCGTGCCGCCTGTGTGTGAACCGGCTCTTAGAATAACTCAACACAGAGCCATTAATGTCTAAACCGCTGGCAACAAGTAAAAATGTCCTAATTGGGCCCAAAGTGTCAATATTTTGTGTGGCCACCAATTATTTCCAGCGCTATCTGGAACACTGTGGATTACTCTTATGCCGCGTACACACCATCACTTTATGTGATGGGAAAAAAACGACGTTTTTAAAAACGTCAATTTAAATGACCGTGTGTGGGGGAAAACGTTGTTTTATGTCTTGTGAAAAACGACAAAAAAAAATTGAAGCATGCTTCAATTTTTTGTGTCGTTTTTCAAAACGTCGTTTTTTGTGTCAATTAAAATGATAGTGTGTGGGCAAAACGACGTTTAAAACTACGTTTTTAAACCCGCGCATGCTCAGAAGCAAGTTATGAAGCTAGCTTCAATGGAAAAGAGTGCTGAACGTAACCGAGCTTTGCTAGAGCATTTTGAAAAAACGATGGTGTGTAGGCAACGTCGTTTTTGAAAATGAAGTTTCAAAAACGTCGTTTTATTTCATGATTTAAAACGTCGGTTTTTTTCATCACATAAAGTGATGGTGTGTACGCGGCATTAGGCATGGAGTTCTCCAGAGCTTCACAGGTTGCCACTGGAGTCCTCTTGCATGCCTCAATGACGACATCAAGGGCTGGTGAATGTTGGAGACCTTGTGCTCCTCCACCTTCCATTTGAGGATGCCCCACAGATGCTCAATAGGGTTTAGGTCTGGAGACAACTAACCAAAATCTAATACAAATCCCCAAGGCCCGCTACAAGACCAAAGGAGAACGAAGATTTGCAGTCCAAGGGCCTCAACTATGGAACGTATTACCAGCTAATATCCGAACGGAAGTGGATCACCAAGCCTTTAGGAAAAAACTCAAGACCCACCTATTCTAAAGGGAAAGAGAAGGAAATGGATACCAAGCGCCTTGAGGCGATTCAGTTCGCATTTGTAGTGCTATACAAGTTATTCACTCACTCACTCACTCACTCACTCACTCATCATCTTTACCCGCAACTTCTTTAGCAAGGCAGTGGTTGTCTTGGAGGTGTGTTTGGGGTTGTTATCGTGTTGTAATACTGCCCTGCGGCCCAGTCTCCGAAGGGAGGGGATCATGTTTCAGTATGTCACAGTACATGTTGGAATTCATGGTTCACTCAATGAACTGTAGCTCCCCAGTACCGGCAGCACTCATGCAGCCCCAGACCATGACACTCCCACCACCAGGCTATGGGACAAGCACGCTGAATGCTGCGGCTGTTTTGTTTTATATTGATCATTTTTATTGACTGTACATGTAGGTTGCTACAATAAATCCTTTCACAAGTAAGACGGGCTTCACTATATGCTGCTTTATTTCCATTTGGTGATGACATCCCCTTGATTGGGTGAGACGTCCACTGACTGCTGGAAGTTTACTGCTTTGTTGTTGCCTGGAACAAGTGAATGGTTGCAAGCTACTTAATCTACTTACTGGGGATTGACGAGTTCAGATGTGATCCCTTGGGAAGTTATTAATCAATGCCTATCACTTGCTGATATCTGGTGAGCAGATTTGATTCTCATGTGGTATGTTGTGCTTCCCTATACACATTGAAAACTGGTGAAGGGATTATCATATTTCCTCTTTCAATACTTTAAAGACTGTTGCTTTTTTATTAGTGCTGCATGTGGACTTTTTACACTCCACCACCATGCTTGACTGTAGGCAAGACACAATTGTCTTTGAACTCCTCACCTGGCTGCTGCCAAACACACTTGACACCCTCTGAACCAAATAAGATTATTTTGGTCTCGTCAGACCATATGACATGGTTCCAGTACGACATGTCCTTAGTCTGCTTGCCTTCAGCAAACTGTTTGCGAGCTTTCTTGTGCATCATCTTTAGAAGAGGCTTTCTTCTGAGATGAGAAAGGAACGGTAAGGTGTTCAAAATTAGTAAGAGAAACGCCCCAGTCTTAACACATCCCTAAACTAGAACGGTCTGTGTACACCACGAGTGGTGTGTTTTCCTCGACGGGACTTTAAATTGGTAGACTGGGTTTGTTGAGTGACAAAAAAGTGGTCAAAAAGGTATCAAAATTGTATAAATGTATTAATTAAATGAAATGACGGCCAGGACTTAACATAAAAGACAGCATCCAGGTGACCAAGGGGAATAAACATGGGAAATATACTTGTCGGCGGCAAAATTATTCATTTAGAAATGATAACAAGACATAAACAACAAAAATTTGGGATTGTAAAATCCGAGAAACTGTCTGTACAGTGGAGACAGATATTCCAACGTTTCGAGGCTTCTTTATTTTGTATGGCCTCTTTTTCAGGGGAGGGGCGATGCAACTTGTGTTGGCAGCAAAATCTAAAAATATCCAAAAGGAAAGAAAATGCAAACAAGAAGAGAAAATAAGAAAACAAAAATAGTAGTCATAAGATACAAAAAATTCCCTCAGCAATGCTCTCAATGCACATAGTGCAGTATTCAAGTACATGGGGAGATGGGGGGGGGGGGGGGGGGGGTCAGTGTGGCAATGCAAATTAGTGCATTATGTCTGCACGCCAAAAAATTATACAATTATTAAATTAATTGGAATTGGCGTAAATTGTAGATAAAAATTGAAGAAAATTGGGTATTTCTTTGCTTACCTATTGAGGCCTTTTACTTATATTTTTCAGCCTGCTGGCCAAAAAACTCTATACCAGGCATAGTCAGTACACCTTATAGGACAGATGATCAAGCCATATACCTGCAGCCTTGGTTTGTGTCCAGGTATCCACTCCTTATAGGTAAGCAAAGAAATACCCAATTTTCTTCCATTTTTATCTACAATTTACGCTTATTCCAATTAATTTAATAATTTAATAATTTTTTGGCGTGCGGACATAATGCACTAATTTGCATTTCCACACTGGATACCTGATTTTTTCCAACTACCCCTTGAGATTGACATTTTCCAATCCTTTATCTGTCTACTGCATCTTTCAGGTGCCGCCTGTATCGTGGATCACGCATTCACACATACCGTCTGTTGCGTCAATGTAGTTTTTCGCTCTCCCCCCCCCCCCCTCTCCCCATGTACTTGAATACTGCACTATGTGCATTAAGAGCATTGGTGAGGGAATTTTTTGTATCTTATGACTACTATTTTTGTTTTCTTATTTTCTCTTCTTGTTTGCATTTTCTTTCCTTTTGGATATTTTTAGATTATGCTGCCAACACAAGTTGCATCACCCCTCCCCTGATGAAGAGGCCATACAAAATAAAGAAGCCTCGAAACGTTGGAATATCTGTCTCCACTGTACAGACAGTTTCTCGGGTTATGCAATCCAACATTTTTGTTGTTTATGTCTTGATATCATTTCTGATTGAATAATTTTGCCGCCGACAAGTATATTTCCCATGTTTATTCCCCTTGGTCACCTGGATGCTGTCTTTTATGTCAAGTCCTGGCCGTCATTTAATTTAATTAATACATTTATACAATTTTGATACCTTTTTGACCACTTTTTTGTCACTCAACAAACCCAGTCTACCAATTTAAAGTCCCGTCGAGGA